>NC_135236.1:33591525-34902240 GCF_051348905.1 Ranitomeya variabilis | reverse complement strand
TGGTGGTTCCGGCCTACTAACGGTGTCTGCCCCTGCCTGGTGTTGTCCTCAACTGAATAAAGCTGAGCTTCTACCTTCTGGCTCTGATTAACTGCTGTTTTTTAAAAAATTGGTGGTTCCGGCCTACTAACGGTGTCTGCCCCTGCCTGGTGTTGTCCTCAACTGAATAAAGCTGAGCTTCTACCTTCTGGCTCTGATTAACTGCTGTTTTTTAAAAAATTGGTGGTTCCGGCCTACTAACGGTGTCTGCCCCTGCCTGGTGTTGTCCTCAACTGAATAAAGCTGAGCTTCTACCTTCTGGCTCTGATTAACTGCTGTTTTTTAAAAAATTGGTGGTTCCGGCCTACTAACGGTGTCTGCCCCTGCCTGATGTTGTCCTCAACTGAATAAAGCTGAGCTTCTACCTTCTGGCTCTGATTAACTGCTGTTTTTTAAAAAATTGGTGGTTCCGGCCTACTAACGGTGTCTGCCCCTGCCTGGTGTTGTCCTCAACTGAATAAAGCTGAGCTTCTACCTTCTGGCTCTGATTAAGCTTTTTTTTTCTTTTTTAATTGCTGGATGGGGCCTAATACCTCTGTTTGCTGCTCCCTGGTGTTTGTCCTCAACTGAATAAAGCTGAGCTTCTACCTTCTGGCTCTCATTAAGTGCTGTTTTTTAAAAAATTGGTGGTTCCGGCCTACTAACGGTGTCTGCCCCTGCCTGGTGTTGTCCTCAACTGAATAAAGCTGAGCTTCTACCTTCTGGCTCTGATTAACTGCTGTTTTTTAAAAAATTGGTGGTTCCGGCCTACTAACGGTGTCTGCCCCTGCCTGGTGTTGTCCTCAACTGAATAAAGCTGAGCTTCTACCTTCTGGCTCTGATTAAGCTTTTTTTTTTTTTTTTTTTTAACTGCTGGATGGGGCCTAATACCTCTGTTTGCTGCTCCCTGGTGTTTGTCCTCAACTGAATAAAGCTGAGCTTCTACCTTCTGGCTCTCATTAAGTGCTGTTTTTTAAAAAATTGTTGGTTCCGGCCTACTAACGGTGTCTGCCCCTGCCTGGTGTTGTCCTCAACTGAATAAAGCTGAGCTTCTACCTTCTGGCTCTGATTAACTGCTGTTTTTAAAAAAATTGGTGGTTCCGGCCTACTAACGGTGTCTGCCCCTGCCTGGTGTTGTCCTCAACTGAATAAAGCTGAGCTTCTACCTTCTGGCTCTGATTAACTGCTGTTTTTTAAAAAATTGGTGGTTCCGGCCTACTAACGGTGTCTGCCCCTGCCTGGTGTTGTCCTCAACTGAATAAAGCTGAGCTTCTACCTTCTGGCTCTGATTAACTGCTGTTTTTAAAAATTTTGGTGGTTCCGGCCTACTATCAGTGTCTGCCCCTGCCTGGTGTTGTCCTCAACTGAATAAAGCTGAGCTTCTACCTTCTGGCTCTGATTAAGCTTTTTTTTTCTTTTTTAATTGCTGGATGGGGCCTAATACCTCTGTTTGCTGCTCCCTGGTGTTTGTCCTCAACTGAATAAAGCTGAGCTTCTACCTTCTGGCTCTCATTAAGTGCTGTTTTTTAAAAAATTGGTGGTTCCGGCCTACTAACGGTGTCTGCCCCTGCCTGGTGTTGTCCTCAACTGAATAAAGCTGAGCTTCTACCTTCTGGCTCTGATTAACTGCTGTTTTTTAAAAAATTGGTGGTTCCGGCCTACTAACGGTGTCTGCCCCTGCCTGGTGTTGTCCTCAACTGAATAAAGCTGAGCTTCTACCTTCTGGCTCTGATTAAGCTTTTTTTTTTTTTTAAATTGCTGGATGGGGCCTAATACCTCTGTTTGCTGCTCCCTGGTGTTTGTCCTCAACTGAATAAAGCTGAGCTTCTACCATCTGGCTCTCATTAAGTGCTGTTTTTTAAAAAATTGGTAGTTCCGGCCTACTAACGGTGTCTGCCCCTGCCTGGTGTTGTCCTCAACTGAATAAAGCTGAGCTTCTACCTTCTGGCTCTGATTAACTGCTGTTTTTTAAAAAATTGGTGGTTCCGGCCTACTAACGGTGTCTGCCCCTGCCTGGTGTTGTCCTCAACTGAATAAAGCTGAGCTTCTACCTTCTGGCTCTGATTAACTGCTGTTTTTTAAAAAATTGGTGGTTCCGGCCTACTAACGGTGTCTGCCCCTGCCTGGTGTTGTCCTCAACTGAATAAAGCCGAGCTTCTACCTTCTGGCTCTGATTAACTGCTGTTTTTTAAAAAATTGGTGGTTCCGGCCTACTAACGGTGTCTGCCCCTGCCTGGTGTTGTCCTCAACTGAATAAAGCTGAGCTTCTACCTTCTGGCTCTGATTAAGCTTTTTTTTTTTTTTTTTAAATTGCTGGATGGGGCCTAATACCTCTGTTTGCTGCTCCCTGGTGTTTGTCCTCAACTGAATAAAGCTGAGCTTCTACCATCTGGCTCTCATTAACTGCTGTTTTTTAAAAGATTGTTGGTTATGGGCTTACTAACGGTGTCTGCCCCTGCCTGGTGTTGTCCTCAACTGAATAAAGCTGAGCTTCTACCTTCTGGCTCTGATTAACTGCTGTTTTTTAAAAAATTGGTGGTTCCGGCCTACTAACGGTGTCTGCCCCTGCCTGGTGTTGTCCTCAACTGAATAAAGCTGAGCTTCTACCTTCTGGCTCTGATTAACTGCTGTTTTTTAAAAAATTGGTGGTTCCGGCCTACTAACGGTGTCTGCCCCTGCCTGGTGTTGTCCTTAACTGAATAAAGCTGAGCTTCTACCTTCTGGCTCTGATTAACTGCTGTTTTTAAAAAAATTGGTGGTTCCGGCCTACTAACGGTGTCTGCCCCTGCCTGGTGTTGTCCTCAACTGAATAAAGCTGAGCTTCTACCTTCTGGCTCTGATTAAGCTTTTTTTTTTTTTTTTTAATTGCTGGATGGGGCCTAATACCCCTGTTTGCTGCTCCCTGGTGTTTGTCCTCAACTGAATAAAGCTGAGCTTCTACCTTCTGGCTCTCATTAAGTGCTGTTTTTTAAAAAATTGGTGGTTCCGGCCTACTAACGGTGTCTGCCCCTGCCTGGTGTTGTCCTCAACTGAATAAAGCTGAGCTTCTACCTTCTGGCTCTGATTAACTGCTGTTTTTTAAAAAATTGGTGGTTCCGGCCTACTAACGGTGTCTGCCCCTGCCTGGTGTTGTCCTCAACTGAATAAAGCTGAGCTTCTACCTTCTGGCTCTGATTAACTGCTGTTTTTTAAAAAATTGGTGGTTCCGGCCTACTAACGGTGTCTGCCCCTGCCTGGTGTTGTCCTCAACTGAATAAAGCTGAGCTTCTACCTTCTGGCTCTGATTAAGCTTTTTTTTTTTTTTTTAATTGCTGGATGGGGCCTAATACCTCTGTTTGCTGCTCCCTGGTGTTTGTCCTCAACTGAATAAAGCTGAGCTTCTACCTTCTGGCTCTCATTAAGTGCTGTCTTTTAAAAAATTGGTGGTTCCGGCCTACTAACGGTGTCTGCCCCTGCCTGGTGTTGTCCTCAACTGAATAAAGCTGAGCTTCTACCTTCTGGCTCTGATTAACTGCTGTTTTTTAAAAAATTGGTGGTTCCGGCCTACTAACGGTGTCTGCCCCTGCCTGGTGTTGTCCTCAACTGAATAAAGCTGAGCTTCTACCTTCTGGCTCTGATTAACTGCTGTTTTTAAAAAAAATTGGTGGTTCCGGCCTACTAACGGTGTCTGCCCCTGCCTGGTGTTGTCCTCAACTGAATAAAGCTGAGCTTCTACCTTCTGGCTCTGATTAACTGCTGTTTTTAAAAAAATTGGTGGTTCTGGCCTACTAACGGTGTCTGCCCCTGCCTGGTGTTGTCCTCAACTGAATAAAGCTGAGCTTCTACCTTCTGGCTCTGATTAAGCTTTTTTTTTTTTTTTTTAATTGCTGGATAGGGCCTAATACCTCTGTTTGCTGCTCCCTGGTGTTTGTCCTCAACTGAATAAAGCTGAGCTTCTACCTTCTGGCTCTCATTAAGTGCTGTTTTTTAAAAAATTGGTGGTTCCGGCCTACTAACGGTGTCTGCCCCTGCCTGGTGTTGTCCTCAACTGAATAAAGCTGAGCTTCTACCTTCTGGCTCTGATTAACTGCTGTTTTTTAAAAAATTGGTGGATCCGGCCTACTAACGGTGTCTGCCCCTGCCTGGTGTTGTCCTCAACTGAATAAAGCTGAGCTTCTACCTTCTGGCTCTGATTAACTGCTGTTTTTTTAAAAAATTGGTGGTTCCGGCCTACTAACGGTGTCTGCCCCTGCCTGGTGTTGTCCTCAACTGAATAAAGCTGAGCTTCTACCTTCTGGCTCTGATTAAGCTTTTTTTTTTTTTTAATTGCTGGATGGGGCCTAATACCTCTGTTTGCTGCTCCCTGGTGTTTGTCCTCAACTGAATAAAGCTGAGCTTCTACCTTCTGGCTCTCATTAAGTGCTGTTTTTTAAAAAATTGGTGGTTCCGGCCTACTAACGGTGTCTGCCCCTGCCTGGTGTTGTCCTCAACTGAATAAAGCTGAGCTTCTACCTTCTGGCTCTGATTAACTGCTGTTTTTAAAAAAATTGGTGGTTCCGGCCTACTAACGGTGTCTGCCCCTGCCTGGTGTTCTCCTCAACTGAACAAAGCTGAGCTTCCACCTTCTGGCTCTCTTTAAGTGCTGTGTTTGTAAAAATAGGTGGTTATGGGCCTACTAACGGTGTCTGCCCCTGCCCGGTGTTGTCCTCAACTGAATAAAGCTGAGCTTCTACCTTCTGGCTCTGATTAACTGCTGTTTTTTAAAAAATTGGTGGTTCCGGCCTACTAACGGCGTCTGCCCCTCCCTGGTGTTGTCCTCAACTGAATAAAGCTGAGCTTCTACCTTCTGGCTCTCATTAAGTGCTGTTTTTAAAAAAATTGGTGGTTCCGGCCTACTAACGGTGTCTGCCCCTGCCTGGTGTCCTCAACTGAATAAAGCTGAGCTTCCACCTTCTGGCTCTCTTTAAGTGCTGTGTTTGTAAAAATAGGTGGTTATGGGCCTATTAACGGTGTCTGCCCCTGCCTGGTGTTGTCCTCAACTGAATAAAGCTGAGCTTCCACCTTCTGGCTCTGATTAACTGCTGTTTTTTAAAAAATTGGTAATTCCGGCCTACTAACGGTGTCTGCCCCTCCCTGGTGTTGTCCTCAACTGAACAAAACTGAGCTTCCACCTTCTGGCTCTCTTTAAGTGCTGTGTTTGTTAAAATAGGTGGTTATGGGCCTACTAACGGTGTCTGCCCCTGCCTGGTGTTGTCCTCAACTGAATAAAGCTGAGCTTCTACCTTCTGGCTCTGATTAACTGCTGTTTTTTAAAAAATTGGTGGTTCCGGCCTACTAACGGTGTCTGCCCCCGCCTGGTGTTGTCCTCAACTGAATAAAGCTGAGCTTCTACCTTCTGGCTCTGATTAACTGCTGTTTTTTAAAAAATTGGTGGTTCCGGCCTACTAACGGTGTCTGCCCATGCCTGGTGTTGTCCTCAACTGAATAAAGCTGAGCTTCTACCTTCTGGCTGTGATTAACTGCTGTTTTTAAAAAAAATGGTGGTTCCGGCTACTAACGGTTTCTGCCCCTGCCTGGTGTTGTCCTCAACTGTACAAAGCTGAGCTTCCACCTTCTGGCTCTCTTTAAGTGCTGTGTTTGTAAAAATAGGTGGTTATGGGCCTACTAACGGTGTCTGCCCCTGCCTGGTGTTGTCCTCAACTGAATAAAGCTGAGCTTCTACCTTCTGGCTCTGATTAACTGCTGTTTTTTAAAAAATTGGTGGTTCCGGCCTACTAACGGTGTCTGCCCCTGCCTGGTGTTGTCCTCAACTGAATAAAGCTGAGCTTCTACCTTCTGGCTCTGATTAACTGCTGTTTTTAAAAAAATTGGTGGTTCCGGCCTACTAACGGTGTCTGCCCCTGCCTGGTGTTGTCCTCAACTGAACAAAGCTGAGCTTCCACCTTCTGGCTCTCTTTAAGTGCTGTCTTTGTAAAAATAGGTGGTTATGGGCCTACCAACGGTGTCTGCCCCTGCCTGGTGTTGTCCTCAACTGAACAAAGCTGAGCTTCTACCTTCTGGCTCTGATTAACTGCTGTTTTTAAAAAAATTGGTGGTTCCGGCCTACTAACGGTGTCTGCCCCTGCCTGGTGTTGTCCTCAACTGAACAAAGCTGAGCTTCCACCTTCTGGCTCTCTTTAAGTGCTGTGTT
Organism: Ranitomeya variabilis; assembly: GCF_051348905.1. Taxonomy (NCBI): domain Eukaryota; kingdom Metazoa; phylum Chordata; class Amphibia; order Anura; family Dendrobatidae; genus Ranitomeya; species Ranitomeya variabilis. The sequence goes on along the minus strand of NC_135236.1, from coordinate 34,896,053 downwards.
TGTAAAAATAGGTGGTTATGGGCCTACCAACGGTGTCTGCCCCTGCCTGGTGTTGTCCTTAACTGAATAAAGCTGAGCTTCTACCTTCTGGCTCTGATTAACTGCTGTTTTTAAAAAATTGGTGGTTCCGGCCTACTAACGGTGTCTGCCCCTGCCTGGTGTTGTCTTCAACTGAACAAAGCTGAGCTTCCACCTTCTGGCTCTCTTTCAGTGCTGTGTTTGTAAAAATAGGTGGTTATGGGCCTACTAACGGTGTCTGCCCCTGCCTGGTGTTGTCCTCAACTGAATAAAGCTGAGCTTCCACCTTCTGGCTCTGATTAAGCTTTTTTTTTTTTTTTTTTTTTAAATTGCTGGATGGGGCCTAATACCTCTGTTTGCTGCTCCCTGGTGTTTGTCCTCAACTGAATAAAGCTGAGCTTCTACCTTCTGGCTCTCATTAAGTGCTGTTTTTTAAAAAATTGGTGGTTCCGGCCTACTAACGGTGTCTGCCCCTGCCTGGTGTTGTCCTCAACTGAATAAAGCTGAGCTTCTACCTTTTGGCTCTGATTAACTGCTGTTTTTTAAAAAATTGGTGGTTCCGGCCTACTAACCGTGTCTGCCCCTGCCTGGTGTTGTCCTCAACTGAACAAAGCTAAGCTTCCACCTTCTGGCTCTCTTTAAGTGCTGTGTTTGTAAAAATAGGTGATTATGGGCCTACTAACGGTGTCTGCCCCTGCCTGGTGTTGTCCTCAACTGAATAAAGCTGAGCTTCTACCTTCTGGCTCTGATTAACTGCTGTTTTTTAAAAAATTGGTGGTTCCGGCCTACTAACGGTGTCTGCCCCTGCCTGGTGTTGTCCTCAACTGAACAAAGCTGAGCTTCCACCTTCTGGCTCTCTTTAAGTGCTGTGTTTGTAAAAATAGGTGATTATGGGCCTACTAACGGTGTCTGCCCCTGCCTGGTGTTGTCCTCAACTGAATAAAGCTGAGCTTCTACCTTCTGGCTCTGATTAACTGCTGTTTTTAAAAAAATTGGTGGTTCCGGCCTACTAACGGTGTCTGCCCCTGCCTGGTGTTGTCCTCAACTGAACAAAGCTGAGCTTCCACCTTCTGGCTCTCTTTAAGTGCTGTGTTTGTAAAAATAGGTGGTTATGGGCCTACTAACGGTGTCTGCCCCTGCCTGGTGTTGTCCTCAACTGAATAAAGCTGAGCTTCTACCTTCTGGCTCTGATTAACTGCTGTTTTTTAAAAAATTGGTGGTTCCGGCCTACTAACGGTGTCTGCCCCTGCCTGGTGTTGTCCTCAACTGAATAAAGCTGAGCTTCTACCTTCTGGCTCTGATTTACTGCTGTTTTTTAAAAAATTGGTGGTTCCGGCCTTCTAACGGTGTCTGCCCCTGCCTGGTGTTGTCCTCAACTGAATAAAGCTGAGCTTCTACCTTCTGGCTCTGATTAACTGCTGTTTTTTAAAAATTTGGTGGTTCCGGCCTACTAACGGTGTCTGCCCCTCCCTGGTGTTGTCCTCAACTGAACAAAGCTGAGCTTCCACCTTCTGGCTCTCTTTAAGTGCTGTGTTTGTAAAAATAGGTGGTTATGGGCCTACTAACGGTGTCTGCCCCTGCCTGGTGTTGTCCTCAACTGAATAAAGCTGAGCTTCTACCTTCTGGCTCTGATTAACTGCTGTTTTTTAAAAAATTGGTGGTTCCGGCCTACTAACGGTATCTGCCCCTGCCTGGTGTTGTCCTCAACTGAATAAAGCTGAGCTTCTACCTTCTGGCTCTGATTAACTGCTGTTTTTAAAAAAATTGGTGGTTCCGGCCTACTAACGGTGTCTGCCCCTGCCTGGTGTTGTCCTCAACTGAACAAAGCTGAGCTTCCACCTTCTGGCTCTCTTTAAGTGCTGTGTTTGTAAAAATAGGTGGTTATGGGCCTACTAACGGTGTCTGCCCCTGCCTGGTGTTGTCCTCAACTGAATAAAGCTGAGCTTCTACCTTCTGGCTCTGATTAACTGCTGTTTTTTAAAAAATTGGTGGTTCCGGCCTACTAACGGTGTCTGCCCCTGCCTGGTGTTGTCCTCAACTGAATAAAGCTGAGCTTCTACCTTTTGGCTCTGATTAACTGCTGTTTTTAAAAAAATTGGTGGTTCCGGCCTACTAACGGTGTCTGCCCCTGCCTGGTGTTCTCCTCAACTGAACAAAGCTGAGCTTCTACCTTCTGGCTGTGATTAACTGCTGTTTTTAAAAAAAATGGTGGTTCCGGCTACTAACGGTGTCTGCCCCTGCCTGGTGTTGTCCTCAACTGTACAAAGCTGAGCTTCCACCTTCTGGCTCTCTTTAAGTGCTGTGTTTGTAAAAATAGGTGGTTATGGGCCTACTAACGGTGTCTGCCCCTGCCCGGTGTTGTCCTCAACTGAATAAAGCTGAGCTTCTACCTTCTGGCTCTGAATAACTGCTGTTTTTTAAAAAATTGGTGGTTCCGGCCTACTAACGGTGTCTGCCCCTGCCTGGTGTTGTCCTCAACTGAATAAAGCTGAGCTTCTACCTTCTGGCTCTGATTAACTGCTGTTTTTAAAAAAATTGGTGGTTCCGGCCTACTAACGGTGTCTGCCCCTGCCTGGTGTTGTCCTCAACTGAACAAAGCTGAGCTTCCACCTTCTGGCTCTCTTTAAGTGCTGTGTTTGTAAAAATAGGTGGTTATGGGCCTACCAACGGTGTCTGCCCCTGCCTGGTGTTGTCCTCAACTGAATAAAGCTGAGCTTCTACCTTCTGGCTCTGATTAACTGCTGTTTTTTTAAAAATTGGTGGTTCCGGCCTACTAACGGTGTCTGCCCCTGCCTGATGTTGTCCTCAACTGAACAAAGCTGAGCTTCCACCTTCTGGCTCTCTTTAAGTGCTGTGTTTGTAAAAATAGGTGGTTATGGGCCTACTAACGGTGTCTGCCCCTGCCTGGTGTTGTCCTCAACTGAATAAAGCTGAGCTTCTACCTTCTGGCTCTGATTAACTGCTGTTTTTAAAAAAATTGGTGGTTCCGGCCTACTAACGGTGTCTGCCCCTGCCTGGTGTTGTCCTCAACTGAACAAAGCTGAGCTTCCACCTTCTGGCTCTCTTTAAGTGCTGTGTTTGTAAAAATAGGTGGTTATGGGCCTACCAACGATGTCTGCCCCTGCCTGGTGTTGTCCTCAACTGAATAAAGCTGAGCTTCTACCTTCTGGCTCTGATTAACTGCTGTTTTTTAAAAAATTGGTGGTTCCGGCCTACTAACGGTGTCTGCCCCTGCCTGGTGTTGTCCTCAACTGAACAAAGCTGAGCTTCCACCTTCTGGCTCTCTTTAAGTGCTGTGTTTGTAAAAATTGGTGGTTATGGGCCTACTAACGGTGTCTGCCCCTGCCTGGTGTTGTCCTCAACTGAATAAAGCTGAGCTTCTACCTTCTGGCTCTGATTAACTGCTGTTTTTTAAAAAATTGGTGGTTCCGGCCTACTAACGGTGTCTGCCCCTGCCTGGTGTTGTCCTCAACTGAATAAAGCTGAGCTTCTACCTTGTGGCTCTGATTAACTGCTGTTTTTAAAAAAATTGGTGGTTCCGGCCTACTAACGGAGCCTGCCCCTGCCTGGTGTTGTCCTCAACTGAACAAAGCTCAGCTTCCACCTTCTGGCTCTCTTTAAGTGCTGTGTTTGTAAAAATAGGTGGTTATGGGCCTACCAACGGTGTCTGCCCCTGCCTGGTGTTGTCCTCAACTGAATAAAGCTGAGCTTCTACCTTCTGGCTCTGATTAACTGCTGTTTTTAAAAAAATTGGTGGTTCCGGCCTACTAACGGTGTCTGCCCCTGCCTGGTGTTGTCCTCAACTGAACAAAGCTGAGCTTCCACCTTCTGGCTCTCTTTAAGTGCTGTGTTTGTAAAAATAGGTGGTTATGGGCCTACTAACGGTGTCTGCCCCTGCCTGGTGTTGTCCTCAACTGAATAAAGCTGAGCTTCTACCTTCTGGCTCTGATTAACTGCTGTTTTTTAAAAAATTGGTGGTTCCGGCCTACTAACGGTGTCTGCCCCTGCCTGGTGTTGTCCTCAACTGAATAAAGCTGAGCTTCTACCTTCTGGCTCTGATTAACTGCTGTTTTTTAAAAAATTGGTGGTTCCGGCCTACTAACGGTATCTGCCCCTGCCTGGTGTTGTCCTCAACTGAATAAAGCTGAGCTTCTACCTTCTGGCTCTGATTAACTGCTGTTTTTAAAAAAATTGGTGGTTCCGGCCTACTAACGGTGTCTGCCCCTGCCTGGTGTTGTCCTCAACTGAACAAAGCTGAGCTTCCACCTTCTGGCTCTCTTTAAGTGCTGTGTTTGTAAAAATAGGTGGTTATGGGCCTACTAACGGTGTCTGCCCCTGCCTGGTGTTGTCCTCAACTGAATAAAGCTGAGCTTCTACCTTCTGGCTCTGATTAACTGCTGTTTTTTAAAAAATTGGTGGTTCCGGCCTACTAACGGTGTCTGCCCCTGCCTGGTGTTGTCCTCAACTGAATAAAGCTGAGCTTCTACCTTCTGGCTCTGATTAACTGCTGTTTTTAAAAAAATTGGTGGTTCCGGCCTACTAACGGTGTCTGCCCCTGCCTGGTGTTGTCCTCAACTGAACAAAGCTGAGCTTCCACCTTCTGGCTCTCTTTAAGTGCTGTGTTTGTAAAAATAGGTGGTTATGGGCCTACTAACGGTGTCTGCCCCTGCCTGGTGTTGTCCTCAACTGAATAAAGCTGAGCTTCTACCTTCTGGCTCTGATTAACTGCTGTTTTTTAAATAATTGGTGGTTCCGGCCTACTAACGGTGTCTGCCCCTGCCTGGTGTTGTCCTCAACTGAATAAAGCTGAGCTTCTACCTTCTGGCTCTGATTAACTGCTGTTTTTTAAAAAATTGGTGGTTCCGGCCTACTAACGGTGTCTGCCCCTGCCTGGTGTTGTCCTCAACTGAATAAAGCTGAGCTTCTACCTTCTGGCTCTGATTTACTGCTGTTTTTTAAAAAATTGGTGGTTCCGGCCTACTAACGGTGTCTGCCCCTGCCTGGTGTTGCCCTCAACTAAATAAAGCTGAGCTTCTACCTTCTGGCTCTGATTAACTGCTGTTTTTTAAAAAATTGGTGGTTCCGGCCTACTAACGGTGTCTGCCCCTGCCTGGTGTTGTCCTCAACTGAATAAAGCTGAGCTTCTACCTTCTGGCTCTGATTTACTGTTGTTTTTTTAAAAATTGGTGGTTCCGGCCTACTAACGGTGTCTGCCCCTGCCTGGTGTTGTCCTCAACTGAATAAAGCTGAGCTTCTACCTTCTGGCTCTGATTAACTGCTGTTTTTTAAAAAATTGGTGGTTCCGGCCTACTAACGGTGTCTGCCCCTCCCTGGTGTTGTCCTCAACTGAACAAAGCTGAGCTTCCACCTTCTGGCTCTTTTTAAGTGCTGTGTTTGTAAAAATAGGTGGTTATGGGCCTACTAACGGTGTCTGCCCCTGCCTGGTGTTGTCCTCAACTGAATAAAGCTGAGCTTCTACCTTCTGGCTTTCGGCCTATACTATCAGATATTAAACTGCATTTGGCCTACTAGTGTGGTTGGGCCCTTGAAACAGTGTCTGCTGCTCTTGTGTTTGCTACTCCACTGAACAAAGCAATGCCGCCTGTTTAGTCATGTTACCAATTTTGAACTGCATTTAGCCTACTTTATTCTTTGGCCCTATATCTGTTTCCTCCTCATCCTGCCCATTGCCCAGCCACTGCTAGATGAGTCTGCTGGTACATTGACCTAGACCACTACATTCCCCTTGCACTCTACACAGCCAGAATCTGACCCTGCTGAAAGTAAGGTTCCCCTTCCCGCATGTTATACCACCTTACACAGGGACAAAGAGGAAGGTGCAGATGAAAGTGCAGGTTCCTTCATCAGGTGGGGGGCATACTCGTTGGCGACGTCACTGGCACAGGGCCCCTCAGAGTACGCAAAAGTGTCGCTGCTGGTGGGAGGCGCCCCCGCCATGCAAACACACCGCCGTACTTTGAGGGGCCCTGTGCCAGTGCCAATGCGAACGAGTGGGCCCCCCCTGCTTGCTCAGGATCACAGCACTTGCAACGCTGAAATACTTACCTCTCCCTGCTCCACCGCCGTGACGTAGTCCGCGTTTCCTGGGCCCACGAAAAACTAGAGCCAGCCCTACTCCCCCCACAACTTTTGCCAAATGACCCCTCATTTCCTATGCCCAACTATTATTATAAAGTTAATTAAGATTGACAAGCTTCAGAAACAAGAATGGATGTTTTTGGCATTAAAATGGGCACTGTAGGGGTTTTCCTGGCCTCCACTCACTGCCGACTATGCTTCCCCATTGACTTGCATTGGGTTTCGTGTTTCGGTCGATCCCCGACTTTCAGCGATAATCGGCCGACTGCACTCGACTCGACTCTGGACAAAGTCGGGTTTCACAAAACCCGACTCGATCTTAAAAAAATGAAAGTCGCTCATCCCTAGCCTTAACGGATCACAAGAACCTGACTTATCTCGAGTCTGCCAAGCGGTTGAATCCTAGACAGGCTCGATGGTCGCTGTTTTTCTCCCGTTTCGATTTTGTGGTTTCATACCTTCCGGGTTCGAAGAATGTGAAGGCTGATGCCCTTTCAAGGAGTTTTGTGCCTGATTCTCCTGGAGTTCCTGAGCCGGCTGGTATTCTCAAAGAGGGGGTAATTCTGTCTGCCATCTCCCCTGATTTGCGGCGGGAGCTGCCGGAGTTCCAGGCTGATAGACCTGACCGTTGTCCAGCAGAGAAACTGTTTGTCCCTGATAGATGAACTAATAGAGTTATCTCTGAGATTCATTGTTCGGTGTTGGCTGGTCATCCTGGGATTTTTGGTACCAGAGATTTGGTGGCTAGATACTTTTGGCGGCCTTCCTTGTCGCGGGATGTGCGTTCTTTTGTGCAGTCCTGTGGGACTTGTGCTTGGTCTAAGCCCTGCTGTTCTCATGCCAGTGGGTTACTTTTTCCCTTGCCGGTCCCGAAGAGGCCCTGGATGCATGTCTCCATGGATTTTATTTCAGATCTCCCTGTTTCTCAAAGGATGTCGGTCATCTGGGTGGTTTGTGATCGCTTCTCTAAAATGGTCCATTTGGTGCCCTTGCCTAAGTTGCCTTCCTCCTCTGATTTGGTTCCATTATTTTTCCAGCATGTGGTTCGTTTGCATGGCATTCCGGAGAACATCGTGTCGGACAGAGGTTCCCAGTTTGTTTCAAGGTTTTGGCGGTCTTTTTGTGCTAGGATGGGCATTGATTTGTCTTTTTCTTCGGCCTTCCATCCTCAGACAAATGGCCAAACCGAACGAACCAATCAGACTTTGGAAACATATCTGAGATGTTTTGTTTCTGCGGATCAGGATGATTGGGTGACCTTCTTGCCATTGGCTGAGTTCGCCCTTAATAATTGGACCAGTTCGGCTACTTTGGTTTCGCCTTTTTTTTGTAATTCTGGTTTTCATCCTCGTTTTTCTTCAGGGCAGGTTGAGCCTTCGGACTGTCCTGGTGTAAATTCTGTGGTGGACAGGTTGCAACAAATTTGGACTCATGTGGTGGACAATTTGACAATGTCCCAGGAGAAGGCTCAACGTTTCGCTAACCGCTGTCGCTGTGTTGGCTCGACTTCGTGTTGGGGACTTGGTTTGGTTGTCGTCTCGTTATGTTCCTATGAAGGTTTCTTCTCCTAAGTTTAAGCCTCGTTTTATTGGTCCTTATAAGATTTCTGAAATACTCAATCCGGTGTCATTTCGTTTGGCCCTTCCAGCTTCTTTTGCCATCCATAATGTGTTCCATAGGTCGTTGCTGCGGAGATATGTGGTGCCTATGGTTCCCTCCGTTGATCCTCCTGCCCCGGTGTTGGTCAAGGGGGAGTTGGAGTATGTGTTGGAGAAGATTTTGGAATCTCGTATTTCGAGACGGAAACTTCAGTACCTGGTCAAATGGAAGGGCTATGGTCGGGAGGATAATTCCTGGGTTGTTGCCTCTGATGTCCATGCTGCCGATTTAGTTTGTGCCTTTCATTTGGCGTGTCCTGATCGGCCTGGGGGCTCTGGTGATGGTTCAGTGACCCCTCCTCAAGGGGGGTACTGTTGTGAATTCTGTTCTCGAACTCCCTCCTGTGGTCATGAATGGTACTTCGGCGAGTTCTGTCTGTGAACTCCCTCTGGTGGCTGTGAGTGGAGCTACTAGTGCTTGAGGTTCCTTCTCAGCTGCCCTCGTTATTGCTAGACTGGCTGCTCTATTTAACTCCACTCAGATCGTTATTCCATGCCAGCAGCCGATGTCTTAGTACTGGTTCAGATCTCTCTGGATCTTTCTGATGACCTGTCTACTTCAGCAGAAGCTAAGTTCCTGCTTGTTAATTTATTGTTCATTGTTTTCTTGCTAAAGTTCTAGTCCAGCTTGCTATCATGATATTGCTTTGCTAGCTGGAAGCTCTGGGGGTGCAGAGTGGCACCACCGCACCGTGAGTCGGTGCGGGGGTCTTTTTGCACACTCTGTGTGGTATTTTGTAGTTTTTGTGTTGACCGCAAAGATCCCTTTTCTATCCTCAAATCTGTTTAGTTAGACTGGCCTCCTTTGCTAAAATCTATTTCATTCCTGTGTTTGTGATTTCCTCTTAACTCACAGTTAATACTTGTGGGGGGCTGCCTTTTCGTTTGGGGAATTTCTCTGAGGCAAGGTGAGGCTATATTTCCTATCTTTAGGGGTAGTTAGCTCTTAGGCTGTGAAGAGGCATCTAGGCAGAGTTAGGCACGCTCCACGGCTATTTCTAGTGTGTATGATAGGAGTAGGGTTTGCGGTCAGCAGAGTTCCCATTTCCCCAGAGCTTGTTCCGAATCCGAGATTAACTATCAGGTCATTCCGAGTGCACCTAACCACCAGGTCCATAACAGATGTCACACACAGGACCGGCACTCAAGCTGAAATGCCAATCTTAATCTCCCACTATTTTTTTTGTTTTCAGGGAGAATTTTAAAAAAAAATTACCAGTATGACACACTAGGTTTTCTGTTCCCCAATAATTTGAGACAGATGGCACACACAAGACCGGCACTCAAGCAGAAATGCCAATCTTAATCTCCCACTATTTTTTTTTTCTTGAGGGAGAATTAAAAAAAAAAAAATTCCCAGCATGACACACTAGGTTTTCTGTGCCCCAATAATTTGAGACAGATGGCACACACAGGACCGGCACTCAAGCAGAAATGCCAATCTTAATCTCCCACTATTTTTTTTGTTTTCAGGGAGAATTAAAAAAAAAAAAATAACCAGTGTGACACACTAGGTTTTCTGTGCCCCAATAATTTGAGACAGATGGCACACACAGGACCGGCACTCAAGCAGAAATGCCAATCTTAATCTCCCACTATTTTTTTTGTTTTCAGGGAGAATAAAAAAAAAAAAAAAATTCCCAGTATGACACACTAGGTTTTCTGTGCCCCAATAATTTGAGACAGATGGCACACACAGGATCGGCACTCAAGCAGAAATGCCAATCTTAATCTCCCACTATTTTTTTTGTTTTCAGGAAAAATTAAAAAAAAAAAATTCCCAGTATGACACACTAGGTTTTCTGTGCCCCAATAATTTGAGACAGATGGCACACACAGGATCGGCACTCAAGCAGAAATGCCAATCTTAATCTCCCACTATTTTTTTTGTTTTCAGGAAAAAAATTTTAAAAAAATTCCCAGTATGACACACTAGGTTTTCTGTGCCCCAATAATTTGAGACAGATGGCACACACAGGACCGGCACTCAAGCAGAAATGCCAATCTTAGTCTCCCACTATTTTTTTTTTCAGGGAGAATTTAAAAAAAAAAAAATCCCAGTATGACACACTAGGTTTTCTGTGCCCCAATAATTTGAGACAGATGGCACACACAGGACTGGCACTCAAGCTGAAATGCCAATCTTAATCTCCCACTGTTTTTTTTTTGTTTTCAGGGAGAATTTAAAAGAAAAAAAAATTCCCAGTATGACACACTAGGTTTTCTGTGCCCCAATAGTTTGAGACAGATGGCACACACCGGATTGGCACTCAAGCTGAAATGCCAATCTTAATCTCCCACTATTTTTTTTGTTTTCAGGGAGAATTAAAAAAAAAAAAAAGGGACTGTCCTACAATTACTATCTTCCTGCAGTAATCTCAGCAAGGTATGGCAGGCAGCAATAACAAGGAGTGGACAGCTGCACAAAAAAAAACAAAAGTGTGGACAAACAAACAAGATAGCTGTGCAGAAAGGAAGGAACAACAGGATTTGTGCTTTGAAAAAAGCAGTTGGTTTGCACAGCGGCGTACACACACAGCAACGCAGCTATCAGGGAGCCTTCTAGGGCAGCCCAATGAGCTACAGCGCTGAGGAAAAAAAATGTAGCTTCCACTGTCCCTGCAAACAAAAGGTGGTGTTGGACAGTGGAAATTGCTACAGCACAAGTGGTTTGGGGGTGAATGTACCCTGCCTGACACTATCCCTGCTTCTGATGAAGCGGCACCTCTCCCTACGCTCAGATCAGCAGCAGTAAGATGGCGGTCGGCGGGAACGCCCCTTTATAGCCCCTGTGACACCGCAGAAAGCAAGCCAATCACTGCAATGCCCTTCTCTAAGATGGTGGGGACTGAGATCTATGTCATCACGCTGCCCACACTCTGCGTCCACCTTCATTGGCTGAGAAATGGCGCTTTTAGCGTCACTGAAACGCGACTTTGGCGCGATAGTCGCGTACCGCATGGCCGACACCACACAGGGATTGGGTCGGGTTTCATGAAACCCGACTTTTCAAAAAGTCGGCGACTTATGAAAATGACCGATCCGTTTCGCTCAACCCTACTTATGACCATGGGATATTTCAGTTTTTATTTTTAAATAAATTTGCAAAAATTACTAAATTTCTGGGTTTTTTTCAGTGAAGATGGGTGCAGAGTGTACATTAATGTGAAAAAATGAACTTTTTTGAATGTACCAAATGGCTGAAATGAAACAAAGAGTGAAAAATGTAAAGGGGTATGAATACTCTCTGCACCCACTGTATCTGTAAAGCATGCAGTTTGGGGCCCAAGTCCAAGTTTTGCACAGGAGCCCATTACACTTTAGTTATACCACTGTGTACTATTCTATAAATTACTGTTTAATCCTTTAGTTGACCTTGCAGAATAATCAGGGATAAAAGAAAAGCTCCACTACATTACAATTTTCCAGGCACTATTAGGTATTTTTCCATTTAGTCTCACAGATTTTTTTATATATTCTTTTTGATATGTGTATCTAGAAGATCCCAAATGGACAATTATAAAGATCACATTAAGACAGGGAATAAACCATTTTACATCATATTTGCGAGAAGTCCATTGAGAACGGTGATTTTCTCTTTGCTCATTTCAAATAAGTGTTACAATAACTCCCAGAACATCTATAAATATGATGCAAGAAGTTAACTTTCCTCTGTAAGTCCCATCAGCTGTTATAAAACAGATCTGCAATTTACAGGAGAAACGAAAGACGGCCGTGTGATTGTAAGTATCATGGGGGAACGGCTGCTGCTCCACAGCTTGGCTGTACATCCAACACATCATTTGTAGGCATTTCATTCTGTATGAGTTATGTGAGTAACATGTTACTTATGCTTTTAAATGAAATTACACTTTTCTGACCAGTAAAAGGTTATTGCTTATACATAAAGAAAGAGAATGGTTACAATTTTATCCAGACTAGAGATCATCCTACAATGTAGAGGGATCAGCCTTATACTCAATTGCACATGGAAACAAGATAAGCAATGGTATGAAACTGAAAGCTAGAAGATACAGATTAGATATTACAAAAAACTTTTTGACAGTGAGGGTGATCAATGAGTGGAACAGGCTGCCACGAGAGGTGGTCAGTTCTCCTTCAATGGAAGCCTTCGAACAGAGGCTGGACAGTGACTACTGCATTGAGCAGGGGGTGGACATGATGATGGAGGTCCTTTCTATCTCTAACATTCTATGATATTCTGAAAATCACTATTCTGACTATGGATGTGGCCACATGGTGGAGAAATTTATCAAGGCGCATGTGTAATTTTATTGGGGTTAACCACTTCACGACCTTGCCCTTTTCCATTTTTGCATTCTTGTTTTTCACTCCCTTCCTTCCCAGAGCCATAACTTTTTTATTTTTCCATCAATATGGCCATGTGAAGGCTTGTTTTTTGCGGGACAAATTGGACTTTTGAAAGACATCATTGGCATGTCGTGTACTAGAAAACGGGAAAATAATTCCAAGTGCGGTGAAATTGCAAAAAAAAGTGCAATCCCACACTTGTTTTTTGTTTGGCTTTTTTGCTTGGTTCACTAAATGCTTAAACTGACCTGCTATTATGATTCTCTAGGTCATTATGAGTTCATAGACACCAAATATGTCTAGGTTCTCTTTTATCTAAGTGGTAACAAAAATTCCAAACTTTGCTAAAAAAAAATTAAATGTTGCAATTTTCTAATACCCGTAACGTCTCCATTTTTCATGATCTGGGGTCAGGTGAGGGCTTATTTTTTGCGTGCCGAACTGTTGTTTTTAATGATTCCATTTTGGTGCAGATATGTTCTTTTGATCGCCCGTTATTGCATTTTAATGCAAAGTCATGTCGATCAAAAAAACGTAATCCTGGCGCTTCATTTTTTTTTCTCCCTACGCTGCTTAGCGATCAAGTTAATCCTTTTTTTATTGATAGATCGGGCGATTCTGAACTCGGTGATACCAAATATGTGTAGGTTTGATTTTTTGTTGTTGTTTTATTTTGAATGGGGCAAAAGAGGGGTGATTTAAACTTTTATATTTTATTTATTTTTTTCATATTTTTTTAACTTTTTTTTTACTTTTGCCATGATTCAATAGCCTCCATAGGAGGCTAGAAGTTGGCATAGCCTGATCGGCTCAGTTACATGGGAGCGATTATCAGATTGCTGCCATGTAGCTGAATTGCAGGCTTGCTATGAGCGCTGACCACAGGGTGGCGCTCACAGCAAGCCGGCATCAGTAACCATAGAGGACTCAAGGACCTCTATGGTTCCTATGCACATGCATTGCTGACCCTTGATCATGTGACCGGGTTGGCGATGCGCTCATTTCCGGCCCGATGGCCGGAAGCGCCGGTTAAATGCCGCTGTCAGCATTTGACAGCAGCATTTAACTAGTTAATAGCAGCGGGTGAATTGTGATTTCACCCGCCACTATTGCGGGCACATGTCAGCTTTACAAAACGGCTGACATATCCTGGCTTTAAGGTGGGCTCACCGCCTGAGCCCACATCAAAGCAGGGGATCCAACCTCCGCTGTAATAGTATGGCGGAGGTCGGGAAGGGCTTAAGCACTAATATACTTCTAAATGTTAGGCAGACATTGTAGGAAACTTTGTAAGACACTAAAACCCTGATACATCATTGCTGCTTCTCCAGTTTTCCAGTTTTTGTTTTATTGTTTCTGCCTTATTCTCTTGATGTTTTGTGTCACTCTCCTTGACCTTCCATGCCTGACGTAGTTTTCTTTCTCATGGTCAATTTATCTGATGCCTAAGATCTTGGCCATGTTTTGTATATATTTTTTCTACATTTGCCTTTTTATATGATGTTCCTTTGCTATACTTTTAACCTCATTTTATTGTAATACTTTGGGCTTACGTATAGCATCATCTAACCTAGAACCTAGTCTTACAGGCAAAGCATTGGCGTTTTATCCTATTGTTGATGGTCCTTTGTACTGTGCACAGGCATTAAAATGTTTTATGAATTTTCTTTTGTTGTCTGCTAGGGTCATGCTATAATACATATTCGACTGATACTACCACAGTTATGAAATGTAGAAAAACAAGCATGGAGAAGAGGATGGAATAACCAAAATAAATAATAAATAATATACATTTTTTATTAACACACATGGACATATAATGGTACACAATTAAAACATTTAAAAAGCAAAGAAGCGATACAACAATCCACCAGATGTGTCCATCTTAGGACACACAACTTTCCTGTAGTGTCCATTTGGACACAAACACCAGAAAAACTCACTTAAAATGACAATAAATATGTCACAGTAGGAGATACTGTTAGCACAAGGTAACACCTAAACAATCCTAAATAGAAAAATACCACAATTAGGACAATGTACACATAACTTGGTAAAAAAAAGGTGAATGGAATATATAAATTGTAAAAATTTATATATATATATATATATATATATATATATATATATATATACAGTGGGGCAAAAAAGTATTTAGTCAGTCAGCAATAGTGCAAGTTCCACCACTTAAAAAGATGAGAGGCGTCTGTAATTTACATCATAGGTAGACCTCAACTATGGGAGACAAACTGAGAAAAAAAAATCCAGAAAATCACATTGTCTGTTTTTTTAACATTTTATTTGCATATTATGGTGGAAAATAAGTATTTGGTCAGAAACAAACAATCAAGATTTCTGGCTCTCATAGACCTGTAACTTCTTCTTTAAGAGTCTCCTCTTCCTCCACTCATTACCTGTAGTAATGGCACCTGTTTAAACTTGTTATCAGTATAAAAAGACACCTGTGCACACCCTCAAGGGATCCATATTTAAGTGTAAAATAAAGAATCAAAATAAAAAATATTGATATACTCACCCTCGGATGAGCTCTGGTACTAACCGGCAGCCTTCCTTCCTAAGAATGAGCACGTGAATGACCTGCGGTGACGTCACGGCTTGTGATTGGTCGCGTGAGCGGTCACATGGGCAACCGCGACCAATCACAAGCCGTGACGTCATCTAAAGCCCTTCACCGCTCATTCTTAGGAAGGAAGGCTGCCGGAAAGAAGCCGAGGGTGAGTATATTCCTATTAGGTATATACTCACCCTCGGATGCGCCCTGCTTTCCGGCAGCCTTCCTTCTTAAGAACGAGCGCGTGAAGGGCCTTAGATGACGTCACGGCTTGTGATTGGTCGCGGCCGCCCATGTGACCGCTCACGCGACCAATCACAAGCCGTGACGTAATTCTCAGGTCCTAAATTCCTAGAATGAGGAATTTAGGACCTGAGAATTACGTCACGGCTTGTGATTGGTCGCGTGGCGGTCACATGAGCGGCACGCGACCAATCAGAAGCCGTGACGTCATGGAAGGCCATAAACACGCTCATTTTAAGCCAAGAAGGCTGCCGGTTACCAGCGGCGATGTCCAGGGGCCTCCGGAGAGGTGAGTATATCAATATTTTGTATTTTAATTCTTTATTTTACACTTAAATGTGGATTCCGATACCGATTTCCGATATCGCAAACATATCGGAACTCGGTATCGGAATTCCGATACCAGATTCAGAAGATCGCCGACCTCATGGCCGACCCCACACAAGGGTCGGGTCGGGTTTCATGAAACCTGACTTTGCCAAAAGTCGGCGACTTCTGAAAATGGCCGACCCGTTTCGCTCAACCCTAGTGAAGACCTAAGAAATCGGACTAGATATAAAAGATTAGGTGGGACACCACATGTATCGCCACTCAAAGTGTGGCTTCCGCAGGGGCAGATATATCATTTTTTCCCCAATTTTTATATTCATTTCACTTTTTTTTACCAAGTTGTGTGTACACTCCACTAATTGTGGCATGTTTTCTATTTAGGATTATTTAGGTGTCAACCTGCTCTCACCGCAACTCCTACTGAGACATATTTATTGTCATTTTTAGTGTTTTTTTCTGATTCTTGAGACCAGTTGGACAGTAGAGGAGAAGTATGACTACTGCCATGGACACACCTGATGGATTACTATATTGCTTCTTTTGCTTTTTAAATGTTTTTAATTGTGTGTCATTATATCTCCATCCATGGTAAAAAAGAATTTGTATTATTTATCTTGGTGATCCCAACTTCTTTTGCATTCTTCTTTTTTTCTACATTTCATGTTTGGCCTTTTTGGTTTGTGGTTGTTTGATGCCAATCTTATTGGTTGCACCCTCAGCTTCTTCAGTTACTGCCAAAGTAATGCTCTAACTCTCTTCCAAATTTTTTGCATGCTGGTTTGGTGCACGTGGTTAGTTGATCCCATTGTTTTGGTTCCTCTAAAAAGGAGAAAAAAGGAAAAAGACATAAACAAAGAGCTTCTTTAATTTTTTGGCAAAACTCATCAACTCAAGTGCAACACTTTGAAGAATTTGCAAAGAAGCCCACAAAAGAAATTTAGGAAAGTTATTTAAATTAACAGAAGTACTCAATTGGCCACCATGAATAGGTCCATGACGCTTGTATTGTACGTCCATTTTTGGTCAGCTAAGAAGATGATCTGAAGTTTTAAATGACACTGTAACCCTGATTAATTAAAGAGGTTGTGCAGGAACTATTTTTTAATGTATGTCAAAAACTAACTGTACCCAGAGCTAGCTCAGAGCTGTCACTGACCACTCTCACTGGTGATACAGTTGCTCCATGTCAGAAGAGGAGCTCTTCTTCTTCTGGGCTGCATGACTGCCAAAGTCATGCTGAATGACAGCTGACTTACCAAACTTGGGGAGCCGGCTATCAATCAGAAATATGTGTTGTGAATTCCGTTCTTGGGCTCCATCCTGTGGTTACGAATGGTATTTTTGGGAGTTCTGCTCTTGGGCTCCCTCTGGTGGTTTCGAGTGGAACTTAGCAGCTGCTTTCACTAATCGGTTCCCTGGCCTTGTTATTTAACTGGGCTTTAGTCTGTAGTCGATGCCAGCTGTCAATGTTTTCCTGTTGGATTCAGTCCTTTCCTGGAAGTTCTCTGTTGGCCAGTCCATTTCAGCTTAAGATAAGTTCTGCTAGTTCTTGGGTGTTTCCCTGCTTATGACCTTCTGTTCAAGTTTAAGTTATGTCTCTTTTGTCCAGCTTGTCATGATGAAATATTCTGGCTAGTTGGAAGCTCTGGGGTAGCAGATTTGCTCCTCCACACCGTGAGTCGGTGTGGAGGTTATTTTTGTAAACTCTGCGTAGACATTTAGTTTTTTATACTGACCGCACAGTAGCCTTTTCTATCTCTGTCTATTTAGATAGTATCGGCCTCCTTTGCTAAAATCTAGTTTCATTTCTGAGTTTGTCATTTCCCTCTCCACTCACCGTCAATATTTGTGGGGAGCTATCTTTCCTTTGGGGGTTTCTCTGAGGCGAGATAGTTTTCCGTTTCCGTCTTCAGGGGTAGTTAGTTCTTAGGCTGTGACGAGGCATCTAGGCAGAGATAGGAACGTCCCACGGCTATTTCTAGTGTTGGTGTTAGGAGTAGGGATTGCGTTCAGTAAAGCTACCACCTCCTCAGAGCTTGTACATTATTTGTTTTACCCACCAGGTCATTTCAGTGCTGCTCCATAATCACCAGGTCATAATAATGATTACTGTCGGTGGAGCTGCCACCTCCTCTGAGCGTGTCCATGATTGGTTTTACCCACCAGGTCATCTCAGTACTGCTCCGTAATCACCAGGTCATAACAGTACAGCTGGCCCACAATGTGTTAAATGCATCTCAAAAGAGGGAAAAGAAAGTTCTGAGTCATAGTTTTTTTTTTTTTCTTGTTGCCTGTTTTGTCTTTTTTTTCCCCTTGATCTTTGGATGGTTCAGGAGCTTGGTGCTGATATGGAGGTTCAGGGTCTGTCTGCGCGTGTTGATCATCTCGCTGCAAGGGTACAGAGTATCCAAGATTATGTTGTTCAAACTCCTGTTTCTGAGCCTAGAATTCCTATCCCTGATTTGTTTTCTGGGGATAGATCTAAGTTTTTGAACTTTAAAAATAATTGCAGATTGTTTTTTGCTCTGAGACCCCGTTCCTCTGGTGACCCCATTCAGCAGGTGAAGATTGTTATTTCTCTGCTCCGTGGAGACCCGCAAGACTGGGCATTCTCCCTTGAGCCAGGGAATCCTGCATTGCTCAATGTAGATTCATTTTTTCAAGCGCTTGGACTGCTTTATGACGAACCTAATTCTGTGGATCAGGCAGAAAAAATCTTGCTGGCTCTGTGTCAGGATCAGGAAGCAGTAGAAATATATTGTCAGAAATTTAGAAAGTGGTCTGTGCTTACAAAATGGAATGAAGATGCCCTGGCAGCTATTTTCAGAAAGGGTCTTTCTGAAGCCCTTAAAGATGTTATGGTGGGGTTTCCCACGCCTGCTGGTTTGAACGAATCAATGTCTCTGGCCATTCAGATTGATCGGCGCCTACGTGAACGTAAGGTGGTGCACCATATGGCGGTGTCCTCTGGGCAGAGTTCTGAGCCTATGCAATGTGATAGGATTTTGACGAGAGCAGAACGACAGTTCAGACGTCAGAATGGGCTGTGTTTTTACTGTGGTGACGCTACTCATGCTATCTCTGACTGCCCGAAGCGTACTAAGAGGGTTGCTAGGTCGGTTACCATCAGTACTGTACAGCCTAAATTTCTCTTGTCTATTACCCTGATTTGCTCATTGTCGTCCTTTTCTGTAATGGCATTTGTGGATTCTGGCGCTGCCCTGAACTTAATGGACCTAGAATTTGCCAAGCGCTGTGGTTTTTCCTTGGAGCCTTTGCAGAGCCCTATTCCCTTGAGGGGGATTGATGCTACGCCATTGGCCAAGAATAAACCTCAGTACTGGACACAGTTAACCATGAACATGGCTCCAGCACATCAGGAAAATATTCGCTTTTTGGTGTTGCATAATTTGCATGATGCGGTTGTGCTGGGGTTTCCATGGTTACAGGTACATAATCCAGTGCTGGATTGGAAATCTATGTCTGTGACTAGTTGGGGTTGTCAGGGGATACATAGTGACATTCCTCTGATGTCAATTTCCTCGTCCCCTTCTTCTGAAGTTCCTGAGTTTTTCTCGGATTTCCAGGATATATTTGAGGAGCCTAAATTCAGTCCCCTGCCTTCTCATAGGGACTGTGATTGCGCTATTAATTTGATTCCTGGCTGTAAGTTCCCTAAGGGTCGAGTTTTCAATCTGTCTTTGCCAGAGCATGCCGCTATGCGGAGTTATGTAAAGGAGTCCTTGGAGAAGGGGCATATTCGCCCGTCTTCGTCACCGTTGGGAGCGGGGTTCTTTTTTGTTGCCAAGAAGGATGGCTCCTTGAGGCCCTGTATAGATTATCGCCTTCTCAATAAGATCACAGTCAAATTCCAGTACCCTTTGCCTCTGCTCTCTGATTTGTTTGCTCGGATTAAAGGGGCTAGCTGGTTTACCAAGATTGACCTTCGAGGGGCGTATAATCTTGTCCGCATCAAACAGGGTGATGAATGGAAAACAGCATTTAATATGCCCGAAGGCCATTTTGAATATCTTGTGATGCCTTTCGGGCTCTCTAATGCTCCATCTGTGTTTCAGTCCTTTATGCATGATATTTTACGGGAGTATCTGGATAAATTCATGATTGTATATTTGAATGATATTTTGTTTTTTTCTGATGATTGGGAGTCTCATGTGAAGCAGGTCAGGATGGTATTTCAGATTCTTCGTGCTAATGCACTGTTTGTGAAGGGGTCTAAGTGCCTTTTTGGAGTTCAGAAGGTTTCTTTTCTGGGGTTCATTTTTTCTCCCTCGGCTATTGAAATGGACCCTGTTAAGGTCCAGGCTATTTATGATTGGACTCAACCCACATCTGTGAAGAGCCTTCAGAAATTTTTGGGCTTTGCCAATTTTTATCGCCGATTCATTGCTAATTTTTCTACTGTGGTTAAACCTCTGACCGATTTGACCAAGAAAGGTGCTGATGTGGTGAATTGGTCCTCTGCGGCTGTGGAGGCCTTTCAGGAGCTTAAGCGTCATTTTACTTCTGCCCCTGTGTTGCGTCAGCCAGATGTTTCTCTCCCTTTTCAGGTTGAGGTTGACGCTTCTGAGATTGGGGCAGGAGCTGTTCTGTCTCAGAGAAGTTCTTATGGCTCTGTGTTGAAACCGTGTGCTTTCTTCTCCAGAAAGTTTTCGCCTGCTGAGCGTAATTATGATGTTGGCAATCGGGAGTTGTTGGCTATGAAGTGGGCATTTGAGGAGTGGCGACATTGGCTTGAGGGAGCTAAGCATCGTGTTGTGGTCTTGACCGATCATAAGAATCTGATTTACCTTGAGTCTGCCAAGCGGTTTAATCCTAGACAGGCTCGGTGGTCCTTGTTTTTCTCCCGTTTTGATTTTGTGGTCTCGTATCTTCCGGGATCTAAGAATGTGAAGGCTGATGCCCTGTCTAGGAGTTTTTTGCCTGATTCTCCGGGAGTCCGTGAGCCGGCCGGTATTCTCAAGGAGGGAGTGATTCTTTCTGCTATCTCCCCTGATTTGCGGCGGGTGCTTCAGGAGTTTCAGGCTGATAGACCCGACCGCTGTCCTGTGGGGAAATTGTTTGTTCCTGATAGATGGACTAGTAAGGTGATTTCTGAGATTCATTGTTCGGTGTTGGCTGGTCATCCTGGGATCTTTGGTACCAGATATTTGGTTGCCAGGTCCTTTTGGTGGCTTTCTTTGTCACGGGATGTGCGTTCCTTCGTGCAGTCTTGTGGGACCTGTGCCCGGGCTAAGCCATGCTGTTCTCATGCTAGTGGGTTGCTTTTGCCTTTACCTATCCCTGAGAGGCCCTGGACGCATATTTCCATGGATTTTATTTCTGATCTTCCTGTTTCTCAGAAGATGTCTGTCATCTGGGTGGTTTGTGACCGGTTTTCTAAAATGGTCCACTTGGTACCTTTGCCTAAGTTGCCTTCCTCCTCTGATTTGGTTCCTTTATTTTTTCAGCATGTGGTTTGTTTGCATGGTATTCCGGAGAATATTGTGTCTGACATAGGTACCCAGTTTGTTTCTAGGTTTTGGCTGTCCTTTTGTGTTAGAATGGGCATTAATTTGTCTTTTTCTTCGGCATTTCACCCTCAGACAAATGGACAGACGGAGCGAACCAATCAGACCTTGGAAACCTATTTGAGATGCTTTGTGTCTGCTGATCAGGATGATTGGGTTACCTTCTTGCCGTTGGCCAAGTTTGCCCTTAATATTCGGGCTAGTTCGGCTACTTTGGTTTCGCCTTTTTTTTGTAACTTTGGTTTTCATCCTCGTTTTTCTTCAGGGCAGGTTGAGCCTTCGGACTGTCCTGGGGTAGATTCTGTGGTGGACAGGTTGCAGCGGATTTGGACTCGTGGTGGACAATTTAAAATTGTCTCAGGAAAAGGCTCAACGTTTTGCTAACCGCCGTCGGTGCGTTGGTCCCCGGCTTCGGGTTGGGGATTTGGTCTGGTTGTCTTCTCGTCATGTTGCTATGAAGGTCTCTTCCCCTAAGTTCAAGCCTCATTTTATTGGTCCTTATAGGATTTTGGAAATTATCAATCCGGTGTCTTTTCGTTTGGCCCTTCCAGCTTCTTTTTCCATTCATAATGTGTTCCATAGATCTTTGTTGCGGAGATATGTGGTGCCCATGGTTCCCTCCGTTGACCCTCCTGCTCCGGTGTTGGTTGAGGGGGAGTTGGAATATGTGGTGGAGAAGATTTTGGATTCTCGTCTTTTGAGGCGGAAACTTCAGTATCTGGTCAAGTGGAAGGGTTATGGCCAGGAGGATAATTCTTGGGTTTTTGCCTCAGATGTCCATGCTGCCGATTTGGTACGTGCTTTTCATTTGGCTTGTCCCGATCGACCTGGGGGCTCTGGTGAGGGTTCGGTGACTCCTCCTCAAGGGGGGGTACTGTTGTGAATTCCGTTCTTGGGCTCCATCCTGTGGTTACGAATGGTATTTTTGGGAGTTCTGCTCTTGGACTCCCTCTGGTGATTTCGAGTGGAACTTAGCAGCTGCTTTCACTAATCGGTTCCCTGGCCTTGTTATTTAACTGGGCTTTATTCTATAGTCGATGCCAGCTGTCAATGTTTTCCTGTTGGATGCAGTCCTTTCCTGGAAGTTCTCTGTTGGCCAGTCCATTTCAGCTTAAGATAAGTTCTGCTAGTTCTTGGGTGTTTCCCTGCTTATGACCTTCTGTTCAAGTTTAAGTTATGTCTCTTTTGTCCAGCTTGTCATGATGAAATATTCTGGCTAGTTGGAAGCTCTGGGGTAGCAGATTTGCTCCTCCACACCGTGAGTCGGTGTGGAGGTTATTTTTGTAAACTCTGCGTAGACATTTAGTTTTTTATACTGACCGCACAGTAGCCTTTTCTATCTCTGTCTATTTAGATAGTATTGGCCTCCTTTGCTAAAATCTAGTTTCATTTCTGAGTTTGACATTTCCCTCTCCACTCACCGTCAATATTTGTGGGGGGCTATCTTTCCTTTGGGGGTTTCTCTGAGGCGAGATAGTTTTCTGTTTCTGTCTTCAGGGGTAGTTAGTTCTTAGGCTGTGACGAGGCGTCTAGGCAGAGATAGGAACGTCCCATGGCTATTTCTAGTGTTGGTGTTAGGAGTGGGGATTGCGTTCAGTAAAGCTACCACCTCCTCAGAGTTTGTACATTATTTGTTTTACCCAACAGGTCATTTCAGTGCTGCTCCGTAATCACCAGGTCATAATAGTGATTACTGTCGGTGGAGCTGCCACCTCCTCTGAGCGTGTCCATGATTGGTTTTACCCACCAGTTCATCTCAGTACTGCTCCATAATCAACAGGTCATAACAAATATGGTGGCAGTCACCAAGCAGAACAGAAAAGAAGCTGCTGCTCTGTTAACATGACATCAGCAGAAACCACCGAGTCACCAGAAAGAACAGACTATGACCACTCTGTTCCTGCAGAGATCGACCTCAGGAACTATAGGCAGGTAGTTAGTAAAGACCTGACTGTTAGAACTTAGGCACATTATAAAAACGAAAAGTCCCGAATAAACTCTTTGAGTCCTAATGGAAGGATCTCTTGAGTACGGTGCTCCAAATTCAAACCAGAAGTAACAGTTCAAATGAGATTGGTGGAAAAAACTGCTTGACGAATTATCCTCTATCACAATGTCCATTTCTATCATATAGCTTAGTAGATAATACTCAAAGATATTGTATCTTTGCTCAGAAAATTAGTAGCCATTAAGATGGTGTTGTCAAAATCTTGTTCATGCCTTTTAATGAAAAGTCCATGATGTAAATAGTAGACATCGGTATTGCTCTGTGTGGAGTATTAGGCAGCCATTAAGAAGCACTTATTGGAAGATTGAAAATACACCATTTCTATGTCCATGACATTTTGATCATAACTATAATATATTAAGTCATTGGTGGATTTACATTTAAAAGACCTGAACACCTATATGTGCGATTTGGGGATGGAGGGTTGATTTTACTAATAGATTCTCTTTCAGTGTTTACAAAGATGCTGTAATAGGAAGCTTTTTAGGACACCATGACTCTATACTGTACATGATATTTCTACTTCCTTGAAAGGTGGTCAATCGGTAAGCGGAATATGAACATCTTTTGTATTGTGAGGAACCTCATCCTTGCCTGCTATCTTCTGCCATCCATTAGTTCCATGTCTCCGAAATGTAGTATACCACCGGTGTCAGAGCTTGAAGGAAGCATTAATCAAGGAGACATCATGATTGGATTTCTGTTATCTATTCACCAAGACAAAATTTACCAAAAATTGTCTTTTACAACGAGACCGCCCAGGACCAATTGTACAACGTAAGTGCACATGACATGTTTATATCTCATGTTTATGTTTTTCATATTGTTCTGGAATGTTTGAAATCCTTTCATGACCTTTGACGTATCAATAAGTTAAAGCTTGGGTCCCTGCCTTTGACCTGGGATCTGATGCTGAGCCAACATCTTTCCCTATACTTAATGGTTGATTTAATCACTCATCAAGTGCTTATATAGCCACAGGTGGATCTGAGATCCACCCACGGTAGTTAATCAGTTAAATGGTACTGTCAATCACTGAAAGCAGCATTTAACATGCCTGAGCCGGAAGCTCATTACAAATCCCACCAATTAAAATTAATTATATAATTGATTGTTTCACATATTGTGCGTTTGGGGGAAGATTGAGACAAGCGGTAGGTGCAATGTAATATATCAATATGATTAAGTATGTAAATAATAGTAAAGCAAGCATTCTAGTTATATTGCTCTCAGAGCTTTGATTTCCACACCAAACCCTCATGTAATGTATCAGGCTATTATTTTATCAAGAGCCACCACATAACAATTCTTGAAAAGCTAAGAAAACAGATGAAAGGAAAAGGGATTGAAGAAGTGTTGCATATACTTTAGTTGTAAGAAAGAAGAGTATATAATAAGAGAGGGCATTGTATACAATTATATTGGATAGGACTGAGTGCACTTATAGGATGCTGAGTTGTCTTTCTTTACGTAGGAAGGGGAAGGTTTTCTGTGCAGTTCTGGTGTGCTACAGCGGGTCCAGGAACACCCTCACTCATATATTGTAGATGAGTCTTCAATTGTTAGGTCCTGGACAAGCCTTTTAACAATCTATGAGGCACAAGTCTTTGGAAACACAAGCCAGGCACTATGTATTGGGCACTAAAGTGGCATATTTGCAATTTTCACTATGCAACACCCATTGCACACTAATTTCAGAAAAACATCAGTGGGGTCGTATTAACCCCTTACCGACTGCCGAAACACCTTTTAACTGTGGCAGTTAAAGGTTTACACAGTAAAATATTGATAGTTGCAGATGATACAAAACTATGTAAAGCAGTTAATACAAGAGAAGATAGTATTCTGCTACAGATGGATCTGGATAAGTTGGAAACTTGGGCTGAAAGGTGGCAGATGAGGTTTAACAATGATAAATGTAAGGTTATACACATGGGAAGAAGGAATCAATATCACCATTACACACTTAACGGGAAACCACTGGGTAAATCTGACAGGGAGAAGAACTTGGGGATCCTAGTTAATGATAAACTTACCTGGAGCAGCTAGTGCCAGGCAGCAGCTGCCAAGGCAAAAAGGATCATGGGGTGCATTAAAAGAGGTCTGGATACACATGATGAGAGCATTATACTGCCTCTGTACAAATCCCTAGTTAGACCGCAGATGGAGTACTGTGTCCAGTTTTGGGCACCGGTGCTCAGGAAGGATATAATGGAACTAGAGAGAGTACAAAGGAGGGCAACAAAATTAATAAAGGGGGTGGGAGAACTACAATACCCAGATAGATTAGCGAAATTAGGATTATTTAGTCTAGAAAAAAGACGACTGAGGGGCGATCTAATAGCCATGTATAAGTATATAAGGGGACAATACAAATATCTCGCTGAGGATCTGTTTATACCAAGGAAGTTGACGGGCACAAGGGGGAATTCTTTGCGTCTGGAGGAGAGAAGGTTTTTCCACCAACATAGAAGAGGATTCTTTACTGTTAGGGCAGCGAGAATCTGGAATTGCTTGCCTGAGGAGGTGGTGATGGCGAACTCAGTCGAGGGGTTCAAGAGAGGCCTGGATGTCTTCCTGGAGCAGAACAATATTGTACCATTCAATTATTAGGTTCTGTAGAAGGACATAGATCTGGGGATTTATTATGATGGAATATAGGCTGAACTGGATGGACAAATGTCTTTTTTCGGCCTTACTAACTATGTAAAACTATGTAAAAACTACTTATTCCTCAGCACAGCTTTTTTGATGGCGCTGAGAAATAAGTGTATAGCACCCCCCAGCATTGGAAATTCTCTGGGGTCTAGGATAACAGGGATAGCTGAGACCCCAGAGAACATGACTCAGGTCTTTTTCTACTTCCCCCTGTGTTGCGATCACCGTTATTCACGGAATAACGGTGACCGCAAAAATAATCCAAATTACCATTTAATTTCTCTTTCTTCTGATGTAATCTAGTACATCAGAGGAGAGATAAATGGGGTCGCTCAAGTCCACTCAGTACCTACAGTGTCCCTGGACCCTCCTACCTTCCCTTGGTCCTATCCCCCAGCCGCTGGCATCTTCTTCTGGGAAGAAAATGGCAGATGCATGTGCAGTGAGCCTGCTGAGGTCTGCTGGCCAGCACCCGGCAGCAATAGGAAATTTTTCCTTTTGGATCATTTTGATCACTGTGATAGACCCTATCACAGTGATTAAAATAAAAAAAGTAAATCAGCGCCCTTTATCACCCCCTTAGTTGGGTAAAAATAAAAAAATGTATTTTTTTCATCTTTAGGGTTGGGGCTAGGGTTAGGGTTGGGGTTTAGGGTTAGGGTGTGTTAGTGTTGTGGTTAGGGTCAAGGTTAGGATTGGGATTACGGTTAGGGGTGTGTTGAGGTTAGGGTTGGATATAGATGTGGGGGTTTCCACTGTTTACGTACATCAGAGGGTCTCCAAATGCGACATGGTGCCCACCATTGATTCCAGACAATTTTGCATTTTCAAAGTCAAATGGTGCTTCCTCAATTCTGAGCCCTGCCATGTGCCCAAACAGTGGCCTTCCCTCACATATGGGGTATCAGCATACTCAGAAGAAATTTCACAACAAATGTTGTGGTTCATTTTCTCCTGAAACCCATGTGAAAATAAAAAAAATTGGTTCCAAAGTAATTATTTTTTGAAAAAACTAAAATGTTCATTTATTCCTTTTACACTGCTTTAGTTCTCGTGAAGCAACTGAAGGGTTAATAAACTTCTTGAATGTGGTTTTGCACACCTTGGGAGGTGCAGTTTTTAGAATGGTGTCACTTTTGGGTATTTTCTGTTATATTGACCACCCAAACTCACTTCACTTGTGAGGTGGTCCCTAATTTTTTTTAAGCAAAATACATTTTGTTGGAAAAATGAGAATTTTTACACTTATAATGTCCAAACACAAAAAATTATGTTTCCAAAATTGTGCTGATGTAAAGTTGACATGAGAGAAATGTTATTTATTAACTATTTTGTGTGACATCACTCTCTCAATTAAGGGTACAAAAATTAAAAGTTTGAAAATTGCAAAGTTTTCAAAATTTATGCTAAATTTCAGTTTTTTTCATAAATAAAAGCAAGTTACAGTGGTTATGGAAAGGGCCAAGTCTGAGGTCCAGAGCACTCTGGTTGAGGTTTTCATCCAGGATATCTCTATACTGGGCCGCATTCATGTTTCCTTAAATGGCAACCAGTCGTCCTGTTCCTGCGGCTGAAAAACACCCCCATGGCATGATGCTGCCACCACCATGTTTCACTGATAGTATTGTATTGGGGAGGTGATGAGCATTGCCTGGTTTTCTCCACACATACTGCTTAGAATTGTCACCAAAAAGGTCTATCTTCATCTCATCAGACCAGAGAATCTTATTTCTCATAATCTGGGAGTCCTTCATGTGTTTTTTAGCAAACTCTATGTGGGCTTTCATATGTCTTGCTCTGGGGACAGGCTTCAGTCGGGCCACTCTGCTATAAAGCCTGACTGGTGGAGGGCTGCAGTGATAGTTGACTTTGTGGAACTTTCTCCCATCTCCCTACTGTATCTCTGGAGCTCAGCCACAATGATCTTGGGTTTCTTCTTTACTCCTGTCACCAAGGCTCTTCTCCCACGATTGCTCAGTTTGGCTGGACGGACAAGTCCTTCTGGTGGTTGCAAACTTCTTCCATTTAAGGATTATGGAAGCCACTGTGTTCTTAGAAATTTTGAGTATTGCAGAAATTCTGTTGTAACACAATTCTGACTCTGAGCTCCTTGGCCAGTTTCTTTGACCTCATGATTCTCATTTGGTCTGACATGCACTGAGAACTGTGAGGTCTTTTATAGACAGGTGTGAGCCAGCTGGACTCCAATGAAGGAGTAAAACCATTTCAAGGAGGATCTGTCATGTCGGACACTGTTCAGACCAGGTCGTTCGACAGACAGCGGTAATTCCGCTTTTGTCCACTATGCGCTCATTGGCGTCGGCTAGATTTTATGTAGCTGGTCCGGGGTTAATTTACCTGGTGCTCGGATTGGAAGCTGGGCCATGCCCACTGCCTTTAAATAGTTCACCTGAAAATTGGGCGTCGCCGATTATAGCTTCTGTCTAGTGCTTGGTTATCTCGGTCTGGAGTGGTGAGCTAGGAGTTGGAGTATCGTATCTGGCGGTGCATTTCCCTTTGTCTTATTTACTCATTCCTGTATTTGTATTTATTTTACCCTGTGCATTTATAGTGTATTCCTGAGTGACTGCGGCGTGGTGTATATTTTCCGTTATCCTTGTCTGTGCTAACTGTGGGTATTGGTGTATGATCTCTTCACTGGGTGGAGGGTGGTGTTTTCAGCCTAGGGTTGAAACAGGAGACAGGGAGAGGGTGGAGGCCTAGACATGCACACCATCAGTGTAAACTCTGTTGTGAACTCTATTTTTGGGCTCCCTCTAGTGGTCACAAGCGGTACTGTGTAGTGTTGTCTTTCTGCAGGTTGGCTGTATCAGCTGGTTCGTTATCCTTGGTTGGTTTCCTATTTAGCTCACCTGGATACTCAGTTCCTTGCCTGCTACCAATGTATTCAGTGCTCTTCAGATTCCTTGTGACTACCTTGCTCCCAGTCTCTCCAAGACAAGCTAAGTTTTTGTTTGTTATCAGCATTCATCATGTTTCTTGTCCAGCTTGCTAAAATGTGATTTCCTCACTTGCTGGTTGCTCTAGGGGACTGAGTTTCTCCCCCCACACCGTTAGTTGGTGCGGGGGTTCTTGAAATCTCAGTGTGGATATTTTGTAAGGGTTTTTTACTGACCGCATATATCCCTTTTCTATTTTCTACTATCTAGTATTAGTGGGCCTTATTTGCTGAATCTGCTTTCACCCCTGTGTATGTCCCTTCCTCTCTCCTCACCGTTATTATTTGTTGGGGGCTTCTATATCTTTGGGGATTATTTCTCTGGAGGCAAGTGAGGTCTTTCTTTCTCTCTAGGGGTAGCTAGTTCCTCAGGCTGGCTTGAGACGTCTAGGATTTTAGGCACGTTCATCGGCTACCTCTAGTGTGTTTGGATAAGGTTCAGATTTGTGGTCAGTCCAGTTTACCACCTCCCTAGAGCTTGTCCTATGTTTGGTTACTTAGCTGGAGTAATTTGTGATCCTCAACCACTAAGGATCATAACAGTATAGCAGGCCAAAAAGTGTTTAATGCATCGCAGAAGTGGGATAAAAAGAAGACTTGAGTACATTTTTTTTTTCCTCCCGCTTTTCCTTTGCTGCAGTCTGTTTAGCTTCTTTCATCCCCTTGAACTCTGGGTGGTTTTGAGCTCAGCTGCAGACATGAATATTCAGACTCTGACTTCTAGTGTGGATCATCTTACTGCACGGGTGCAAAGTATTCAGGATTTTGTTATTCATAGCCCTATGTCAGAACCAAAGATACCCATTCCTGAGTTGTTTTCTGGAGATAGATCTAGGTTTCTGAATTTTAAGAATAATTGTAAGTTATTTCTATCTCTGAGACTTCGTTCCTCTGGTGATTCCGCTCAGCAAGTTAAAATTGTTATCTCCTTGTTGCGTGGCGACCCTCAGGATTGGGCTTTCTCTCTGGCACCAGGAGATCCTGTATTGCTTAATGTAGATGCATTTTTTATGGCTCTTGGACTGCTTTATGAGGAGCCTAATCTTGAGAATCAGGCAGAAAAAGCGTTGCTGGCTATCTCCCAAGGTCAGGATGAAGCAGAGGTGTATTGTCAAAAATTTCGGAAATGGTCGGTGCTTACTCAATGGAATGAGTGTGCCCTGGCTGCAAATTTCAGAAAAGGTCTTTCTGAAGCCATTAAGAATGTCATGGTGGGGTTCCCTACGCCTGCAGGTCTGAATGAGTCAATGACTCTGGCCATTCAGATTGATCGGCATTTGCGGGAGCGTAAACCTGCGCACCATTTGGCGGTGTCTTTTGAACGGACACCTGAGTCTATGCAATGTGACCGAACTCTGACCAGAATTGAGCGACAAAGTCATAGACGTCAAAATGGGTTGTGCTTTTACTGTGGTGATTCTACTCATGCTATCTCAGCATGCTCTAAACGCTTAAAAAAAACGCTAAACCTGTCACCATTGGTACTATACAGCCTAAATTTATTTTGTCTGTTACTTTGATTTGTTCTTTGTTGTCCTACTCGGTTATGGCTTTTGTGGATTCGGGTGCTGCCATGAATCTGATGGATTTGTCGTTTGCCAGGCGCTGTGGTTTTATCCTGGAGCCTTTGGAATTTCCTATTCCTCTGAGGGGAATTGATGCTACGCCATTGGCTGAGAATAAGCCTCAGTATTGGACGCTAATGACCATGTGCATGACTCCCGTACATCAGGAGGTGATTCGGTTTCTTGTTCTGCATAATTTGCATGATGTTGTCGTTTTGGGTCTGCCATGGCTGCAGGCTCATAATCCAGTTTTAGATTGGAAAGCTATGTCTGTGTCAAGTTGGGGTTGTCAGGGAATTCATGGCGATACTCCGTTGGTGTCAATTGCTTCTTCCACTCCATCTGAAGTCCCTGAGTTTTTGTCTGACTACCAGGATGTATTTGATGAGCCCAGGTCCAGTGCCCTGCCCCCTCATAAGGATTGTGACTGTGCTATAAATTTGATTCCTGGTAGTAAATTCCCTAAGGGACGACTTTTTAATTTGTCTATACCAGAGCATGCCGCGATGCAGAGTTATATAAAGGAGTCTTTGGAGAAGGGACATATTCGCCCATCCTCTTCCCCTCTTGGTGCAGGATTTTTTTTTGTGGCCAAGAAGGACGGTTCTTTGAGACCTTGTATAGATTATCGTCTTCTGAATAAAATCAGTCAAATTTCAGTATCCTTTGCCACTATTGTCTGATTTGTTTGCTCGGATTAAGGGTGCCAGTTGGTTCACCAAGATAGATCTCCGTGGTGCGTATAACCTTGTGCGCATTAAGCAGGGAGATGAATGGAAAACAGCATTTAATACGCCCGAAGGCCATTTTGAGTACTTAGTGATGCCTTTTGGACTCTCTAATGCTCCTTCTGTGTTTCAGTCCTTCATGCATGACATCTTCCGAGAATATCTGGATAAATTTATGATTGTTTATCTGGATGACATTTTGGTCTTTTCTGATGATTGGGAGTCCCATGTGAAGCAGGTCAGGATGGTGTTTCAGGTCCTGCGTGCTAATGCTTTATTTGTGAAGGGCTCAAAATGCCTCTTCGGAGTACAGAAGGTCTCCTTTTTGGGTTTTATTTTTTCTCCTTCTACTGTGGAGATGGACCCAGTCAAGGTCCAGGCTATTCATGACTGGACTCAGCCCACGTCTGTTAAGAGTCTTCAGAAGTTCTTGGGTTTTGCTAATTTTTACCGTTGTTTCATCGCTAATTTTTCTAGCGTGGTTAAACCTTTGACGGATTTGACCAAGAAGGGTTCTGATGTGACTAATTGGTCTCCTGTGGCCGTGGAGGCCTTTCGGGAGCTGAAGCATCAGTTTTCTTCGGCTCCAGTCTTATGTCAGCCAGATGTCTCTCTCCCCTTCCAGGTCGAGGTTGATGCTTCTGAGATTGGAGCAGGGGCTGTTTTGTCGCAGAGAAGCTCTGATGGCTCTGTGATGAAGCCATGTGCTTTCTTTTCAAGAAAATTTTCGCCTGCTGAGCGGAATTATGATGTTGGTAATCGGGAGTTGTTGGCTATGAAGTGGGCATTTGAGGAGTGGCGACATTGGCTCGAAGGAGCTAAACATCGTGTGGTGGTCTTGACTGATCACAAAAATCTGATTTACCTCGAATCTGCCAAGCGCCTGAATCCTAGACAGGCTCGTTGGTCGTTGTTTTTCTCCCGTTTCAACTTCGTGGTCTCATACCTGCCTGGTTCGAAGAACGTGAAAGCTGATGCACTTTCTAGGAGTTTTGTGCCTGACTCTCCGGGAGTTTCTGAGCCGGCTGGTATTCTCAGAGAGGGAGTGATTTTGTCTGCCATTTCCCCAGATTTGCGACGAGTGCTGCAGAAATTTCAGGCGGATAGACCTGACCGTTGTCCACCAGAGAGACTGTTTGTCCCGGATAGATGGACCAGCAGAGTTATTTCCGAGGTTCATTCTTCGGTGTTGGCGGGTCATCCTGGGATTTTTGGTACCAGAGATTTGGTGGCTAGGTCCTTCTGGTGGCCTTCCTTGTCGCGAGATGTGCGTTCCTTTGTGCAGTCTTGTGGGATTTGTGCTCGGGCTAAGCCTTGCTGTTCTTGTGCCAGCAGTTTGCTTTTGCCTTTGCCTGTCCCGAAAAGGCCTTGGACGCACATTTCCATGGATTTTATTTCGGATCTTCCAGTATCTCAGAAAATGTCTGTCATGTGGGTGGTGTGTGATCATTTTTCCAAGATGGTCCATTTGGTGCCCTTGCCTAAGTTGCCTTCCTCCTCCGATTTGGTTCCTCTATTTTTTCAGAATGTGGTTCGCTTGCACGGCATTCCTGAAAATATTGTGTCTGATAGAGGATCCCAGTTTGTGTCCAGGTTTTGGCGGACTTTTTGTACTAATATGGGCATTGATTTGTCTTTTTCATCGGCCTTCCATCCTCAGACTAATGGCCAAACCGAGCGAACTAATCAGACGTTGGAAACTTATTTGAGATGTTTTGTTTCTGCTGATCAGGATGATTGGGTGACTTTTTTGCCATTGGCTGAGTTTGCCCTTAATAATCGGGCTAGTGCTGCTACTTTGGTTTCGCCTTTTTTCTGCAATTCTGGTTTCCATCCTCGTTTTTCCTCGGGTCAGGTTGAGCCTTCTGACTGTCCTGGGGTGGATTCTGTGGTGGATAGGTTGCAGCAGATTTGGAACCATGTGGTGGACAATTTGAAGTTGTCACAGGAGAAGGCTCAGTGCTTTGCCAACCGCCGCCGCGGTGTGGGTCTCCGACTTTGTGTTGGGGATTTGGTGTGGCTGTCTTCTCGGTATGTTCCTATGAAGGTCTCCTCTCCTAAATTCAAGCCTCGCTTCATCGGTCCTTATAAGATCTTGGAAATCCTTAACCCGGTGTCTTTTCGTTTGGATCTCCCAGCATCGTTTGCCATTCATAATGTGTTCCATAGGTCTTTGTTGTGGAGGTATGTGGTACCTGTGGTTCCTTCTGTTGAGCCTCCTGCTCCGGTGCTGGTCGAGGGCGAATTGGAGTACGTGGTGGAGAAGATTTTGTATTCTCGTATCTCTAGATGGAGGCTTCAGTATTTGGTTAAGTGGAGGGGCTATGGTCAGGAGGATAATTCCTGGGTTGTCGCCTCTGATGTTCATGCGGCCGATTTGGTTCGTGCCTTCCACGCGGCTCATCCTGATCGCCCTGGGGGTCTTTATGAGGGTTCGGTGACCCCTCCTCAAGGGGGGGGTACTGTTGTGAACTCTATTTTTGGGCTCCCTCTAGTGGTCACAAGCGGTACTGTGTAGTGTTGTCTTTCTGCAGGTTGGCTGTATCAGCTGGTTCGTTATCCTTGGTTGGTTTCCTATTTAGCTCACCTGGATACTCAGTTCCTTGCATGCTACCAATGTATTCAGTGCTCTTCAGATTCCTTGTGACTACCTTGCTCCCAGTCTCTCCAAGACAAGCTAAGTTTTTGTTTGTTATCAGCATTCATCATGTTTCTTGTCCAGCTTGCTAAAATGTGATTTCCTCGCTTGCTGGTTGCTCTAGGGGACTGAGTTTCTCCCCCCACACCGTTAGTTGGTGCGGGGGTCCTTGAAATCTCAGTGTGGATATTTTGTAAGGGTTTTTTACTGACCGCATAAATCCCTTTTCTATTTTCTACTATCTAGTATTAGTGGGCCTCATTTGCTGAATCTGCTTTCACCCCTGTGTATGTCCCTTCCTCTCTCCTCACATTATTATTTGTTGGGGGCTTCTATATCTTTGGGGATTATTTCTCTGGAGGCAAGTGAGGTCTTTCTTTCTCTCTAGGGGTAGCTAGTTCCTCAGGCTTGCTTGAGACGTCTAGGATTTTAGGCACGTTCACCGGCTACCTCTAGTGTGTTTGGATAGGTCAGATTTGTGGTCAGTCCAGTTTACCACCTCCCTAGAGCTTGTCCTATGTTTGGTTACTTAGCTGGAGTAATTTGTGATCCTCAACCACTAAGGATCATAACAAAACTCTAGCTAGAGGGTCAGTCAGGATTTCCCTAGTCTGAGGGAAATTGCAGGGGCCCGGGTTATTAACTCTTGCCCACCTAGGCTTCCCGTGACAGGATCACAAGGAAATGGACAGCATGTGACTTAAATATGAGTTTCTGAGCAAAGGGTCTGAATACTTATGACCATGTGATATTTCAGGGTTTTTTTTTCCAAATAAGCAAAAATTTCTACATTTCTGTTATTTTTTCACTCAAGATGGGGTTCAGAGTGTACATTAATGAGAGAAAATGAACTTTTTTGAAATTACCAAATGGCTGCAATGAAACAAAGAGTGAAAAATTTAAAGGAGTCTGAAAACTTTCCATACCCACTGTATATCGAAGAAATTTTACCAGTATCATGATGTACAAAATGTCATGAAAAATCAGTTTCAGAATCAGTGAGATATGTTACATTATTCCAGAGCTATAGCTTCATAAAATGACTGTGGTCGGAATTGCAAAATTTGGCTTGGTTATTAAGTGCCAAATTGGCTCTGTCACTAAGGGGTTAATCATTATACTTATAAATGATTTCCCTGAGTGCATTTGAAATTTTTTTTTTGTGGATTTATGATCTTTTAGCAGACTAGGGGCTCTGCAAATGGTGTCCATAAACTACTCCTCTTTCTCTGATCCATTCTGTATGCTCAAGCAGAAGTGTATGACCAAAAAAAGGTATTGCTGTATCAATAAGAAGTTGCTTTTTGAATGTTTAGGACCATTTCTGACTATTATTCTTTGTGAAAATTAAAAATTTGGTCTAAAATAACATTTTCCATAAAAAAGTATTTTTTTCCATTTTCACACCCCAATGTTATACAATTCTGTGAAGTACTTCTGTGAGAAGTATAGTTTCCAAAATGGGGTAATTTTTAGGGGGCTACTGGTCTTCTGGCAATACAAGAGCTTTACTGACGGCCCACACAGTGGTTTTCCCCAACATATGGGGCAACAGCACACTCAGAGGAAATTGCTCAAAACTTGTAAAAAGTTAATTTTCTCCTGTTACTCTTGTTAAAAGTAAACTTTAGGACTAAAGCAGCATTTTTGGAAAAAAAATGTTTTAATTTTTATAATGAAATTTTGTGAAACATCTGTGGTTTCAAGATGCTCACCACACCCTAAAATACATTCCTTGAGGGGTGTGATTTCCAAAATGGGGTCACCTGTGGGAAGTGTCCACTGTTCAGCACATCAGGAGCTTTCCAAATGTGACATAGTATCCACTATCTGTTACAGTTAAGTTTGTGTTCCAAAGTCAAAAGGTACACCTTCCCTTCCTAGCCCTTCTGTGCGCCCAAACAGTAGTTTCCCACCACATATTGATGACCACGTACTCAGGAGAAATTGCACAACAATTTTTGGGGTCAATCTTCTCCTTTAACCCTTGTGAAAATGAAAAATGTAAGGCTTATGTCGAATTTTTGTTGGAAAAATCAAATTTGTAATTTTCACGGCCAAACATTATAAATTTTAATTCTTTGAGGTGTTAAGTTTCCAAAATGAGGTCATATGTGTAGACTTTAAACTGCTTTGGTAAGTCAGGAGAACTGCAAACGTGACATGGCGTCAGCTATTTTTTCTAGGCTATTTTGAACTTCAAAAGTCAAAAGGTGCTCCTTTCCTTCAAATCATGATTCCAAACAGCACTTTGCCACCACATATGGAATATCGGCATAGTCAGGAGAAATTTCACAAGAAATTTTGGTGCCTAATTTTCTCCAGTCACTCTTGTGAAAAAGAGAAATTTGGGGCTAAAGCAACATATTTTGTGGGAAAAATGTAATTTTTTATTTTTTTCCTTCCACATTGCTTTAACTCCTGTGAGCACCTAGAAAAACTATAAACCTCTTGAATGTGAGGTGAGCACTTTGAGGGATGCAGTGTCCTAATTCTGCATTCAGGACCTTAAAATTACGTCACGGCTTGCTGTGATTGGTCGCGTCGCGGTCACATGGGCGGCACGCAACCAATCAGAAGCCGTGACGTAATTTTAAAATGCGCGCGTTTCCTGCCTCCCGTGACGTCACGGCTTGTGATTGGTCGCGTCGCCCATGTGACCGCGACACGACCAATCACAAGCCGTAACGTAATTTTCAAATCCTGAATGCCTAGAATTAGGCATTCCGGACCTGAAAATTACGTCACGGCTTGCTGTGATTGGTCGCGTCGCGGCCACATGGGCGGCACGCGACCAATCACAAGCCGTGACGTCACGGAAGGCAGTAAACGCGCACATTTTAAGCAAAGAAGGCTGCCGGTTCCCTCGGTAAGGTGCAGGCTGCGTCGGAGAGGTGAGTATATCCCTATTTTTTATTTTAATTCTTTATTTTACACATTAATGTTGTTTCGATACCGATACCCGATACCACAAAAGTATCGGATCTCGGTATCGGAATTCCGATACCCGCAAGTATCGGGTATCGGAATGCTCAAAACTAGTTAACACTTTTAACATGCTGACAAAAAATATGCCAATTTAAAGTGCACGTGTAAAATATTATTTATTAACTATCTGGATTAATGGCATAAGCATTCAAAAAACATTCATTGAAAATTGTGAATTTTTTTGCAATTTTTTAATAGTTTTTTAAATCCAAATCATTCTGACCTAAATTTACCGCTAGCAATGTGTCAGCAAAAAAACAAAAATAGAATCACTGGGGTATGTTGAAACATTTAGAAGTCTATTTTTGGTGGCTCTAAGTATCAATGTGCTAAAGTCCTTGCAGCGACACCAACAAACCTCCACAAATGGTTAGTACAAAGTCCGTAATTTTTAAGATAGTATACACCAAAATGTATACAGGTACGCGCAGAACAGTAGCAGATGGACAAAAATAATAATGGGTGTCTTTTATAGATATAAAATGTACTCAAATGCCAGAAACTCTAACACGGAGATCGTCTGGCTAGGTTCCAGTAGCTAGAAGGGAGAAAGTACATGCACGTGTGCCTACCTCCAGTGCTGAATCCTTGGAGCATTGGAGGACTGTGTAGATGCCGTCGTACTTCTGAGAAGGATCCAAGTGGATCGAGGGGAGTCCAAGCAGGTGGCTGCTCCGGCCAGTAGCAGCCGCCTATAACCTAAACTTCAGGGATTCCTGAGGAAGGAGACAGGCGTCTCCGAAACGCGTAGAGACTGATTCTCACTGCACCCCGTACTCGCGTTCACTTTCACTTGCGCTCTCGGGCTCGGGCAAGCGGTCACGTGTTCTGTGACGTCAGGCAGGTCCTGCAAACTATCCGGACTGACCGCTCTCACTACACGCGGCGTCCGGACCGACAGGATCTCGCCCCCTCCCTGAAGTTTAGGTTATAGGCGGCTGCTACCGGCCGGAGCAGCCACCTGCTTGGACTCCCCTCGATCCACTTGGATCCTTCTCAGAAGTACGACGGCATCTACACAGTCCTCCAACGCTCCAAGGATTCAGCACTGGAGGTAGGCACACGTGCATGTACTTTCTCCCTTCTAGCTACTGGAACCTAGCCAGACGATCTCCGTGTTAGAGTTTCTGGCATTTGAGTACATTTTATATCTATAAAAGACACCCATTATTATTTTTGTCCATCTGCTACTGTTCAGCGCGTACCTGTATACATTTTGGTGTATACTATCTTAAAAATTATGTTGAAACATTCCCTAGTTCTTACCACATAAAGTGACACTGGTCAAAAATAAAAAAATATACATCATATAGGAGACACTGGTTCTGGATAAGATACAATAGGAGACAATGGGCCTGGAGCATATACATTACAGAAGACACTGGGGCTGGAGTATATACGTACCTCACAGGAGACATCAGATATGGAGCATATACATCACAGGATATATTGTGGCTGGAGTATATACATCACAGGAGACATGGCAGCTGGAACATGTACATTTTAGGAGACACTGGGGCAACACTCCTGCCTTCATCTATGGCAGTGTTCCCCAAGTCCGGTTCTCAAGAGCCACCAACAGGTCATGTTTTGAGGATTTCCTTAGTATTGCACAGGTGATAATTGCATCACCTGGACAGGCAAGCACTCAATGACCTGTGCAATACTAATGAAATCCTAAAAACATGACCTGTTGGTGGCTCTTGAGGACCGGAGTTGGGGAATACTGATCTATGGGATGGGAGCTCATTGTGTGCTATCTCCACCCACACAGGAAGTCCAGGTGCTTGGACTGGCCTTGTTAGAATGCAATCCTTCATTGCAGGCACTGCAGCATTTAGTAGTGAATGCTGCTTCTGCATGGCCTCCAACAATCTGCCAGAGAGATGAAGACAAGTCATCACAGGCAATCAACAGCCTGTAGACCAGAAGGTATCTACTCCTGCTTTAAGAACTACTCAGAACACAGAAGTTTATGCTCACCTAGCCTTGTCTCTTACATGACCCATCACAAAGCCTTGCTCTAGCATTTGATTTTTTCACTAGCATTTTTGATTCCTCTGCTCTGATCTTCTATTTTATTCATTGGTATCTTCCATGACTCTGGTACTAACTAGGCCCAGTGACATCATGGCTAAGGGAAAAAAAATCTACCAAAATTTTAATTTGACAGACTCAATTGAGTAAAGACTGGAAATTATATCTGCTTACTTTATTTCATGTAAATCATCTGTTTTCCTGACCCCAGAGTGTAAAAAACATAGGTAAGACAAAGTTAGAAAGAAAAATGATCCTTGACCTACATTTATTCTCCGCCGTGCAGCCTCACTTAGATCTAGTGGAGTTTTTCAGTTGGGTGCAACCTCTTCTTTCATTCAGTGCATTGGTTCTTAGCATCCTTTGAGCTGGTAACATCGCACAATATAATGACATGCGTCACAGCATTGTGATGACCTTGGGTTTTAGCTTGCGAAAAACACAACACTGGATTAAAGAAGAGGTTACGCTATACTGAAAAAGATGAATCAAAGATGGGCTGCATGGAAGGCCAAGTGAGGGCTTGGTGAATATATTTTTTTATTTTCTAACTCATTCTCAATCCTTTATAATCCATCAGTTTGGCTAATACATTTTTTTTACCCCTTCCTGGCCCCAAATGCCCATCCAGCAAAATGGCAGAAGGCCATCCCAAAAGAAAAGTAAAAAAAATGTCAAGCTAATTTAATAAAAATTGCTTTTTGTTGACGGACTTCCTTTCATTCTGATGTACATTGTATTATTTTGACACTTTCTTTCTTGAACCAACCAAGCAACCTGACATGATTGAATGTTTTTTTTTTTCATGACAAAGTTTTTTGTGTATTACTTCTCATTTTGGTTTTGTCTATACTTTTCTCCTGAAGGTTCTGCGTGGATTGTTACCAACAGTTTCAGACTCTAATATTCACAGTAGATGAGATCAATCAACATTCCAAGATTCACCCCAATATGTCTCTAGGGTTCCAGGTCTTTGACACATGTAATGTCCCTCAGTATGAATTACACGGAGCTCTACAATTTCTTTCTGAATCCAGCACTGCTGTGCCAAATTATCACTGTAACTGGAATACCTCCGTCGCATTAATAATTGGATCCGGGCATTCATCAAATTCAATTATTTTGGCTAATGTCCTGGGAATATACAAATATCCACAGGTAGGAAAAAAAACAATAATCATTCACTTGTGTTTTAAATCAGATGGGTTCAAAACCCAAATTGATTGTAATTGGCTTAAAGCGAATTCAGCAACATGACTGCCAACCAGATGTAATGGTGCTGAATTGTAGAGGGAAAAATGGTAATAAATTCTAACCTGTCCCCTAATTCATACACTGTGAAGTTGAAATATTACTATATACAGTACAGACCAAAAGTTTTGACACACCTTCTCATTTAAAGATTTTTCTGTATTTTCATGACTATGAAAATTGTAAATTCACACTGAAGGCATCAAAACTATGCATTAACACATGTGGAATCATACACTTAACACAAAAGTGTGAAACAACTGAAAATATGTCATAATTAGTGTTGAGCGATACCGTCCGATACTTGAAAGTATCGGTATCGGAAAGTATCGGCCGATACCGGCAAAGTATCGGATCTAATCCGATACCGATACCCGATACCAATACAAGTCAATGGGACTCAAGTATCGGACGGTATCCCTGATGGTTCCCAGGGTCTGAAGGAGAGGAAACTCTCCTTCAGGCCCTGGGAACCATATTAATGTGTAAAATAAAGAATTAAAATAAAAAATATTGCTATACTCACCTCACCGAGGGAACCGGCAGCATTGTTTGCTTAAAATGAGCGCTTTTCCTTCCTTCCGTGACGTCACGGCTTCTGATTGGTCGCGTCGCGGTCACATGGGCGACGCGACCAATCACAAGCCGTGACATCACGGGAGGCAGGAGACGCGCGCATTTTAAAATGCGCGCGTGTCCAGCCTCCCGTGACGTCACGGCTTGTTATTGGTCGCGTCGCCCATGTGGCCGCGACGCAACCAATCACAGCAAGCCGTGACGTAATTTCAGGTCCTTCAGGATTTTAAAATTACGTTCTGGCTTGTGATTGGTCGCGTCGCGGTCACATTGGCGACGCGACCAATCACAAGCCGTGACGTCACGGGAGGCTGGACACGCGCGCATTTTAAAATGCGCGCGTCTCCTGCCTCCCGTGACGTCACGGCTTGTGATTGGTCGCGTCGCCCATGTGACCGCGACGCGACCAATCACAAAGCCGGGACGTAATTTTAAAATACTGAATGCCTAGAAGGACCTGAAAATTACGTCACGGCTTGCTGTGATTGGTCGCGTCGCGGCCACATGGGCGGCACGCGACCAATCAGAAGCCGTGACGTCACGGAAGGAAGGAAAAGCGCGCATTTTAAGCAAACAACGCTGCCGGTTCCCTCGGTGAGGTCCAGGCTGCGTCGGAGAGGTGAGTATAGCAATATTTTTTATTTTAATTCTTTCTTTTACACCTTAATGTTGTTTCGATACCGATACCCGATACCACAAAAGTATCGGATCTCGGTATCGGAATTCCGATACAGCAAATATCGGCCGATACCCGATACTTGCGGTATCGGAATGCTCAACACTAGTCATAATCTAGGTTCTTCAAAGTAGCCATCTTTTGCATTGATGACTGTTTTGCACACTCTTGGCATTCTCTTGATGAGCTTAAAGAGGTAGTCATCGGAAATAGTCTTCCTACAATCTTGAAGGAGTTCCCAGAGATTCTTAGCACTTGTTGGCCCTTTTGCCTTCACTCTGCTGTCCATCTCACTCCAAACCGTCTCGATTGGGTTCTGGTCTGGTGACTGTGAAGGCAAGGTCATCTGGCGTAGCACCCCATCACTCTCCTTCTTGGTCAAATTGCCCTTACAGAGCCTGGAGATGTGTTTGGGGTCATTGTCCTGTTGAAAAATAATTGATGGTCCAACTAAACGCAAACCGGATGGAATAGCATGCTGCTGCGAGATTCTGTGGTAGCCATGCTGGTTCAGTATGCCTTCAATTTTGATTAAATCTCCAACAGTGTCACCAGCAAAGCACCCCCACACCATCACACCTCCTCCTCCATGCTTCACGGTGGGAACAAGGCATGTAGAGTCCATCCGTTCACCTTTTCTGCGTTGCACAAAAACACGGTGGTTGGAACCAAAGATCTCAAATTTGAACTCATCAGACCAAAGCACAGATTTCCACTTGTCTAATGTCCATTTCTTGTGTTTTTTAGCCCAAACAAGTCTCTTCTGCTTGTTGCCTGTCCTTAGCAGTGGTTTCCTAGCAGTTATTTTACCATGAAGGCCTGCTGCACAAAGTCTCCTCTTATCAGTTGTTGTAGAGATTTGTCTGCTGCTTGAACTCTGTGTGGCAGTGACCCAGTCTCTAATCTGAGCTGCTGTAAACCTGCGATTTCTGAGGCTGGTGACTCAGATAAACTTATCCTCTGAAGCAGAGGTGACTCTTGGTCTTCTGTTGTGAATTCTGCTTTTGGGCTCCCTCCGGTGGTTGTAGGTGGTAATGCAGTTGTCTCTGGATTGCAGCCCTGGTCAGGTGTATCCGCTGATTGCAGTTCTGACTGGGGTATTTAGGTTTGCAGGATTCATTAGTCCTTGCCAGTTGTCCATTGTTTTTGGAGGTTTTGTCCTTGCCTGGTTCCTTCTGCCTTGCTGCAAATCTGCAAAGATGTGTCTGTTTTTTGTGGCACACATGCTGTGTGCTTAACAATTTAGTTCTATTCAGTGTTTTTTTGTCCAGCTTAGATTGTATCAGTATTTTCTCAGTCTTGCTGGATTCTCAGGAGTTGCAGTCATAAATTGCATGTCTTTAGTTAGATTGTGGAACTTTTTGTATTTTCTGCTGTGTCTATTTTTAGAGTTTTAA
Organism: Ranitomeya variabilis; assembly: GCF_051348905.1. Taxonomy (NCBI): domain Eukaryota; kingdom Metazoa; phylum Chordata; class Amphibia; order Anura; family Dendrobatidae; genus Ranitomeya; species Ranitomeya variabilis. The sequence goes on along the minus strand of NC_135236.1, from coordinate 34,853,792 downwards.
TACTGACCACTTAGTATTCTGTCCTATCTTTCCCTGTTTAGCTAGAGTGGCCTCTTTTGCTGAAATCTGTTTTCTGCCTGTGTGTCTTTCCTCTCCTATTCACAGTCAATATTTGCGGGGGGGCTGCCTATCCTTTGGGGTTCTGCTCTGAGGAAAGTTAGTATTCCTGTTTCAATCTATAGGGGTATTTAGTCCTCCGGCTGTGTCGAGGTGTCTAGGGTTTTGTTAGGCACACCCCACGGCTACTTCTAGTTGCGGTGTTAGTTCAGGGTTTGCGGTCAGTATAGATTCCACTTCTCCTGAGAAAGTCTCATGCGGCTCCAAAGTCACCGGATCATAACAGTACAACTGGACAACAATGAGTTAAATGCATCTCAGAAGAAGGGAAGAAAGGTGTTGAGTCATTTTTTTTCTGTAGTCTGTTTTGCCTGTTCCTCCCTCTTTTTCCCTGGGTGGCTGAGGAGTCTTGTGTTAGCATGGATGTTCATGAATTAGCTTCTCGTGTAGACCAGCTTGCTGCTAGGGTGCAGGGAATTTCTGATTATATTGTTCAGACTCCTGTTTTGGAGCCGAAGATTCCTATTCCTGATTCATTTTTTGGTGACAGGTCTAAATTTCTGAGTTTTAAAAACAACTGGAAACTGTTTTTTGCTTTGAGACCTCGATCCTCTGGTGATTCCATTCAGCAGGTTAAAATCGTTATTTCCCTGCGGCATGGCGATCCACAGGATTGGGCATTTTCCCTGGAATCTGGGAGTCCTGCTTTGCTTAATATAGATTCTTTTTTGCAGGCTTTAGGACTATTGTATGATTAACCTAATTCTGTGGATCAAGCAGAGAAGATCTTGTTGGTTCTATCTCAGGGCCAAGAGGCGGCAGAATTGTATTGTCAGAAATTTAGAAAATGGTCTGTGTTGACTAAATGGAATGATGATGCTTTGGCGGCAATTTTCAGAAAGGGTCTTTCTGAATCCGTTAAGGATGTTATGGTGGGGTTTCCCACGCCTGTCGGTCTGAGTGATTCTATTTCTCTGGCCATTCAGATTGATCGGCGCTTGCGGGAGCGCAGAACTATGCATACTGTTTCATTATCCTCAGAGCAGAGTCCTGAGCCAATGCAGTGTGATAGGATTCTGTCTAGAACAGAACGACAAGGATTCAGACATCAGAATAAGTTGTGTTATTATTGTGGCGACGCTTCTCATGTCATTTCAGTCTGCCCTAAGCGGACAAAGAAGATCGCTGGTTCATTTACCATCAGTACTGTTCAACCTAAATTTCTGTTATCTGTGACCTTGATCTGCTCACTGTCATCATTTTCTGTCATGGCGTTTGTGGATTCAGATGCCGCTTTGAACTTAATGGACTTTGAGTTTGCCAGGCGTTGTGGTTTTCCCTTGCAGCCTTTGCAGAACCTTATTCCTTTAAGAAGCATTGATGCTACACCTTTGGCTAAAAATAAGCCCCAGTTTTGGACTCAGGTGACCATGCGCATGGCGCCAGCCCATCAGGAAGATTGTCGATTTCTGGTGTTGCAGAATTTGCATGATGCTATCGTGCTGGGTTTTCCGTGGTTGCAGGTACATAATCCTGTGTTGGATTGGAAGTCTATGTCTGTGACAAGTTGGGGTTGTCAGGGGGTTCATAATGATGTTCCTTTAATGTCCATCTCCTCTTCTTCCTCTTCCGAGATTCCAGAGTTTTTGTCTGATTTTCAGGATGTATTTGATGAACCCAAGTCCAGTTCTCTTCCTGCGCACAGGGACTGTGATTGTGCTATTGATTTGATTCCAGGCTGTAAGTTTCCTAGGGGCCGACTTTTCAACCTGTCTGTGCCTGAACATACAGCTATGCGGAGTTATGTTAAGGAGTCTTTGGAGAAAGGGCATATTCGGCCATCTTCTTCACTGATGGGAGCAGGTTTTTTTTTGTTGCTAAGAAGGATGGCTCCTTGAGACCCTGTATTGATTATCGCCTCTTGAATAAGATCACGGTCAAATTTCAATACCCTTTACCCTTGCTTTCCAATTTGTTTGCTAGGATTAAGGGGGATAGTTGGTTTACAAAGATTGACCTTCGGGGGGCGTATAATCTTGTTCGTATTAAGCAGGGTGATGAATGGAAAACTGCGTTCAATACGCCCGAAGGCCATTTTGAATACCTTGTGGTGCTGTTCGGGCTCACTAATGCTCCATCTGTTTTTCAATCTTTCATGCATGATATCTTCCGGACTTATATTGATAAATTCTTGATTGTATATCTGGACAATATTTTGATTTTTTCTGATGATTGGGAGTCTCATGTGGAGCAGGTCAGGATGGTGTTTCAGATCCTTCGTGACAATGCTTTGTTTGTGAAGGGGTTTAAGTGTCTCTTTGGGGTGCAGAAGGTTTCTTTCTTGGGGTCTATTTTTTCGCCTTCATCTATTGAGATGGACCCGGTTAAGGTTCAGGCCATTCATGATTAGATTCAACCCACATCCATAAAGAGCCTTCAGAAATTTTTGGGTTTTGCAAATTTTTATCGCCGTTTCATTGCTAACTTTTCCAGCGTGGTTAAACCCTTGACCAATTTGACTAAGAAAGGTGCTGATGTGGTGAATTGGTCCTCTGCGGCTGTTTCTGCCTTTCAGGAGCTTAAACGTCGATTTACTTCTGCTCCGGTGTTGCATCAACCTGATGTTTCTCTTCCGTTTCAGGTTGAGGTTGACGCTTCTGAGATTGGGGCAGGGGACAGTTTGTCTCAGAGGGATCCTGCTGGTTTCTTGATGAAACCGTATGCCTTCTTTTCCCGTAATTTTTCGCCTGCTGAACGCAATTATGATGTCGGAAATCGGGAGTTGTTGGCTATGAAGTGGGCATTTGAGGAGTGGCGACATTGGCTTGAGGGAGCTAAGCACCGTATTGTGGTCTTGACCGATCATAAGAATCTGATTTACCTCGAGTCTGCCAAACGGTTGAATCCTAGACAGGCTCGATGGTCTTTGTTTTTTTCCCGTTTTGATTTTGTGGTCTCGTATCTTCCGGGTTCTAAGAATATTAAGGATGATGCCCTTTCTAGGAGTTTTTTGCCTGATTCTCCTGAGGTCCTGGAACTGGTCGGCATTCTGAAAGAAGGGGTGGTTCTTTCTGCCATTTCCCCTGATTTACGATGGGTTCTTCAGGAATTTCAGGCTGACAGACCTGACCGCTGTCCAGTGGGGAAACTGTTTGTTCCTGACAGATGGACTAGTAGAGTGATTTCTGAGGTTCACTGTTCTGTATTGGCTGGTCATCCTGGTATTTTTGGTACCAGAGACTTGGTTGGTAGGTCCTTTTGGTGGCCTTCTTTATCACGTGATGTGCGTTCTTTTGTGCAGTCCTGTGGGACTTGTGCGCGGGCCAAGCCTTGTTTTTCTCATGCTAGTGGGTTGCTTTTGCCGTTGCCGGTCCCTGAGAGGCCTTGGACGAATATTTCTATGGGTTTTATTTCTGATCTTCCGGTTCCCCAGAAGATGTTGGTTATCTGGGTTGTTTGTGATTGCCTTCCTCTTCAGATTTGGTTTCGTTGTTTTTTCAGCATGTGGTTCGTTTGCATGGTATTCCGGAGAATATTGTGTCTGATAGAGGTTCCCAGTTTGTTTCTAGGTTTTGGCGGGCCTTTTGTGCTAGGCTGGGCATTGATTTATCTTTTTCCTCTGCATTTCATCCTCAGACAAATGGCCAAACCGAGCGAACTAATCAGACCTTGGAGACTTATTTGAGATGCTTTGTGTCTGCTGATCAGGATGATTGGGTGGCCTTTTTGCCATTGGCTGAGTTTGCCCTTAATAATCGGGCTAGTTCGGCTACTTTGGTTTCGCCTTTTATTTGTAATTTTGGTTTTCATCCTCATTTTTCTTCTCGGCAGGTTGAGCCGTCTGACTGTCCTGGTGTGGATTCTGTGGTTGACAGGTTGCAGCAGATTTGGACTCATGTGGTAGACAATTTGGTGTTGTCTCAGGAGAAGTCTCAACGTTTTGCTAACCATCGTCAGGGTGTTGGTTCCCGGCTTCGTGTTGGGGATCTGGTCTGGTTGTCTTCCCGTCATGTTCCTATGAAGGTTTCTTCTCCTAAGTTTAAACCTCAGTTTATTGGTCCTTATAGGATTTCTGAGATTATTAATCCTGTGTCTTTTCGATTGGCGCTTCCGGCCTCTTTTGCTATCCATAATGTCTTCTGTTGTGAAATTGGATTTTGGGCTCCCCCGGTGGCCACTGGTGGAATTGAACTGGTGTGCATCATCCCCTCTGTTCACCTGTTTCCATCAGGATGTGGGAGTCGCTATTTAACCTTGCTCCTCTGTCACTTCCATGCCGGTCAGCATTGTAATCAGAAGCCTTTCTGTGCATGTTCCTGCTGCTAGACAACTCCCAGCTAAGTTGGACTTTTGTCCTCGTTTGTTTTTGCATTTTGTTCCAGTTCACAGCTGTAGTTTCGTTTCTGTGTCTGGAAAGCTCTTGTGATCTGAAATTGCCACTCTGATGTTATGAGTTAATACTAGAGTCTTAAAGTAATTTCAGGATGGTATTTTGATAGGGTTTTCAGCTGACCATGAAAGTGCCCTTTCTGTCTTCCTGCTATCTAGTAAGCGGACCTCAATTTTGCTAAACCTATTTTCATACTACGTTTGTCATTTCATCTAAAATCACCGCCAATATATGTGGGGGCCTCTGTCTGCCTATCGGGGAAATTTCTCTAGAGGTGAGCCAGGACTATATTTTCCTCTGCCAGGATTAGTTAGTCCTCCGGCCGGCGCTGGGCGTCTAGGGATAAAAACGTAGGCAACGCTACCCGGCTACTGTTAGTTGTGCGGCAGGTTTAGTTCATGGTCAGTTTAGTTTCCATTCTTCCAAGAGCTAGTACTCATGTTTGCTGGGCTATGTTCTCTTGCCATTGAGAACCATAACAGTTTGACCGGCCACAAAAGGGTTAAATTAATTGACAGAGAAAGGAGAGATAAGAGAAGTCTGCTGAAGATTTATTTTTTTTTTTTTTTCCCTTCCCTTCAGTTCTGAGTGTGCTTGTAATTGAATCTCTTGCAAGTCTGCCTATATTGCAGCCTTTCTCTCTCTCTCTCTCCTTCTAATCCTGGAATGGCTCTGTGTTCACCTGTTTAAAATGGATATTCAGAGTTTAGCTGCAGGTTTGAATAATCTCACCACGAAAGTTCAAAATTTACAAGATTTTGTTGTTCATGTTCCTATATCTGAACCTAGAATTCCTTTGCCTGAATTTTTCTCGGGGAATAGATCTTGCTTTCAAAATTTCAAAAATAATTGCAAGTTGTTTTTGTCCCTGAAATCTCGCTCTGCTGGAGATCCTGCTCAGCAGGTCAGGATTGTGATTTCCTTGCTCCGGGGCGACCCTCAGGATTGGGCTTTTGCATTGGCTCCAGGGGATCCTGCGTTGCTCAATGTGGATGCGTTTTTTCTGGCCTTGGGGTTGCTTTATGAGGAACCTCAGTTAGAGCTTCAGGCGGAAAAGGCCTTGATGTCCCTATCTCAGGGGCAAGACGAAGCTGAAATACACTGCCAGAAATTCCGTAAATGGGCTGTGCTTACTCAGTGGAATGAGTGCGCCCTGGCGGCGAATTTCAGAGAGGGTCTCTCTGATGCCATTAAGGATGTTATGGTGGGGTTCCCTGTGCCTGCGGGTCTGAATGAGTCCATGACAATGGCTATCCAGATCGATAGGCGTCTGCGGGAGCGCAAACCTGTGCACCATTTGGCGGTGTCTACTGAGAAGACGCCAGAGAATATGCAATGTGATAGAATTCTGTCCAGAAGTGAACGGCAGAATTTAAGACGAAAAAATGGGTTGTGCTTCTATTGCGGTGATTCCACTCATGTTATATCAGCATGCTCTAAGCGTACTAAGAAGCTTGATAAGTCTGTTTCAATTGGCACTTTACAGTCTAAGTTTATTCTATCTGTGACCCTGATTTGTTCTTTATCATCTATTACCGCGGATGCCTATGTCGACTCTGGCGCCGCTTTGAGTCTTATGGATTGGTCCTTTGCCAAACGCTGTGGGTATGATTTGGAGCCTCTTGAAACTCCTATACCCCTGAAGGGGATTGACTCCACCCCATTGGCTAGTAATAAACCACAATACTGGACACAAGTAACTATGCGGATTAATCCGGATCATCAGGAGATTATTCGCTTTCTTGTGCTGTATAACCTACATGATGTGTTGGTGCTTGGATTGCCATGGCTGCAATCTCATAACCCAGTCCTTGACTGGAAAGCTATGTCTGTGTTAAGCTGGGGATGTAAGGGGACGCATGGGGACGTACCTGTGGTTTCCATTTCATCATCTATTCCCTCTGAGATTCCTGAATTCTTGACTGAATATCGTGACGTTTTTGAAGAACCTAAGCTTGGTTCATTACCTCCGCACCGGGAGTGCGATTGTGCCATAGATTTGATTCCGGGTAGTAAATACCCTAAGGGTCGTTTATTTAATCTGTCTGTGCCTGAACATGCTGCTATGCGAGAATATATAAAGGAGTCCTTGGAAAAGGGACATATTCGTCCTTCGTCATCTCCCTTAGGAGCCGGTTTTTTCTTTGTGGCTAAGAAAGATGGCTCTTTGAGACCGTGTATTGATTATCGGCTTTTGAATAAAATCACGGTTAAATATCAATATCCGTTGCCACTGCTGACTGATTTGTTTGCTCGCATAAAGGGGGCCAAGTGGTTCTCTAAGATAGATCTCCGTGGGGCGTATAATTTGGTGCGAATTAAGCAGGGGGATGAGTGGAAGACCGCATTTAATACGCCCGAGGGCCACTTTGAGTATTTGGTGATGCCTTTTGGTCTTTCAAATGCCCCTTCAGTCTTTCAGTCCTTTATGCATGACATTTTCCGTGATTATTTGGATAAATTTATGATTGTGTATCTGGATGATATTTTGATTTTTTCGGATGACTGGGACTCTCATGTCCAGCAGGTCAGGAGGGTTTTTCAGGTTTTGCGGTCTAATTCCTTGTGTGTGAAGGGTTCTAAGTGCGTTTTTGGGGTTCAAAAGATTTCCTTTTTGGGATATATTTTTTCCCCCTCTTCCATCAAGATGGATCCTGTCAAGGTTCAGTCTATTTGTGATTGGACGCAACCCTCTTCTCTTAAGAGTCTTCAGAAATTTTTGGGCTTTGCTAACTTTTATCGTCGATTTATTGTTGGTTTTTCTGATGTTGTTAAACCATTGACTGATTTGACTAAGAAGGGTGCTGATGTTGCTGATTGGTCCCCTGCTGCTGTGGAGGCCTTTCGGGAGCTTAAGCGCCGCTTTTCTTCCGCCCCTGTGTTGCGTCAGCCTGATGTTGCTCTTCCTTTTCAGGTTGAGGTCGACGCTTCTGAAATCGGAGCTGGGGCAGTTTTGTCGCAGAGAAGTTCCGATTGTTCCGTGATGAGACCTTGTGCCTTTTTCTCGCGTAAATTTTCGCCCTCCGAGCGGAATTATGATGTTGGGAATCGGGAGCTTTTGGCCATGAAGTGGGCTTTTGAGGAGTGGCGTCATTGGCTTGAGGGGGCTAGACATCAGGTGGTGGTATTGACTGACCACAAAAATCTAATTTATCTTGAGTCCGCCAGACGCCTGAATCCTAGACAGGCGCGCTGGTCGTTGTTTTTCTCTCGGTTTAATTTTGTGGTGTCCTACCTGCCAGGTTCTAAGAATGTTAAGGCGGATGCCCTTTCTAGGAGTTTTGAGCCTGACTCCCCTGGTAACTCTGAACCTACAGGTATCCTTAAGGATGGAGTGATATTGTCTGCCGTTTCTCCAGACCTGCGGCGGGCCTTGCAGGAGTTTCAGGCGGATAGACCTGATCGTTGCCCACCTGGTAGACTGTTTGTTCCTGATGATTGGACCAGTAAAGTCATTTCTGAGGTTCATTCTTCTGCGTTGACAGGTCATCCTGGAATCTTTGGTACCAGGGATTTGGTGGCAAGGTCCTTCTGGTGGCCTTCCCTGTCTCGAGATGTGCGAGGCTTTGTGCAGTCTTGTGACGTTTGTGCTCGGGCCAAGCCTTGTTGTTCTCGGGCTAGTGGATTGTTGTTGCCCTTGCCTATCCCGAAGAGGCCCTGGACGCACATCTCTATGGATTTTATTTCGGATCTTCCTGTTTCTCAGAAGATGTCTGTCATCTGGGTGGTGTGTGACCGTTTCTCTAAGATGGTCCATTTGGTTCCCCTGCCTAAGTTGCCTTCTTCTTCCGAGTTGGTTCCTCTGTTTTTTCAAAATGTGGTCCGTTTGCATGGTATTCCGGAGAATATCGTTTCTGACAGAGGAACCCAATTCGTGTCTAGATTTTGGCGAGCATTCTGTGCTAGGATGGGCATAGATTTGTCTTTCTCGTCTGCTTTCCATCCTCAGACAAATGGCCAGACCGAGCGGACGAATCAGACCTTGGAGACATATTTGAGGTGTTTTGTGTCTGCAGATCAGGATGATTGGGTTGCTTTTTTGCCTTTAGCGGAGTTTGCCCTCAATAATCGGGCCAGCTCTGCCACCTTGGTGTCTCCTTTTTTCTGTAATTCGGGGTTTCATCCTCGATTTTCTTCTGGTCAGGTGGAATCTTCGGATTGTCCTGGAGTGGATGCTGTGGTGGAGAGGTTGCATCAGATTTGGGGGCAGGTAGTGGACAATTTGAAGTTGTCCCAGGAGAAGACTCAGCTTTTTGCCAACCGCCGGCGTCGGGTTGGTCCTCGGCTTTGTGTTGGGGACTTGGTGTGGTTGTCTTCTCGTTTTGTCCCTATGAGGGTTTCTTCTCCTAAGTTTAAGCCTCGGTTCATCAGCCCGTACAAGATATTGGAGATTCTTAACCCTGTGTCCTTCCGTTTGGACCTCCCTGCATCTTTTTCTATTCATAATGTTTTTCATCGGTCATTGTTGCGCAGGTATGAGGTACCGGTTGTGCCTTCCGTTGAGCCTCCTGCTCCGGTGTTGGTTGAGGGCGAGTTGGAGTACGTTGTGGAAAAAATCTTGGACTCCCGTGTTTCCAGACGGAAACTCCAGTATCTGGTCAAATGGAAGGGATACGGTCAGGAGGATAATTCTTGGGTGACTGCCTCTGATGTTCATGCCTCCGATCTGGTCCGTGCCTTTCATAGGGCTCATCCTGATCGCCCTGGTGGTTCTGGTGAGGGTTCGGTGCCCCCTCCTTGAGGGGGGGTACTGTTGTGAAATTGGATTTTGGGCTCCCCCGGTGGCCACTGGTGGAATTGAACTGGTGTGCATCATCCCCTCTGTTCACCTGTTTCCATCAGGATGTGGGAGTCGCTATTTAACCTTGCTCCTCTGTCACTTCCATGCCGGTCAGCATTTTAATCAGAAGCCTTTCTGTGCATGTTCCTGCTGCTAGACAACTCCCAGCTAAGTTGGACTTTTGTCCTCGTTTGTTTTTGCATTTTGTTCCAGTTCACAGCTGTAGTTTCGTTTCTGTGTCTGGAAAGCTCTTGTGATCTGAAATTGCCACTCTGATGTTATGAGTTAATACTAGAGTCTTAAAGTAATTTCAGGATGGTATTTTGATAGGGTTTTCAGCTGACCATGAAAGTGCCCTTTCTGTCTTCCTGCTATCTAGTAAGCGGACCTCAATTTTGCTAAACCTATTTTCATACTACGTTTGTCATTTCATCTAAAATCACCGCCAATATATGTGGGGGCCTCTGTCTGCCTATCGGGGAAATTTCTCTAGAGGTGAGCCAGGACTATATTTTCCTCTGCCAGGATTAGTTAGTCCTCCGGCCGGCGCTGGGCGTCTAGGGATAAAAACGTAGGCAACGCTACCCGGCTACTGTTAGTTGTGCGGCAGGTTTAGTTCATGGTCAGTTTAGTTTCCATTCTTCCAAGAGCTAGTACTCATGTTTGCTGGGCTATGTTCTCTTGCCATTGAGAACCATAACAGTCTTCCATAGATCTTTATTGCGGAAATATGTGGTACCCGTTGTTCCCTCTGTTGATCCTCCGGCCCCTGTGTTGGTTGATGGGGAGTTGGAGTATGTGGTTGAGAAGATTTTGGATTCTCGTTTTTCGAGGCGGAGGCTTCAGTATCTTGTTAAATGGAAGGGTTATGGCCAGGAGGATAATTCTTGGGTTTTTGCCTTCGATGTCCATGCTGCTGATTTGGTTCATGCTTTTCATCTGGCTCGTCCTGATCGGCCTGTGGGCTCTGGTGAGGGTTCGATGACCCCTCCTCAAGGGGGGGTACTGTTGTGAATTCTGCTTTTGGGCTCCCTCCGGTGGTTGTAGGTGGTAATGCAGTTGTCTCTGGATTGCAGCCCTGGTCAGGTGTATCCGCTGATTGCAGTTCTGACTGGGGTATTTAGGCTTGCAGGATTCATTAGTCCTTGCCAGTTGTCCATTGTTTTTGGAGGTTTTGTCCTTGCCTGGTTCCTTCTGCCTTGCTGCAAATCTGCAAAGATAAGTGTCTGTTTTTTGTGGCACACATGCTGTGTGCTTAACAATTTAGTTCTATTCAGTGTTTTTTTGTCCAGCTTAGATTGTATCAGTATTTTCTCAGTCTTGCTGGATTCTCAGGAGTTGCAGATATAAATTCCATGTCTTTAGTTAGATTGTGGAACTTTTTGTATTTTCTGCTGTGTCTATTTTTAGAGTTTTAATACTGACCACTTAGTATTCTGTCCTATCTTTCCCTGTTTAGCTAGATTGGCCTCTTTTGCTGAAATCTGTTTTCTGCCTGTGTGTGTCTTTCCTCTCCTATTCACAGTCAATATTTGTGGGGGGCTGCCTATCCTTTGGGGTTCTGCTCTGAGGCAAGTTAGTATTCCTGTTTCAATCTATAGGGGTATTTAGTCCTCCGGCTGTGTCGAGGTGTCTAGGGTTTTGTTAGGCACACCCCACGGCTACTTCTAGTTGCGGTGTTAGTTCAGGGTTTGCGGTCAGTATAGATTCCACTTCTCCTGAGAAAGTCTCATGCGGCTCCAAAGTCACCGGATCATAACAGTCATCCTTTCCATGGGTGGTCCTCATGTGAGCCAGTTTCTTTGTAGCACTTGATGGTGTTAGGGCTAGCGGAACACACCACATAATTAGAGAGATGGTAAAGGTGCGTTCACAGCCTGGGGTCCACCGTGCAGCGATGGAACCTGCTGTTGAGTAATGACGGACTCTATGACGGTGCAATGAGGATACACACATGAGGTAGCTTCACCATGTATGAAAGAAGCAATCCCTATTGCGTCACAGGGCCGTGGTAACACACAAAGAGAGCAAGCATGCAGTCACAGAACTCAATCCCAAAACTCAGGATTAGAGTTCGTCTAGACCACTTGCTCTCGACACCGCTACTGGGTGTCAGAGTAAACTTAAATAATAATTTTATGCACAAGAGTGCGAGCAGTGCCGCTCTGGCAGACACCACTAACCACCCAGACTTGGGTCAGGAAAGCGCTCTGATAGCGCACGGCGCTGCACTGGCGGTCTCAGCAATAGACGCTGTATCGTGTGTAAAGTACTGATGGCTCTGTCGGGCGCTAGATAGCAAACATCCACCTTACGCAAGCAGTCAAACACAAGGGAGGGGATGATTAATGAGCGACTTTCACACATCAACACACACACATTTTCAAGTATACACTAGCGCATGACCGAGCATAGTATCATCCTGTCTCCAGCGTACCATACTTAAATTATCACTAAACCCCCAAGACCAGTAGATATGTACCCAGATCTGCTCTTCTGTGCAGGGCTACTCACAAAGTTCACCATTTGAGATATGCTCTTCATACCAGTTTACTAAATCTGGAGCTAATGCACCAAGCTGGCAGACAGCCGAGAGCCACAATTCATAGGACCACAAGCCACATGTGGCTCCCGAGCTACAGGTTGGGGACCCCTGTTCTAGTGTAACAAACACTGTTAAAGGAGTGCCACTAAACAAAGATAACAACGACCCTGGGAAACACCAGATTTCCTTTTTACAAGATATGGACGATGATGATATTGATGGCGACTTTGAAATTTACCACATCAACACCAAGAAGATGAAGATCATAGCTGCAAAAAAATGTGCAAAAAAGGCCATGAATGTCTGGAAAATCATTTTCTCTTGGGCAAACTTTCTCCTCTTACTAAAGTGGTACCGAATGATGCATACACATCTCTCATGTCTATTTAGCATGAGATGGTAGAAAGATGATGTATTCTGTTTTGTCCATGTCCACTTTTTGAAAGCGAGCATAAAAGAAGGATAAAATAGTGGCAAGATGTGTGATTTTGGTCACTAATGAGGTAATGTCAGGTACAGATAGGTAGATCTGCATGTCATCGGCGTACTGATGATCTTGCAAAATGTGCCATTACATCAGCTGACCCAGGTCGAAGGTGTAGATGGAGAAGAGTAGGGGGTCTTAAAACTGAGCCTTGGGGAATGCCGAAAGACTGTAGCAAAACTCCCATACTAACCCCCACAAGCATGATCAGGCACATGGCAGCAAAGCACCCGACTTGGTTGGCTGAACAGAAGGCTCCATGAACAGTGTCTGCGGGTGATACCACTGCTTCTTCCGATGTTGTGCATGCAAGCCTATCCTTTGTCCATGGTGCATGCAAAGATGCCTCATGCCCTGCATCTGAAGTTGCACACAAACTGAACTAGCACCATCAACAAGCATGTCCACATGCTTGTCCCAGCGCAGCGTTTAGTTGTCTATTCCCCAGTCTTTGGAACACAAGCGGAAATAAGCAGCCAATGCCACAGTACTAAATTCACACATTTCTCGTCTGCATGCGCTCAAAATGTTGCATTTTAGGCCCGTGGGAGACGTAAGCTTTCCGCAACCTGATGCCGGTGAACATCACAAGGTACTTGTTACCCAGCTGCCACAATTTTACCCTGTCTGCCAACACGACATTACACAGGCAAGCACGTGTCCCACAACATTACCCGGGCCCTCTACAATGCTGTTACAGGGAAAGTGCACCTAAACACGGACACTTGGACATGTGCATGTTGGCAGGGATGGTACATCTCGCTGATGGCACACTGGGTTAGCGTAAAGGAAGCCATGACCCAGTCGGACATTGGGAGACCATGTTGCCGATGTATGGAGACAGGTTGTGGAAGGCTTTGTCTGTTATAGTTATGGTTTTGAACTGTAGCTTTTGGGCAATTGGAAGGCACTGAAGGGCCTGGCAAAGAGGAGAGGCTGGGGAATAACAGAGGAACAGTTGGATTACTCGGGCATCAGACTTAAGGATAGATTGGAGTGGTGCAAGACTACTAGAGGGGAGGCCAGAGAGTAGAAGGTTGCAATAGTGGAGGCGGGAAATCATGAGGGCGTGCGCAAACATTTTTGCAGTTTCTTTTAATGTACGGATCCTGGAACTGCTTTTGAGTTGCAGTGGGCAGGAGGAGGAAAGTGCTTGGATATGTATCTTGAAAGAGAGGGCAGAGTCGAGGATCACCCTGAGGCCCTGAACATACGGGACTATTTCTACCAGTGTGCAGTCCCGGCACTAAACAGGCACGTGTCCCACAACATTACCTGTGGCCTCCACAATGCTGTTATTGGGAAAGTCCACCTAACCACAGACACGTGGACAAGTGCTTGTGTTCAGGGACGGTACATCTCACTAACAGCACACTGGGTTAACATAGTGGAAGCCGGGGCCCAGTCAGACTTTGTGATGATGCATGTCCTCCCAACCCCGAGTATTGCGGGCCCTACGTCAATGTGGGTTGCCACCACAGTCTTCAGCTCCTGCACCTCTTCCTCTTTCGCATCCTCTTCGGCCTCCATCTCCGAAAGTAACACATCAGTCACAAGCTGGAAGCACTGCAGCACTGCCTCAGGCAAGCGGCAACAGGCTGTGCTGAAGCTAATATGCTTAGGTGACAAACTGGACAAGAAGAGTTGTGGACAGATGACACCACTGAATCTACAGCCAGACATGGTTGTGTGTGACAATGGCTGGAACCTGGTGGCTGCTCTGTGTCGAGGCGAGCTCACACACGTGCCAAGCCTGGCCCATGTGCTTAACCTCATTGTTCAACTTTTTCTTAAAAGCGACCCGGAGGTTCCAGATCTGCTTGGAAAAGTATGAGGCTCTGTGTACCAATTTTAGAAAGTCAGCTAGAGCTTCATCCGCCCTTGCCGTGATTCTGCAGCGCTGGCAGCTTCTGGCTCACCGACAGGTGTTTGATGTCCTCCCCATGCAATGAAAATCTGCACTGCATATTTTGGAAAGGATTTGTGAGCAGAAGAGTGCAGTCGTTGACTACCAGCATCAGCAAGGCCGTTGATATTCATTTCTGACTTCATAAAATCTCAGGAGTGGACATGGATGTCAGACATATGTACCATCCTCCAAAACTTTGAGGAATTCACCAAGATCGTGAGCGACAATGACGCCATAATTAACATCTCCATCCTGCTTCTCTGTGTTCTAATATTAATATTTATAGTTATTTAGCTAACGTCAACTTATTTAGCTTCAAACACAACAGTCCTAAATAACAACGATAACAATAATACAATAATTAAACAGAAATAAAACAACCCTGCTCGTGACAGCTTACAATCTTCAGTAAGTAACAACGATAACTGTTGTGATCCTAATGGCAGAGGATCTCAAGGTCTTCAGTGAAGTCTGCAAACATAAAAACTAGCTCTTAGGGAGGTGGTAACTGAGCTGACCACATACCTGATCCTAGCCCACAACTAATAGCAGCCGGGGAACGTACCTACGTTGGTTCTAGACGTCTCGTGCCAGCCGGAGATCTAGCTAACCCTTTCAGAGAAAATACAGACCTCACTTGCCTCCAGAGAAAGGTACCCCAAAGTAGATACAGGCCCCCAACAAATAATAACGGTGAGGTAAGAGGAAAGGACAAACGTAAGTATGAACTAGATTCAGCAAAGAGAGGCCCACTAAATAATAGCAGAAATATAGAAAGCGGACTTATGTGGTCAGCGAAAAACCCTACAAAAATATCCACGCTGAATATCCAAGAACCCCCGTACCGACTAACGGTATGGGGGGAGAATATCAGCCCCCTTAGAGCTTCCAGAAAATCAGGAATCACATTATGAACAAGCTGGACAAAAAACAGAATAATACAAATAAACAAAAAGCAAGAAAGCAGGACTTAGCTTATTGTTGCAAAAATCAGGACCAGTAGACAAGAGCAACCAGACAAGGACTGATTACATAGATGCCAGGCAATGGACTAAGACTCCAGGAAGTTTAAATAGAAACAGCCAGAGTGATAACGAACCAGGTGACTACCAACCTGGGGAAAGAGTATACAAGAGCCATACCGCGAGTGACCACAAGAGGGACCCCAAAAGTATAGTTCATAACAGTACCCCCCCTTTAAGGAGGGGTCACCGAACCCTCATTACAACCACCAGGGCGATCAGGATGGGCAGCGTGAAAGGCACGAACCAAATCGGCCGCATGAACATCAGAGGCGACCACCCAGGAATTATCCTCCTGACCATAGCCCTTCCATTTGACCAGATACTGAAGCCTCCGTCTAGAGAGACGAGATTCTAAGATCTTCTCCACCACATACTCCAACTCGCCCTCAACCAAGACTGGAGCAGGAGGGTCAACAGCAGGAACCACAGGCACAATGTACCGCCGCAACAAAGACCTATGGAACACATTGTGAATGGCAAATGACACAGGAAGATCCAAACGAAAAGAAACCGGATTAAGGACCTCCAAAATTCTATAAGGACCAATAAAGCGAGGCTTAAACTTAGGAGAGGAAACCTTCAGAGGGACAAACCGAGAAGACAACCAAACCAAATCCCCAACACGAAGTCGGGGACCCACATCGCGGCGGCGGTTGGCAAAACACTGAGCCTTCTCCTGTGACAACTTCAAGTTGTCCACCACATGATTCCAAGTCCGCTGCAACCTATCAACCACGGAATCCACCCCAGGACAGTCAGAAGGCTCAACATGACCCGAGGAGAAACGAGGATGAAAACCAGAGTTGCAGAAAAATGGCGAAACCAAAGTAGCGGAACTAGCCCGATTATTGAGGGCAAACTCAGCCAATGGCAAGAAGGTCACCCAATCATCCTGATCCGCAGAAACAAAACATCTCAAATAAGCCTCCAGCGTCTGATTAGTTCGCTCCGTTTGGCCATTAGTCTGAGGATGAAAGGCAGACGAGAACGACAGATCAATGCCCATGTTAGCACAAAAAGATCGCCAGAATCTGGACACAAACTGGGATCCTCTGTCAGACACGATATTCTCAGGAATGCCGTGTAAACGAACCACATTCTGAAAAAACAAAGGAACCAGATCGGAAGAGGAAGGCAACTTAGGCAAGGGCACCAAATCGACCATCTTGGAAAAACGATCACACACCACCCAGATGACAGACATTCCCTGAGACACCGGAAGATCTGAAATGAAATCCATGGAAATGTGTGTCCAAGGCCTCTTCGGGACGGGCAAGGGCAAAAGCAACCCGCTGGCACGAGAACAGCAAGGCTTAGCCCGAGCACAAGTCCCACAGGACTGCACAAAAGAACGCACATCCCGTGACAAGGAAGGCCACCAAAAGGACCTAGCCACCAAATCTCTGGTACCAAAAATCCCAGGATGCCCTGCCAACACCGAGGAATGAACCTCGGAAATAACTCTGCTGGTCCATTTATCAGGAACAAACAGTCTATCAGGTGGACAAGAGTCAGGTCTACCAGCCTGAAATCTCTGCAACACACGTCGCAAATCAGGAGAAATGGCCGACAAAATCACTCCCTCTTTAAGAATACCAGTCGGCTCTGAGACTCCAGGAGAGTCAGGCACAAAGCTCCTAGAGAGAGCATCAGCCTTCACATTTTTCAAACCAGGCAGGTATGAGACCACAAAGTCAAAACGGGAGAAAAACAATGACCAACGAGCCTGTCTAGGATTCAGGCGTTTAGCAGACTTGAGATACATCAGATTCTTGTGATCAGTCAAGACCACCACACGATGCTTAGCTCCCTCGAGCCAATGACGCCACTCCTCAAATGCCCACTTCATGGCCAACAACTCCCGATTACCAACATCATAGTTCCGCTCAGCCGGCGAAAACTTCCTGGAAAAGAAAGCACATGGTTTCATCATAGAGCAACCAGAGCCTCTCTGCGACAAAACAGCTCCTGCACCGATCTCAGAAGCATCCACTTCAACCTGAAAGGGAAGTGAGACATCAGGCTGGCACAAAACAGGCGCCGAAGTAAACCGGCGCTTCAGCTCCCAGAAGGCCTCAATGGCCGCAGGAGCCCAATTAGTGACATCAGAACCTTTCTTGGTCATATCCGTCAGAGGTTTAACAACGCTAGAAAAGTTAGCAATAAAACGACGGTAGAAATTAGCAAAACCCAAAAACTTCTGAAGACTCTTAACAGACGTGGGTTGAGTCCAATCATGAATAGCTCGGACCTTGACTGGATCCATCTCCACAGCAGAAGGGGAAAAAATAAAACCCAAAAAGGAAACCTTCTGCACTCCAAAGAGACACTTTGAGCCCTTCACAAACAAAGCATTATCACGCAAAACCTGAAACACCATCCTGACCTGGTTTACATGAGAATCCCAATCATCAGAAAAAACTAAAATGTCATCCAGATAAACAATCATAAATTTATCCAGATACTTCCGGAAGATGTCATGCATAAAGGATTGAAACACTGAAGGAGCATTAGAGAGCCCAAAAGGCATCACCAAGTACTCAAAATGACCTTCGGGCGTATTAAATGCAGTTTTCCATTCATCTCCCTGCCTAATGCGCACAAGGTTGTACGCACCACGAAGATCTATCTATCTATCTTGGTGAACCAACAGGCACCCTTAATCCGAGCAAACAAGTCCGACAATAGTGGCAGAAGGTATTGAAATTTAACCGTGATTTTATTCAGAAGCCGATAGTCTATACAAGGTCTCAAAGATCCTTCTTTCTTGGCCACGAAAAAAAATCCCGCACCAAGAGGGGAAGAGGATGGACGAATATGTCCTTTCTCCAAAGACTCCTTTATATAAGAACGCATCGCGGCATGCTCAGGTACCGACAGATTAAATAATCGTCCCTTAGGAAACTTACTACCAGGAATCAAATCTATAGCGCAGTCACAGTCCCTATGAGGAGGAAGAGCACTGGACCTGGACTCACTGAACACATCCTGATAGTCAAGCAAATACTCAGGAACTTCTGAAGGAGTGGAGGAAGCAATAGACAGCGGCGGGGAATCGCAATGAATTCCCTGACAACCCCAACTTGACACAGACATAGCCCTCCAATCCAGAACAGGATTATGAGCCTGTAACAATGGCAGACCCAAAACGACCAAATCATGCATCTTATGCAGAACAAGAAAACGAATCACCTCCCGATGTTCAGGAGTCATGCACATGGTCACTTGTGTCCAATACTGCGGTTTATTCTCCGCCAATGGCGTAGCATCAATTCCTCTAAGAGGAATAGGATTTTCTAAAGGCTCCAGGACAAAACCACAGCGCCTGGCAAACGACAAGTCCATAAGACTCAGGGCAGCGCCTGAATCCACAAACGCCATAACAGGGTAGGAAGACAATGAGCAAATTAAAGTCACAGACAAAATACATTTAGGCTGCAAGTTACCAATGGCGACAGGACTAACAAACTTTGTTAGGCGTTTAGAGCATGCTGATATAACATGTGTAGAATCACCACAGTAAAAACACAACCCATTCTGACGTCTATGATTTTGCCGTTCAGTTCTAGTCTGAATTCTATCACATTGCATTAAATCAGGCGTCTGCTCAGACAACACCGCCAAAGGATTAGCGGATTTGCGCTCCCGCAAACGCCGATCAATCTGAATGGCCAGCGTCATAGAATCATTCAGACTTGTAGGGATGGGAAAGCCCACCATCACATTCTTAATGGTTTCAGAAAGGCCATTTCTGAAATTTGCGGCCAGAGCACACTCATTCCACTGAGTAAGCACGGACCATTTCCGAAATTTTTGGCAATACACTTCGGCTTCATCCTGGCCCTGAGAAATAGCCAGCAAAACCTTCTCTGCCTGAATTTCAAGATTGGGCTCCTCATAAAGCAATCCAAGCGCCAGGAAAAACGCATCAATATTCGCCAATGCCGGATCTCCTGGCGCCAATGAGAAAGCCCAATCCTGAGGGTCGCCCCGCAAGAAGGAGATAACAATTTTAACTTGCTGAGCTGAGTCTCCAGACGAACGAGGTCTCAAAGATAGAAAAAATTTACAATTATTCCTAAAATTCCTAAATTTAAATCGATCTCCAGAGAACAGCTCAGGAATAGGAATCTTAGGCTCCGACATAGGACTGCTAATAACAAAATCCTGAATGCCCTGCACACGAGCAGCAAGCTGATCCACACTAGTAATCAGAGTTTGCACATTCATGTCTGCAGCAGAGTTTCAAGCCACTCAGAGATAAAGGGGAAGGAAGAGAAAAAAAACAACTCAGAACTTCTTTTTCTTTTAATCCCACTTCTGCAATGCATTAACTATTCAGTGGCCTGGCATACTGTTGTGATCCTAATGGCAGAGGATCTCAAGGTCTTCAGTGAAGTCTGCAAACATAAAAACTAGCTCTTAGGGAGGTGGCAACTGAGCTGACCACATACCTGATCCTAGCCCACAACTAATAGCAGCCGGGGAACGTACCTACGTAGGTTCTAGACGTCTCGCACCAGCCGGAGATCTAGCTAACCCTTTCAGAGAAAATACAGACCTCACTTGCCTCCAGAGAAAGGTACCCCAAAGTAGATACAGGCCCCCAACAAATAATAACGGTGAGGTAAGAGGAAAGGACAAACGTAAGTATGAACTAGATTCAGCAAAGAGAGGCCCACTAAATAATAGCAGAAATATAGAAAGCGGACTTATGTGGTCAGCGAAAAACCCTACAAAAATATCCACGCTGAATATCCAAGAACCCCCGTACCGACTAACGGTATGGGGGGAGAATATCAGCCCCCTTAGAGCTTCCAGAAAATCAGGAATCACATTATGAACAAGCTGGACAAAAAACTGAATAATACAAATAAACAAAAAACAAGAAAGCAGGACTTAGCTTATTGTTGCAAAAATCAGGACCAGTCGACAAGAGCAACCAGACAAGGACTGATTACATAGATGCCAGGCAATGGACTAAGACTCCAGGAAGTTTAAATAGAAACAGCCAGAGTGATAACGAACCAGGTGACTACCAACCTGGGGAAAGAGTATACAAGAGCCATACCGCGAGTGACCACAAGAGGGAGCCCAAAAGTATAGTTCATAACAGATAACAGTAATTAAACCCCCAAAAAACCATCCTGCTCATGACAACTTACAATCTACAATGAGGTGGGGAAGATAAAAACTACAGGGGAATGTATGTACAATGAAGTATTTACAGTTATATTACTGAGGTTTGTGAAAAGTTGTGGAGGCCTGAGGACAAGGAGGAGGAGGAGGAAAGCATGGTTGTTGTCCTCTTGGTGATGACATGGAAGTATCGACTGTTAGCAGTCTTGCACACATGCCTTTCCCATCACCCTCGTGTTCTCAAAATTTTTGGTGATAGACAGGAGTACTGGTTGGTGACACTTCTAGACCCACGCTACAAGGAGAACTTTATTTATCTTATTCCAGGGGCAGACAGGTGTACAGCAATGTTGGAGGACCATAGAGCACTTCTTGCTGAATTATTAAAAAAATTTCCATCTGAAAATGCTGGCAGAAGAGGTCACAGTTCTTTGGCCAAGCCAGGAGTACAGGTGAGAGAGACACAACTCCAATCCAGCAGAGGCAGAGGGACACTGACAAAGTTCGATGAGAGTTTTCTCAGACCCAACTATCGCCCTGGCCCTGAGGCGTGGGGGAATCTGACAAGGAGTGCTTTGTTTGGGAAAATGCTGAGAGAGTACTTTGCTGACCGTACCAATGTCCTCTGTCATTTTTCTGTGCCCTTTAATTATTGTTTTTCAAAGCTGAACACGGAACATGATCTGTCTCTCTCTTTACTGCGAATGTGCGCTTTACTCACGGGCATTGAGCACATGGTGCCTTGCTCTCTGGCGGTCACTGTGAACATGTCTCCTTGTTTTCTGGCAGTAACACTTTTATTGGTGGTAGCATATGCCTTCGTAATTCAGAGACAGACTACAGCACCGCCCAAGCATTCACACTCTGCTCCTCAGACTTTCTATGTGCGCAGTGACTGCCTCTAGGCAGAAGATGATGATGGTGGTAGTAGTAGTTGGAGCATTTAACAGTCATGAAGCAGTCAAAACAACTTAAAAGAGAAGTATTTTAAGCGAGATACAACACTGTTCGATATGTGGCCTGCATTTGTTAATTTTTTTAAGCTAAAATAGTGTACCGAACTAGGGTAACAGACCGCAAATAAAGCTGAATGTAGGCCTGAATTCCACATTTTGTAGGCCAAAAATACATCAGATGTCTGACCACGATCACACACTGTCAAATATGTGGCCTTTTTATATTTTTTTATGCTAAATAGTGCTGTATAGAATCAGAGTGTCAGACAGCAAAAAAAGGCATACACCGGACTACAATGCCCAAACTTGGACCATGCAGATAAATGAGGGCTGTCACGGAAATACCACACTGACAAATATGTGGCTTTTTTATATTTTTTGAAGCAAAATAGTGCTGTATAGAATTAGCGTATCAGACAGCAAAAAAAGAGGTACACTTAACTACAATGCCCAAACTTGGACCACGAAGATATATGAGGGCTGTCACGGAAATACCACACTGGCAAATATGTGTCCTGTTTTTTTTTTAAAATGCCAAATGGTGCTGTATATAATTAGAGTATCAGACAGCAAAAACAGTGGCAAAATGGCCTAAAATGCAAAAATTTGGAGCACACAGATACATGAGGCCTTTTTCGGTGAATTTAAAACACACACAAAAAAAGTGGCACAAGGCTAGCACACACAACTTTGCTACGTATGCCTGACAAACTATGATTTTTCAACAGGCCTCAGTCTGACAGAACAGACTGTAAATTTTTGTTTTTGGGGGAGCATTTTTGGAAAAAAAATGCAACTAGGTATATAGTAAA
This sequence comes from Ranitomeya variabilis, assembly GCF_051348905.1. Lineage (NCBI taxonomy): Eukaryota > Metazoa > Chordata > Amphibia > Anura > Dendrobatidae > Ranitomeya > Ranitomeya variabilis. Next base: position 34,831,695 of record NC_135236.1, on the reverse strand, counting down.
GAAGCGGTAGCAGACAGTTAGGCTGCTGTCACACTAGCAGTATTTGGTCAGTATTTTACATCAGTATTTGGAAGCCAAAACCAGGAGTGGAACAATTAGAGGAAAAGTATAATAGAAACATATGCTCCACTTCTGCATTTATCACCCACTCCTGGTTTTGGCTTACAAATACTGATGTAAAATACTGACCAAATACTGATAGTGTGACGGGTTATGATCCGGTGACCCTGGAGCCGCATGAGACTATCTCTGGAGTAGGTTGTACCTGTACTGACCGCAACCTTAAACTGACACCGCAACTAGAAGTAGCCGTGGGGTGTTCCTAACACGGCCTAGACACCTCGACACAGCCGGAGGACTAAATACCCCTAAAGTTGGAAATGGGAATTCTATCTTGCCTCAGAGCAGAACCCCGAAGGATAGGTAGCCCCCCACAAATATTGACTGTGAGTTTAAGAGGAAATACGTATGCAGGCAGAAATACAGGATTTAGCAAAAGAGGCACTTCTAGCTAAATAGAAAAGGATAGGACAGAGTTCTAAGCGGTCAGTATTAAAACCTAAAAATATCCACAGCAGGTAATACTAATATTCTACATCTAACTAAAGACATAGAATGTATATCTACATCTCCAGAGAATCCAACATGACAGAAAAATCCAAACAAAGTCTAAGCTGGACAAAAACACAATACATTGCACTGAACAGAAAAGCACACCGCATGCGTGCTACAGAGACCAAAAACCAGACACTTATCTTAGCTGAATTGACAGCAGGGCATGAGGAGCCAGACAGAGATGTAATCCCTCCTTGAACAATGGACAACTGGCAGGGACTCCTGGATCCAACACACCTAAATACCTAATAGAGCTGAAATCAGCAGAAACACCTGCCCTGGATTACAATTCAGAGACAACTGCACTACCACTAACAACCACCGGAGGGAGCCCAAGAGCAGAATTCACAACAGTACCCCCCCCTTGAAGAGGGGTCACCGAACCCTCACCAGAGCCCCCAGGCCGATCAGGACGAGCCAGATGAAAGGCACGGACCGAATCAGCAGCATGGACATCAGAGGCAAAAACCCAAGAATTATCCTCCTGGCCATAACCCTTCCATTTGACAAGGTACTGAAGCTACCATCTCGAAAAACGAGAATCCAAAATCTTCTCAACCACATACTCCAACTCCCCATCAACCAACACAGGGGCAGGAGGATCAACAGAGGGAAGAACGGGCACCACATATTTCCACAATAAAGATCTATGGAAAACATTATGGATGGCAAAAGAGGCCGGAAGGGCCAAACGAAAAGACACCGGATTGATAATCTCAGAAATCCTATAAGGACCAATAAACCAAGGCTTAAACTTAGGGGAAGAAACCTTCATAGGAACATGATGGGAAGAAAACCAGACCAAATCCCCAACCCGAAGCCGGGAACCAACACACCGACGACGGTTAGCAAAACGCTGAGCCTCCTCCTGAGACAACACAACAAATTGTCCACCACATGAGCCCAATCTGCTGCAACCTGTCAACCACAGAATCCACACCAGGACAATCAGAAGGCTCAACCTGCCCTGAAGAAAAACGAGGATGAAAACCAAAATTACAAAAGAAGGGCGAAACCAAGGTAGCTGAACTAGCCCGATTATTAAGGGCAAACTTGGCCAATGGCAAAAAGGCCACCCAATCATCCTGATCAGCAGACACAAGGCATCTCAAATAAGTTTCCAAAGTCTGATTAGTTCGCTCGGTTTGGCCATTTGTCTGAGGATGAAATGCGGAAGAAAAAGACAAATCAATGCCCAGCCTAGCACAAAAGGCCCGCCAAAACCTAGAAACAAACTGGGAACCTCTGTCGTACACAATATTCTCCGGAATACCATGCAAACGAACCACATACTGAAAAAACAATGGAACCAAATCAGAAGAGGAAGGCAATTTAGGCAAAGGCACCAAATGAACCATCTTAGAAAACTGGTCACAAACCACCCAGATAACAGACATCCTCTGGGAAACCGGAAGATCTGAAATAAAATCCATAGAAATACTTTTCTGAGGACCTGTCTACTCCAGCAGAAGCTAAGTCCTTGCTAGCTTATTTTGTTGTTACTACTTCCTGTATATATTTCTTAGTACTGCTAATTTCTAGTCCAGCTTGCTTTCATGATACTCCCTTGCTAGCTGATAGCTCTGGGGGTGCAGAGTTGCACCTCCACACCGTGAGTCGGTGTGGAGGCCTTTTTGCATACTCTGCGTGGCTTTTGTAGTTTTTTGTGCTGACCGCATAGTTCCCTGTTCTATTCTCTGACTATTTAGTGAAGTCTGGCCTCCTTTGCTGAAACCTGTTTCATTCCTGTGTTTGTGACTTTCCTCTTAACTCACAGTCAATATATGTGGGGGGCTGCCTTTACCTTTGGGGAATTTCTCTGAGGCAAGGTTAGGCTGTATTTCTATCTTTAGGGGTAGTTAGCTCTTAAGCTGTGAAGAGGCGTCTAGGGAGAGTTAGGTACGCTCCACGGCTATTTCTAGTGTGTGTCTGATAGGATTAGGGTTTGCGGTCAGCAGAGTTCCCACTCCCCAGAGCTTGTCCCGATTACTGGTTTACTCATCAGGTCATTCCGGACGCTCCTAACCACCAGGTCCATAACAGACTGCACAAAAGAACGCACATCCCGCGACAAAGAAGGCCACCAAAAAGACCTACCAACAAAATCTCTGGTACCAAAAATACCAGGATGGCCAGCCAACACAGAACAATGAACCTCAGAAATCACTCTACTAGTCCATCTATCTGGAAAAAACAGTTTCCCCACTGGGCAGCGGTCAGGTTTGTCAGCCTGAAATTCCTGAAGAACCCGTCGTAAATCAGGGGAAATGGCAGAAAGGACCACCCCTTCTTTCAAAATGCCGACCGGTTCAAGGACCTCAGGAGAATCAGGCAAAAAGCTCCTAGAGATGGCATCATCCTTAATATTCTTAGAACCCAGAAGATACGAGACCACAAAATCAAAACGAGAGAAAAACAGGGACCATCGAACCTGTCTAGGATTCAGCCATTTGGCAGACTCGAGGTAAATCAGATTTTTATGATTGGTCAAGACCACAATACGGTGCTTGGCTCCCTCAAGCCAATGTCGCCATTCCTCGAACTCCCACTTCATAGCCAACAACTCCCGATTGCCGACATCATAATTGCGTTCAGCAGGCGAAAACTTTCGGGAAAAGAAGGGACATGGTTTCATCAAAGAACCATCAGAATTCCTCTGAGACAAAATGGCCCCTGCCCCAATCTCAGAAGCGTCAACCTCAACCTGAAATGGAAGAGAAACATCCGGCTGACGCAACAGCGGGGCAGAAGTAAATCGGCGTTTAAGCTCCTGAAAGGCAGAGACAGCCGCAGAGGACCAATTCGTCACATCAGCGCCTTTTTTCGTCAAATCGGTCAGGGGTTTAACCACACTGGAGAAGTTAGCAATGAAACAGCGATAAAAATTAGCAAAGCCCAAAAATTTCTGAAGGCTCTTCACGGATGTGGGCTGAATCCAATCATGAATGGCCTGAACCTTAACCGGATCCAGTGGCGTAACTACAAAGTTATGGGCCCCGGTGCGAACTTCCAAATGGGGCCCCCCCCCTACCCCCCCCCCACCTTCCCCCGCCCCCACAACCCCCCCACCTTCCCCTGCCCCGCTTCCCCTAGATACGCCTCGGACTGTTGCAGGAATCTCCTGCACTGCAACATGGTGTTGGGTGCCAGCACAGCCCGCACAGTGGTATATCCAGCACAGCCCGCACAGTGGTATATCCAGCACAGCCCGCACAGTGGTATATCCAGCACAGACCGCACAGTGGTATATCCAGCACAGACCGCACAGTGGTATATCCAGCACAGGGATATATACAGCACAGACCGCACAGTGGTATATCCAGCACAGACCGCACAGTGGTATATCCAGCACAGCCCTCACAGTGGTATATCCAGCACAGCCCGCACAGGGGTATATACAGCACAGCCCGCACAGGGGTATATACAGCACAGCCCGCACAGGGGTATATACAGCACAGCCCGCACAGGGGTATATACAGCACAGCCCGCACAGGGGTATATACAGCACAGCCAGCACAGGGGGTATATAGAGCACAGCCCTCACAGTGGTATATCCAGCACAGACCGCACAGTGGTATATCCAGCACAGACCGCACAGTGGTATATCCAGCACAGACCGCACAGTGGTATATCCAGCACAGCCCTCACAGTGGTATATCCAGCACAGACCGCACAGTGGTATATCCAGCACAGACCGCACAGTGGTATATCCAGCACAGACCGCACAGTGGTATATCCAGCACAGACCGCACAGTGGTATATCCAGCACAGACCGCACAGTGGTATATCCAGCACAGCCCGCACAGTGGTATATACAGCACAGCCCGCACAGGGGTATATACAGCACAGCCCGCACAGGGGTATATACAGCACAGCCAGCACAGTGGTATATACAGCAGAGCCCGCACAGTGGTATATACAGCAGAGCCCGCACAGTGGTATATACAGCAGAGCCCGCACAGTGGTATATACAGCACAGCCCGCACAGTGGTATATACAGCACAGCCCGCACAGTGTTATATACAGCAGAGCCCGCACAGTGGTATATCCAGCACAGCCCGCACAGTGTTATATACAGCAGAGCCCGCACAGTGGTATATACAGCAGAGCCCGCACAGTGGTATATACAGCAGAGCCCGCACAGGGATATATACAGCAGAGCCCGCACAGGGATATATACAGCACAGCCCCCACAGGGGTATATACAGCAGAGCCCGCACAGGGATATATAGAGCACAGCCCACATCTCATCCCCCCCCCCCCGATAATGGCCCCACAGTCCGGTTAAAAAGAAAAAAAAAAAAAAACTCTCCTCACCTTTCCTTTTGCCCGCGCTGCTCCTGGCGGCTGCAGTCTGCCCAGGACACTGCAGGTGCGCGATGATATGACGTCATCGCGCACCCGCAGTGTACTGTCAGAGGCAGAGCGGGGAATGATGGGAGAGGAAGCGTCAGGTGACGCTCTCTCCTCCCATCATTGCATTGAACTATACCGGTGTCATAGACGCCGGTATAGTTAAATGCGGCGGCGGCGGCGGCACTGGGGGGGGTTCCGGGGGAGGAACAGTGCAGCGGCCCACTACTGGCATCGGCTCTTCTGGCATTTGCCAGAAGTGCCCGATGGCCAGCCTGGCCCTGCTCAGACCTGCCGGCCCGGGGCCCCTGACCTGCGGGGCCCGGTCGCAATGGCGACCGCTGCGACCGCGGTAGTTACGCCCCTGACCGGATCCATCTCTATAGATGAGGGAGAAAAAATGAAGCCCAAAAAAGAAACCTTCTGCACTCCAAAGAGACACTTAGACCCCTTCACAAATAAAGCATTATCACGAAGGATCTGAAATATTATCCTGACCTGTTTCACATGAGACTCCCAATCATCGGAAAAAATCAAAATGTCATCCAAATATAAAATCATGAATTTATCAAGATAATTCTGGAAGATATCATGCATGAAGGACTGAAAAACAGATGGAGCATTAGAGAGCCTGAATGGCATCACAAGGTATTCAAAATGGCCTTCGGGCGTATTAAATGCAGTTTTCCATTCGTCACCCTGCTTAATACGAACAAGATTATACGCCCCTCGAAGGTCAATCTTAGTAAACCAACTAGCCCCTTAATCCTAGCAAACAAATTGGAAAGCAAAGGCAAAGGATATTGAAATTTGACCGTGATCTTATTCAAGAGGCGATAATCAATACAGGGTCTCAAGGAGCCATCCTTCTTGGCAACAAAAAAAAATCCCGCTCCCAGTGGTGAAAAAGATGGCCAAATATGCCCTTTCTCCAATGACTCCTTAACATAACTCTGCATGGCGGTATGTTCAGGCACAGACAGGTTGAAAAGTCGGCCCTTAGGAAACTTACAGCCTGGAATCAAGTCAATAGCACAATCACAGTCCCTATGCGGTGGAAGGGAACTGGACTTGGGCTCATCGAATACATCCTGAAAATCAGACAAAAACTCTGGAATTTCAGAAGAGGGGGAAGAGAAGATTGACATCAAAGGAACGTCACTATGAACCTCCTGACAACCCCAATTAGTCACAGACATAGATTTCCAATCCAACACTGGATTATGTACCTGCAACCATGGAAAACCCAGAACAATAGCATCATGCAAGTTATGCAACACCAGAAAACGACAATCTTCCTGATGGCCTGGCGCCATGCACATGGTCACCTGTGTCCAAATCTGGGGTTTATTTTTAGCCAATGGTGTAGCATCAATGCCCCTCAAAGGAATAGGGTTCTGCAAAGACTGCAAGGGGAAACCACAACGCCTGGCAAATTCAAAGTCCATCAAGTTCAAAGCGGTGCCTGAATCCACAAACACCATGACAGAAAATGACGACAATGAGCAGATCAATGTCACAGATAACAGAAATTTAGGTTGTACAGTACTGATGGTAAACGAACTAGCGATTCTCTTTGTACGCTTAGGGCAGACCGAAATGACATGAGAAGCATCGCCACAGTAAAAACACAACCTATTCTGACGTCTGAATCCCCGTTGTTCCGCTCTAGACAGAATCCTATCACACTGCATAGGCTCAGGTATCTGCTCTGAGGACAATGCCACAGTGCGCACAGTTCTGCGCACTGCACCGATCAATCTGAATGGCCAGAGACATAGAATCATTCAGACCAATAGGTGTGGGAAACCCCACCATAACATCTTTAACAGATTCAGAAAGACCCTTTCTGAAAATTGCCGCCAAAGCATCCTCATTCCATTTAGTCAGCACAGACCATTTTGTAAATTTCTGACAATACAATTCTGCCGCTTCTTGACCCTGAAACAGGACCAACAAGGTTTTCTCAGCATGATCCACAGAATTTGGTTCATCATATAATAACCCTAAAGCCTGAAAAAAGGTGTCTCCATTAAGCAAGGCCGGATTCCCAGATTCCAGGGAAAATGCCCAAGCCACGCAGCAGGGAGATGACAATTTTAACCTGCTGAATGGAATCACCAGAGGAACGAGGTTTCAGAGCAAAAAACAGTTTACAGTTATTTAGAACTCAGAAATTTGGACCTGTCCCCAAAAAACAAATCAGGAGTAGGGATCTAGGCTCTAAAACCGGAGTCTGAACAATATAATTGGAAATACCCTGTACCCTATCAGCAAGTTGGTCTACATGAGAAGCTAATCCCTGAACATCCATGCTAGCGCAAAACTCCTCAGTCACCCAGAGGAAAAGAGGGAAGGAAAGAAAAAACAGACTACAGAAAAAAAAATGGCTCAGCACTTTTCTTCCCTTCTTCTGAGATGCATTTAACTCATTGTTGGCCAGTTGTACTGTTATGATCCGGTGACCTTGGAGCCGCATGAGACTATCTCTGGAGTAGGTGGTACCTGTACTGACCGCAACCCTAAACTGACACCGCAACTAGAAGTAGCCGTGGGGTGTTCCTAACATGGCCTAGACACCTCGACACAGCCAGAGGACTAAATACCCCTAAAGTTGGAAATGGGAATTCTATCTTGCCTCAGAGCAGAACCCCAGAGGATAGGCAGCCCCCCACAAATATTGACTGTGAGTTTAAGAGGAAATACGTACGCAGGCAGAAATACAGGATTTAGCAAAAGAGGCACTTCTAGCTAAATAGAAAAAGATAGGACAGAGTTCTAAGCGGTCAGTATTAAAACCTAAAAATATCCACAGCAGGTAATACTAATATTCTACATCTGACTAAACACATAGAATGTATATCTGCATCTCCAGAGAATCCAGCATGACAGAAAAATCCAAGTCTAAGCTGGACAAAAACACAATAAATTGCACTGAACAGAAAAGCACACTGCATGCGTGCTACAGAGACCAAAAACCAGACACTTATCTTAGCTGAATTGACAGCAGGGCATGAGGAGCCAGACAGAGATGCAATCCCTCCATGAACAATGGACAACTGGCAGGGACTCCTGGATCCAACACACCTAAATACCTAATAGAGCTGAAATCAGCAGAAACACCTGCCCTGGATTACAATCCAGAGACAACTGCACTACCACTAACAACCACCGGAGGGAGCCCAAGAGCAGAATTCACAACAGTGACGGCAGCCTTATGTAGCTTTGGGAGGGATGCAGTAGGAGCAATGGATGCCTGCAGGCCTTGCACTGATGTGGATATGCTGTGCCCTGCCTACCTAGTGCTGCAATATCGGGACCCACGAACTAGCCGTAAAAAGGACTGTCGGTTTCTCAGGAGTTGTGGATGTAAGAGTTGCAGACCTACACTAACTCTAAAAACCATGATTCTGCCCTATCTCGGCAGCAGCTCTCTCTACACTAAGTGCAGTGCAGAATGCCACGAGCAGGGCGGCGCCAGGTCTCTTATACTCGGGATGATGGTGTGCGGCCAAGCCAATCACTGCACGACCACAAAAAAGATGGCTGTGGCATTTCATTGCCTGGCAGACAATCCCTGCAGCGTGATTGGGTCTCTAAAGTCCGCCAAAACTGCTGGGTGGAGACACCAGTCACCGCCGAACAATCCCGGAAATGCTCGGTGCTCGCCGAGTACACCGAGCATAGTGAAACTCGGGCGAGTAACGAGCAGTGGCGAGCATGTTCGCTCATCACTAAATGAGAGCAGTGGCTCATTTTTATTTTATCAGTGATTTTTTTTCAGCAGCAAAATTATTATTTTTTATTTTTTTTCTTGCTTGAAGCAACATTATGGTCATCCTGATTTTGACAAAAAAAAAAGTGAAGAGGCAATGACTTTCTTCAGTGACATATGACAATCACAATGAAACAGTTTACTCTGCTAAAACTGGTGAAATGTTCTCTTTACGTTTCAGTACCCAAAATTGCAACAACCGACAAGGAGAAATTTTATAGATCATGTTGGTCATTGCACAATGTAGATAATCGCGAAGAGATAACCACCATATGACATACATGTGTTTTTCAGAGGCAAAAATCAGTGTTTACCTCTGAAAGATTTTCAACCCCAGTCTCAAAAAATTTTTTGGTAGTTGTTATCATTTCAAAGACACAAAAAGACAATCAATATCCCTTAATTTCTTTATATTGAGGTATCCATTTGGTGTTTAATGTTATGCTAATTATGCCTCCACAGTTCTTTTTCTCACCTGGTGTTTCCCACATATTCCAAAGGAAACATGCAGGTACAGGGATATATAACACTCAGTGTTGTGCAGTTTGCATAGTTTTTCTTTTTAAAGGTTTTCCACTTGGCATTATTAGTGGACCCTTCTGTATTACACCCGTTATAGCTTCTAAAAAGAACAGTTTTTGAAAGATGGCAACTCTTTAAAAAAAATGAATGTTTAATTGTTGTTCTCTTTCACTGTAAATGATAGCTTATATACAATTGATACACAAATAACAACATTTTTCATAGCTCTTCTTTTTTACTTTTAAGATCAGTCCATTGTCCAGTCTCACCATACTCAGCAACCGAGTACTGTACCCATCCTTCTTCAGGACTGTAGCCAGTGATAAGTCAGAATCTAAAGGACTATCCCAGCTTGTTTTGCATTTTGGTTGGACTTGGGTTGGATTGTTGGCTGCAGACAGTGATTATGGTCAACAGGGAATTTTCCCCATTATAGAAGAGCTGATTAAATCTGGAGCATGTGTGGCTTTTCTGGAATACATTCGTTTAGGACAACCAGATCGAAATGCTCCTTACATAGCCAATATTATTAAAATGTCTTCAGCAAAGGTAATCGTTGTTTTTTCCTCTGGGGTTGATTTTAGTTTTATTTTGAATGAGATGTTGAAACAAGACATCAACGGAAGGATCTTTGTTGCCAATTCTGGTTGGGCAATGTCCTTACTTTTGCTATCAGCCAAATATGTTCAGTTACTCTCTGGCACAATTGGATTGACCATCTACAATACAGTGATTCCAGGATTCAATGAATTCCTCAATAAATTCCATCCTTCCAAGTCTTTGAATAATCACTGGTCAACGTTGTATTGGGAGAAGATATTCAGCTGCCAATTTCCTAAGGACAACAGTACGATAAGTCCTGTAAACTCATCTGTTACAACATGCACAGGAGAAGAAAACTTTAACAACATCAAGGACAGCTCCGCATTCACTGCTACTTTAAAATTCACATATACCACACATGCTGCTGTTCAATTTGCAGCTAAGGCCCTGCAAGATTTTGGAAGCTGCAGTATGGGTCCATTCCCTGATGGAAATTGTCCAGATCTTTGGAGCATCAAACACTGGCAGGTAACTGTTGTTTTCCTGTCACATTTATAACTGCACCATCAATCAGGCACTAAATTGATCACCACCATTGCGGAAGGACACACCTAAGAGAAAAGAGATTTGGATTCATCACCAGTTGGAAAACCAAGTACCATTCTAGTATGCAATCAGTCTTGTACGAAGTTAGGTTTCCCCCAAAATTCTCCTGTAATCCACATCATAATACAAACCTGTAGTGACCTGTAGATTAAAAAGAAGCATGGTCTCCACTCATCATTGCTTTTGCCTGTTTTTTTGTCTTCTCTTGTGTATTTAAATGCACCTCTTTTATGTTTGCACCCATTGCATTTTCTATTTTCGTCTTTTTAAAGTCTATGTTATATGTGTTCACCTGTTTGCTTTTTTTATTCTCAGCTCTCTTGGTGGAACTTGTTGATGTTTTTACATGATTACTCAATTGTGACTTTTAAAGAGTCACAAAATTTGGGGCAACTCCACTTCTGTCCCTCCTGGCGTATTTTCCAGTAAACCAGTATTTTGCATTTTTAGTGATATTATGGAAAATGTGCTACATGATATGCCAACAGTCCCAAAAACAGTTCAAGACCGAAAAAGACCATTTTTTACTTTTGCTTCAAATTTGTGAATTGCTCATGCCACTTTCAAGACTTTGAAGTCGAAAACAGCAACTAATACCTCAAAGCAAAATAAAATTAAACCCCTTCCCGACCTATGATGCCACATAGGCATCATGAAAGTCGGGGCCAATCTGACCTGTGACACCTATGTGGCGTCATAGCAGGACCGTGTTCCTGCAGATCAGGTAAAAGGGTTACCTAAATTTTCACCTGACCTGCAGGTACAGGATAAGTTGTACTTGAGCCCGGGGGGCTTTGCCCCCCGTGGCTACGATCGCTCTGATTGGCTGTGAAAGTGAAACAGCCAATCAGAGCAATCGCAATATTTCACCCATGAAAATTGGTGAAATATTACAATCCAGCCATGGCTGATGCTGCAATATCATCGGCCATGGCTGGAGACAGTGACCTGCCCTGCCACCGACTGACAGCAGTGATCTGCTGTCACCATCAGTCTTTCCTCCCCTCCGTCCTGTCCTCCGCTGCCCTCCTCTCCCCTCCATCTACCCCTCCACTCCCCCCACGGTCCAATCTCACCCCTTGTGCCTACCGAGTCCCTCCCAGTGTCCATCCAATTTCTCCATGGGTGCCGCCATCTTCCAAAATGGTGGGCATATTCGCAGTGCGCCTGACAAATCTGCTGGCCTGCAGATTCATTCCAGGTACATTTTGATCACTGTGATAGAACCTTTCACAGTGATCAAAATAAAAAAAAATAAATTAACCAGCCCTGTATCACCCCCATAGGTAGGGAAAATAATAAAATAAAGAAAATTTGTTTATTTTTATTTTTCCACAAGGGTTAGGGTTAGAATTAGGGTTAGGGTTGCAATCAGGCTTAGAATTAGGGTTAGGGTTGCAATTAGGGTTAGGGTTAGAATTAGGGTTAGGATTGCAATTAGGTTTAGGGTTAGAATTAGGGTTAGGGTTGCAATTAGGGTTAGGGTTGCAATTAGGGTTAGGGTTAGAATTAGGGTTAGAATTAGGGTTAGGGTTGAAATTAGGGTTAGGGTTAGAATTAGGGTTAGGGTTAGCATTAGGGTTAGAATTAATGTTAGGGTTAGAATTAGGCTATGTGCACACAGTGCGGATTGGCCGCGGATTGGCCGCTGCGGATTCGTGGCAGTTTTCCATCACGTTTACAGTTCCAATGTAAACCTATGGAAAACCAAATCTGCTGTGCCCATGGTGCAGAAAACTCAGCGCAGAAATGCTGCTTTGTATTTTCCGCAGCATGTCAATTCTTTGTGCGTATTCCGCAGCGTTTCACACCTGTTCCTCAATAGGAATCTGCAGGTGAAATTCACACAAAAAACACTGGAAATCCGGGGTAAATCTGCAAGTAAAACACAGTGTGTTTAATTGCAGATTTTTAAAAAATGTTGCGGAAAAATCTGTACACGAATCCGCAACGTGGGCACATGGCCTTAGGGTAAGGGTTGGAACTAGAGTTAGGGGTGGAATTAGGGTTAGGGTTGGAATTTGAGTTAATATTAGTGTTAAGGGTGTGTTGGGGTTAGGGATAGGCTTGTGGTTAGGGTTATGGTTAGGGATGAGATTAGGGTTAGGGGTGTGTTGGGGTTAGGGTTGTGGTTAGCGATAGGGTTGGAATTAGGGTTAGGGGTGTGTTGGAGTTAGGGTTGTTATTCTGCCTTCCTCCACGTATGATGCTGTGTGGATTCTAGCATATGGCTAAACCTTCATCCATTGCCTCAGTAAACAGACTGTATAGGTTCTTAAGTCTATATTTATTGAGATGGTGAACAATGAACAACAATAGTGGATGATATTGTGAGATATGCGATATAATGGGTGATCAGATAAAAACTACAAAGGAAACATTGCATCAGTATTTTGCACATTACAGCATGTTACAGGATGCAATAACATGAATAACAGAGCTTACGGAGCTAACACAGCATAAGGCAGATACACAGTTATCATGGCTATCTTAGGGCAAGTTCAGGCTGTCAGCATTGGCTAATGAGGCAAACATCTATCTGCATATAGAGAAACAGCAACATGAAATAAAGCACAACATGCCTAACAACTCACTCTGCTACACAGTGGCTGCATAACTGTTCTAACTAAACACACACATGTAAGTACATTTGTGCCTCACAGGAATCCGCTTATCAACAGCAATGATCTGCAGGAAGAGAGAGCCAGGAACATGTGTGTAAGACTCAAGGTCCGGGGGAAAATGGCTACTCTTGCCCGGGAAACCAGGGGGGCGGTTCTAGTCAGAACACAGGCTTAAAATGATAAGCTCCTGAACAGGATAGATGTGTACCTAATGACCTCTAATGGTGATAACTGGTACTACATTGTGAATTAACTTGCTGCACATTAATGGGCAGAACACTCCTCACTTGGCATCAATGGATGCCACTATTTGGCTCTTTTCGGGAAAATAACAATACAAGTTCAGGAACTGGCCTGAGGAACAGTTTGTTCTCCCCAAGCTTGCACACTCTGACCTCTACTTTGCGCACCTTCCCGTCCTTGCTGGGAAAGGGCTTGGTGACTAGGCCGAGTGGCCACTCGTTTTGATGCGACTGTCTGTCTTTGACACTTACAACATCACCAGGTTGGATGTTTGAGCATTCTTTCTGCTACTTTGTCCTGATTTGCAGGGTGGAGAGATATTGCTTTATCCATCTGTTCCAAAAGACATTGGACATGCTTTGTACAACACGAAGTATTGTAACCTTGGCTCTTTCCAGGTTGGGAGCGGTAAACGCATGCTTGCAGTGATGCCAACCTTTACAATGTCTCTGGCTGGCAGGTAGTGCTGACTTGTAGGACTGGGCTACATGAAGTATACAAGCAATGGCTCGAACAAGTGACTTCCAGGTTGAGATCCTGATGAACCTATGTCATTCGAGGTGTTGACTTGAAATCACTGTATGTAGAGCAGACATTCGAGGATGGAGCTCTTCATCGGTATCTGGATCCACTAGTTTGAATGTATCAGACCTGCTTATTTGAAGCATAGAACGGTTCAAGGAGGCAGGGCCTGTGAACCATGTAGTGTCCTTAAGATGACTTATCCTCAGTACCCGGTTGCTGACGTAGACATAGAAGCATCGCGTTTTGTTGCAGATGTATCCCAGTACCACCTTGCTATCGGTGTAGAACTCTGCATCTTTGATGTCCAGATTTATCCCATCTGAGATAAGCTTGGCTAACACCACTGCACAGAGTTTCAAGCTGGGTATCGTCTAAGGTTTTGAGATACGATACTGCTGCGATCGCTTTGACTGATCCATCACAGAAGATACAAAGTCTTTGTGTTTTGACTTCTGTGGATGGCATGAGAGTATACGGTCATTTCACACAAAGGTCAGTCAAGGCTTCTAGAGACTTCCTCCACTCTGCCCACAGGTCAGACTTTTCTGCCAGAAGTGGATTGTCTTAATCAGATGTGTCTTGGGTGAAGTCCCTTAGCTGTGTAACATGTAAAATACTTTATTTTCTGTACTATAGCCTCTTTTATTGAGTAATTTCCTTTCATCTCTTTTTGCTGCTTATTGTTTTCCCACCTATAGTTTTATAGGTATTTAACAGGGCGAGTTGGGGATATCCACCGTTGAGTGGGGGCGCCAAAAAATCGTGTCTATAGGGTGCCAACCTCCACTGGTAGGTAGGGATAGCAGCTAAGCATAGGGAAGTTGTTAGGTTATTGGTACGGGGTAGATCTATATTATTATTCTGTTACACTGGGATTCGGTGTTTTTTAAAATAGTTTGGTATTAAACTTTATTGTTTTATGGGATTACATGTTACAAAGTTTATTATTATTTTCCCTGTTTTTGTATTTTATACTTCTTTTTGGATTTGTGAATTCCCTTAGCATAATTTTTTCTTGGATGGTTACCGGAGCTATAAATCCCAGGAAGTCGTATAGACTATTCACGAAAGAAAAAACTCCACTGCGGGTGAAGGGTTTCTTGTCCTTGCAGAAGGCATCCATCTTCAGATCCCAAAGCAATCCAAGGCTCCATTGCATGGGAAGGGAGTCGATGCTTAAGTCTAAGTCTTTTAGATTGCTGAAATAGTCTTCAGAGGGAAAGGCTTCCATCAAAACTCGGCTTTTGGAGGAAATCTTGTGTAACCATAGGTTAAACTGAGAGAGCATTTCTTGGGCTGTTTTTAGTAGTTGATTGCAGCCTCATTTGTTGGTGTGTACTTCAAACAGTTGTCTGCGTAGAAGTCCTTTTCTACGAAGGACTTTACGTCTGACCCATACTCTTCTTCACCCTCTTTGGCGGAATGTCGGAGGCCGTAGATAGCGACTGCTGGGGAAGGGCTGTTCCTGAAGATGTGGACTCTCATCCGGTACTCTGCGATGGCTTTGCCTGGGTAATTGTCACGGTACCAGAAGAACCTCAAGAAGTTTCTGTGTTCCTCCTTGACGACAAAACAGTGGAACATCTGTTGTATATCAGCCATATCAGTAGTACTTCTAGAAATCTGTTAATCAGGTCTGGGCCCGACAGTAGGACATCATTCAATGAAACATCTTCGCATTTGGCGCTTGAGTCGAATACCACTCCTATTTGCCCTGGTTTCTTAGGATGGTACACTCGGAATATGGGCAAGTACCAACACTCCTCTGAGTGCAGAAGTGCAGGTGCAAACTCTGCATGGTTATTCTGGAATATCTTCCCTATGAATTTAAAGAAATGTTCCTTCATCTCTGGTGACTTCTGAAACTTGTGTCTGAGGGAGATGAATCGGTTGTAGACCAATTCCCTGTTGTTGGGTAGGCGTCTTCTCCGAGGTCGAAATGGTAATGGTGCGACCGAACTGTTTGACTTGTCCTTAACAATTTGACTATCTATGATGTCCAAGAATGTCCTGTCTTCTATAGATATCCCTACCTTGTCGTCTTCATTCGTCCTGTGGAAGACTGTACATCCTATGTGGTTTTATTCACCTTCACAGGCGTGGTCTTCGTTGGTAAGAACTGAGAAAGGGCAAGGTAGGGAAGTGCTGTTTGGTAATTCCTGTACCAGTAGACTATTGTGACATGGCTGGAAGAGAGAAGGACATCCATTTTCTAGTATGCTGGTAAGCGTACTGTTGACTGAGGCTGGCTTGTGTGCTCCTCCTAAACAGATGTCTCCTATAATGACCCATCCAAGGTCGAGCCGCTGTGCGTATGGAGCGTTCCGTGAGCTGTTGATATATTCTCTAGTCTTTTGTTCTCGTAGTATATCTCATCCCAGAAGTAAAGCTATTGGGGCTTCTGGGTCCAACTCAGGTATCAGGTGGGCTGTGCACTTTAGGTGGGGGTGATGTGTTGCTACCTCTGTTGAAGGTATCTCAGACCTGTTGTCGGGAATCTGGTTGCACTCCAGGATGGTCGGTAGCAATAGGCAGGTCTGTACATCTATGGACTCCACCTTGTATCTGGTTGCTTTCCTCTCCGCCGTCTCAACAGTACCTGAAAACATCTTTAAGGAGTAGGGAGAACCGGGGCCTACAATACGGAAGTTGTCAAAGAAGATGGACTTGACTACAGACCTGTTACATTGGTCATCCAGGATTGCATATATCTTGAACGCTTTGTCCTTGTGGCCTGCTGGGGAGACTCGTACAAGGCAGATTTTGAACCGGATCTTCCTTCTGTGAGTCCCTTACAGATCTCCGTGCATTGAGAGGTAACCACAGGGGTGTCTTCTTCAGTGTTCTTTTGCTTCTCATCACACTCGCACATTTCACGCTAGCTTCACAATCCCTGGCGAGATGAGAGGTTGTGGGACAGCACTTGAAGCAGATGTTGTTTTCCTTGAGGAAACCTTTGGATCCTCCAGAGACTTCTCCCTGAAGGCTCTGCATTTCGGTAGAGGATGTGGTTTCCTGTGTAGAGGACACTGCTTACTGACATCTTGAGGTTTGTTCTCTTCTGGAGGGGGCTTACTTGTATTGTGAGGAGGACCTGTGGAAACGATATGTTTTGTGGACTGATAGAGGTGTCTTACTAGGTTTGACACCAGGGGCAGTGGAACATGGCGGGGTGGCGGTGGCATGGGGGGTGGGGTTAGAACAGTTAATAATTTAAGAAAGAATAGAGGTACAGAGAGTAACATCAAGTGCATGTATACTAATGCCAGAAGCCTCGCCAACAAAATGGATGAATTAGAACTAATGATGTTGGAGCATAATTATGACAGGGTGGGGATATCTGAGACGTGGCTGGATGAGAGCCATGACTGGGCTGTTAACTTGCAGGGCTATAGCCTGTTCAGAAATGACCGTACAGATAAGCGAGGGGGAGGGGTGTGTCTATATGTAAAATCTTCCTTAAAACCCATCCTGCGTGATAATATAGGTGAATTTAATGAAATTGTAGAGTCCCTGTGGGTGGAGATAAGGGGAGGGGGAAAAATAATAAATTACTGATAGGGGTTTGTTATAAATCTCCAAAAATAATGGAAGCAATGGAGAATATCCTCGTAAAGCAAATAGATGAAGCTGCGACTCAAGGAGAAGTCATTATTATGGGGGACTTCAACTACCCTGAAATAGATTGGGGAACAGAAACCTGCAGTTCCAGCAAAGGTAATCGGTTTTTGACAACTATGAGACAATTACCTTTCACAACTGGTTCAGGACCCAACAAGAAGGGGGGCACTGCTAGACCTAATATTAACCAACAGGCCAGACCGCATATCAAATATAAGGGTTGGGGGTCACTTGGGGAATAGTGATCACAAAATAATAAGTTTTCATGTCTCCTTTAATAAGATGGGTAGTAGGGGGGTTACACGGACACTAAACTTCAGGAGGGCAAATTTCCAACGGATGAGAGAGGATCTTGGTGCAATTAACTGGGACGATATCCTGAGACACAATAATACACAAAGAAAATGGGAGACGTTTATTAGCATCCTGGATAGGACCTGTGCACAGTATATACCGTGTGGGAATAAACATACTAGAAATAGGAGGAAACCAATATGGCTAAATAGAGCTGTAAGCGGCGCAATAAGGGACAAAAAGAAAGCATTTAGAGAATTAAAGGAAGAAGGTAGTGAGGAGGCATTAAATAAATACAGAAAATTAAATAAATTCTGTAAAAAGCAAATCAAGGCAGCAAAAATTGAGACAGAGAGACTCATTGCCAGAGAGAGTAAAAATAATCCCAAAATATTCTTTAACTACATAAATAGTAAGAAACTAAAAAATGAAAGTGTTGGCCCCCTTAAAAATAGTCTGGGTGAAACGGTGGATGAGGATGAGGAAAAAGCCAATCTGCTAAATGACTTTTTTTCATCAGTATTTACAAAAGAAAATCCCATGGCAGACAAAATGACTAGTGATAAAAATTCCCCATTAAATGTCACCAGCTTAACCCAGCAGGAAGTACAGCGGCGTCTAAAAATAACTAAAATTGACAAATCTCCGGGCCCGGATGGGATACACCCCCGAGTACTGCAGGAACTAAGTACAGTCATTGATAGACCATTATTTTTAATCTTTAAAGACTCCATAATAACAGGGTCTGTACCACAGGACTGGCGTATAGCAAATGTGGTGCCAATATTCAAAAAAGGGGCAAAAACTGAACTCGGTAATTATAGGCTAGTAAGCTTAACCTCTACTGTGGGTAAAATCCTGGAGGGCATTCTAAGGGATGCTATACTGGAGTATCTGAAGAGGAATAACCTCATGACCCAGTATCAGCACGGGTTTACTAGGGACCGCTCATGTCAGACTAATTTGATCAGCTTCTATGAAGAGGTAAGTTCCGGACTGGACCAAGGGAACCCAGTGGACGTAGTGTATATGGACTTTTCCAAAGCTTTTGATACGGTGCCACACAAAAGGTTGTTACATAAAATGAGAGTAATGGGGATAGGGGAAAATATGTGTAAGTGGGTTGAGAGCTGGCTCAGGGATAGGAAACAAAGGGTGGTTATTAATGGAGCACACTCGGACTGGGTCGCGGTTAGCAGTGGGGTACCACAGGGGTCAGTATTGGGCCCTCTTCTTTTTAACATATTTATTAATGACCTTGTAGGGGGCATTCAGAGTAGAATTTCAATATTTGCAGATGACACTAAACTCTGCAGGGTAATCAATACAGGGGAGGACCATTTTATATTACAGGATGATTTATGTAAACTAGAAGCTTGGGCTGATAAATGGCAAATGAGCTTTAATGGGGATAAATGTAAGGTCATGCACTTGGGTAGAAGTAATAAGATGTATAACTGTGTGCTTAATTCTAAAACTCTGGGCAAAACCGTCAATGAAAAAGACCTGGGTGTATGGGTGGATGACAAACTCATATTCAGTGGCCAGTGTCAGGCAGCTGCTACAAAGGCAAATAAAATAATGGGATGCATTAAAAGAGGCATAGATGCTCATGAGGAGAACATAATTTTACCTCTATACAAGTCACTAGTGCGACCACACTTAGAATACTGTGCACAGTTCTGGTCTCCGGTGTATAAGAAAGACATAGCTGAACTGGAGCGGGTGCAGAGAAGAGCAACCAAGGTTATTAGAGGACTGGGGGGTCTGCCATACCAAGATAGGTTATTACACTTGGGGCTATTTAGTTTGGAAAAACGAAGGCTAAGGGTGATCTTATGTTAATGTATAAATATATGAGGGGACAGTACAAAGACCTTTCTGATGATCTTTTTAATCATAGACCGGTGACAGGGACAAGGGGGCATCCTCTACGTCTGGAGGAAAAAAGGTTTAAGCATAATAACAGACGCGGATTCTTTACTGTAAGAGCAGTGAGACTATGGAACTCTCTGCCGCATGATGTTGTAATGAGTGATTCACTACTTAAATTTAAGAGGGGACTGGATACCTTTCTGGAACAGTATAATAATAATAATCTTAATAAATAATCTTTATATAGCGCTAACATATTATGCAGCGCTTTTTACAGTTTGTACAAATTATCATCGCTGTCCCCGATGGGGCTCACAATCTAAATTCCCTATCAGTATGTCTTTGGAATGTGGGAGGAAACTGGAGTGCCCGGAGGAAACCCACGCAAACACGGAGAGATCATACAAACTCTTTGCAGATGTTGTCCAAGGTGGGATTAGAACCCAGGACTCCAGCGCTGCAAGGCTGCTGTGCTAACCACTGCGCCACCGTGCTGCCCTATAATCTTACAGGGTATATATATTAGATTCCTTGATAAGGCGTTGATCCAGGGAACTAGTCTGATTGCCGTATGTGGGGTTGGGAAGGAATTTTTTTCCCCATGGTGGAGCTTACTCTTACCACATGGGTTTTTTTTGCCTTCCCCTGGATCAACATGTTAGGGCATGTTAGGTTAGGCTATGGGTTGAACTAGATGGACTTAAAGTCTTCCTTCAACCTTAATAACTATGTCACTATGTCACTAATGTGTGGTGTACCACCATACCTGTGAGATGTTCCTGGTTTTGGATAGTCTACATAGTACCTTTCCGGTGAAGATGTCTCTTTAAGGCGGGATGGGAGCTGTATCTTCTGCTCAGTGGAACGGTAGCTGTGGTCGATATCTCTATGCTGGGCATCCTCTTGTCTATAGTAACGAAGTTCAGGGTTGGATCACTGGTAATCAGCATAGGCTGGTCGGTGTAGTGCATCAGGGCTGTCATCCATGCCAGAATGTTAATGGTCGTACTCTGCAACGTGCTGCACTGGATCTTGCTGCTCTCGATGTGTTCTGAGAACATTGCTGTGTCTCTCATCATCAGGATCCTCCATAGCTTCCAAGTACTCTGCCTTAGCTATTACAGCTGCTGTCTCTTTGCTGCAAGTCTTTCTAGAGACGCTTGCAGGCGTGCACTCTCCTTTTCTTTCTCTGCTTGCAGGTGTGCAGTTTCTGCTTCATGTCCTGCTTCTCTCATCTTTAGATACATCTCTTCTTTAAGGAAAGAGGACCTCACTTTGGCCACTTCAGCTTCAGCATGAGCAACAGCAGCAAGCTCTCTTATTGAAGACTTTGTTAGAGCCTGATCGTGACCTCGTTTTCAGTGAGGATGTATCGCATCGAGACATTATGCGCTTAGCTGCGTACTACTGAATGTTTTGGCGGGAAACTGAGTTTTTGTGCGGGCGAGCTTCTGCTTGGCGGGAATGGCGCAGCACTTCTTGACGGGGTGCAGTATCGTTCTGCGGCTGTATGGAGGCTGCTGTAATACTCATATGCAGAGCAGTTTGGGTGGTAGTGGTCCGGTACAGTCTGTGTAATCACCGCATGTGACCGATGGTTAAAATTTTACTGGGACCTGGACTCTTGTTCCCCGCCGCTGTATGGTGGCTGCTGTAATATCCGTATGCGGAGCAGTTTGGGTGGCATCGGTCCCGTACAGTCTGTGTAATCAATGCGTGCGACCGGCGGTTCTGTTTTTACTGGGGCCTGGACTCTTGTTCCCCACAGCTGTATGGCGGCTGCTGCAATACCCGTATATGGAGCAGTTGGGATGGTTGCGGTCCCGTACAGTCTGTGTAATCACTGCGTGCGACTGCGTGCGACCGGCGGTTCCGTTTTTACTGTTCTGCCTTCCTCCACGTATGGTGCTGTGTGGATTCTAGCATACGGCTAAACCTTCATCCATTGCCTCAGTAAGCAGACTGTATAGGTTCTTAAGTCTATATTTATTGAGATGGTGAACGATGAACAACAATAGTGGATGATATTGTGAGATATGCGATATAATAGATGATCAGGTAAAAACTACAATGTAAATAGCATTGCATCAGTATTTGGCACATTACAGCATGTTACATGATGCAATAGCAAGAATAACAGCGCTTACAGAGCTAACACAGCATAAGGCAGATACACAGTTATCATGGCTATCTTAGGGCAAGACCAGGCTGTCAGCTTTGGCTAATCAGGCAAACATCTATCTGCATATAGAGAAACAACAATATGAAATAAAGCACAACATGCCTAACAACTCACTCTGCTACACAGTGGCTGCATAACTGTTCTAACATAACACACACATGTAAGTACATTTGTGTCTCACCGGAATCCACTTATCAAGAGCAATGATCTGCAGGAAAACAGAGCCATTCACATGTGTGTAAGACTCAAGGTCCGGGGGAAAATGGCTACTCTTGCCCGGGAAACCAGAGGGGTGGCTCTAGTCAGAACACAGCCTTAAAGCGATAAGCTCCTGAATACAGAACAGGATAAATGTGTACCTAATGACCTCTAATGGTGACAACTGGTACTACATTGTGAATTAACTTGCTGCACATTAACCCTTTCACGACATGCGCCGTAATATTACTGCGCATGTCGTGTCTCCCCATTTGATGTGGGCTCCGGCGCAGAGCCCACATCAAAGTCGCGACATGTCAGCTTTTTTGTACAGCTGACATGTGCGCGCAATAGCGGCGGGTGAAATCGCTATTCACCCGCCGCTATTAACCTGTTAAATGCCGCTGTCAAAGGCTGACAGCGGCATTTAACTGCTGCTTCCGGCTGTGCGGCCGGAAATGACCTTATCGCTGACCCCTGTCACATGAACGGGGTCGGTGATGTGTCAGGACAGTAACCATACAGGTCCCTGAGACCTCTATGGTTACTGATGCCGGCCTGCTGTGAGCGCCCCCCTGTGGTCGGCGCTCACATCACACCTGCAATTCAGCTACATAGCAGTGAGCCAATTGAGTTGTGCCAGCTTCTAGCCTCTCATGGAGGCTATTGAAGCATGGCACAAGTAAAAAAAAAATGTTTTTAAAAATATGAAAAAATATAAAAAATATAACAGTTTAAAACACCCCCCTTTCGCCCCATCCTAAATAAAACAATAAAAAAAAATCAAACCTACACATATTTGGTATTGCCACGGTCAAAATCGCCCAATCTATCAATAAAAAAAAGCATTAACCTGATCGCTAAACAGCGTAGCGAAAAAAAAATTTGAAACGCCAGAATTACGTTTTTTGGTCGACGTGACATTGCATTAAAATGCAATAACGGGCGATCAAAAGAACATATCTGCACAAAAGTGATAATATTAAAAATGTCAGCTCAGCACGCAAAAAATAAGCCCTCAACCGACCCCAGATCACGAAAA
The DNA here is from genome assembly GCF_051348905.1 of Ranitomeya variabilis. Taxonomy (NCBI): domain Eukaryota; kingdom Metazoa; phylum Chordata; class Amphibia; order Anura; family Dendrobatidae; genus Ranitomeya; species Ranitomeya variabilis. The sequence goes on along the minus strand of NC_135236.1, from coordinate 34,808,677 downwards.
ATGGAGACGCTTTGGGTATCGGAAAATGGCAGGTTTTTTTTTTTTAAGCAAAGTTTTGAATTTTTTTTCACCATTTGGATAAAAAATAACCTAGACATGTTAGGTGTCTATGAACTTGTAATACATTTAAAAAAAAAACTGACCGTCACATCCAAACATAGATTAAGTGTGAACAGGTGCTGAACCTTAGAGTCTCCAACTCCTATACAGTCAAGCAAAAAAGGCAGCACACTGCAGCGCTAACACATGCAAACATGAAACACAGAAATTGACTTGCATTACTGCACTAGAAATATGAAAAATGAGAGCGTTTAGCGCATAAAAAAGGCCAATTTTATGTGTACCTGGTAGCCACTTTAGGGCATCTCTCGTATACCAGGTCCTACGCTTTCCTTCCTCGCTGAGAATAAACGTCTCCATGTGAATGGGTACCTATAAAAACCTCTTATGAGACTACATTCTCTCTCTCTGTGGAGGGGTACTGGACCTGCTGCAATTAAGACACCTGTGACTAGGAGGTGGAGTGCTCGGTCAGAAGGCTAAATAATACATTTGAAAAAACTGACCGTCACATCCAAACATAGATTAAGTGTGAACAGGTGCTGAACCTTAGAGTCACCAACTCTGACCGAGCACTCCGCCTCCTAGTCACAGGTGTCTTAATTGCAGCAGGTCCAGTACCCCTCCACAGAGAGAGAGAATGTTAGTCTCATAAGAGGTTTTTATAGGTACCCATTCACATGGAGACGTTTATTCTCAGCGAGGAAGGAAAGCGTAGGACCTGGTATAAGAGAGATGCCGTAAAGTGGCTACCAGGTACACATAAAATTGGCCTTTTTTATGTGCTAAACGCTCTCATTTTTCATATTTCTAGTGCAGTAATGCAATTCAATTTCTGTGTTTGCATGTGTTATCGCTGCAGTGTGCTGCCTTTTTTGCTTTCTTGCATGAACTCGTAATGACCTAGAGAATCACAATGGCTGGTTAGTGTTAGCATTTAGTGAACCTAGCAAAAAAGCCAAGCAAAAAACAAGTGTGGGATTGCACTTTTTTTGCAATTTCACTGCACTTGGAATTTTTTTCCTGTTTTCTAGTAAAAGACATGGTAAAACCAATGGTGTTGTTCAAAAGTACAACTCGTCCCGCAAAAAATAAGCCCTCACATGGCCATATTTACAGAAAAATAAAAAAGTTATGGCTCTGGGAAGGAGGGAAGTGAAAAACGAAAACGCAAAAACGAAAAAGGGCCGCGACTTGAAGGGGTTAAAGGACAGAACAGTTGTTGTTAGGGGTGTGTTGGGGTTAGGGTTGTGATTAGGGTTATGGATAGAGTTGGGATTAGGGTTAGGGGTGTGTTGAGGTAAGTGTTGGAGTTAGACTTGAGATGTTTCCACTGTTTTGGCACATCAGGGGGTCTCCAAACGCGACATGGCGCCACTATTGATTCCAGCCAATCTTGCATTCAAAAAGTCAAATGGTGCTCCCTCCCTGCTGAGCCCCGACGTGCACCCAAACAGTGGTTTACCTAAACATATGGGGCATAAACATACTCAGGAAAAATTGCACAACAACTTTGGGGGTCTAATTTCTCCTGTTACCCTTGGAGAAATAAAAAAATGGGAGCTAAAAAAAGATTATTTATTTTCACGGCTCAGCGTTATAAAATTCTGTGAAGCACTTTGGGTTCAAAGTGCTCAACACATCTATATAAGTTCCTTGGGGGTATGTTTTCCAAAATGGGGTCACTTGTGGTGGGTTTCTACTGTTTAGGCACATCAGTGGCTCTGCAAACGTAACATGACGCCTGCAGATCATTCCATCAAAGTTTGCATTTTAAAACGTCACTACTTCCCTTCCGAGCACCAACGTGTGCCCAAACAGTGGTTTACCCCCACATATTGGTATCAGCGTACTCATGACAAATGGAACAACAACTTTTGGGGTCCAATTTCTCCTGTTACCCTTGTGAAAATAAAAAAATGCGGGCTAAAAAATAATTTTTGAGGAAAGAAAATTATTTTTTAGTTTCACTGCTCTGTGTTATAAACTTCTGTGAAGCACTTGGGGGTTGAAACTGCTCACCACACATCTAGGTAAGTTTCTTTGGGGGTCTAGGTTCCAAAATAAGGTCACTTGTGGGGTTTTCTACTGCTTAGGCACATCAGGGGCTCTGCAAACGTAACATGATGCCTGCAGACCATTCCATCAAAGTCTGCATTCCAAAACGTCACTACTTCCCTTCCGAGCCCCAACGTGTGCCCAAACAGTGGTTCCCCCTATATATGGGGAATCAGCGTACTCAGGGCAAACTGGACAACAACTTTTGGGGTCCAATTTCCCCTGTTACTCTTGCAAAAATACAAAATTGCGGGCTAAAAAATCATTTTTGAGGAAAGAAAAAATATTTTTTTATTTTCACGGCTCTGAATTATAAATTTCTGTGAAGCACTTGGGGGTTCAAATTGCTCACCACACATCAAGATAAGTTCCTTGGGGGTCTAGTTTCCAAAATAGGGTCACTTGTGGGGAAGTTCCAATGTTTAGGTACACAGGGGCTCTCCAAACGCGACATGGTATCCGCTACGATTGAAGCTAATTTTTCATTCAAAAAGTCAAATGGCACTCCTTCCCTTCCGAGCCTTGCTGTGTGCCCAAACAGTGTTTTACCCCCACATGTGAGGTATCGGTGTACTCAGGAGAAATAGCCAAACAAGTTTTGCAATCCATTTTATCCTGTAGCCTATGTGAAAATGAAAAAATTGAGGCTAAAAGAAATTTGTTGTGAACTTTTTCATTTTTATTGATCAATTTGTGAAGCACCTGGGGGTTCAAAGAGCTCACTATGCATCTAGATAAGTTCCTTGTGGGGGGTCTAATTTCCAAAATGGGGTCACTTGCGGGGGAGCTCCAATGTTTAGGCACACAGGGGCTCTCCAAATGTGACATGGTGTCCGCTAACGATTTAAGCTAATTTTTCAATCAAAAAGTCAAATGGCGCTCCTCCCTTCCGAGCCTTTCCGTGTGCCCAAACCAGGGTTTACCCCCACATGTGAGATATCCGTGTACTCAGGAGAAATTGCCCAACAAATTTTAGGATCCATTTTATCCTGTAACCCATGTGAAAACAAAAAATTGAGGCTAAATAAACTTTTTTGTGATAAAAAAGTACTTTTTCATTTTTACGGACCAATTTGTGAAGCACCTGGGGGTTCAAAGTGCTTACTATGCATCCAGATAAGTTCCTTGTGGGGTCTAGTTTCCAAAATGCTATCACTTGTGGGGGAGCTCCAATCTTTAAGCACACAGGGGCTCTCCAAACGCGGCATGGTGTCCGCTAAAGATTGGAGCCAATTTTTCATTCAAGAAGTCAAATGGTGCTCCTTATCTTCTGAGCCCTGTTGTGCACCCAAACAGTGGTTCCCCCCACATATGGGGTATCGGCATGTTCAGGACAAATTGTAAAACAACAAATTTGGGGTCCACTTTCTCCTTTTACCCTTGGGGAAAATAAAAAAACTGTTGCTAAAAATCATTTTTTTACTAAAAAGTTAAATGTTAATTTTTTTCCTTCCATGTTGCCTCTGCTGCTGTGCAACACCTGAAGGTGTTCACTTCTTGAATGTGGTTTTGAGCACCTTGAGGGGTGCTGTTTTTAGAATGGTGCCACTTTTGGGTATTTTCAGCCATATAGAACCCTAAAAGTGACTTCAAATGTGAGGTGGTCCATAGAAAAAAATTGTTTTAGAAATTTTGTTGTAAAAATCAGAAATCGCTGGTCAAATTTTAACCCTTATAACTTCCAAGCAAAAATTTTTTTTTCCAAAATTGTGCTGATGTAAAGAAGACATATGTGATATTTATTAATTATTTTGTGTCACATAACTCTCTGGTTTAACAGAATAAAAATTTTAAATTTGAAAATTGAGAAATGTTCAAAATTTTCACCAAATTTCAATATTTTTCAGAAATAAACGCAAAAATTATCGATCTAAATTTACCATTAACATGAAGCCCAATATGTCTCGAAAAACAATCTCTGAATCTCTAGGATACGTTGAAGCGTCCCTTGAGTTATTAGCTCATAAAGGGACACTGGTCAGAATTGCAAAAAATAATGCAATGAATACACAGGATTTTTTGGGAAAAATATATACACTATCAGGAAGTGTTGTTTAAAACCCACGCCAATATCACTGATTGGTCGTGGCTGGCTGGCCGCGACCAATCAGCGCAGGGGTTTGAATCCCAAGCCTATATCGGTGATTGGTCATGGCCGGCCAGGCGCAACCAATCAGCGAACTGTGTTTCAAATCTCATGCCAATTCGTGGCCAGACTGCACATGTCGCTGATTCGTTGTGGCCGGCCGGGCGCGACCAATCAGCCCAGCGGGGTTTACAGTCTATCCCTAGCCAATATCACTGATTAGTCGTGGCTTGCAAGGTTCAAATCCCGTGCAAATTCGTGGCCAGACTGCGCCTGTCGCTGATTGGTCACGGGCAGCTGGCGAGACCAATCAGCTACGCAGGATTTCCGTTACAGACAGAATTAGACGATTATATAGTAGATACCCGATGCGTTAGAATCGAGCCACCATCTAGTATTCATATAAACATTGGTGCTTAAATTTATGTTTTAACCCACTGGACACACTGCTGTTGTTTTTCTCCTGTCTATATTTTAAGAGTCAAAACTTTATTAGTCATCTATTGCTGTATGACAGCTTGTTTTCTACAGGATGACTTACAGTATTCAAAGACAACATTTATTTTACCATATGATAAACTTAAAAATGGAGAAAATTGTTATTCTTTCCCTTACACACTGTCCTCCATGTTGTTCTCTCCCTCACAGACTGTACTCCATGTTATTCTCTCCCTCACACACTGTCCTTCATGTTATCCTCTCCATCACAGATTGTCCTCCATGATATTCTCATTCCGCGCTCACTGCTGCAAAACAAACTTACTTCTCGTCTCTCATATCCTCCCTGTCTCACAACCCTAAACAGCTTTTCAACACTTTAAATTCTCTACTCCGTCTCCCTGCACCCCCTCCCTCCCCTCTCATTTCTGCTGAAGCCTCTTTCTTTAAACAGAAGATCGATACGATCAGAGAAAGCTTTGGCCCACAGCGCCCACTGCCCCTCTTAGCTGCTCACCCCTGCTCCTCCAAAACCAGCTTCTCCACCATGACAGAAGATCAGCTCTCCACCCTCCTGTCAAGATCACACCTCACCACCTGCACGCTCGACCTGCACCCGTCCCACCTCATCCCTAACCTTTCCACAATCTTCATCCCAACCCTAACGCACCTCTTCAACCTCTCACTCACAACAGGTGTCTTCCCTTCATCCTTCAAGAATTCCAAGATCACACCCATCCTCAAAAAGCCCTCCCTCAACTCATCCTCTGTGTCTAGCTATCACCCAATATCTCTTCTCCCTTATGCCTCTAAATTGCTGGAGCAACACGTCCATCTTGAACTGTCCTCCCACCTCTCCTCCTGCTCCCTCTTTGATTGGTTACAATCTGGCTTCCGTTCCCCTCAGTCAACTGAAACTGCCCTAACTAAAGTCACCAATGACCTACTAACTGCCAGGAGCAAGCTACACTACTCTGTCCTCCTTCTCCTGGACCTGTCTTCTGCCTTTGACACTGTGGACCACTCCCTTCTGCTACAAATCCTCTCATCTCTTGGCATCACAGACTTGACCCTTTCCTGGATCTCGTCATATCTGACAGACCGGACATTCAGTGTCTCCCTCCCCCACACCACCTCCTCACCTCGCCCCTTGTCAGTGTTCCTCAAGGCTCTGTTCTAGGACCCCTACTCTTCTCCATCTACACCTTCGGTCTGGGACAGCTCATAGAATCCCACGGTATTCAGTACCATCTCTATGCCGACGACACGCAGATCTACCTATCCGGACCTGACCTCACCTCCTTACTTACCAAAATCCCGCACTGTCTGTCTGCTATTTCAGCCTTCTTTTCTGCTCGCTTTCTACAACTGAACATGGACAACACAGAATTCATCATCTTTCCCCCATCTATCTGTACCCTTCCACCAGATCTATCCATCAATGTCAATGGCTGCTCACTTTCCCCAGTCCTACACGCCCGGTGCCTCGGGGTGATCCTCGACTCTGCCCTCTCTTTCAAGCCACATATCCAAGCCCTTGTCTCCTCCTGCCGCCTCAAACTCAAAAACATTTCCCGGATCCGCACATTCCTTGACCGTGACACCGCAAAAACACTAGTGCATGCCCCAATCATCTCCCGCCTCGACTACAGCAACCTCCTACTCTCTGGATTCCCTTCTAGCACTCTGGCACCACTCCAATCCATCCTACACTCTGCTGCCCGACTAATCTACCTGTCTCCCCGCTATTCCCCAGCCTCTCCCCTATGCCAAGCCCTTCACTGGCTTCCTATCGCTCAGAGACTCCAGTTCAAAACCCTCACAATGACCTACAAAGCTATCCACAACCTATCTCCTCGATACATCTGTGACATGATCTCCCAATACCTACCAACACGCAACCTCCGATCCTCTCAAGACCTCCTTCTCTACTCCCCTCTCGTTTCTTCTTCCCACAACCGCATCCAAGACTTCTCCCGTGATTCCCCCATATTTTGGAACTCTACCCCAGCACATCAGACTCCCAATTACCATAGAAACCTTCAAAAAGAACCTGAAGACTCACCTCTTCCGACAAGCCTACAGCCTGCAGTGATCCTGAACCTAATGAACCGCCGCACAACCAGCTCTACCCTCTCCTAGTGTATCATCACCCATCCCCTGCAGACTGTGAGCCCTCGCGGGCAGGGTCCTCCCTCCTTATGTACCCATGTGCCTTGTTTTTTTGCTCATGTTTAATGTATTTGTCTATATTTGCCCCGTATTTCACATGTAAAGCGCCATGGAATAAATGGCGCTATAAAAATGTATAATAATAATAATATTCTCTCCCTCACAGACTGTCCTCCATGTTATTTTCTCCTTCACAGACTGTCCTCCATGTTATTCTCTCCCTCACAGACTGTCCTCCATGTTATTCTCTCCTTCACAGACTGTCCTCCATGTTATTCTCTCCCTCACAGACTGTCCTCCATGTTATTCTCTCCCTCACAGACTGTCCTCAATGTTATTCTCTCCCTCACAGACTGTCCTCCATGTTATTCTCTCCATCACACACTGTCCTCCATGTTATTTTCTCCCTCACAGACTGTCCTCCATGTTATTCTCTCCCTCACACACTGTCCTCCATGTTATTCTCGCTCTCACAGACTGACCTCCATGTTATTCTCTCCCTCACAGACTGTCCTCCATGTTATTCTCTCCCTCACACACTGTCCTCCATGTTATTCTCGCCCTCACAAACTGACCTTCATGTTATTCTCTCCCTCACAGACTGTCCTTCATGTTATTCTCTCCCTCACAGACTGTCCTCCATGTTATTCTCTCCCTCACAGACTGTCCTCCATGTTAATCTCTCCCTCACACACTGTCCTCCATGTTATTCTCTCCCTCACATACTGTCCTTCATGTTATTCTCTCCCTCACAGACAGTCCTCCATGTTATGCTCGCCCTCCCATACTTTCCTCCATGTTATTTTCTGCCTCACAGACTGTCCTTCATGTTATTCTCTACCTCACAGACTGTTCTCCATGTTATTCTCTCCCTCACAGACTGTCCTCCATGTTATTCTCTCCCTCACAGACTGTCCTCCATGTTATTCTCTCCCTCAGACACTGTTCTCCATGTTATTCTCTCCCTCACAGACTGTCCTCCATGTTATTCTCATTCTAGTATATGTATGTAGTTTATTTATGAACGCTGATTGGTCGAGGCCGGCTGGGCATGACCAATCAGCAAAGCGGGATTTCGGTTACAGACAAACAGACACTTAGACGATCATATATATAGATGATGGCTCTGGGAAGAAGGGGAGCAAAAAACAAAAGCACAAAAACGTAAAATGGTCCAGAGATGAAGGGGTTAGGAGATGGTGGGCAAAAAGGGGTTATTCAGAAGATTTAGTCTATACAGAAGGTCCACAGTGTGAATCTTTGGTTGATGTTATAATGGCGGGTATCAACAATAGCTAGAAATAAATTATGTACATTTTTGTATAAAGTTCATGTCACAAAATAAAAATTGTTGAAAATATAGAATTTTGATATTTTTTCTTTTTCTTTCCTATTTAGAATGTATTGTGGTGGGTTTATCTCACTAGTTAGCATAATACAGACACAGGCTTCATATGCCCAAAGCTTTAGTATTTCTCTGCTGTTATACAGTACAGGCAACAAATATACAGATGTTGGGATCCAAAGAACATAAAAAAAATGTCCTGTTGTTCCGAGCGCTTACTAAACAGTATGGCTGCCCTTTTATTACACATAAAACAGTAGCAACGTTTGCAGTACTCTTGTCGCAGCTTGTGAGCAACCTCACGACTGTAGGAAAACCGGTAGTGGACTAGGAATGAAAACTTCATCCCTCTCAATACAAGAACATACTAAGAGAATAACTTGGAACCCCTCACCATGTACTGTATAGGTGAAAAACCTAGATGGAACATGTATGCCATTTATGACTCAATTTTTCTTGATTTTGATATTTTTGCAGCTCATACACTACATGAAGAAGGTTCGTCTTACTCTAAGCAATAGCAATGAAAGCTACTTTGATGATAATGGAGAACCACCAGCATTGTACAGCATTGTGAACTGGCAGAAGAACCTACAAGGATCCACAACACAGGTCAAGGTTGGAAGCTATAACGGAGGAGCTACTTCTGGTTCAGCTTTATCCATTAACTCAAGCCTGTTGCACTGGGCTATGGGAGATCAGCAGGTGACATTTTGTTGGCTTTAATATGTGTCTTACTCATATGTAGTTATCCTAACAAGCTAAGATCCTTTCCTGAAAACAATATGTATGTACCAGCGCTGACACTTGATCTTGGTGCTTAAGTGAGTCAGTTTATGCAGCACATCTGCTCACATGCGTAATAAACTGCGGTGGTAAATGAGAAAAGGAAAAAGATGATATGCGCTCACTGCAGCTACAGTATTAGTAGACTGGTGCGAGCTATAGGAGTAATGTAGGGGATAACAGATAATAGTTAATGGACGACCTACCAGTACCAGGGGATATGAGTCATCCCTTCGTGGGTAGTATGAGTAATCTCCTATAGCTGATGGCGTTATGTTCAATGCAATCAATATTAGTCCAGTAGATCTTTCACCTTGGATCCATGCTGTTCTGAGAAACAGTGATAGCAGCTTTCTTACCTGACATGCATGGATCCAAGATGGAAGATCTACTAGACTAACATTGAACGAACTGCCATCCACTATAGGAAACCATAAATATACAAAAAGGTTGCACTCTATCGTGCCAAAGCATGTCTAATATGAAATACATGAAATATGAATAGCAAAATAGCTTTTGAACATTAGGAAAATATTTAAGAGACGCTTTGCACAGAATTTGATATAATCATATAGTGTGAGCCCATCAACCGTCGTCAAGGTGGTCTCATAAAACTGATGGGTCCCTGACCTCCCTGTCCAAATGTGAACACTTACCGAAGGCCAATGTCTGTATGCCTGGGTGAATGTGGACATCTCTGTTCAGCAAAGCCTACATATGAGTTGGCCGGGACCAAGTGTGATGAGATGCAATTAAAAACCACATGGTGGAAACCACCCATGCTTCTTGTATAGGGACAACTTATATGCCCAGGTATGTATCCATTAATTATTATTTGCTATCCACTACATGTCATGCCAGCGTTGGACTCTGTTCACACTGAGGAGTCTTTTTTGCAGTCTTAGACCTTTCTGTTGCTGAGCCTGAGTTTGGGCGTTTGCGGTGGTTTGTTCACTGATGGTCAGCTTGGCAGGAGTTAACTTTCTGATTAGTGGCCGAGGCTCCTGGGAACGCCTTTTCTCTTTTATTGTGGCTCAGAACATTCCTGGATGCTGACTATAACATTTGTGTGTCTCTTGCATACTGGTCCTATGTTTTTTGTAGCTGTTTATACTCAAGTCTTTATTCAGGAGCTTGGTGAAATATACGTTGTTGTTTGTTCATTTTGTTATTGGTATTGTGTTCCTATCACACATATATTGCCTCATCCTGATAGTTTGCTTTGCGGTGCAGTTTACTTTATTCCCTGTTGTTCTTCATCTTCAAGGATACCCCCAAGTTAAGGAAAGACAGGGCTCCCTCTAGTCTGAGGGGCAGTTCAGGGGCCCAGGTTCCTTGTCTCCTGTTTTCCCATTGCTTACTGTGACACTACATTACTCATATAGCTCGCACCAGCCTACTCATACTGTTGGTGCATATAGCGCATATTATCCTTTTTTCTTTTCCTAAAAAAGCTGAAAAAACTATCAGATGTAAAATGAAATCTTATAAAGAGGGGCTATTGGTGATTCAAACGTTTTGTTATTTTTAATTTGGCAAACTATCCATTTATCCGCAAGTGATTCACATGGATTTAATTGATAACACATACTTGGATGCATCTCTTCTGCTCTTGCAGAACTCATGCCAGAACTCTTTCCATTCAAGCAAAATTATACATGAATGTCCATAAAATAATTAGTTTTAAAGTTACTATGATGGTTTTTGATCACTGGTACGCTGATGTTCAGATTTGCTTGATACTGGACAGCATTTCCTGTGTTTGCATGTGACTAGAGAGTTAAGCACGCAGGTGGCTCATGTGGTTCATGGACCCACTTTGCCATGGGGCCGAGCTTGCCAAGGAGGGGCATAGCTAAGAAGCTGCCTGGTGTTCACTGGAGCTCCTGATGGTGGAGTCAGATTTGAGCTGCAGGTAGCCACCAGATACCACTCTTAGGCAGACCCTGATTCTGCAGCTGCCAAATGTATGTCATGAATGAGTCAAGTATGCGGAAACAGACTTGGGCTCCATTCAGACTACTAGGTTCTGGTTCTGGATCTTTGCAGAATGGATAATGACACAGAGTCTCAGACAGGGCTGATTCAGTGGCTGATTTTAGCAGTCCGCAATACTTGGATAGGCACACATTCAGACTCACAGGTCTCGGGTACAGATTCAGATACCGCCAGAGAGGCTTCAGGGTTCAGAACTGGTCACACAAGGACCAGGCACTGCAGGCTCAGGACACTGGCCACACATGGACCAGAGGTTTGTGTTCAGGGCATTGACCATACCATGACAATGGAACCTAACAACTCAATAGGAGATCACCTACATACTAATGATACAATGCTGCTTTGGCCCTTCCCTATTGAGAAAGGAGCCTTTTATACAAGATGCCTTCCAGCCACTGGCTAGGGGCATCTTATTAGGTGCACATTCTGGACCTTTAAGAACAGGGCAGCGAGCGAGTGACCTAGAACACAGAAAACCAAGAAGTAGGGAGCATGTCGAGGGACAAGCCATGCTACTGGGGCAGTGAGTATGCAGGCATCCAGGCATAGAGGATGAATGGGATCCATACAGGGTTGCTGGCATTAGCATTTCAGTACCCCCTTGCGCCACCTCTTCATGCCTGTGAGGACTCTCTGCAGAAAAGTTGAAGGCTGACACCTCTTTACGCACTCCAATGACATGTCTTCAGGAAAATGACTTATCCTGTCCAGTGGAAAAAAGGTTATATCTCTCATCATCATCTTGACAAAAATTGCTTCTCTCCATCAAGTCATCCTCAGTGTAGGACATATTGCGCATAGTACCAGGAACATTGCATTGTGAAGTTCAATGAGACCAGGTACCACCCTGGAGGATTCAAACACCAACAGGTGTTCTACCACCTAATTGTTGGATCACAGAGACTTGGAAGACACTAAAGCCTTGACAATATTTTGAACCAGAACACATAGAAACTGAAGATACTTGCTCTTGGTCCATCTTCAGCCTGGTCTCCAAGATGACATGTCCTCAAGGAGGGGAGGTTGTATCATTGAAACAATCGTCAGGACTGTGTGGCGACTTAACCTTTGCTTCCCTTCCTTCAGAGATGACAGCAAACAGCAAGTTGGCAAATAGCAGTCCCAGTGGAGAATATGGCAACTTTGATGGCTGAACTGAATGTTTAAGGACGACCCAATGCTTGTAACTCCACTGTTCTAAACGAAACACTTCTCGGGATCTCCAGACTAGAATGGACACTTGAGTTCTCAGCGCCTAAAGAAAGTGGATGAAAAAAACCCAGACAGTGCATGGAAAGCGATCTTCTCTGTATGGAATGCTCATATCTGGAGAACAAGTTGTTCAGAAATGACATGACTATTTTCTTGTAAGGCTCATTCTTCTCCTGACAATACTCTCACCAGATTTTGGAGCAAGTGGATGAGAATTTGACTTTGACTCTACTCGACTTTCAGCAACAACTTTCCTGCCAAACTGAAGTCTTTGCACAGAAACATATAGGAAATGGGGTGCTCACCACACTGGTTTGGTGCTGAGGAGAAAAAATAGAACCATCAAAATGTGGCACCGCATTACGGACCACTACAGATTCAGGAATGGCCGCACAAGGACCAGGGACTTTTGGGTTCAGGACTGACCAAACAAGATCTAGGGTCTGTGGATTCAGGACACTAGCCACACATGGACAAGGGGTTTGGGTTAAGAAGGTTGGCCATGCCAGGAGCAGGGGACCTAACAACTCTTTAGAACACCTACACTCTAATAATACAATATTGCTTCGGACCCTCCCAAATGGAGAGGGTGCCTTTTATACAAGATGCCTCCCAGCCACTAGGCATGTGACCAAGGACACAGAGAGCCAGGAAGCAGGAAGCATGCTGAAGGGCATGCCAAATGGCTGGGTTGTAAATATATTGGCATTCCTGCATGGAAGAGGATGGGTAACCTTGCAGCATTAGCGTTACATGGAGGTCACGTATCCTCTTGACATTTGCATTAATCAGAATCTCTCAAATCGGATGGTAGAATAGATTCCAAATAAATTTGAAAAATGTTCTGTTTGCCTTAAAAATATATAAATTGTGCTCCAAGTAAAAATGAGCAGACCAGAAAATTCAGATTTTCCTGTTCATGTGGAATATTCCTGGAAAATTAATTTACAGAGAAGTGATTTTCAAATTCAATGTCAAGTGACCACAGAGTATGACTAATATAAGATGTGAAAGAAAAACAAACATATGCTCACATTACCTTTTTAAATCTGACCTCGTTATGATGCCCCAATGCTTTTTTATTTTTTTTTTTGTAGCTAAAGCTTCATGCTTCGGTCAGGATTATATTGTATTTCTATCTACCTTTAAAGCCCTACTTCAACCCCCTTTCGGAAACTGTCCTCTGCTTTCATTTGCCTGCTTCTTAATGAAAAAGAAAGAATGGTCTCTGAGAGTGTGCATAGACTATTAGGGTATGAAGAATAATCAATCTGAAATACCATTATTCATTGCTTCTCACCTCTGAATTAATTGACAAGGTTAAAGGTGCCACCATATTCATCAAATTCAACCCAAGCAGATCTTAAATCTAGTCTGCACCAAAGATGGCAATGAATGGAAAACAGCCATGATGGTCACAAGTAGTGTTGAGCGATACCTTCCGATATCGGAAAGTATCGGTATCGGAAAGTATCGGCCAATACCGTCAAAGTATCGGATCTAATCCGATACCGATACCCGATCCCAATGCAAGTCAATGGGACGAAAATATCGGAATTAAAATAAACCCTTTCTTTCCTTGTAGGTTCAATTCTACATGAAGGAAAACAACTAAGAATAATGTAGGATGTATTGGGGGAGGTGGCGGAGACATTAAAGGCACAGAGGTTTAGCCCAATCAAATAGAATAGCCGGAATTTTAATTTTTTTTATGACGTTCGGCGTTAGAAAGATTTTCACTATGTTATTTTTTTTTAAAATTTTGTCAGCTATTGATGTTTCACTACTTCCACGCCCTTCACCTTCTTTTTTACTTCTCCCACACTTTCTTCTTCTTTATTATCCTCATCATCAGCTTCTTTGACATCACCTTCTTCACCTTATTCATCTTCTTCTTCATCTTCTACCTATTATTTTTTTTGTTACATTGTTCATATTCTTTTTATTTAACTATTATCTTCTTCATATTCAACTTCTTCATCATATTCTTATTTGTGACAGGCATTCCCGTAGTTGTTATCTATAAACGTTTGAAGATTACACCTTCCGTTCTGCCTGTCACAAAAGAGTTACATTTGTCCGCGTTCAGTTTGGCCTGCAGCATCAGGCTTTATCCAGGGGCACCACGAGGAGGAACGGACTCACCCCCATACACTGCTTAGTCTTCTTCTGCTTATAATTTAGATAATATCTTTTGCTCTGATATTTAGTGTTATGCTTAATGTTCTGCTCTTTGTTCTGCAGCCTCTTGTTCTTCTTTTTCTCGGTCTTCCAGGTCGTCGTCGTCTCCAGGGTCGTCGTCTCCGGGGTCGTCGTCATCGGGGTGGTCTTCAGGGTCATCGTCTCCAGGGTCGTCGTCATCTCAGTGGTTGTCATCTCTGGTGTCGTCGTCATCTTAGGGGTGGTCTTCCGGGTCATCGTCTTTAGGGTCTTGAACTTGGAAATGAAGCAGAAGGTACACGAAGGCTGAGAAAATGCAGAGAAACAGCTCATGGAACTGGAACTCGGATGGCTACCCGAAGATCCAAGAGCCAATGGAACTACCGAGGACCAGCTGACATTACTGGAACCCGGTTACTAAGCAGGAGGTACCCGTGCCTGAAAGCACTACCAAGGACCACCTGATGTTGGTGGAACTCGGATACCCAGAGGGAGGCACCTAAGCCAAAGGCTCTGCCCGGAACCAGCTGACGGTACTGGAACCAGGATGGGGAGCAGAAGGTACAAGAGCAAAAGACACTGCCGAGAACCAGCTGACGGTACTGGAACCCGGATGGGTAGCCGAAGGTCCAAGAGCCAATGGAACTACCAAGGACCAGCTGAAGTTACTGGAACCCAGTTACTAAGCAGGAGGTACCCGCGCCTGAAAGCACTACCAAGGACCACCTGATGTTGGTGGAACTCGGATACCTAGAAGGAGGCACCTAAGCCAAAGGCTCTGTCCGGAACCAGCTGACGGTGCTGGAACCAGGATGGGGACCTATTCAAGCTTGTCTTCCTAGAGCCCCAACTAGCAGTGTTGGAGCAAAGGGTCAGCAAGGGGAGCAGAGTGTAGGCCGAAGCCTGCACTTGTGGCAGCTTTGGGTCTGTTGTGTCTGCGTGGCTGTTGCAGGACACATTGCCGGCTACAGAGCAGGGGAACAGCTGGCGGTGCTGAACCCCACTGACACATTGGCTGGTGTTTTTCTCTGTGCAGCCAGCACTTCCGGACAGCAACTAGCGGTGTTGGAGCCAAGAGTCAGCAGGAGGAGTAGAGGGAGTGGAGTGTAGGCCAAAGCCTGCACTGGTGGCAGCTTTGTGTCTGCGTGGCTGTTGCAGGACACGTTGCCGGATACACAGCAGGGGAACAGCTGGCGGTGCTGAACCCCACTGACACATTGGCGAGGTGTTTGGCTCAGTGCAGCCAGCACTTCCGGACAGCAACTATCGGAGTTGGAGCCCGGGCTCTGCAGGTGGAGCAGAGTGTAGGCCAAAGCCTAATTGAACCGATTTTAAAGGTAACCTTTAACCCCCCCTCAGGGGTTACAAACTACAAGAGCCACAGCTTGGGCAGCAGTAATGCTGCACAAGTCAAAGGTTGCTCTTATAGTTTTGCCCCTTGCACACGCAGAAAGAACCACGTATAACATTTAGGCCCTTAAACAGTCAAACTGTTTTGGAGGCGTGAGTTCCCTTCGTAATGAGACGCAGCACAGCTGGCAAAAGTCCCACCTTGGTGCTGGGCGCGGCCTCCTGAGCGTCGTTATTTGCTGCACAGGAGTCTGCGCTGTCGTGCTATCCCTTGGCCTTGCGCTGTTAGCGCTGCCCGTCTACTGACATCATGTAATGTCGGCCGGTGCAGTTCGCGGTGCCCATGAATCTCAGCCCCGAAGTGTCTTCTCATTTATTCACACTGCGGGGCTGGGATTCATGGCCTGGCGCAGTACATATGTTTGCCTCTCGCTTGGGTTCTTACACCTGCTTCAGACTATGCGGCGTCAGCTGATCCCTTATCGCATGCCACGGCCATGAAGCCGCACAGTCTGAAGAAGGCGGAAAGAGATGAGGGACAGGCAAAGAAATGCATCACGCAGGCCCATCAATCACACCCTCGCAGTCAAAATAAATAAGACACCGAGGGGTGTTGTGTCGGGCAGGGCGGCCGCAGAGGCGCAGCCAGCCAAACAATGATGCCAGAAGACGGGCAGCGCTGCCAAGGGGGTTGATGCGTGTCATTACAAAGGAAAGTCAGACCTCAGGGACATTTTAAAGGTCTCAGAGGACACATTTTAGACGTGTTCAGTTCCACATGTGCAAGGAGAATAAGTTTATGAGCCACCTTGCACACATGCAGCATTACTGCTGTACAAGGTGGCTGTGAAACATACAAACGCCTGGGGGAGGGGGGACAGGTTCCCTTCAATTTCAGTTCTTGTGTCTGCGTGGCTGTTGCAGGACACGATGCCAGCTACACAGCAGGGGAACAGCTGGCGGTGCTGAACCCCACTGACACATTGGCTGGTGTTTTTCTCTGTGCAGCTAGCACATCTAGGCGCCAACTGGTGGTGTTAGAGCTCAGGGTCAGCAGGAAGAGCAGAGGGAGCAGAGTGTAGGCCGAAGCCTGCACTGGTGGCAGCTTTGGGTCTGTTGTGTCTGCGTGGCTGTTGCAGGACACGTTGCCGGCTACACAGCAGGGGAACAGCTGGCGGTGCTGAACCCCACTGACACATTGGCTGGTGTTTTTCTCTGTGCAGCCAGCACTTCCGGACAGCAACTAGCGGTGTTGGAGCCCAGGGTCAGCAGGAGGAGTAGAGGAAGTGGAGTGTAGGCCGAAGCCTGCACTGGTGGCAGCTTTGTGTCTGCGTGGCTGTTGCAGGACACATTGCC
Organism: Ranitomeya variabilis; assembly: GCF_051348905.1. Lineage (NCBI taxonomy): Eukaryota > Metazoa > Chordata > Amphibia > Anura > Dendrobatidae > Ranitomeya > Ranitomeya variabilis. The sequence continues at coordinate 34,791,656 of NC_135236.1, read as the reverse complement.
GGCTACACAGCAGGGGAACAGCTGGCGGTGCTGAACCCCACTGACACATTGGCGAGGTGTTTGGCTCAGTGCAGCCAGCACTTCCGGACAGCAACTATCGGTGTTGGAGCCCGGGCTCTGCAGGTGGAGCAGAGTGTAGGCCGAAGCCTAAATGAACCGATTTTAAAGGTAACCTTTAACCCCCCCTCAGGGGTTACAAACTACAAGTGCCACAGCTTGGGCAGCAGTAATGCTGCACAAGTCAAAGGTTGCTCTTTTAATTTTGCCCCTTGCACATGCAGAAAGAACCACGTATAACATTTAGGCCCTTAAACAGTCAAACTGTTTTGGAGGCGTGAGTTTCCTTCGTAATGAGACGCAGCACAGCTGGCAAAAATCCCACCTTGGTGCTGGGCACGGCCTCCTGAGCGTCGTTATTTGCTGCACAGGAATCTGCGCTGTCGTGTTATCCCTTGGCCTTGCGCTGTTAGCGCTGCCCGTCTACTGACATCATTTAATGTCGGCCGGTGCGGTTCTCGGTGCCCATGAATCTCAGCCCCGAAGTGTCTTCTCATTTATTCACACTGCGGGGCTGGGATTCATGGCCTGGCGCGGTACATATGTTCGCCTCTCGCTTGGGTTCTTACACCTGCTTCAGACTATGCGGCGTCAGCTGATCCCTTATCGCATGCCACGGCCATGAAGCCGCACAGTCTGAAGAAGGCGGAAAGAGATGAGGGACAGGCAAAGAAATGCATCACGCAGGCCCATCAATCACACCCTCGCAGTCAAAATAAATAAGACACCGAGGGGTGTTGTGTCGGGCAGGGCGGCCGCAGAGGCGCAGCCAGCCAAACAATGATGCCAGAAGACGGGCAGCGCTGCCAAGGGGGTTGATGCGTGTCATTACAAAGGAAAGTCAGACCTCAGGGACATTTTAAAGGTCTCAGAGGACACATTTTAGACGTGTTCAGTTCCACATGTGCAAGGAGAATAAGTTTATGAGCCACCTTGCACACATGCAGCATTACTGCTGTACAAGGTGGCTGTGAAACATACAAACGCCTGGGGGAGGGGGGACAGGTTCCCTTCAATTTCAGTTCTTGTGTCTGCGTGGCTGTTGCAGGACACGATGCCAGCTACACAGCAGGGGAACAGCTGGCGGTGCTGAACACCACTGACACATTGGCTGGTGTTTTTCTCTGTGCAGCTAGCACATCTGGGCGCCAACTGGTGGTGTTAGAGCCCAGGGTCAGCAGGAGGAGCAGAGGGAGCAGAGTGTAGGCCGAAGCCTGCACTGGCGGCAGCTTTGGGTCTGTTGTGTCTGCGTGGCTGTTGCAGGACACGTTGCCGGCTACACAGCAGGGGAACACCTGGCGGTGCTGAACCCCACTGACACATTGGCTGGTGTTTTTCTCTGTGCAGCCAGCACTTCCGGACAGCAACTAGCGGTGTTGGAGCCCAGGGTCAGCAGGAGGAGTAGAGGGAGTGGAGTGTAGGCCAAAGCCTGCACTGGTGGCAGCTTTGTGTCTGCGTGGCTGTTGCAGGGCACATTGCCGGCTACACAGCAGGGGAACAGCTGGCGGTGCTGAACCCCACTGACACATTGGCGAGGTGTTTGGCTCTGTGCAGCCAGCACTTCCGGACAGCAACTATCGGTGTTGGAGCCCGGGCTCTGCAGGTGGAGCAGAGTGTAGACCGAAGCCTAATTGAACCGATTTTAAAGGTAACCTTTAACCCCCCCTCAGGGGTTACAAATTACAAGAGCCACAGCTTGGGCAGCAGTAATGCTGCACAAGTCACAGGTTGCTCTTTTAATTTTGCCCCTTGCACACGCAGAAAGAACCACGTATAAAATTTAGGCCCTTAAACAGTCAAACTGTTTTGGAGGCGTGAGTTCCCTTCGTAATGAGACGCAGCACAGCTGGCAAAAATCCCACCTTGGTGCTGGGCGCGGCCTCCTGAGCGTCGTTATTTGCTGCACAGGAGTCTGCGCTGTCATGTTATCCCTTGGCCTTGCGCTGTTAGCGCTGCCCGTCTACTGACATCATTTAATGTCGGCCGGTGCGGTTCGCGATGCCCATGAATCTCAGCCCCGAAGTGTCTTCTCATTTATTCACACTGCGGGGCTAGGATTCATGGCCTGGCGCAGTACATATGTTCGCCTCTCGCTTGGGTTCTTACACCTGCTTCAGACTATGCGGCGTCAGCTGATCCCTTATCGCATGCCACGGCCATAAAGCCGCACAGTCTGAAGAAGGCGAAAGGAGATGAGGGACAGGCGAAGAAATGCATCGCGCAGGCCCATCAATCACACTCTCGCAGTCAAAATAAATAAGACACTGAGGGACGTTGTGTCGGGCAGGGCGGCCGCAGAGGCGCAGCCAGCCAAACAATGATGCCAGAAGATGGGCAGCGCTACCAAGGGGGTTGATGCGTGTCATTACAAAGGAAAGTCAGACCTCAGGGACGTTTTAAAGGTCTCAGAGGACACATTTTAGACGTGTTCAGTTCCACATGTGCAAGGAGAATAAGTTTATGAGCCACCTTGCACACATGCAGCATTACTGCTGTACAAGGTGGCTGACTGTAAAACATACAAACGCCTGGGGGAGGGGGTAGAGGTTCCCTTCAATTTCAGTTCTTGTGTCTGCGTGGCTGTTGCAGGACACGATGCCAGCTACACAGCAGGGGAACAGCTGGCGGTGCTGAACACCACTGACACATTGGCTGGGGTTTTTCTCTGTGCAGCTAGCACATCTGGGCGCCAACTGGCAGTGTTAGAGCCCAGGGCCAGCAGGAGGAGCAGAGGGAGCAGAGTGTAGGCCGAAGCCTGCACTGGCGGCAGCTTTGGGTCTGTTGTGTCTGCGTGGCTGTTGCAGGACACGTTGCCGGCTACACAGCCGGGGAACAGCTGGCAGTGCTGAACCCCACTGACACATTGGCGAGGTGTTTGGCTCTGTGCAGCCAGCGCTTCTGGGCCCCAACTGGCGTTGTTAGAGCCCAGGGTCAGCAGGAGGAGCAGAGTGAAGGCCAAAGCCTGCACTGGAGCAAGTTGAAAGGGAACCTTTAACCCCCCCAGGCGTTTGTAGCTGAAAGAGCCATCTTGTACAGCACTAATGCTGGAAAAGGTAAACGTAGCTCTTTTAATTATGGTCCTTGCAAACGCTAAACCTAACACTTTTGAAATGTGTCCCCTCACACCGTTAAACCGTCCAGTCGGTGGAACTTTCCTTTGTCATGTGACGCAGCACAGCCGTCATTCTTACCCCCTTGGCGCCGTGCGCCGCCTCCTGAGCGTTGTTTGAATCTGTCCCGGATCCTGCGCTGTTATGTTAGCTTTTGGCCATGCACACATTTTGCGCTGCCCATCTTCTGACATCATTTGGTGTCAGGCTGGCTGCGCCTGTGCGGCCGCGCTGGCCAAGATCCCGCCTCGCTGTGTCATCTAATGTAATCACTCTGCGGACCTGTGATCCATGGGCATGAGCAGTGCATATCCTCGCCTCTCACTCCCCTCCCTATGGCTTCTTCAGACTGTGCGGCGTCACGGCCGTGGCATGCTATTAGGGATCAGCTGACGTTGCACAGTCTAAACAAGGCGTAGGGAAATGAGTGAGAGGCGGAGGTTCAGATATGCAATGCGCATGTCCATGGATCACAGGCCCGCAGTGGGATTAAATCAGAAGACACTGCGAGGCGGGATTTCGGCCAGAGCGGCCGCACAGGTGCAGCCAGCCTGACAACAAATGATGTCAGAAGATGGGCAGCGCAAAATGTGTGCATGGCCAAAAGCTAACATAACAACGCAGGATCCGGGACAGATTCAAACAACGCTCAGGAGGCGGTGCACGGCGCAAAGGGGGTAAGAATGACGGCTGTGCTGCGTCACATGACAAAGGAAAGTTCCACTGACCGGACGGTTTAACGGTGTGAGGGGACACATTTCAAAAGTGTTAGGTTCAGCATGTGCAAGGAGCACCACGAAAAGAGGCACTTTTTCCTTTTGCAATATTACTGCTGCAGAAGGTGGCTCTTTCAGTAACAAACACCTGGTGGTGAGGGGGGGACAGGTTCCCTTCAATTTAACTTGTTGTGCCTGCGTGGCGGTCGCATGACACGTTGCCGTATACACAGCAGGGGAGCAGCAGGCATTACTGAACCCCACTAACACATTGGCGAGGTGTTTGGCTCTGTGCGGACAGCACTTCTGGACAACAACTAGCGGTGTTGGAGCCCAGGGACAGCAGGAGGAGGAGGTGGAGGAGATAGGAGGGATTGCCACACACACAGCTGGGGAACAGCTGACGTTACTGAACCTCAATAACAGAGGAGCGACTGTTGACTGTGCGGACAGCACTTCCAGACAACAACTAGCGGCGTTGGAGCCCAGGGACAGCAGGAGGAGGAGGTGGAGGAGATAGGAGGGATTGCCACACACACAGCTGAGGAACAGCTGACGTTACTGAACCCCAATAACAGAGGAGCGACTGGTGGGACTGTGCGTACAGCACTTCCGGACAGCAACTAGCGGTGTTGGAGCCCAGGGACAGCAGGAGGAGGAGGTGGAGGAGATAGGAGGGATTGCCACACACACAGCTGGGGAACAGCTGACGTTACTGAACCCCAATAACAGAGGAGCGACTGGTGGGACTGTGCGGACAGCACTTCTGGACAGCAACTAGCGGTGTTGGAGCACAGGGACAGCAGGAGGAGGAGGTGGAGGAGATAGGAGGGATTGCCACACACACAGCTGGGGAACAGCTGACGTTACTGAACCCCAATAACAGAGGAGCGACTGGTGGGACTGTGCGGACAGCACTTCTGGACAGCGACTAGCGGTGTTGGAGCCCAGGGACAGCAGGAGGAGGAGGTGGAGGAGATAGGAGGGATTGCCACACACACAGCTGGGGAACAGCTGACGTTACTGAACCCCAATAACAGAGGAGCGACTGTTGACTGTGCGGACAGCACTTCCAGACAACAACTAGCGGTGTTGGACCCCAGGGACAGCAGGAGGAGGAGGTGGAGGAGATAGGAGGGATTGCCACACACACAGCTGGGGAACAGCTGACGTTACTGAACCCCAATAACAGAGGAGCGACTGGTGGGACTGTGCGGACAGCACTTCCGGACAGCAACTAGCGGTGTTGGAGCCCAGGAACAGCAGGAGGAGGAGGTGGAGGAGATAGGAGGGATTGCCACACACACAGCTGAGGAACATCTGACGTTACTGAACCCCAATAACAGAGGAGCGACTGGTGGGACTGTGCAGACAGCACTTCTAGACAGCAACTAGCGGTGTTGGAGCCCAGGGACAGCAGGAGGAGGAGGTGGAGGAGATAGGAGGGATTGCCACACACACAGCTGGGGAACAGCTGACGTTACTGAACCCCAATAACAGAGGAGCGACTGGTGGGACTGTGCGTACAGCACTTCCGGACAGCAACTAGCGGTGTTGGAGCCCAGGGACAGCAGGAGGAGGAGGTGGAGGAGATAGGAGGGATTGCCACACACACAGCTGGGGAACAGCTGACGTTACTGAACCCCAATAATAGAGGAGCGACTGGTGGGACTGTGCGGACAGCACTTCCGGACAGCAACTAGCGGTGTTGGAGCCCAGGGACAGCAGGAGGAGGAGGTGGAGGAGATAGGAGGGATTGCCACACACACAGCTGGGGAACAGCTGACGTTACTGAACCCCAATAATAGAGGAGCGACTGGTGGGACTGTGCGGACAGCACTTCTGGACAGCAACTAGCGGTGTTGGAGCCCAGGGACAGCAGGAGGAGGAGGCGGAGGAGATAGGAGGGATTGCCACACACACAGCTGGGGAACAGCTGACGTTACTGAACCCCAATAATAGAGGAGCGACTGGTGGGACTGTGCGGACAGCACTTCTGGACAGCAACTAGCGGTGTTGGAGCCCAGGGACAGCAGGAGGAGGAGGTGGAGGAGATAGGAGGGATTGCCACACACACAGCTGAGGAACAGCTGACGTTACTGAACCCCAATAACAGAGGAGCGTGTTGTGGATTCTGTTTGCGGGCTCCCTCTGGTGGTTACTGCTGGTACTGGGTGACTTTGGTGGGTTGCGGCCTTTGGTTTCCATCTGTCCATCAGAGGCTGGGTGTTTCCTATTTTACCTGGTCTCTCTGTCATTTCCCTTGCCGGCTATCAATGTGTTCAGATGTGCTCTGTTTGGTTCCTGCCTACCTGCTCCCAGATCTTTCAGGATAAGCTAAGTGCTGATTTTCAGTTGTTTGGTTTTTTGCCCAGCTTGCTTAGAATGTCTCTATGCTAGCTGGTAGCTCTAGTGGACTGAGGTTCTCCCCATGTGCCATGAGTTGGCACATGGGTTCTTGTAATCTCAGGATGGTATTTTTGATTAGGGTTTTTTGCTGACCGCTCAGTCCCCTTTTGTGTCATTCTGCTTTCTAGTTTTCAGCGGGCCTCTATTTGCTATAGCTATATACATCATCTCTATGTATGTGCCTTCCTCTCATTTCACCGTCAATACATGTGGGGGGCAACTATATCTTTGGGGTTAATTCCTCTGGAGGCAAGTGAGGTCTTTGTTTTCTCTGCAGTACTAGTTAGCTCTTAGGCTGGTGCGTGGCGTCTAGAACCAACGTAGGCACGCTCCCTGGCTATGTCTAGTTGCGTTTGTCAGGCGTAGGGCAGCGGTCAGCCCAGGTTCCATCACCCTAGAGCTCGTCCGATATTTATTATACATTGCTTATCCTGTGCTATCCCTAGCCATTGGGGATTCATGACAGTATAGCCGGCCCACAAAGTGTTAATTGTTTGGGCTGAAGCAGGAGGAATAGAAGTGTTCAAGGAAATTTTTTTTTTTTTTTTTCCTTCAGAGTTTTGCTGCCTAGCCCTTAATTGCTGTCTAGCTGCTTCTTACCTCCTCTTAACCCTTGAATGGCTCTGATCTTAGCTGTTTATCATGGATGTCCAGAGTTTGGCTTCCAGCCTGAGTAATCTCGCGGCAAAGGTTCAAAACATACAGGATTTTGTTGTTCACACTCCCATGTCTGAACCTAGAATTCCTATTCCAGAGTTTTTTTCTGGAGATAGATCTACCTTCCTGAATTTCAGGAACAATTGTAAATTGTTTCTCTCTTTGAAATCTCGCTCCTCTGGAGACCCTGCTCAACAGGTCAAGATTGTTATATCGTTCCTATGGGGCGACCCTCAGAATTGGGCATTTGCATTGGCACCAGGGGATCCTGCATTGCTCAGTGTGGATGCGTTTTTTCTGGCTTTGGGATTGCTCTATGAGGAACCTAACCTAGAGATTCAGGCTGAAAAGGCTTTATTGGCCCTCTCTCAGGGGCATGATGAAGCGGAAATATATTGTCAGAAATTTCGGAAATGGTCGGTGCTTACTCAGTGGAATGAGTGCGCCCTGGCTGCAAACTTCAGAAATGGTCTTTCTGAGGCCATTAAGGATGTTATGGTGGGGTTCCCTGCGCCTACAGGTCTGAATGAGTCTATGGCTATGGCCATTCAGATTGATCGGCGTTTACGGGAGCGCAAACCCGTGCACCAGTTGGCGGTGTCTTCTGAACAGGCACCTGAGACTATGCAATGTGATAGAATTCAGTCCAGAAGTGAACGGCAAGATTATAGGCGGAAAAATGGTTTGTGTTTTTATTGTGGTGATTCAGCTCATGTTATATCAGCATGCTCTAAACGCACAAAAAGGGTTGATAAATCTTTTGCCATTGATACTCTGCAGTCTAAGTTCATTTTGTCTGTGACTCTGATTTTTTCACTGTCTTCCATTTCCGTCGATGCCTATGTGGATTCAGGCGCTGCCCTGAGTCTTATGGATTGGTCATTTGCTAAACGCTGCGGTTTTAGTCTAGAGCCTCTGGAAGTTCCTATTCCTCTGAAAGGAATTGATTCTACACCATTGGCTATGAATAAACCGCAGTATTGGACACAAGTGACCATGCGCATGACTCCCGTTCATCAGGAGGTGATTCGCTTCCTTGTACTGTATAATTTACATGATGTACTAGTGCTTGGTCTGCCATGGTTACAAACTCATAATCCTGTCCTGGACTGGAAAACAATGTCTGTGCTAAGCTGGGGATGTCACGGGGTTCATGATGATGCACCTCCGATTTCTATAGCTTCATCTACTCCTTTGGAGATCCCTGCGTTTTTGTCGGATTATAGGGATGTTTTTGAGGAGCCTAAGCTCAATTCGCTCCCTCCCCATAGAGAGTGTGATTGTGCTATAGAATTGATTCCTGGCAGTAAGTTCCCTAAGGGTCGTTTATTTAATCTGTCACTGCCAGAGCATACTGCTATGCGGAATTATATTAAGGAGTCCTTGGAGAAGGGACATATTCGTCCATCTTCGTCCCCTCTGGGAGCAGGTTTTTTTTTCGTGGCAAAAAAAGATGGTTCCCTGAGGCCTTGTATAGATTATCGCCTTCTGAATAAGATTACAGTCAAATACCAGTATCCATTGCCATTATTTACTGATTTGTTTGCTCGCATTAAGGGGGCTAGGTGGTTCACTAAAATAGATCTTCGTGGTGCGTATAATCTGGTGCGGATAAAACAGGGTGATGAGTGGAAAACCGCATTTAATACGCCTGAGGGCCATTTTGAGTATTTGGTAATGCCTTTTGGACTCTCCAATGCTCCGTCAGTCTTTCAGTCCTTTATGCACAATATTTTCCGTGAATATCTGGATAAGTTTATGATTGTGTATTTGGATGATATTTTGGTGTTTTCTGATGACTGGGAGTCTCATGTTCTACAGGTCAGGAAGGTGTTTCAGGTTTTGCGGGCCAATTCTCTGTTCGTGAAGGGCTCAAAGTGTCTCTTCGGAGTCCAGAAGATTTCTTTTTTGGGGTACATTTTTTCTCCTTCTATTATTGAGATGGATCCCGTTAAGGTTCAGGCTATTTGTGACTGGACACAACCTACATCTGTTAAGAGCCTTCAGAAGTTCTTGGGGTTTGCTAATTTTTATCGTCGGTTCATTGCTAATTTTTCCAGTATTGTTAAACCTTTGACTGATTTGACTAAAAAGGGTGCTGATGTTGCTGATTGGTCTCCTGCGGCCGTGGAGGCCTTTCGGGAACTTAAGCGCCGGTTTTCTTCTGCTCCTGTGTTGTGTCAACCAGATGTTTCACTTCCTTTCCAGGTGGAGGTTGATGCTTCCGAGATTGGAGCGGGGGCGGTTTTGTCACAGAGAAGTTCTAATGGCTCGGTGATGAAGCCATGTGCTTTCTTCTCTAGAAAATTCTCGCCCGCCGAGCGCAATTATGATGTGGGTAATCGGGAGCTTTTGGCCATGAAGTGGGCATTTGAGGAGTGGCGTCATTGGCTTGAGGGTGCTAAACATCGTGTGGTGGTCTTGACTGATCACAAGAATCTCATTTACCTTGAGTCTGCCAGGCGTTTGAATCCTAGACAGGCTCGTTGGTCGTTATTTTTTTCTCGTTTCAATTTCGTGGTTTCATACCTGCCAGGTTCAAAGAATGTAAAGGCAGATGCTCTTTCCAGGAGTTTTGTGCCTGACTCTCCTGGAGACACTGGGCCTGCTGGTATCCTTAGGGATGGAGTAATATTGTCCGCCGTATCCCCAGACTTGCGACGCGCATTGCAGGAGTTTCAGGTGGATAAACCGGATCGATGTCCACCAGAAAGACTGTTTGTTCCGGATGATTGGACCAGTAGAGTCATCTCCGAGGTCCATTCTTCTGTGTTGGCTGGTCATCCTGGAATATTTGGTACAAGAGACTTGGTGGCCAGGTCTTTTTGGTGGCCTTCCTTGTCTAGGGATGTGCGTACCTTTGTGCAGTCTTGTGAAGTGTGTGCTCGAGCTAAGCCTTGCTGTTCACGGGCTAGTGGGTTGTTGTTATCCTTGCCCATCCCGAAGAGGCCTTGGACGCACATTTCCATGGATTTTATTTCTGATCTCCCGGTTTCACAGAAAATGTCCGTTATCTGGGTTGTGTGTGACCGCTTTTCTAAGATGGTTCATTTGGTGCCCTTGCCTAAGTTGCCCTCCTCCTCTGAGTTGGTTCCTTTGTTTTTTCAGAACGTGGTTCGTTTGCATGGGATTCCGGAGAATATCATTTCTGACAGGGGATCCCAGTTTGTGTCTAGATTTTGGCGGACGTTTTGTGCCAAGATGGGCATTGATTTGTCTTTCTCGTCTGCATTCCATCCTCAGATGAATGGCCAGACGGAGCGAACTAATCAGACCTTGGAAACTTATTTGAGGTGTTTTGTTTCTGCTGATCAGGATGACTGGGTTGCTTTTTTGCCACTGGCCGAATTTGCTCTTAATAATCGGGCTAGTTCGGCCACGTTGGTCTCTCCTTTTTTTTGTAATTCGGGGTTTCATCCTCGTTTTTCCTCTGGTCAGGTGGAGTCTTCGGATTGTCCTGGAGTGGACGTGTGTTGTGAATTTGGATTCTGGGCTCCCCCGGTGGCCGCTTGTGGAATTGGACTTGTCATCCTCTTTCCTGTTTCACCTGATTCCATCAGTAGTGGGTGTCGCTATTTAAGCTCATTTCTCTGGTGGTTTCTTGCCGGTCAACAATGTTATCTGATGCCTCTCAGTGCTTGTTCCTGCTTCTAGACAACTACTGATAAGTTGGACTTTTGTCCATGTTTTGTTTTGCCTATTTGTTCCAGTTCGCAGCTGAAGTTTTGTTACTGTGTCTGGAAAGCTCTCGTCGATCAGGGATTGCTACTCTGGCGTTATGAGTTAATGCCAGAGTTTAAGGTAATCTCTGGATGGTGTTTTGTTAGTATTTTTCTGCTGACCATGAAAGTATACTATCTGTCTTCTGCTATCTAGTAAGCGGACCTCAAATTTGCTAAGACTATTTTCCTGCTGCGTTTGTTGTTTCATCTGAACTCACCGTCATTATATGTGGGGGGCTACTGTCTTCTTTGGAATATTTCTCTAGAGGTGAGCCAGGTCTTATATTTCCCTCTGCTAGCTATTTAGGTCTTAGGCCAGAGCTGGGCATCTAGCTATAAATAGGAAATGCTACCTGGCTATTTCTAGTTGCGCGGCAGGCTTAGTTCATGGTCAGTATAGTTCCATCTTCCGAGAGCTTGTCCCTCTATAGGCTTGCTATGATCTCTGCCTGCAGAGATCATGATAGTTTGACCGGCCAAAACTAAAGTGTTAAAGACCCAGGTTGAGAAAGGAGAGTTATAAGAAGTCTGCTGGAATTTTTTTTTTTTTTTTTTTTTCCTCCAGTCTGCCTTGCTGCAGTCTTTTTTTCTCTCTCTCCTCCTAATCTCTGTATGCTCTGTGTGCACCTGACAATAATGGATCTCCAGAGTGTAACTGCGGGTTTGAATAATCTCATCACGAAAGTACAAAATTTACAAGATTTTGTAGTACATGCTCCGGTATCTGAGCCGAGAATTCCTTGCCGGAGTTCTTCACAGGGAATAGAGCTAGCTTCCAGAATTTCCGAAATAATTGTAAGCTTTATTTGTCCCTGAAGTCTCGTTCAGCTGGAGACCCTGCTCAGCAGGTTAGGATTGTGATTTCCTTGCTCAGGGGTGACCCTCAAGATTGGGCCTTCTCATTGCCAGCAGGGGATCCTGCGTTACGCGATGTGGATGCGTTTTTTCTGGCCTTGGGCTTGCTTTATGAGGAACCTCATTTGGATCTTCAGGCAGAAAAAACTTTGATGGCACTATCTCAGGGGCAAGACGAAGCTGAAGTTTTCTGCCAAAAATTCCGTTAATGGTCCATTTGGTTCCTCTGCCCAGGTTGCCTTCTTCTTCTGAGTTGGTTCCTCTGTTTTTTCAGAGTGTTGTCCGATTGCACGGTATTCCTGAGAATATTGTTTCTGACAGAGGTGCCCAATTTGTGTCTAGATTTTGGCGGGCATTCTGTGCTAGGATGGGCATAGATTTGTCTTTTTCATCTGCTTTTCACCCTCAGACTAATGGCCAGACCGAGCGGACTAATCAGACCCTTGAGACGTATCTGAGGTGTTTTGTCTCTGCTGACCAGGATGATTGGGTTGCTTTTTTGCCATTGGCAGAGTTCGCCCTCAATAATCGGGCCAGTTCTTCCACCTTGGTGTCCCCGTTTTTCTGTAATTCGGGGTTTCACCCTCGATTTTCCTCCGGTCAGGTGGAATCCTCGGATTGTCCTGGAGTGGATGCGGTGGTGGAGAGATTGCATCACATCTGGGGGCAGGTTATGGACAATTTGAAGTTGTCACAGGAGAAGACTCAGCGTTTTGCCAACCGTCATCGTCGTGTTGGTTCTCGGCTTTGTGTTGGAGATTTAGTGTGGTTGTCTTCTCGTTTTGTCCCTATGAGGGTCTCTTCTCCTAAGTTTAAACCTCGGTTCATCGGCCCTTATAGAATATTGGAGATTCTTAATCCTGTTTCTTTCCGTTTGGACCTCCCTGCGTCCTTTTCCATTCATAACGTTTTTCATCGGTCGTTATTGCGCAGGTATGAGGTACCTGTTGTACCTTCTCTTGAGCCTCCTGCTCCGGTGTTGGTTGAGGGTGAGTTGGAGTACGTTGTGGAGAAAATTTTGGACTCTCGTGTTTCCAGACGGAAACTCCAGTATCTGGTCAACTGGAAGGGTTACGGCCAGGAGGATAATTCTTGGGTCAATGCATCTGATGTTCATGCTTCTGATCTTGTTCGTGCCTTCCATAGGGCTCATCCTGGTCGCCCTGGTGGATCTGGTGAGGGTTCGGTGCCCCCTCCTTGAGGGGGGGGTACTGTTGTGAATTTGGATTCTGGGCTCCCCCGGTGGCCGCTTGTGGAATTGGACTTGTCATCCTCTTTCCTGTTTCACCTGATTCCATCAGTAGTGGGTGTCGCTATTTAAGCTCATTTCTCTGGTGGTTTCTTGCCGGTCAACAATGTTATCTGATGCCTCTCAGTGCTTGTTCCTGCTTCTAGACAACTACTGATAAGTTGGACTTTTGTCCATGTTTTGTTTTGCCTATTTGTTCCAGTTCGCAGCTGAAGTTTTGTTACTGTGTCTGGAAAGCTCTCGTCGATCAGGGATTGCTACTCTGGCGTTATGAGTTAATGCCAGAGTTTAAGGTAATCTCTGGATGGTGTTTTGTTAGTATTTTTCTGCTGACCATGAAAGTATACTATCTGTCTTCTGCTATCTAGTAAGCGGACCTCAAATTTGCTAAGACTATTTTCCTGCTGCGTTTGTTGTTTCATCTGAACTCACCGTCATTATATGTGGGGGGCTACTGTCTTCTTTGGAATATTTCTCTAGAGGTGAGCCAGGTCTTATATTTCCCTCTGCTAGCTATTTAGGTCTTAGGCCAGAGCTGGGCATCTAGCTATAAATAGGAAATGCTACCTGGCTATTTCTAGTTGCGCGGCAGGCTTAGTTCATGGTCAGTATAGTTCCATCTTCCGAGAGCTTGTCCCTCTATAGGCTTGCTATGATCTCTGCCTGCAGAGATCATGACAGACGTGGTGGTGGACAGGCTACATCACATTTGGAATCAGGTGGTGGACAATTTGAAGTTATCTCAGGAGAAGACTCAGCAGTTTGCTAATCGCCGTCGCCGCGTGGGTCCCCGACTTCTTGTTGGGGACTTGGTGTGGTTGTCTTCTCGTTTTGTCCCTATGAAGGTCTCTTCTCCTAAGTTCAAGCCTCGGTTCATCGGTCCTTATAGGATCTCGGAGATTCTTAACCCTGTATCTTTCCGTTTGGATCTCCCAGCATCGTTCGCTATTCATAATGTGTTCCATCGGTCGTTGTTGCGGAGGTATGAGGTGCCTGTTGTTCCTTCGGTCGAGCCTCCTGCTCCGGTGCTGGTGGAGGGAGAATTGGAGTATGTTGTTGAAAAGATCTTGGATTCTCGTGTTTCCAGACGCAAACTCCAGTATTTGGTTAAGTGGAAGGGTTATGGTCAGGAGGACAATTCCTGGGTGGTCGCCTCCGATGTTCATGCGACTGATTTGGTCCGCGCCTTCCATAGAGCTCACCCTGATCGCCCTGGGGGTTCTCGTGAGGGTTCGGTGACCCCTCCTCAAGGGGGGGGTACTGTTGTGGATTCTGTTTGCGGGCTCCCTCTGGTGGTTACTGCTGGTACTGGGTGACTTTGGTGGGTTGCGGCCTTTGGTTTCCATCTGTCCATCAGAGGCTGGGTGTTTCCTATTTTACCTGGTCTCTCTGTCATTTCCCTTGCCGGCTATCAATGTGTTCAGATGTGCTCTGTTTGGTTCCTGCCTACCTGCTCCCAGATCTTTCAGGATAAGCTAAGTGCTGATTTTCAGTTGTTTGGTTTTTTGTCCAGCTTGCTTAGAATGTCTCTTTGTTAGCTGGTTGCTCTAGTGGACTGAGGTTCTCCCCATGTGCCATGAGTTGGCACATGGGTTCTTGTAATCTCAGGATGGTATTTTTGATTAGGGTTTTTTGCTGACCGCTCAGTCCCCTTTTGTGTCATTCTGCTTTCTAGTTTTCAGCGGGCCTCTATTTGCTATAGCTATATACATCATCTCTATGTATGTGCCTTCCTCTCATTTCACCGTCAATACATGTGGGGGGCAACTATATCTTTGGGGTTAATTCCTCTGGAGGCAAGTGAGGTCTTTGTTTTCTCTGCAGTACTAGTTAGCTCTTAGGCTGGTGCGTGGCGTCTAGAACCAACGTAGGCACGCTCCCTGGCTATCTCTAGTTGCGTTTGTCAGGCGTAGGGCAGCGGTCAGCCCAGGTTCCATCACCCTAGAGCTCGTCCGATATTTATTATACTTTGCTTATCCTGTGCTATCCCTAGCCATTGGGGATTCATGACAGGAGCGACTGTTGACTGTGCGGACAGCACTTCCAGACAACAACTAGCGGTGTTGGAGCCCAGGGACAGCAGGAGAAGCAGAGGAACACAGTGTAGGCCGAAGCCTGATTGGAGAAAGTCGAAAGGGAACCTTTAACCCCCCTTCCCCCAAGGCGTTTGTAGCTGAAACAGCCAGCTTGTGCAGCACAAAGGATGCAAAAGGAAAAGGTGGCTCTTTTCATTATGCTCCTTGCAAACACAGAACTAAACACTTAAAAAATGTGTCCCCTGATACCGTGAGACCGTCCCGGAGGTGGGACTTTCCTTCGTAATGTGACGCAGCACAGCCGTCATTCCTACCCCCTTGGCGCCGTGCGTCGGCTCCTCAGCATAGTTTGATTCCGTCCAGGAGCCTGCGCTGTTATGTTATCCCTTGGCCAGGCACACTTAGCGCTGCCCCTCTTCTGACATCATTTGGTGTCAGGCTGGCTGCGCCTGTGCGGACGCGCTGGCCGAGAGCCCGCCTCGCAGTGTCATCTAATGTAATCCCACCTCGGGCCTGGGATCCATGGCCATGCGCAGTGCATATCCTCGCCTCTCACTCCCCTCCCTACGGCTTCTTCAGACTGTGCGGCGTCACGGCCGTGGCATGCTATTAGGGATCAGCTGACGGCGCACAGTCTGAAGAAGGCGTAGGGAGATGAGTGAGAGGCGGAGGTTCAGATATGCACTGCGCATGTCCATGGATCTCAGGCCCCCAGTGGGATTAACTGCGAGGCGGGATCTCGGACAGCACGGCCGCACAGGCGCAGCCAGCCTGACACCAAATGATGTCAGAAGAGGGGCAGCGCTAAGTGTGCCTGGCCAAGGGATAACATAACAGTGCAGGCTTCGAGACAGAATCAAACAACGCTGACGAGCCGGCGCACGTCGCCGGGGGGGTAAGAATGACGGCTGTGCTGCGTCACATTACGAAGGAAAGTCCCACCTCTGGGACGGTTTTACGGTATCAGTGGACACATTTTATAAGTGTTAAGTTCTGCGTGTGCAAGGAGCTAAACAAAAATAGCTACCTTTTCCTTGTGCAGCATTACTGCTGCACAAGGTGGCTCTTTCAGTAACAAACGCCTTGGGGTGGGACAGGTTCCCTTACATTTAAGTTGTTGTGTCAGCGTGACGGTCGCAGGACACATTGCCGGCTACACCGCTGGGGATCAGCTGACATTACTGAAACCCAATAACAATGGGTAGTATTTTTTGACTGGGCAGATGGCACTTCTGAGCCTCAACTGGCGGTGTTGGAGCCCAGGAATTAAAGTTCAGGTGGTAGAAAGATGAACACAACAGGAGACCTGGATACTGTAGACAGTCACCTAATTATTTAATCAGGAAGAGGAGTGGCAAATTCCTGCGAGATCCAGGCCTTGTTCATTTTCAGGAAAGTAAGCCGGTCAACGTTAGTCACATGCGACGGTCAGTTCGTACACCACCTGCAGCACTAAAGACGCGTTCCGATAATACACTAGCCGCAAGGCAAGCCAGCACCTCCAATGCATACTGGCTTATCTCTGGCCATGTATCCAGCTTTGAGACCCAAAACTTGAAAGGGGAAGAGCTGTCTGGGAGTACAGCAAGAGGGCAAGACATGTAGTCTGTCACCATCTGACGGAACCGTTGCCTCCTGCTGACTGGAGCCATCTGTGATGGCGGGCACACAAAACTGTGCCACAGTTGGGCCATACTGGTCTTGCCTTGGGCAGCGGCACTGCTTCTGCTCCCTCTTTGTGCAGAGCCTCCTCCACTGCCTGGACGCACTGAGCTGCTTTGTAATGCACTAGCAGCACTTCTCTCAGTTGGACTGGAGAAGATGATGGAATACACCAGTGTGTCTTGGTACTCCCGCATTTTTCGCTCCCGGTTTAACGGTGTAATGAGGCTTTCTACGTTGTCCCGGTAGCGAGGATCGAGGAGGGTGAACACCCAATAATCAGACATGTTGAGAATGTGGGCGATGCGGCGGTCATTTCTCAGGCACTGCAGCATGTAATCCACCATGTGCTGCAGACTGCCAACTGGCCAAGAAACCCTGTCCCCTGCTGGAGGCATGATCTTTGCCCGCTCGTCATCACCCCACCCTCGCTGTACACACTGAGTACTGGACAATTGTGTAACTCCCTCCTCTGGATGGATGTCTTCCTCCTCCATTAACTCCTCCTCATCCTCCTCACAAATTGTCCCCTGCCTACGCATTTGTGAGGAACCACGTGGCGCTGACTGTCCAGAAGATGATGGAAATGGTGAATCCTCATCCTCCACCTCTTCCACAACATCATCCCTTAGTGCTTGCAGTGATTTTTCAAGCAGGCAGATAAGGGGGACAGTCATGCTGACTAGTGCATCATCTGCACTCGCCATCCACGTGGAATAATCGAAGGGACGCAAAACCTGGCAGACGTCCTTCATAGTGGCCCACTCTGTGGTTGTGAAGTCTGAACGGCGCGGAGTGCGACTTCTTTGCGCCTGATGCAGCTGGTACTCCATTACAGCTTGCTGCTGCTCACACAACCGCTCCAACATATGTAAAGTGGAATTCCACCTGGTAGGTAGGTCACATATGATGCGATGTTCCGGCAGGTGGTGTCGGCGCTGCAGAGCCGCAATGCGCGATTTTGCCGTGCTGGAACGCCGCAAATGAGCACACTCTAGGCGGACCTTGGCCAGCAGTGCATCAAGATCCGGATAGTCCCTCAAAAAACTCTGCACAATCAGATTGAGCACATGTGCCAGACATGGGATGTGAGTGAGGTTGCCGAGGCCCAGAGCTGCCACCAGATTTCGGCCATTATCACACACTACCATGCCTGGCTGGAGATTCGCTGGCACAAACCACACATCGCTCTCCTGCTTGATGGCATTCCAGAGCTCCTGCGCTGTGTGGCTTCGATTCCCCAAAGAAATTAATTTCAAGATGGCCTGTTGACGTTTGGCCACGGCTGTGCTCATGTCGGTCATAACAGGTAAACGTTCATCACGGGTCCATGTGGAGGTGGACTGTGACGTCTCCTGCAGCGATGATTCTGAGGAACTGGTGTAAGAGGAGGAGTCAATGCGTACAGAATGGATTCCTGCAATCCTTGGAGTGGGCAGGACACGTCCTGCGCCACTCGCACGATCTGTACCCGGCTCAACAACATTAACCCAATGGGCAGTGAGGGAAAGGTATCACCCCTGTCCATGTTGACTGGTCCACGCATCGGTGGTGAGGTGGACCTTGCTACTGACGGCGTTCAGTAGCGCGTGTTTTATGTGTCCCTCCACATGCTTGTGCAGGGCAGGGACAGCTTGCCTGCTGAAGTAAAAGCAGCTGGGCACATTGTACTGTGGGACTGCCAATGACATCAAGTCACGAAAGCTGTCAGTCTCCACCAGCCTGAATGACAGCATTTCCAGTGACAGAAGTTTGGCAATGCCTGCAGTCAGAGCCTGTGCTCGTGGGTGGTTTGAGGAGAAAGGCCGCCTTTTCTCCCATGCCTGTACTACCGATGGCTGTAGACTGGGCTGGGAGTGTGTGGATGACTGGGAATGTGGTGCTGCGGGTGGAATTACAGTGGGTCTCTGGACAACAGGGCCAGAGGTTCTTCCACGGCAATCCTGTGAGGAAGCCGAACCAGCTGCGTGTGAGCTGGAGGAAGAGGCAACACGAGCTGAACAGGTGGTAGCTGCCGCTGTTGGTTGGCCTAGCTCTTCAGTGTGTTTTTCTAACTCCGCCGCGTGCCTGGTGCACACATGTTTCCACATGTTGGAGGTATTGAGGTTGCTGACATTTTGACCTCTTTTGACTTTGTGATGACACACCTTGCATTTGACATAGCAAATGTCATCTGCAACTGTGTCAAAAAAGGACCAGGCACTGCAAGTCTTGGGAGCGCCCTTTTTGGCTTTTGGAAGAGACATGCTCCGAACGGGTGCCAAAGCGGAGGCTGCAGGATCCGCAGTCTTCCCCCTCCCTCTGCCTCTTTGGCCCGTTCGGGGAATCTCTTCCTCAGAGCTGCTCCCACCACCTTCCTGTCCCTCACGCCAAGATGGGTCAAGGACCTCATCATCTACACTACCCTCTGCCACCAACTGCTCCTCCTGGGTAGTCTCAGCAGCAGAGCACGCACCAGAAAGTGGCACCTGAGTGTCATCAGCGGATGCGTCCTGCGATGTGGTGACCGGAGGCACTGGCCCACCCGCCTCTTCAGAGGAAGAGAGAAAAAGCGGTTGGGCATCACTGCACCCTGCCTCTTCTTCCATTTCTCCAATGCTGCTTGGCTGGCCCCCTGTTTCCAAGCCAAGAGATTCAGAGAACAGAAGTAGAGACGGCTCCTGTCCTGGGCTCTCTGTCTGCCTGGGCAATTTGGCAGGTGGTGAAGAGACAGATGGCTGCTCTCCAGTGCTCTGTGTCTGAGAGGATGTGGCACTAATTGAAGTCGATGCGTTAGCTGCCATCCATCCGACAACGGCTTCAATTTGTTCTTCACGCATCAGCGGTGTACGGTGCTCTGCGACAAAACTGCGCATGAAGGACTGTTCCCTGCTGAAACTGGGTGCTGAGGAGTCACCGGTGCCCGCAGCAGGCACAGAATCCCCACGTCCTCTCCCTGCTCCGCGCCCACGCCCACGTGCCTTACTCCCTGCCTTCTTCATCTTGGTTGACTGATAAAGATAAGCAGAAAAGTACTAACGGCTTTGTGTGCTTATTCCTGAACAGCTCCTAACAGGTATAAGAAACACTAATTTTCTAAAGTGTGGACTAGACTTTAATATGAGATAATGTGGCCTACACAAATGTAAAGTGGTGTGTTTGGTGAACTTTATTATTTATTTATTTTTTGGGGGCTGAACTGACAACAGAGAGAGCTGCAGTCACACGGAGACCGTGCAGACAGCCGTAAACGGTGCTGTAAGGCCCAAAAACCCTCCTCTACGTTATCCTATGTAGTGTTTTTCCACAAGTTAGCTGGATACGGGTGGAAAGACACTAATAGGAATTTTTTGAAAAAATGTGCAGCAGCCTGCACTACTTAAAACAAAAGGAAAATTGATTTTACGGTATGACGCAGTGAAGAACCCTGAGCTTGATACAACCAGGCTATGGCTGCTCACAGACTACAGGGCGAGCTGCAGTCACATGGAGACCGTGCAGACAGCCGTAAACGGCGCTGCAAGGCCCAAAAACCCTCCTCTACATTATCCTATGCAGTGTTTTTCCACAAGTTAGCTGGATACGGGTGGAAAGTCACTAATAGGAATTGTTAGAAAAAATGAGCAGCAGCCTACACTACTTAAAAAAAAAAAAAAAAAAAAACAAAACAGTATGAGGCAATGAGCCACCCTCCCTGAACTGAATACAACCAGCTATGGCCTATGGCTGCACACAGACTAGAGAGTGGGCTGCACTCACACACACACACACACACAGACCTTGCGGATCGCTGTGAAAACAGCGCTGCAAGGCAAAAGCAAGGTGATTAGTAGGTGAACACAGCGGTTGCTAAATTAGCCTTGGAAAGGAACAATGAAGCAAATCGCTATCTCTAAACTGGCCCTCAGTCAGCAAACAGCGTCCTGTCACTAACTGAATTCACAGCAGAGTGAGCGCAAAATGGCGCCAGCAACTTTTAAACTGCAGCATGACATCATTTCAGCAGCCAATCACAGCCTTGCCAGTAGTTTCATGCCCTCCATGCTGAACAGGATGTGCCCACACTTGGAATCATTCTCATTGGCTGAATTCGTGCAAATTCGTGCAGTTTGAATCCTGCGAACTTCCGATTCCGGTATCCGATACGCGGCAAGTATCGGATCTAGGTATCGGAATTCCGATACCGCTAAGTATCGGCCGATACCTGATACTTGCGGTATCGGAATGCTCAACACTAGTCACAAGGAATCCTTTCAGATAAAGTAAAGCACCAGCTGTGTTCCATGGCTTTGTGAATGAGATATTTCATAATATTCGGTATCAATATGTCCAAATCGATCTGGATGACATCAAAATATTCTCCAGACACTTACATTATCACTGACTTCATGTTTGCTCTGCCGGATGAGACTGTAATAAAATAATCCTAGTGTAAGGTTGGAGAAATGTCTCTTTGAGCTCGCATACAATATCTGGAACTCTACACAGTGATTCAGAAAACTTAATGCTATTTTGGATGGGCCACAAACTGTTGGTCTTAAAGCCCTCCAAAGATTCTTCAAATTGCAACTTATTACATCACTTCATGAAAAACTACTCTTAAGTGGTTGTTCTTCTTACATCACTAACTTTAGACAATGCTGTTTATTCTCACTGGGATTTGAAGTTGAAGCAGCTTCTTGATCAGAAAAAACACAATATTAAAATAGAACACCATGGACAAGCTTAAATAATTTTACAAGATTTAAACTTAAGCATATATCAATGTAGGTCTTCTGTCTTTGGTAGCTTCAGCTAGGACATTATTACTGTAAGGGCTAATTAAAGGATATTGGATCGCCCCCATGGGGCTGTCAGGTACTCGGTACCAGGTCCTGCGGTTCACAGGGGGATGTCACGGTGGCTGACCTGGTCCGTGGCCCTGGGATATCTGTGTAAAAGGGAAAGTGTCATGATCTCTGCAGGCAGAGATCATAGCAAGCCTATAGAGGGACAAGCTCTCGGAAGATGGAACTATACTGACCATGAACTAAGCCTGCCGCGCAACTAGAAATAGCCAGGTAGCATTTCCTATTTATAGCTAGATGCCCAGCTCTGGCCTAAGACCTAAATAGCTAGCAGAGGGAAATATAAGACCTGGCTCACCTCTAGAGAAATATTCCAAAGAAGACAGTAGCCCCCCACATATAATGACGGTGAGTTCAGATGAAACAACAAACGCAGCAGGAAAATAGTCTTAGCAAATTTGAGGTCCGCTTACTAGATAGCAGAAGACAGATAGTATACTTTCATGGTCAGCAGAAAAATACTAACAAAACACCATCCAGAGATTACCTTAAACTCTGGCATTAACTCATAACGCCAGAGTAGCAATCCCTGATCGACGAGAGCTTTCCAGACACAGTAACAAAACTTCAGCTGCGAACTGGAACAAATAGGCAAAACAAAACATGGACAAAAGTCCAACTTATCAGTAGTTGTCTAGAAGCAGGAACAAGCACTGAGAGGCATCAGATAACATTGTTGACCGGCAAGAAACCACCAGAGAAATGAGCTTAAATAGCGACACCCACTACTGATGGAATCAGGTGAAACAGGAAAGAGGATGACAAGTCCAATTCCACAAGCGGCCACCGGGGGAGCCCAGAATCCAAATTCACAACAGTACCCCCCCCTCAAGGAGGGGGCACCGAACCCTCACCAGATCCACCAGGGCGACCAGGATGAGCCCTATGGAAGGCACGAACAAGATCAGAAGCATGAACATCAGATGCATTGACCCAAGAATTATCCTCCTGGCCGTAACCCTTCCAGTTGACCAGATACTGGAGTTTCCGTCTGGAAACACGAGAGTCCAAAATTTTCTCCACAACGTACTCCAACTCACCCTCAACCAACACCGGAGCAGGAGGCTCAAGAGAAGGTACAACAGGTACCTCATACCTGCGCAATAACGACCGATGAAAAACGTTATGAATGGAAAAGGACGCAGGGAGGTCCAAACGGAAAGAAACAGGATTAAGAATCTCCAATATTCTATAAGGGCCGATGAACCGAGGTTTAAACTTAGGAGAAGAGACCCTCATAGGGACAAAACGAGAAGACAACCACACTAAATCTCCAACACAAAGCCGAGAACCAACACGACGATGACGGTTGGCAAAACGCTGAGTCTTCTCCTGTGACAACTTCAAATTGTCCATAACCTGCCCCCAGATGTGATGCAATCTCTCCACCACCGCATCCACTCCAGGACAATCCGAGGATTCCACCTGACCGGAGGAAAATCGAGGGTGAAACCCCGAATTACAGAAAAACGGGGACACCAAGGTGGAAGAACTGGCCCGATTATTGAGGGCGAACTCTGCCAATGGCAAAAAAGCAACCCAATCATCCTGGTCAGCAGAGACAAAACACCTCAGATATGTCTCAAGGGTCTGATTAGTCCGCTCGGTCTGGCCATTAGTCTGAGGGTGAAAAGCAGATGAAAAAGACAAATCTATGCCCATCCTAGCACAGAATGCCCGCCAAAATCTAGACACAAATTGGGTACCTCTGTCAGAAACAATATTCTCAGGAATACCGTGCAATCGGACAACATTCTGAAAAAACAGAGGAACCAACTCAGAAGAAGAAGGCAACTTGGGCAGAGGAACCAAATGGACCATTTTAGAGAAACGGTCACAGACCACCCAGATGACAGACATCTTCTGGGAAACAGGCAGATCTGAAATAAAATCCATCGAGATGTGTGTCCAAGGCCTCTTAGGAATAGGCAAGGGCAACAGCAGTCCGCTAGCCCGAGAACTACAAGACTTGGCCCGAGCACAAACGTCACATGACTGCACAAAGACTCGCACATCTCGTGACAGAGAAGGCCACCAGAAGGATCTTGCCACCAAATCCCTGGTACCAAAAATTCCGGGATGACCTGCCAATGCAGAAGAATGTACCTCAGAGATGACTCTGCTGGTCCAATCATCCGGAACAAACAGTCTATCAGGCGGACAACGATCCGGTCTATCCGCCTGAAACTCTTGCAAGGACCGCCGCAGATCAGGAGAAACGGCCGACAAAATTACTCCCTCCCTAAGGATACCTGTGGGTTCAGAATTACCAGGAGAGTCCGGGTCAAAACTCCTAGAAAGGGCATCTGCCTTAACATTCTTAGAACCCGGTAGGTATGACACCACAAAATTAAAGCGAGAAAAAAATAAAGACCAGCGCGCCTGTCTAGGATTCAGGCGTCTGGCAGTCTCAAGATAAATCAAATTTTTGTGGTCAGTCAATACCACCACCTGATGCCTAGCCCCCTCGAGCCAATGGCGCCACTCCTCAAACGCCCACTTCATGGCCAAAAGCTCCCGATTCCCAACATCATAATTCCGCTCTGCGGGCGAAAATTTGCGAGAAAAGAAGGCACAAGGCCTAATGACGGAGCAGTCGGAACCTTTCTGCGACAACACTGCCCCAGCTCCGATCTCCGAAGCGTCAACCTCAACCTGAAAAGGCAGATTCACATCAGGCTGACGCAACACAGGGGCAGAGGCAAAACGGCGCTTAAGCTCCTGAAAGGCCTCTACAGCATGAGGGGACCAATTAGCAACATCAGCGCCTTGTCTGGTCAAATCAGTCAGTGGTTTAACGACATCCGAAAAACCAGCAATAAATCGGCGGTAAAAGTTGGCAAAGCCCAAAAATCTCTGAAGACCCTTAAGAGAGGAGGGCTGAGTCCAGTCACAAATAGCTTGCACCTTGACGGGATCCATCTCAATGGAAGAGGGAGAAAAAATATACCCCAAAAAGGAAATTTTCTGGACCCCAAAAACGCACTTAGACCCCTTCACACATAAAGAATTAGACCGCAGAACCTGAAAAACTCTCCTGACCTGCTGGACATGAGAGTCCCAGTCATCAGAAAAAATCAGAATATCATCCAGATATATTATCATAAATTTATCCAGAAAATCGCGGAAAATATCATGCATAAAAGACTGGAAAACTGAAGGGGCATTAGAAAGACCAAAAGGCATGACCAAATACTCAAAGTGGCCCTCGGTCGTATTAAATGCGGTCTTCCACTCATCCCCCTGCCTGATCCGCACCAAATTATACGCCCCACGAAGATCAATTTTAGAGAACCACTTAGCACCCTCTATACGAGCAAACAAATCAGTAAGCAATGGCAATGGGTATTGATACTTAACAGTGATCTTATTCAGAAGCCGATAATCAATACATGGTCTCAAAGAGCCGTCTTTTTTTGAGACAAAGAAAAACCCAGCTCCCAAGGGAGAAGAAGATGGACGAATATGTCCCTTTTCCAAAGACTCCTTTATATATTCCCGCATAGCAGCATGTTCCGGCACAGACAAATTAAACAAACGACCCTTTGGATATTTACAACCCGGTATCAAATCTATGGCACAATCGCACTCACGGTGCGGAGGTAACGACCCAAGCTTGGGTTCGTCAAAGACGTCTTGATAATCAGAGAGGAACTCAGGGACTTCAGAGGGAATGGACGACGAAATAGAAACCAAAGGTACGTCCCCATGAATACCCTTACATCCCCAGCTCAACACAGACATAGCTCTCCAGTCCAAGACTGGGTTGTGAGACTGCAACCATGGCAATCCCAGTACCAAATCGTCATGTAAATTATACAGCACCAGGAAACGAATAATCTCCTGGTGATCCGGATTGATACGCATGGTTACTTGTGTCCAGTATTGTGGTTTATTATTAGCCAATGGGGTGGAGTCAATCCCCTTCAGAGGAATAAGAGTCTCCAAAGGCTCTAAATCAAAACCACAACGATTGGCAAAGGACCAATCCATAAGACTCAGAGCGGCGCCAGAGTCAATATAGGCGTCCGTGGCAATGGATGACAAAGAGCAAATCAGGGTTACAGACAAAATAAACTTAGACTGAATGGTGCCAATGGAAACAGACTTATCAAGCTTCTTTGTACGCCTAGAGCATGCCGATATAACATGAGTAGAATCCCCACAATAGAAACACAATCCATTCTTCCGTCTAAAATTCTGTCGCTCACTCCTGGACAGAATTCTATCACACTGCATACTTTCTGGCGTCTTTTCCATAGACACCGCCAGATGGTGCATCGGTTTGCGCTCCCGCAGACGCCTATCAATCTGAATAGCCATTGTCATGGACTCATTCAGACCTGCAGGCAAAGGGAACCCCACCATAACATCCTTAACGGCATCAGAGAGACCTTCTCTGAAAGTTGCCGCCAAGGCGCACTCATTCCACTGAGTAAGCACAGACCATTTACGGAATTTTTGGCAGAAAACTTCAGCTTCGTCTTGCCCCTGAGATAGTGCCATCAAAGTTTTTTCTGCCTGAAGTTCCAAATGAGGTTCCTCATAAAGCAAGCCCAAGGCCAGAAAAAACGCATCCACATCGCGTAACGCAGGATCCCCTGCTGGCAATGAGAAGGCCCAATCTTGAGGGTCACCCCTGAGCAAGGAAATCACAATCCTAACCTGCTGAGCAGGGTCTCCAGCTGAACGAGACTTCAGGGACAAATAAAGCTTACAATTATTTCGGAAATTCTGGAAGCTAGCTCTATTCCCTGTGAAGAACTCCGGCAAAGGAATTCTCGGCTCAGATACCGGAGCATGTACTACAAAATCTTGTAAATTTTGTACTTTCGTGATGAGATTATTCAAACCCGCAGTTACACTCTGGAGATCCATTATTGTCAGGTGCACACAGAGCATACAGAGATTAGGAGGAGAGAGAGAAAAAAGACTGCAGCAAGGCAGACTGGAGGAAAAAAAAAAAAAAATTCCAGCAGACTTCTTATAACTCTCCTTTCTCAACCTGGGTCTTTAACACTTTAGTGGGCCGGTCAAACTGTCATGATCTCTGCAGGCAGAGATCATAGCAAGCCTATAGAGGGACAAGCTCTCGGAAGATGGAACTATACTGACCATGAACTAAGCCTGCCGCGCAACTAGAAATAGCCAGGTAGCATTTCCTATTTATAGCTAGATGCCCAGCTCTGGCCTAAGACCTAAATAGCTAGCAGAGGGAAATATAAGACCTGGCTCACCTCTAGAGAAATATTCCAAAGAAGACAGTAGCCCCCCACATATAATGACGGTGAGTTCAGATGAAACAACAAACGCAGCAGGAAAATAGTCTTAGCAAATTTGAGGTCCGCTTACTAGATAGCAGAAGACAGATAGTATACTTTCATGGTCAGCAGAAAAATACTAACAAAACACCATCCAGAGATTACCTTAAACTCTGGCATTAACTCATAACGCCAGAGTAGCAATCCCTGATCGACGAGAGCTTTCCAGACACAGTAACAAAACTTCAGCTGCGAACTGGAACAAATAGGCAAAACAAAACATGGACAAAAGTCCAACTTATCAGTAGTTGTCTAGAAGCAGGAACAAGCACTGAGAGGCATCAGATAACATTGTTGACCGGCAAGAAACCACCAGAGAAATGAGCTTAAATAGCGACACCCACTACTGATGGAATCAGGTGAAACAGGAAAGAGGATGACAAGTCCAATTCCACAAGCGGCCACCGGGGGAGCCCAGAAT
The DNA here is from genome assembly GCF_051348905.1 of Ranitomeya variabilis. NCBI lineage: Eukaryota > Metazoa > Chordata > Amphibia > Anura > Dendrobatidae > Ranitomeya > Ranitomeya variabilis. Next base: position 34,764,615 of record NC_135236.1, on the reverse strand, counting down.
CCAAATTCACAACAGGAAAGGTCTTTAAAGTGATATAGTTTGTGTTCGTGACTCCACCTGTGGTATTCGGTCAATGTGACCGACGCTGCTTTAAGGGGTCCGCTGAGGTGATTTTATGGCAGCTAGATGGTATACCTTCCCACAGGTAAAGTATGTCCTCATGGCTTCCCAGTGTGTAGATGGTGGATGGTGAGAGGCGCAGAGAAGAACAAAGTTTTTTTTACCTTTACTGAAGACTTTAGCATCCACAGTCCAGAGCACCAGATCACCGGACAGGTAGAGTCCGGACAGTTTGGAGGCAAGTCCAGAATCCCCTTGTCCAGTTGGAAATCGGTAGCCTTCCTTTGCGCTGCAATGGTGTAGTTCCTTACTGCCTATGGCTTCACATAAGGGTCTCACAGATGTGGTGTTTCTCTCTCTCTGTCCCAGGTAGTCGGATAGGACAAAATGACTAGTGGTTTGAGGCTGTTTATAGGGACTCTATCACGCCCCGGCCTCTGAGAGGTGTCTGTTATGATCCGGTGACCCTGGAGCCGCATGAGACTATCTCTGGAGTAGGTGGTACCTGTACTGACCTCAATCCTAATACTAATACCGCAACTAGAAGTAGCCGTGGGATGTTCCTAACATGGCCTAGACACCTCGACACAGCCGGAGGACTAAATACCCCTAAATATGGAAATGGGAAGTACTATCTTGCCTTAGAGCAGATCCCCAAAGGATAGACAGCCCCCCACAAATATTGACTGTCAGTTTAAGAGGGAATACGTACACAGGCAGAAAGACAGAATTTAGCAAAAGAGGCACTTCTAGCTAGATAGAAAAGGATAGGACAGAGTTCTAAGCGGTCAGTATAAAATTCTAGAAAAATCCACAGCAGAGTATACTATATTCTACATCTAACTAAAGACATAGAATGTATATCTGCATCCCCAGAGAATCCAGCAAGACAGAAAAATCCAAACAAAGTCTAAGCTGGACAAAAACACAATAGATTGCACTGCACATAAAAGCACGCTGCATGCGTGCTACAGAGAACAAAAAAACAGACACATATCTTAGCTGAAATGACAGCAGGGCAAGAGGAGCCAGACAGAGATGCAATCCCTCCAACATACAATGGACAACTGGCAGGGATAGAAGGATCCTACAAACCTAAATACCTAATAGAGCTGCAATAAGCAGAAACACCTGCCCTCGCTTACAATCCAGAAACCACTGCACTACCACTAACAACCACCGGAGGGAGACCAAGAGCAGAATTCACAACAGTTCCCCCCCCTTGAAGAGGGGTCACCGAACCCTCACCAGAGCCCCCAGGCCAATCAGGACGAGCCAGATGAAAGGCCCGAACCAAATCAGCAGCATGGACATCAGAGGCAAAAACCCAAGAATTATCCTCCTGGCCGTAACCCTTCCATTTGACAAGGTACTGAAGCTTCCGTCTCGAAAAATGAGTATCCAAAATCTTCTCAACCACATACTCCAACTCCCCATCAACCAACACAGGAGCCGGAGGATCAACAGAGGGAAGAACGGGCACCACATATTTCCACAATAAAGATCTATGGAAAACATTATGGGTAGCAAAAGATGTCGGAAGGGCCAAACGAAAAGACACCGGATTGATAATCTCAGAAATCCTATAAGGACCAATAAACCGAGGCTTAAACTTAGGGGAAGAAACCTTCATAGGAACATGACGGGAAGACAACCAGACCAAATCCCCAACCCGAAGCCGGGAACCAACACACCGACGACGATTAGCAAAATGTTGCGCCTCCTCCTGAGACAACACCAAAATGTCCACCACATGAGCCCAAATTTGCTGCAACCTGTAAACCACAGAATCCACACCAGGACAATCAGAAGGCTCCACCTGCCCTGAAGAAAAACGAGGATGAAAACCAAAATTACAAAAGAAGGGCGAAACCAAGGTAGCCGAACTAGCCCGATTATTAAGGGCAAACTCGGCCATTGGCAAGAAAGCCACCCAATCATCCTGATCAGCAGACACGAAGCATCTCAAATAAGTTTCCAAAGTCTGATTAGTTTGCTCGGTTTGGCCATTTGTCTGAGGATGAAATGCGGAAGAAAAAGACAAATCAATGCCCAACCTAGCACAAAAGGCTCGCCAAAACCTAGAGACAAACTGGGAACCTCTGTCGGACACAATATTCTCCGGAATACCATGCAAACGAACCACATGCTGAAAAAACAATGGAACCAAATCAGAAGAGGAAGGCAACTTAGGCAAAGGCACCAAATGAACCATCTTAGAAAACCGGTCACAAACTACCCAGATAACCGACATCCTCTGGAAAACCGGAAGGTCTGAAATAAAATCCATAGAAATATGCGTCCAAGGCCTCTTAGGGACCGGCAAAGGCAAAAGCAACCCACTAGCGCGGGAACAACAAGGCTTAGCCCGCGCACAAGTCCCACAGGACTGCACAAAAGAACGCACATCCCGCGACAAAGAAGGCCACCAAAAAGACCTACCAACCAAATCTCTGGTACCAAAAATACCAGGATGACCAGCCAACACAGAACCATGTACCTCTGAAATCACTCTACTAGTCCATTTATCAGGAACGAACAGTTTCCCCACTGGACAGCGGTCAGGTTTGTCAGCCTGAAATTCCTGAAGAACCCGTCGCAAATCAGGGGAGATGGCAGAAAGGACCACCCCTTCCTTTAGAATGCCGACCGGTTCAAGGACCTCCGGAGAATCAGGCAAAAAGCTCCTAGAGAGGGCATCAGCCTTAATATTCTTAGAACCCGGAAGATACGAGACCACGAAATCAAAACGGGAGAAAAACAAAGAACATCGAGCCTGTCTAGGATTCAGCCGCTTGGCAGACTCGAGGTAAATCAGATTTTTATGATCGGTCAAGACCACAATACGGTGCTTGGCTCCCTCAAGCCAATGTTGCCATTCCTCGAAGGCCCACTTCATAGCCAACAACTCCCGGTTGCCGACATCATAATTACATTCAGCAGGCGAAAACTTACGGGAAAAGAAGGCACATGGTTTCATCAAGGAACCATCAGAATTCCTCTGAGATAAAACGGCCCCTACCCCAATCTCAGAAGCGTCAACCTCAACCTTAAATGGAAGAGAAACATCTGGCTGACGCAACACCGGGGCAGAAGTAAATCGGCGTTTAAGCTCCTGAAAGGCAGAGACAGCCGCAGAGGACCAATTCGTCACATCAGCGCCCTTTTTCGTCAAATCAGTCAGGGGTTTAACCACACTGGAGAAGTTAGCAATGAAACGGCGATAAAAATTAGCAAAGCCCAAAAATTTCTGAAGACTCTTCACGGACGTGGGCTGAATCCAATCATGAATGTCCTGAACCTTAACCGGATCCATCTCTATAGATGAGGGAGAAAAAATAAAGCCCAAAAAAGACACCTTCTGCACTCCAAAGAGACACTTAGACCCCTTCACAAATAAAGAATTATCACGAAGGATCTGAAATACGATCCTGACCTGTTTCACATGAGACTCCCAATCATCAGAAAAAATCAAAATGTCATCCAAATATACAATCATGAATTTATCAAGATAATTCCAGAAGATATCATGCATGAAGGACTGAAAAACAGATGGAGCATTAGAGAGCCCGAAAGGCATCACAAGGTATTCAAAATGGCCCTCGGGCATATTAAACGCAGTTTTCCATTCATCACCCTGCTTAATACGAACAAGATTATATGCCCCTCGAATGTCAATCTTAGTAAACCAACTAGCCCCCTTAATCCTAGCAAACAAATCGGAAAGCAAAGGCAAAGGGTATTGAAATTTGACCGTGATCTTATTCAAGAGGTGATAATTAATACAGGGTCTCAAGGTGCCATCCTTCTTGGCAACAAAAAAAAATCCCGCTCCCAATGGTGAAGAAGATGGCCGAATATGCCCTTTCTCCAAAGTCTCCTTAATATAACTTCGCATGGCGGTATGTTCAGGCACAGATAGGTTGAAAAGTCGGCCCTTAGGAAACTTACAACCTGGAATCAAGTCAATAGCACAATCACAGTCCCTATGCGGTGGAAGGGAACTGGACTTGGGCTCATCGAACACATCCTGAAAATCAGACAAAAACTCTGGAATTTCAGAAGAGGGGGAAGAGGAGATTGACATCAACGGAACGTCACCATAAACTCCCTGACAACCCCAACTACACAGACATAGACTTCCAATCCAACACCGGATTATGTACCTGCAACCATGGAAAACCCAGCACAATAGCATCATGCAAATTATGCAACACCAGAAAGCGACAATCCTCCCGATGGGCTGGTGCCATACACATGGTCTCATGTGTCCAAAACTGGGGTTTATTTTTAGCCAAAGGTGTAGCATCAATGCCCCTTAATGGAATAGGGTTCTCCAAAGACTGCAAGGGGAAACCTGTTGTGAATTCTGCTCTTGGGCTCCCTCCGGTGGTTGTAAGTGCACTTTTGTGAATTCTGCTCATGGGCTCCCTCCGGTGGTTTTAAGTGGAACGGCTGCTTCTTGGATTTAGCAGTCAGCAGCTGCTTCCACTGATCGTCTATTCTGGCTCGGCTATTTAGCCTGGCTCTATCCTTCAGCCAGTGCCACTTGTCAATGGTTCCTGGTTGGATTCACATCTCTTCTTGGATTTCCCTGATATTCTGACCAGTTCAGCAAAGATAAGTCCTTGCTTTGTTCTTTTGCAGTCCACATTTTGTGGACTTTATTGTTCAGCACATTCTATGTTTTTTCTAGTCCAGCTTGTCAGTATGGATTTATTCAGTTAAGCTGGAAGCTTTGGGAAGCAGATTTACCCTTCACACCTTTAGTCAGGTGTGGAGATTTTTGTAAACTCTGTGGTGGATTTTTCTAGTTTTTTAATACTGACCGCACAGTATTCTGTCCTATTCTATCTATCTAGCTAGCGTGGCCTCCTTTGCTTCATCCTGGTTTCATTCTGCGTATGTCATTTCCCTCTCCACTCACAGTCAATATTTGTGGGGGGCTGGCTATCCTTTGGGGATTTTCTCTGAGGCAAGATAGCTTTCCTGTTTCTATCTTTAGGGGTAGTTAGTCCTCCGGGTGTGACGAGGTGTCTACGGAGTGATAGGAACATCCCACGGCTACTTCTAGTGTTGTGTTAAGCTTAGGAACTGCGGTCAGTACAGGTACCACCTCCTCCAGAGCTCGCCCCATGTTGCTCCTAAACCACCAGATCATAACAGTTCAAGTGGCCAAAAATGAATTAAATGCATCTCAAAATAAGGAAAAAAAAGTTCTGAGCCATTATTTTTTTTGCAGTCTGTTTTGTCTTTTTTTTCCTCTTAATCTCTGGGTGGTTCAGGATTTTGGTGCTGGCATGGATGTTCAGGGTTTGTTTTCTCGTTTGGATCAACTTGCTGCAAGAGTTCAGAGTATCCAAGATTATGTTGTCCAGACTCCAGCTTTAGAGCCTAGAATTCCTACTCCTGATTTGTTTTTTGGGGACAGATCTAAGTTTTTGAACTTTAAAAATAACTGCAAATTGTTTTTTGCTTTGAAACCCCGTTCCTCTGGTGATCCCATTCAGCAGGTTAAAATTGTCATCTCTCTGCTGCGTGGTGACCCTCAGGACTGGGCATTCTCCCTTGAATCAGGGGGTCCGGCATTGCTTAATGTAGACGCATTTTTTCAAGCCTCGGATTATTGTATGATGAACCTAATTGTGTTGATCATGCAGAAAAAAACCTTGTTGGCCCTGTGTCAGGGTCAGGAAGTGGCAGAATTATACTGCCAGAAATTTAGAAAATGGTCTGTGCTCACTAAATGGAATGAGGATGCTCTGGCAGCAATTTTCAGAAAGGGTCTTTCTGAAGCCCTTAAAGATGTTATGGTGGGGTTCCCCACGCCTGCTGGTTTGAGCGAATCTATGTCTCTAGCCATTCAGATTGATCGGCGCCTGCGCAAGCGCAAAGTTGTGCACCATATGGCGGTATCCTCTGAGCAGAGTCCTGAGCCTATGCAATGTGATAGGATTTTGACTAGAGCAGAACGGCAGGGATTCAGACGTCAGAATAGGCTGTGTTTTTACTGTGGTGATTCTGCTCATGTTATTTCTGTTTGCCCTAAGCGTACTAAGAGGGTTGCTAGGTCTGTTACCATCAGTACTGTACAGCCTAAATTTCTCTTATCTGTGACCCTGATATGCTCATTATCGTCCTTTTCTGTCATGGCATTTGTGGATTCAGGCGCTGCCCTGAACTTAATGGACTTGGAATTCGCCAGGCGCTGTGGTTTTTTCCTTGCAGCCTTTGCAGAGCCCTATTCCTTTGAGGGGCATTGATGCTACACCATTGGCCAAGGATAAACCTCAGTATTGGACTCAGCTGACCATGTGCTTGGCTCCAGCACATCAGGAAGATTGCCGTTTTCTGGTGTTGCATAATTTGCATGATGTTGTTGTACTGGGTTTTCCATGGTTACATGTACATAATCCTGTGCTGGATTGGAAATCTATGTCTGTGACTAGTTGGGGTTGTCAAGGGGTACATAGTGAAGATCCTTTGATGTCAATTTCCTCTTCCCCCTCTTCTGAAGTCCCTGAGTTTTTGTCGGATTTCCAGGATGTATTTGATGAGCCCAAGTCCAGTTCCCTTCCTCCACATAGGGACTGTGATTGTGCTATTAACTTGATTCCTGGCTGTAAGTTCCCTAAGGGTCGACTTTTCAATCTGTCTGTGCCAGAGCATGCCACCATGCGGAGTTATGTTAAGGAGTCTTTGGAGAAGGGGCATATTCGTCCGTCTTCATCACCATTGGGAGCGGTATTCTTTCTTGTTGCCAAGAAGGATGGCTCCTTGAGACCCTGTATTGATTATCGCCTTCTTAATAAAATCACGGTCAAATTCCAATACCCTTTACCTTTGTTTTCTGATTTGTTTGCTCGGATTAAGGGGGCTAGTTGGTTTACTAAGATTGACTTTCGAGGGGCATATAATCTTGCACGTATTAAACAGGGTGACGAATGGAAAACTGCATTTAATACGCCTGAAGGCTATTTTGAATACCTTGTGATGCCTTTCGGGCTTTCCAATGCTCCTTCTGTATTTCAGTCCTTCATGCGTGATATTTTCCGCAATTATCTTGATAAATTCATGATTGTGTATTTGGATGATATTTTGATTTTTTCCGATGATTGGGAGTCTCATGTGAAGCAGGTCAGGATGGTATTCCAGATCCTTCGTGATAATGCTTTATTTGTGAAGGGGTCTAAGTGCCTATTTGGAGTTCAGGTTTTTGGGTTTTATTTTTTCTCCCTCGTCTATAGAAATGGATCCTGTTAAGGTCCAAGCCATTCATGACTGGATTCAACCCACATCTGTGAAGAGTCTTCAGAAATTTTGGGGCTTTGCTAATTTTTATCGCCGTTTCATTGCCAACTTTTCCAGTGTGGTTAAGCCCCTGACCGATTTGACGAAGAAAGGCGCTGATGTGACTAATTGGTCCTCTGCGGCTGTTGAGGCCTTTTTAGGAGCTTAAACGCCGATTTACTTCTGCCCCTGTGTTGCGTCAGCCAGATGTTTCTCTTCCTTTTCAGGTTGAGGTTGACGCTTCTGAGATTGGGGCAGGGGCCGTTTTGTCTCAGAGGAATTCTGTTGGTTCTTTAATGAAACCGTGTGCCTTTTTTTCCAGAAAGTTTTCGCCTGCGGAGCGCAATTATGACGTCGGCAATCGGGAGTTGTTGGCTATGAAGTGGGCATTTGAGGAGTGGCGACATTGGCTTGAGGGAGCCAAGCCAAGCACCGCGTTGTGGTCTTGACCGATCAGAAGAATCTGATTTACCTCGAGTCGGCCAAGTGGCTGAACCCTAAACAGGCTCGATGGTCCCTGTTTTTCTCCCGTTTTGATTTTGTGGTCTTGTATCTTCCGGGATCTAAGAATGTTAAGGCTGATGCCCTCTCTAGGAGTTTTTTGCCTGATTCTCCTGGAGTCCTTGAGCCAGTTGGCATTCTTAAGGAAGGGGTGATTCTTTCTGACATCTCCCCTGATTTACGGCAGGTGCTTCAGGAATTTCAGGCTGATAAACCTGACCGCTGTCCAGTGGGGAAGCTGTTTGTTCCTGATAGATGGACAAGTAAGGTAATTTCTGAGGTTCAATGTTCGGTGTTGGCTGGTCATCCTGGAATTTTTGGTACCAGAGATTTGGTTGCTAGGTCCTTTTGGTGGCCTTCCTTGTCACGGGATGTGCGTTCTTTTGTGCAGTCCTGTGGGACTTGTGCCCGGGCCAAGCCTTGCTGTTCCCGCGCTAGTGGGTTGCTTTTGCCCTTGCCGGTCCCTGAGAGGCCCTGGACGCATATTTCCATGGATTTTATTTCGGATCTTCCTGTTTCCCAGAAGATGTCTGTTATCTGGGTGGTTTGTGACCGGTTCTCTAAAATGGTCCATTTGGTACCTTTGCCTTAATTGCCTTCCTCCTCTGATTTGGTTCCATTGTTTTTTCAGCATGTGGTTCGTTTGCATGGGATTCCGGAGAATATTGTGTCTGACAGAGGTTCCCAGTTTGTTTCTAGGTTTTGGCGGGCCTTTTGTGCTAGGATCGGCATTGATTTGTCTTTTTCTTCGGCGTTTCATCCTCAGACAAATGGCCAAACTGAGCGAACTAATCAGACCTTGGAAACCTATTTGAGATGCTTTGTGTCTGCTGATCAGGATGATTGGGTGGCTTTCTTGCCGTTGGCCGAGTTTGCCCTTAATAATCGGGCTAGTTCGGCTACTTTGGTTTCGCCTTTCTTTTGTAATTTTGGTTTTCACCCTCGTTTTTCTTCGGGGCAGGTTGAGCCTTCTGATTGTCCTGGTGTGGATTCTGTGATGGACAGGTTGCAGCAGATTTGGACTCATGTGGTAGACAATTTGACGTTGTCTCAGGAAAAGGCTCAACGTTTTGCTAACCGTCGTCGGTGTGTTGGTCCCCGGCTTCGGGTGGGGGATTTAGTCTGGTTATCTTCTCGTCATGTTCCTATGAAGGTTTCTTCCCCTAAGTTCAAGCCTCGGTTTATTGGTCCTTATAAGATTTCTGAGATTATCAATCCGGTATCTTTTCGTTTGGCCCTTCCAGCCTCTTTTGCCATCCATAATGTTTTCCACAGATCTTTGTTGCGGAGATATGTGGTGCCCGTTGTTCCCTCTGTTGATCCTCCTGCCCCAGTGTTGGTTGAGGGGGAGTTGGAATATGTGGTTGAGAAAATTTTGGATTCTCGTTTTTCGAGGCGGAGGCTTCAGTATCTTGTCAAGTGGAAGGGTTATGGCCAGGAGGATAATTCTTGGGTTATTGCCTCCGATGTTAATGCCGCCGATTTGGATTGTGCTTTTCACTTGGCTCGTCCTGATCGGCCTGGGGGCTCTGGTGAGGGTTCGGTGACCCCTCCTCAAGGGGGGGTACTGTTGTGAATCCCGCTCTTGGGCTCCCTCCGGTGGTTGTAAGTGCACTTTTGTGAATTCTGCTCTTGGGCTCCCTCCGGTGGTTTTAAGTGGAACGGCTGCTTCTTGGATTTAGCAGTCAGCAGCTGCTTCCACTGATCGTCTATTCTGGCTCGGCTATTTAGCCTGGCTCTACTCTTCATCCAGTGCCACTTGTCAATGGTTCATGGTTGGATTCACATCTCTTCTTGGATTTCCCTGATATTCTGACCAGTTCAGCAAAGATAAGTCCTTGCTTTGTTCTTTTGCAGTCCACATTTTGTGGACTTTATTGTTCAGCACATTCTATGTTTTTTCTAGTCCAGCTTGTCAGTATGGATTTATTTAGTTAAGCTGGAAGCTCTGGGAAGCAGATTTACCCTCCACACCTTTAGTCAGGTGTGGAGATTTTTGTAAACTCTGTGGTGGATTTTTCTAGTTTTTTAATACTGACCGCACAGTATTCTGTCCTATTCTATCTATCTAGCTAGCGTGGCCTCCTTTGCTTCATCCTGGTTTCATTCTGCGTATGTCATTTCCCTCTCCACTCACAGTCAATATTTGTGGGGGGCTGGCTATCCTTTGGGGATTTTTTCTGAGGCAAGATAGCTTTCCTGTTTCTATCTTTAGGGGTATATAGTCCTCTGGCTGTGACGAGGTGTCTAGGGAGTGATAGGAACATCCCACGGCTACTTCTAGTGTTGTGTTAAGCTTAGGAACTGCGGTCAGTACAGGTACCACCTCCTCCAGAGCTCGCCCCATGTTGCTCCTAAACCACCAGATCATAACAGAAACCACAATGACTAGCGAATTCAAAGTCCATTAAGTTCAAAGCGGTGCCAGAATCTACAAACGCCATGACAGAAAATGACGACAATGAGCAGATCAATGTCACAGATAACAGAAATTTAGGTTGTACGGTTCCAATGGTAACTGAACTAGCGATTCTCTGAGTACGCTTAGGGCAGAGCAAAATGACATGAGAAGCATCTCCACAGTAAAAACATAACCCATTCTGACGTCTGAATCCCCATCGTTCCGCTCCAGACAGAATCCTATCGCACTGCATAGGCTCAGGTATCTGCTCTGAGGACAACGCCACAGCGCACACAGTTCTTCGCTCACACAGGCGCCGATCAATCTGAATGGCCAGAGACATAGAATCGCTCAGACCAATAGGTGTGGGAAACCCCACCATAACATCTTTAACATATTCAGAAAGACCCTTTCTGAAAATTGCCGCCAAAGCATCCTCATTCCATTTAGTCAGCACAGACCATTTTCTAAATTTCTGACAATACAATTCTGCCGCTTCTTGACCCTGAAACAGGGTCAATAAGGTCTTCTCAGCATGATCCACAGAATTTGTTTCATCATACAACAGTCCTAGAGCCTGAAAAAAGGCTTCTACATTAAGCAAGGCAGGATTCCCAGATTCCAGGGAAAATGCCCAATCCTGAGGATCGCCACGCAGCAGGGAAATTACAATTTTAATCTGCTGAATGGGGTCACCAGAAGAACGAGGTTTCAGAGCAAAAAACAGTTTACAGTTATTTTTAAAACTAAAAAATTTAGACCTGTCCCCAAAAAATAAATCAGGAGTAGGAATCCTAGGCTCTAAGACCGGAGTCTGAACAATATAATCGGAAATACCCTGTACTCTAGCAGCAAGTTGATATACACAAGAAGCTAATCCCTGAACATTCATGCTAGCTCACAGCTCTTCAGTCACCCAGGGAAAAAGAAGGAAGGAAAGACAAAACAGACTGCAGAAAAAAAAATGGCTCAGCACTTTTCTTCCCTTCTTCTGAGATGCATTTAACTCATTGTTGGCCAGTTGTACTGTTATGATCCGGTGACCCTGGAGCAGCATGAGACTATCTCTGGAGTAGGTGGTACCTGTACTGACCGCAATCCTAATACTAACACCGCAACTAGAAGTAGCCGTGGGATGTTCCTAACATGGCCTAGACACCTCGACACAGAAGGAGGACTAAATACCCCTAAAGATGGAAATGGGAAGTACTATCTTGCCTCAGAGCAGATCCCCAAAGGATAGGCAGCCCCCCACAAATATTGACTGTGAGTTTAAGAGGGAATACGTACACAGGCAGAAAGACAGAATTTAGCAAAAGAGGCACTTCTAGCTAGATAGAAAAGGATAGGACAGAGTTCTAAGCGGTCAGTATAAAATTCTAGAAAAATCCACAGCAGAGTATACTATATTCTACATCTAACTAAAGACATAGAATGTATATCTGCATCCCCAGAGAATCCAGCAAGACAGAAAAATCCAAACAAAGTCTAAGCTGGACAAAAACACAATAGATTGCACTGCACATAAAAGCACACTGCATGCCTGCTACAGAGAACAAAAAAACAGACACATATCTTAGCTGAAATGACAGCAGGGCAAGAGGAGCCAGACAGAGATGCAATCCCTCCAAGATACAATGGACAACTGGCAGGGATAGAAGGATCCTACAAACCTAAATACCTAATAGAGCTGCAATAAGCAGAAACACCTGCCCTGGCTTACAATCCAGAAACCACTGCACTACCACTAACAACCACCGGAGGGAGCCCAAGAGCAGAATTCACAACAGGTGTCACCGTGCCTCTTGGGTGTAAGTGCAGACAGGTAACTTGCAATTAGCTGTCCTGCCAGTCTCTGAAGTAAAGCATAAACGTCTTTACTACATCGGTGTTCCGGCTATCGGGATTCTGCATCTCAGAAGGAGGCAGCCTGTGCTGGGTTGGTCCCCTTCTGGTATCCTCTCCTTTGCTCTGACTTCCTTCACGCTCTCTGCAATACAGTTCTGCCTTTCTGTGTGTCTCTTCTCAGAAGCTGTAGCACTTCAGGCTACACGGCTCCTCTGCTTCCTTTTCCTCTGTCTTTCTGACAGGAACTGAATCTTTTCCCTCCAGATCAGGATGTTCTTATAGGGGAGTTCACCTTAAAACAGGCTTAGAATTCCCCCTTCTGGTCTGGAGTGTGAACATGTTGCATGTTTGTGGTACCTGGTTGCAGTTATACTTCTTTGCCTCCAAACATAGCATCACTCTCCCCAAGAGGAAAGCAATACCCCTGTGACGACCAGGACCCTGGGGCGCCGCAATATTATTTCTGGTGTGATGTATTTTTTTGAGGATACTGTTTTCAGCGTGTGTGTGTGTGTGGGGGGTCCTGTTACAGTAAAGGACGATACAATTGCTTTATTTCTTCATTTCTGGCATAGTGTAGAGGTTGAGAAAGTAATTCCATAATGGCTGACCTGGCTTCAACTAGCATTAGATGCTAGTGGCAAGACGGTAGTAATTATAGGCTGGTTGATGATAATACTGGATTTTGAGCAGATCTGGAAATGTAAAAAAACATGCAGTCAAAGAAAATGTACATTGGCAATATGAATGCTTGACAGTGTTTTGTTTGTCTCTTTTTGCCTGATATAGGAAGAGGAAAGTAAGTGTAGGTAAGACGTATTAAAAATATTAATTCATTTGATTGTTAAATAATATTTGGAATCATCAGGTTCCTCGTTCGGTCTGCAGTGAGAATTGTCCTCTTGGGTTCAGGAAGGCCGTTCTACAAGGACAACCGGCCTGCTGCTTTGAATGTGTCCAATGTCTTCAAGGAGAAATATCCAACCAGACAGGCAAGTATTATATACTGTCTCTATTTAAACGAGATGTAATGTTCAGCAATTTATAGAGTGTTAAAAATATATTTATTTTAAATTTGGTTTTAACCCCTTTCCGACATCGGGATTAATAGTATGCCTATGACAGAGCCCTCACCTTTCCCGGCATATGACAACTGATCTACACAGCTGACATGTGCCCGCACCAGCTACAGGTTGAATTGCAATCCACCCAAGGCTGTTAACTAGTTAAATGCCGCTGTCAATTTCTGATAGCGGTATTTAACTCGCTCTTACTGGAAGTGTATCGGAAATCCCACCCATCGGTGACCCCGTCTCATGATCACAGATCACCGATGGATCGGCACGACCTCTATGGTTGTCATTGCCAGATTGGTATAGTTGTAACCCCATGGTCGGCACTCATGGCAAGTGAGAATTTCTGCTGCACACAGGCGATCTGATCATTGCCTGTGTGTAGCAGAGGCGATCGAAGTACTGCTGCTTCTAGTCTCCCACGGAGACTAGTGAAGCATGCAAAAAGTAAACAAAAAATGTTTTTAAAATGTTTTCGCCCTATTAAAAAAAACTATTTAAAATCAAACACACATATTTGGTATCACTGCATTCAGAATCATCGAATCTATCAATATAAAAAAAGAATTATCCCGATCACTAAACGGCGAAATGAGAAAAAAATTAAAAATATCAGAATTACCTTTTTTGGTCGCCGCTACATTGCAATAAAATGCAATAATGGGCTAGCAAAAGATCATATCTACACCGAAATGGTATCAATAAAATCATCAGCTCGGCAAGCAAAAAATAAGCCTTCACCCAACACAAAATCATGAAAAATGGAGATGCTACAGGTCTCGGAGAATGGCGCCATTTTTTTTTACCAAACTTTGGATTTTTTTTCACCACATAAATAAAAAAGAACCTAGACATGTTTGGTGTCTATGAATTCATAATGACCTGGAAAATCAGAATGGCAGGTCAGTTTTAGCAATTAGTAAACATGGTAAAAAAAAAAAAAAAAAAGCTGTGGGATTGCACTTTTTTTTTCAATTTCATCGCACTTGGAATTTTTTTTCCTATTTTCTAGTGCACAACATGTTAAAACCAATGGAGCTGTTCAAAAGTACAACTCGTCCTGCAAAAAAACAAGCCCTCACATAGCCATATTGAAAGAAAAATAAAGAGTTATGGCTCTGGGAAGAATGGGAGCAAAAAAAAAGAAAATGAAAAAAATGAATATCCCCCTGGTCATGAAGGGGTTAATATGCATTTTGTGTTAAAGAAAAAGCAAATACTCAGCAAATAGTGTTGATTGTTTCACGCTCCTTTTTATAGAATAAATGGGAGTCAACACATTGGTTCTGGTTAAAATCCTACTACTGTTTCAAACATATGAATCTTAGGCCGTTTCACATTAGCGTTTTGAGGAGCTGCAGAGGGCTGTGGACTTCCTCCGTGAAGCCCCGCCCTCGGCCACACCTGTGTCTCTAGCTCCACCTACTTCTGCATGCGGCCTGCATTTGGCCTGCATACCTATCTTTAACATTAGGTACGCAGGTCGTGCGGCTGTATGCGGATGCTTCCGCATGCGTCGTTTTGACCAGCGTAGGACGCAGCTGGTAGTAATTTCTTGTTTTTGCCACATCGTCAAAACGACACATGCGGAAGCATCCGCATACAGCCGTATGACCTGCATACCTATGTTGAAGATAGGAACGCAGGTCGCATGCAGGCCACATGCAGAAGTAGGTGGAGCTAGCGGCAGAGGTGCGGCTGAGGGCTGGGCTTCACGGAGGAAGTCCGCAGCTCCTCAAAACGCAAGTCTGAAACTAGCCTTAGTTGTAAAAATTCATATCCATGTAAAGTTTGTGAGCTACAGTATAAAAATTTTCATTTCCATTTTAATCACTGCACTCATAGATCATATAGCTGGATTTAGTAAGGATCATCTGCTCCAATAATGGGCCAACTGAGACTCACATAGGCATTATATTATTTCTCATAGTTTGGGAGACCTTCATGTGCTTTTTTAGCAAACTCTATGTGGGCTTTCATACGTCTTGCACTGAGGAGAGGCTTCCATCTGGCCACTCTGCCATAAAGTCCTGACTGGTAGAGGGCTGCAGTGATAGTTGACTTTGTAGAACTTTCTCCCATCTCCCTACTGCATCTCTGGAACTCAGCCACAGTGATCTTGGGGTTCTTCTTTACATCTATCACAAGGTTCTTCTCCCATGATTGCTCAATTTGGCTGGACGGCCAGGTCTATAAAGACTTCTGGTGGTCTCAAACTTCTTCCATTTCCCCTTCCCGACCCATGACGCCACGTAGGCGTCATGAAAACCTGTGCCAATCCGACCCATGACGCCTATGTGGCATCATGGACTGATTGCGTCCCTGCAGATCGGGTGAAAGGGTTAACTCCAATTTCACCCGATCTGCAGGGACAGGGGGAGTGGTGCTTCATCCCAGGGGGGGTGGCTTCACCCCCTCGTGGCTACGATCGCTTTGATTGGCTGTTGAAAGTGAAACTGCCAATCAGAGCGATTTGTAATATTTCACCCAAAAAAACTGTGAAATATTACAATCGAGCCATGGCCGATGCTGCAATATCATCGGCCATGGCTGGAAAACCTAATCTGTACCCCCCCACCCCACTGATCTCCTCCCCAGTCCTCCGTTATGTGGTCCGCCCCCTTAAGTGGTCCTGTCCGCTCCCAGCGTCGTCTTGTCCGCTCCCCCTGTGCTCCGGTCCCCACCCGTGATCCGATCACCCCCCCTCATACTCACCGGGCCTCCCGGTGTCCGTCCGCCTTCTCCATGGGCGCCGCTATCTTCCAAAATGGCGGGCGCATGCGGCCGGCAGATTCATTTCAGATATATTTTGATCACTGCGATATAGCCTATCACAGTGATCAAAATAAAAAAAATAGTAAATGACCCCCCCTTTATCACCCCCATAGGTAGGGACAATAATAAAAATAAATAAAATATATTTTTTTCTTTTTCTACTAGGGTTAGGGTTAGAACTAGGGTTAGAACTAGGGTTAGGGTTAAGGTTAAGGTTAGGGTTAGGGTTAGGGTTAGGGGTAGGGTTAGGGTTAGGGGTAGGGTTAGGGTTAGGGCATGTGCACACAGTGCGGATTTGGCTGCGAATCCGCAGCGGATTGGCCGCGGATCCGCAGCGGATTGGCTGCAGATCTGCAACGGATTGGCCGCTGTGAATTCATAGCAGTTTTCCATCAGGTTTACAGTACCATGTACACCTATGGAAAACTAAATCCGCTGTGCCCATGGTGCGGAAAATACCGTGCAGAAACGCTGTGTTGCATTTTCCGCAGCATGTCAATTTTGTGCGGATTCCGCAGCGTTTTACACCTGTTCCTCAATAGGAATCCGCAGGTGAAATCCGCACAAAAAACACTGGAAATCCGCTGTAAATCTGCAGGTAAAATGCAGTGCCTTTTACCTGCGGATTTTTCAAAAATGGTGCGGAAAAATCTCACACAAATCCGCAAAGTGGGCACATAGCCTTAGGGTTAGGGTTGGAATTAGAGTTAGGGTTGGAATTAGGGCTAGGGTTGGAAATAGGGTTAAAGGGAACCTGTCACCTGAATTTGGCGGGACCAGTTTTGGGTCATATGGGTGGGGTTTTCGGGTGTTTGATTCACCCTTTCCTTACCCGCTGGCTGCATGCTGGCCGCAATATTGGATTGAAGTTCATTCTCTGTCCTCCAGAGTACACGCCTGCGCAAGGCAAGATTGCCTTGCGCAGGCGTGTACTACGGAGGACACAGCATGAACTTCAATCCAATATTGTGGCCAGCATGCAGCCAGCGGGTAAGGAAAGGGTGAATCAAACACCCGAAAACCCCGCCCATATGACCCAAAACTGGTCCCGCCAAATTCAGGTGACAGGTTCCCTTTAAGATTAGGCTTGTGGTTAGGGTTAAGGATAGGGTTAGGGGTGTGTTGGGGTTACAGTTGTGGTTAGGGTTGGGATTAGGGTTAGGGTTGGGATTAGGGTTAGGATTAGTGTTAGGGTTGGGAATAGGGTTATGGGTGTGTTGGGGTTAGCGTTGTGGTTAGGGGTGTGTTGGGGTTAGGGTTGTGATTAGGGTTATGGCTACAGTTGGGATTAGGGTTATGGGTGTGTTGGGGTTAGTGTTGAAGTTAGAATTGAGGGGTTTCCACTGTTTAGGCACATCAGGGGTCTCCAAACGCAACATGGCACCACCATTGATTCCAGCCAATCTTGCGTTCAAAAAGTCAAATGGTGCTCCCTCCCTTCCAAGCCCCGACGTGCACCCAAACAGTGGTTTACCCCCACATATGGGGTACCAGCGTACTCAAGACAAACTGGGCAACAACTATTGGGGTCCAATTTCTCCTGTTACCCTTGCAAAAATAAAAAATTACTTGCTAAAACATAATTTTTGAGGAAAGAACAATTATTTTTTATTTTCACGGCTCTGCGTTATAAACTTATGTGAAGCACTTGGGGGTTGAAAGTGCTCACCACACATCTAGATAAGTTCCTTGGGGGGTATAGTTTCCAAAATGGGGTCACTTGTGGGGTGTTTCTACTGTTTAGGCACATCAGGGACTCTGCAAATGCAACGTGATGCCCGCAGACCATTCCATCAAAGTCTGCATTTCAAATGTCACTACTTCCCTTCCAAGCCCTTACGTGCGCCCAAACAGTGGTTTACCCCCACATATGGGGTACCAGCGTACTCACAACAAACTGGGCAACAAATATTGGGGTCCAATTTCTCCTGCTACCCTTGTGAAAATAAAAAATTGCTTGCTAAAACATCTTTTTTGAGGACAGAAAAATGATTTTATATTTTCACGGCTCTGCGTTGTAAACTTCTGTGAAGCACTTGGGGGTTCAAAGTGCTCACCACACATCTAGATAAGTTTCCTTGGGGGTCTAGTTTCCAAAGTGGGGTCACTTGTGGGGAGTTCCTACTGTTTAGGCACATCAGGGGCTCTGCAAACGCAACGTGATGCCCGCAGAGCATTCCATCAAAGTCTGCATTTCAAAACATCACTACTTCCCTTCCGAACCCCGACGTGTGCCAAATCATTGGTTTACCCCCACATATCATCGTACTCAGGACAAACTGGACAACAACATTTGGGGTCCAATTTCTCCTTTTACCCTTGGGAAAATAAAAAATTCCGGGCTAAAAATCATTTTTGAGGAAAGAAAAATAATTTTTTATTTTCATGGCTCTGCGTTATAAAATTCTGTGAAGCACCTGGGGGTTTTAAGTGCTCACTATGCACCTAGATAAGTTCCTTGGGGGGTCTAGTTTCCAAAATAGGGTCACTTGTAGGGGAGCTCCAATGTTTAGGCACACAGGGGCTCTCCAAACGCGACATGGTGTGCGCTAACGATTGGAGCTAATTTTCCATTCAAAAAGTCAAATGGCGCGCCTTCCCTTCCGAGCCTTGCCGTGCACCCAAACAGTGGTTTACCCCCACATATGAGGTATCGGCGTACTCAGGAGAAATTGCCCAACAAATTTTAGGATCCATTTTATCCTGTTGCCCATGTGAAAATGAAAAAATTGAGGCTAAAAGAAATTTTGTGTGAAAAAAAGTACTTTTTCATTTTTACAGATCAATTTGTGAACCACCTGAGGGTTTAAAGTGCTCACTATGCTTCTAGATAAGTTCCTTGGGGGGTTTAGTTTCCAAAATGGGGTCACTTGTGGGGGAGCTCCAATGTTTAGGCACACAGGGGCTCTCCAAACCTGACATGGTGTCCGCTAGCGATGGAGATAATTTTTCATTCAAAAGTCAAATGGCGCTTCTTCCCTTCCGAGCCTTACCATGTGCCCAAACAGTGGTTTACCCCCACATGTGAGGTATCGGTGTACTCAGGAGAAATTGTACAACAAATTTTAGGATCCATTTTATCCTGTTGCCCATGTGAAATTGAAAAAATTGAGGCTAAAATATTTTTTTTGCGAAAAAAAGTACTTTTTCATTTTTACGGATTCATTTGTGAAGCACCTGGGGGTTTAAAGTGCTCACTATGCTACTAGATAAGTTCCTTGGGGGGTCTAGTTTCCAAAATGGGGTCACTTGTGGGGGAGCTCCAATGTTTAGGCACACGGGGGCTCTCCAAACGTGACATGGTGTCCGCTAAAGATTGGAGCCAATTTTTCATTCAAAAATTCAAATAGCGCTCCTTCCCTTCCAAGCCCTGCCGTGCGTCCAAACAGTGGTTTACCCCCACATATGAGGTATCAGCGTACTCAGGACAAATTGGATAACAATGTTCGTTGTCCAGTTTCTCCTTTTACTCTTGGGAAAATAAAAAAATTGTTGCGAAAAAATCATTTTTGCGACTAAAAAGTTAAATGTTAATTTTTTCCTTCCATGTTGCTTCTGCTGCTGTGAAACACCTGAAGGGTTAATAAACTTCTTGAATGTGGTTTTAAGCACCTTGAGGGGTGCAGTTTTTAGAATGGTGTCACTTTGGGGTATTTTCAGCCATATAGAACCCTCAAACTGACTTCAAATGTGAGGTGGTCCCTAAAAAAAATGGTTTTGTAAATTTTGTTGTAAAAATGAAAAATCACTGGTCAAATTTTAACCCTTATAACTTCATAGCAAAATAAAAATTTGTTTCCACAATTGTGCTGATGTAAAGTAGACATGTGGGAAATGTTATTTATTAAATATTTTGTGTCACATAACTCTCTGGTTTAACAGAATAAAAATTCAAAATGTGAAAATTGCAAAATTTTCAAAATTTTCGCTAAATTTCCATTTTTTTCACAAATAAACTCAGAAATTATCGACCTAAATTTACCACTAACATGAAGCGCAATATGTCTCGAAAAAACAATCTCAGAATGGCTAGGATCCGTTGAAGCATTCCTGAGTTATTACCTCATAAAGGGACACTGGTCAGAATTGCAAAAAACGGCAAGGTCATTAAGGCCAAAATAGGCTGGGTCATGAAGGGGTTAAGGATTATGGAGATCACTGTGCTTTTAGGAACCTTGAGTACTGCAGAATTCTTTTGTAACCTTTGCCAGATCTGTGCCTTGCCACAATTCTGTCTCTGAGCTCCTTGGCCAATTCCTTTGACCTCATGATTCTCATTTGGTCTGACATGCACTGTGAGCTGTGAGCTCTTATATAGACAGGTGTGCACCTTTCCAAATCAAGTCCTATTAGTTTAGTTAAACACAGCTGGGCTCCAATGAAGGAGTAGAACCATCTCAAGTTCAGTTTTTATTTCTATTAAATTTGCAAAAGTTCTACATTTCTGTTTTTTTCAGTCAATATGGAGTGCAGAATGTACATTACTGAGAAAAAATGAACTTCTTTAAATTTACCAAACGGCTGCACTGAAACAAATAGTGAAAAATTTAAAGGAGTCTGAATACTTTCCGTACCAACTGTACATAACCAATAAGGAATCTAAGGGCTTTTTCAAACATCAGTGTGCCTAGTATGTGTAGTGACAGTTTTCACACGTACAGAAGACACTGACATGTAGACCCATTCAAATGAATGGGTCTTTGCACATATCTGTGTTTTTTTCATGGACCGTGTGTCTGAGTGACCTACATGACGACAAGTGTTATGATCCTCAGTGGCTTAGGATCACAAATCTAACCAGCTAAGTCAGAGATAATAGGACGAGCTCTGGGGATGTGGTAACTGGACTGACCGCAAACCTGATCCTAACCGCACACACTATAGGTAGCCGTGGAACGTTTCCTGAAATCCTAGATGTCTCTTCAAGGCCTGAGAAACTGACTACCCCTAGAGATAAAGTAAAGACCTACTTGCCTCAGAGAAATAACCCCAAAGATATAGAAAGCCCCCCACAAATAATAACGGTGAGTTAAGAGGAAAAGACAAACGCAGAGATGAAACAAGTTAAGCAAATGAGGCCCGCTAACACTAGATAGTCAGTAAAAAACCCTATACAAAAATATCCACGCAGAGAATGCAAGAACCCCCACATCAACTAACGATGTGGGGGGAGCAACTCAGCACCCCAGAGCTACCAGCAAGCAGAGATATCACATATTAGCAAGCTGGACAAAACTCATCATATTCTAGGAAACATATTGAACACAGATGAGCCAGAATAAACAAACAGAACTTAGCTTCTCTTGGAGAGACTGATAACGGATGTAGACAGGAGGAATCAGAATAGCACTGAATACAACGACAACAGGCAAGGAATGAAGGACCAGGTGAATTAAATAGGAAACCTGACTAGCAGATGACAAGACAGCTGATCCCAGCCATAAACCTGCAGAATAACAAAAAGAGCCACCAGGGGGAGCCCAAAGAGAGAACTCACACAGTACCACTCACAACCACAGGAGGGAGCCCGGAAACAGAGTTCACAACAGACAAGTCAATGGGTCGATGTAAACACATACTGCACACGGATGTGGTCCATGTGCCGCTTCAGTACCACATGGACGGCCGCCGGTGAAGAAGCGCTACAGTAAGCGCTGTTCCCCGGTGGCAGGTGCTGAAGACCACTCTCATCATTATCCCCTGTTCTGACAGTGATCGGCACGAGCAGAAGAGAAAGATGAGAGTTATATTAAAATCAGAACGATGACAGCAGGTGGGAGCTTTTTGTACTGTTACTCCCAGCATGTGACACCTGGTGCCACTAATAACAATGACAGCAACAAACATAAAAACACTGACAGGTAGATAGGTATACAGGGAATGATAGAAATGTACTAACCAAATAGGAATAGGCCATTGAGGAAACTATACACCCAAAAACAGCACACAACAATCTACAGTATTAACATCGACCTCCAATTCAGCACAGTGTCTACAAGGAGCAAGGAAGCAAAGCTTTCACTGACAATGCAGATAAGGTCTGGTCAGGTTTTATAGGAGCAGGCAATGAACAGATAAGAAGCAGCTGAAATGGAGGTGCAAGATTCTTACCAGCATAGAAATGGATCGATAACCACTTCAGCATCAAAGGAAACCAAAATCCACTTATTATGGGACACAAACACACAGACTAAATGTAAGGTCTGCGATTGGTAATACTTAGTGATCTTCTAATCCAGATCTCCCAGGACGACGTGACACACTTGTGACAATAAGGTTTCGCATGTGCACAGTTTCCCAAAAACACTATATGTACTCTGCATCCGTGTCTGCGATAATTACATGCATAACCAAACATTTTTATAATTTTCAACTGAGTCGGTTGGAGTGATTTGTGTGTAAACTTATTTTCATATTCTTAGGCAACCATGTTTGTGGAAGTAATGTGCCAAAAATGCTGAGTTTATTCTTTAACCCATATCTGTGGGAGTACTTTGCCAAAAGACATTGTGTCTCTTCATTAACCCATATCTGCAGGAGCTAAAGTGCTGTGCGAAAGTACGGAACTTTTCAACCTTTCCCCACATATCATGCTTCAAACATAAAGATACTAAATGTAAATTTTTGGTGAAGAATCAACAACAAGTGGAACAAAATTGTGAAGTTGAATGAAATTTATTGGTTATGTTAATTATTTTGTGCAAATTCCAAAACTGAACAGTGTTTATTGCTGAAAAGCAATATTATTCGGCTCCTTTACTTTCAGTGCAGCAAACTCACTCCAGAAGTTCATTGTGGATCTCTGAATGACCCAACGTTGTCGTAAATGCCTAATGATGATAAATATAATCCACCTGTGTGTAAAAGTCTCCGTATAAATGCACCTGTTCTGTGATTGTCTCAGGGTTCTGTTTGAAGCACAGAAAGCATCATGAAGACCAGGGAACACTACAGGCAGGTCCGTGATACTCTTATGGAGAAGTTTAAAGCTAGATTTGGATACAAAGTTATTTCCAAAACTTTAAACATCCCAAGGATCACTGTGCAAGCAATCATATTTAAATGAAAGGAGTATCATACCATTGCAAATCTACCAAGACCCGGTCGTCCCTCTAAACTTTCATCACAAAGAAGGAGAAGACTGATCAGAGATGTAGCCAAGAGGCCAATGATCACTCTGGATAAACTGCAGAGATCTACTGCTGAGGTGGGACAGTATGTCCATGGGACAACAATCAGTCATACACTGCACAAATCTGGCCTTTTTGGAAGAGTGGCAAGAAGAAAGCCATTTCTCAAAGATATCCATAAAAAGAGTTGTTTAAAGTTTGCAACAAGCCCCCTGGGAGACACACCAAACATGAGGAAGAAGGTGCTCTGGCTAGATGAAACCAAAATCGAACTTTTTGGCAACAATGCCAAACGATATGTTTGGCATAAAGGCAACACAGCTCATCACCCTGAACACATCATCCCCACTGTCAAACATGGTGGTGGCAAAATCATGGTTTGGGCCTTCTTTTGTTCAGCAGGGAAAGGGAAGATGATTAAAATTGATGGGAAGATGGATGGAGCCAAATACAGGACCATTCTTGAAGAAAACCTGTTGGAGTCTGCAAAAGACCTGAGACTGGGACGGAGATTTGTCTTCCAAAAAGACCATGATCCCATAATGATCCACATAAAGCAAAATCTACAATGGAATGGTTCACAAATAAACGTATCCAGGTGTTAGAATGGCCAAGTCAGAGTCCAGACCTCAATCCAATCGAGAATCTGTGGAAAGAGCTGAAAACTGCTGTTCACAAGCGATCGCCATCAAACCTCACTGAGCTTGAGCTGTTTGCTCAGGAATAATGGGCAAGAATTTCAATCTCTCGATGTGCAAAACTGATACATACCCCAAGCGACTTGCAGCTGTAATCGCAGCAAAAGGTGGCACAACAAAGCATTAAGTTAAAAGGGCCGAATAATATTGCACACCCCACTTTTCAGTTTTGGAATTTCCACAAAAATGTAAAATAACCAATAAATTTTGTTCAACTTCACAATTGTGTTCCACTTGTTCGTGATTGTTCACCAAAAATTTACATTTGCTATCTTTATGTTTGAAGCATGATATGTGGGAAAAGGTTGAAAAGTTCCAGGGGACTGAATACTTTCGCAATGCTCTGTATATGCTTTTAAGCCGCTGTGTATCCTGCAACCTTGCCTGTGGGGTTACTGAGGGCCATTGTCTGGGTGTGGAATTTGTTATCAGCTTCTTTGGGATAAATATGGAAACATGCTCTATGGATGCAATTTTTACTTGGACAGCCGCCAGTAGCAAACCTTGCTGCGGACCGCCAGCTCGATCCAACATCATACTACAATCTTTTCATCGGATGGCATTTGCAATATACAGTATTGCAACAGACATTGTGGAGCTGTGGGGGTACTGTGCCCTTTGCGCTGTGTGTGAAAATTGTAATAAGCTTCTGTTACATTGAACTGTGGTGCACATGGATTGTTGATTCCAATGTGCCACAGGGTTGGGCCTGCCCAGGAAGGGGCATAACTAATCGTCTACCTGGAGTTCACTCGAATGCCTGATAGTGAAGACAGACTGGTACCAGATACCTATCCTAGACAAATCTGGGTACTGCAGCTGGGGTTAGGTTCACTGACACCGAATAGGGATATGTTGCAGGGATTGGCTGCACAGGGACTGGGGACAGTGTTCAGGCTCTGGCCACTCTGGAAGCAGGGAATTTCAGGAACAGGACTGGCCACACTGGGACCAGGGGACATTGTCCTGGCTCTGGCCGCACGTAGACCAGGGAACAAGGTTCAAGACCAGGCCGCACTGGGACCAGGGGATAACATTAAGGCACTGGCTACACTTAGAAAAGGTTACAAGGTTCATGACACTGGCCACACCGGGACCATGGGATAACGTTCAGAACACTGGCCGCACCGGGACCAGTAATTTGGGTTCAGGACCCTAGCCACACTGGGACCAGAGGATCTCATAACTGCACTGGTAGAATACCAACTACCTAATGACTTAACTGGTTGCATGGCAACTTCTTAAGGGAGTGGGAGTCTTTTATACAGCATGACTCCAAGCAATTGGCTGCAAGCCATCTTGCAGGTGAATACATTATGCTAAATGCCTCTTGGCTGCAGGCATTTATAATATGCACATGCTGCCCCTTTAAGAGCAGGAGAGTGCCCGCATCACCAGGGCAGGAGGAGACATGAGCATGCCGGGCAACCACCCTGTGGGGCCAGGTGGTAAGTAGGCTGGCTGTTATGACCTGGTGGTTAATAAGCAACATGGGACGAGCTCTGAGGAGGTGGTATCTGTACTGACCGCAGTTCCTGATCCTAACACCAACACTAGAAGTAGCCGTGGGATGTTCCTGTCACTCCCTAGACACCTCGTCACAGCCTGAGAACTAACCACCCCTAAAAATGGAAACAGAAAGCTATCTTGCCTCAGAGAAAATCCCCAAAGGAAAGATAGCCCCCCACAAATATTGACTGTGAGTGGAGAGGGAAATGACACACACAGAATGAAACCAGGATTTAGCAAAGGAGGCCACTTCTAACTAGATAGACAGAACAGGAAAGAATACTGTGCGGTCAGTATTAAAAGCTAGAAAAATCCACACAGAGTTACAAAAAAATCTCCACACCCGACTCACGGTGTGGAGGGCAAATCTGCTTCCCCAGAGCTTCCAGCTAAGCTGAATATATCATACTGACAAGCTGTACAAGAAAAAACATAACATGAGCTGAACGATTAAGTCCACAGCAAGTGGACAACAAAAGAACAAGCAAGGACTTACCTTTGCTGAAATGGACAGGCTATCAGAGAAATCCAAGGAGAGATCTGAATCCAACCAAGAAACATTGACAGCTGGCACTGGCTGAAGACTAGAGCCAGGCTAAATAGCAGAGCCAGGAGAGACGATCAGTGGAAGCAGCTGCTAATGCTAAACCCAAGGAGCAGCAGTTCCACTTAAAAACACCGGAGGGAGCCCAAGGGCAGAATTCACAAAAGTGCCATTTACAAGCACCGGAGGGAGCCCAAGAACGGAATTCACAACAGCTGGCGTCCCTTCATGGAGGGAGAACTGGACACCATGCAAGGGTGCAGTCATAGCGCTACAGCTTCTGTGGGGGTGGGGTTCTCAAGAGCCTATGTGTGCTCTGTCCTTATGAGTAGTGAGACTAAAAAATAATTTTACTCTACCTTTGGGGCAAGGCCTAAAGGATTTAACTGCTCTTTCCAATTACAGAACCTCTTAATTGTCATGGATGGCTATCCTGTCTTGCAATATCAGCTGCTGACGCAGTTTAGAAGTGGTTAATTTGCTTGACTGCTGCATTCCTTGGATGCGGTACATGTTTATCAGGTTGTCTCTCCAGACAAGAAACATGATTCTCTGTTACACGTGTGTATTCTGCAACCCCTCCTGTTAGTGGTTTGAGATTGGATGGCTGAGAGTGCCTCTAGTTCCTTCACTTTGTGTTCCCCCAGGTTCCCTCTTGATGATGGTCACAGTTCGAACAAACAAAAAAGTAGAAAGGGAGTACAATTGCATTACCCCTAGCTGAAGTATTTTTGCGTGGTTGACTGCTTTGAACAATTATTCCCAAGGAAACACTTTGGGCCCCCAGGACCCTAAGGCAACAGCATTGGAGAGGCATCCCAAGGTAAAGGGGCCGGGACTGGAGGTAGCAAGCTTTGCGGTGGACAGCTATCTGTATACAGAGTTAAAGTGCAAGCTTTTAGTCTTTGGCTGCTCTACTGTACGCTACTGAAGATAAAAGTTTGACTGTGGATGAAATTTGCAAGCTGCTAATGTTAGTGTATGGTGCCCCATGCTCTTTGGGTGAATTTTTCAAGCTGTTTATGTAGGGGTACTGTGCCCCTTGCGCTGTGAGTAAAATTTGTAAACTGCTAATGTAGGGGTACTGTGCCTCATGCTCTGTGGATAAAATTTGTAAGTTGCTTCTGAGGAGGTATTCTGCCCAATACTCTGGGTTTGAAATTTTAACTGGACTGGAAGTATCCAGCCTCTGTCTCTGTGAGGGCACTGTTAAAATGTGTTTGTTATTCATTTACTTCCTAATTTACCATGATTGCTATAGTGATGGAACCATTTAAGTCATTTCCCTATTCAAATTTTGTTTCAGGGCAATTATTCCATTCTTACCACTTTTAAGTTTCCTTTTACAGCCCCCTAGCCCTGACTCTGTCCATTTTGCAACCATTTTAAGGTACCAAAGTTTGTTTCCACATTGACTTCTATTGGGTTTTATTGTATGTTCGTCAAACCCAGCAAACCTGAACATCCACGAGTTCTCTAATCTATAATTAGTAACCTTATTGTTTGATTTTCAGGATCAATCCAATGTATAAAATGTCCTTGGGATCAATGGCCAAATGATGAACAATCCAGATGTCGTGCAAAGTCAATCGAGTTCTTTTCATTTGAAGATAATCTTGGAAAGATCTTGGCAGCTACCAGTATCATGTCCTCATTTGTTCCTCTTTTTATAATGAGACTTTTCTTTTACTACAAACAAAGTCCTATAGTTAAGGCCAACAATTTTTCTGTAAGTTGTCTTCTTCTGCTGTCCTTAACCTTCTGCTTCCTGTGCTCCATAGTCTTCATTGGATATCCACAACTGGAGAAATGTATTTTTCGTCAGGCCGCTTTCAGCATGGCATTCACTCTTTGTGTTTCTAGTGTTTTATCGAAGACTATCATGGTGGTGTTTGCTTTCCGAGCCACCAGACCAGGTAGCAATTTTAAAAAATGGACAAGCCCTCGGGTGCCCTTCTTCATCATTCTTGTATGCTTGCTCTTACAGCTGATATTGTGTGTCGCTTGTCTGTCTACCTTTCCACCCTTCCCACAATATAACACTCAAAGTAAACCTGGAGTCATCATTGTAGAATGTAACGAGGGTTCATCCTTCACCTTGTGGATCATGTTGGGTTATTTGTTTCTTCTGGCGACCATCAGTTTCATAGTGGCCTTCCTTGCTCGAATACTTCCCGACAGCTTTAATGAAGCCAAGTTTATCACATTCAGCATGTTGGCCTTCCTTAGTGTCTGGATATCTTTTATCCCAGCCTCACTCAGTGCCCAGGGTATATATGTTGTAGCTATGGAGATTTTTGCTATCTTGGCATCTAGTTGGGCTTTGGTTATCTGTATGTTTCTTCCTAAATGTTTCATCATATTATTCAGACCAGATATGAACTCTAGGAATTATCTCATGAGGAGAGAAAGATCATATGAATGAAAAATAATTATCTTATTTATATTAGGGCAAAAAGAAGAAACTATACATTGTATAAGAGATCAGAGAATCTGTTAGAGGCAAATAAAATTCACCTCAAATAATACAAAAATAATTTCTCTAGAATTTTCATTTTATTGTGATCCACATGGCTGAAATTCAGACATATCGTCATTCTGCTGAAAAGTAGTGAGCAAAATGGCAAAAAAAAAATAACTGCTCTCCTCACCACTTGTCTGACAAACTGCCACAGATTTCCATCCACTGTTCTACGCCTCCTCTTATGTCAACTTTTGTGATCTTCACTTGGTGTTGGACTTCTGGTCAGAGTAGACCTCAGAAGTTACAACCCATGCTGTGAGGTGCATCGCCCAAAGTCTAGTAATTGCCTTGGGTGACAAGCATGGTGACATCATGACAGACATTGTGATGCCATGATGACCAATATTTTGCAATGCCAATGTGATGCATTATTCGTATTCTGCGTTGGAAACACTGACAGTGACTAAAGATCAAGGAAGAAGATGCAAGAGGCCACATGAAGCAATAAAAAGTAGCTTGTGTTAGAAGGAACAGGTAAATGGTGAGTTTTTTTTCCCTTAAAGTTAATTTGTCATCCCCCGGGATGTACTGTATATGACCTATTAATATGTGAATACAGGTCATAGAAATGTTACACTAGTCCTACCTGTCTGTCTCATATTAGCGGTCTTGTTGTGGAGAAATGTTATACTCTTTCTTTAAGTTAATGATTTTTTCCAGGCTTTGGGGCGTGCGGTATCTGGAAGAAATCCCTGCCTTTTGCATTCATTGTAATTAGTGATGTGCGAGCACTAAAATGCTCGGGTGCTCATTGCTCGGGTCCAGCAAATTGGAATACTTGGGTACTGCGACCTGAGCAAAGAGCCCAATGTAAGTCTATGGGAGACCCGAGTATTTTTACCGCGATCCCCCCAGGGGGTCATTTTAAGGTCTAAAAACATCAGAAAATGATGGAAACACTGCTCAAATGACACAGGAATATCATGGGGATCGCCCCTGGAAGCATTTCGCGGGCATGGTCCTCTCTCCTACTGTACCAGTTATGACTTGTATTGTTCAAGATTATTGTACTTGTTTTTATTATGTATACCTCTCCTCACTTGTAAAGCGCCATGGAATAAATGGCGCTATAACAATAAATAATAATAATAATAATAATAATTTCTGACTCATAGGTCTCAGCTGTAAGCAATGTTGTCAGAGTTTCACGCCATTTTTACAGGTGCACCAAAAAAATTTAAAAACGTAAACAAAATGGATTTTTCTGGGAAATATGTTAAGGTCCATCCTTTCCAGACTAATGACTTGCATATAAGGCTAAATAATTAACTTCAGACCAAAATATTCCTCCACCACTTGAGCTATGTTCATGCGCAGGGTTTTTTATGCCTTTTTCAACTCTAACATTGCTTTCAACCAATACAAATGCATTCACTGGGAAATGTCATTGTAACATTTAACACCCCTAGCTGGCCATGTGGTGTGTGACATATAAGCAGACCTATCTAGTTTCATTTATGAAGAAGGGGCTCATAAAGTCACAAAGCTTATTTTTAAAGGGGAATCAGGCGGCATTAATATTCTTAAAGGGCCATTATTAAACAGTGGGTCTCCTATGCTGTTATTGCTAATCAGTTGATGCTGTGAAGGTGCAGGCTTTTAGTAAAAATATGGAGGACGAATCGTTGGATGAAGTGATGAAGTGATAAAAAAAGGGCCATGGTGATGACAGGAATGGGAACGTACATTATTAATAACAGCGCTGGCTATGGGAGGTATGAGATCCAGGATACAGCCTACAATGATTAGTCATTTAGCCACAACCAATTACCAGAATGTGTTTCATGACCATGAGAATATTGGTGTAACCGATGCGTGTGTTTGACTTGGCCTAAAAAATGTCTGTCAAAAATATGTTGACAAACCAGAGATGCACCTGTCTGTCTAAAGGGCAAAGTGCAACATGTTCGTGAGATGCTGAATTAGAGAAAGCAGATCAGTGTTGGAGGAAAACCAAACCAACTGATGGATTCTTGTGAAAAACTAAGTTTAAAGAGGAGTGAACCACCCGTAACTATAAACACACCCGTGGCACAAGCTTCTTCATCTTCACCCATGCATATTACCAATAACATCCAAATGTCACAGTCGAAAATTATTTGTTCTAGTGTAACGAAGACTGCTAAAGGAATGCCACTAAACGTAGATAACCATGACACTTGGAAACACAGATTTCCTCTTTTACAAGATGTGGACGTTAATGGTATTGATGACGATTTTGAACTTTACCACACATCCCCACCAAGAAGATGAAGATCACAGTTGCACACAATGTGCCAAAAAAGGCCGTGAATGTCTGGAAAATAATTTTCTCTTGGGCATACTTTCCCTCTTACTAAAGTGGTACCGAATGATAAATTCACAGCTTTCATGTCTACTCAGCAGGAGATAGTTGAAAGATGATGTATTCCGTTTTGTCCATGTCCACTTTTTGAGAACGAGTAGAAAAGAAGGATGAAATAGCAGGAAGACGTGTGATTTGGGTCAGTAAGGAGGTGATGTCAGGTACAGATAGGTAGATCTTCATGTCATCGGATGATGATATTGCAAACCGTGCCATTACATGAGCTGTTCCAGGCTGAAGGTGTAGATGGAGAAGAGTAGGGGGTCCAACAACTTGTAATTGGGGAAAACCGAAAGATAGGGGTTCAGGTGAGGAGGTGAAGACACTGAATGTCCCCGTAACAGTCTTGTTGTTTTTAAAGACACTGCCGATAACCGCAAAAAGGCCATTTGCACCATCGGCCATTTCCACATCAGCAGAAGTAGTGAAACTATCAGCCTAACCACCACCAGCATGATCAGGTGTATGGCAGGAAAGCACTCGAGTTTGTTGGCCGAACAAAAAGGCTCCATCAACAGTGTCTGCGGGTGATACCACTGCTTCTTCCGCTGTTGTGCATGCAAGCCAATCCCCTGTCCACGGTGAATGCAAAGATGCCTCCTGCCCTGCATCTGTAGTTGCACACAAACTCAACAAGCACACTCAAGAAGCAAGTTCACATCCTTGTCCCAGCACAGCCTTAAGTTGTCCATACCCCTTGGAAGGCAAGCAGAAATTCGAAGCCAGCGCCACACAAGCCACAGTACAAAATTCACACATTTCTTTTCTGCTTGCGCTTGAAATGTTGCATTTTAGGCTCGTGGGAGATGGAAGGTTTCCGCATCCTGATGGCGGTGACCATCACAAGGTCCCCAGCCACCACTATTTCTCCCAGTGTGCCGTCCCCACATTACACTAGCACGTGTCCCACAACAGTACCAGGGCCCTCTATAATGCTGTTACAGGAAACTGCACCTAACCACGGACACATGGACAAGTGCTTGTAGGTAGGGATGGTACATCTCTCTGACTGCACACTGGGTTAGCATACAGAAGCCATGACCCAGTCAGACATTGGGAGACCATGTCACAGATGTATGGAGGAGACAAGTTTTAGAAGGCTTTGTATGTCATAGATAGGCTTTTGAACTGTAGCTTGTGGGCAATAGGAAAGCAGTGAAGGGTCTGGCAGAGAGGAGAGGCTGGGGAATAATGGAGGGACAGTTGAAATACTCAGGCAGCAGAGTTTAGCATAGATTGGAGTGGTGCAAGAGTGCTAGAGGGGAGGCCACAGAGCAGGAGGTTGCAATAGTCAAGGCAGGAAATGTATAAGGGCATGCACAAACGTTTTTGCAGTTTCTTGTAATTTATGGATCTGGGAAATGTTTTAGAGTTGTAGTGGGCAGGAGGAGGCAAGGGCTTGAAAGTGAGGGCAGAGTTGAGGATCACCCCGAAGCCGCGGACATGCGGGACTATTTGTCCCGGTGTGCCATCCCGACATTACACAGGCACATATCCCTCAACATTACACTTGCCCTCAAAAATGCTGTTACTGGGAAAGTCCACCTAACCACAGACACATGGACAAGTGTTTGTGGGCAGGGTCGTTACAGCTCACTAATGGCACACTAGGTTAACATAGTGGAAGCCAAGACCAAGTCCGACCTTGGGATTGTGCACGTCCTCCAAACACCGAGTATTGTGGGCACTACATCAATCTGGGTTTCCCCACACAGTCTATAGCTCCGGCACTTCCTCATCCTCTTCAGCCTCCATCTCCAAAAGCAGCACTTCAGTCACAACCTGGAAGCACTGCATCACAGCCTCATCCAAGCGGCACAGGCTGTGTTGAAGCTAATTTGCTTAGGTGACAAAATGCACAATGCTGAAGCTTTGTGGACAGCTCTGAAGAGCATATTGAAACAGAGGGCTAGCACTCAATTAAGGGAGCTGGACGGTGCTAGTAAGAAGGGACTGATTGTCCCAATAGTCAATGATTAAAAAAAAATACTGCACTCGTCAAAATGAAGT
The DNA here is from genome assembly GCF_051348905.1 of Ranitomeya variabilis. Taxonomy (NCBI): domain Eukaryota; kingdom Metazoa; phylum Chordata; class Amphibia; order Anura; family Dendrobatidae; genus Ranitomeya; species Ranitomeya variabilis. Next base: position 34,731,908 of record NC_135236.1, on the reverse strand, counting down.
TTTATGCTTAACAGTGTAATTTTATTTGTAACAAGTGATTTGTAGTGACAAGCAAAACATTTTGGCCAAATTAGTGGCCTTGGTCACATAGTCGCACTCTGCAGGGAACATATGCTATTGTGTCCCCTAGCGATGCATAAGAAGTATGGCCAGTTTGTGAGGTATAAGGCAGCCGCCAATTGGTAGTGGTACAGCGGCAGTTGCTGACACTGCCGTGTCTGAGCACCATGCCCAGACACGGCAGTGTCAGCACCTGCCACTGTACCACCACCAATTGGCGGCTGCCTTATACCTCACAGCTCTGAAGAGCGGCCAGATCTGTGGATGACACTGGTGAACCTACAGCCAGGCATGGTCGTGTGTGACAATGGCCCAAACCTGGTGGCTGCTCTGCAGCATGGTGAGCTCACACGTGTGCCGTTCCGGGCCCATGTGCTTAATCTCATTGTTCAACGCTTTATGAAAAGCGATATGGAGCTTCCAGAACTGCTACGGAAAGTACAGCGCCCTGCGTACCCATTTTAGAAAGTCAGCTAGAGATTTGTCCACCCTTGCCGTGCTTCTGCAGTGCTTGTAGCTTCTGGCTCATTGACTGGTGTGTTATGTTACCACGCGTTGGAACTCTACACTGCAGATATTGGAAAGGATTTGTGAGCAGGAGACAGCAGTTGGTGACTACCATCATAACAGGGCCATCGGTATTTAGTTCTGACTTTACACATAAGATCTCTGTAGTGGACAAGGATGTCAGACATATGTACCATCCTCCAAAGCTTTGAGAAATGCAGCCAGATGGTGAGCGGCAATGACACCATAATTAACATCTCCATCCTGCTTCTCTGTGTTCTAATATTAATATTTATATTTATTTAAATTTCGCCAACATATTTACATTTTAACAGTTTCAAACACAACAATCTGAAGTAACAACGCTAACAATAATGCAATAATTAAACCAAAATAAAAAGACCCTGCTCGTGACAGCTCACAATCTACACTAAGTAACAACGATAACAAGATAACAATAATTAAACCAAAAAATATATCCTGCTCGTGATAACTTACAATCTACAATGAGGTCAGGGAGCTAAAAACTACAGGGGTGTATTTACAGTGATCTGAGTTCTGAGATAAGTCAACACTTGTGGAGGCATGAAGACAAGGAGGAGGAGGAGAGAATGGTCACTCATCCTCTTGGTTAGGAATACGGAAGTATTGACTGTTACCAGTCTTGCATGTATGAATGAGTTTATGTTACACTGCCTTTCCAGTCACCCTTGTGTTCTCAGAATTTTGGGTGACATGCAATACTGATTGTTGACACTTCTAGTCCCACGCAACAAGGAGAACTTTAGGTCTCTTATTCCAGAGGCAGACAGGTGTACTAAAATGTTGGAGGACCGGATGGCCCTTCTTGTGGAATTATTTAAAAAATCCCATCTGAAAACCCTGGCAGCAGAGGTCACAGACACAGTTTGTTGGCAAAGCAAGGAGTACAGGTGAGATAGACACAACATCAATCCAGCAGAGGCAGTGGAACACTGGCAAAGTTCTGAGAGAGTTTTCTCAGACCCTCCCATCTCACAGGCCCTGAGGCATAGGGAACTCTCATAAGGAGTGCAAAGTTTGTTAGATGCTGAGGGAGTACCTTGCTGACCGTACCAAAGTCCTCTGTCATTCTTCTGTGCCCTTATAATTATTGGGTTGCAAAGCTGAACACGTGGCATGAACTGGCTCTCTCTGCTGCACACATGCTCTGCACTCACGGTCATGGAGCACACGGCGCCATGCTCTCTGGTGGTCACTGGGCACACGTCAACTCGCTATTTGGCAGTACTGCTTTTATTGGCGGGAGCCAACTAGAACAGTCTTTACGACACCAATGCTCAGCGGACGGAGCACACTGCTCAGCCTCCCATGCACTGCTTGTCCACACCAAAAATCTCTGCTGTCGTACCCCTTTTCTCTTAAGCTGGCACCCCAGCCTCTAGGTCACCAGGTCTGTCTTCTGCAGTTCATCGCAGCACCGGCACTTGGGGAGCTGTTGTGAACTCTATTTTTGGGCTCCCTCTGGTGGTCACAAGTGGTACTGTGTGAGTGCTGTCTTTGGGCTCCCTCTGGTAGCTCTTTGTGTTTTTCTGCAGGTTTGTGGCTGGGATCAGCTGTCTCGTTATCTGGTAGTTGGTTTCCTTTTTAGCTCACCTGGACTTTCAGTGGTTGCCTGCTGTCAATGTCTTCAGTGCTATTTTGGAGCTCTTCTGCATTCCTTCGTTATCAGTCCCTTCAAGAGAAGCTAAGTTTTTCTTTGTTCATTTTTTGATCATCAGTGTTCATATGTTTCTTGGTTTATTTTTGTTTTTTGTCCAGCTTGCTAATATGTGATTTCCTTGCTTGCTGGTAGCTCTAGGCGGCTGAGTTTCTCCCCTCACACTGTTAGTTGGTGTGGGGGTTCTTGTATTCTCAGCGTGGATATTTTGCATAGGGTTTTTTACTGACCGCACAGTTCCCTATCTGTCTTCTGCTATCTAGTATTAGCGGGCCTCATTTGCTGAATCTGTTTTCATTTCTACGTTTGTATTTTCCCCTTACCTCACCGTTATTATTTGTTGGGGGCTTCCTATATCTTTGGGGTGATTTCTCTGAGGCAAGTGAGGTCTTACTTTCCCTCTAGGAGTAGATAGTTTCTCAGGCTGAGTCGAGACGTCCAGGATTTTAGGCACATTCACCGGCTACCTTTAGTGTGTTTGGTTAGGATAAGGTTTGTGGTCAGTCCAGTTACCACCTCCCTAGAGCTCGTGTCTATGTTCATTAACTTAGCTAGTCCGTTTTGCGATCCTCAGCCACTAAGGATCATAACAGTACAGCAGGCCGAAAAGTGTTTAATGCATCGCAGAAGTGGGATAAGAGAAGTCCTGAGTACAATTTTTTTTTCTCTCTACCTTTGCTGCAGTCTGTCCAGCTTCTCTCATCCCCTTAATCTCTGGGTGGTTTTGAGTTCAGCTGCAGACATGGATATTCAGAGTCTGACTTCTAGTGTGGATCATCTTGCTGCAAGGGTGCAAAGCATTTAGGATTTTGTTGTTCATAGCCTTATGTCAGAGCCAAAAATATCTATTCCTGAGTTGTTTTCTGGAGATAGATCTAGGTTTCTGAATTTTAAGAATAATTGTAAATTATTTCTATCTTTGAGACCTCGTTCCTCTGGTGATTCCGCTCAGCAAGTTAAAATTGTTATATCCTTGTTACGTGGCGACCCTCAAGATTGGGCTTTCTCTCTGGTGCCAGGAGATCCTGCATTGCTGAATGTGGATGCGTTTTTTCTGGTGCTTGGATTGCTTTATGAGGAACCTAATCTTGAGAACCAGGCAGAAAAGGCTTTGCTGGCCCTCTCTCAAGGTCAAGATGAAGCAGAGGTGTATTGTCAAAGATTTAGGAAATGGTTGGTGCTTACTCAATGGAATGAGTGTGCCCTGGCTGCAAATTTCAGAGAAGGTCTTTCTGAAGCCTTATGGTGGGGTTCCCCACGCCTGCAAGTCTGAATGACTCAATGGCTTTGGCCATTCAGATTGATCGGTGTTCGTGGGAGCGCAAATCTGCGCATCCTCTGGCGGTGTTTTCTGAACAGAGACCTGAGTCTATGCAATGTGACAGAATTCTGACCAGAACTGAGCGACAAAGTCATAGACGTCAAAATGGGTTGTGCTTTTACTGTGGTGATTCTACTCATGTTATCTCAGCATGCTCTAAGCGCTTAAAAAAAATCGCTAAACCCGTCACCATTGGTACTATACAGCCTAAATTCATTTTGTCTGTTACTTTAATTTGTTCTTTGTCATCCTACTCGGTTATGGCTTTTGTGGATTCAGGTGCTGCTCTGAATCTGATGGATTTGTCATTTGCCAGGCGCTGTGGTTTTGTCCTGGAGCCTTTGGAATTCCCTATTCCACTGAGGGGAATTGATGCTACACCATTGGCTGAGAATAAGCCGCAATATTGGACTCAAGTGACCATGTGCATGACTCCTGTACATCAGGAGGTGATTTGCTTTCTTGTGCTGCATAATTTGCATGATGTTGTCGTTTTGGGTCTGCCATGGCTGCAGGCCCATAATCCAGTTCTGGATTGGAAAGCTATGTCAGTGTCAAGTTGGGGTTGCCAGGGGATTCATGGCGATGCTCCTTTGGTGTCAATTGCTTCTTCCACTCCTTCTGAGGTCCCTGAATTTTTGTCGGACTACCAGGATGTATTTGATGAGCCCAGATCCGGTGCCCTGCCTCCTCATAGGGATTGTGATTGTGCTATAAATTTGATTCCTGGTAGTAAGTCCCCTAAGGGATGACTTTTTAATTTGTCTGTGCCAGAACATGCCGCGATGCGGAGTTATATAAAGGAGTCTTTGGAGAAGGGACATATTTGTCCATCCTCCTCCCCTCTTGGTGCAGGATTCTTTTTTGTGGCCAAGAAGGATGGTTCTCTAAGACCTTGTATAGATTATCGTCTTCTAAATAAAATCACGGTCAAATTTCAGTATCCTTTGCCATTATTGTCTGATCTGTTTGCCCGGATTAAGGGGTCCAGTTGGTTCACTAAGATAGATCTTTGTGGTGCGTATAACCTTGTGCATATTAAGCAGGGGGATGAATGGAAAACAGCATTTAATACGCCCAAAGGCCATTTTGAGTACTTGGTGATGCCTTTTGGACTCTCTAATGCTCCTTTTGTGTTTCAGTCCTTCATGCATGACATCTTCCGTGAATATCTGGATAAATTTATGATTGTGTATCTGGATGACATTTTGGTCTTTTCTGATGATTGGGAGTCCCATGTGAAGCAGGTCAGGATGGTATTTCAGGTCCTGCGTGCTAATGCCTTATTTGTGAAGGGCTCAAAATGTCTCTTCGGAGTACAGAAGGTTTCCTTTTTGGGTTTTATTTTTTCTCTTTCTACTATTGAGATGGACCCAGTCAAGGTCCAGGCTATTCATGACTGGGCTCAGCCTACATCTGTTAAGAGTCTTCAGAAGCTCTTGGGTTTTGCTAATTTTTACCGTCGCTTCATCGCTAATTTTTCAGGCGTGGTTAAGCCCTTGACGGATTTGACCAAGAAGGGTTCTGATGTTACTAATTGGTCTCCTGCGGCCGTGGAAGCCTTTCGGGAGCTGAAGCGCCGGTTCTCTTCAACTCCAGTCTTATGTCAGCCTGATATCTCTCTTCCTTTTCAGGTCGAGGTTGATGCTTCTGAGATTGGAGCAGGGGCTGTTTTGTCGCAGAAAAGCTCTGATTGCTCTGTGGTGAAGCCTTGTGCCTTCTTTTCAAGAAAGTTTTCGCCTGCCGAGCAGAATTATGATGTTGGTAATCGGGAGTTGTTGGCTATGAAGTGGGCATTTGAGGAGTGGCGACATTGGCTCGAGGGAGCCAAGCATCGTGTAGTGGTATTGACTGATCACAAAAATCTGATTTATCTCGAGTCTGCCAAGCGGCTCAATCCTAGACAGACTCGTTGGTCGTTGTTTTTCTCCTGTTTCGATTTTCGTGGTCTCATACCTGTTGTGAATTTACCTTTTGGCTCCCTCTGATTTGACTCTGGGTATGTCATTCATCCCTTGTATGCTCACCTGGGTCGTTAGGTCAGGGGTGTTGCTATATAAGCTCCCTGGACCTTCAGTTCAATGCCTGGCAACGTTGATATCAGAGCTAATCTGTAGTGCTCTTGTCTTCTGATCCTGGTTCCTGTTTGATTAAGCTAAGTCTGCTTTCTTGCTTTTTGCTATTTGTTTTTGTTTGCATTTTTGTCCAGCTTGTATATAATCTGTATCCTGACCTTGCTGGAAGCTCTAGGGTGGCTGGTGTTCTCCCCCCGGGCCGTTAGACGGTTCGGGGGTTCTTGAATCTCCAGTGTGGATTTTTGATAGGGTTTTTGTTGACCATATAAGTTATCTTTCTACATTCTGCTATTAGTAAGTGGGCCTCTCTTTGCTAAACCTAGTTCATCTCTGTGTTTGTCATTTCCTCTTACCTCACCATTATTATTTGTGGGGGGCTTCTATCCTACTTTTGGGGTCTTTTCTCTGGAGGCAAGAGAGGTCTTTGTTTTCCTCTTCTAGGGGTAGTTAGCTCTCCGGCTGGCGCGAGACATCTAGCGACCAACGTAGGCATGTTCCCCGGCTACTTCTAGTGTTGGCGTTAGGAGTAGATATATGGTCAACCCAGTTACCACTGCCCTATGAGCTGGATTTTTGTACTTCGCAGACTTGCTGATATCTCTGAGACCCTCGCCATTGGGGTCATAACACGTACCTGCCTGCTTCGAAGAACGTGAAGGCTGATGCTCTTTCTAGGAGTTTTGTGCCTGACTCTCCAGGAGTTTCAGAGCCGGCTGGTATCCTCAGAGAGGGAGTGATTATGTCTGCCATTTCCCCAGATTTGTGACGAGTGCTGCAGAAATTTCAGGCGGATAGACCTGACCGTTGCCCACCAGAGAGACTGTTTGTCCCTGATAGATGGACCAGCAGAGTTATTTCCGAGGTTCATTCTTTGGTGTTGGCAGGTCATCCTGGGATTTTTGGTACCAGAGATTTGGTGGCTAGGTCCTTCTGGTGACCTTCCTTGTCGCGGGATGTGCGTTCCTTTGTGCAGTCCTGTGGGATTTGTGCTCGGGCTAAGCCTTGCTGTTCTCGTGCCAGCGGTTTGCTTTTACCTTTGCCTGTCCCGAAGAGGCCTTGGATGCACATTTCCATGGATTTTATTTCGGATCTTCCAGTATCTCAGAGAATGTCTGTCATCTGGGTGATGTGTGATCGTTTTTCCAAAACGGTCCATTTGGTGCCCTTGCCTAAGTTGCCTTCCTCCTCCGATTTGGTTCCTTTATTTTTTCAGAATGTGGTTCGCTTGCACGGCATCCCTGAAAATATTGTGTCGGACAGAGGATCCCAGTTTGTGTCCAGATTTTGGCGGATCTTTTGTGCTAAGATGGGCATTGATTTGTCTTTTTCGTCGGCTTTCCATCCTCAGACGAATGGTCAAACCGAGCGACCTAATCAGACCTTGGAAACGTATTTAAGATGTTTTGTTTCTGCTGATCAGGATGATTGGGTGACTTTTTTGCCATTGGCCGAATTTGCCCTTAATAATCGGGCTAGTTCTCCTACTTTGGTTTCGCCTTTTTTCTGCAATTCTGGTTTACATCCTCGTTTTTCCTCGGGGCAGGTTGAGCCTTCTGACTGTCCTGGGGTGGATTCTGTGGTGGATAGGTTGCAGTAGATTTGGAACCATGTGGTGGACAATTTGAAGTTGTCACAGGAGAAGGCTCAGCGCTTTGCCAACCGCCGTCGCGGTGTGGGTCCCCGACTTCGTGTTGGGGATTTGGTATGACTGTCTTCTCGGTATGTGCCTATGAAGGTCTCCTCTCCTAAATTCAAGCCTCGCTTCATCGGTCCTTATAAGATTTTGGAAATCCTTAACCCGGTGTCTTTTCGTTTGGACCTCCCAGCATCGTTTGCCATTCATAATGTGTTCCATAGGACTTTGTTGCGGAGGTATGTGGTGCCTGTGGTTCCTTCTGTTGAGCTAACAACATGGTAAAGCCTGCATTTATAGGGGAGGTTAGAACCAACTGTGTTTGGATGTAATTAAAATCACAGCATGGTGAAGGGCGGGGCGTTCAAGTCAGAAAAAGCAATACATAGTAAATATAGAAAAACTGACTGAACAGCCATGTAGTCTGAACTGGTGCATAACCAAAAAGTCTTACATAGCAAATAGATAATGGCTGCACTCAATTTTATTGTGCTAAGGCAAGGAAATGTGCAATATATGAAATGTGAACAGCATAATGGCTTGTGAAATTTATGAAAAAACACATGAGATTTTTAGCACAAGACTAGGCCAAAAGTTGTGAGCCCATCCACCAAACGTCAAGGTAATCCCAAAATGGATGGGTAACTAACCGGTCTGCCTAGTGTGATCACTTACCTATGGCTAACAACGTGGTAAAGCCTGCATTTATAGGGGAGGTTAGAACCAACTTTGTTTGGATGTAATTAAAATCACAGCATGGTGAAGGGCGGGGCGTTCAAGTCAGAAAAAGCAATACATAGTAAATATAGAAAAACTGACTGAACAGCCATCTAGTCTGAACTGGTGCATAACCAAAAAGTCTTACATAGCAAATGGATGATGGCTGCACTCAATTTTATTGTGCTAAGGCAAGGAAATGTGCAATATAAGAAATGTGAACAGCATAATGGCTTGTGAAATTTATGAAAAAACACATGAGATTTTTAGCACAAGATTAGGCCAAAAGTTGTGAGCCCATCCACCAAACGTCAAGGTAATCTCAAAATGGATGGGTAACTAACCTGTCTGCCTAGTGTGAACACTTACCTATGGCTAACAACATGGTAAAGCCTGCATTTATAGGGGAGGTTAGAACCAACTGTGTTTGGATGTAATTAAAATCACAGCATGGTGAAGGGCGGGGCGTTCAAGTCAGAAAAAGCAATACATAGTAAATATAGAAAAACTGACTGAACAGCCATCTAGTCTGAACTGGTGCATAACCAAAAAGTCTTACATAGCAAATGGATAATGGCTGCACTCAATTTTATTGTGCGAAGGCAAGGAAATGTGCAATATATGAAATGTGAAAAGCATAATGGCTTGTGAAATTTATGAAAAAACACATGAGATTTTTAGCACAAGATTTGGCCAAAAGTTGTGAGCCCATCCACCAAACGTCAAGGTAATCTCAAAACGGATGGGTAACTAACCTGTCTGCCTAGTGTGAACACTTACCTATGGCTAACAACATGGTAAAGCCTGCATTTATAGGGGAGGTTAGAACCAACTGTGTTTGGATGTAATTAAAAGCACAGCATGGTGAAGGGCGGGGCGTTCAAGTCAGAAAAAGCAATACATAGTAAATATAGAAAAACTGACTGAACAGCCATCTAGTCTGAACTGGTGCATAACCAAAAAGTCTTACATAGCAAATAGATAATGGCTGCACTCAATTTTATTGTGCTAAGGCAAGGAAATGTGCAATATATGAAATGTGAACAGCATAATGGCTTGTGAAATTTATGAAAAAACACATGAGATTTTTAGCACAAGATTTGGCCAAAAGTTGTGAGCCTATCCACCAAACGTCAAGGTAATCTCAAAACGGATGGGTAACTAACCTGTCTGCCTAGTGTGAACACTTACCTATGGCTAACAACATGGTAAAGCCTGCATTTATAGGGGAGGTTAGAACCAACTGTGTTTGGATGTAATTAAAATCACAGCATGGTGAAGGGCGGGGCGTTCAAGTCAGAAAAAGCAATACATAGTAAATATAGAAAAACTGACTGAACAGCCATCTAGTCTGAACTGGTGCATAACCAAAAAGTCTTACATAGCAAATGGATAATGGCTGCACTCAATTTTATTGTGCTAAGGCAAGGAAATGTGCAATATATGAAATGTGAAAAGCATAATGGCTTGTGAAATTTATGAAAAAACACATGAGATTTTTAGCACAAGATTTGGCCAAAAGTTGTGAGCCCATCCACCAAACGTCAAGGTAATCTCAAAATGGATGGGTAACTAACCTGTCTGCCTAGTGTGAACACTTACCTATGGCTAACAACATGGTAAAGCCTGCATTTATAGGGGAGGTTAGAACCAACTGTGTTTGGATGTAATTAAAATCACAGCATGGTGAAGGGCGGGGCGTTCAGGTCAGAAAAAGCAATACATAGTAAATATAGAAAAACTGACTGAACAGCCATCTAGTCTGAACTGGTGCATAACCAAAAAGTCTTACATAGCAAATAGATAATGGCTGCACTCAATTTTATTGTGCTAAGGCAAGGAAATGTGCAATATATGAAATGTGAACAGCATAATGGCTTGTGAAATTTATGAAAAAACACATGAGATTTTTAGCACAAGATTTGGCCAAAAGTTGTGAGCCTATCCACCAAACGTCAAGGTAATCTCAAAACGGATGGGTAACTAGCCTGTCTGCCTAGTGTGAACACTTACCTATGGCTAACAACATGGTAAAGCCTGCATTTATAGGGGAGGTTAGAACCAACTGTGTTTGGATGTAATTAAAATCACAGCATGGTGAAGGGCGGGGCGTTCAAGTCAGAAAAAGCAATACATAGTAAATATAGAAAAACTGACTGAACAGCCATCTAGTCTGAACTGGTGCATAACCAAAAAGTCTTACATAGCAAATGGATAATGGCTGCACTCAATTTTATTGTGCTAAGGCAAGGAAATGTGCAATATATGAAATGTGAAAAGCATAATGGCTTGTGAAATTTATGAAAAAACACATGAGATTTTTAGCACAAGATTTGGCCAAAAGTTGTGAGCCCATCCACCAAACGTCAAGGTAATCTCAAAACGGATGGGTAACTAACCTGTCTGCCTAGTGTGAACACTTACCTATGGCTAACAACATGGTAAAGCCTGCATTTATAGGGGAGGTTAGAACCAACTGTGTTTGGATGTAATTAAAATCACAGCATGGTGAAGGGCGGGGCGTTCAAGTCAGAAAAAGCAATACATAGTAAATATAGAAAAACTGACTGAACAGCCATCTAGTCTGAACTGGTGCATAACCAAAAAGTCTTACATAGCAAATAGATAATGGCTGCACTCAATTTTATTGTGCTAAGGCAAGGAAATGTGCAATATATGAAATGTGAACAGCATAATGGCTTGTGAAATTTATGAAAAAACACATGAGATTTTTAGCACAAGATTTGGCCAAAAGTTGTGAGCCTATCCACCAAACGTCAAGGTAATCTCAAAACAGATGGGTAACTAACCTGTCTGCCTAGTGTGAACACTTACCTATGGCTAACAACATGGTAAAGCCTGCATTTATAGGGGAGGTTAGAACCAACTGTGTTTGGATGTAATTAAAATCACAGCATGGTGAAGGGCGGGGCGTTCAAGTCAGAAAAAGCAATACATAGTAAATATAGAAAAACTGACTGAACAGCCATCTAGTCTGAACTGGTGCATAACCAAAAAGTCTTACATAGCAAATAGATAATGGCTGCAGCCATTATCTATTTGCTATGTAAGACTTTTATACTTTTAAACTCCTCATTCTAGGAATTTAGGACCTGAGAATGACGTCGCGGCTTGTGATTGGTCGCGTGGCGGTCACATGAGCGGCACGCGACCAATCAGAAGCCGTGACGTCATGGAAGGCCCTAAACGCGCTCATTTTAAGCAAAGGAGGCTGCCGGTTAACAGCGATTAGGTGCAGGGGCCTCCGGAGAGGTGAGTATATCAATATTTTTTATTTTAATTCTTTATTTTACACATTAATATGGATCCCAGGGCCTGAAGGAGAGTTTCCTCTCCTTCAGACCCTGGGAACCATCAGGATACCGTCCGATACTTGGTGTCCCATTGACTTGTATTGGTATCGGGTATCGGTATCGGCGATATCCGATACTTTTTGGGTATCGGCCGATACTATCCGATACCGATACTTTCAAGTATCGGACGGTATCGCTCAACACTATTCATGAAGTAATGCACCAGAAACTGGGAAAAATATTCCAAGTGAAAAAGGTACAATTTCATAATTTTTTTTTTTACCATGTTCATGGAGGTGTGTCTTATAGTCCAATGGTACTTACCAGGAGTGTGGTGGCAGCAGGAGTTGGGCAATTCTTCCGGCCCTGGGCTGGGAAAAGGTGGTGTTCGATGGTCCCATGCTGCAGGGGCGGTGATTTGACTCCCATTCGAGGAAGGTGCGACAGGTTCGGCGGTGGTCATGGTGCAGGGGCTCCACCAATATTTTATGAAAGCCCGGAGCTCCTGCACTTCCATTGCTGCAATGCGGTGGCCTCTGGGAAAATGGTCAATGGAGGCGGCGCATATGCAGCTTGAGATATCAGCTAGCCTGTGATGGGAGGCAGATAATCACCGGACAATCGCCATATCGCGTTTGGACAGCCTCTGATGTGCCTAAACAGTGAAACTCCCTGACATGTGACACCATTTTGGAAACTAGACCCCTCAGGGAACTGACGTAAATGTGTACTGAGCACATTGAACCCTCAGGTGCTTCACAGAAGTTTAAATGGTTGAGCCGTAAAAACGAAAAAAAAATTAAAAATCTGCATAAAAGTGTTATTTTGGCCCCAAATTTTGCACTTTCATAAGGAGAAATTGCACCATACAATTTTTTGTGCAATTTCTCCTGAGTACACCAATACCTCATACTATTTTTGAGGCATAGTGCAAAGCTCAGAAGGAAAGAGGCGCCATATTGGAGTTCAGATTTTGCTGGAATGGTCTGAGGGTGCCATGTCACATTGGCAGAGCCCCTGAGGTGCCAGAACAGCTGAAACCCCTATATGTGAACTCATTTTACTAACTACACTCCCCAATGAATTCATCTAGGGGTGCAGTGATCATATTGACACCACATGTGGCTCACAGAAATTAGTACCATTGAGCGGTGAAGAAAGAATAAATTACATTTTTACCAATAAAATATTTCACACCTTATTTTTCTAAGGGCTTATAGGACATTTTTTACAACAAACCGAGGTCCATTTTTTCCTGAGTGCATGTAATTGGGAAATATTTTTCAGGCACAGTGCAAAGCACAGAAGGCAAGGAGCACCAGATTTTACTGTTATGGTTTGCAGATGCCATGAGAGCCCCTGAGGTGCCAGAACATCAAAACCCCCAAGTTACCCCCATTTTACAAACTACACCCCTTATTGAATTCATCTAGAGGTGCAGTGATCATATTGACACCACAGATGTGTCACAGAATTTTATACCATTGGGCAGTGAAGAAAAAATAACTACATTTTACGAACCAAAATTATTTTTTAGCCCCAGATTTAACATTTTCACATAAAAAATGGGTAAAAATGGTACCACAATTTGTCCCATAACTTTTACTGAACATGACAATACCTCATATGTACTGCTTAGCCAGATGGAGAGACTCAGGAGGAACAGGGCGCTTTTTGTCTCCTGGAGCGCAGATTTTCCTAGAACAGTTTGTGGACTCCATATACAGAGCCCCTAAGTGCTAGAGGAGCAGAATCCTCCCATAAGTGACCCCATTTTGGAAACTATATCCCTTGGGGAAATTATCTACAGGTGTAGTGACTATTTTGACTCCATGGGTATTTTACAGAAACAAGCAGCAATGAATGACGCCGAGTGAAAATTGCAAACTGCCGTTGTAGTGACCAGTATGTTGCAGTCACCAGTATGTTTGCCCAGCCTGAGCTTCTGGAGGCATGCACCCGTAAGTTAAGTGGGCTCTCATTGCTTCGGAAATGGGAAATGTGGACACAATATGTGGTTTAGGTACACTGCTGGTCTCAGAAGGGAGGGAGCATTTGGATTTGGGAGCAGAAAATTTGCCCAATTTCTTTTGGCGGGTGAGGAGCCATTTTGATTTTCCAGAGCCTGTGTACTACCAGTATAATGGAATCACCCTTTGTTTATGTTGACAGAAGATGGACCTGAGTGGCGACTTGCTTTTTTGTGGATTGAGATGAAGTTTTTATTGGGAGCATTTTACTTAACATTTGTGATCACATTTATCAGGTGCTCTATACTGAGCACTTACTTTGGGGTTTCCATCTAAATCTCTGAATGATGTGAGAGAGGGCCAGGGCTGTAGTCTAGCCACTAGCATCTACAACAGTGTATCTTGGCCTCCCATCACATAAACACGCTGCCCATCACACAGCACACCTGCAGCGCCTTCTTCAGCTCCATCCGGGACCTCAGCACGTTTCAGGAGGTTCTCTGGATACACATTGAAATAAACAGAGTCACAGTCCATTCCAACTTTAAAAAGTTCTTCTTTGTTAAGACTTGTCACAGCATGTGTACATTCTTTACAGTATCATCATCATCAGAGTATATAGCATTAAACTCCTATTCTGTCCCTTTCCTTCTCTTTCTGTAGCTAAGCTCACTTCCGGGATGGACCATACCTTTTAGATCCCTCAGCGTCATAGAATCATAGAATCATAGAATGTTAGAGTTGGAAGGGACCACCTGGGTCATCTGGTCCAACCCCCTGCTCAAAGCAGGTTTCACCAAATCATCCGAGACAGATGTCTGTCCAGTCTCTGTTTGAAGACTTCTATTGAAGGAGAACTCACCACCTCTCATGGCAGCCTGATCCACTCATTGATCACCCTAACTGTCCTCTCTGTCCAGATTCCTTACCTTATGTGGGGGTTCTCTCAACAACTGCTTCGCCTCAGCTCCGAGGGCATCAGCCAATGCAATCATCTGCCACATGACCTGCCCGTATTGTTCAGCCTTTTTTTACTATCAAATGCAGACCCATTTAATCTGCACTGCCAGCACTGCTGCTTTTTCTCCCTCCTGTGACAGTCAAGGTCTCGAATATCTGCTGAGTTCTGTGCCTTGATAACGTTGCATTGCACGGTGTTGCCAGGGCTAGCCAGCCCTCTTGAGCTAATGGGCGCCCTCACCCTGATTTAGTGCTATCAGGAAGTCCCTCCTGTCTTATTCACCGTGCCCCTCCTATATTTAACTATTTACTATGTACTACAATTTCCCATCTAGTGGCCCATTTAAGGTAATGCTCCCCTTTTTCATTGTGCCCCATCTAGTGGCCAACCTGGGGTAATACACTTTCCCTAACTATAACATACATATTATTTACAATAGCAGTAACATCAAATATACTTAAAGGGGCTGGGGAAAAGGTGTTATATATATTACAACCCCTTACAGTGACTGTTGTGAATTCCGTTCTCGAACTCCCTCCTGTGGTCATGAATGGTACTTCGGCGAGTTCTGTCTGTGAACTCCCTCTGGTGGCTGTGAGTGGAGCTACTAGCCATTGAGGTTCTTCCCACCTGCTCTCGTTTATTGCTAGACTGGCTTCTCTATTTAACTCCACTCAGATCGTTAGTGCATGCCAGCTGTCGTTGTCTTAGTACTGGTTCAGATCTCTCTTGGACCTCTCTGATGACCTGTCTACTCCAGCAGAAGCTAAGTTCCTGCTAGTTTATTTGTTTTTCATTGTTTTCTTGCTAAAGTTATAGTCCAGCTTGCTATCATGATATTGCCTTGCTAGCTGGAAGCTCTGGGAGTGCAGAGTGGCACCACCGCACCGTGAGTCGGTGAGGGGGTCTTTTGGCACACTCTGCATGGTT
Organism: Ranitomeya variabilis; assembly: GCF_051348905.1. Lineage (NCBI taxonomy): Eukaryota > Metazoa > Chordata > Amphibia > Anura > Dendrobatidae > Ranitomeya > Ranitomeya variabilis. Next base: position 34,716,721 of record NC_135236.1, on the reverse strand, counting down.
TTTGTAGTTTTTTGTGTTGACCACAAAGATACCTTTTCTATCCTCAATCTGTTTAGTTAGACTGGCCTCCTTTGCTTAAACCTATTTCATTCCTGTGTATGTGATTTCCTCTCAACTCACCGTCAATACTTGTGGGGGGCTGCCTTTTCCTTTGGGAAATTTCTCTGAGGCAAGGTGAGGCTTTGTTTCCTTTCTTTAGGGGTAGTTAGCTCTTAGGCTGTGAAGAGGTGTCTAGGCAGAGTCAGGCACGCTCCACGGCTATTTCTAGTTGTGTGATAGGAGTAGGGTTTGCGGTCAGCAGAGTTCCCACTTCCCCAGAGCTTGTCCCGATTCCGTGTTTAACTATCAGGTCATTCCGGTGCACCTAACCACCAGGTCCATAACAGTACAGCTGGCCAGCAAAGTGTTAATGCATCTCAATAGAGGGATAAGAGAAGTTCTGAGACCATTTTTTTTCTCTGCAGTGTGTAATGTCTTTCTTTTCCCCTTAACCTCTGGGTGGTTCAGGACTCAGGTGTAGATATGGACATTCATGGCCTGTCCTCTAGTGTGGATCAACTCACTGCAAGGGTGCAAAGCATTCAAGATTATGTGGTTCAAAATCCGATGTTAGAGCCTAGAATTCCAATTCCTGATTTGTTTTCTGGGGATAGATCTAAGTTTCAGAATTTCAAAAATAATTGTAAACTGTTTCTTGCTTTGAAACCCCGCTCTTCTGGTGACCCCATTCAGCAAGTAAAAATCATTATTTCTTTGTTACGTGGCGACCCTCAAGACTGGACATTCTCCCTTGTGCCAGGAGATCCTGCATTGCGTAATGTAGATGCGTTTTTTCTGGCGCTGGGATTGCTTTATGATGAACCAAATTCTGTGGATCAGGCAGAGAAAATTTTGCTGGCTTTGTGTCAGGGTCAGGATGAAGCGGAGGTGTATTGCCAGAAGTTCAGAAAGTGGTCTGTGCTTACTCAGTGGAATGAGTGTGCCCTGGCAGCAATTTTCAGAAAGGTTCTTTCTGAGGCCCTTAAGGATGTTATGGTGGGGTTCCCCACGCCCACTGGTCTGAATGAGTCAATGTCCTTGGCCATTCAGATCGATCGGCGCTTACGTGAGCGCAAATCTGTGCACTATTTGGCGGTATCCTCTGAGCAGAGTCCTGAGCCTATGCAATGTGATAGGACTTTGACCAGAGCTGAGCGGCAAGAACATAGACGTCAGAATGGGCTGTGTTTTTACTGTGGTGACTCCACTCATGCTATCTCTGATTGTCCTAAGCGCACTAAGCGGTTCGCTAGGTCTGTCACCATTGGTACTGTACAGCCTAAATTTCTTTTGTCCGTTACTCTGATTTGCTCTTTGTCGTCCTACTCTGTTATGGCATTTGTGGATTCAGGCACTGCCCTGAATTTGATAGACCTGGAGTTTGCCAGGCGCTGTGGTTTTTTTCTTGAAGCCTTTGCAGCATCCTATTCCATTAAGGGGAATTGATGCTACGCCTTTGGCTAAGAATAAGCCTCAGTATTGGACTCAGTTGACCATGTGCATGGCTCCTGCACATCAGGAGAGTATTCGCTTTTTGGTGTTGCATAATCTGCATGATGTGGTCGTGTTGGGTTTGCCATGGTTACAGGTCCATAATCCAGTATTGGATTGGAAATCAATGTATGTGTCCAGTTGGGGTTGTCAAGGGGTACATGGTGATGTTCCATTGTTGTCAATCTCTTCCTCCACTCCTTCTGAAGTCCCTGAGTTTTTGTCGGATTACCGAGATGTATTTGATGAGCCCAAATCCAGTGCCCTACCTCCTCATAGGGATTGTGATTGTGCTATTAATCTGATTCCTGGTAGCAAGTTCCCTAAGGGCCGACTTTTCAATTTATCGGTGCCAGAACACGCCGCTATGCAGAGTTATATAAAGGAGTCTTTATAGAAAGGGCATATTCGCCCGTTGTCGTCACCTTTGGGAGCAGGGTTCTTTTTTGTGGCCAAGAAGGATGGTTCTCTGAGACCTTGTATAGATTACCGCCTTCTCAATAAAATCACGGTCAAGTTCCAATACCCTTTGCCTCTACTGTCTGATTTGTTTGCTCGGATTAAGGGGGCTAGTTGGTTCACCAAGATAGATCTTCGAGGGGCGTATAATCTTGTGCGTATAAAACAGGGCGATGAATGGAAAACAGCATTTAATACGCCCGAGGGCCATTTTGAGTACCTGGTGATGCCATTCGGGCTTTCTAATGCCCCATCTGTATTCCAGTCCTTTATGCATGACATCTTCCGAAAGTATCTGGATAGAGTCATGATTGTATATTTGGACAATTTTTTGGTCTTTTCAGATGATTGGGATTCTCATGTGAAACAGGTCAGAATGGTATTCCAGGTCCTTCATGCTAATTCCTTGTTTGTGATGGGGTCTAAATGTCTCTTCGGAGTTCAGAAGGTTTCCTTTTTGGGCTTCATTTTTTCCCCTTCTACTATCGAGATGGATCCTGTTAAAGTTCAGGCTATTTATGATTGGACTCGGCCTACATCTGTGAAGAGCCTTCACAAATTCTTGGGCTTTGCTAATATTTACCGTCGCTTCATCGCTAATTTTTCTAGTGTTGTTAAACCGTTGACTGATTTGACCAAGAAAGGTGCTGATGTGGTGAATTGGTCTTCTGCGGCCGTTGAGGCCTTTCAGGAGTTGAAACATCGTTTCTCTTCGGCTCCTATGTTGTGTCAGCCTGATGTTTCGCTCCCTTTTCAGGTCGAGGTTGATGCTTCTGAGATTGGAGCAGGGGCTGTTTTGTCTCAGAGAAGTTCTGAGGGCTCTGTGATGAAGCCATGTGCTTTCTTTTCTAGAAACTTTTTGCCTGCTGAGCGTAATTATGATGTTGGCAATCGGGAATTGTTGGCTATGAAGTGAGCATTCGAGGAGTGGCGACATTGGCTTGAAGGAGCCAAGCATCGTGTGGTTGTCTTAACGGATCACAAAAATCTGACTTATCTCGAGTCTGCCAAGCGGTTGAATCCTAGACAGGCTCGATGGTCGCTGTTTTTCTCCCGTTTCGATTTTGTGGTTTCATACCTTCCGGGTTCTAAGAATGTGAAGGCTGATGCCCTTTCAAGGAGTTTTGTGCCTGATTCTCCTGGAGTTCCTGAGCCGGCTGGTATTCTCAAAGAGGGGGTAATTCTGTCTGCCATCTCCCCTGATTTGCGGCGGGTGCTGCAGGAGTTCCAGGCTGATAGACCTGACCGTTGTCCAGCAGAGAAACTGTTTGTCCCTGATAGATGGACTAATAGAGTTATCTCTGAGGTTCATTGTTCGGTGTTGGCTGGTCATCCTGGGATTTTTGGTACCAGAGATTTGGTGCCTAGGTCCTTTTGGTGGCCTTCCTTGTCACGGGATGTGCGTTCTTTTGTGCAGTCCGGTGGGACTTGTGCTCGGGCTAAGCCCTGCTGTTCTCGTGCCAGTGGGTTACTTTTGCCCTTGCCGGTCCCTAAGAGGCCCTGGATGCATGTTTCCATGGATTTTATTTCAGATCTCCCTGTTTCTCAAAGGATGTCGGTCATTTGGGTGGTTTGTGATCGCTTCTCTAAAATGGTCCATTTGGTACCCTTGCCTAAATTGCCTACATCCTCTGATTTGGTTCCGTTATTTTTCCAGCATGTGGTTCGTTTGCATGGCATTCCGGAGAACATCATGTCGGACAGAGGTTCCCAGTTCGTTTCAAGGTTTTGGCGGTCCTTTTGTGCTAAGATGGGCATTGATTTGTCTTTTTCTTCTGCTTTCCATCCTCAGACAAATGGCCAAACCGAACGAACCAATCAGACTTTGGAAACATATCTGAGATGCTTTGTTTCTGCAGATCAGGATGATTGGTGACCTTCTTGCCATTGGCTGAGTTCGCCCTTAATAATCGGGCCAGTTCGGCTACTTTGGTTTCACCTTTTTTTTGTAATTCTGGTTTTCTTCCTCATTTTTTCTTTAGGGCAGGTTGAGCCTTCGGACTGTCCTGGTGTGGATTCTGTGGTGGACAGGTTGCAACAAATTTGGACTCACGTGGTGGACAATTTGACTTTGTCCCAGGAGAAGGCTCAACGTTTCACTAACCGCCGTCGCCTTGTTGGTCCCCGACTTCGTGTTGGGGACTTGGTTTGGTTATCGTCTCGTTATGTTCCTATGAAGGTTTCTTCTCCTAAGTTTAAGCCTCGTTTCATTGGTCCTTATAAGATTTCTGAAATTCTCAATCCTGTGTCATTTCGTTTGGCCCTTCCTGCTTCTTTTGCCATCCATAATGTGTTCCATAGGTCGTTGCTGCGGAGATATGTGGCGCCTATGGTTCCCTCCGTTGATCCTCCTGCTCCGGTGTTGGTCGAGGGGGAGTTGGAGTATGTGGTGGAGAAGATTTTGGATTGTCATATTTCGAGACGGAAACTTCAGTACTTGGTTAAATGGAAGGGCTATGGTCAGGAGGATAATTCCTGGGTTGTTGCCTCTGATGTCCATGCTGCCGATTTGGTTCGTGCCTTTCATTTGGCTCGTCCCGATTGGCCTGGGGGCTCTGGTGAGGGTTCGGTGACCCCTCCTCAAGGGGGGGTACTGTTGTGAATTCCGTTCTCGAACTCCCTCCTGTGGTCATGAATGGTACTTCGGCGAGTTCTGTCTGTGAACTCCCTCTGGTGGCTGTGAGTGGAGCTACTAGCCATTGAGGTTCTTCCCACCTGCTCTTGTTTATTGCTAGACTGGCTTCTCTATTTAACTCCACTCAGATCGTTAGTGCATGCCAGCTGTCGTTGTCTTATGTTGTGAATTTACTTTTTGCTCCCTCTAGTGGTTACTAGTTTTTTGACTCTGGTTTTTCTGTCATTCCTTTTATCCGCACCTGGGTCGTTAGTTAAGGGTGTTGCTATTTAAGCTCCCTGGACCTTCAGTTCAATGCCTGGCAACGTAGTTATCAGAGCTAGTCTGCTGTGCTCTTGTCTACTGATCCTGGTTCCAGTTATATCAGCTAAGTCCGCTTTTTGCTTTTTGCTATTTTGTTTTGGTTTTGTATTTTTGTCCAGCTTGTTCCAAATATATATCCTGACCTTTGCTGGAAGCTCTAGGGGGCTGGTGTTCTCCCCCCGGACCGTTAGACGGTTCGGGGGTTCTTGAATTTCCAGTGTGGATTTTGATAGGGTTTTTGTTGACCATATAAGTTACCTTTCTTTATTCTGCTATCAGTTAGCGGGCCTCTCTGTGCTAAACCTGGTTCATTTCTGTGTTTGTCATTTCCTCTTACCTCACCGTTATTATTAGTGGGGGGCTTCTATCCAGCTTTGGGGTCCCCTTCTCTGGAGGCAAGAAAGGTCTTTTGTTTTCCTCTACTAGGGGTAGCTAGATTCTCCGGCTGGAGCGTGTCATCTAGAATCAACGTAGGAATGATCCCCGGCTACTTCTAGTGTTGGCGTTAGGAGTAGATATATGGTCAACCCAGCTACCACTGCCCTATGAGCTGGATTTTTGTATTCTGCAGACTTCCACGTTCCTCTGAGACCCTCGCCATTGGGGTCATAACAGTTTGCCAGGCCAGTATTAAATGTTTAATGCATTGCAGAAGAGGGATTATAAGAAAGAAGATTCTGAGTTTTTTTTTTTTTTTTTTTTCTTCTTCCCCTTTACCTCAGAGTGGCTATGCTTGCTGCAGACATGAATGTCCAGACCTTGATTACAAGTGTGGACCAGCTGGCTACTCGTGTGCAGGGCATACAAGACTATGTTATCAGTAATCCTAGGTCAGAACCTAAAATACCGATTCCTGAACTGTTTTCCGGAGACAGGTTTAAGTTTAGGAATTTTGTGAATAATTGTAAATTGTTTTTGTCCCTGAGACCCTGTTCATCTGGAGACTCTGCTCAGCAAGTAAAAATTGTTATTTCGTTCTTACGGGGCGACCCTCAGGATTGGGCTTTTTCGCTGGTGCCAGGAGATCCGGCATTGGCTGATATTAATGCGTTTTTTCTGGCGCTCGGTTTACTTTATGAGGAACCCAATCTTGAGATTCAGGCAGAAAAGGCCTTGCTGGCTATGTCTCAGGGGCAGGACGAGGCTGAAGTGTACTGCCAAAAATTTCGGAAATGGTCCGTGCTGACACATTGGAACGAGTGTGCACTGGCCGCTAATTTTAGAAATGGCCTTTCTGAAGCCATTAAGAATGTTATGGTGGGTTTTCCCATTCCCACAGGTCTAAATGATACTATGGCACTGCCTATTCAAATTGACCGGCGGTTGCGGGAGCACAAAACCGCAAATTCCCTCATGGTGTTGTCTGAACAGACACCTAATTCGGTGCAATGTGATAGAAAAATCGCAAATTCCCTCATGGTGTTGTCTGAACAGACACCTGATTTAATGCAATGTGATAGAATCCTGACTAGAAATGAGCGGAAAATTCATAGACGCCGGAATGGCTTGTGCTACTACTGTGGTGATTCTACACATATTATCTCAGCATGCTCTAAACGTATAGCTAAGGTTGTTAGTCCTGTCACCGTTGGTAATTTGCAACCTAAATTTATTCTGTCTGTAACTTTGATTTGCTCACTGTCGTCTTTTCCTGTCATGGCGTTTGTAGATTCAGGTGCTGCCCTGAGTCTTATGGATCTGTCATTTGCTAAGCACTGTGGTTTTACTCTTGAACCATTAGAAAATCCTATTCCTCTTAGGGGTATTGATGCTTCGCCATTGGCAGCAAATAAACCGCAGTATTGGACACAGGTTACCATGTGCATGACTCCTGAACACCGCGAGGTGATACGTTTCCTGGTTTTACATAAAATGCATGATTTGGTTGTTTTAGGGCTGCCATGGTTACAGACCCATAATCCAGTCCTGGACTGGAAGGCTATGTCAGTCTCAAGTTGGGGCTGTCGTGGTATTCATGGGGATTCCCTGCCTGTGTCTATTGCTTCTTCTACGCCTTCGGAAGTTCCGGAGTATTTGTCTGATTATCAGGATGTCTTCAGTGAGTCTGAGTCCAGTGCACTGCCTCCTCATAGGGACTGTGACTGTGCTATAGATTTGATCCCAGGCAGTAAATTTCCTAAGGGAAGACTGTTTAATCTGTCGGTACCTGAACATACCGCTATGCGTTCATATATCAAGGAGTCTCTAGAGAAAGGACATATTCGTCCGTCTTCTTCCCCTCTTGGTGCGGGATTCTTTTTTGTGGCAAAAAAGGACGGATCTTTGAGACCTTGTATTGATTATCGGCTTTTAAATAAGATCACTGTCAAATTTCAGTATCCTTTACCGCTGTTGTCTGACTTGTTTGCCCGGATTAAAGGTGCCAAGTGGTTCACCAAGATAGATCTTCGTGGTGCGTACAACCTTGTGCGCATTAAGCAAGGTGATGAATGGAAAACCGCATTCAATACGCCCGAAGGTCATTTTGAGTACTTGGTGATGCCTTTTGGGCTCTCCAATGCGCCTTCAGTTTTTCAGTCCTTTATGCATGACATTTTCCGGAAGTATCTGGATAAATTTTTGATTGTTTATCTGGATGATATTTTGGTTTTTTCTGATAATTGGGATTCGCATGTGGAGCAGGTCAGGTTGGTCTTTAAAATTTTGCGTGAAAATTCTTTGTTTGTCAAGGGCTCAAAGTGTCTCTTTGGTGTACAGAAGGTTCCCTTTTTGGGGTTCATTTTTTCCCCTTCTGCTGTGGAGATGGACCCAGTCAAGGTCCGAGCTATTCTTGATTGGACTCAGCCCTCGTCAGTTAAGAGTCTACAGAAGTTCTTGGGTTTCGCTAACTTCTACCGTCGTTTTATCGCTAATTTTTCTAGCATTGTGAAACCTTTGACGGATATGACCAAGAAGGGCTCCGATGTAGCTAACTGGGCTCCTGCTGCCGTGGAGGCTTTCCAGGAGTTGAAACGCCGGTTTACTTCGGCGCCTGTTTTGTGCCAGCCCGATGTCTCACTTCCCTTTCAGGTTGAGGTGGATGCTTCAGAGATTGGAGCAGGGGCCGTTTTGTCGCAGAGAGGCCCTGGTTGCTCTGTTATGAAACCTTGTGCCTTTTTCTCTAGGAAGTTTTCGCCTGCCGAGCGAAATTATGATGTGGGCAATCGGGAGTTGTTGGCCATGAAATGGGCATTTGAGGAGTGGCGTCATTGGCTCGAGGGTGCTAAGCATCGTGTGGTGGTCTTGACTGATCACAAAAATCTGATGTATCTCGAGTCTGCTAAACGCCTTAATCCGAGACAGGCCCGCTGGTCATTGTTTTTCTCCCGCTTTGATTTTGTTGTCTCGTATTTACCAGGTTCAAAGAATGTGAAGGCCGATGCTCTTTCTAGGAGCTTTGTGCCTGATGCTCCTGGAGTCGCTGATCCTGTTGGTATTCTTAAAGATGGAGTTATCTTGTCAGCTATTTCTCCGGATCTGCGACGTGTGTTGCAGAGATTTCAGGCTGATAGGCCTGAGTCTTGTCCACCTGACAGACTGTTTGTCCCGGATAAGTGGACCAGCAGAGTCATTTCTGAGGTTCATTCCTCGGTGTTGGCAGGTCACCCGGGAATTTTTGGCACCAGAGATCTGGTGGCCAGGTCCTTTTGGTGGCCTTCCTTGTCAAGGGATGTGCGGTCATTTGTGCAGTCCTGTGGGACTTGTGCTCGAGCTAAGCCTTGCTGTTCTCGTGCCAGCGGTTTGCTCTTGCCCTTGCCTGTCCCGAAGAGACCTTGGACACATATCTCCATGGATTTCATTTCTGATCTTCCGCTATCCCAGGGCATGTCCGTTATCTGGGTGATATGTGATCGCTTCTCTAAGATGGTCCATTTGGTTCCTTTGCCTAAGCTGCCTTCCTCTTCCGATCTGGTTCCTGTGTTTTTCCAGAACGTGGTTCGTTTGCACGGCATCCCTGAGAATATTGTGTCAGACAGAGGATCCCAGTTCGTTTCCAGATTCTGGCGATCCTTTTGTAGTAGGATGGGCATTGATTTGTCGTTTTCGTCTGCTTTCCATCCTCAGACTAATGGACAGACGGAGCGAACCAATCAGACTTTGGAGGCTTATTTGAGGTGTTTTGTCTCTGCTGATCAGGACGATTGGGTGACATTCTTGCCGTTGGCTGAGTTTGCCCTTAATAATCGGGCTAGTTCCGCCACCTTGGTTTCGCCTTTTTTCTGCAACTCTGGTTTCCATCCTCGCTTTTCTTCGGGTCATGTGGAGCCTTCTGACTGTCCTGGGGTGGATTCTGTGGTGGATAGGTTGCAGCGGATCTGGAATCATGTGGTGGACAACTTGAAGTTGTCACAGGAGAGGGCTCAGCGCTTTGCCAACCGCCGCCGCGGTGTGGGTCCCCGACTACGCGTTGGGGATTTGGTATGGCTTTCTTCCCGCTTTGTTCCTATGAAGGTCTCCTCTCCCAAATTTAAACCTCGTTTTATTGGGCCTTACAAGATATTGGAAATCCTTAATCCTGTATCTTTTCGTCTGGATCTTCCTGTGTCGTTTGCTATTCACAATGTATTTCATAGGTCCTTGTTGCGGCGGTACATTGTGCCTATAGTTCCTTCTGCTGAGCCTCCTGCTCCGGTGTTGGTTGAGGGCGAGTTGGAGTACGTGGTGGAGAAGATCTTGGATTCTCGCCTCTCCAGGCGGAGGCTTCAGTACCTGGTCAAGTGGAAGGGCTATGGTCAGGAGGATAATTCCTGGGTGGTCGCCTCTGATGTTCATGCGGCCGATTTAGTTCGTGCCTTTCATGCCGCTCATCCTGATCGCCCTGGTGGTCGTGGTGAGGGTTCGGTGGCCCCTCACTAAGGGGGGGGTACTGTTGTGAATTTACTTTTTGCTCCCTCTAGTGGTTACTAGTTTTTTGACTCTGGTTTTTCTGTCATTCCTTTTATCCGCACCTGGGTCGTTAGTTAAGGGTGTTGCTATTTAAGCTCCCTGGACCTTCAGTTCAATGCCTGGCAACGTAGTTATCAGAGCTAGTCTGCTGTGCTCTTGTCTACTGATCCTGGTTCCAGTTATATCAGCTAAGTCCGCTTTTTGCTTTTTGCTATTTTGTTTTGGTTTTGTATTTTTGTCCAGCTTGTTCCAAATATATATCCTGACCTTTGCTGGAAGCTCTAGGGGGCTGGTGTTCTCCCCCCGGACCGTTAGACGGTTCGGGGGTTCTTGAATTTCCAGTGTGGATTTTGATAGGGTTTTTGTTGACCATATAAGTTACCTTTCTTTATTCTGCTATCAGTTAGCGGGCCTCTCTGTGCTAAACCTGGTTCATTTCTGTGTTTGTCATTTCCTCTTACCTCACCGTTATTATTTGTGGGGGGCTTCTATCCAGCTTTGGGGTCCCCTTCTCTGGAGGCAAGAAAGGTCTTTTGTTTTCCTCTACTAGGGGTAGCTAGATTCTCCGGCTGGAGCGTGTCATCTAGAATCAACGTAGGAATGATCCCCGGCTACTTCTAGTGTTGGCGTTAGGAGTAGATATATGGTCAACCCAGCTACCACTGCCCTATGAGCTGGATTTTTGTATTCTGCAGACTTCCACGTTCCTCTGAGACCCTCGCCATTGGGGTCATAACAGTCTTAGTACTGGTTCAGATCTCTCTTGGACCTCTCTGATGACCTGTCTACTCCAGCAGAAGCTAAGTTCCTGCTAGTTTATTTGTTTTTCATTGTTTTCTTGCTAAAGTTTTAGTCCAGCTTGCTATCATGATATTGCCTTGCTAGCTGGAAGCTCTGGGAGTGCAGAGTGGCATCACCGCACCGTGAGTCGGTGCGGGGGTCTTTTGGCACACTCTGCGTGGTTTTTGTAGTTTTTTGTGTTGACCGCAAAGATCCCTTTTCTATCCTCAATCTGTTTAGTTAGACTGGCCTCCTTTGCTGAAACCTATTTCATTCCTGTGTTTGTGATTTCCTCTCAACTCACCGTCAATACTTGTGGGGGGCTGCCTTTTCCTTTGGGAAATTTCTCTGAGGCAAGGTGAGGCTTTGTTTCCTTTCTTTAGGGGTAGTTAGCTCTTAGGCTGTGAAGAGGCGTCTAGGCAGAGTCAGGCACGCTCCACGGCTATTTCTAGTTGTGTGATAGGAGTAGGGTTTGCGGTCAGCAGAGTTCCCACTTCCCCAGAGCTTGTCCCGATTCCGTGTTTAACTATCAGGTCATACGGTGCACCTAACCACCAGGTCCATAACAAGTGACATGATTTAAATGAAACCCCTGAGGCATCCATTCACTATAATGAGGCAGCAGAATTACTGTGGACTCCGTCTGGCCTCTCTTCAGTGGTGTTCTTCTTTTCAGAAGTGCACAAAACTGTGGCCGACAGCACTTTTGAGAATTCCTTAAAAGACGAACCTTGCCCTATCACAGGTCAGACAAAGTCCACAGTGCCTCCATTTGCCTCATTATAAGGAATCTTCTGCCAGAGGTTCCATCTTAATAACATTTTTCAGAGATTTACACGGAAACCCTGGTGCAAGCGCTCAGCACAGAGTGCAGGATAAATGTGTGCCGAACCTTACTGTGATCTTTGGAAGCCAGAATGAAAAAAATCATTATTTTTATTCCTCAGGTAGGTGCAATTACAACGATACTAGATTTATATCAGGTTTTTATGTTTGGCTGCTGTCACACACTAAAAGACGCTTTTATTGCAAAAAATAGTTTTTCATCACCACATTTTGAGAGCTATATTTTTTCAGCACATTTTTTTTTGCAGGAAGAATTGACGTTTTTATGCATGTTTTTGGGGGTCACATGGCATATTTTTATCGCTTTCTATTCCGATTTTGTGAGGCAGAATGAACAAAAACCAACAATTCAGGATTTTTAGGGGGGGTATCCCATTCCGTTTGTGGTAAAATTGAGAAGTCAGTTTTATTTTTCAGGTCAGTACGATTACAGGGATACACCATTTATATTATTTTAATATTTTGGAGCATTTACAGAATAAAAACTATTTTATAGAAAAAAAATATTTTTACATTGCTTTATTCTGAGACCTATAACTTTTATTTTTCTGCTGATGGATTAGTATGACAGCTGTATTTTGTGGGACAAGATGACATTTCTAGCACTACCATGTTTATTTATATTCATCTTTTTGATCACGTTTTATTCCATGTTTTGCTCAACGGTGTGACGATAAAGCATTGTTTTTTGTCTTTTTTATGGTGCTCATTAAAGGGGTGAAATAGTGGGACAGTTTTACAGGTCAAGTTGTTGTGGACGCGGTGATACCAAATATGTGTTCCTTTATGGTTTATATTTGTTTCATACAAATATTTATAGATACAATATCTTTAGATTTTTTATTATTTTAGATTCTTAAAAAAATATTTTTACAATTTAAAAAAAAGGAAAGATTTACTTATTTTTTTTAACTTTTTTTATTTTTACCTTGTTCCACTATGGACTATTAATTTTTGCAGGCTGATCACTTGTAAATCATGGGGATGCTGTGCAAACTGTCAGCTCTGCACTGACAGAGAAAGTTCCCGATCATAAACTGAGCATTATCACGCAACTTTCCTAGCTCTGGTGACCCGGATATTGCCTGACAACTTTGGGTCACCATGGCGTCACTCTGCAGGGTCTCCAACCCAAAGGCGGAGGGGCTTTCATCCTTCTGTCGGCTCCAAGAATGCTGCGATCACATCTGATCACAGATTTAGGGGGTTAACGTGCCAGGAGCAGTACATCACCGCACTTAGTGCCGGGTGTCAGCAGATTCATGGGCGATTGCGATGACGTAACAATCTGTCTATGGTCATGCAGCGCCCCAGAGTTCTGGTCGTTGCAGTACTGTGGCTCTGCCACTAAGGGGAGCCATGGTACGTTCGATGGCACTGAAGGAGTTCCTCCAATCAGGTATCACAGACACCAATATGTTTCACAGCAGGGCCTCCGGGGGGAGCTAAGGGTGCTATTCATTAGGCCACTCCCCACCATAGTGGGTAAACTGGGGGTCAGGCAGGAAGTTAGAAGAGAACGCTGACGGGATTGAACAGAGCAACACCCTGTGGCAGAGGGTGTTGTGAAGGGAGAGACTGTAGGGTCTCTGCCAGGGGTGGGATCCTGGCAGAGGCTTGGCATTGAGAGAACGTAACGGGACCGTGCCTGCTCAGCATAGCGGCGGTGCCCAAGAAAGGACTAGAAGCGAGGCAGATTGTGCTGAGTGAGAAATGAGATCAAGCAGAAGGAGAATACCAGCAGGGGTTTTGTTGAAAGAGGCAGCACCCTGCTGAGGCGCAATACCGGTGGCCGGAACGCCGAGGGAGTGGATTAGAATACAGCTTCAAGCCATACTCCAAACAGCGGCAGGACAGTCGGTCTCAGGCGGGCTGTCTACCACATATCACCTATGAAGTCTTGGGGGGCAATTGCGGGAGAGGGGCGTCTCTAGGGTCCCGGAAGAACTCCAGGCCTACCTGACAAACGGGTGCCATTCCAACCTGAATACAGGGAAGGGGTGGATTACAGAGGAACATCAAATCGAGTTGTGAGGGAACTTAAGAAACAGACACAACCGTTGTGGGGTCACTTTCCGTGAGCACAGCAGGGAAGGACTACAACACATAGCGCTAGAAGGAAGGCACAGATCTCCACCTGAGAGGAGGACTCTGGAGGTGCCATTGGACCGGCTGGACTTGCGTAGCCTGGTGAACCGTGTTCTGGACTGAGGACTCAGAGATCTCCAGTAAAGAGGTAAAGAGACTGCAACCTGGTGTCCTTGTTATTTACTGCGACCTGCACCCCCACAACTGCACCGCTACATCGCTATCATTACTACCAACACCCACACCTTGCATTTTACTGTGCGCCCCCCACGGCAGGGTCACGGACCGGGGCCTAGCCGCCGTGACAACCCCCAGAAGCAGAGACTCAGAGGCCCGGTACCGGGTACCCCTCGGCCCTGCGGCGGTGGAGGGGGCGCTGCAGAACTTGGCGTCACGAACAGGATCTACTTAAGCCTGAAGAATCAGGTTATGTGTGCCTTGGAACTGTGATTTATTGTGCTTGGACTGTACTTTATTGCAAAGACTGTGCTGCGCCATTTACCGCCAAAAGTTCCCGCCAAAACCGCCGCCATTACAGCGCTGAGGAGAGCGCAGGAGAAGAAGAAGGGCGTGGAAGTGGGCGCGAACAAGCTGAAGAGCGCGAAAGACAATGGCCGCCCAGTCTAAATATCTCGGCCCCTTGAGGACGTGTCCGTCAGCAGCCGAGATCCGCCTCCTGATCCTTAATGGTGGGCAGAGACAGAGAAAACGAAACCGCCCACGAAGAAGAGAGCGGGAAAAGGACCAGGAAGAAGAAGTCAGCGACATGGAGGACGCCATGGCGAGCCACCCGGAGGGGCACCGCAACCAGGCCTCCACCGCTGATGCTGAATTCCTGCAGGTCGGAGTGGACGAGCTCAGCGACCGACCCCGGCGGACGCAGCTGAGCACCGAGGCCGGGTGGAAGAAGGCCATCATCAGGAGCCTCATCGGACATCTGTCGGCAGCCTCATCTGGTCCGGAGCAGGGAAGAAGTCCCAGCGCTCCGAAGCTGGAAAGCAAGGCCCTGCCGGAAAGCGAGGTGCTGCAAGCAGAGATGACAGCGTCGCAGCACAAGGCCCCGCAGCCAGCGTTCCAGACCCCAGCGGAGGCAGAGCAGACCGGCACTGGAGGAACCGCATCTGAAGCAGGTATGAAGGACGACCCTGCCCTGACGACCGACACCACTCCCGTGACTGCTGGTGCCACAGCTGCTGACTCCGTTCCAGTGACTGATCTTGCAGCAGCCGCTACCTCTGCTGCAGCAAATGCCCATACTCAAGCTGCGCGGACCTCCATCGCTGTGCATGACCTAACCGTACATGAGAGACGGATTAACGGCGTTTGTCCAGCACTGGGTGTAACCCTGGATCCCACTTTGCCCAGGCCAAGAAGGGTTAAGTGCCAGGTGCAGCCCTGGAAGCCGTCCCACTAAACCTCGGAAACCTGAAACTGTAAATAGTTAACTGTTTATTTCCTTGCTGTTTTGCTGCTAAAACCCGTCCTGGGTTAACTCTTAAAGGGATCCCTTTGTTTACCCGGGATCCCTATTGCTTTTTATTTTTGCTTTCACTTTCATTTTTGCTTTTTGGTTCACAATGTTATAAGAACTGCCGTAATCATGGACTGTGCATGATTCGAACTTCCTTGTAAATAGTTGCACCTTCTTAAGGGTGCCTCCTACTGGTTTTAGTTAAAAGACACTTTGCGAAGATACCTTTCCTATTGGTTTTAGTTAAAAGACACTTTGCGAAGATGCCATTCCAGAGCCTTTGCGTGGACTGGTAGGCTGAGAAGACGAGCTACCTCAGAAAGGCTTGGTCCCCTCTTAAAGGGGATGCGTGGAATTGAACTTGAAAGCGATACTGTTTTAGAACGGTAACATGATGATGCTTTGAGAAAAAGAATGTAACTGTTTTACATGAAAAGTTATATGTGTTTAAATTGTTTGAATTGTGAAATCTGAAAATAATGTTTTGTGAAAGGAAAAGATGCAGAGAGCCCGCAGGGGTAGAAGTAGAGATCTGCGTAGTTGAAAGTAAAGAAGTAATGATGAAGGTGAGGATAGAAGGTAAACCCTGCGTCCCCATAGAAAGTTACTTTGTTACTAAGGACAGAAAGCGAACCCGTAGGGGTTAGAGAGTGAGTCCTTAAAGGAGCCGAGTAGAGCTGGCTCAGAGTTCTCTAAAACGAAAGGAATGTTATGTCTATACTATGTATAGTAGCGAAAGGCAGTAGGCTCTGGCTGAACGGGGCGGTCCTGTAAAAGAAAGGAGCGGCAGTAGGTCTGGTGCCATAGGGACAGGCGGTCCTGCAGGTTCAAAGTAGGAGAATGTGAAGTTACCCTACCCTGTAATGTGATTATAGGAAGGCCTTTGGTAAACTAAGAGTGTATGTTTCTTAAAGGCAATGTTAATTTATTGTTCCAGAATTTGCACTAAGTAGAATACCCGGTTGGGTAACAGGAGTTATGTATAGCCTGTAATTTATAATGTTGACTATGTTTGTAACGTTAAAAGTGTCCTCACCTCCCATAAAGGGAAGCCTGTTCAAGTATACTTATTGTTTTGCACTCAACAAAATTGTATGTCTGTTTACTAATCTGTATTGTTGTTTTTCTTCCCAGTCCCGGAGTACTGTGTTTAACCAGGGGGGAGTGCAGCGCCCCAGAGTTCTGGTCGTTGCAGTACTGTAGCTCTGCCACTAAGGGGAGCCATGGTACGTTCGATGGCACTGAAGGAGTTCCTCCAATCAGGTATCACAGACACCAATATGTTTCACAGCAGGGCCTCCGGGGGGAGCTAAGGGTGCTATTCATTAGGCCACTCCCCACCATAGTGGGTAAACTGGGGGTCAGGCAGGAAGTTAGAAGAGAACGCTGACGGGATTGAACAGAGCAACACCCTGTGGCAGAGGGTGTTGTGAAGGGAGAGACTGTAGGGTCTCTGCCAGGGGTGGGATCCTGGCAGAGGCTTGGCATTGAGAGAACGTAACGGGACCGTGCCTGCTCAGCATAGCGGCGGTGCCCAAGAAAGGACTAGAAGCGAGGCAGATTGTGCTGAGTGAGAAACGAGATCAAGCAGAAGGAGAATACCAGCAGGGGTTTTGTTGAAAGAGGCAGCACCCTGCTGAGGCGCAATACCGGTGGCCGGAACGCCGAGGGAGTGGATTAGAATACAGCTTCAAGCCATACTCCAAACAGCGGCAGGACAGTCGGTCTCAGGCGGGCTGTCTACCACATATCACCTATGAAGTCTTGGGGGGCAATTGCGGGAGAGGGGCGTCTCTAGGGTCCCGGAAGAACTCCAGGCCTACCTGACAAACGGGTGCCATTCCAACCTGAATACAGGGAAGGGGTGGATTACAGAGGAACATCAAATCGAGTTGTGAGGGAACTTAAGAAACAGACACAACCGTTGTGGGGTCACTTTCCGTGAGCACAGCAGGGAAGGACTACAACACATAGCGCTAGAAGGAAGGCACAGATCTCCACCTGAGAGGAGGACTCTGGAGGTGCCATTGGACCGGCTGGACTTGCGTAGCCTGGTGAACCGTGTTCTGGACTGAGGACTCAGAGATCTCCAGTAAAGAGGTAAAGAGACTGCAACCTGGTGTCCTTGTTATTTACTGCGACCTGCACCCCCACAACTGCACCGCTACATCGCTATCATTACTACCAACACCCACACCTTGCATTTTACTGTGCGCCCCCCACGGCAGGGTCACGGACCGGGGCCTAGCCGCCGTGACAACCCCCAGAAGCAGAGACTCAGAGGCCCGGTACCGGGTACCCCTCGGCCCTGCGGCGGTGGAGGGGGCGCTGCAGTCAGATAGGCCCAGGGCACATGGACGGGTTATTATGAGACATGTCAGAAAGGGGTTAAGCTATTTCATAAATTATTTACATCTTCTATTCTAAGTGTAGCGTCCATTTTTATAGGTTGCACAAATTGAAAGTGTAGATTACAAAAGTTGACAGAGGACTATAGGGTAAAATTTTAGGCCAGTGACGCTCCCGGCTGGTTTCTATCTGCCCTGCTCCATTTCATTCATAGTTTTGTTCATATATGCTCTGTGTAAGGAGTGGGAAGAATACAGCTGGGGATGTCAAATTATTAGTCAAGGGTTCTCCCTACTGTCCCTGGTTTTCAAACTGTTTTCTCTGAAATGCTACAGTGTTTCAGAGAAAAATATACCTTTGTAGGCCAATTGCCGGCAACCAGGTGACAATGGCAGTTATATTCAGCACCTGATGTGACCCTAATACGTAAAATAAAGAATTAAATAAAACAAGCTAAATTTTCATAACAGCAGAGGGAAAGCCCATGGCTGTGGACTGATGCTAATAATCTAGGAAAGTGGGCAGTATTCTAAAAGGTTCCCAGGCTTTGGAGAGCAGCTCCCAGCTGTTTGTATAGCATATACTGATGAATTTATGGGGGACCTCAGAAAAAAATTAGATGTAGGGTCCAATAATAAATTCAAACCAGCAAAGGCTAAACAGACAGCTGTGGGTTAATGTTAATAGCCTGGGGAGGGTTCACAGATATTGCCCACCCCAGGCTACCAACATCATCCCTCAGCCATCCCAAGAATGGTACTTCTATGAGATGCATCAAATCTGGCACTTAGCTCGCTCTTAAGGTACCGTCACACTTAGCGACGCTGCAGCGATCTAGACAACGATCCCGATCGCTGCAGCGTCGCTGTGTGGTCACTGGAGAGCTGTCACACAGACAGCTCTCCAGTGACCAACTATGCGATGTCCCCTTGTATCCAGGGTAAACATCGGGTTACTAAGCGCAGGGCCGCGCTTAGTAACCCGATGTTTACCCTGGTTACCAGCGTAAACGTAAAAAAAAAAAAACACTACATACTTACATTCCGGTGTCTGTCCCCCAGCGCTGTGCTTCTCTGCACTGTGTAAGCGCCAGCCAGAAAGCACAGCGGTGACATCACCGCTGTGTTCTGCTTTCTGGCCGGCCGGCGCTTACACAGTGCAGAGAAGCACAGCGCCGGAGGACAGACACCGGAATGTAAGCATGTAGTGTTTGTTTTTTTTTAAGTTTACGATGGTAACCAGGGTAAACATCGGGTTACTAAGAGCGGCCTGATGTTTACCCTGGTTACCAGTGAAGACATCGCTGAATCGGCGTCACACATGAAATAAAGTTCTGGCCTTTCTGCTCTGACCAACGATGGCACAGCAGGATCCTGATCGTTGCTGCCTGTCAAACTCAACGATATCGCTAGCCAGAATGCTGCAACGTCACGGATCACTAGCGATATTGTTCAGTGTGAAGGTACCTTTACCTGACGTGCACACAACCATTGAATGCAATGGATATGCATGTGTCCATATTTGCAGCCCTTAAAAAATGGACTGCATATGTATACCAAAAATGGCAGTGTGAAAAGAACCTTACTGTGACCGAGGTGGAGTTGGAGGACGAGGCAACCTGGACCTAGAACCGTCCATCAATTTTTGATGGTAATAGGACCTGGGCTAGACCGCCTTCTGCCTCTGTCTCAACCACCACTATATTTACCACTACTAAGGGAGATGTAACATCCCTGGCCGTGCTTACTGGTCCATGTATCGGTGGTTATATGGACTTTGCCACTGATGGCATTGCTCAGTGTACACTCAATTTAGTCTGCAACATGTGTGCACTGATGTCACACCTTGAAAAGTATTGGAAACTGGGAACAACTCATTGCAGGACAGCCACAACGATCAGTTTTTGAAAATTCGCTGTCTCCACCAGGTGGAATTCCATTATTTCATTGGCCAGTAATTTTGAAATACGGTCATTCAGGACAATGGCTCGTGGGTGGGTACCACTTTTTTACCTCAATGGTTTGGGGGAAAGATAGCTGAACACATCCATGAAACGGAGTGCAGATACTTAGTGACACTGGTGGTGATATTGGGGTCACTACCTTTCTTTGAGGGGAGTCAGGTGACCCTGTTGATCATGATAGGAAAAAAGAAGCAGCAAGACACTAGGATGGCCTTCGCTCCGTGTGGAATTTAGGACACCATCATCCCTAGCATCATCTTCCGCCAACTCCTCAGCCCTGGCCTCCTTGCTAGTCTGCACACTGCAGAAAGCTGCAGCATGTGGCAAATGCGTTTCATCATACTCGGAAATGTGCTGTGATGGTCCACTGGCCGTGTGCACTAGCCCTCCCATGTACTCATGCTCCAACTTAACAAGTAGTTGGACATCAGGGGACTCAGTCGCTTCCGCTTCTGGGGCAGGATGTACTATGGAACCACAGCCAGATGAGTAATCATAAAGCAAAACATACTGCTGCATGACTTCTGTCTCAGACTGCTTGGCTTATTTGCAAGGGGCAAAACCTGAAAAAAATGATACACAACCAATGTATATAAACAGTATATATTGTTTATTAACAATGTTTATTAAAAGATAAATAATTCATGAACAGAAAAAGGAAAGGTGGCGAAAAGAGTGCAGGACACAATCAAGGGGTATGAATATGAAAAAAAAATGGTATAATAAATCAATAAAAAATGTTAAGTGATAATAATAAAGAATATTATTGAAGAATAAAGTAATTAGTGATGAGCGAGCACTAAAATGCTCAGGTACTCGTTGCTCGTGTCGAGCACATTGGAATACTCGGGTACTCGACCCGATCAACGAGCCCAATGTAAGTCTATGGGAAATCCGAGAATTTTTACCGTGATCCCCCCGGGGGTCCTTTTAAGGTCTAAAAATGACAGAAAATTATGGAAACACTGCTCAAATGACTCATGAATATCATCAGGATCACCCCTGGAAGCATTCCTGACTCCTAGGTCACAGCTGTAAGCAATGTTTTCAGAGTTTCACGCCATTTTTACAGGTGCACCAAAAAACTTAAAAAGCTTTCAAAAACGTAACCAAAATGGATTTTGCTGGGAAATATGTTAAGGTCCATCCATTCCAGGCTAATGACTTGTATATAAGGCAAAATAATTAATCCCACACCAAAATGTTCCTCTACCACTTTTGCTATGTTCACACGCAGCGTTTTTGATGCGTTTTTCAATTTTAACATTGCTTTCAACCAATACAAATGCATTCACTGGGAAATGTCATTGTAACATATAACAACCCTAGCTGGCCATGTGGTGTGTGACACATAAGGAGACGCATCTTGTTTATTTATGAAGGAGGGACTCTTCAAGTCACAAAGCTTATTTTTAGAGAGCACTAATATTCTTAAATGGCAACTATTAAACAGTGGCTCTTCTATGCTGTCATTGCCTATGCAGTGAGTGGCTTGGCTGCCAAGAATTACAATGCACCCCAATACCCCTTTCACGAGAGGTACAGGAGGGCATCCTGAAAAAATATTTAATTGAATGCAAAGCCTGCTGTAAGGTCTGAGACTAAGGAGAAAGAGAAACTCCTAAGGTGAATCGTAAGGACCCCGACAACGAACCTCCCAAGGGTGAGCTAGCCTGGTGGACTGCCCCCTATACAGGGAGCATCAGGGGCAGGCCCAGGGGAGACTATTCCCGGCTGAAGCTGATACCTGGGGACAGAAGGTAGGAGTAACAGGAATAGGCGGACAAGAAAACGAGTAGCGGAGACTGGAGACTACAGGATAGGGCTACGAATGGTCTGACAGGGGATGAGTGTAGTAAGACATACAGGGGACATGAGACTGACAAGGAGCAGATGGAGACGAATGAATGGCACTAAGTGGGCACACAGGGAGGTAACATGGTAGATGGCACAGGAAACAAAGCAGGACAAGGTACAGGACTAACAGCCAGGTAGACAGAAAATCGCAGGAAAGCAAGGAACCTGAATCAAGCGAGAAACACAATTGACAATCAGGCAAGGAACAGGGGGAGAGGTGTCGGGGTCGTCACGACAATAAATTCTCATTCACCAGTCATTCCAAATTAAACTATAAGCATGTGGTACCGGGTAAGAATGAGTCAGACAGGTAGCTGGTTCAATCTCAGTGCATGCTCATGCATCCACACACATGTGTGTAACGGTCACAGCAACTGAGTTTTATTTACAATACACAGTACTAAAAAGGAATGCAATAGGCGGGGTTTATGCAGTATACATCTAGTGTCCAGTCTCTCTCTCTCCGATTCGTCAGAACGTCTCCCGGTGGTTACTTCTTTCTTCACATTCCTGAGTTATCTTTTCAGGAGAAATGAAACTTAACCCTTCAGATTCTAAACTGAAGTGAAGAATGAACACTGGCAGCCATCTTTAATACAGTTACATTTGCATTAGCAAGGGAAAACTTATTGTTTCACAGTATAAGAGTATAAAAGTACAAAAGTATATAAGAAAATATATTTTCACCTTGACAATCCCTCCTAAACACTAAGTTTTTCCCTTAAAGAAAGATCCTTCGAGACTGTCCATGTGATGGGAAAAGGGGAGGTGGATTTCTTCATCCAGACACCTCAGAAACTCTCCCCTAGCGAGAGGCCTCCAGGCAGCTGAACCCTTCACTAACCTCACATGGAGTTCTCCCACTGTCCCTAAACTAAATCTCTTAGCATCATCTGAGAATGGGGGGTTTTGTCTACTCTCTTGAGAGGAATATACGGGATCTCCCCTGGATCAGTACCATCGTACTCTGGTAAGTCTACTTCTTGATTGAGGAAGGTGCCAGTCGGAGTTGCTTTGGCAATAACCTTTTTATACAAGGGAATAACACAACAGAGGATTATCAATTCAATTATAAGGAGGGCAATTAGTATCAAACAAACTTATTGAAGGAATCCCTAGATCCCACCTAACCAACTGGAGAAGAAAGATGTGTCTGCTCCAGCATACATGACACGTCGTCTTATTGTCCTAATTTGTTCAACTTCTTTAGAAACCTTCAGGTCTTTCGGATCTACATTTCGCCATTCAGGTCTGGCTGTCTATATTTTGTCTCGTAAGTCTTTGGTCATACCGTCAATGAATGTATTTACCAATACTCTAACATCAAGTGGGTTTATGGGACTGTACTCCATGTCTTCCCATTTCAGCTGTAACCGTCCAAAGTATAGCTCTACACTCTCTCCTTTGTCACATCTGTAGAAAATCTTAATTTGCGTCCTAGCACGTCACCTGTTTTTGTGCTCACTAACTACCTAGGCCTGCCTAGGTGCACTTATACGTCCATCATATGATCATTATTTGTCTGTAGAATGAGAAAGGTTGGTTCTCAGGGTCAGCCAATTGTTTTTGCGTAGCTAGCTAGTCAGAGGGCCTCCAGGGATAATACTCCTGTATCTGTCTTACCCTACCTGATGTGGTTGGTTCTCTGGTGGTGGGAGTGACATGACATGCTGGTCTACAGCTCCTTCCCAAAAGGATTACTGTCAGCCTACTCCTAAAAGTTAATGTCCCCACTATCCACCAACCACAATCCTGTGTCAGCTTCTTATATCATTCACTACATGTGATCTTGTCTGGACAGGATTCAGTGTAATTCTCTTAGGTCGGGTTGCAGCACGGGTCATACAAGTACTAGGGCTCAAACCCTCAACTATATCCTGAAAGGCATCACAGCTATAATTAACAAATCTTTGTTCTCTGTAATATATATATTATTGATCCATTCAACATTTTTATTAATCTGCATCTGTGGTACTATAGAAGCAAAGCCGGCATAAATCTGGTTCTGGGCTTTAAACTGGTCAGGCACCCCCCTTGGCACTCCAATGGCATCAATATATACTAGTGGATCTTCTTCATAACTCATGTGGAGCTGATTGAGACTTCTCCTCTTTCTGGTAGGTTCATCAGGTACCTCTGGATCCCAAGGTAAAATCTTGAACTGCATAGCTAGTTTAACAAGGGTGCATTGGCCTGTCCAGGCATTAGGCAACCTAGGACGGAGCTTACCATTTCCACATAACCAATAAATGTCGTACATATATTGTGTATGTTTGATTAGCAAATCAGTATCTAGAGGACTGTTCTCTTTGCAGAAACCTGTCTCGGAGATCTCTACTGGTGTACCTGTGGTGTCGTGGGAATTATAGCAGGTGTAATTGTCAGCTAATACGGTTACTTCTCCTGGGACCTTTAGTCTGGGTTCCTTATGAATTAGTGGGACGTAATCTGGGCAATCAGTGGGCTTCAAACCTTTCAACAGATTCATGACACAGGCAGTGGTGTTGTCATCAGGAAAAAGCAATGCATGTGTGTATAGGTGTGTATTCGCAGCAGCACAAGCAATACATCCTACAGAGATATTCTGGACTCTTACATTGTATCTCACCCATTCTAACCATAGGTTTTTTCCTTGGGGCTGTTTGTGTTTCTATGGAGAAAACTTCTCGCCAACTGAGACCTGGAATGGGGATCACTTCATTAACTACATTTCGCAAACGCTCACCTGGGCCTGTTTTAGGTGTACTGGTAACAGGGGCCTTGGTTGGTCTAGAGCTAATATCCTGGAGCTGTATATGGCCTAAATACCCATAGGGTCCAGCACTAAATACATAATTATAATGCCTTCCCAATACGAACGTCTGCAGATCAGCAGATTGGGGGTTTTCAAGATTCAGGAGGAGGGGGTGACAGTTTCTCCCCCATTTACAGCCCCTAAGTGGTTGCAGAAGGGCTGTTAGATGCATTCTCTCACAAAGACTCCTACCGTCCCATCCTTAGGGAACATGGCTTTGCTAGGTTTATATCCCCAATCATCTCCCGTATAAAACTGGATGATTCCCTCTACCACCCGTTCAGTCTCAAGGCACTTGACTACATCACAGAAATCAAATCGCCAGATATTCACCAGGGCTGTCAGGTTTACCCAGAGAATAGTGGGGCCAGAATTCTTATTTACAATAGAGGCCGAAGAGGTAGGGGCGAGGATGGCCCCCATTTCCAGGATCAAAAACAACAGCAACATTTCCCTTCAGTCACTTCTGTGACTAAACACTGGTTCGGTCTCTTTAATGCCATGTGCACACGTTAAGTATTTTTCGCGTTTTTTTCTCGTTTTTTCGCTATAAAAACGTGATAAAAACGCGAAAAAAACGCTTACATAAGCCTCCCATTATTTTAAGTGTATTCCGCATTTTTTGTGCAAATGTAGCCTTTTTTTCCGCGAAAAAATCGCATCGCGGAAAAAAAAGCAACATGTTCATTAAAATGCGGAATTGCAGGGGATTCCGCACACCTAGGGGTCCATTGATCTGCTTACTTCCCGCACGGGGCTGTGCCCACGATGCGGGAAGTAAGCAGATTATGTGCGGTTGGTACCCAGGGTGGAGGAGAGGAGACTCTCCTCCACGCACTGGGCACCATATAAGTGGTCAAAAAATAAGAATTAAAATAAAAAATAGTCCTATACTCACCCTCGATGTCTTCCCGCCTCCACTGCATGCTGTCGCTTCGGTTCCTGTAGCTGATGTGCGGTGAAGGACCTTGCCGATGACGTCACTGTCCTGTGATTGGTCGTGAGCGGTCATGTGACCGCTCACGTGACCGTGACGTCACGGAAGGTCCTGCGCGCACAGACCAGCTATAGGAAGAGGAACGGACGCCGCTGAGATGTCTGGGTGAGTATAAGCATTTTTTTTATTTTTTTTATTATTTTTAAACATTCTATCTTTTACTATAGATGCTGCATAAGCTGCATCTATAGTAAAAAGTTGGTCACACTTGTCAAACGCTATGTTTGACAAGTGTGACCAACCTGTCAGTCAGTTTTCCAAGCGATGCTACAGATCGCTTGGAAAACTTTAGCATTCTGCAAGCTAATTACGCTTGCAGAATGCTAAAAAAAGCGAAAAAAAACGGAAAAAAAACGCAAAAAAAAAAATGCGGATTTCTTGCAGAAAATTTCCGGTTTTCTTCAGGAAATTTCTGCAAGAAATCCGCAACGTGTGCACATACCCTTACAGTGTGAAGCGTGAATCCAGGTGCTCTTTCCTTCAAGTTTTACTGCAGTGGGGGTGACCAGGATCACCGTGTGAAGTCCTTCAAATCTCGGCTGGAGACAATCTCTGCGCACAAACTTTTTCACATACACCAGGTCTCCGGGCACAAAGGGATGGTGTCCAGGAACCTTGTCTGAGTCTGGAAGAGAACTGAAGACAATTAAATGCACTTTGGCAAGGTGTCCATGTAAGGCCTGCACATAACTAGTCAAGTCCTGGTACTTGAGCTGCAACTGTTGTGGAAAGAAACATTCAAGACTGGGGCTCCTGCCAAACAGAATCTCATACGGTGACAGTCCTATCTTCCTGTTTGGGGTATATCTTACTGAAAACAAAGCTAGAGGAAGGCATTCTGTCCATGGTTTACCAGTCTCTGTCATTGCCTTCTGAATTTTTAAGCTTAAGAGTTCCATTTAGTCTCTCCACTTTTCCACTACTCTGTGGATGGAGTATGCAGTGCTTGACTTAACCCCAGTGCTGCCATTACCTCTGACATGATCTCTCCAGTAAAATAGGAACTCCGATCGCTTTCAATGACTTCAGGAACTCCATACCTGCATATGATCTCAGCCATCAGTTTCTTCACCGTTGTCTTAGCCGTAGCTTTGGCAACTGGGTAGGCTTCTGGCCAACCTGAAAATAAATCAATGCAGACCAACACATACTCATACGTCCCTACCCTGGGCAACTGAACATAATCAATCTGCAGTCTGGAATTGGTTAAAGGGGCCGGGGAGTGTGTTTGGATGGGGTTTTCACTGTCCTACCCTGATTATGTGTGGCACATATCATGCAGCTCTGTACCTGCCTTTCTGCGCAGGTGGAAAACCCCGGGGGCAATCCATTGTCTCTGTAGGGTGTCACACATGGCCGTCCTCAAGTGGTGCACATTCTCGTGCAGAACCTGTGCCATCATTGGGTACAGTACCTGTGGTAGGCAGACCTTTTCACCCCTCCCCCATAGTCCAGTGGCGGTATCAGAGCAAGCCCCTATCTTTTGCCACCTATTTTTCTCCTCCTTACTTGCCTGTTGTTGTAACCGGGCTAAGATGTCTTTCAACACAAGTGGAGACGTTGGGGTGTCTAGGTGATGTACTTGAGAGGCTACAGGAGTGCTTGCTGCTTTCTTGGCAGCCTGGTCTGCCAGTGCGTTACCCTTTGTCCATCCATCAGTGCCTTTGGTATGTGCCTTTACCTTTATGATGCCTGCTTGGGTGGGAAGCTGTAGTGCATTCATAAGTTTCTGGACTGCCTCAGCATGTTTAAAGGGGTGGCCATTTGCTGTCAGGAAAGCCCTGGCTCTCCAGATAGGCCCATAACCGTGTGCAATGCCAAAAGCATACCTGGAATCAGTGTAGATGTTTACAGTCTTACCTTCTGCTAGTTTGCACGCTTCTGTAAGTGCCTTGAGCTCTGCTTCTTGTGCAGACATATGAGCTGGCATTGACTCTGCCTTGATTACCTCATGTTCTGAGACCACAGCATATCTGGTACAGTAGCATCCTTGGTCATCTTGGTGACGGGATCCATCTACAAAAAGCTCAAAATCAGCATTAGAATAGGCACACTAGAGACCAGCCGTTTCCTGAGACATCAATTCTAGACAATCATGTGGTTTGGAAACCTAATCTTGTTCCTCTGGATCCATTCTAGAAAGAAAAAGAGTGTCCTTGCTCATGTCACCTACTCCTTATGTCACCTACTCCTCCCCCCTTTGGATCCATAGGAACTAGGAGAGGAGTAGCGGGGTTTAGGACAGGGCACCTTTTCAAAGTCACATTAGTAGGCATGAGAATAGCACACCAAAGTCGCAGCTGTCCAGCCATGGACATGTGGCTAGGTTGTACCTGATTAAGGATACTATGTACATCGTGTGGGGTGTGGACCATCAGTGGGTAATTCAAAACAATCTCTGAAGATTTGTGTAGCAACAGCTGGACAGACAACACAACCCAAACACATAAGGGATTTCCTCTTGCCACCCTATCCAGGAATAAGCAACAGGTCTCTGTTTGTCTCCATAAAACTGAATCAGCACACCTGTAGCATGTCCTGCATAGGTGAGCTCTGTCTGCAAGGCAGTCTGCAATACTGTACGGCAGTGCTCGGGTGTCTTGTAATCATATACGGGGCCTGCAGTGTGTAACACTATATCACAGGGCAAATTCCCTCTTTGGGTGGACCTAGCGTCTCCTGGATGCAAGGGGCCATAAGTGGCAAGGTAGGCCTGACACTCTTGGGCTATGACTGGCTCCCATATTTTTGCTATTTGTTGGGCCAAACCACCTCTATGTGACAGGGTAGAGTTAGCTGGGTTCACTATAGCTCCTATCTGGTGGGTAATTATGTCCCCATACCCTACTGAGAAAAGAACCTGGGATTCCTGAGGTGTGATGTAGTAGCGTGAATGACAGGGGAACCAAACTTCAGATTCCTGGAAAGTCTGGCCTTGTAAGTGTGAAGGTTTCACGGGAAGAGGAGATGTAGGGGCCTTTCCGGGCTGGGGGGGGTCTGGCATTTACACCGATTAAAGCAAGCTCTTGGTCTGAAAATTGACATAACGAGGCTTGGGATGGAGTGAGATTCCTATACAGGGTTAAAGGCGTATTGGAGTGTGAAGCTGGACTTGTGTGTGAAGTGGGGGGAGGGCAGAGGCTGAACTCTGTTACATAGAGATAAGGAACATAGCTGTGACCTGCAGCTGCAGCGGAGGGGGCCAGTGAGCGGGTAAGAAGCGCTGCTGATTTAACCCCTTTCCTTTCCTGCTGGGCTAAATTCTTTTGAAAACTCTTTACTATTTTCAATGCATCATCCGGACCAGCGCGTGATCTAGACCAAGTAAACACAGAGAGACTCAAAAGCGCAGCTACGCGTGTGCCCCCTCCCTTTTAGAAACACGTAGATAAGAAAAATCACTGCATTCCTCAGCGCAGGAGGGAGAATACAAAAGCCCAGCTCTTTGCCCCCCTTTCTCTAGCCCACAACACCGAAGGGAGAAATTTCAAGCAGGTCGCGCAGGGGCTCACTCACCCCTCCCCTCTCCTACACAGCACTGATAAAAAGCTCCGTATCTTCTACAAAGTAACAAATTGCAGCAGTTTTCAGACTTAATTTCTACAAAACTTTCCTATGATCCTCCGTGGTCTGGGCGGAGCCCCAAGGACGGTCCGTAAGCACACAAACGGCAGGTTTCCACCCAGGTTGGATTCTGCACAACACAAACAGGACACACCTATGCTTCTGGAGATCTCTTTCCGCCGCCATTACAGGGCGGTGGCTGGGACTGCATTTTCATCATCAGTGGCACGGCGGCCATTTTACAATCTGTAAGATCACAGTTCAAAGGCACTTTATAACCAAACACGGGTTCTATATTGTCTGATCCTTCCTCTCCATCAACCTATTTTCATCCTTCATTCTTCAAGCCTCGCGCAACTCGTAGATGAGCTTGTGCTTGTTCTAACAATCCTTTATCTTTCAACATGCCTCGCTTGTTCTCTATGAGGTTATACCACATAGCCGGCTGCAATCTCCCTGACGAGGGCAATCCTACATGCTTATACAATCTCTCAACATTCCTGACTGCCTTCTTTCCCTCCCGTGACTCTACTATTGCCTTGACTTCCACAGCATCCTCATCTAACTTGTGGGGCACAGACTTCTTCTGCTTTAAGAGACGTAGCATGACTCTTACAGAATACTATGGTTTTCTGCAGTAAACCACTGGCAGCGATATCAACACTTTGTTCTATATATATATATATATATAGTACGGAGCCTCACGTTCGACGTACTAGGAAAAGAGCCTCACGCTCAATGTTTCCTGTCTGTCCCTAACCTGAACAACAGTGATTACAGACTATCCTGCCACGATATTCCAACCGTTGGGAGGCAGCCTCCTAATGAGACCCCTCTACAAAAATATAGGTGGTCCCCTCATGGAACGTCTTAAGTTACCTATCTGGACAGGTGGTCCCCTCTCGGAATGCCTTAGTTACCTGTCAGCACAGGTGGTCCCCTCTCGGAACGTCTTAGTTACCTGTCAGCACAATATCACAGAGGCTGCGTCTCCTATCCCTTTCTCTAAGCTGCCCCACAATCTACAACTGGCTCAAGTTTTTTCAGTCCACTTCACTACTAGACAATAGTCACGGGTAGGGTGGTTGAACGGAGTACAATGACCGGTGGAGGAGGTGTGGTGTACACGAGGACGCGCCGGATGCGACGTCTCTCAGTTGCTGGTTCAGAGCGTGGCACAGGATCGCGCTCGGTCTCACCACTCGACTGGTCACCTCTCCGACCCAAGGAGACCACAGACAAACCAATAACGGCTGAGACACTAGCAAGTGTGACACATACAGTGTATATGATTGCCACTTACCGTGTTCGGAGGGTGATCAGTCCTCGAGGTCAGCCACTACGGGTATCATCCGCAGACATCCAGGCATGGGTCCAGAGGGTCTCGGATCGCTGTCCACGCCCCCCGTTGGGCTCCAAATTGTCGGGGTCGTCACGACAATAAATCCTCATTCACCAGTCACTCCAAATTAAACTATAAGCATGTGGTACCGGGTAAGAATGAGTCAGACAGGTAGCTGGTTCAATCTCAGTGCATGCTCGTGCATCCACACACATGTGTGTAACGGTCACAGCAACTGAGTTTTATTTACAATACACAGTACTAAAAAGGAATGCAATAGGCGGGGTTTATGCAGTATACATCTAGTGTCCAGTCTCTCTCTCTCCGATTCGTCAGAACGTCTCCCGGTGGTTACTTCTTTCTTCACATTCCTGAGTTATCTTTTCAGGAGAAATGAAACTTAACCCTTCAGATTCTAAACTGAAATGAAGAATGAACACTGGCAGCCATCTTTAATACAGTTACATTTGCATTAGCAAGGGAAAACTTATTGTTTCACAGTATAAGAGTATAAAAGTACAAAAGTATATACGAAAATATATTTTCACCTTGACAGAGGCTACCTGATATAGGAGGAGTACCGCAGGACTTCCGGGTCAGGAACCTCCAGGATCAAGGAAAGGAGGAACGGAGCGACCAGGAACCAGCCTGTGGAGGTGTGAGTGTGCAGCAGATGCCAGAATGCAAGGTGTGCTTGCGCAGCAGATGGGAGTCAGAAGATGGCAAAGAGACCGGAAGAGGGGAGGACGGGCAACATGCACACATGCTGGGTGCACGCAGGGAGGAACGCCAGGAGCCGGAGGAAGACCCGGAAGAAACCACAGCAGCAGCAAGAGCGTGCAAGGCTGGGTAAGTATGTCGGTGGTCAGGATGAGAAGCGACAGGCACGACACCTGCCCTGCTATCAAGTCATATGCATCCCAATAAGCCTTTGAACCCAGATACTGGATGGCCACAGGAAAACCCACTTGACAGTCTTCAGTTGGAACTGCCACACAGTTTCCTTATGCATTGATTGCAAGTGCTGCCGCCTTGACCCAAATTTGCATGCACCCCAATCACCCCTTGGAAGAAACATGGAGTTGGGCCTAATAAAAAAATGTTGCTTTACCAAGGAGCGGGTCTCCTAGACTGGTAATGCCCATACTCTAAGTGTATGGGCTGATAAACATTTCCCCATAGGGGTACATTTATTAAACAATTTTTTATGGGGATCATAGACATGCTTGCTGTAGCAGCAAGGAACACGTTAACCCTGGTGATCTAGTGGCAGAGAATGATGAGATATTGATGAAGGCCTCATTAAAAATTAGGCCCAATGTAAAGGAGCGGGTCTCCTAGACTTGAAATGCCCATACACTAGTGTACGGGCTGACAAACATTTCCCCATGGGGGGTAAATAAGAGAAAAATATTCAACACAAAATTGT
This sequence comes from Ranitomeya variabilis, assembly GCF_051348905.1. NCBI lineage: Eukaryota > Metazoa > Chordata > Amphibia > Anura > Dendrobatidae > Ranitomeya > Ranitomeya variabilis. The sequence continues at coordinate 34,685,427 of NC_135236.1, read as the reverse complement.
GTTTACTGCTTAGAGCTAGAGTAACACAGAGACAAAAAACGTGAATGGAAACCTGAAAAACACACTTTGTAGACCAAATATACATGAGGCATGTCACGGAGATAACACACTGTAAAATATGTGGCCTGTGTTTCTATTTTGGCCCCCATAATAGTGTATAAAAATCAGGTCAAAGACAGAAAATACAGTGAAATGTAGCCCTGAAATGCAATTTGTAGGTCACAGACACATTAGGCGTTTGACTGATATACCAGACCCTTCAATATGTGTCCTGTATATCTACTTTTTTACTGCTAAAAAGTATTTACAACTAGGGTAACACACCTGCCTTGCAGTGATGTGGATATGTGCAAATAGACTCTCTTGCCTACCTAGCACAATGCCCTATAAACCCCTAAAGTAGCCCTAAATAGTACTGTTGGTTTATCAGGATTTGTGGATTGAACACTAGTAGACCCACACTAGCTAATAAAAGAACTAATCTGACCCTATCTCAGTGGTAGCTCTCCTTACACTAACTGAGTCCGGAGCAGAGTGCGCTGAGCAGGTCGGCGTCAGGTCTCTTATAGACCTGATGCCACTGTGCAGCCAGCCAATCACTGTAACACCACAACAAAGATGGCTGTGATATTACAGTGCATGGCAGACAATCCCTGCATGTTCATTGGTGCTGTAAAGAATTCCAAAATTGCAGGGTGGAGACACAAGCTCCTGCCTAATAATTCTGGAAATGCTCAGTGCTCGCTGAATACACCGAGCACAGTGATACTCGGGCAAGTACAGAGTAGTGGCGAGCACGTTCGCTCATCAGTGATCACTAGTGGTGGATGATGAGACATGGAGGTAGGTCTCATTAAAAACTAGGCCCAATGTAAAGGAGCGTGTCTCCTAGACCTGTAATGCACATAAACGAAGTGCATGGGCTGACAAACATTTCCTCATTGGGGGTACATTTTTAAAAAAAATATTTTATGGGCATCATTGACACCCTTGCCAAAAATTGGACTGGCGGTAGCAGCACAGAACATGTTAACCCTGGTGATCTAGTGGCAGAGAATGATGAGATGTTGAGGAAGGCCTCATTAACAACTAGGCCCAATGTAAAGGAGCGGGTCTCCTAGATTTGTAATGCCCATACACGAAGTGCATGGGCTGACAAACATTTGCCCATGAGGGGTACATTTTAAAAAAAAATATTTTATGGGCATCATAGACACCCTTGCACAAAAAAATGAGCGATTTTTGCATCACTGAATATGTTCATCCTGGTGTTCATATGTTTGTGGATGGTGAGGATTAGGATGAGGAGGAGGATAACACGAAACAGACCAAATCAGGAAGCGGATACCCATGTGTGGTTGTGAAGAGGTGCATGAGAATACACCTCCCCAAAAAAGACAATGTATTAGAGGGTATGTTTCGCTGTTTTCACTTGGTGGTGTACAGAAGTCTTGCCCAATCCAGCCTTTATTCATTTTTATAAGATACTATTGAGATCAAAGCTCAAATGCACACTAAAAATAACCAGATTGGTGCTCTTAAGGAAAAATAAAGTCACTATAATCAAGACAATCTTAAGCACACAAAATATGTCCAAAAAGACACGGTCCATATGATGAAAAAGAAACTATTTTGTAGTTTATTGTGGTTCACAGCTGAACCATAAATAAATAGGAATAATATTCCCAACATTTCGGCCTTTATGGCCTCTTTCGAGGATTTTTTCTAAAGAGAAAAACATAAAGGATTCACTATATAACCGGAATGATGGATCTTACAAATATATATATATATATATATATATAGAGAGAGAGAGAGAGAGAGAGAGAGAGAGAGAGAGAGAGAGAGAGAGAGAGAGATATATATATATATATATATATATATATATATATATATATATATAGATATATAGATATATATATACACATTTTATATAATTTTTCATAAATCATAAACACATAAATAATTGCCACATGTGGTCATAATATACAGCATAATTATCAATCATACTGAAATCAAACAAATGAATAATGGATGTGAATCCACCTGTGACAGAAAATAACAAAAGGGAGGGGCGAATACAGGTTCATAGATATGAAGCCAGAATGTGTCCAACGAGATATGTTGGTTCCTAGCAACAGCTCAGAGACAGGGATATAAATAAAAATATAATATAATAGTATTTCAATAATTTTATATTGGAGAGGTATATGCTAGGTCATATGAGGATGGTCCAGAGATAGGAAAAGTGGAAAATATAAGAATAAATGGGAAGAATATACATACATCTTATTTTTATAAGAGTCAGCCTGTCAGCATTTTCAGTTGACAGGTGGATGTGCTTATCTGTTATAATTCCACCAGCGGCACTAAAAGCTAGCTCTGACAGAATGCTAGCAGCAGGGCAGGCCAGGACCTCCAAGCCATAGAGAGACAGTTCATGCCACATGTCCGGCTTGGATACCCAATAATTAAAAGGCACAGAGTAATCCCAGTGGATGTTTGTACAATCTGCAAGATACTCCCTCAGCATCTTCCCAAACATTGCACTTCTTGTGACAGCACCCCTTGCCTCTGTGTCGGCATGATGGCAGGGTCTGATAAAGCGGTCCCAGAACTTTGCCATTGTTCCCCTGCCTGAGCTGGATTGTGCTTCTGTCTCTCTCGCTTAGATTCATTGGCTGTTAAACTTTGAAGTCTGCTGCTAGCGTTCTCAGATGGGAATTTTTTAAGTAATTTCGCTACAAACGCCCTCTGGTACTGCAACAATTTAGTACAACTGTCTGCCTCTGGAAGAAGAGATTGAAAGTTCTCCTTGTAGTGAGGGTCTAGAAGTGTTACCAACCAGTAATGAGTGTCACTGAAAATTTTAATAATGTGAGAATCAAAGGTAACACAGTGCAAAATAAAGTCAGCTATGCATGCCAGACTGTGAACAGTCTCCTCATTGTCTACCAATCCACTTTGGGATGACATGAGGCTGGGCTGAGTGTAATCACCCTGCATGGATCCTTGCTCCATGTCCTCCTGCTCTGACTGCAATGCATCCTCTTTAATTGATAGCAGAGAGGTTTTCAGAATGCTGAGAAGTGGGAAGTTGACACTAATTATTGCGTTATCACCGCCCACCATCTTGGTGCAGTCCTCAAAGTTTTGAAGGATGGTACATACATGTCCACTACTGAGGTCTTTTGTGTGGAGTCTGAACTGAATATCAATGGCCTTGTTGATGCTAGTAGTCAACAACTGCCTTCTTCTGCTCACAAATCCTTTCCAACATATGCAGTGTAGAGTTCCAACTCGTGGGGACATCACACACCAGTCGGTGAGCCGGAAGCTGCAAACGCTGCTGAAACACGGCAAGGGCATCTAAAGCTGTAGCTGACTTTCTAAAATCGGCTGACAGATGGTGTACTTTCACTAGCAGATCCGGCAGCCCTATGTAGCTTTTGTGAAAATGTTGACCGACAAGTTTAAGCACATTGGCCAGGTAAGGTACATGTGTGAGCTCACCTTGCTTCAGAGCCGCCACCTGGTTCCGGCCATTGTCACACACGACCATGCCTGTCTGTAGGTTCAGCGGTGTCATCCAAATATTTGCCTGCTCTTTCAGCAGTGTCACAACTCTTCAGGATTGTGCGGTTTGTTATCTAAGCAGATTAGCTTCAGCACAGCCTGTTGCTGCTTGGCTGAGGCAGTGCTGCAGTGCTTCCAGCTTCTGACTGATGTGTTCATTTCAGAGATGGAAGCTGAGGAGGAGGAATAGGTGTAGGAGCTGTAGACTGTGGGGGCAATCCTGATTAACGTAGGGCCCGCAATCATAGGCATGGGGAGGATGTGTTCCATCCCAAGGCCTGACTGGGTCCCGGCTTCCACTATGTTAATCCAATGTGCCATCAGTGAGTTGTAAAGTCCCTGACCACAAGCACTTTTCCATTTGTCCGTGGTTAGGTAGACTTTCCCAGTAACAGCATTGTTGAGGGCACGGGTAATGTTGTGGGACATGAGCTGGTGTAATGCCGGCATGGCACACCGGGAGAATCAGTGACAACAGGGGTCCGAGTACCTTGAGATGGCCTCCACCATCAGGTGGCAGAAAACTTCCATCTCATCAAGCCTAAAAGGCAACATTTCGAGCGCAAGCAGATGAGAAATATTAGAATTTTGTACTGTTGCCTGTGGGGCTTTGGCTGGGTATTTCCGCTTGCGTTCCAATGACTTGGGTATATACAAATGAAGGCTGCGCTGCGACAAGGATGTGGACGGGCTTGATGATGGTGCCAGTTGACTGTGGGCAATAACAGGTGCATGGCCTGATGCATCTTTACAGGTACGGTGAACTGTTGTGAATTCCGTTCTTGGGCTCCCTCCTGTGGTTATGAATGGTACTTTTGGGAGTTCTGCCCTTGGGCTCCCTCTGGTGGTTTTGAGTGGAACTGCTGCTCCTGGAGTTTGGCCTGGCAGCTGACTTCACTAATCGGCTCCCTTGGCCTTGCTATTTAACAGGGCTCTGGTCTGTAATTCATGCCAGCTGTCAATGTTTTTCTAGGTTAGACTCAGTCCTCTCCTTGGATTTCCCTGATGGCCTGTCCATGTCAGCATAAGATAAGTTCTTGCTAGTTCTTGTACTTACTGTTCAGTTTAAAGTTATGTCTCTTTTTGTCCAGCTTGTCATCATGAAATATTCAGGCTAGCTGGAAGCTCTGGGGAAGCAGAATTGCCCATCCACACCGTGAGTCGGTGTGGAGGTTATTTTGTAATCTCTACGTGGATTTTTAGGTTTTATATACTGACCGCACAGTGCCCTTTCCTATTTCTGTCTATCTAGTCAGAGTTGGCCTCCTTTGCTAAAATCTGTTTTCATCCCTGCGTTTGTCATTTCCCTCTCCACTCACAGTCAATATATGTGGGGGGCTATCTTTCCTTTTGGGAATTTCTCTGAGGCGAGATAGATTTCTATTTCCATCTTTAGGGGTAGTTAGTTCTTAGGCTGTGAAGAGGCGTCTAGGGAGTGACAGGAACGTCCCACGGCTATTTCTAGTGTTTGTGTTAGGATTAGGGATTGCGGTCAGTAAAGCTACCACCTCCTCAGAGCTTGTCCATGATCTATTTTACCCACCAGGTCATATCAGTGCTGCTCCGTACCCACCAGGTCATATCAGCGCTGCTCCGTTCCCACCAGGTCATATCAGTGCTGCTCCGTTACCACCAGGTCATAACAGTGAACTGGAGATTGACTTATATGCAAAACAGTGGAAGAAGCAGTGGTGTCACCTGCAGACAGTGGTCCTGGAGCCTTGGGTTCAGCTCACAAAGTTGAGTGCTTTGCTGCCATGTGATTGATCATGTTGGTGGTGGTCAGGCTGGTATTTTAGCTACCCCTGCTGATGGGGGCATAGCAGGTGCTGCAAATAGCCTGTTTTGGGCTATCTGCAGAGTCTTTAAAAAAATAACCAGACTCGGGAAGATCTAACAGTTGGAATGGCAACTTTCCTCATGTTGGTGTTAAGGGGAACGGATGCATGTCTTCTGTCTGTGGCCACCACACTGCTTCTTCCTGCCTGTTGGGATGATATGCCTCCTTCCCCTTGTGTGCTGCTGTCCTCGCTCTGCATGTCCTCCTGCCAGGTTGGGTCAGTCACTATGTTATCCACCACCTCATCTTCCACATCTGCACCCTGCTCCTCCTCCTGACTTTCTGGCAATTGTGCCTCATCATCGTCCACCTCTTGTGACACTTTCCCACCATCGCCTTCGTGTGTCCGGGGCTGTTCAAATCTATGAGTCCGGCATCTTTAAAGGGAGAACTGAACAGCTCTTCGGAGTGATCAAGTGTGGGATAAGTTGTCTCAGGGCACTCGGCATGTAGGGAGGAAGGATGATCAAGGTGAGTAATATGTGGTCCACACTCATGTTTACTCAGACTTGACCGTATGGAAGACATGGATGTGGTGGCTAAGAGACTGGAAGAATTATCCACTATCCAACCAACAGCCGTTTCACAATGCTCTGGCTTCAATATCGGTGTGCTGCTGTCCCCTAGAAACTGGGACAGGAAGGTTGAGTGCGAAGATGTGGGTTTTTGTTGTGGCCCACTTTCAGCTTAGCCAGGCCTCATCCTCTGCATGCACCATCAGCATCACATCCTCTTCCCCGTCCCTTGTCCCTTGCTTTGCCCATTTTAAATAGACTACTTAAATATTTGTAAAGGTGTATACAAATGGATTAAGTTGGAGAAGACTTATGTGTGATTAGTTTGCCTGAAAAGCAAGTATTTGGAGACCACAGATACACCGAGCATCTGACGGAGATAACAGATAGTTAAAATATGTTGTCTTTAAAAAAAATAACCACAAAATAATGATTAGACCAAGGCTAGCAGACAAAACAATCCAACGTATGCCTGCAAAGCAAAGATTTGGACACCACAGATACAGCAGGCATCTGACAGAGATAGCAGACTGTATGAATTTTTATTTGTTGTTAATTTATGAAAACACTAAATACTGAGTAGACCAATGCTAGCAGACAAAACAATGCAATGTATGCCTGCAAAGGGAAGATTTGGACACCACGCATACATCAGGCGTCTGATGGAGATAACAGACTGTATATATTTTTTATTTTTTTAGAACAATAAATACTGCGTAGACCAAGGTTAACAGACAAAACAATGCAACATACACATGCAAGTCGAAGATTTTGACACCACAGATTCACCAGGCATCTGATGGAGCTAACAGACCGTTTAAATGTGTGGCTTTTTTTAAAGAAAATAAAAACAAAATAATAAAATAAAAAATTTAACTAAATAATGATTAGCCGAATGCTTGCAGACAAAACAATGCACCTTATGCCTGCAAAGCAAAGATTTTGACACCACAGAGTCACCATGTGCTTGACGTAGATAACAGACTGTTTAAATGTATGGCTTTTTTAATGAAACTTTTTTTAACACCACAGATACACCAGGTGTCTGACAGAGATAACAAACTGCTGAAATGTGTGGCCTTTTTTAAGGCGTTGATGGGGATAACAGAACATTTAAATGTGTGGGGTTTTTTAAAGAAAAAAGTATTTAAAACACTAAATAATGATTAGCAGAAGGCTATCAGACAAATCAATGCAACGCATGCCTGCAACGCGCAGATTTTTGCATCACAGATGCACCATGTGTTTGACGTAGATAACAGACTGTTTAAATGTATGGCTTTTTTAATGAAACATTTTTTTTAAAACACTAAATAATGATTATTCGAAGGCTGTCAGACAAAACAATGCAACGTATGCCTGCAATGCAAAGATTTTGACACCAAACATACACCAGGCGTATGACCGAGACAGAGATCGCAGACTGTATACAGTTTTTAATTTTTTTAATTTTGAAATCACTAAATACTGATTAGCCGAAGGCTAGCAGACAAAACAATGCAACGTATGCCTGCAAAGAGAAGATTTTGACACCACAGATACACCAGGCATCTGATGGATATAACAGACCGTTTAAATGTGTGGCCTTTTTTTAAAGAGAACTTTTTTAAAACACTAAATAATGAAAGCCGAGAGCTTGCAGATAAAACCATGCAACGTATGCCTGCAAAGCGAAGATTTTGACACCACAGATACACCAGGCGTCTGACGGTGATGACAGACCGTTTAAATGTGTGTCCTTTTTTGTTTAAGAATTTTTATTAAAAACACTAAATAATGATTAGCCGAAGGCTATCAGACAAAACAATGCAACATATGCCTGCAAAGCGAATATTTTGACACCACAGAAACACCAGGCGTCTGACAGAGATAACAGACTGTATACAATTTTTTGAATACATTTTTTTTATTTTTGAAACACTAAATACTGAGTAGACCAAGGCTAGCAGACAAAACAATGCAATGTATGGCTGCAAAGCGAAGATTTTGACACAACAGGAACACCAGGCGTCTGACGGAGATAACAGACTGTATACATTTTTTTGAATATATTTTTTTTATTTTTGAAACACTAAATACTGAGTAGACCAAGGCTAGCAGACAAAACAATGCAATGTATGGCTGCAAAGCGAAGATTTTGACACAACAGGAACACCAGGCGTCTGACGGAGATAACAGACTGTATACATTTTTTTAATTTTTTTTTAATTTTGAAACACTAAATCCTGAGCAGACCAAGGCTAGCAGACAAAACAATGCAATGTATGCCTGCAAAGCAAAGATTTTTACACCACAGATACACCAGGCGTCTGACAATAATAACAGACTATACATTTTTTTTTGTTAATTTTTGAAAAAAATAAATACTGAGTAGTCCAAGGCTAGCAAACAAAACAATGCAACATACACCTTCAAAGCAAGGATTTTGACACCACAGATAGAGCAGTCTTTAGCCAGAGAAAACAGACTGATAAAAATGTGGCCTTGATTTTTTGGGGCCCACCAAAATTGAGTCAATAAGTTGTCAAAAATTGGAGTATTAAAATTCTAACATATTTAGCGCAATGATATGCGATGCGTGTGGCGTACAAATCACCGTGATGAATGAAAGAACTGCAGCTAAATATTTTTTTGCCAGCAACAGATTTTTCGGGCAGCAAAATGGTGTCCAAAAATGTTGTAAGACACTACAAAAAATTATACAGTACCAAAAAAAGGACAGATTTTTCTGCGCACTCACAACTGATGCCTGGAACAAAAACAGTTTTTTTAAATTGTTAGATTTTCAAGCTCTTGTATTGCAATGACCTGACTGCAGTCTACAGCTTGACCAAGCAAATAAATGTAGAAAAAAGGGGGTTATGGATTGTTTTGTAAGAAAATGAGAAGGTATAAGCTGCAAAAAAAAAAAAAAATGCCACGGATAACTGCGGCTAGATATATATAACATAAGCAGCAGAGGCAGATAGTAATGGAGCTTTTGGAGGTATGCAGTGAGAGATATGTACTCAGATAGAGTGCCTGCAGGCCTTGCACTGATGTGGATATGCGCACATAGACTCCCCTGCCTACCTAGCGCTGCAATCTCTGGACCCCCGAATTAGCCCTAAAATGAACTGTTGGTTTATCAGGATTTTTGGACCGAACACTAGGAGACCCACACTAACTTGTAAAAGTAAGAATCTGACCCTTTCTCAGCATCAGCTCTCCCTACACTAGCTGAGTCAGGAGCAGAATGCGGCGAGCAGGGCGGTGCCAGGTCTCTTATAGACCTGATGACGCTGTGCGGCCAGCCAATCACTGTAATACCACAACAAAGATGGCTGAAGCATTACAGTGCATGGCAGACAATCCCTGCATGGTCATTGGCGCTCTAAGCAGTGCCAAAATTTTAGGGTGGAGACCCAAGCTCCTGCCGAATAATCCTGGAAATACTTGGTGCTCACCAAGTGCACTGAGCATAGTGTTACTCGGGCGCGTACCGAGTAGTGGCGAGCACGTTTGCTCATCACTAGTGCCTAGTGATCGGGCCAAAAAAGGGAGAAAAACCGCAGACATAGAAAACCTCATGTCTTTACGGTGAGGGGAGTTTGTGTGGTTATCCTTCAAAAATGTACACCTTAAAGTGGCTTCTAGAAAGTTTGCTCTCAAATTTGTAGGCCCTTATAGGATTATTTTTAATCCCTTGACAATGAAGTTTCAACTCCCTATATCTTAGAAAACAGACAACTCCTTCCATTCTTCTCTGTTAAAGAAATTTGAAGGGACGCCTCATCCCAGAGTCAATATTCAGGTAGATCGGGAGTATGAGCTAGAGTGAGTTGTTTAACTCAAGCAGGTCAGGTGCTGTTAACAGTTTTTCATCAAATGGAGGATTATGGTTTGGTATATACCTCTTGGTTAAATTTAAAGGTTCTTCAATGCTGATCATCACCTAATAAGAGTTCCATCAGCATAGACAGATGATAGGGGTTTCTGAGAGTCTGGTCGTCCCTTGTAGAAGGGGGTACTGTCATGGCTTGACTCTAAGTCTCGAACCCTTCACCTCTGGCTTTGTGGCCAGTTTCACTCTCTGTTAGACCACAGCCTGTGCAGTCTCTGTCCAACTCCTGATACTGCTCTTGTCTTTCTTTTGCTTTGCTGTTTTGTTTATCTATAGGTGTTTTCATTTCTTCATTTGGTTTGTCCTTTCACATCTTGGGAGGGGCTATTTATGCTATCCTGACACATGCAGTCTTACAGGCTATTTTCCAAGATAAATGGATATTTGGAGTTAAGAATTATCTTATTGAGGTTTTCTCTATTGCTTCTCCTGCAATTTTTTGTGTGTTTCCCTTCTAAGCACTCTTCATAGTTTGCTATTTTAGGGTCTTAGTTTTCCATATATTGCTAAGGTCTTTTTCGGTTCCTTTCTTTTTCTTTCATTCATCATGTATGACTGTGTGAAAGGGTCGTAAGCCCTCTGCCTCACACTCTGTCTGTTGCACCACATTCTGTTGTTTTTGTTTTGGATCACGCTCTGTTTAAAGTTGAGGGTGCAATTAAAAACACTCAGGGTCAGCCAACATTTAGTAGGGCGCCATTGCGTAATTTTAGCGTGCCAACCTATGCGGTCAGGTAGAGACAAATCAGGATGGAGTTAGGGCTTTGCCTAGTCTGTACAGGAACCCGTGGAGCGTAGATTGAACATCTGGTTTGCTAATCCCTGTGCCAGTGTTAGGCCCCACTAATAACAATATACCGAGAAGGGACCCAGAATGGAGAACGTTATACCAGGAAAGGGAAAAGAAAAATGTATACCAGGAAGGAGCCCAGGATGGAGACATTACACCAAGAAAGGGAGACAGTGTACCTGGAATGTGCCAAGGATGGAGGACATTATACCAGGATGTGGGACATTATTGCTGTAAGGGACCCAGGATAGAGGTCAATATTACCCTAAGGTTCCCAGGATGGAGGATATTATACCATGAAAAGTCTGAGGTTGGTGGACATTATACCTGGAAGGGCCCCAAGTTGGGGGACATTATGCCAGGATGTGGGACATCATATGAGAAAGTGGCTCTGCATGGGGGACATTATACCTGGAAGGGCCCCAGGATAGAGGACATTATACTAGGAAGAGGTCCATGTTTATAGACATTATTAAATGAAGAGGCTAGGGATAGGGGAAATCTGGAACTTTTCAAGGGCCCATACATCTGACAAACATGTAGATGGGGGTACAGATCCAAATTTTGCACAGGAGCCCTTTACACTTTAGTTATACCACTGTGTACTACTCTATAAATCACTGTTTAATCCTTTAGTTGACCTTGTAGAATAATCAGGGATAAAAGAAAAGCCAGGAACGCCACTACATTACAATTCAATATTAGGGATTTTTCCATTTAGTCTCACAGATTTTTTTTATATATTCTTTTTGATATGTGTATCTAGAAGATCCCAAATGGACAATTATAAAGATCACATTAAGACAGGGAATAAACCATTTTACATCATATTTGCGAGAAGTCCATTGAGAACGGTGATTTTCTCTTTGTTCTTTGCAAATAAGTGTTACAATAACTCCCAGAACATCTATAAATATGAAGCAAAAAGTTAACTTTCCTCTGTAAGTCCCATCAGCTGTTATAAAACAGATCTGCGATTTACAGGAGAAACGAAAGACGGCCGTGTGATTGTAAGTATCATGGGGGAACGGCTGCTGCTCCACAGCTTGGCTGTACAACTAACACATCATTTGTAGGCATTTCATTCTGTATGAATTATCTGAGTAACATGTTACTTATGATTTTAAATAAGATTCCACTTTTCTAACCGGTAAAAGATTATTGCTTATACATAAAGAAAGAGAATGGTTACCATTGTATCCAGACTAGAGATCATCCTACAATGTAGAGGGATCAGCCTTATACTCAATTGCAGATAGAAACACGAGAAGCAATGGAATTCAATTGAAAGGGTGAAGATACAGATTAGACATTAAAAAAAAAATGTTGACAGTGAGAATGATCTGGAACAGGCTGCCACAAGAGGTGGTGAGTTTCCCCTCAATGGAAGTCTTCAAACCGAGGCTGGACAGTGACTACTGCATTGAGCAGGGGGTGGACATGATGACCCTGGAGGTCCTTTCCAACTCTAAAGGTACCTTCACACATAACGATTTTGTTAACGATATCGTTGCAACGTCACGCTTTTTGTGACGTAGCAACGATCCCGCTAACGATCTCATTATAGTGTGACAGCGACCAACGATCAGGCCCCTGCTGGGAGATCGTTGGTCGTAGGTATTGATCAGGACCTTTATTTGGTCACTGATCACCCGCTGTCATCGCTGGATCGGCATGTGTGACGCCGATCCAGCGATGTGTTCACTTGTAACCAGGGTAAACATTGGGTTACTAAGCGCAGGGCCGCGCTTAGTAACCCGATATTTACCCTGGTTACCATTGTAAAAGTAAAAAAAAATCACTACATACTCACATTCCGATGTCTGTCACATCCCCCGGCGTCCACTGACTGTGTCAGTGCCGGCCGTAAAGCAGAGCACAGCGGTGACGTCACCGCTGTGCTCTGCTTTACGGCCGGCGCTGACACAGTCAGTGTGGGAAGCTAACGGCGGGGGACGTGACAGACATCGGAATATGAGTATGTAGTGTTTTTTTTTTTTACTTTTACAATGGTAACAAGGGTAAATATCGGGTTACTAAGCGTGGCCCTGCGCTTAGTAACTCGATGTTTACCCTGGTTACCCGGGGACTTCGGCATCGTTGAAGACAGTTTCAACGATGCCGAAGTCGTTCCCCTGATCGTTGGTCGCTGGAGAGAGCTGTCTGTGTGACAGCTCCCCAGCGACCACACAACGACTTAACAACGATCACGGCCAGGTCGTATCGCTGGTCGTGATCGTTGGTAAGTCGTTTAGTGTAACGGTACCTTAACATTCTATGATCTTCTGTGAGTTAATCATTTGGACTCCGGATTGACACCTTTTACCATCACTGACACATTCTTACAAACTGATCAGGGGGAGATTTCTGCTGCGGATTAGTTCACACTAGATACAGCAGACTCTCAGTCATTAGAAGAATTAGATGTGGACATTTTAAAGCCTCGGGAAGTCCTCATGATTACACAATCAGAACCCTCGACAGCACAAAGGAGATTTGTCAATTGCTCTATTCATAGTCCTGTTTTTGTAGATACGTGTGACGGCTTCTCTATTCTTATTTATTATTCTGTTATTGTGAAACTTTACACTGTTTTATTATATTTTCATGGCTTTTGGATTCATTGATAATTAGAGAATGGAAGGGATGCCATTATAAGGACTTCTTAAGGGTGATTTAACCTCTTAGGCTACGTTCCTATGATGAGTATTTGGTGACGTTTTAAAGTTGCCGTTTGCCGATCTATTACTGCATTATTTTATGATACCTTTTTTAACACATTTTTTTCTTTTCATTACGTTTTTCTGCTTCAGTTTTTTTCATTATTTGATATATCATGTTTTAAATAAAGCTAAGGTCCTCCTGATTCATCATTGCTGTTTCTCCAGTTTTCTGGAGTAGTTTGCTTCTTTGTAGTGACTTTAATATTTTCCCTATTTGTGTTACCTTTTAAGTTGTTTGTTTTTATATCTTTTTTTATGTTTTAAGCAGATTCTTGACATGTGACTGTTACCATATGTGGCATTTTTTCTGGCGAGTCTTTACTCCAGCCCATGCCTGGAGTAAAGTTTATAGAGGAGTTTTTAATCTGGCACATTTTTGCGATTTTTTTTAATAGATTTGTGAATTTTGGTACAAAAATGTCGTAAAGAAAAGGGTAAAGAAAAATATGAAGTGTATTTTTGCTTTTGCGCCATTTAATGAATTTGACACAAAAAATGACAATGAATTCCACAAGGCCAAAAAAGGGAAGTGACTTTAGTAAGTCCCAAGTAGTGCATTGGATTTGATGGGTCTAACGTTAATTAATAATGTCCAATGTGATAAAAATAATATATTATTTTGTTGTGTCATAAAAGGATTTGAGGAAGGATCCTATTTGCTCTTAGGAAGAGCCAAGATATTCACATGCAAATCCAAGTACAAGTTTTGAGACTATGGATGGGGCCTCATGGTGGAGAAATTAAGCAAGATGCATGTGCTAATATACACTAATATACTTCTAAATGTTAGGCAGACATTGTAGGAAACTTTGTAGAACACAAACCCTGATTCATCTTTGCTGTTTCTCCAGTTTTCCAGTTTTTAGTTTAGAGTTCCTGCCGTATTCTCTAGATGTTTTGTGTCACTCTCCTTGACTTTCCATGCCTGACTTAGTTTTCTTTCTCATTGTCAATTTATCTGACGCCTAAGATCTTGGCCATGTTAGGCATGTATTATTTCTACATTTGCATTTTTATATGATGTTCCTTTGTTATAATTTTGACCTTTGATATTACTATAATATATCCTCATTTTATTGTAATACTTTGGACTTACTTCTAGCATCATGTGACCAAGAACCTAGAATTACAGGCAAAGCATTGGCGTTTTATCCTATTGTTGATGGTCCTCTGTATTGTATAAAGGCTTTAAAATGTTTTAAGAATTTTTTTTTTGGTCTCTGTTAACTTCATGCTATGCTAAATATTCTACTGATACTACCACAGTTATGAAATGTAGAAAAGCAAGTATGCAGAAGAGGATGGAATCACCAAAATAAATACAATTTTTTTTATTAACATGCACGAACATATAATGGTACACAATTAAAACATTTAAAAAGCAAAGACGTGATACAATAATCCACAAGATGTGTCTATCTTAGGACTTCTATAGTGTCCAATTGGTCACAAACATTGGAAAAATCCACTTAAAATACCAATAAATGTCACAGTAGGAAATACTTTTAGCACAGGATGACACCTAAATAATCCTACATAGAAAAAATACCACAATTAGGACGGTGTTCACATAACTTGGTACAAAAAAAAAAGGTGAATGGAATTTATAAATTGTAAAAAAATATGTATTTATACAGCCATCAATTAGAGAAAGTTATAACCAAAATGGAACATAATCCCAACAAATAAAATATATTGTATTTTTCGAATTATAAGATGGACTTTTTCCCCAAAAAATTTTGCCTATCGGGGGGGTGCTGCAGCAGTGGAGCGGGGTCACAGAAGGCAGGGTCGCTGTTTCAGGAGACAAGTGGTGGCAGGAGTGAGGTGATGCAGTAGGCCCAGGGCTCTCATTTAGATGTTGGTTCCAGTCTGCAGAGTCCATTTTGCCACTGGTTCCCATGTAGTGGGCTTCAGAAAAATAGTCACCGGTCGCGGCGCATGCGCAGATTGAGATGAGATTTTGTCTCGAGAGATCTCAATCTGCTCATGTGTTTCCTCCGGTGGCCATTTTCCCGATGCCCACTGCAGGGAATCAAATAGGAAAAGCCGCTCTGCTCACCTGCGCTGACATTTTGAGAACCCAAAGCCTACAGCCTCGCACTGCCTGGATGCCACCAAATCCTAGTCTGGGGCCCACAGCATCACCCCACTCCTTCCACCATTATGGCCTCCTGAAGCAGTGACCCCGCCTCCTGTCATCCCACTCAACCGCCGCCCCAGTAAGCTACTATTAAAACAGACTATAAGTTGAACCACCATTTTATTTTAAAAAAATATATTTCCTATATCCTATCCCAAAATTTGGGTCGTATGGCCACTTATAGTCCACAAAATATTGTAATTACCAAGAAAACAGCATGATAATAACCTGTACTACACAGAAAGAATGACCACCTGATGAAGGAATTCAAGGTAAGTATAAATATCCTTAATGGGACCGCTAGCCACAAAACTGAAAAAAAAAAAGTGCAAAATGTTTATAAAAGTAGGGCTGGGGTCAGACTTGCGAGTGTGATGTGAGAAACTCGCGTGAGTCTCTGGCATCAATCACCAGCAATGCCGCCTGCACTTGGGACAGGTGCATGTGGCTGCATGTATTTCTATGCAACCGCACACTCCGGTATTGATGCGAGTTTCTCGCACCACACTCTAAAATCTGACCCCTGCCCAAAACTGATTACCGAGGCATTGGGACTAGATATAAAAGATTATTGGAGACATCACATGTATCGCCACTCAAAGTGTGGCTTCCTCAGTGGCAAATACAGTGGGGCAAAAAAGTATTTAGTCAGTCAGCAATAGTGCAAGTTCCACCACTTAAAAAGATGAGAGGCGTCTGTAATTTACATCATAGGTAGACCTCAACTATGGGAGACAAACTGAGAAAAAAAAATCCAGAAAATCACATTGTCTGTTTTTTTATCATTTTATTTGCATATTATGGTGGAAAATAAGTATTTGGTCAGAAACAAAATTTCATCTCAATACTTTGTAATATATCCTTTGTTGGCAATGACAGAGGTCAAACGTTTTCTGTAAGTCTTCACAAGGTTGCCACACACTGTTGTTGGTATGTTGGCCCATTCCTCCATGCAGATCTCCTCTAGAGCAGTGATGTTTTTGGCTTTTCGCTTGGCAACACGGACTTTCAACTCCCTCCAAAGGTTTTCTATAGGGTTGAGATCTGGAGACTGGCTAGGCCACTCCAGGACCTTGAAATGCGTCTTACGAAGCCACTCCTTCGTTGCCCTGGCGGTGTGCTTTGGATCATTGTCATGTTGAAAGACCCAGCCACGTTTCATCTTCAATGCCCTTGCTGATGGAAGGAGGTTTGCACTCAAAATCTCACGATACATGGCCCCATTCATTTTTTCATGTACCCGGATCAGTCGTCCTGGCCCCTTTGCAGAGAAACAGCCCCAAAGCATGATGTTTCCACCACCATGCTTTACAGTAGGTATGGTGTTTGATGGATGCAACTCAGTATTCTTTTTCCTCCAAACACGACAAGTTGTGTTTCTACCAAACAGTTCCAGTTTGGTTTCATCAGACCATAGGACATTCTCCCAAAACTCCTCTGGATCATCCAAATGCTCTCTAGCAAACTTCAGACGGGCCCGGACATGTACTGGCTTAAGCAGTGGGACACGTCTGGCACTGCAGGATCTGAGTCCATGGTGGCGTAGTGTGTTACTTATGGTAGGCCTTGTTACATTGGTCCCAGCTCTCTGCAGTTCATTCACTAGGTCCCCCCGCATGGTTCTGGGATTTTTGCTCACCGTTCTTGTGATCATTCTGACCCCACGGGGTGGGATTTTGCGTAGAGCCCCAGATCGAGGGAGATTATCAGTGGTCTTGAATGTCTTCCATTTTCTAATTATTGCTCCCACTGTTGATTTCTTCACTCCAAGCTGGTTGGCTATTGCAGATTCAGTCTTCCCAGCCTGGTGCAGGGCTACAATTTTGTTTCTGGTGTCCTTTGACAGCTCTTTGGTCTTCACCATAGTGGAGTTTGGAGTCAGACTGTTTGAGGGTGTGCACAGGTGTCTTTTTATACTGATAACAAGTTTAAACAGGTGCCATTACTACAGGTAATGAGTGGAGGAAAGAGGAGACTCTTAAAGAAGAAGTTACAGGTCTGTGAGAGCCAGAAATCTTGATTGTTTGTTTCTGACCAAATACTTATTTTCCACCATAATATGCAAATAAAATGTTAAAAAAACAGACAATGTGATTTTCTGTATTTTTTTTTCTCAGTTTGTCTCCCATAGTTGAGGTCTACCTATGATGTAAATTACAGACGCCTCTCATCTTTTTAAGTGGTGGAACTTGCACTATTGCTGACTGACTAAATACTTTTTTGCCCCACTGTATGTGCGATTTGTGGGTGGAGTTTTTATTTTACTAATAGATTCTCTTTCAGTGTTTACAAAGATGCTGTAATAGGAAGTTTATTAGGACACCATGACTCTATTCTGTACATGATATTTGTACTTTCCTGAAAGGTGGTCAAGCGGAATATGAACATCTTTTGTATCGTGAGGAGCCTCATCCTTGCCTGCTTTTTTCTGCCATCCATTAGTTTCATGTCTCCGAATTGTAGTATGCCACCGGTGTCAGAACTAGAAGGAAGCATTAATCCAGGAGACATCATGATTGGAGTTGTCTTACCTATTCACCAAGACAAAATTTACCAAAAATTGTCTTTTACAATGAGACCACCCAGGACCAATTGTACAACGTAAGTGCACATGACATGTTTCTATCTCATGTTTATGTTTTTTATATTGTTCTTGAATCTTTTTAACCCCCTCATGACCTTTGACTTATAAATAAGTTAAAGGTCATGTCCCAACCTTTGACGTGGGCTCCGATGCTGAGCTCACATCTTTCCCTGCACTTAATTTTTGATTTAATCAGCCATCAAATGCCTTTAACACTAGAAGTCCAAGAAATTTCGAGCTCTCTGGGTTCCAAAGGTAGAAATGTTAAATGACCCCTCTCTGGGACTTCTAGTGTTAATAGCAACATGTGGATTTGAGATCCACCTGCGGCTGTTAATCAGTTAAATGCAGCTGTCAATCACTGAAAGAAGCATTCTCCAGGCATGGGCCGGAAGCATATAACAAATTCCGCCCATCGATGCCACTGTCACATGATTGCCTAATGCGCTCTATGACTAAGGTCGCAGTAGGCCCCAGAAATGCGTCAGAGCAGTTCCTGTACAACATCATCCTTGTATGGATTTTTATGATATGTATTTGGTATAAAGCTTGAAGATTTTTTATCATTGGATGTGCCTGCCACCTCCTTTTTGCATTATAAACTGATGAGTGAATCAGTTGAAATTTAATTCATCATTTTATCGTGAGGTAAGTAAGGAAATTTAATTTGCATCAAATGTATTTGCTGCAATTCACATGTTCCTTATTATGTTTCTCCAAACCCATGGGCAGAATTAATGTTGATGGCAAAAAAAATTGCAGTCAGTTTATGCCAACCCCAAATCTCTCCAGTCATACATCCCCTTTCACTGTAGTCTTCAAGTGTCTTCTCACACTGCATCCTGGCATCTTTGGCCACTCTGAATTGACTAAGCTTCAAAATGTCTTAATGTCACATGAGGACTAGTCACTGGACAGCCAGGGGCTTTTCCAATCATTTAGAATCCATCAACATGGTGTCTGACTGGCTGCCATTTTGCTGGATTCACATAAATCAAAATGCCCAGAACTTGGATTCACTTGAACCCAGAACTTTTGGGAAAATCTAAACAAAATTACTTAGATTAGAATCATTGTGTTCATTACATATAAAGGGTGAGCCATTTATACGGATACACCAAAATAAAATGGGAATGGTTAGTGATATCAATTTCCTGTTTGTGGCACATTAGTATATGGGAGGGGGAAAACTTTTCAAGATAGTGGTGACCATGGCAGCCATTTTGAAGTCGGCCATTTTTGGATCCAACTTTATTTTTTCCAATGGGAAGAGGGTCTTGTGACATCAAAACTTATTGGTAAAATAACTTGTAGGAAAGAAGTGCAAATAGTGTGTTATCTCACAAATTACAGAGGATTTACTTGTAAATTTAACTGCTCACCTGATGTAGAATATTCACAAGTAAATATTGACAGTTGCAGCAGATCCACCGGTCGGCATGTGATCGTAGTTATATTGCTGAAAAGGAGGAGTTGTGGGTTATGATCCGCGCCGCTAGCACATCCAAAAGCAGACCAATTGTATAGTTGAACACTGGTTTATTCTACGTGTTTCGGAGTACACATGACTCCTTCCTCAGGAAATACCACAAGTGTACTCCGAAACGCGTAGAATAAACCACTGTTCAACTATACAATTGGTCTGTTTTTGGATGTGCTGGCAGCACGGATCATAACCCACAAATCCTCCTTTTTAGCGATCAAAACTTATTGAGAATTTTACAAGAAAAGCAATGGTGTCCTTGGTTTTAACGTAACTTTATTCTTTCATGAGTTATTTACAAGTTTATGACCACTTATAAAATGTGTTCAAAGTGCTGCCCATTGTGTTGGATTGTTAATACAACCCTCTTCTCCCACTCTTGACACACTGATAGCAACACTGCAGAAGAAATGCTAGCACAGGCTTCCAGTATCTGTTGTTTCAGATGCTGCACATCTTGTATCTTCACAGCATAGACAATTGCCTTCAGATGACCCCAAAGTATCCGAAACAACAGATACTGGAAGCCTGTGCTAGCATTTCTTCTTCTATTGTCTGGAGGGAGGCACACATTTGGAATAAAAAGCTTCATCATCCAGTCTTATAAAAATCAAGTACATGATGTCCGACATCATCTCGCCTCATTGAGTGTCTCTAAAGATATGGCCAACCGCATTGTTGGAGGATTAAACATTTTATTGCCATTTGCATGTAATTACAATACAAAACTTGGGTTGTTCATTTTCTCAGGTTACACTTGTTAAAATGAAACTCTATGGCTAAAGAAGCATTTTTGAGGAAAACAATAATTTAAATTTTTATGGTACAATGTTTTAAAACTTTGCAAAACACCTGTGGATTCAAGATGCTCACCATACCATTAGATACATTTCTAGAGGGGTGTGATTTCCGGAATGTAGTCACTTGTAGGAGTTTCCACTGTTTAGGCACATCAGGGGCTTTGCAAGTGTGACACAGCGTCCACTATCTATTCCAGCCAATTTTGTGCTCCAAAAGACAAATGGTACGTCTTCCCTTCCAAGCCTATCTGTGTACCCAAATCACATACTCAGGAGAAATTGCACAATGATTTTTGGGGTCCATTTTCTGCTTTTACCCTTGTGAAAATGAAAAAAATGTGAGGCTTAAGTAGCATTTTTACAGGGAAAATCTATTTTTTTATTTTCCCGGCTCAACGTTATAAATTTTTGTGAAGCACCTGTGGGTTTAAGATGTTCACTACACCTCTAGATAAATTCTAGTTTCCAAAGTTTAGTTTCCAAAATGACGTCACATGTGGAGAGTTTCTACTGCTTAGACAAGTCAGGGGAACTACAAACATGACATGATGCCAGCAATATATTCTAGGCAATTTTTAGCTCTAAAAGTCAAAAGGTGTTCCTTCCTTTCAAACCATGATTCCAAACAATACTTTTCCACCACAAATGGAATATTGTAATAGTAAGAAGAAATTTCACAACACATTTTCATGTCCATTTTCTCCAGTCACTCTTGTGAAAATGAAATAAAAGCATCATTTTTGATTATCAGCCGTGGGTGGATAGCGATTCCACCCTTGGCTGTTGTAGGCACATATCAGCTGTATAGATTAGCTGTCATGTGCCTGTAAAGGTGTGGGCTCAGTGCCGGAGCCCACACCAAGCAGGGGGAGTGTGGCATGGGCTTACTATTACGCCCATTTTTGGAATAGGGTTAAAGTCACTTCAAATGTGATGTGATCCCTATAAAAATTGATTTTGAAAGTTTTGTTGGAAAAATGAAAAAGTGCTGATAAATTTTAACCCTTTTAACATGTTAACATTTTAACTAAAAATTTGTTACAAAAATGCCGATATAAAGTGGCCATGTATTAAATGTTATATATTAACTATCTAGATTAAGGGCATAAACATTCAAAATATGAAAATTGTGTAATTTTCTTTGTCACATTTTTAATATTTTCATAACATCCAAAGTATTCTGACCTAAATTTATCACTAACCATGTGTCATGAAAAAACAAAATCAGAATCACTGGGGTATGTTGAAGCGTTCCAGATTTCTTACCTCATAAAGCGACAATGGTCAAAAATGAAAAATTACTTTACATAGGAGACATTGGGGCTGGATTACCAAAATAGAATACAAAGGGTCTGGAGCATATACATCACAGACACTGGGATTGGATTATACAGAATAGGAGACTTTGGGGCTAGAGCATATACATCACAGGAGACTTTGGGGCTAGAGCATATACATCACAGGAGACAATGCGGCTGGAGTATATGCATCACAGGAAACACTGTGGCTGGAACATGTACATTACAGGAGACACTGGGGCTACCGATCCCATCTTCATCTATGGGATGGGAGCTCATTGCGTGCTATCTCCACCCAAACAGTTGGTCCAGATGCTTGGACTGTTATCGTTAGAATGCAATCCTTCATTGCATGCACCACAGCATTCAGTGGTGAATACTGTGTCTGCATGGCATCCAAGAATCTACCAGAGAGCTGGATAAAAGTTATCACAGGCAACAAACAGCCTGTGGACCAAATGTTCTCCACCCCTTCTGTCCAAGAACACAGAAGTTTATGCTCACCTAGCCTTGTCTTTCACCTGACCCACCACAAAGCCTTGCTCTAGTCTTTTATATTTTTTCACTAGAATCTTTTATTCCTCTGCTCAGGTCTTCTATTTTATTCACTGGCATCTTCCATGGTTCTGGCGCTAGCTACGGCTGGTGACATCATGGTTAAGGAAAAGGAAATCTACAAAAATTTAAATTTGGCAGACTCAATTGAATAAAGACTGAAACTTAGATTTGCTTATTTTACTTCATGATCCCAGAGTATAATAAACATAGATAAAACAAAATTAGAAGGAAAAATTATACTTGTCCTACATTTATGCTCCACAGCGTGACCTCACTTTGATCCTGTAACAAAATCACAGAGAAAAGTGAAGCGGCACCACTCTCCTTCGGAGGTTATCTCAGGGTGTATGTTTAGGAGATAAAATAAATCCACAGACGTACTGTAAGCAGCGGTGCTAGCGTTGGAAACAACAGTCTCAGATACTGAATCATAGAAGAATAAACGCAGCACTCACCGGCACCGTGGTCAACATCTTCTTTATTGCGGCATAGAATAAAATATCTTCACGGCATGTCCCGTCTCACATGTACCTACCTCACTAAAACTCCCCCGTGCCGTGAAGATATTTTATTCTATGCCGCAATAAAGAAGATGTTGACCACGGTGCCGGTGAGTGCT
This sequence comes from Ranitomeya variabilis, assembly GCF_051348905.1. Classification (NCBI taxonomy): domain Eukaryota; kingdom Metazoa; phylum Chordata; class Amphibia; order Anura; family Dendrobatidae; genus Ranitomeya; species Ranitomeya variabilis. Next base: position 34,662,615 of record NC_135236.1, on the reverse strand, counting down.
GCGTTTATTCTTCTATGATTCACTTTGATCCTGTGGTGTGTTTCAGTTGGGTGCAACCTCTTCTTCTAGCCAATGCACTGTTTTCCATTGGTTCTTAGCATCTCTGAGCTGATAATGCCCCACAATGTAATGACATTGTAATGATCTTGGGTTTCAGCTTGCGAAAGACCCAGTACTGGATGAAAAAAGAGACTGTGCTATACTAAAAAAGATGACTGGATCAAAGATTGGCTGCATGGAAGGACAGGAGAGGACTCAGTGAATTTATTTCTTTTGTTTTCTAACTCATTCTGAATCCTTTGTAATCCTCCAGTTTGGCTAATATATTTTTTTAACCCTTTCTGGCATCGAATACCGATCCAGCAAAATGTCAGAAGGCCATCCCAAAAGAAAAGTAAAAAAAAACTCAAGCTAATTTTAGCTGATGGACTCTGATGTACATTGTATTATATTGACACTTTCTTTAACAAACCAGGTAGCCTGACATGTTTGAATGTTATTTAATTTTTCTCTTTTTCATGGTGAAGCTTTTTGTGTATTGCTTCTAATTTTGGTTTTGTCTATACTTTTCTCCTGAAGGTTTGGCGTGGATTGTTACCAACAGTTTCAGACTCTGATATTCACATTAGATGAGATCAATCAACATTCCAAGATTCACCCCAATATGTCTCTAGGGTTCCAGGCATTTGACACATGTAATGTCCCTCAGTGTGAATTACAGGGAGCTCTACAATTTCTTTCTGAATCCAGCACTGCTGTGCCAAATTATCACTGTAATTGGAATTCCTCCATCGCATTAATAATTGGATCCATGCTGTCATCAAATTCAATTATTTTGGCAAATGTCCTGGGAATATACAAATATCCACAGGTAAGAAAAAAATAATCATTCCCTTGTGATTTAAATCAAATGAGTTTAAAATCCAAATCATTTGTAATTTGCTTTAAGTGAATTCAGCAAAATGACAGCCAAGCAGATGTAATGTTGCTGAATTGTAGAGGGAAAAATGGTAAAAAATCCTCACCTTACCCCGTATTTATGCGTTGTGAAGTTGAGATATTATTACCTACATTTTTAAATTCCAATGAGTCACCAGAAGCCAAGGTGGTCCTATAGGACAAGAGTATCTGGAGCACCCGCCAGGGCCTAGGGGTACTCGGTACCGGGTCCGGTCATCATTAAAGGGGTAGGCACGGTGGCAGCGACCCAGTCCATGGTCCTGGGAGTCCAAATTAATGGGAAGGTCTTTAAAGGGGTTTTTAGAAATAAGAATGTTTGTGATGCCACCTGTACTATTCGGTCAAAGGTGACTGACGCTGCTTAAAGGGGTCCTCTGGAGAGTGATGGCACTGTAGCAAAGATGGTATGGCTTACCACAGTTGAATATGGGTCCCCAGCGCTCCCGATGTAGTAGGGAAAGATAGAGTGGTGCCAGAAATAATCAGAGGAAACAGGATTGCTGTCTCTTTACCTATTTTACTGGTGGTTTACAGCCCCAGTCCAGGGTACCAGCAACAGATGAAGTTTAGGCAGCTTGGAAATGAGTTGAATTCCCTTTGCCAGGTCAGATTGGGAGCCTTCCACTCTGGGCTGTATAATAGTCCCTTGCTGCCTCTGGCTTCTTTCAAGGTCCTCTCTCACTCTCTGTCCTTAGACGGTACCCGCATGGTAGGCAACTCTAGCCGTTTTATAGGGGTCTCTATTCACGGTCACTCCGGGCTCTGTATGTTGCTGTACCACAGGGTGTAGGTGTGGGCAAATAACTTTCAATCTCGCGCCCTTCGGTTTCTGTTGGGGGGCATGAGGTCCCACACAGCTTCGGGCTCTCAGTGCCTGGTCTCTGCGTTTCAGCGTGGAGGGAGCCCAGTCGCAGCTTCCCTCCAGCTCCTCACTTCCCTCTGCTCCTTCCTCCTTCACTGTCTCACACAATCTAATTAACTCCTCCTCCAAGCCAGAATATATCTCTAGGGAATCTCCCCTGAAACCAGGTTTAGAGTTCCCCTCCTGGCCTGGAGTCCGAACTTGTTGCATGTACGGGTTACCTGTCAAGGGGATCCTCCTCGTTTCCAGGCATGGCACCACCCTCCCCGAGAGGAAGGCTATGCCACTGGGGTACCCGAACCCCTGGGGTGCCACATTCCCTCCCCTTAAATCCAGTACCCCCGGACTGGGAAAAGAAAACATAAATAATAACAGGTTAGATGAGCAAAGTTATGAAATGCATTTCAACATTTTAAACAGATACAAAACTTTAGCATAGTCAAAGTGCAAACGTTTTTTTACCAGGGTGTCCTTGCGCACCAACTATAATGATGCGGGGGACCTATTCCAATCCCCCAACGTAGAGTTGGGCGGGCTGCAAGGCATAAACATTCTAGACCTTTTCTTCAGCAATGCCAAACAGTTTTTTTTTCCTGGCCTTTGGAAGCAAACAGGGTTCTACTCACACTGCCAGGGCGTGGTAAAACCAATAAGGTGAACCTAGGAGGTGCCAACTATTTACAGGGAACGTTTTTAAGTAATTCACCATCCATTGCCCTATTGTCTATTTTAAGCCTTCAATAATAATCAAACATTTTTAAACTGGGTAACAACAATTGCTGACATCTTATATTTTAGTCCCTGTAATGGGCTGGTATCTTACCTCTGATACTATGGGTAAATCTATGCAGTACAGGAATTGATAGTGACCTGACAGGATTCACTATTCTTGCTACCACTGGTGTAGTGATCTCTCTTCTGGCTACGCTACTGGTGATTGTATGTAGCACAGGTATACCTGATTTTCTACCAGTACTTCTGCTCACTGTAGGCATGACAGATTCACCGATAGCAGGGGGTGGATTCTCTAGCTCCACTGCTGGTATGAAGTCTGCTGCTTGAGCCCGCTGGTGTAGAGTCTCTTCTGCTTCAGATTGATTTTGAGCCACATCTCTTTCTGGTACTTCCAACTGGGGAAAGGTCATAACAGGCACCACTATCGCTTGATTTACTTGAGTCCATGACTGGGGAAAATCTCCAAGAATGGTATGGATTATCTTTTCCTCCTCTTCTGTGGGTTGATGGCTATCTTGGCCTGTCTCCTTGTCTTTCAGTTGGTCAGGGCATACCTTAAGATGGTCTCTTGATTCCTCAGTCGATGTTTCTCCTCCATCTTTGCTTATGAGACACACCTTGGTGTTATCAAAGTTTGATGGTAAGATGGTGTATGGTTCTGCCTCCCACTGATCATCAAGTTTGTACATTCTTCTTTTCCTCTTTAGAACTTGTTCACCTGGTGACAAGAGAATTGAAAGGGCATGCTGGTTATAGTTTTTCTCCTGCTTCTGTCTTGCCTGGAACAGACTTTTTTCCACACATTCTTGTACTTGGCGGTATTTCTGCTGCCGATCAGAATCCCAACCTGCATCTGGTGATGTTGTTTCTGGTGTTAGAACTCCCATATCAAGGTCAACAGGTAATTTGTTAGGTCTTCCTCTCATTAGGTAGGCTGGAGTGCAGTTGGTGGAATTCACCATGATATGAATGTACAGATCTACCAAGTCTGGCAACTTCTCTGACCACAGGTTTTTCTTTCCCAGGGGCAAGGTCTTCAGTAAGTCAATTACCACCTGATTCATCTTCTCACACATACCATTTGTCTGTGGATGGTACGGTGTTGTCCAGATATTTTTGCATCCATACAGGTTACAGAACTCTTGGAATACTTCTGCTTCAAAGGTTGGGCCTTGGTCAGTGAGTGCCTTTTCAGGGTAACCATGTGGTAAACAAAAGTGTTGCTGAAATGCCTTGGCTGCCGTCTTCCCTGTCTGGTCCTTGCCAGGCATGACTGCCAGAAATCTGGAGCAATGGTCCACTATGGTCAGAGCATAGACGTAGCCTGAATGCCTTGGGGTTAGCTTCATGTGGTCTAAGGCTACCAATTCCAGTGGCTGTTTGGTGACTATGGGCTGTAGGGGAGCCCTCTGGCTGTTATGGTCTTTTCTATACAGGTTTCATGGGTCACACTCTCGGCACCACTTTTCAATGGATCTTATCATGCCAATCCAGTAGAATCTCCCACGAAGTAGGACCTCCAACTTCTTCCATCCGAAGTGTCCTGCTCCATCGTTGTATTCCTCCAAGACCATTGGCGCATCTTGTCTCTGGACTACCACCTGCCAGACCAGTTCGTGAGTGCGTGGGTCGATATTTCTCTGACACAGCTTACTGTCATAGATAAGCAATTTGCCCTTCTCCTTCCACAACTGTTGAGACTCTTGTGGAGCATCTGAACCAGGGTGCGAATCGGCTTGTGTCAGCAGCTCTTTTACCAGATGGACAGCTGGATCGCTATCCTGCATCTCTGCACATCCATGGTAGGGCAATGGGTTCAGGGTGGCTTCTTGCCTGTTATTGCGCTTGTTCTTCACATAATGGGAGTACTGGGTTGCCTCGGGGTGGTGGAAGGCTGGTAACTAGTGTTGAGCATTCCGATACCGCAAGTATCGGGTATCGGCCGATCCTTGCGGTATCGGAATTCCGATACCGAGATCCGATATTTTTGTGGTATCGGGTATCGGAATCGGAAGTCCCCACAGTGCTAAAATCACTATAATGTAAAGTGGGCGGTGCGTGGGCGGAGACTGCGTGTCTCTGTGCGGGCCTGCCAGGGATCTCATTCTATGCGGCCGGCGCTGTATGCCCAGGCTTGATGCGGCGTGCCGGGGCTTGATGCGGCGTGGGAGGGCTCTGCAGCGTGCTTTTGGGGTCTATGCGGCGTGAGGGGGGGTCTATGCGGCGTGAGGGGCTCTCTGCGGCGTTCTGGGGCCTCTATGCGGCGTGCTGGGGGATCTATGCGGCGTGTGGGGCTCTCTGCGGCGTGCTGGGGGGTCTATGCGGCATGCTGGGGGGTCTATGCGGCATGCTGGGGGGTCTATGCGGCATGCTGGGGGGTCTATGCGGCGTGCGGGGGTCTCTGCGGCGTGCTGGGGGTCTCTGCGGCGTGGGGGGGGTCTCTGCGGCGTGGGGGGGTCTCTGCGGCGTGGGGGGGGTCTCTGCGGCGTGCGGGGGTCTCAGTGCGGGCATCGTCCGATGAGACTACAAGTCCCATCGGGCTATGCCTGCTACACTGACAGTGATTGACACATTAGCCAATGATGGGACAGTAGTAGTCCCATCATCCGGCTAATGTGTTGAATGAAAAAAAAAAAATACTCCATACATACATTCTACATACATAAATACATATAGACATACAGTACATTCATACATTACATACATGACATACATTACATTAAACATAGATTACATACTCACCATTACTTGTCATTTTGATCCCCTAAGCCAGTGTCATCTATAAAAAATGTGAAAAAAACAAACAACCAATATACTCCCTGTCCGCAGAAATCCACGAGTGTCCCACGACGATCTCCCGTGGAGAGCAGCAGCATCAAATAATGCGACCGCTCTCTAGGGGCTCAGAAACACAATGACGGGAGGAAGGTATCCTTCCGCCACTGTATTCCTCCGCCGCTGTAAAAAAAAAGTCCCTAGTCTCACTTTATGGCATTGCTGTATGAGACATTTTCCCATGCAGCAATTATATAAAGTGACACTTTGAACTCAGGTAACCTCAGTGATGCACTGCAGGAGCCATTGTCTCCTGTCAGTGTGTCACTGAGGGTCCTATAGAGCAGTGACGTCACCCGATGTCACTGTTCTATAGGGGAGATCGTCGTGGGACACTCGTTATTAATTGGACTACGGCGGACAGGTAGTATGCGGTTTATTATTTTACGTTTTTTGCAGGCGCTGAAGTATGGTAAGTATGGTGAAATGAAGAATATTAAAATACTTTTTCCTAATGTGTGCGTGTTTTATTAACCCTTTTCTTACTATTGGATTAATAACGGATAGGCGTCTTATTGACGCCTCTCCGTTATTAACCCGGCTTAATGTCACCTTACGATAGCAAGGTGACATTAACCCCTTATTACCCCATATCCCACCGCTACACGGGAGTGGGAAGAGAGGGGCTAAGTGCCGGAATTGGCGCATCTTACGGATGCGCCATTTTTGGGGCGGCTGCGGACTGGTATTTGTAGCCGGGGGGGGGCCAATATCCATGGCCCCTCTCTAGGCTATGAATATCAGCCCGCAGCTGTCTGCGTAGCCTTTCTGGCTATAAAATATAGGGGGACCCACGTCATTTTTTTGGGGGGTCCCCCTATTTTAATAGCCAGTAAAGGCTACGCAGACAGCTGCGAGCTGATATTCATAGCAGGCTACAAATATTGGCCCCCGGCCGTCGGCTTTCCCCCTCTGGCGCAGAAAATTGCGTGGGAGCCCACGCCGTTTTTTTCCATTTATTTTTTTAAAATTCAACGCTCATAAAGGCCTCTTTCACCCTTGCGTCAGTACGGGTCCGTCGCTATGCGTCGAGCCGACGTACCGACGCACGTTGTGAAATTTGTACACGACGTGGGCAGCGGATGCAGTTTTTCAACGCATCCACTGCCCATTCTGAAGTGCGGGGAGGAGGGGGCAGAGTTTCTGCTGCGCAAGCGCAGTAGAAAATGGCAGACGCGACGGACAAAAAAACGTTCACTTGAACGTTTTTTCGTGCCGACGGTCCGCCAAAACTCGACGGATCCGTTGCAGAACGGACGCGACGTGTGGCCATTCGTCACGATCCGTCGCTAATACAAGTCTATGGGGAAAAAAAATGCATCCTGTGAGCACATTTGCAGGATCCGTTTTTTTCCGCCAGATCCGTTTTTTCAGTCGGATCCGTTGTTTTCTGCCAGATCGGTTTTTTTCCACCGGATCCGTTTTTTTCCGCTAGATCCGTTTTTTTTCCGCCGGATCCGTTTTTTCCTGCCGGATCCATTTTTTTCCGCCAGATCCGTTTTTTCTCATAGAGTTGTAATAGCGCCGGATTGCGCCTGATGGCCACACATTTCATCCGTTTTTTGCAGGATTCGTAAAAAAAAACTTTCCGCCGGACGGAAAACTCATAGGAACGTTTTTTGTCCGTTATTTTTCATGCATGTTTCCATTCAAATCATGCACATTTTCCGTTTATTTATTTTCCAAAAACCTCATCAAAACCTGCATCAAAACTAAACTGCATGAAAAACCGCACCAAAAACCTGCATCAAAAACAGCATCAAAAACCGCACCAAAAACCTGCAGCAAAAAAAGCACCAAAAACTGCATCAAAAACTGAACCAAAAACTACATCAAAAACCGCACCAAAAACATGCAGCAAAAAAGCACCAAAAACTGCATCAAATACTGCACCAAAAACTGCATCAAAAACCTGCAGCAAAAAAGCACCAAAAACTGCATCAAAAACGGCATCAAAAACCTGCAGCAAAAAAAGCACCAAAAACAGCACCAAAAACCTGCAGCAAAAAAAGCACCAAAAACTGCATCAAAACCGCATCAAAAAGCTACATCAAAAACAGCACCAAAAACTGCATCAAAAACCGCATCAAAAACTGCACCAAAAACCTGCAGCAAAAAAGTACCAAAAACTGCATCAAAAACGGCATCAAAAACCTGCAGCAAAAAAAGCACCAAAAACTGCATCAAAAACCTCAACAAAAAGCTACATAAAAAACAGCACCAAAAACTGCATCAAAAACCGCACCAAAAACATGCAGCAAAAAAGCACCAAAAACTGCATCAAAAAACGCATCAAAAACTGCACCAAAAACTGCATCAAAAACCGCACCAAAAACCTGCAGCAAAAAGCACCAAAAACTGCATCAAAAACCGCATCAAAAATTGCACCAAAAACTGCATCAAAAACCGCACCAAAAACCTGCAGCAAAAAAGCACCAAAAACTGCATCAAAAACTGCATCAAAAACAGCACCAAAAACCTGCAGCAAAAAAAGCACCAAAAACTGCATCAAAAACCGCATCAAAAAGCTACATCAAAAACAGCACCAAAACCTGCATCAAAAACCGCATCAAAAACTGCACCAAAAACTGCATCAAAACCTGCATAAAAAACTGGTGCAGTTTTTATGCGGTTTTTGATGCAGTTTTTGCTGCAGGTTTTTGGTGCGGTTTTTGATGCAGTTTTTGGTGCTGTTTTTGATGTAGCTTTTTGATGCGGTTTTGATGCAGTTTTTGGTGCTTTTTTTGCTGCAGTTTTTTGGTGCTGTTTTTGATGCAGTTTTTGGTGCAGTTTTTGGTGCTGTTTTTGATGTAGCTTTTTGATGCAGTTTTTGGTGCTTTTTTTGCTGCAGTTTTTTGCTGCAGTTTTTTGGTGCGGTTTTTGATGCAGTTTTTGATGCAGTTTTTGGTGCTTTTTTGCTGCAGGTTTTTGGTGCGGTTTTTGATGCAGGTTTTTGGTGCGGTTTTTGATGCTGTTTTTGATGCAGGTTTTTGGTGCGGTTTTTCATGCAGTTTTGATGCAGGTTTTGATGAGGTTTTTGGAAAATAAATAAACGGAAAATGTGCATGATTTGAATGGAAACATGCATGAAAAATAACGGCCAAAAAACGTTCCTATGAGTTTTCCGTCCGGCGGAAACAGTTTTTTTTAACGAATCCCGCAAAAAATTGATGAAATGTGTGGCCATCAGGCGCAATCCGGCGCTTTTACAACTCTATGAGAAAAAACGGATCTGGCGGAAAAAAATGGATCCGGCAGGAAAAAACGGATCTGGCGGAAAAAAAACGGATCTGGTGGAAAAAAACGGATCTGGTGGAAAAAAACAGATCTGGCAGAAAAAAATGGATCCAATGTAAAAAAAAAACGGATCTGGCGGAAAAAAACGGATCCGGTGGAAAAAAACCGATCTGGCGGAAAACAACGGATCCGACTGAAAAAACGGATCTGGCGGAAAAAAACGGATCCTGCAAATGTGCTCGCAGGATGCATTTTTTTTCCCCAAAGACTTGTATTAGCGACGGATCGCGACGAATGGCCACACGTCGCGTCCGTTCTGCAACGGATCCGTCGAGTTTTGGCGGACCGTCGGCACGAAAAAACGTTCAAGTGAACGTTTTTTTGTCCGTCGCGTCTGCCATTTTCTACTGCGCATGCGCAGCAGAAACTCTGCCCCCTCCTCCCCGCACTTCAGAATGGGCAGTGGATGCGTTGAAAAACTGCATCCGCTGCCCACGTCGTGTACAAATTTCACAACGTGCGTCGGTACGTCGGCTCGACGCATAGCGACGGACCCGTACTGACGCAAGGGTGAAAGAGGCCTTTATGAGCGTTGAATTTAAAAAAAAAAAAATGGAAAAAAACGGCGTGGGCTCCCGCGCAATTTTCTGCGCCAGAGGGGGAAAGCCGACGGCCGGGGGCCAATATTTGTAGCCTGCTATGAATATCAGCTCGCAGCTGTCTGCGTAGCCTTTACTGGCTATTAAAAAAAATGACGTGGGGTCCCCCTATATTTTATAGCCAGAAAGGCTACGCAGACAGCTGCGGGCTGATATTCATAGCCTAGAGAGGGGCCATGGATATTGGCCCCCCCCCCCCGGCTACAAATACCAGTCCGCAGCCGCCCCGAAAATGGCGCATCCGTAAGATGCCCCTCTCTTCCCACTCCCGTGTAGCGGTGGGATATGGGGTAATAAGGGGTTAATGTCACCTTGCTATTGTAAGGTGACATTAAGCCGGGTTAATAACGGAGAGGCGTCAATAAGACGCCTATCCGTTATTAATCCAATAGTAAGAAAAGGGTTAATGAAACACGCACACATTAGGAAAAAGTATTTTAATATTCTTCATTTCACCATACTTACCATACTTCAGCGCCTGCAAAAAACGTAAAATAATAAACCGCATACTACCTGTCCGCCGTAGTCCAATTAATAACGAGTGTCCCACGACGATCTCCCCTATAGAACAGTGACATCGGGTGACGTCACTGCTCTATAGGACCCTCAGTGACACACTGACAGGAGACAATGGCTCCTGCAGTGCATCACTGAGGTTACCTGAGTTCAAAGTGTCACTTTATATAATTGCTGCATGGGAAAATGTCTCATACAGCAATGCCATAAAGTGAGACTAGGGACTTTTTTTTTTACAGCGGCGGAGGAATACAGTGGCGGAAGGATACCTTCCTCCCGTCATTGTGTTTCTGAGCCCCTAGAGAGCGGTCGCATTATTTGATGCTGCTGCTCTCCACGGGAGATCGTCGTGGGACACTCGTGGATTTCTGCGGACAGGGAGTATATTGGTTGTTTGTTTTTTTCACATTTTTTATAGATGACACTGGCTTCGGGGATCAAAATGACAAGTAATGGTGAGTATGTAATCTATGTTTAATGTAATGTATGTCATGTATGTAATGTATGAATGTACTGTATGTCTATATGTATTTATGTATGTAGAATGTATGTATGGAGTATTTTTTTTTTTTTCATTCAACACATTAGCCGGATGATGGGACTACTACTGTCCCATCATTGGCTAATGTGTCAATCACTGTCAGTGTAGCAGGCATAGCCCAATGGGACTTGTAGTCCCATCGGACGATGCCCGCACTGAGACCCCCGCACGCCGCAGAGACCCCCCCACGCCGCAGAGACCCCCCCCACGCCGCAGAGACCCCCCCCATGCCGCAGAGACCCCCCAGCACGCCGCAGAGACCCCCGCACGCCACATAGACCCCCCAGCACGCCGCATAGACGCCCCAGAACGCCGCAGAGAGCCCCTCACGCCGCATAGATCCCCCAGCACGCTGCATAGACGCCCCAGAACGCCGCAGAGAGCCCCTCACGCCGCATAGACCCCCCAGCACGCCGCTTAGACCCCCTCACGCCGCATAGACCCCCCCAGCACGCCGCAGAGCCCTCCCACGCCGCATCAAGCCCCAGCACGCCGCATCAAGCCTGGGCATACAGCGCCGGCCGCATAGAATGAGATCCCTGGCAGGCCCGCACAGACCCCGCCCGCACAGAGACACGCAGTCTCCGCCCACGCACCGCCCACACTCTCCCCCCCCTCCAGAACCCCATACAGAAGGACAGAAAGGGCTGATTTACCGTCCGATACTTGAGTCCCATTCACTTGTATTGGTATCGGGTATCGGTATCGGATTAGATCCGATACTTTGCCGGTATCGGCCGATACTTTCCGATACCGATACTTTCAAGTATCGGACGGTATCGCTCAACCCTACTGGTAACTCAATTTCTTCGAGTTCTTCTGGATCTTCTACAAATTTTGGTAAATGGGGCATCCTGGACAACGCATCGGCATTTGCGCTTTTGTGCCCCGCACAGTACTTGATGGTAAATTCATAATTGGACAACCGAGCCATCCATCACTGCTCTAATGCACCTAGTTTTATCATTTCCAGGTGGGTCAGCAGATTGTTGTCAGTGAAAACTGTGAATTTTGCTGAAGCCAGGTCTTGCTTGAACCACGCTTTTAGCACTCAGACTATGACGAAGAACTCCATCTTGATGGAACTGTGGTTGTCGGAGTTCCTTTCAGGGGGACGAAGCTTTCTGCTGGCGTAGGCAATTACTCTTTATCTGACTTTCTGCACCTGGCACAGCACTGCTCCCAAACCCACATTGCTGGCATCTGTGTAGAGTACAAACGGTTGTTCATAGTCAGGGTAGGCCAGTACCTCATCTCCCGAGAGAGCCAACTTCAACTGAGTGAAGGACCCTTCCAGCCTGTCATTCCACTCAAATGGAGGACCCTTGTTTTTGGTCTTCTTGGATTGGCACACTAACAGGTCTTGCAAGTGTGCAGCTATCTTAGGGAAATCGTTTATGAACCTTTGGTAGTAGCCTACCAACCAGAGGAACTGTTGTACTTCATGGATGTTGCTTGACTTCAGCCAGTCCCTGATCACGGTGACTTTGTCAGGCTCTAGTGCCACACCTTCGGTGTTTACCACATGGACCATGTACTGCACTTTGAGCTTTAACAGGTAGCACTTGGACGACTTCACTTTCAAGCCATAATTGGACAGGGCTTCAAACACTTGCCCGGTGCTTCAAGTGGTCTTCATAGGTCTTAGAGAAGACGATGACATCATCCAGGTACAACAGAATGGTTTCAAAGTTCTTGCCTGAGACAGCACTCCATCATCCTCTGGAACGTCCCTGGTACGTTGCACAGCCCGAACGGCATGAAGTTGAATTTGGGGAGGCCATTTGGTGTCATGAAGGCAGTCTTCTCTTTGTCCGCCTCTGCCACGGGAACCTGCCAATACCCACTAGTGAGATCTAAGGTGGAGAAATAGGTAACAGATTTCAAGGCACCTAATGACTCCTCAATTCTGTGTAATGGGTAGGCATCCTTATGTGTAATATGGTTAATCTGACTGTAATCAACACACATCCTCATGGTACCATTTTTCTTTCTGATGAGGACTAATGGAGCTGCCCAGGGGCTACAACTGTCTCTGATCACTCCAACCTCCTTAATCTCCCATAACATACTCTTGGCACATCGGTAGTGAGCTGGAGGTACATACCGGTACCTCTCTTTAATGGGCAGATGACCTCCAGTAGGGATATGATGTTGGACCCCTTTTACCTGCCCAAAATCTAGTGATCTAGTGAGTGTTTGTTGAATATCCACTCATACTCATGGACTACCTGGTAAGCCCCATGTTTTTAGCGTGAAGGTGTAGGGTCAGTGCCTATGTGTAACTTCTGACACCAATCCTCCAACTGTACTGCAGAGCCATTGTCCTCTGCCTGTTCAGACGGGACCAAGGGTTCTGTTGCTTGCATTATCACTAACAGTGAACAATTTAGCAAGGGTAGCATATCTGGATAAATGGACCTATTTCTCTCCACAATTAAGGATGCATACTGGTTCCCTCCCCTTGCGGAAATCAACTACCTCTCTGTCTGTCAGGATGGTGGGCCTACAATCCGGATACACAGTTTCTACCAGGGCCTGGTAGTCTTTACCTCTGAGGCCTATTGCTGCCTGACACCAGATTAACATTTCACCCCTGGGGGGGTATTGCAATAGAAATTCGATCACTCACTGTGATGCTGCCAACTTCTCCACCAGAGAGTTCTACCTGTTGTCTCTGCATCAGGGCTTTGATTACTTTTTGCAGGACACTCTGCTCACTAGAACCAGCAGTTTCGGCCACCTGTTGTAACAAGAGAATAGCCTCGGCAAGACAGTTTTCTATGAAATTAGTACCTAAGGTCATCATTGGGTTACATTCTCCTTGGTAAATATCTACAATCACCAGCCCTTGGGCTTTCAATTCTACCCGCCTTTCCTTAATGGTCACCTCCTTGTACCCCACTTGTGACAAAGACTGACCATTGCTGGCCACTAGGGTTGAGCGAAACGGATCGGTCATTTTCAAAAGTCGCCGACTTTTGGCAAAGTCGGGTTTTGTGAAACCCGACCCCAGCGTGGGATCGGCCACACGGTCGGCGAACTTCGCGCCAAAGTCGCGTTTCGTATGATGCTTTCCCTGCCATTTTTTCAGCCAATGAAGGAGTGTGTGCAGCGTGATGACATGGGTTCCGGCTTGCTTTGTGCAGCGTCACAGGGGGTAAAACCGCCATCTTAACATTTGGGATATAGCGATTTCCACAGTGAAACCAAAATTTTGCAGGGATGGGGGAGAGAGAGAGAGAGAGAGAAGAGAGAGAGAGAGAGAAAAAAAAAATCCCCATTGACTTGCATTGGGTTTCGTGTTTCGGTCGGCCCCCCGACTTTTCACAATAATCGGCCGATTTCACACGATCCGACTTTCGAGACAGTCGGGTTTCACGAAACCCGACTCGATCCTAAAAAAGCAAAGGTCGCTCAACCCTACTGGCCACTATTGTCAAATCACTATCTGGGCCATGGATAATGTTTGAGTCAGCCCAGTACCGTTTGTAAAGAATATATGGCATAGTCATCATATGAGAGCCGGTGTTCAGTAAGGCATTCATCGGGATGCCGTCAATCACAATTGGGAGGACCGGTCGTCCTCCTACGTATTTGGCTCACCAGCTTTGAAAGCCTGGTCATCCTACTCCTGGGGGTTGGCCCTCTGTCCCTGGGGTTGCTCGTTTAAATGCCAGAATCTTGCAATGTATCCCGCCTGGTTGCAGCGGCGACAAATGGGTTGTCCGTCCTGATGATAGCAATCGCTGTTGCTTCCTCTGAACGGTGTTATCCTTTGCTGCTGTCCCCAGGGGACTTCATCTGGACTGGAAGCCAGCTGGATTTTCTTCTTTGGGGACTGTTGCAGGGACTGCACGGTTTTGGCTAGGGCAGCGACGCTTAAGGTCAGTTCCTGAACCTGGAGGCGCAGTCCTGCTGAGCGGTCATCATCCAGGGTCTGTGCGAATAGCCTTAACGGGGGTCTGATGAAAGGATGCCACTTCCTGGTGGTACGTAATTGCTGGATGCCTACAGGGAGCAGTGCATCTGGAATTTGGCTCATGCAGCACCCAGTTGACCCTGTCTTTGAAGTGTGAAATTTCAGGTCAGGGTTTTGCAGGACCAGGAGGCGCAGCTGTGTCCTGTGGATGCCAGACAGGAATCCCTCAATAAACTGCTCCTTTAATAATTTGTCCCTATCCCGCAGGCTGCGGGTCGACCTGCTTAATGGCCCGCAGTGCCTCCTGGAGATTAAGGGCCTAGTCACATATACTGTCCTGCACCCTTTGTTTACACCCAAAGAACCTCATCTTGATTTCTGCAGCAGTGCGGGGGTCAAAAGTGTACTTTAATTTGGCTAATATTTGCTTAACAGTCCTTTTTTCAGTATCCAGCCGGGATTTCACTTCTCTTTGTGCTGCACCAATTAATTGGCCAGTTAGGATGCTGACCTTTGATGTTCTGTCAGGGGGTACACTTCAAATAGGCTGCAGAGTCTTTCTTTAAAGTCACTCAGCGTGTGGGACTCCCCCGAGTATTGTGGAAGCCAGGCTGCTCCCGGTATATAGGGTATGGATAACGGCATTATAGGAGCTGTAGCTAAGTCCGGCCAGTTTATGGGGGCTGCGGCCACCGTTGGGACTGGTGGCATCATGGGGCCTGAGGCTGTGGCCACCACTGTCTCTCCTCCCAGGTCAGCATATCCTTCTGCCATGCTAACCTCAAACAGGTCTGATGTCCCGTCAACAGAATCTGTAGAGGTTCCACCGGCGCTCGGTGCGATGCTCCTTCTGGTTCTTCATCCGGGGTTTCCTGCTTCTTCACTTGTGTACCTCTCTGCAGAGAGCGCTGCTTCCTTTCCACACTCTTTTTCAGGCTCCAACCATGAAGGCATGCCTCTTTCTTCTCCTCGCATTCCACGCGGCACAGCAATGGCGGCCCACACACAACTTTAATGCATTCTATGGCACACAGTACCCAGCGATACCGGGGCACGCATCCTGTTTGTGACGACAAGTTGGAGCGCCTGCCAGGGCCCAGGGATACTCGGCACTGGGTCCCATCAACATTAAAGGGGTGGTCACGGTGACAGCGACCCGGTACGTGGCCCTGGGAGTCCCAATTAAAGGGAAGGTCATTAAAGTAGTTTTTACAAATAAGAATGTTCATGACGCCACCTGTGATATTCGGTCAGAGGTAACCAACAGCAGCAAAGATGGTATGGCTTCCCACAGGTGAAGCTGGGTCCCCAGGGTTCCTGATGTAGTAGGTAAAGATGGTGTTGTGCAAGAAATAATCAGAGGACACAAGGTTGCAGTGTTTTTACCTGTTTTACTGGTGGTTTACGGCCACAGTCCAGGGTACCAGAAACAGGTGATGGTGGAGTCCAGGCAGCCTGGAAACGAGTTGAATTCCCTTTGCCAGGTCAGATTAGGAGCCTTTTACTCTGCGTTGTATAATAGTCCCTTGCTGCCTATGGCTTCTCTCAAGGTCCTTTCTCACTCTCTGTCCTGGATGGTACCTGCATGGTAGGCAACGCAAGCCGTTTTATAGGGGTCTCTATTCACGGTGACTCCGGGTTCTGTATGTTGCTGTACCACAGGGTGTAGGTGTGGGCACGTAACTTTCAATCTCGTGCCCTCCAGTTTCTGCTGTGGGGCATGAAGTCCCACACAGCCTCGGTCTCCCGGTACCCGGTCTCTGCACTTCAGCATGGAGGGAGCCCAGTCGCAGCTCCCCTTCAGCACCTTACTTCCCTCTGCTCCTTCTTCCTTCACTGTCTCACATAATCTAACTAACTCCTCCTACAAGCCAGAATATATCTCTAAGGAAGCTCCCCTGACATCGGGTTTAGAGCTCCCCCTTCTGGCCTGGAGTAAGAACATGTTGCAGGTACATGTTACCTGTCCAAGGGATCCTCCCTGTTTCCAGGCATGGTATCAATTTTCCTCATTTCTTAGAAGTTCACAAAACATGCAAAGTTTAAGCAATTTATCGCATATTGCCTTAAATGCCAGCCACCATTTTACATATTACAGAAGATTGCAGCAGTCAAAGAAGGATTGCTTGTAGTGATGAATGAGCATTAAAATGCTCGGGTGCTCGTTGCTTGTGCCGAGCAAATTGGAATACTCAGGTACTCAGACAGAAAAACGAGCCCAATGTAAGTCTGTTGGAGACCCAAGCATTTTTACCGCGATCCCCCCAGGGGTCCTTTTAGGGTCTAAAAACGTCTGAAAATGATGAAAACACTGCTCAAATGACATGGGAACATCATGGGAATCACCCCTGGAAGCATTTCTGACTCCTAGGTCACAGCTGTAAACAATGTTTGCAGAGTTTCACGCTATTTTTACAGGTGCACCAAAAAACATACAAAAACGAAACCAAAATGGATTTTGCTGGGAAATATGTTAAGGTACATCCTTTCCAGGCTAATGACTTGTATACAAGCCAATATGATTTACCCCAGACCAAAATGTTCCTCCACCACTTGGGCTATGTGGACATGCCACTTTTTTTTTGCGTTTTTCAACTTTAACATTGTTTTCAACCAAGACAAATCCATTTGCAGCGCCCCAGGGTCCTAGTCATTGCAGTAATGTCATTTTCCTCTAGGGGGAGTGATGTTACATTTGGAGGCAAAGAATGACAACCAAATCCAGGTAACACAAACATACAACACATTTCGCACTCTAGGCCACCAGGGGGAGCTATGCTCCAATTTATTACGGCACTCTTCACACTTAGGTAAAACTGGTTGCCTGGATAGGAAGTTAGTTGCTGGCTGAGCTTGGCTCAGGTAGTTGGTCCCTGACAGGGGTGGGATCCTGTCAGAGGCTGAGACAGAGAGACACGGAGCTGCGCCTGCCCTGAGTGTGGCAGCTTCCAGAAAGAGACACTAAAAGAGAACTTTACTGTAGAGAGGGTGAAGAAGTCGTAGCAAAGGAGTGGATATCAGAGGAGTTCTGCCCTACACAGGCTGCCTCCTTCAGAAGCGCAAGATCCCGGTAGCCGGAACACCGAGGGAGCAACAGTCCTTTATGCCTTGCTCCAGAGACTGGCAGGACAGCTAATTTCACATTACCTGCCCGCCCTATACCCAGGAGGCAAGGTGGCACCCATGAGAGGCTGGGGCATGATAGAGTCCCTGTAAAAAGCCTCAAACCACCAGTCCTATCCATCTGGGGGACAGAGATAGATACATAACATCTGAACATCTTCAACAGTTGTGAGGACCTTATGAGAAGCTTAGCAGTAAGGTACTACAACACATGGTGCTAGAGGAAGGCTACTGATTTCTACCTGGATAAGGGGACTCTGGATTTGCCTCCAAACCGTCCGGACTCTGCCTGCCCTGTGGTCTGTGCTCTGGACTGTGGATGCTGAAACCTTCAGTAAAAAGGTAAAGAGATTGCAACCTTGTGTCCTCGTTCTTCACTGCGCCTCAAATCATCATTCACCATCTATACACTGTGAAGCCCTGGGGACACACTTCACCTGTGGGAAGGTATACCATCTAGCTGCCATAACATCACCCCAGAGGACCCCTTAAAGCAGCGTCGGTCACCCTGACCAAATACCACAGGTAGCGTCACGAACACAAACTTTATCCCTTTAAAGACCTTTCCCTTTAACACAGACATCCCACGGGCCACGGACCAGGTCAGCCACCGTGACATCCCCCTGAGAACGGAAGGACCCAGTTCCAAGTACCCCTAGCCCATGGGGGGCGCTCCACATTCACTGGGAAATGTCATTGTAACATTTAACAACCCTAGCTGGCCATGTGGTATGTGACACATAAGGAGACCCATCTTATTTTATTTATGAAGGAGGGACTCTTAAAGTCACAAAGCATATTTTTAGAGGGGCATCAGGTGGCATTAAAATTCTTAAAGGGCCAGTATTAACCCCTTTCTGCCAGCTGACGGGATAGTACGTCAGCTGGCTGATTCCCCCGCTTTGAAGTGGGCTCCGGCGGTGAGTCCACCTCAAAGCCGCGACATGTCAGCTGTTATCAACAGCTGACATGTGGCCGCAATGGGCGCGAGTGTAATGGCGATCTGCTTGTGCCCATTAACTAGTTAAATGCTGCTGTCAAACTCTGACAGCGGCATTTAACAAGTGCCGATGGCTGCGCGGCCGGAAGCGCTCGCACCGCTGACTCCCGTCACATGATTGGGGGTCATTGGTGTATTGCCATAACAACCTAAGGTCTCCTTGAGACCTCTATGGTTGTTGATGGCATATTACTGTGAGCACCACCCTGTGGTCGGCGCTCAAAGCAATGCTACATTTCTGCTACATAGAGGTGATCTGTGCTTCTCCTCCATGTAGCAGAGCCTATTAAGGCTATTGATGCATGCCAAAAAAAATGTGTTTAAAAATATAAAAAATATAAACGTTCAAATCACCCCCCTTTCACCCCAATCAAAATAAAACAATAAAAAAATCAAACCTACACATATTTGGTATCGCTGCATTCAGAATCGCCCCACCTATCAATAAAAAAAAGCATTAACCTGATCGCTAAACGGCGTAGCGAGAAAAAAATCAAAATGCCAAAATTACTTTTTTTTGGTTGCCGTGTCATTGCATTAAAATGTAATAACGAGCGATAAAAAAAACGTATCTGCACAAAAAATGGTGTAATTAAAAATATCAGCTCGGCACGCAAGAAATAAGCCCTCACCTAACCCCAGATCATGAAAAATGGAGACGCTACGGGTATTGGAAAATGGCACTTTTTTTTTAGCAAATTTTGGAATTTTGTTTTCACCACTTAGATAAAATGAAACTTGACATGTTTGGTGTCTATGGACTCGTAATAACCTGGAGAAGCATAATGTTAGGTCAGTTTTAGCATTTATTGAACCTAGCAAAAAAGCCAAACAAAAAACCAGTGTGGGATTGCACTTTTTTTGCTATTACATAGCACTTGGAAATTTTTTCCCGTTTTCTGTTACATGACATGGTAAAATCAATGGTTTCATTCAAAAGTACAACTCGTCCCGCCAAAATTAAGCCCTCACATGGCTATATTGATGGAAAAATAAAAAAGTTATGGCTCTGGAAAGAAGGGGAGCAAAAAATAAAATTGAAAAAGCTCTGGGGGTTAAGGGTTTAAATAGTGTTTCTCGTATGCTGTTATTGCCTATGCAGTGAGTGGCTTGGCTGCCAAGAATTACAACGCACCACAAAACCCCTTTCACGAGAAGTACAGGACGGCTTCCTGAAAAAATGTTGCATTGAATGCAAGGCCTGCCCTGCTGTCAAGTCATATGCACCCCGATAAGCCTTTGAAACCACATACTGGATGGCCACAGGAAAACCCACTTCACATTCTTCAGTTGGTTCTGCCATACTCTTTCCTTATGCATTGAATGCAAGGGCCGCCTTGACCCAAATTTGCATGCACCCCAACCCCCCCTTTGAAGAAACATGGAGGAGGGCCTCGTAAAAATCTGTCCCATTACAAAGGAGCGGGTCTCCTAGACTTATAATGCCCATACACTAAGGGTACTGTCACACTAAACGATTTACCAACGATCACGACCAGCGATACGACCTGGCCGTGATCGTTGGTAAGTGGTTGTGTGGTCGCTGGGGAGCTGTCACACAGACCGCTCTCCAGCGACCAACGATGCCGAAGTCCCCGGGTAACCAGGGTAAACATCGGGTTACTAAGCGCAGGGCCGCGCTTAGTAACCCGATGTTTACCGTGGTTACCAGCGTAAACGTAAAAAAAAAACAAACAGTACATACTCACATTCCGGTGTCTGTCCCCCGGCGTTCTGATTCTCTGCACTGTGTCTGCCAGCCGGAAAGCACAGCGGTGACGTCACCGCTGTGCTCGCTTTCCGGCCGGCCGGCGCTCACAGTGCAGAGAAGCAGAACGCCGGGGGACAGACACCGGAATGTGAGTATGTACTGTTTGTTTGTTTTTTTACTTTTACGCTGGTAACCACGGTAAACATCGGGTTACTAAGCGCGGCCCTGCGCTTAGTAACCCGATGTTTACCCTGGTTACAAGCGAACGCATCGCTGGATCGCTGTCACACACAACCATCCAGCGATGACAGCGGGAGATCCAGCGACGAAAGAAAGTTCCAAACGATCTGCTACGACGTACGATTCTCAGCAGGGTCCCTGATCGCAGTAGCGTGTCAGACACAGCGATATCGTATGGATATCGCTGGAACGTCACGGATCGTACCGTCGTAGCGATCGTAGCGATCAAAGTGCCAATGTGTGACAGTACCCTAAGTGTATGGGCTGACAAACATTTTCTCCTGGGGGTTCACATCGACATACTGTGTAAATATTTTAGATTACGGGCATCATAAACACTATAGTGGCTGTAGCAGCACGGAACACGTTAACCCTGGTGATCTATTGGCGGTGGATGATGAGACGTGGTTAAAAAGTTAAAAAGTAGGCCCAATTTAAAGGAGCAGGTCTCCTATACTTGTAATGCTCATACACTAAGTGTATGGACTGACAAACATATCCCCATGGGGTAATTTTTTTATAAAAAAAATTAACAGGCATCATAAACAACCTTGCAAAAAACTAGAGTAGTTGTAGCAGCACGGAACACGTTAATCCTGTGATCTAGTGCGGTGGATGATGAGACGTGAAGGAAGGCCTCATTAAAAACAGGCCCAATTTAAAGCAGCGGGTCTCCTATACTTGGAATGCCCATACACTAAGTGTATGGGCTGCCAAGCATTTCCCCATGGGAGGGTACATTTTTTTATAAAAATTTTTTTTATGGGCATCATAAACAAACTTGCAAAAAACTAGAGTGGCTGGAGCAGCATGGAACACATTAACCCTGGTGATCTACTGGCAGTGGATGATGAGACGTGGAGAAAGGCCTCAATAAAATATTGGCCCAATTTAAAGCAACGGGTCTCCTATACTTGGAATGCCCATACACTAAGTGTATAGGCTGACAAAAATTTCTCCATGGGGAGGTCAATTTAAAAAACAAAAAATTGTTTACAGGCATCATAAACAAACTTCCAAAAAACTAGAGTGGCTGGAGCAGCACGGAACACATTAACCCTAGTGATCTAGTGGCAGTGGATGATGAGACTTGGAGAAAGGCATCATTAAAAAATAGGCCCAATTTAAAGGCACGGGTCTCCTAGACTTGTAATGCCCATACACTAAGTGTATAGGCCAAAAAATATTTTTTCCCCTATGGGGGACATATCAACCTAATGTGTAAATAATTGTTGCAACTGACATCCTAAACACACTTGCAAAACAATGTAGTGGCTGTTTCATCACAGAACCCTGGTGATCTAGGGGTGGTGAAGGAAGAGATGTGGAGTATGGCCTGTGAAAAAGGTCTTCCCAGTTTAAAGGAGCGGGTCTCCTAGACTTGTAATGCCCACACACTAAGTGCATGGGCTGAAAAACATTTTCCCATGGGGGGTACATTTAAAAAAAAAATTATGGGGATCAAATACACCCTTGCCAAAAAATTGACTGGCTGTGGCAGCATAGAACACGTTCACCCTGGTGTTCTAGTGGTGGTGGATAATGAGGATGAGGAAAAAGAGGAGTACACCAAATAGCCAAAATCAGGAAGCGTATACCCATGTGTTGGTGTGCAGAGATGCATGGGAATACACCTCCAAAAAGACACTGTATTGGAGGTTATGTTTCACTGTCATTTGGTGGTGTAGAGAAGTCTGGCCAAATCCAGCCCTTGTTCATTTTTATAAGAGTCAGCCTGTCAGCATTTTCAGTTGACAGGCAAATGCGCTTATCTGTGACAATTCCACCAGCGACATTAAAAGCCTGCTCTGACAAAACGCTAGCGGCAGAGCAGGCCAGGACCTCCAAGGAATAGAGAGACAGTTCATGCCATGTACCCAGCTTGGATACCCAATAATTAAAAGGCACAGAAGAATCACGGAGGACGTTGGTAAGCTCAGCAAAGTACTCGCTCAGAATCTTAGAAAACATTCCATTCCTTGTGACATTACCCCACACCTCAGGGCCAGGGAGATGGAAGGGTCTGAGAAAACTGTCCCAGGACTTTGCTAATGTTCCCCTGCCTCTGCTGGAATGGAGTTATGTCTCTCTCGCCTGTACTCCTTGGTTGTCCAATGAACTGTTGTGTCTACCACCAGAGTTTTCAGTTGTGATTTTCTTAAAATAATTCTGCAACAATGGCCCTCTGGTAATGCACCATTTTAGTACACCTCTCTGTCTCTGGAAGAAGAGATTGAAAGTACTCCTTGTAGCGTGGGTCAAAAAGTGTCACTACCAAGTAATGACTGTCACCCAAAATTTTTACAATACGAGGGTCACGGGAAATGCAGCACAACATAAAGTCAGCCATGCATGCTAGACTGGTAACAGGCAAACCTTCCATGTCTTCACCAACAGGACGACTGACCAAGGTGTCATCCTCCTCTTCCTCCTCCTCCTCCCTGTCCTGAGGCCATCCACGCTGAACAGATGGTATGACAGTTGTGCTTGTAGTACCTTCTACAGCACATGAAAGTAGCTCCTGTTCTTCCTCCTCCTCCTCTTCCTCATTGTTAAACAATCCACGTTGGGATGATATGAGGCTGGGCTGTGTGTAATCACACTGTATGGTTCCTTGCTCTATTGTTATAAACTGGTGGCCTAGGAGCAGCATGGACGAGCTCTGGAGTAGGTGGCCTCTATACTGACCGCAGACCCTGAACTTAACACATCAACTATAAGTAGCCGTGGGATGTTCCTGTCACTCCCTAGACACCTCGTCACGGCCGGAGGACTAATTACACCTAAAGGAAGAAACAGGAATACTATCTTGCCTCAGAGAAAATTCCCAAAGGAAAGGCAGCCCCCACAAATATTGACTGTGAGAGGAGAGGGAAATTACAAACGCAGACTGAAAACAGAATTTAGCAAAGGAGGCCATGCTACCTAGAAAGAAAAGACAGGAAAGAGTACTGTGCGGTCAGTATAAAAAATACTACAAAATCCACCACAGAGAATACAAAAATCTCCACACCTAACTAAAGGCATGGAGGGTAACTCTGTGACTCCAGAGCTTCCAACTTGGCTGAGTAAATCTTAACACAGACAAAGCTGGACAAGAAAAAACATAGCAATTCACAGAACTATTAAGTCCACCGCAGGTGGACTGCAAAAACAGAGCCAGGACTTATCTTTGATGATTTGGACAATCCAGAAGGAGAAACCAAGCAGAGATGTGTGGATCCCTAGAAAACAATGGACAACTGGCACTCAATAAAGGAAGGAGCCAGACTGAATAGCCCCGTCCAAAGTGGAAGCAGCTGATGACTGTTGTGAAGGACAAACAGCAGCACTACTACTTATAACCACCGGAGGGAGCCTAAGAGCAGAACCCACAACAGAATTCACAACAGTACCCCCCCTTGAGGAGGGGTCACCGAACCCTCACCAGAGCCCCCAGGCTGATCCGGACGAGCCAAATGGAAGGCACGAACCAAATCGTCAGCATGAACATCGGAGGCAACAACCCAAGAATTATCCTCCTGGCCATAACCCTTCCACTTGACAAGATACTGAAGCCTCCGTCTAGAAAAACGAGAATCCAAGATCTTCTCCACAACATACTCCAACTCCCCATCAATCAACACCGGGGCAGGAGGATTAACAGAGGGAACCACGGGCACCACATATTTCCGCAACAAAGATCTATGAAAAACATTATGGATGGAAAAAGAGGCTGGAAGGGCCAAACGAAAAGACACTGGATTGATAATCTCAGAAATCCTATAAGGACCAATAAACCGAGGCTTGAACTTCGGGGAAGAAACCTTCATAGGAACATGACGAGAAGACAACCAGACCAAATCCCCAACCCGAAACCGGGAACCCACATGCTGACGACGGTTGGCAAAACGCTGAGCCTCCTCCTGAGACAACACCAAATTGTCCACAACATGAGCCCAAATCTGCTGCAACCTGTCAACCACAGAGTCCACCCCAGGACAATCAGAAGACTCAACCTGCGCTGAAGAAAAACGAGGATGAAACCCAGAATTACAAAAGAATGGTGACACCAAGGTAGCAGAACTAGCCCGATTATTAAGGGCAAACTCGGCCAATGGCAAGAAAGCCACCCAATCATCCTGATCGGCAGACACAAAGCATCTCAAATAAGTTTCCAAAGTCTGGTTAGTTCGCTCGGTTTGGCCGTTTGTCTGAGGATGAAATGCGGAAGAAAAAGACAAATCAATGCCCAGCTTAGCACAAAAGGACCGCCAAAACCTAGAAACAAACTGGGAACCTCTATCGGACACAATATTCTCCGGAATGCCATGCAAACGAACCACATGCTGAAAAAACAACGGAACCAACTCAGAAGAGGAAGGCAACTTAGGCAAAGGTACCAAATGAACCATCTTAGAAAACCGGTCACAGACCACCCAGATAACAGACATCCTCTGGGAAACAGGAAGATCCGAAATAAAATCCATAGAAATATGCGTCCAAGGCCTCTCAGGGACCGGCAAAGGCAAAAGCAACCCACTGGCGCAGGAGCAGCAAGGTTTGGCCCGCGCACAAGTCCCACAGGACTGCACAAAAGAACGCACATCCCATGACAAAGAAGGCCACCAAAAGGACCTACTAACCAAATCTCTGGTACCAAAAATCCCAGGATGGCCAGCCAACACAGAACAGTGAACCTCAGAAATCACTTTACTAGTCCATCTGTCAGGAACAAACAGTTTCCCCGCTGGACAGCGATCAGGTTTATCAGCCTGAAACTCCTGAAGAGCCCGTCGCAAATCAGGGGAGATGGCAGAAAAAATCACCCCCTCCTTAAGAATACCAACCGGCTCAAGAATCCCAGGGGAATCAGGCAAGAAACTCCTAGAGAGGGCATCAGCCTTAACATTCTTAGAACCTGGAAGATACGAGACAGCAAAATCAAAACGGGAGAAAAACAGGGACCATCGGGCCTGTCTAGGATTCAGCCGTTTGGCAGACTCAAGGTAAATCAGATTCTTATGATCGGTCAAGACCACAATACGGTGCTTGGCCCCCTCAAGCCAATGTCGCCACTCCTCAAATGCCCACTTCATAGCCAACAACTCACGATTGCCGACATCATAATTGCGTTCCGCAGGCGAAAACTTTTGAGAAAAGAAGGCACACGGTTTCATCAAGGAACCATCAGAATTCCTCTGAGACAAAACAGCCCCTGCCCCAATCTCAGAAGCGTCAACCTCAACCTGAAAAGGAAGAGAAACATTCGGCTGACGCAACACAGGGGCAGAAGTAAATCGGCGCTTAAGCTCCTGAAAGGCAGAAACGGCCTCAGAGGACCAATTAGCTACATCAGCGCCCTTCCTCGTCAAATCGATCAGGGGTTTAACCACACTGGAGAAGTTGGCAATGAAGCGGCGATAAAAATTAGCAAAGCCCAAAAATTTATGAAGGCTCTTCACGGATGTGGGCTGGATCCAATCATGAATGGCCCGAACCTTAGCCGGATCCATTTCTATAGATGATGGAGAAAAAATGAAGCCCAAAAAAGAAACCTTCTGTACACCAAAGAGGCACTTAGACCCCTTCACAAACAAGGCATTGTTACGAAGGACCTGAAATACCATCCTAACTTGTTTCACATGAGACTCCCAATCATCTGAAAAAATCAAAATATCATCCAAATATACAATCATGAATTTATCAAGATAATTCAGAAAAATATCATGCATGAAGGACTGAAACACAGATGGGGCATTAGAGAGTCCGAATGGCATCACAAGATACTCAAAATGGCCCTCGGGCGTATTAAACGCAGTTTTCCATTCGTCACCCTGCTTAATACGAACCAGATTATATGCCCCTCGAAGGTCAATCTTAGTAAACCAACTAGCCCCCTTAATTCTGGCAAACAAATCAGAAAGCAAAGGCAAAAGGTATTGGAATTTGACCGTGATCTTATTCAAGAGGCGATAATCAATACAGGGTCTCAAGGAGCCATCCTTCTTGGCAACAAAAAAAAACCTGCTCCTAATGGAGAAGAAGATGGCCGAATATGCCCCTTCTCCAAAGACTCCCTTACATAGCTCCGCATGGCAGCATGTTCAGGCACAGACAGGTTGAAAAGTCGGCCCTTAGGAAACTTACAGCCTGGAATCAAATCAATAGCACAATCACAGTCCCTATGCGGTGGAAGGGAACTGGACTTGGGCTCATCAAAAACATCCTGGAAATCTGACAGAAACTCAGGAATTTCAGAAGAGGGGGAGGAGGAAACCGACATCAGAGGAACGTCATTGTGAACCCCCTGACAACCCCAACTAGTCACAGACATAGATTTCCAATCCAACACTGGATTATGTACCTGTAACCATGGAAACCCCAGCACAACAGCATCATGCAAATTATGTAACACCAGGAAGCGACAATCTTCCAGATGGGCTGGCGCCATGCACATGGTTAACTGTGTCCAAAACTGAGGTTTATTTTTAGCCAATGGTGTAGCATCAATCCCCCTCAAAGGGATAGGACTCCGCAAAGGCTGTAAGGAAAAACCACAACGTCTGGCAAATTCTAAGTCCATTAAATTTAAAGCGGCGCCTTAATCCACAAATGCCATGACAGAGAATGACGATATTGAGCAGATCAGGGTCACAGATAACAGAAATTTAGGTTGTACAGTACTGATAGTAACGGAATTAGCAATTCTCTTGGCACGCTTAGGGCAATCAGAAATAACATGAGCAGAATCGCCGCAGTAAAAGCACAACCTATTCTGACGTCTGAATCCTTGGCGTTCCGCTCTAGACACAATCCTATCACACTGCATAGGCTCAGGACTCCGCTCGGAAGACAACTCCATAGTGTGCACAACTCTGCGCTCATGCAAGCGCCGATCAATTTGAATGGCCAGAGACATAGAATCACTCAGACCTGCAGGCGTGGGGAACCCCACCATAACATCTTTAACAGATTCAGAAAGACCCTTTCTGAAAATTGCCGCCAAAGCATCCTCATTCCACTTATTAAGCACAGACCATTTTCTGAATTTCTGGCAATATGACTCTGCCGCTTCTTGACCCTGACACAGGGCCAAAAGTGTTTTCTCAGCATGCTCTACAGAGTTAGGTTCATCATACAATAACCCAAGCGCCTGAAAAAAGGTGTCTACATTAAGCAAGGCCGGATTCCCAGATTCCAGGGAAAATGCCCAATCCTGCGGGTCACCACGCAACAGAGAAATGACAATTTTTACCTGCTGGATGGGATCACCAGAGGAACGGGGCTTAAGTTTAACAGTTTACAGTTATTTTTAAAGCTCAAAAATTTGGACCTGTCCCCGAAGAACAGATCGGGGGTAGGAATTCTAGGCTCTAAAACAGGAGTCTGCACGATATAATCAGAAATACCCTGTACTCTAGCAGCAAGTTGATCCACCCAAGAAGCAAGTCCCTGAACATCCATGTCAACGCCTAACTCCTGAGCCACCCAGAAGTGAAGAGGGGAAAAAAAACACAACAGAGTACAGACAAAAAAATGGCTCAGCACTTTCTTTCCCTTCTTTTGAGATGCGGTTAACTCATTGTTGGCCAGTTGTACTGTTATAAACTGGTGGCCTAGGAGCAGCATGGACGAGCTCTGGAGTAGGTGGCCTCTATACTGACTGCAGACCCTGAACTTAACACATCAACTAGAAGTAGCTGTGGGATGTTCCTGTCACTCCCTAGACACCTCGTCACGGCCGGAGGACTAATTACACCTAAAGGAAGAAACAGGAATACTATCTTGCCTCAGAGAAAATTCCCAAAGGAAAGGCAGCCCCCCACAAATATTGACTGTGAGAGGAGAGGGAAATTACAAACGCAGACTGAAAACAGAATTTAGCAAAGGAGGCCACGCTACCTAGAAAGAAAAGACAGGAAAGAGTACTGTGCGGTCAGTATAAAAAATACTACAAAATCCACCACAGAGAATACAAAAATCTCCACACCTAACTAAAGGCATGGAGGGTAACTCTGTGACTCCAGAGCTTCCAACTTGGCTAAGTAAATCTTAACACAGACAAAGCTGGACAAGAAAAAACATAGCAATTCACAGAACTATTAAGTCCACCGCAGGTGGACTGCAAAAACAGAGCCAGGACTTATCTTTGATGATTTGGACAATCCAGAAGGAGAAACCAAGCAGAGATGTGGATCCCTAGAAAACAATGGACAACTGGCACTCAATAAAGGAAGGAGCCAGACAAAATAGCCCCGTCCAAAGTGGAAGCAGCTGATGACTGTTGTGAAGGACAAACAGCAGCACTACCACTTATAACCACCGGAGGGAGCCTAAGAGCAAAACCCACAACAGAATTCACAACATCTATGTCCTCCTGCTCTGCCTACAATGCATCCTCTTTCATTGTGAGCAGAAATCGTTTCAGAATGCATAGAAGCGGGATGGTGACGCTTTTTATGGCATCATCACCGCTCACCGTCTTGGTGGACTCCTCAAAGTTTTGGAGGATGTTACTTAAGTCTGACATCCATGTCCACTCCTGAGGTCTTATGTGGGGAGTCTAAACTAAATAGCGATGGCCTTGTTGATGTCAGTGAGCAGGAAGCTGCAATCGCTGCTGAAGCATGACAAGGGTGGCTGAAGCTGTAGCTGACTTTCTAAAATGAGCACACAGGCAGCGTACTTTCACAAACAGATCTGGTAGCTCTGGGTAGATTTTTGAAAACCGTTGAACAACGAGGTTAAGAATATGGGCTAGGAATGGCACGTGTGTCAGTTTGCCTTGCCTCAGAGCAGCCACCAGGTTTCTGCCATTGTCACACACAACCATGCCTAGCCGGAGGTTCAAGGGTGTCAGCCACAGATCTGCCTGCTCTTTCAGAGCTGTCCACAGCTCTTCAGCATTGTGCATTTTGTCACCTAAGCAGATTAGCTTCAGCAAAGCCTGTTGCCACTTGGATTAGGCAATGCTGTAGTGCTTCCAGCTTGGGACTGATGTGCTCATTTCAGAGATGGAGGCTGAAGAGGAGGAGGAAGAGGAGGTGCAGGAGCTGTAGACTGTGGTGGCAACCCTGATTGACACAGGGCCCGTAATCCTTGTCGTCGGGAGGATGTATTCCATCCCAAGGTCTGACTGGGTCCCGGCTTCCACTATGTTAACCCAGTGTGTCGTCAGCGAGATGTACCCTCCCTGGCCACAAGCACTGCTCCACGTGTCCATGGTTAGGTGTATTTTCCCAGTAACTGCATTGTTGAGAGCATGGCTAATGTTGTGGGACACGTGCTTGTTTAATGCTGGGACGGCACAGCAGGAGAAATAGTGGCGGCTGAGGACCGAGTACTTTGAGATGGCCACCACCATCATGTTGCAGAAAGACTCCATCTCCACAAGCTTAAAAGGCAACATTTCCAGTGTAAGCAGACGAGAAACATGTGAACCTAGTACTGTGGCCTGTGGGTCATTGGCTGCGTATTTCTGCTTGCGTTCCAATGACTGGAGTATGTACAACTGAAGGTTGAGCTGGGACAAGGATGTGAACATGCGTGATGATGGTGCTATTTGAGTGTGGGCAATGGCAGGTGCAGGGCAGAATTAATCTTTGCATGCACTGTGGACAGGGGATTGGCTTGCACGCACAACAGTGGAAGATGCAGTGGTGTCACCTGCAGACAGTGTTCCTAGAGCCTGGGGTTCGGCCCACAAAGTCGGGTGCTTTTCTGCCATGTGCCTGATCATGCTGGTGGTGGTCAGGCTGGTAGTTTTCCTACCCCTGTTGATGCGGGCATGGCAGGTGATGCAAATGGCCTGCTTGGGGTTATTGTCAAAGTCTTTAAAAAACAACCAGACTCAGGAAGATCTAACTGTTGGAATGGCAACTTCAGTCATGTTGTTGTTACGTGGAACATATGCACGCCTTTCCGACTTGTGGCAGCCACACTGCTTCTTCCTGCCTTTTGGGGTGCTATGCCTGCTTCCCCATGTGTGCTGCTGTCCTCGTTCTGCATGTCCTCCTGCCAGGTTGGGTCAGTTACTATGTCTTTCACCTCCTCGTCTTCCACATCCTCACCCTGCTCATCCTCCTGACTTTCTGGCAATTGTGTCTCATCATCATCCACCTCTTGTGACACTTTCCCACCATCGTCTTCATGTGACCGTGGCTGCTCAAATCTTTGGGTATCGCTACATGCGATCTCATTTTGCCCCACTTCAAGATGACCGGCCAAGAGTCTAGGATCTCTAAAGGGAGAAGTAAACAGCTCTTCGGAGTGTCTAAGTGTGGGATCAGTTGTGTCAGGGCACTAGGCATGGTGGGAGGAAGGAGGATCAGGGTGAGCAATATGTCACCCAGAGTCACGGCTACTCAGACTTGACCATGTGGAAGATGTGGTGGTAAAGTGACTGGAAGCATTTCACACTGGAACCGTTTCACACTGCTCTGGCTTCAATAGTGGTGTGCTGCGGTCTCCTAGAAACTGGGACAGGAAGGTTGAGCAAGAAGATCTTTGGTGTAGCCCACTTTCAGCTTGGCCATGGCCTTGTCCTTTGCATGCACCATCAGCATCATGTCCATTTCGCCATCCCTTGCCCATTTTATATGGACTACTGAAATATTTTAAAAGTTCAATACAAATGGATTAATTTTGTGAAAACTTATATGTGATCAGTGTGCTGGGAAAAAAAACACTTTTAATTCAGTGGAATGTTAGTAATGTTTTGATTTTGTTTTTAACAAATGTTATTAATAACTATGGTAAGACACACCAAAACCGGTTCAAAGGCGCTCTCACATGCAACAATTTTTAACCCACAGATAGAGGAGGCGTCGGACAGAGAAATCACAATGTTCGATATGTGGCCTTTTTTTTCAAAAAGAAAATTACTATCATGAAGTAGGCTACCACAACGCCACAAAAGAGGAATGTATGCCTGAAAAGCAAGTATTTGTACAGCACAGATAGACCAGGCGTCGGACAGAGATAGACTGTTTTAACCCCTTCATGACCCAGCTTATTTTGACCTTAATGACCTGGCCATTTTTTGCAATTCTGACCAGTGTCTCTTTATGAGGTAATAACTCAGGAATGCTTCAATGGATCCTAGCGATTCTGAGAAAGTTTTTTCGAGACATATTGGGCTTCATGTTAGTGATAAATTTAGGTCGATAATTTTTGTGTTTATTTGTGAAAAAAATGGAAATTTGGCTAAAATTTTGAAAATTTTGCAATTTTCAAATTTTTATTTTTATTCTGTTACACGAGAGAGTTATGTGACACAAAATAGTTAATAAATAACATTACCACATGTCTACTTTACATCAGCATAATTTTGGAATCAAATTTTTTTATGCTAAGGAAGTTATAAGGGTTAAAATTTGACCATAGATTTCTCATTTTACAGCGAAATTTACAAAACCATTTTTTTAGGGACCACCTCACATTTGATGTCAGTTTGAGGGGTCTATATGGTTGAAAATACCCAAAAATGACACCATTGTAAAAACTGCACCCCTCAAGGTGATCAAAACCACATTCAAGAAGTTTATTAACCCTTCAGGTGCTTCACAGCAGCAGAAGCAACATGGAAGGAAAAAATAAACATTTAACTTTTTAGTCATAAAAATGATCTTTTAGCGACAATTTTTTTATTTTCCCAATGGTAAAAGGAGAAACTGGACCACGAAAGTTATTGTACAATTTGTCCTGAGTACGCCAATACCCCATATGTGTAATTTTAACCCTAACCCTAGCCCTAACCCTAACCCTAGTTCTAACCCTAACCCCAGTTCTAACCCTAGCCCCAGTGGAAAAATAAATGTAACTATATTTTCTTTATTTTATTATTTTCCCTACCTATGGGGGTGATAAAGGGGGGGTTCATTTACTATTTTTTTTAATTTTGATCACTGTGATAGGTTTTATCACAGTGATCAAAATGTACCTGGAACGAATCTGCCGGCCGGCAGATTTGGCGGGCGCACTGCGCATGCGCCCGCCATTTTGGAAGATGGCGGCGCCCGTGGAGAAGACAGACGGACACCGGGAGGCTCGGTAAGTATGAGGGGGTGGGATCAGAGCATGGGAGGTGGGATTGGAGCATTGGGGAGCAGACAAGAGGACGGGGGAGCGGACAGGAGGACGGAGGGGAGCGGGGCACAGTACGGGACAGGACGGAGGACTGGGGAGATCGATGGCAGTGGCAGATCAGGGTTTCCAGCCATGGCCGATGATATTGCAGTAAGTAGGCTATGACACTAAAAAAATTGGAGTACTAAAATTGTAAAATATTTAGCGTAATGATATGCGATGAGTGTGGCATACAAATCACAGTGATAAATATAAGAACTGTAGCTAAATATTATTGGGCCAGCAAAATGGTGTCAAAAAATGTTGTAAGACATTCCAAAAAATACTATAGTACCAAAAAAAGGCCAGACATTTCTGTGCACTCACATCTGACGCCTGGGACAAAAAAAAACCTGTTTTAAATTATTAGATTTTCACGCTCTTGTATTACAATGACCTGGCTGCAGTCTGCAGTGTGACCAAGCAAATAAATGTAGAAAAAAGGGGGCTATGGATTGTTTTGTAAAAAAAATTAGCAGGTATAAGGTGCAAAAAAGAAAAAATCCTAGCCACGGATACCTGTAGCTAGGTATATATAAAATACGCGGCAGCAGACTGTAATGCAGCCTTTTGATGTATGCAGGCAGATCTATATACTTGTGCACATGGAAAGAAAAATCCAGCTCTAGGAATAAAAAGTATCAAAAATTTATTTAAACATATTAAAATTTGGAAAACTGCTGGCAAGCGATAAATTACATCATTTGAATGGAAGCTACCATATAGTCACTGGACACGTTTCGAGCACAAACAGTGCTCTTAGATTTCAGCCAATCTATATACTCACTTAGATCTATATACTCACATACAGTGCCTGCAGGCCTTGCACTGATGTGCATATGTGCACATAGACTCCCCTGCCTACCTAGCACTATGCCCCCGAATTAGCCCTAAAAAGGACTGTTGGTTTATCAGGATTTGTGGATTGAACACTAGGAGACCCACACTTACTAATAAAAGTAAGAATCTTGGCAGCAGCTGAGTCCGGAGCAGAATGTGCTGAGCAGGGCGGTGCCAGGTCTCTTATAGACCTGATGACTCTGTGCAGCCAACCAATCACTGTAATGAAGACCCAAGCTCCCACCGAACAATCCCGTAAATGCGCGGTGCTCGCCGAGTACACCGAGTTCCGTGATACTCGGGTGAGTACCAAGAAGTGGCGACCATGCTCGCTCATCACTACTTATTACCAGAAAAATATGTGTTCCCCGATTAGTGAAGCTTTTTCACATTGAACTGTTTCCAACCATATTTCTGACCAGGGGGCCCATTTCAACCTCCTCTGCATAGTCAGCACTGTCCCACTTGTCCGGCCCGTTCACAGGGTAGGTTGGAAAATTGTCAGAAAGGGCAAAATTGTTTACAGTTATCAAATAAAAATTATTTTAATGCAAAAGTGAATTTTTTTCACAAAATTAATCACTTATAACAATGGCAGCAACAGTACTAATTCGATATAAATGACTGGATGAACCAGATAGTGTATCTGCCAGTGCAGCAAACTGATGAAAAGCAGTAAATAGAAATCCACAGTCTGATCAGCTAAGTTTAGTCGAAACTGCATTGTGTCCTTTCTCCAGCAGATACCCTATCGGCTTCGAGGCAATGAACTTCTGGCTCAGCAGATGGCACCAGATGAAAAAAGTGACATCATTTGCTATTGGCATACTGTGATATCAAGCATCAAGTGTACGATCCAAAAAAAAATTTGCTCAGCTGCTGGTTGTAACACTGAAAAGGCTAGCTTATTGTATGATTGTATGGAAAACCATGCTTTTGACAATGGGTCAGACATTGATCAGTGCCATGCTCAGCATCTACCAAGCATGTTAGGTCTGTACATCATGTCATTTGTTGTTGGCCCTATATTGCCGTACGTTTCCTTGCCTGCCCCTGAATCATAATTCTCTACTATCATGCTTCATGCACTGTTATTGTAGAGCCACACCAGTTCCAGCTCTCAAGCCTGTACATTTTGTTTTATAGCTTTAATGTATAAAGTAATGTTAGGAGTAGAGCTGAGGGAATTTTTCAAAATTCGGTTCCGATTATGATCAGTGGCGAATTTCGTTTTCTGCAATATTCGCCAAACACAGCAGAACGTCAATGGGAGTAGAAAGGAACAAATGTCTTGGGAACAAATCAGCAAACAAATTCGGCATGAATAGGGTAGCAATATGGCACAAATATGGCAAATTCAGATTCAGCAACCGATTCGGAAAATATTCGCTCAATTCTAGTTAGGAGTCTTGTCTTGAAGGTACGCAAACATTAAACAACTACTGAAAAGGGTAAATGTCATGAAAGTTTTGTTATCAAGCCACTTCGTCTTCACTGTGAAAACAGCTAGCTTGTCCCTACTCTAAAAAGGATAATTTTTGGACTGCTTGTTAAAAAGCCTCTGTCATTTTTTAATCACAATGTACATAGCAAACCTGCTGAAAATTGATCATATTTGAGATGCTATTACTTCTTCACATTCAAAAGGGTACGCTAGTTTTCAGGCCTGAACTGCAAATTTGCCAACCAGGCAGATTCTTGGATTTCCACAGCACTCAACTACTCAACTCATTTTTTATACATTGGCCCTTTAGACTCTTTGATTACTGCCACTGGCACTGGGAGTGCGTGAAATGCGTACACAAGAAAAGCATTTTTGTAGCGCAAACAAGGATATACTAAACACGACACTGGCCAGTGCCAGATCAGGACTTTTTGTGTGGGTGGAGTTTGCACTCTCCTCTTCTGTCCTTCCTGGATTGCAACTAAACCCTTAGTGACCAAGCCAATTTTGACCTTAATGACCAGGCCAATTTTTACAATTTTGACCACTGTCACTTTATGAGGTTATAGCTCTTGAATGCTTAAAAGGATTCCACTGATTCTGAGACAATTTTTTCGAGACATATTGTACTTCATGGTAGTGGTACAATTTCTTCAATATGACTTGCGTTTATTTGTGAAAAAAATGGAAATTTAGCAAAAATTTAGAAAAGTTTGCAATTTTCAAACTTTTAATTTTTGTGCCCTTAAATCAGAGAAATATGTCACACAAACTAGGTAATAAATAACATTTCTCACATGTCAACTTTATATTAGCACAATTTTGGAAACATAATTTTTTTTGTTAGGAGTAGGACGCTATAAAGTTTTAAGGATTATAAGCGTTTTCTCATTTTTCCTACAAAATTTACAAAACCTCTTTTTAATGATCACCTCACTTGAAATGAGTTTGGGAGGTCAATATGACAGAAAATACTCAAAAGTGATACCATTCTGAAAACTGCACCCCTCAAGGTTCTCAAAATCACATTCAAGAAATGTATTAACTCTTCAGAGTCTTCACAAGAACTAAAGCAATGTGGAAGGAAAGAATGAACACTTTACTTTTTTCACACAAAAAATGTACTTTGGACCCAACTTTTTTATTTACACCGTATGTAGGGGAAAACCACTGTTTGGGTGCATGGCAGGGCTCAGAAGGGAAGGAGAACCGTTTGAGTTTTTGAATGCAAAATTGTCTTTCATCAATGATGCCATGTCGCAATTGGAGACCACTTATGTATCTAAACAGTGGAAACTCCCGAATTCTAACTCCAACCTTAACACAGCCCTAATGCCAACATTAACCCCAAAGCACCTCTAACCCTAATAACAACCCTAATCCTAACTACAACCCTATCCCCAACACCACCATAACACCAACACAACAATCCTAACCCCAACCCAACCCTAACCCAAATACAACCTTAACCACAGCTCTAACCACAACCCTAACCCCATTCCTAAACCTAGCTCCAGCAATAATCATTGCCCAACCCTAACCCTGGCTCTAAACCCAACCTTAATACTAACCCTAGCCTTAACCCTAACTGCAAATAATGGAAAACAATACATTTTATATTTATTTTTACCTAGCTATGGGTGACACAAAGGGGGGTTTGATTTACTATTTTTTTATTTTTATCACTGTGATAGACTTTATCACTTTATCAAAATGAACCAATAGGAAAAATCTTCTATTCTTGCCAGGTACTGGCCGGCAAATCTCAACGGGCACACTGCGCATGCACCTGCCATTTTCTTCCAGGAAGATGACATGGAGGGCCAGGGGATGGAGCTCGAGGGTCCGGGGATGGCAGTGGTGCCAGCGGGTCTCGAGGGACCCCAATTCTCTCTCCTATGGTATGCTGCTAGATCATACCACAGGACATTTAGTGAAAATCTGACATTTTTTGGGGGGGCAGTAAAAACGGACTCAAATCATGTTCTCCGTGGTATCAGCTACTTCACTTAGTCAAGACCCCATAGATTTTCTGATGCTGGGGGCGCTATACCCTTATTTCTCAGTGTCGTTAAAATGCGGCACTGAATAATAAGGCCCCTTAATTGCCACCGTTTAAAGGCGTATTGGCAGTTGAAAGGGGTTAAATTAGCTCTTCCATGTGTGTGGTGCTGAATGGGTTGCAGCTTATCATGTTCCCCCATCTTCCAGCTCTGGGTAAGTTCTTGAGATTAGGCCTATATTATATTTACAGCAGTCTCACTGTATTCTATGTGATGTATATAGCAGAGTATCCTACATTTCTGATGTAAACAACAGGCCCAGTGTATCCTATTTGATGTATAAACATCAGTCTCAGTGTATCCTATCTGATGTACCCATCAGTCTGTGTATCCTATGAGATGGTTATATAGATGCCTCAGTGTCTCCTAAGTAATGCACTAGTCTTAGTATCTCTAATGTGATGTATATACAGCAGTCTCAGTGTCTCCTATCTGATGCATATGTAACAGGATGGCATGGGGTGGTAGTCGAGAGCGAGTCTACTAAGTCACAGTCAGTGAGCACCCTGGCACCTTGCACATGGAGAGAAGGGTACAGTAGAGTACTCACTACTGTTGCTGAAATTCCCTCAGTCTCTGTTACTCCAGCTTCTGACTCCCAGGTTCCATGAAACACCATAAAATCACAGTTTGTTTCTAACCATTGAACTTTACTAAACAGCAAGGCATCCTTCACATTGGCAGCACACAGGGCAATGTTTACTGTCCATCCCCTGCCTTCCGAGCAGACTCTAATATCTGTCATTTCTCCCTTGTTACTCTCAGCTTTCATGGCCGTACCTCTAGCCAGACTCTGTCCTGTCTGAACTTTCCTTGCCCCTGCCATCCAGGCAGCATCTTTGAACAGCTCGTGTCCCATCTGTACCTTCAGCATCACCAGCTCCATGTCAGCCCCTCATCCGGTTCCAATTAGGAAAGGTGTTGGGAAAATCATCTCAGCTGCTCCCACCTGTCGTAGACCCCAGATCCTTCTTGGGGATTGTCCTGTTGAGCTGGTGCACGACTGCACTATTCTCCAGCCTGGGGTCCCTTACTGCTGTCTGCAGCTTTACCCCCAGGGCCTGTAACTGTCTCACAGTATGCATCCTACCCTTGGGCAGACTGCTCGGCATCTGACAGAACCAGGAAGTGTCTGTCCTATATCTCTCTACTCTGTGCTGCACTGCTCTGTGCCCCTCCCATCTACTTAACTTCCTGCTGCCTGTGCCTAAACTAATACACTTAGCTATACTGTTCTCTATCTCTAATGTGCCCCTTCTATTCTAATCCCCTTATGGTCCTATACTGTCCCTAAGCTTACACACAGTATATAACAAATGTATCACATTCCAACACATGACACACATTAATGAGCATTAGGTAACCGCACATCACATTAGCATTAGTGAACATGAATAACTGTCAGGGTGCCGAACGTGACACATGTGCTCAGTGTTCAGGAGAGAGGAAGCACACGAGGATCACTGCCACCTCCTTACACATACACTAGTCTCAACAGTATTTTAAATAATACACTCAACTGTTATACTTTAATAATATTTTTAATTTAAAAAAATTCCAAATGTGATGTTTTTGGGGACAAATGTCTGGATGCTGGTACTTGAACACATCCAATGTACTCAGATGAAGCTATGGCATATTATAAAATAAAGTAGTTCTCTAAAAATTATACAATTTTTGCATTGAGGATGCACAAAGTCATGGGTAGAAGAAACAATGAGAAACATCGGCACAGGTCCCAGCCAAAATGGCCCTAGTAATGAGTGCAGTGGCTCATTTTTATTTTATTAGTGATTTTTTCAGCAGTAAAAGATTACATTTTTTTTTCTTAAAGTAACAAGACATTATGGCCATCCTGATTTTACAGATGAAGAGTCAATAACTTTTTTCAATGACCTGTGACAATCAAAATGAAAGTTTTATAAAGTTTAATATGCTCAAACTGGTGAAATGTTCTCTTTGAGCCTCACTGCCCAACTTGGCACACCCTACAAGGAGAAACTTTATAGATCACGTTGGTCATTGCGTAATGTAGATAGTCTCGAAGAGAAAACCACGATATGGCATATATGTTTTTTTTTTCCAGAGGTAAAAATCAGTGTTTCCCTCTGAAAGATTTTCAATCCCAGTTTCAACATTTTTTGGCAGTTGTTACTATTTCAAAAACACAAAAAGACAATCAATATCCTTTAATGTCTTTATATTGAGGTATCCCTTTGGTGTTTAATGTCATGCAAATTAAGTCTTGACAGTTTTTTTTTCTCACCTGGTCTTTCCAACATATTTTAAAACACACTTGCAGGTACATACATCCAGTACATAATGTTCATTATTTTGCAGTTTGAAGTTTTTCTTCCTAAAGGTTTTCCACTTGGCCTTATTAGTGGACCCTTCTGTATTACACCCGTTATAGCTTCTAAAAACAACAGTTTTTGAAAGATGGCAACTCTTTAAAAATAATGGATATTAAATTGTTGTTCTCTTTCATTGTAAATGATAGCTTATATACAATTGATACACAAATAACACATTTTTCATTGCTCTTCTTTTTTACTTTTAAGATCAGTCCATTGTCCAGTCTCACCATACTCAGCAACCGAGTACTGTACCCATCCTTCTTCAGGACTGTAGACAGTGATAAGTCAGAATCTAAAGGACTATCCCAGCTTGTTTTGCATTTTGGTTGGACTTGGGTTGGATTGTTGGCTGCAGACAATGATTATGGTCAACAGGGAATTTTACCCATTAGAGAAGAGCTGATTAAATCTGGAGCATGTGTGGCTTTTCTGGAATACATTCGTTTAGGACAACCAGATCGAAATGCTCCTTATATAGCCAAGATTATTAAAATGTCTTCGGCAATGGTAATCGTTGTTTTTTCCTCTGGGGTTGATTTTATTTTTATTTTGAATGAGATGTTGAAACAAGACATCAAAGGAAGGATGTTTGTTGCCAATTCTGGTTGGGCAATGTCCATACTTTTGCTATCGGCCAAATATGTTCAGTTACTCTCTGGCACAATTGGATTGACCATCTACAATACAGTGATTCCAGGATTCAATGAATTCCTCAATAAATTCCATCCTTCCAAGTCTTTGAATAATCACTGGTCAACGTTGTATTGGGAGAAGATATTCAGCTGTCAATTTCCTAAGGACAACAGTACGATAAGTCCTGTAAACTCATCTGTTACAACATGCACAGGAGAAGAAGACTTTAACAACATCAAGGACAGCTCCGCATTCACCGCTACTTTAAAATTCACATATACCACACATGCTGCTGTTCAATTTGCAGCTAAGGCCCTGCAAGATTTCGGAAGCTGCAGTATGGGTCCATTCCCTGATGGAAATTGTCCAGATCTTTGGAGCATCAAACACTGGCAGGTAACTGTTGCTTTCCTCTCACATTTATAACTGCACCATCAATCAGGCACTAAATTGATCACCACCATAGCGGAAGGACACCTAAGACACCTAAGAGATAGGAGATTTGGATTCATCACCAATTGGAAAACAAAGTACCATTCTAGTATGCAATCAGTCTTGTACGAAGTTAGGTTTCCCAAAAAATTCTCTCGTAATCCACATCATAATTCAAACCTGTAGTGACCAAAGTGTAGATTAAAAAAAGTATGGTCTCCACTCATCATTGCCTTTGCCTGTTTTTTTGTCTTCTCTTGTGTATTTGCACCTCTTTTATGTTTGCACCCAATGCATTTTTCTATTTTTGCCTTTTTAAAGTCTATGGAATATGTGTTCACCTGTTTATTTTTTTTATTCTTTGCTCTCTTAGTGGAACTTTTAAATAGTCACAAAATTTGGTGCAACTCCAGTTGAGTCCCTCCCAGTGTATTTTCCAGTAAACTAGTATTTTGTTGCATTTTTTTTATATTTTGGAAAATGTGCAATGTGATATGTCAACAGTTTCAAAAACAGTTCAAGACCAAAAGAGACCATTTTTTACTTTTGCTTCAAATTCGTGAATTGCTCATACCCCAAAACAAAAAAGAAAATTGACTTAAAAAAAACTTGCAGACAACAAATTAGGGTTGATATGTCTTCTAGTCTTTTCTTGTTCAGTTCAAGTCTGGGGTTTATAAAAGTAGAAAAACCTGGTAACACAACTGATCTAGTGTAGAATTTGGAGGGCAAAGTTGATCAAAAAAGAGAACACTAACCCCTTCATGACCAATGATGTATAGATAATCCAGTCAATAAACAAGAACAAAAATCAAAACACCAGAATTACATTTTTCTATCCTTCACAACACTGCAATAAAATCCATTAACAGGCAATTAAAAAACTGCAAAATGTCAGCTTAGTGACATAGTAAGCCCTCTCCCACAAAAGCTAAAGGCGCTAAGGGTCTCAAAAAATTTCCACATTATATTCTCTTACAAACTTTGGATTTTTTTTCACCACCTAGATAAAAAAGATCCTATACATGTTTGTTATCGGCGTACTGTAATGACCTGGAGAATCATAATGGTCCACCAATTTTAGCATTTAGTTAAAATGGTAAATAAAAAAAAAATTGCGAAATTGATCTTTTTTAGCAATTTTACCACACTTGGAATTTTTTTCCCGTTTCCCATTTTTCAGCACTCTATATTGTAAATCAATAATGTCATTCAAAAGTCAAACTTGTCCCGCAATAAACTAGTCCCCATACGGCCATATAGACAGAAATATAAAATAATTATGGCTTTGGGAAGAAGGGGAGCAAAAAATGAAAACGCAAAAATGTAAAATGGTCCGGGGATGAAGGGGTTAGGAGAAGTGGGCAAAAAGGGGGTTATTCAGAAGGTTTAGTATATGTATGCAGAAGGTCCACAGTGTGAATCTTTGGTTGATGTTATCATGCCAATATATCGAGAATAGCAAGAAATAAATTGTGTAAATTTTCGTACAAAATATGAGGTCACAAAATAAACTGTTGAAAAACATAGAATATTGATATTTTTTCTTTTTTTTTTCTTTTTATAATGTATCGTGGTGGTTTATCTCACTGATTAGCATGATACAGACACAGACTTCACATGCCCAAAGCTTTAGTATTTCCCTGCTGTTATACAGTACAGGCAACAAATATACAGATGCTGGAATCCAAAGAAAATAAAAAAAATGTTCTGCTGTTCCAAGCGCTTACTAAACAGTATGGCTGCCCTTTTATTACACATAAAACAGTAGCAACCTTTACAGTACTCTTGTCGCAGCTTGTGAGCAGCTACTCGACTCTGTAGGATAACCAGTAGTGGACTAGGAATGATTAGAGTTGAGCGACTTTTACTTTTTTATGATCGAGTCGGGTTTCGCGAAACCTGACTTTCTCAAAAGTCGGGTCGGGTGAAATCGGCCGATTATTGCGAAAAGTCGGGGGCCGACTGAAACACGAAACCCAATGCAAGTCAATGGGGAATCAAAGTCGGCAGAGAGTGGAGGACAGGAAAACACCTACAGTGCCCATTTTAATGCCAAAAACATCAATTCTTATTACTGAAGCTTGTCAATCTTAATTTACTTTATAATAATAGTTAGGCAATGAAAACTGGGGGTCATTTGGCTAAATTTGTGGGGGGGTAGGGCTGGCTCAAGTTTTGCGTTGGCCCAGGAAACACGGAATATGTCACGGCGGTGGAGCAGGGAGAGGTAAGCATTTAAACTTTGCAAGTGCTGTGATCCAGAACAAGCAGGGGGGTCCCACTCATTCGCATTGGCACTGGCACAGGGCCCCTCAAAGTACGGCGGTGTGTATGACGGCGGGGGCGCCTCCCACCGGCAGAGACACTTTTGCGTACTATGAGGGGCCCTGTGCCAGTGACGTCGCCACTGACATGTGGCATGATGTTTTGTAATTTTCCTTTATATCATGGATCCAGGAGGCAGGCCAACCAGTGGTCGTCATCGGTCATCATTTTGATAATGCGGGGATCCCTTTTTAGGATACGCAAGGCATACTCAGCTATGTGGGCCACTGTTCCAGGTGTCAATTCACTGTTTGTGCTGGGTTGAGGAGCACTTTCTTGCAAATCAACATCACTTGTGTCCCGCAAAAACCCTGTAACTGACCTTGCAACGCCACCAGTTTCTATTGCCCCCTGAGAAGCATCCTCCTCCCATAAATATTCATCTCCATCATCCTCCTCCTCCTCTTCGTCCACCACCTCATCCAGGAGCATTCCCTGAGCTGACAATGGCTGACTGTCATCAAGGCTTCCCTCCTCCTCGGCTGCAGACGCCTGCTCCTTAATGTGCGTCAAACTTTGCATCAGCAGACACATTAGTGGGATGCTCATGGTTATGATGGCGTCATCTGCACTTACCAGCTGTGTGCATTCCTCAAAATACTGAAGGACTTGACAGAGGTCTTGTAGCTTCGACCACTGCACACCTGACAACTCCATGTCTGCCATCCAACTGCCTGCCCGTGTATGTGTATCCTACCACAAATCCATTACACAACGCCTCTGTTCGCACAGCCTCTGAAGCATGTGCAGTGTGGAGTTCCACCTTGTTACAACGTCGATTATTAGGCGGCGCTGGGGAAGCTTCAGCGATTGCTGATGGTTCAGCAT
This sequence comes from Ranitomeya variabilis, assembly GCF_051348905.1. Classification (NCBI taxonomy): domain Eukaryota; kingdom Metazoa; phylum Chordata; class Amphibia; order Anura; family Dendrobatidae; genus Ranitomeya; species Ranitomeya variabilis. The sequence goes on along the minus strand of NC_135236.1, from coordinate 34,619,241 downwards.
ACGGCTGGCGTGTACGGGCGACCAGCGGATGTGCGAGCAAAGTCTTCGCACCTTCAGGAGCAGGGCTGGTAACCCGGGATAATTTTTCAGGAAGCACTGCACCACCAGGTTCAAGGTGTGAGCCAGGCAAGGTATGTGTTTCAGTTCTGAAAGGGCTATGGCAGCCATAAAATTCCTTCCGTTATCACTGACTACCTTGCCTGCCTCAAGATGTACACTGCCCAGCCGTGACTGAGTTTCTTGCTGCAAGTACTCCACCAGTAATTCCGCTTTGTGTCTGTTGTTGCCCAAACACTTCATTTCCAACACAGCCTGCTGATGCTTACCACTAGCTGTTCCATAATGGGACACCTCGCGTGCAACACTGGCAGCTGCGGATGGAGTGGTCGTGCGACTGCGCTCTGTGGACGAGCTTTCGCTTCTGGAGGAGGAGGAGGAGGAGTAGGGGTGGCAAACGCCTACAGCCAACTGTTTCCTAGACCATGGGCTAGGCAGAACTGTCCCAATATGGCTGTCCCCTGTGGACCCTGCATCCACCACATTAACCCAGTGTGCCGTGATGGACAAGTAACATCCCTGGCCATGCCTACTGGTCCATGCATCTGTTGTGAGGTGCACCTTTCCACTGACTGATTGCCTCAGTGCATGGACAATGCGGTCTCTGACATGTTGGTGGAGGGCTGGGATGGCTTTTCTTGCAAAGAAGTGTCGACTGGGTAGGTCATAGTGTGGTACTGCGTAGGCCATCAGGGCTTTGAAAGCTTCGCTTTCAACCAACCGGTAGGGCATCATCTCTAACGAGATTTTTCTTGTAATGTGGGCGTTCAAACCCTGTGTACGTGGATGAGTACTTTCTTTTCCTAACGAGAGCCTCTTGTAGGGTGAGCTGGACTGGAGAGCTGCATATGGTGGAACAAGCGTTGGTGGTGGTGGTGGACATGGCGGATTGAGAGAGGGTTGGTGATGCTGTTCTTGATGTTGGCCTACATACAGTGTTTCCTACCAAAAACCTTGTGATTCCCTGACTGCTTTGGCCTTGCAACGATACCTCCACATTTGCTGCTGGTGGTGTCCTAACCGGTGGGCTTACAGTGAGGGAAGCAATGTAGCGTTGCTGACTACCTTCATTCTGAGCAGGTGCACCAACGGTATGGGACATTTGGTAGTTAGTCCAGGTTTGCAAGTGCATGCTGGTTAAATGTCTATACATGCACGTTATATTTAAATTTTGGGGATTCTTCCCTCTGCTTAAGGTCTTTGAGCATTTCCTACAGATAACTTTGCACTGATCATTCGTATCTTGATTAAAAAATTGCCACACTCCACTATTCCTACTATGGAATACCTTTTCAGCCATTGTACGCTGTTCTACTTTCACCGATGGCCACTCTGTCCTAAAACTGTTTTTTTTTGGTTGACAAACGTTTTTGGCCTGAGACGGGCCTGCCAGATGAAAGCTGTTGCGATGTAGATGGCTGCTGCGGATAATCCTCCTCCGCTTCTGAGCTACTGTCAGCGGCACCCTCTTCCCCCAATGGCTGCCAATCTGGGTCAACAACTGGGTCATCTATCACCTCCTCTTCAATGTCATGTGCACCTTCCTCTGTGTCACCGTTTAAGGTGCGATAGCGTTCGGGACGAGGCACCATAGTCTCATCAGGGTCAGAATTTCAATCTCACTTTTTTTTGGGACACAGAACCCAAACTCAGGCCCAGTGTATTTTACAACGCAATGTGAGTGGCAGCAAGTGGCTGGCTGATACACCACATACTAAGAGAACTGACGTATATTCACTTTGTGAGAATTTCAATCTCACTTTTTTTGGGAGGAGACTGAACCCAAACTCAGGCCCACTGTATTTTACAACACAATGTAAGTGGCAGAACGTGGCTGGCTGATATATGACAAACTAACAGAACTGATGTATATCCACTTTGTGAGAATTTGAATCTCCCTTTTTTGGGGGGGAGACAGCACCACAACTCAGGCCCAGTGTGTAACACAACGCAATGTAAGTGGCAGCAAGTGGCTGGAAGATATCTGAAAAAATCCAAGGACTGTACTACAATTTCTATCTCCCTACAATGATTTCAGGACAAGTATGGCAGCAATAAAAAGGACTGCTGCACACAAAAGTGTGGACAAATAAACAAGATAACTGCAGAAAAGAGCAACAGGATTTTTGCTTTTAAAAAAGCAGTTGGTTTGCACAGCAGCGGTGCAAACAGCAATGCAGCTATCAGGGAGCTGTCACGCTCACGCCCTGACTGGTGGGCGTGAGCTCTGAGGGTTTGTGGCCCCACTGTGCCACAAACCAGACTACCCTAGAAGGGGCGTGACTATGACAGCTGTCTGGGTTTTCACTGGAGCCTCTGATGGTGAGGTCAGGCTTGTGCAGCAGGCAGCTGCCAGGTGCCACTCCAGGGTGGTGTCTGGCTGTGGCTGCTGATCCCACTTGGGAGACAGGAACACCAGGATTGGTGCAGGCATCAGGCAGGACTGGCAGAAGAGCACGGCTGAAACTCAGACAAGTAGGCTGGCACGGCTGAGACACAGGGCTGGCAGAGACACGGCAGAGAACACAGGGCTGGCAGAGACACGGCAGAGAACACAGGGCTGGCAGGAACACAGGACTGGCAGGACTGGCAGGAAACTGTTGTGAATTGAACTTTTTGGCTCCCTCTTGTGGTCACTAGCGACATGACACTTTGATTTTCTTTCCCCAGCTTGGTACCCACCTGGTTCGTTAGTCCAGGGGTGTTGCTATTTAAACTCCCTGGATTCTCAGTCTGGTGCCTGGCATCGTTGTAATCAGTTCCTTTCTGTTTGCTCCTGTCTGCTTGTCCTGGTTCTTTGCAAAATAAGCTAAGTCCTGCTTCCTTATTTTTTGGTTATTTGCATTGCTCTTATTTTTGTCCAGCTTGTACTAAATGTGATTCATGATATTGTTGGAAGCTCTAGGGGGCTGATATTCTCCCCCCGTGCCATTAGACGGTTCGGGGGTTCTTGAATATTCAGAGTGGAAATTTTGATAGGGTTTTTGCTGACCGTATAAGTCATCTTCCTATATTCTGCTATTAGTCAGTGGGCCTCTCTTTGCTAAAACCTAGTTCATTCTTACGTTTGTCTTTTCTTCTTACCTCACCGTTATTATTTGTTGGGGGCTTGTATCCAACTTTTGGGGTCTTTTCTCTGGAGGCAAGAAAGGTCTATTGTTTCCCTTCTAGGGTTAGTTAGTTCTCCGGCTGGCGCGAGATGTCTAGAACCAACGTAGGTACGTTCCCCGGCTACTGCTATTTGTTGTGCTAGGATCAGTTATACGGTCAGCCTAGTTACCACTGCCCTATGAGCTGGTTTTTTGTGTGTGCAGACTTGGTAATAACCTCTGAGACCCTCTGCCATTGGGGTCATAACAGGAAACACAGGACTGGCTAGGAAGGCAGGAACACAGGACTGGAAGGCATGGCAGGAATGGCAGGACTGGCAGGAACACTTGATTGGAAGGCACGGCAGAGAACACAGGACTGGTTGATGTGGTTTATGAAGGAACAGGTAGGGACCTGTTCACACCAGAGGTGCAGGAAAGGAAACAAGCAGAAAGGAATGAGGTATGAAGGAACAGGTTGGGGCCTGTTCACACAGGAGATGTAGGTACGGAAACAAGCCAGAAGGAAAGGAGAATGAAGGAACAGGTTGGGACCTGTTCACACAGGAAGAGAACTGCAAGGCTGCGGATAGGAATGGTTGAACAGCAAGAGAAAGTGTAGCAACTAAAGCTAAGCAGAGCAGAACCGCAAGGAATATGGAGAGGAGCTGCAGCGAGAGGTTTCTGCAGCAAAGCAGAGCGGACCCACAAGGAATGTGGAGAGGAGCTGCTGCAAGGGATTATGGCAGCTACAGAAGCTAAGCAGAGTAGAAAGGAGCAGGACCGTAGGAGTGCGGAGCAGAGGTAAAGCCACAAAGGTACAGAGCAGGCAGAGCCGCAAGAGTGCGGAGTGTAAGCAAACTGAGAACACGAGGAAAGACACAGCAGGGAAGGAAGCCACAGACAAGGAGACCAAGATAAGACTAAGTTCAGACAAGGAAATGGAACAAGACAAGAAACAAGGACAAGGACACAGGGGCCAGGAAATTCTGCCTCCTGGAGGGCGGACAACAAGATCAAGGCAAGAATACAAAGTAAAGCCTCCAGAGAGGGAGTAACATAGAGCAAGGCCTGGCAAACTCAGAAGCTAAACACTAAAGGTACCGTCACACTAAACGACTTTATAACGATATCGCTAGCGATCCGTGACGTTGCAGCGTCCTCGCTAGCGATATCGTTTAGTTTGACACGCAGCAGCGATCAGGATCCTGCTGTGATGTCGCTGGTCGCTGAATAAAGTCCAGAACTTTATTTGGTCGTTTGATCGCTGTGTATCGTTGTGTTTGACACCAAATGCAACGATACCAGCGATATTTTACACTGGTAACCAGGGTAAACATCGGGTAACTAAGCGCGGGGCCGCGCTTAGTAACCCGATGTTTACCCTGGTTACCAGCGTAAAATGTAAAAAAAACAAACAGCACATACTCACATTGCGTCCCCTGCAGTCTGCTTCCTCCTCTGACTCAGCGCCGCAAAGTGAAAGTGAAAGCAGCACAGCGGTGACGTCACCGCTCTGCTCTCACTGTACGGCGCTCAGTCAGTCAGGAAGTGGACGCAGGGGGACGTGAATGTAAGTATGTGCTGTTTGTTTTTTTTACATTTTACGCTGGTAACCAGGGTAAACATCGGGTTACTAAGCGCGGCCCTGCGCTTAGTTACCCGATGTTTACCCTGGTTACCAGGGGACCTCGGCATCGTTGATCGCTGGAGAGCGGTCTGTGTGACAGCTCTCCAGCGATCAAACAGCGACGCTGCAGCGATCGGCATCGTTGTCGTTATCGCTGCAGCGTCGCTTAATGTGACGGTACCTTAACTGAGCTAACACATTGCACAGGCCCAGACCACTGGGTGGAGCTGCACTAAATACTGGAGGCCTCCTGGCATTTGGTCAGGAACAGATTAGACAGATGCACCTGATTCCTATAAGAATCAGAGAGTTCAGGCGCCGTCCCCCTATACACGCAGCCATGAAGCATGCAGAGAGCAGAGACACAGAACATGGAGCTGGCATGAAACAGAAACCACATCATGACCTGGAGCAGTGGGTAAGATAGTGTGAGAGATCCGAGGCCATGCCGTGATGCCAGCAGAGTTGTTACAGGAGCCTTATAAGGCAGCCTAATAAGCTACAGAGCTGATGCACAAAGATATAGCCTCCACTGTCTCTGCAAAACAAAGTTGGTGTTGGACAGTGGAAATCGCTACAGCACAAGCAGTTTCGGGGTTAATCTTCCCTCCCTAACTATAGCCCTTCTTGTGATGAAGCTGCAGCAACCTCTCCTTATGCTAACATCGGCAGAAGTAAGATGGCAGTCGGCGTGCACGCCCCTTTATAGCCCCTATGACGCTGCAGAGAGCAAGCCAATCACTGTCATGCCCTTCTCTAAGATTGTGGGGACCGAGACCTATGTCTTCACACTGCCCACACTCTGCGTCCTCCTTCATTGGCTGAAAAATGGTGCTGAAAGCGTCATACGAAACGTGACTTTGGCGCGAAGATTGCCGACCGCATGGCCGATCCTACAGTGGGATCGGGTCGGGTTTCACGAAACCCGACTTTGCCGAAAGTCGGCGATTTTTGAATTTGTCCGATCCGTTTCGCTCAACCCTAGGAATGATAACTTTATCCCTCTGAATGCAAGAACATACTAAGAGAATAACTTGGAACCCTTCACCATTTATAGGTGAAAAACCTAGATGGAAAGTATAAGCCATTTATGACTCAATTTTTCTTGATTTTAATATTTTTGCAGCTCATACACTACATGAAGAAGGTTCGTCTTACTCTAAGCAATGGCAACGAAAACTACTTTGATGTTAATGGAGAACCACCAGCATTGTACAGCATTGTGAACTGGCAGAAGAACCTACAAGGATCCACAACACAGGTCAAGGTTGGAAGCTATAATGGGGGAGCTCCTTCTGGTTCAGCTTTATCCATTAACTCAAGCCTGTTGCACTGGGCTATGGGAGATCAGCAGGTGACATTTTGTAGGCTTTAATATGTGTCTTACTCATATGTAGTTATCCTAACAAAATAAGATCCTTTCCCTAAAACAATATGTATGTACCAGAGCTGACATTTGATCTTGGTGCTTAAGTGAGTCAGTATATGCAGCTTATCTGCTCATATGCATAACTTGTGGTGGCAAATGAGAAAAGGAAAAAGATGATATGTGCTCACTGCACTGCAGGTACAGTATGAGTAGACTGGTGCGAGCTATAGGAGTAATGTAGGGGATAACAGATAATAGTTAATGGACAACCTACCTGGGGATATGAGCAGGGCCGGTGTCAGCACCCGGCGTACCCGGGCAAGTGCCGGGGCCCTGGCGAGACGGGGGGGCCCATTTACGGTGCGCAGCTGCAGCCAGAATACTCACCTCCGGGAGTCGGGCCGTCCGTCACCATGGATACGACGCAGCCAGAGTCACTTCCAGGCCGGGCCTGCTGCTGGGACTGAGTTTCACACAGCTGCGCCTGCAATACTCACCAGTCACCACTGGCGCCGCCATCACCATGAATCCGGGCCGGCGGTCGCTCTCTCCTGTCACTTCCGGATGTGAGAGCTCGTCAGATTCCTAAGAGCTCAGAGAAGAGATCCAGCTGCTGTCATCCACGCATCCAGGACAGGTCCAGGCGTCCAGCGGCAGCGCAGACACAGGGACAGCGGCAAGCAGAAAGACGAGCGGAGCAGGAGCAGCAGTCAGGTGTCATAAGTTAATAGGAGGAATGTGGTGCCATAAAAATTCCTTTTCTGCCCTCTGCATCTTACAGTATAATGGCTTTCCCATGACCTCTGACCTGTTTACAGGCCACTTACACAAACACAGATCTGAGCTGTGAATCGTAAATAGCAGCCCCAGCACCTGTGTCCTGCACAGGGGACATTGCAGGCTGTTAGCACAGACCTCTATGGTAATCCCTTTTCCTTGCCTTATTAACTATTGCACAGCTGGAGGCAGATTGCATTGGGCAGAGGTGCAATGTGCTGCATGCAGTCCCCCCTGTTTGGATGGGTACTATCACCTTCCATGCATGGCCACTGGAACAATCACTATTGTTTGCCTTCACTTTAAATCTCTCCTCCCAGGGGGTTTGCAGGAGCTGAATCATCTCCAGGGGAGATCCAAGTTCCAGCATTGCTGTGACCCTGATGTCAGAGGGGGCGCTATTAACATAGCACTGGCCATGCAACTGCAAAGAGAGAAAAACACACTGTAAAGAGGTGGGCGGCCATGACTAGATGCCTCATCTGTGCGGCCTGACCTGCCTGTTTGTAATGATGGATCTGGCAGTCTGTGCTACATACTGCGTAGGCTGTGCTATATACTGCATCTGCGTGGGCTGTGTGTGTTATATACTGCGTGGGCTCAGGCTGTGTTATATACTGCGTGGGCTGCCTGTATTATATACTACGTACGTGCCTGGGCTGCCTGTGTTATATACTACGTGGCTGTGCTATATACTATGTGGCTGGGCAATATATTAAGTGGCTGTGCAATATATTATGTGCCTGTGCAATATACTATGTGGCTGTGCAATATATTACATGGCTGGGCAATATACTACGCGTCTGTGCTATATACTACGCATCTGTGCTATATACTATGCGGCTGTGCTATATACTACGCGGCTGTGCTATATACTACGCGGCTGTGCTATATACTACGCGGCTGTGCTATATACTATGCGGCTGTGCTATATACTACGCGGCTGTGCTATATACTACGCGGCTGTGCTATATACTATGCGGCTGTGCTATATACTACGCGTCTGAGCTATATACTACGTGGCTGGGCAATATACTACGTGGCTGGGCAATATACTACGTGTCTGTGCTATATACAGTACTACGTGGGCTGTGCTATATACTATGGGGCTGTGTTATATACTACGTGGGCTGTGCTATACGCTACATGGCCTGTGCTATATTTCTCTGCTGTATCTCTGCTTCATGAATTGTGGTATGTGTTAAAGAGGGGGGCCCACTGAGACTCTTTCGCCCGGGGCCCTCAAAAACCTGGAGCCGGGCCTGGATATGAGTCATCACTACGTGGGTAAGAAATCTCCTATAGCTGATGGCGTTCTGTTCAATGTATCAATGTTAGTCCACTAAATCTTTCACCTTGGATCCATGCTGTTCTGAAAAACAGTGGTTGCAGCTTTCTAACCTGACATGCATGGATCCAAGATGGAAGATCTGCTGGACTAACATTGTTTACATTGAACGGATTACCATCCACTATAGGAAACCTTCCACGCTACTCATATAGGGACGACTCATATGCCCAGGTATGCACCCAGAAATTATCTGCTCTCCACAACATGTCATGCCGGCTTCGGACTTTTTTGCTCAGCCTGAGTTTGGGCGTTGGAGGTGGTTTGTTTACTGATGTTCAGCTTGGCAGGAGTTAACTTTTTGATTAGTGGCCGAGGCTGCTGGGAACGCCTTCTCTCTTTTATTATGTCTCAGATCAATCCTGGAGGCTGACTATGGCATTTACGTGTCTCTTGCATACCTGTCCTGTTTATACTCAAGTCTTTATTTAGGAGTTTGGTGAAATATACTTTGTTCATTTCACATTACGCTATTGGTATTGTGTTCCTCTCACACACATATTGCGTAATTCTGATAGTTTGCTTTGTGGTGCAGTTTACTTTTTTCACTGTCCTTTTTTATCTGTGGTTTCCATTACTGTTCACCTCCTGGGGTGGGGGTTGGGGTTTAGCTCAGGGCTGGACATGAGATAGGGACAGGTCGGTGACTCGAGCCTCCCTACCATCAAGGGTACCTCCGAGTTAAGGAAAGACAGAGCTCCCTCTAGTCTGAGGGGCAGTTCAGGGGCCCATGTTCCTTATCTCCTGTTTTCCCATTGGCTCCCATGACACTAAATTACTCATATAGCTTGCACCAGCCTACTCATACTGTTGGTGCATATAGCGCATATCATCCTTTTTTCTTTTCCTAAAACAGCTGACCAAACTATCAGATGTAAAAATAAATCTTATAAAGAGGCACTATTGATGGTTCAAGTGTTTTTTTTTTAAACTATCCATTTATCCACAAGAAATTCACATGGATTTAGTTCTTGATAACACATACTTGGATGCGTCTGTTCTGCTCATGCAGAACTCATGCCAAAACTCTTTGCATTGAAACTAAATTATACATGAATGTCCATAAAATAATTAGTTTTAAAAATACTATGATGGTTTTTGATCACTGGTACGCTGATGTTCAGATTTGCTTGATACTGGACAGCATTTCCTGTGTTTGCATGTGACTAGAATGTTATGCACGCAGGTGGCTCACGTGGTTTGTGGACCCACTTTGCAACAGGGCCGAGCTTGCCAAGGAGGGGCATAGCTAAGCAGCTGCCTGGTGTTCATTGGAGCTCCTGATGGTGGAATCAGATTTGAGCTGCAGGTAGCCACCAGATACCACTCTTAGGCAGTCCCCGATTCTGCAGAAAACCAGGAAGTAGGGAGCATGTTGAGGGACAAGCCACGCTACTGGGGCAGCGAGCATGTAGGTGTCCAGGCATAGAGGAGGAAGGGGAAAAATGCAGGGGTGCTGGCATTATTGTTACAGTATCCCCCTTAAGCCATCTTTTCAAGCCTGTGAGGACACTCTGTAAAAAAGTTGAAGGCCGACAAACCTTCACAAACTTCCATGACTTCTCTTCAGGAAAATGACTTCTCCTGTCCAGTAGAATAAAGGTTACAACTCTCACCATCAGATGCTTCTCTCAATCAAGCCATCTTCAGTGTAGGACGCAGTGGGCGTAGTACCAGGAACTTTGCGTTGTGAAATCCAGTGAGACCAGCTACCACCCTGGAGGATTTAAAGACTAACAGGTGTTCTACTGCCTGATTGGTGGATCACAGAGACTTGGAAGACACTACCGCCTTGACGTTCTCTTCAATCAGAACACATAGAAACTGAAGATACTTGCTCGTGGTCCATCTTCAGCCTGGTCTTCAAAATGACATGTCCTCAAGGCTGGGAGGTCATATCATTGAAACAATTGTCAGGACTGTGTGGCAACTTAACCTTTGCTTCCCTTCCTTCAGAGATGACAGCAAACAGCAAGTTGGCAACTAGCAGACCTGGTGGATTAGATAGCAACACTGATGGGTAGTGTTGAGCATTCCGATACCGCAAGTATCGGGTATCGGCCGATACTAGCGGTATCGGAATTCCGATACCGGGATTCCGATACTTGCCGCGTATCGGATACCGGAATCGGAAGTTCCCAGATTCAAAATGCAGAAATTCAGCCAATGAGAATGATTCCAAGTGTGGGCACATCCTGTTTAGCATGGAGGGCATGAAACTACTGGCAAGGCTGTGATTGGCTGCTGAAATGATGTCATGATGCAGTTTAAAAGTCGCTGGCGCCATTTTGCGATCACTCTGCTGTGAATTCAGTTAGTGACAGGACGCTGTTTGCTGACTGAGGGACAGTTTAGAGATAGCGATTTGCTTCTTTGTGCTTTCCAAAGGCTAATTTAGCAACCGCTGTGTTCACCTACTATTCACCTTCCTTTTGCCTTGTAGCGCTGTTTTCACAGCGATCTGCAAGGTCTCTCTGTGTGTGTGTGTGTGTGAGTGCAGCCCACTCTCTAGTCTGAGTGCAGCCACATAGGCCATCCATAGCTGGTTGTATTCAGTTCAGGGAGGGTGGTTCATTGCCTCATACTGTCCTTTTTTTTTTTTTTTTTGAAGTAGTGCAGGCTGCTGCACATTTTTTCCAAAAATTCCTATTAGTGTCTTTCCACCCGTCTCCAGCTAATTTGTGGAAAAACACTACATAGGATAAAGTAGAGGAGGGTTTTTGGGCCTTGCAGCGCCGTATACGGCTGTCTGCACGGTCTCCGTGTGACTGCAGCTCGCCCTGTAATCTGTGAGCAGCTATAGCCTGGTTGTCTCCAGCTCAGGGTTTTTCACTGCGTCATACCGCCAAATCAATTTTCTTTTTTTTCAAAGTAGTGTAGTCTGCTGCTAATTTATTTTAAAAAATCCTATTAGTGTCTTTCCACCCGTCTCCAGCTAATTTGTGGAAAAACACTACATAGGATAAAGTAGAGGAGGGTTTTTGGGCCTTGCAGCGCCGTTTACGGCTGTCTGCACGGTCTCCGTGTGACTGCAGCTCGCCCTGTAGTCTGTGAGCAGCCGTAGCCTGGTTGTCTGCAGCTCAGGGTTTTTCACTGCGTCATACCGCCAAATCAATTTTCTTTTTTTTCAAAGTAGTGTAGTCTGCTGCTAATTTATTTTAAAAAATCCTATTAGTGTCTTTCCACCCGTCTCCAGCTAATTTGTGGAAAAACACTACATAGGATAAAGTAGAGGAGGGTTTTTGGGCCTTGCAGCGCCGTTTACGGCTGTCTGCACGGTCTCCGTGTGACTGCAGCTCGCCCTGTAGTCTGTGAGCAGCCGTAGCCTGGTTGTCTGCAGCTCAGGGTTTTTCACTGCGTCATACCGCCAAATCAATTTTCTTTTTTTTCAAAGTAGTGTAGTCTGCTGCTAATTTATTTTAAAAAATCCTATTAGTGTCTTTCCACCCGTCTCCAGCTAATTTGTGGAAAAACACTACATAGGATAAAGTAGAGGAGGGTTTTTGGGCCTTGCAGCGCCGTTTACGGCTGTCTGCACGGTCTCCGTGTGATTGCAGCTCTATCCGTTGTCAGTTCAGCCCCAAAAAAATAAATAAATAATAAAGTTCACCAAACACACCAGTTACACACCACTTTACATTTGTGTAGGCCACATTAGCTCATATTCAAGTCTAGTCCACACTTTAGAAAATTAGTGTGTCTTATACCTGTTAGGAGGAGTTGCTCAGGAATAAGCACACAAAGCCGTTAGTACTTTTCTGCTTATCTTTATCAGTCAACCAAGATGAAGAAGGCAGTGAGTAAGGCACGTGGGCGTGGGCGTGGGCGCGGAGCAGGGAGGGGACGTGGGGATTCTGTGCCTGCTGCGGGCACCGGTGAGTCATCAGCACCCACTTTCACAAGGGAACAGTCGTTCATGCGCAGCTTTGTCGCCGAGCGCCGTACACCGCTGCTGCGTGAAGACCAAATTGAAGCCGTTGTGGGATGGATGGCAGCTAATGCATCAACTTCCATTAGTGCCACATCCTCTCAGACACAGAGCACTGGAGAGCAGCCATCTGTCTCTTCACCACCTGCAAAATTGCCCAGGCAGACAGAGATCCCAGGACAGGAGCAGTCTCTACTTCTGTTCTCTGAATCATCTCTTGGCTTGGAAACAGGGGGCCAGCCAAGCAGCATTGGAGAAATGGAAGAAGAGGCAGGGTGCAGTGATGCCCAACCGCTTTTTCTGTCTTCCTCTGAAGAGGCGGGTGGGCCAGTGGCTCCGGTCACCACCTCGCAGGCCGCATCAGCTGATGATGACACTCAGGTGCCACTTACTGGTGCGTGCTCTGCTGCTGAGACTACCCAGGAGGAGCAGTTGGGGGCAGAGGGTAGTGTAGATGATGAGGTCCTTGACCCATCTTGGCGTCAGGGACAGGAAGGTGGTGGGAGCAGCTCTGAGGAAGAGATTCCCCGTACGGCCCAAAGAGGGAGAGGGAGGGGGAAGACTGCGGATCCTGCAGCCTCCGCTTTGGCACCCGTAAGGAGCATGTCTCTTCCAAAAGTCAAAAGGGGGGCTCCCAAGACTTGCAGTGCCTGGTCCTTTTTTGACCCAGTTGCAGATGACATTTGCTATGTCAGATGCAAGGTGTGTCATCAAAAAATCAAAAGAGGTCAAAAAGTCGCCAACCTCAATACCTCCAACATGTGGAAACATGTGCGCAACAGGCACCCGGCGGAGTTAGACAAACACACTGAAGAGCTAGGCCAACCAACAGCGGCAGCTACCACCTCTTCAGCTCGTGTTGCCTCTTCCTCTAGCTCACACGCAGCTGGTTCGGCTTCCTCCCAGGATCGCCGTGGAAGAACCTCTGGCCCTGTTGTCCAGAGACCCGCTGTCATTCCACCCGCAGCACCACTTTCCCAGTCATCCACACACTCCCAGCCCAGTCTACAGCCATCGGTAGTACAGGCATGGGAGAAAAGGCGGCCTTTCTCGTCAAACCACCCACGAGCACAGGCTCTGACTGCAGGCATTGCCAAACTTCTGTCACTGGAAATGCTGTCATTCAGGCTGGTGGAGACTGACAGCTTCCGTGACTTGATGTCATTGGCAGTCCCACAGTACAATGTGCCCAGCCGCTTTTACTTCAGCAGGCAAGCCGTCCCTGCCCTGCACAAGCATGTGGAGGGACACATAAAACACGCGCTACTGAACGCCGTCAGTAGCAAGGTCCACCTCACCACCGATGCGTGGACCAGTCAACATGGACAGGGGCGATACCTTTCCCTCACTGCCCATTGGGTTAATGTAGTTGAGCCGGGTACAGACCGTGCGAGTGGCGCAGGACGTGTCCTGCCCACTCCAAGGATTGCAGGAATCCATTCTGTACGCATTGACTCCTCCTCTTACACCAGTTCCTCAGAATCATCGCTGCAGGAGCCGTCACAGTCCACCTCCACATGGACCCGTGATGAACGTGTACCTGTTACGACCGACATGAGCACAGCCGTGGCCAAACGTCAACAGGCCGTCTTGAAATTAATTTTTTTGGGGAATCGTAGCCACACAGCGCAGGAGCTCTGGAATGCCATCAAGCAGGAGAGCGATGTGTGGTTTGAGCCAGCGAATCTCCAGCCAGGCATGGTAGTGTGTGATAATGGCCGAAATCTGGTGGCAGCCCTGGGCCTCGGCAACCTCACTCACATCCCATGTCTGGCACATGTGCTCAATTTGGTCGTGCAGAGTTTTTTGAGGGACTATCCGGATCTTGATGCACTGCTGCACAAGGTCCGCCTAGAGTGTGCTCACTTGCGGCGTTCCAGCACGGCAAAAGCGCGCATTGCGGCTCTGCAGCGCCGACACCGCCTGCCGGAACATCGCATCATATGTGACCTACCTACCAGGTGGAATTCCACGTTACATATGTTGGAGCGGTTGTGTGAGCAGCAGCAAGCTGTAATGGAGTACCAGCTGTATCAGGCGCAAAAAAGTCGCAGTCAGCGCCGTACAGACTTCACAACCACAGAGTGGGCCACTATGAAGGATGTCTGCCAGGTTTTGCGTCCCTTTGATTATTCCACGCGGATGGCGAGTGCAGATGATGCACTAGTCAGCATGACTGTCCCCCTTATCTGCCTGCTTGAAAAATCACTGCAAGCGCTAAGGGATGATGTTGTGGAAGAGGTGGAGGATGAGGATTCACCACTTCCATCATCTTCTGGACAGTCAGCGCCACGTGGTTCCTCACAAACGCGTAGGCAGGGGACAGTTTGTGAGGAGGATGAGGAGGAGTCAATGGAGGAGGAAGACATCCGTCCAGAGGAGGGAGTTACACAATTGTCCAGTACTCAGTGTGTACAGCGAGGGTGGGGTGATGACGAGCGGGCAGAGATCACGCCTCCAGCTGGGGACAGCGTTTCTTGGGCAGTTGGCAGTCTGCAGCACATGGTGGATTACATGCTGCAGTGCCTGAGAAACGACCGCCGCATCGACCACATTCTCAACATGTCTGATTATTGGGTGTTCACCCTCCTCGATCCTCGCTACCGGGACAACGTAGAAAGCCTCATCACACCGTTGAACCGGGAGCGAAAAATGCGGGAGTACCAAGACACACTGGTCAGTTCCATCATCTTCTCCATTCCAACTGAGAGAAGTGCTGCTACTGCATTCCAAAGCAGCTCAGTGCGTCCAGGCAGTGGTGGAGGCTCTGCACAAAGAGGGAGCAGAAGCAGTGCCTCTGCCCAAGGCAAGACCAGTATGGCCCAACTGTGGCACAGTTTTGTGTGCCCCCCACAAAAGTCTACACCATCACAGACGGCTCCAGTCAGCAGGAGGCAACGGTTCCGTCAGATGGTGACAGACTACATGTCTTGCCCTCTTGCTGTACTCCCAGACGGCTCTTCCCCTTTCAAGTTTTGGGTCTCAAAGCTGGATACATGGCCAGAGCTAAGCCAGTATGCATTGGAGGTGCTGTCTTGCCCTGCGGCCAGTGTATTATCGGAACGTGTCTTTAGTGCTGCAGGTGGTGTACTAACTGACCGTCGCATGCGACTATCCCCCGATAACGTTGACCGGCTTACTTTTCTGAAAATGAACAAGGCCTGGATCTCGCAGGAATTTGCCACTCCTCCTCCTGATTAAATAATTAGGTCACTGTATACGTTATCCAGGTCTCCTGTTGTGTTCATCTTTCTACCACCTGAACTTAAATTCCTGGGCTCCAACACCGCCAGTTGAGGCTCAGACGTGCCGTCTGCACAGTCAAAACATACGACCCAGTGTTATTGGGTTTCAGTAACGTCAGCTGATCCCCAGCTGTGTAGCCGGCAATGTGTCATGCGACCGCCACGCTGACACAACAACTGAAATGTAAGGGAATCTGTCCCCCCCCCCCCAAGGCATTTGTTACTGAAAGAGCCACCTTGTGCAGCAGTAATGCTGCACAAGGAAAAAGGTAGCTATTTTGGTTTTGCTCCTTGCACACGCAAAACTTAACACTTATAAAATGTGTCCACTGATACCGTAAAACCGTCCCGGAGGTGGGACTTTCCTTCGTAATATGACGCAGCACAGCCGTCATTCCTACCCCCCCGGCGCCGCGCCCCGGCTCCTCAGCGTTGTTTGATTCCGTCCCGGAGCCTGCGCTGTTATGTTATCCCGTGGCCAGGCACACTTAGCGCTGCCCGTCTTCTGGCATCATTTGGTGTCAGGCTGGCTGCGCCTGTGCGGCCACGCTGGCCGAGAGCCCGCCTCGCAGTGTCTTCTGATTTAATCCCACTGGGGGCCTGGGATCTATGGACATGCGCAGTGCATATCTGAACCTCCACCTCTCACTCATCTCCCTATGGCTTCTTCAGACTGTTCGGTGTCAGCTGGTCCCTAATAGCATGCCACGGCCGTGACACCGCACAGTCTGAAAAAGAAGCCGTAGGGAGGGGAGTGAGAGGCGAGGATATGCACTGCGCATGGCCATGGATCCCAGGCCCCCAGTGGGATTACATCAGAAGACACTGCGAGGCGGGCTCTCGGCCAGCGCGGCCGCACAGGCGCAGCCAGCCTGACACCAAATGATGTCAGAAGATGGGCAGCGCTAAGTGTGCCTGGCCACGGGATAACATAACAGCGCAGGCTCCGGGACGGAATCAAACAACGCTGAGGAGCCGGGGCACGGCGGCGGGGGGGTAGTAATGATGGCTGTGCTGCGTCATATTACGAAGGAAAGTCCCACCTCCGGGACGGTTTCACGGCTTCAGGGGACACATTTTATAAGTGTTTAGTTCTGTGTTTGCAAGGAGCATGATGAAAAGAGCCACCTTTTCCTTTTGCATCTTTTGTGCTGCACAAGCTGGCTCTTTCAGCTACAAACGCCTTGGGGGGGGGGTTAAAGGTTCCCTTTCGACTTTCTCAGGCTTCGGCCTACATTGTGTTCCTCTGCTTTTCCACCTGCCCCTGGGCTCCAACACCGCTAGTTGCCGTCCAGAAGTGCTGTACGCACAGTCAACAGTCGCTCCTCTGTTATTGGGGTTCAGTAACGTCAGCTGTTCCCCTGCTGTGTGTGTGGCAATCCCTCCTACCTCCTCCAACCTCCTCCTCCTCCACCTGTCCCTGGGCTCCAACACCGCCAGTTGCCGTCCAGAAGTGCTGTACGCACAGTCAACAGTCCCTCCTCTGTTATTGGGGTTCAGTAACGTCAGCTGTTCCCCTGCTGTGTGTGTGGCAATCCCTCCTACCTCCTCCAACCTCCTCCAACCTCCTCCTCCTCCACCTGTCCCTGGGCTCCAACACCGCCAGTTGCCGTCCAGAAGTGCTGTACGCACAGTCAACAGTCCCTCCTCTGTTATTGGGGTTCAGTAACGTCAGCTGTTCCCCTGCTGTGTGTGTGGCAATCCCTCCTACCTCCTCCAACCTCCTCCAACCTCCTCCTCCTCCACCTGTCCCTGGGCTCCAACACCGCCAGTTGCCGTCCAGAAGTGCTGTACGCACAGTCAACAGTCCCTCCTCTGTTATTGGGGTTCAGTAACGTCAGCTGTTCCCCTGCTGTGTGTGTGGCAATCCCTCCTACCTCCTCCAACCTCCTCCAACCTCCTCCTCCTCCACCTGTCCCTGGGCTCCAACACCGCCAGTTGCCGTCCAGAAGTGCTGTACGCACAGTCAACAGTCCCTCCTCTGTTATTGGGGTTCAGTAACGTCAGCTGTTCCCCTGCTGTGTGTGTGGCAATCCCTCCTACCTCCTCCAACCTCCTCCTCCTCCACCTGTCCCTGGGCTCCAACACCGCCAGTTGCCGTCCAGAAGTGCTGTACGCACAGTCAACAGTCCCTCCTCTGTTATTGGGGTTCAGTAACGTCAGCTGTTCCCCTGCTGTGTGTGTGGCAATCCCTCCTACCTCCTCCAACCTCCTCCAACCTCCTCCTCCTCCACCTGTCCCTGGGCTCCAACACCGCCAGTTGCCGTCCAGAAGTGCTGTACGCACAGTCAACAGTCCCTCCTCTGTTATTGGGGTTCAGTAACGTCAGCTGTTCCCCTGCTGTGTGTGTGGCAATCCCTCCTACCTCCTCCAACCTCCTCCTCCTCCACCTGTCCCTGGGCTCCAACACTGCCAGTTGCCGTCCAGAAGTGCTGTACGCACAGTCAACAGTCCCTCCTCTGTTATTGGGGTTCAGTAACGTCAGCTGTTCCCCTGCTGTGTGTGTGGCAATCCCTCCTACCTCCTCCAACCTCCTCCAACCTCCTCCTCCTCCACCTGTCCCTGGGCTCCAACACCGCCAGTTGCCGTCCAGAAGTGCTGTACGCACAGTCAACAGTCCCTCCTCTTTTATTGGGGTTCAGTAACGTCAGCTGTTCCCCTGCTGTGTGTGTGGCAATCCCTCCTACCTCCTCCAACCTCCTCCTCCTCCACCTGTCCCTGGGCTCCAACACTGCCAGTTGCCGTCCAGAAGTGCTGTACGCACAGTCAACAGTCCCTCCTCTGTTATTGGGGTTCAGTAACGTCAGCTGTTCCCCTGCTGTGTGTGTGGCAATCCCTCCTACCTCCTCCAACCTCCTCCTCCTCCACCTGTCCCTGGGCTCCAACACCGCCAGTTGCCGTCCAGAAGTGCTGTACGCACAGTCAACAGTCCCTCCTCTGTTATTGGGGTTCAGTAACGTCAGCTGTTCCCCTGCTGTGTGTGTGGCAATCCCTCCTACCTCCTCCAACCTCCTCCAACCTCCTCCTCCTCCACCTGTCCCTGGGCTCCAACACCGCCAGTTGCCGTCCAGAAGTGCTGTACGCACAGTCAACAGTCCCTCCTCTGTTATTGGGGTTCAGTAACGTCAGCTGTTCCCCTGCTGTGTGTGTGGCAATCCCTCCTACCTCCTCCAACCTCCTCCTCCTCCACCTGTCCCTGGGCTCCAACACTGCCAGTTGCCGTCCAGAAGTGCTGTACGCACAGTCAACAGTCCCTCCTCTGTTATTGGGGTTCAGTAACGTCAGCTGTTCCCCTGCTGTGTGTGTGGCAATCCCTCCTACCTCCTCCAACCTCCTCCAACCTCCTCCTCCTCCACCTGTCCCTGGG
Organism: Ranitomeya variabilis; assembly: GCF_051348905.1. Taxonomy (NCBI): domain Eukaryota; kingdom Metazoa; phylum Chordata; class Amphibia; order Anura; family Dendrobatidae; genus Ranitomeya; species Ranitomeya variabilis. The sequence continues at coordinate 34,600,431 of NC_135236.1, read as the reverse complement.
CTCCAACACCGCCAGTTGCCGTCCAGAAGTGCTGTACGCACAGTCAACAGTCCCTCCTCTGTTATTGGGGTTCAGTAACGTCAGCTGTTCCCCTGCTGTGTGTGTGGCAATCCCTCCTACCTCCTCCAACCTCCTCCTCCTCCACCTGTCCCTGGGCTCCAACACCGCCAGTTGCCGTCCAGAAGTGCTGTACGCACAGAGCCAAACACCTCGCCTATGTGTTAGTGGGGTTCAGCACCGCCAGCTGTTCCCCTGCTGTGTATACGGCAACGTGTACTGCGACCACCACGCAGGCACAACAAGTTAAATTTAAGGGAACCTGTCCCCCCCCCCCCATGCGTTTGTTACTGAAGGAGCCACCTTGTGCAGCAGTAATGATGCAAAGGGAAAAAGTGCCTCTTTTCGTGGTGCTCCTTGCATATGCTGAACCTAACACTTATGAAATGTGTCCCCTCACAGCGTTCAACCGTCCGGTCGGTGGAACTTTCCTTTGTCATGTGACGCAGCACAGCCGTCATTTTTACCCCCTTGTCGCCGTGCGACGCCTCCTCAGCGTTGTTTGAATCTGTCCCGGAGCCTGCGCTGTTAGGTTACCCCTTGGCCATGCACACATTTTGCGCTGCCCGTCTTCTGACATCATTTGCTGTCAGGCTGGCTGCGCCTGTGCGGGTGCGCTGTCCGAGATTCAGCCTCGCGGTGTCGTCTAATGTAATCCCACCGCGGGCCTGGGATCCGTGTCCATGCGCAGTGCATATCCTCGCCTCTCACTCCCCTCCCTACGGCTTCTAAAGACTGTTCGGTGTCAGCTGGTCCCTAATAGCATGCCACGGCCGTGACACCGCACAGTCTTTAGAAGCCGTAGGGAGGGGAGTGAGAGGCGAGGATATGCACTGCGCATGGACACGGATCCCAGGCCCGCGGTGGGATTACATTAGACGACACCGCGAGGCTGAATCTCGGACAGCGCACCCGCACAGGCGCAGCCAGCCTGTGTCTGTTGTGTCTGCGTGGCTTTTGCAGGACACGTTGCCGGCTACACAGCAGGGGAACAGCTGGCGGTGCTGGACCCCACTGACACATTGGGGTCCTGCACTGCTGTGCAGCCGGCATCGTGTCCTGCAAAAGCCACGCAGACACTTGCTCTTGTACCTTCTGCTCCCCATCCTGGTTCCAGTACCGTCAGCTGGTTCCGGGCAGAGCCTTTGGCTTAGGTGCCTCCCTTTGGTATCCGAGTTCCACCAACGTCAGGTGGTCCTTGGTAGTGCTTTCAGGCACGGGTACCTCCTGCTTAGTAACCGGGTTCCAGTAACGTCAGCTGGTCCTCGGTAGTTCCATTGGCTCTTGGACCTTCGGCTACCCATCCGGGTTCCAGCACCGTCAGCTGGTTCTCGGCAGTGTCTTTTGCTCTTGTACCTTCTGCTCCCCATCCTGGTTCCAGTACCGTCAGCTGATTCCGGGCAGAGCCTTTGGCTTAGGTGCCTCCCTCTGGGTATCCGAGTTCCACCAACGTCAGGTGGTCCTTGGTAGTGCTTTCAGCACAGGTACCTCCTGCTTAGTAACCGGGTTCCAGTAACGTCAGCTGGTCCTCGGTAGTTCCATTGGCTCTTGGACCTTCGGGTAGCCATCCGAGTTCCAGTTCCATCAGCTGGTTCTCGGCATTTTCTCAGCCTTCTTGTACCTTCTGCTACATTTCCAAGTTCAAGAGACTAAACACAATGACCCAGAAGACCACCCCTAAGATGACGACGACACCAGAGACGACAACCACCGTGATGACGACGACCCTGGAGACGATGACCCCGAAGACCACCCCGATGACGACGACCCCGGAGACGACGACCCTGAAGACCACCCCGATGACGACGACCCCGGAGACGACGACCCTGGAGACGACGACGACCTGGAAGACCGAGAAGCAGAAGAACAAGAGGCTGCAGAACAAAGAGCAGAAGAACATTAAGCATAACACTAAATATCAGAGCAAAAAATATTATCTAAATTATAAGCAGAAGAAGACTAAGCAGTGTATGGGGGTGAGTCCGTTCCTCCTCGTGGTGCCCCTGGATAAAGCCTGATGCTGCAGGCCAAACTGAACGCGGACAAATGTAACTGTTTTGTGACAGGCAGAACGGAAGGTGTAATCTTCAAACTTTTATAGATAACAACTACGGGAATGCCTGTCACAAATAAGAATATGATGAAGAAGTTGAATATGATGAAGATAATAGTAAAATAAAAAGAATATGAACAATGTAACCCAAAAAATAATAGGTAGAAGATGAAGAAGAAGATGAATAAGGTGAAGAAGTTGATGTCAAAGAAGCTGATGATGAGGATAATTAAGAAGAAAGCGTGGGAGAAGTAAAAAAGAAGGTGAAGGGCGTGGAAGTAGTGAAACATCAATATCTGACATAAAAAAAAAAAAAAAAACATAGTCAAATTCTTTCTAACGCCGAACTTCATAAAAAAAAATAAAAAATCCTGCTATTCTATTACATTGGGCTAAACCTCTGTCCCTTTAATATCTCCGCCACGTCCCCCAATACATCCTACAATATTCTTAGTTGTTTTCCTTCATGTAGAATGAACCTACAAGTGTATAAAGGGTTTATTTTAATTCCGATATTTTCGTCCCATTGACTTGCATTGGGATCGGGTATCGGTATCGGATTGGATTCCGATACTGTGACGGTATCGGCCGATACTTTCCGATACCGATACTTTCCGATATCGGAAAGTATCGCTCAACACTACTGATGGGTGAACTGAACATTTAGGGATGACACAATTCTTGTGACTCTACTACATAGATTGTAAGAAAGTAAAAAATGATAGTGTTGGCCCCCTTAAAAATAGTCTTGGTGAAATGGTGGATGAGGATGAGGAAAAAGCTAATATGCGAAGACTTTTTTTTCAACAGTATTTACACAAGAAAATCCCATGACAAACAACATGACCAGTGATAACAAAAATTCCCCATTAATTGTCACCTGCTTAACCCAGCAGGAAGTACGTCGGCGTCTAAAAATCACTAAATTTGACAAATCTCCGGGCCTGGATGGGATCCACCCCCGAGTACTGCAGGAATTAAGTACAGTCATTGATAGACCATTATTTTTAATCTTTAAAGACTCCATAATAACAGGGTCTGTACCACAGGACTGGCGTATAGCAAATGTGGTGCCAACATTAAAAAAGGGACAAAAGCTGAACTAGGAAATTATAGGCCAGTAAGCTTAACCTCTACTGTGGGTAAAATCCTGGAGGGCATTCTAAGGGATGCTATACTGGAGTATCTGAGGAGGAATAACCTCATGACCCAATATCAGCACGGGTTTACTAGGGACTGTTCCTGTCAGACTAATCTGATAAGATTCTACGAAGAGGTAAGTTCCAGACTGGATCAAGGACATGCAGTGAATGTGGACTTTTTAAAAGCTTTTGATAAGGTGCCACACAAAAGGTTGATACAAAAAATGAGAACAATGGGGATAGGGGAAAATATGTGTAAGTGGGTTAATAGCTGGCTCAGGGACAGGAAACAAAGGGTGGTTATTAATGGAACATGCTCGGACTGGGTCACAGTTAGCTGTGGGGTACCTCAGGGGTCAGTATTAGACTCACTTCTTTTTAACATATTTATTAGTGACCTCTGGTGTATAAAAAAGACATAGCTGAACTGGAGCGGGTGCAGAGAAGGTTATTAGAGGACTGGGGGGTCTGAAATACCAAGATAGGTTGTTATACTTGGGATTATTTAGTTTGGAAAAATGAAGGCTAAGGGGTGATCTTATTACAATGTATAAATATATGAGGGGGCAGTACAAAGACCTTTCTGATGATCTTTTTAATCATAGACCTGAGACAGGGACAAGGGGGCATCCTCTACGTCTGGAGGAAAGAAGGTTTAAGCATAATAACAGAGGCAGATTCTTTACTGTAAGAGCAGTGAGACTATGGAACTTTCTGCCGTATGATGTTGTAATGAGTGATTCATCACTAAAATTGAAGAGGGGACTGGAGGCCTTTCTTGGAAAGTATAATGTTACAGGTTATATATACTAGATTCCTTGATAGGGCATTGATCCAGGGAACTAGTCTGATTGCCGTATGTGGAATCGGGAAGGAATTTTGTTCCCCAATATGGAGTTTACTGTTCGCCACATGTTTTTTTCCTCTGGATCAACATGTTAGGGCATGTTAGGTTAGGATATGGGTTGAACTAGATGGACTTAAAGTCTTCCTTCAACCTTAAAAACTATGTTACTGTCCTCAAGTAAACACTTCTCGGGATCTTCAGACTAGAATGGACAATTGAGTTCTCAGCTCCGGATGACCTAAAGAAAGTGGATGAAAAAAACCCAGACAGTACATGGAAGGCAATCTTCTCTGTATGTAATGCTCATATCTGGAGCACAAGTTGTTCAGATATGACTTGACTATTTTCTGGTAGGGCTCATTGTTCTCTTAACAATACCCTCGCCAGATTTTGGAGTTAGCGGATGGGAATTTGACTTTGACTCTCTGCACAGCATTAAGCAACAACTTTCCCGCCAAACCGAAGCCTCCTTTTGCCACAGAAACAGTCACAGTCATAGGTGGAGAGGGAATATGTCTGCCAAGGATAGCCCCTCCAAATGGCCCATGGCTTTGTAGTTTTTTAAACTCTCAGAACAAAGACCATCATGATGTTCCACACAAAGGCATCGATACCATAACCCCTTCTCACGACTGAGTTCCAGCTGCCGCTTAGCTAGCCAATTACTGTTGACCTTCCTGGAATCCATAAGGGTAGCTGCCTGTACAACCTGGAGAACAGAAAGTCTCTGGAAGGACAGAGCCAGATGTTATGGTTTCCTCACCTATCTGGTCTGCTCCTGTAAGCTGGGAAGGGAATTTGTTGCAGAAAATTCTAGAATCAGCTCATCGAAGACTTCTCGGAAGGCTGACAGGAAAGCCTTCAGGTCCAAGGTGACAGGATTCCCTCTCTCCCATAGGGGTTAAAGGAAAGGCTAGGGCATCTTCTGCTAGGTAGGGCATCAGGAATCCCAGCTTGACCCAATAAGAAGAAAACTGATGATGCAAAACTTCGTATTGTCACATGCACTGCTCTAGGAATTCATGGAACTGCTTCACACCATCATAGTAATGAGGTGGATCAGACAGGATGGGTTCCACTCCACTCCAGAAGCATAAGTTTCAGATTGAATAGGCAAAGCCAAAAGGTCTGTGACTTGGGATGACAAAACAGTCTTAATGGCTTCCTATCCGGCATCTAGTATCTGCAGATAAAAAAAAAATTTCCTGGCTCTTTTGCTGGTAGCTTAACTCCCAATGCAGCTCCGAGTGTATAGAGGCCTGGAGATCAGTGGAGCCCATGGGAAACTTATACACATGCAGATGGCACACGTGGTGCATGGACCCACTGTGCCACTGTGCCGGTCTTGCATAGGAAGGGTGTAACTAAGTGGCTACCCAGTGTTCACTCTAGCTCCTGATGGTGAAGTCAGGCTTGAGCACCAGGTAGCCGCCAGGTACCACTCCTAAGCAATTCCCGATACTGCAGCTGTCAACCCCAAGGGTCAAGTACGCAGATGTGGCACCCCAGGAGTTCAGGTACCACAGTGGCGCTGCCTTCCTCTAGGGGGGGTAATGTCATGCCTGGAAACAAGAGGGAACCTTTTGGCATGTAATCTCACATTCAACACATTCTGACTCCAGGCCAGAAGGGGGAGCTCTAAACCCAGTTTTAGGGGAGCTTCCCTCAATATACATCCTGGTCTGAAGGAGGAGTTAGTCAGTCTGGTGCAGAATAGTGACAAGGAAGGAGCAGAGGAGTGATTAAGAGCTAAGAGGAGGCTGCGATTGAGCCTCCTTAAAGCTAAAGCATAGAAATCGGGCACCGGGAGCCCGAGGCTGTGTGAAACTGCAAGTCCCACAGTAGAACCGTAGGGCATAGGACTATACGTAAATTGCCCACACCACATCTGAGTTACAGCAGCATTCTAGAGCCTGGAGTCATCGGGTCAGAGACCCCAAGAGAATGGCTCAAGTTGCCTACCCTGCAGGTACTGTCCCAAGACAGGAGAGAAAAGGTACCTTGTCAGACAACCACAGGTAACAAGGGATCGGAAGTTCGCGCTAACAGGAAGGTTCCCAAACTGACCTGGCAAAGGGATTTCCTCTTGTCATCAGGCTACCTGGACTCCATCAACACCTGTTGCCGGTACCCTGGTTTGAGGCTGACTATCACTTCAGTAAACCAAGTAAAGACCACAACCCTGTGTCCTCCCTTTATTTGCCGGCATACACCATCCCTGCCCAGCACTGCCCAGCACATCGGGAGCCCTGGGACCCCACTTCACCTGTGGGAAGCATCACCATCTTGCTGCAGTAACATCATCCCAGAGGACCCCTTGAAGCAGCAACGGTCCCCTCTGACAGAGAACTACAGGTGGCGTCATGAATGCAAACTCTATTAAATCCCTTCTTGAGTGCTCAGGTGTTATGGACCTGGTGGTTAGGTGTACCAGGAATGACCTGATAGTTAAACACAGAATCAGGATGAGCTCTGGGGAAATGGGAACTCTGCTGACCGCAAACCCTACTCCTATCAACACAACTAGAAACAGCCGTGGAGCGTGCCTGACTCTGGCTAGACGCCTCTTCACAGCCTAAGAGCTAACTACCCCTAAAGAAAGGAAACAAAGCCTTACTTGCCTCAGAGAAATTTCCCCAAAGGTAAAAGCAGCCCCCCCACAAGTATTGACTGTGAGATAAGAGGAAATCACAAACACAGGATGAAATAGGTTTTAGCAAAGAGAGGCCAGTCTAACTAAACAGATTGAGGATAGAAAAGGGATCTTTGCGGTCAACACAAAAAGCTACAAAAACCACGCAGAGTGTGCAAAAAATACCCCCGCACCGACTCACGATGCGGTGGTGCCCGCTCTGCACCCCCAGAGCTTCCAGCTAGCCAGGTAGTTTCATGATAGCAAGCTGGACTAGAACTTAGCAAGAAAAAAAATATGTAACAAATGAACAAGCAGGAACTTAGCTTGTGCTGGAGTAGACAGGTCCTCAGAAAGATCCAGGAGAGATCTGAACCAGTACTAGAACATTGACAGCTGGCATGGAGTAACGATCTGAGTGGAGTTAAATAGAGAATCAGCCTAGCCCCAAACGAGGGCAGCTGGAGAAGGAATCTCAGAACCAGCAGCTCCACTCACAGCCACCAGAGGGAGTCCACGGACAGAACTCACCAAAGTACCATTCATGACCACAGGAGGGAGTTCGAGAACGGAATTCACAACAGTACCCCCCCCCTTGAGGAGGGGTCACCAAACCCTCACCAGAGCCCCCAGGCCGATCAGGACGAGCCAAATGAAAGGCACGAACTAAATCGGCAGCATGGACATCAGAGGCAACAACCCAGAAATTATCCTCCTGACCATAGCCCTTCCATTTGACCAAGTACTGAAGTTTTCGTCTCGAAATACGAGAATCCAAAATCTTCTCCACCACATACTCCAACTCCCCCTCGACCAACACTGGAGCAGGAGGATCAACGGAGGGAACCAGAGGCGCCACATATCTCTGCAGCAACGACCTATGGAACACATTATGGATGGCAAAAGAAGCAGGAAGGGCCAAACGAAATGATACAGGATTAAGAATTTCAGAAATCTTATAAGGACCAATGAAACGAGGCTTAAACTTAGGAGAAGAAACCTTCATAGGAACATAACGAGATGATAACCAAACCAAATCCCCAACACGAAGTCGGGGACCAACACGGCGACGGCGGGTTAGCGAAACGTTGAGCCTTCTCTTGGGACAAGGTCAAATTGTCCACCACATGAGTCCAAATTTGTTGCAACCTGTCCACCACAGAATCCACACCAGGACAGTCCGAAGGCTCAACCTGCCCTGAAGAAAAACGAGGATGAAAACCAAAATTACAAAAAAAAGGAGAAACCAAAGTAGCCGAACTGGCCCGATTATTAAGGGCGAACTCAGCTAATGGCAAGAAGGTCACCCAATCATCCTGATCCACAGAAACAAAGCATCTCAGATAAGTTTCCAAAGTCTGATTGGTTCGTTCGGTTTGGCCATTTGTCTGAGGATGGAAAGCCGAAGAAAAAGACAAATCAATGCCCATTTAAGCACAAAAGGACCGCCAAAACTTTGAAACAAACTGGGAACCTCTGTCAGACACGATGTTCTCCGGAATGCCATGCAAATGAACCACATGTTGGAAAAATAATGGAACCAAATCAGAGGAAGAAGGCAATTTAGGCAAGGGTACCAAATGGACCATTTTAGAGAAGCGATCACAAACCACCCAGATGACCGACATCCTTTGAGAAACAGGAAGATCTGAAATAAAATCCATGGAAACATGCGTCCAAGGCCTTTTCGGGACCGGCAAGGGCAAAAGTAACCCACTGGCACGAGAACAGCAGGGCTTAGCCCGAGCACAAGTCCCACAAGACTGCACAAAAGAACGCACATCCCGCGACAAGGAAGGCCACCAAAAGGACCTAGCGACCAAATCTCTGGTACCAAAAATCCCAGGATGACCCGCCAACACCGAACAATGAACCACAGAGATAACTCTATTAGTCCATCTATCAGGGACAAACAGTTTCTCCGCTTGAAAACGGTCAGGTCTATCAGCCTGGAACTCCTGCAGCACCCGCCGCAAATCAGGGGAGATGGCAGACAGAACTACCCCCTCTCTGAGAATACCAGCCGGCTCAGGAACCCCAGGAGAATCAGGCACAAAACTCCTTGAAAGGGCATCCGCCTTCACATTCTTAGAACCCGGAAGGTACGAAACCACAAAATTGAAATGGGAGAAAAACAGCGACCAACGAGCCTGTCTAGGATTCAACCGCTTGGCAGACTCGAGATAAGTCAGATTCTTGTGATCTGTCAAGACCACCACGCGATGCTTGGCTCCTTCAAGCCAATGTCGCCACTCCTCGAAAGCCCACTTCATAGCCAACAACTCCCGATTGCCAACATCATAATTACGCTCAGCAGTCGAAAACTTTCTCGAAAAGAAAGCGCATGGCTTCATTACAGAGCGATCAGAACTTCTCTGAGACAAAACAGCCCCTGCTCCAATTTCAGAAGCATCAACCTCGACCTGAAAAGGGAGCGAAACATCTGGCTGACACAACACAGGAGCCGAAGAGAAACGACGTTTCAACTCCTGAAAAGCCTGAACGGCCGCAGAGGACCAATTCACCACATCAGCATCCTTCTTGGTCAAATCAGTCAATGGTTTAACAACACTAGAAAAATTAGCGATGAAGCGACGGTAAAAATTGGCAAAGCCCAGAAATTTCTGAAGGCTCTTCACAGATGTAGGCCGAGTCCAATCATAAATAGCTTGGACTTTAACAGGATCCATCTCGATAGTAGAAGGGGAAAAAATGAAGCCCAAAAAGGAAACCTTCTGAACTCCAAAGAGACACTTAGATCCCTTTACAAACAAGGAATTAGCACGAAGGACCTGGAACACCATTCTGACCTGCTTCACATGGGACTCCCAATCATCCGAAAAGACCAAAATATCATCCAAATATACGATCATGAATCTATCTAGATACTTTCGGAAGATGTCATGCATAAAGGACTGAAACACAGAGGGAGCATTAGAAAGGCCGAATGGCATCACCAGGTATTCAAAATAGCCCTTGGGCATATTAAATGCTGTTTTCCATTCATCGCCCTGTTTAATACGCATGAGATTATACGCCCCTCGAAGGTCTATCTTGGTGAACCAACTAGCCCCCTTAATCCGAGCAAATAAATCAGACAGTAGAGGCAAAGGGTGCTGAAATTTGACCGTGATTTTATTAAGGCGGTAATCTATACAAGGTCTCAGAGAACCATCCTTCTTGGCCACAAAAAAGAACCCTGCTCCCAATGGTGACAACGACGGGCGAATATGCCCTTTCTCCAAGGACTCCTTTATATAACTCTGCATAGCGGCGTGTTCTGGCACAGACAAATTGAAAAGTCGTCCCTTAGGGAACTTGCTACCAGGAATCAAATTAATAGCACAATCACAATCCCTATGAGGAGGTAGGGTACTAGACTTGGGCTCATCAAATACATCCCGGTAATCCGACAAAAACTCAGGGACTTCAGAAGGAGTGGAGGAAGAAATTGACAATAATGAAACATCCCCATGTACCCCTTGACACCCCCAACTGGACACCGACATTGATTTCCAATCCAATACTGGATTATGGACCTGCAGCCATGGCAAACTCCAAGTCCATCAAATTCAGGGCAGCGCCTGAATCCACAAATGCCATAACAGAATAGGATGACAAAGAGCAAATCAGAGTAACGGACAGAAGAAATTTAGGCTGTACAGTACCAATGGTGATGGACCTAGCGAACCGCTTAGTGTGCTTAGGACAATCAGAGATAGCATGAGTGGAGTCACCACAGTAAAAACACAGCCCCTTCTGACATCTATGTTCTTGCCGTTCAGCTCTAGTCAAAGTCCTATCACATTGCATAGGCTCAGGCCTCTGCTCAGAGGATACCGCCAAATGGTGCACAGTTTTGCGCTCACGTAAGTGCCGATCGATCTGTATGGCCAAGGACATTGATTCATTCAAACCAGCAGGCGTGGGGAACCCCACCATAACATCCTTAAGGGCTTCAGAAAGATCCAGGAGAGATCTGAACCAGTACTAGAACATTGACAGCCGGCATGAAGTAACGATCTGAGTGGAGTTAAAAAGAGAATCAGCCTAGCCCCAAACGAGGGCAGCTGGAGAAGGAATCTCAGAACCAGCAGCTCCCCTCACAGCCACCAGAGGGAGTCCATGGACAGAACTCACCAAAGTACCATTCATGACCACAGGAGGGAGTTCGAGAACGGAATTCACAACAGTAACTCTGCTGACCGCAAACCCTACTCCTATCAACACAACTAGAAACAGCCGTGGAGCGTGCCTGACTCTGCCTTGATGCCTCTTCACAGCCTAAGAGCTAACTACCCCTAAAGAAAGGAAACAAAGCCTTACTTGCCTCAGAGAAATTTCCCCAAAGGTAAAAGCAGCCCCCCCACAAGTATTGACTGTGAGATAAGAGGAAATCACAAACACAGGATGAAATAGGTTTTAGCAAAGAGAGGCCAGTCTAACTAAACAGATTGAGGATAGAAAAGGGATCTTTGCGGTCAACACAAAAAGCTACAAAAACCACGCAGAGTGTGCAAAAAATACCCCCGCACCGACTCACGATGCGGTGGTGCCCGCTCTGCACCCCCAGAGCTTCCAGCTAGCCAGGTAGTTTCATGATAGCAAGCTGGACTAGAACTTAGCAAGAAAAACCATATGTAACAAATGAACAAGCAGGAACTTAGCTTGTGCTGGAGTAGACAGGTCCTCAGAAAGATCCAGGAGAGATCTGAACCAGTACTAGAACATTGACAGCTGGCATGGAGTAACGATCTGAGTGGAGTTAAATAGAGAATCAGCCTAGCCCCAAACGAGGGCAGCTGGAGAAGGAATCTCAGAACCAGCAGCTCCACTCACAGCCACCAGAGGGAGTCCACGGACAGAACTCACCAAAGTACCATTCATGACCACAGGAGGGAGTTCGAGAACGGAATTCACAACAGTACCCCCCCCCCTTGAGGAGGGGTCACCAAACCCTCACCAGAGCCCCCAGGCCGATCAGGACGAGCCAAATGAAAGGCACGAACTAAATCGGCAGAATGGACATCAGAGGCAACAACCCAGAAATTATCCTCCTGACCATAGCCCTTCCATTTGACCAAGTACTGAAGTTTTCGTCTCGAAATACGAGAATCCAAAATCTTCTCCACCACATACTCCAACTCCCCCTCGACCAACACTGGAGCAGGAGGATCAACGGAGGGAACCAGAGGCGCCACATATCTCTGCAGCAACGACCTACGGAACACATTATGGATGGCAAAAGAAGCAGGAAGGGCCAAACGAAATGATACAGGATTAAGAATTTCAGAAATCTTATAAGGACCAATGAAACGAGGCTTAAACTTAGGAGAAGAAACCTTCATAGGAACATAACGAGATGATAACCAAACCAAATCCCCAACACGAAGTCGGGGACCAACACGGCGACGGCGGGTTAGCGAAACGTTGAGCCTTCTCTTGGGACAAGGTCAAATTGTCCACCACATGAGTCCAAATTTGTTGCAACCTGTCCACCACAGAATCCACACCAGGACAGTCCGAAGGCTCAACCTGCCCTGAAGAAAAACGAGGATGAAAACCAAAATTACAAAAAAAAGGAGAAACCAAAGTAGCCGAACTGGCCCGATTATTAAGGGCGAACTCAGCTAATGGCAAGAAGGTCACCCAATCATCCTGATCCGCAGAAACAAAGCATCTCAGATAAGTTTCCAAAGTCTGATTGGTTCGTTCGGTTTGGCCATTTGTCTGAGGATGGAAAGCCGAAGAAAAAGACAAATCAATGCCCATTTAAGCACAAAAGGACCGCCAAAACTTTGAAACAAACTGGGAACCTCTGTCAGACACGATGTTCTCCGGAATGCCATGCAAATGAACCACATGTTGGAAAAATAATGGAACCAAATCAGAGGAAGAAGGCAATTTAGGCAAGGGTACCAAATGGACCATTTTAGAGAAGCGATCACAAACCACCCAGATGACCGACATCCTTTGAGAAACAGGAAGATCTGAAATAAAATCCATGGAAACATGCGTCCAAGGCCTTTTCGGGACCGGCAAGGGCAAAAGTAACCCACTGGCACGAGAACAGCAGGGCTTAGCCCGAGCACAAGTCCCACAAGACTGCACAAAAGAACGCACATCCCGCGACAAGGAAGGCCACCAAAAGGACCTAGCGACCAAATCTCTGGTACCAAAAATCCCAGGATGACCCGCCAACACCGAACAATGAACCACAGAGATAACTCTATTAGTCCATCTATCAGGGACAAACAGTTTCTCCGCTTGAAAACGGTCAGGTCTATCAGCCTGGAACTCCTGCAGCACCCGCCGCAAATCAGGGGAGATGGCAGACAGAACTACCCCCTCTCTGAGAATACCAGCCGGCTCAGGAACCCCAGGAGAATCAGGCACAAAACTCCTTGAAAGGGCATCCGCCTTCACATTCTTAGAACCCGGAAGGTACGAAACCACAAAATTGAAATGGGAGAAAAACAGCGACCAACGAGCCTGTCTAGGATTCAACCGCTTGGCAGACTCGAGATAAGTCAGATTCTTGTGATCTGTCAAGACCACCACGCGATGCTTGGCTCCTTCAAGCCAATGTCACCACTCCTCGAAAGCCCACTTCATAGCCAACAACTCCCGATTGCCAACATCATAATTACGCTCAGCAGTCGAAAACTTTCTCGAAAAGAAAGCGCATGGCTTCATTACAGAGCGATCAGAACTTCTCTGAGACAAAACAGCCCCTGCTCCAATTTCAGAAGCATCAACCTCGACCTGAAAAGGGAGCGAAACATCTGGCTGACACAACACAGGAGCCGAAGAGAAACGACGTTTCAACTCCTGAAAAGCCTGAACGGCCGCAGAGGACCAATTCACCACATCAGCATCCTTCTTGGTCAAATCAGTCAATGGTTTAACAACACTAGAAAAATTAGCGATGAAGCGACGGTAAAAATTGGCAAAGCCCAGAAATTTCTGAAGGCTCTTCACAGATGTAGGCCGAGTCCAATCATAAATAGCTTGGACTTTAACAGGATCCATCTCGATAGTAGAAGGGGAAAAAATGAAGCCCAAAAAGGAAACCTTCTGAACTCCAAAGAGACACTTAGATCCCTTTACAAACAAGGAATTAGCACGAAGGACCTGGAACACCATTCTGACCTGCTTCACATGGGACTCCCAATCATCCGAAAAGACCAAAATATCATCCAAATATACGATCATGAATCTATCTAGATACTTTCGGAAGATGTCATGCATAAAGGACTGAAACACAGAGGGAGCATTAGAAAGGCCGAATGGCATCACCAGGTATTCAAAATAGCCCTTGGGCATATTAAATGCTGTTTTCCATTCATCGCCCTGTTTAATACGCATGAGATTATACGCCCCTCGAAGGTCTATCTTGGTGAACCAACTAGCCCCCTTAATCCGAGCAAATAAATCAGACAGTAGAGGCAAAGGGTGCTGAAATTTGACCGTGATTTTATTAAGGCGGTAATCTATACAAGGTCTCAGAGAACCATCCTTCTTGGCCACAAAAAAGAACCCTGCTCCCAATGGTGACAACGACGGGCGAATATGCCCTTTCTCCAAGGACTCCTTTATATAACTCTGCATAGCGGCGTGTTCTGGCACAGACAAATTGAAAAGTCGTCCCTTAGGGAACTTGCTACCAGGAATCAAATTAATAGCACAATCACAATCCCTATGAGGAGGTAGGGTACTAGACTTGGGCTCATCAAATACATCCCGGTAATCCGACAAAAACTCAGGGACTTCAGAAGGAGTGGAGGAAGAAATTGACAATAATGAAACATCCCCATGTACCCCTTGACACCCCCAACTGGACACCGACATTGATTTCAGTCCAATACTGGATTATGGACCTGCAGCCATGGCAAACTCCAAGTCCATCAAATTCAGGGCAGCGCCTGAATCCACAAATGCCATAACAGAATAGGATGACAAAGAGCAAATCAGAGTAACGGACAGAAGAAATTTAGGCTGTACAGTACCAATGGTGATGGACCTAGCGAACCGCTTAGTGTGCTTAGGACAATCAGAGATAGCATGAGTGGAGTCACCACAGTAAAAACACAGCCCCTTCTGACATCTATGTTCTTGCCGTTCAGCTCTAGTCAAAGTCCTATCACATTGCATAGGCTCAGGCCTCTGCTCAGAGGATACCGCCAAATGGTGCACAGTTTTGCGCTCACGTAAGTGCCGATCGATCTGTATGGCCAAGGACATTGATTCATTCAAACCAGCAGGCGTGGGGAACCCCACCATAACATCCTTAAGGGCTTCAGAAAGATCCAGGAGAGATCTGAACCAGTACTAGAACATTGACAGCCGGCATGAAGTAACGATCTGAGTGGAGTTAAAAAGAGAATCAGCCTAGCCCCAAACGAGGGCAGCTGGAGAAGGAATCTCAGAACCAGCAGCTCCCCTCACAGCCACCAGAGGGAGTCCATGGACAGAACTCACCAAAGTACCATTCATGACCACAGGAGGGAGTTCGAGAACGGAATTCACAACAGTAACTCTGCTGACCGCAAACCCTACTCCTATCAACACAACTAGAAACAGCCGTGGAGCGTGCCTGACTCTGCCTTGATGCCTCTTCACAGCCTAAGAGCTAACTACCCCTAAAGAAAGGAAACAAAGCCTTACTTGCCTCAGAGAAATTTCCCCAAAGGTAAAAGCAGCCCCCCCACAAGTATTGACTGTGAGATAAGAGGAAATCACAAACACAGGATGAAATAGGTTTTAGCAAAGAGAGGCCAGTCTAACTAAACAGATTGAGGATAGAAAAGGGATCTTTGCGGTCAACACAAAAAGCTACAAAAACCACGCAGAGTGTGCAAAAAATACCCCCGCACCGACTCACGATGCGGTGGTGCCCGCTCTGCACCCCCAGAGCTTCCAGCTAGCCAGGTAGTTTCATGATAGCAAGCTGGACTAGAACTTAGCAAGAAAAACCATATGTAACAAATGAACAAGCAGGAACTTAGCTTGTGCTGGAGTAGACAGGTCCTCAGAAAGATCCAGGAGAGATCTGAACCAGTACTAGAACATTGACAGCTGGCATGGAGTAACGATCTGAGTGGAGTTAAATAGAGAATCAGCCTAGCCCCAAACGAGGGCAGCTGGAGAAGGAATCTCAGAACCAGCAGCTCCACTCACAGCCACCAGAGGGAGTCCACGGACAGAACTCACCAAAGTACCATTCATGACCACAGGAGGGAGTTCGAGAACGGAATTCACAACACTCAGGGCCACATCACCACTCCTTTAACTGCAACCGGACCCGGTACCGAGTAACCCCCTGCCCTGGTGGGCGACTCACAGACATAGACTCGGTTCAGATTACTAGGTTCTGGAACCTCTGCAGAATGTATACTGACACAAAGTCTCAGACAGGGCTGATTCGGACACTGAATTTAGCAGTCCGAATATATAGAATACTCACATAGGCACACATTCAGATAAATGAGTCTTGGACACAGATTCAGGTACCATTCAGGGTTCAAAATTTGCCACACAAGATCCAGGGACTACAGATTCAGGACTGGCCACACATGGAGCAGGGTCTGTGGGTTCAGGACACTAGCCACACATGGATGAGGGGTTCAGGTTTAGAAGGTTGGCCACACCAGGAGCAGGGGACCTAACAACTCACTAGAACACCTACACACTAATAATACAATATTGCTTTGGACCCTCCCAATTGGAGAGGGTGCCTTTTATACAAGATGCCTCCCAGCCACTAGACGTGCGACCAAGGACACAGAGAGCCAGGAAGCAGGAAGCATGCTGAAGGACATGCCAAATGGCTGGGGTGGTAAGTATATCGGCATTCCTGCATTGAGAAGGAAGGGGAACCATGCAGGGGCACCAGCATTAGCGTTACATAGAGGGGATGTAACTTCTTGAAATTTGCACTATTCCGAATCGATTCCAAATAAATGTGATCAAATTAGGAAAATGCTCTGTTTGCCTTAAAAATATATCAATTGTGCTCAGAGTAGAAATGAGTGGACCAGGCAAATTCAAATTTCACTGTTCATGTAGATTTTTCCTGGAAAATTAATTTGCAGAGAAATTATTTTCAAATTCAATGTCAAGTGACCACAGAGTATAACTAAGATAAGATGTGAAATAAAAACAAACGTATGCTCACATTACCTTTTAAATCTGGTGCCGTTATGATGCCCCAATGCTTTTCTGTCTTTGGCAGCTAAGGCTTCATGCTTCTGTCTTGTATTTCTCTCTACATTTAAAGCCCTACTTCAACCCCCTTTTCTGAAAATGTCCTCTGCTTTCATCTGCCTGCTTCTTTATGAAAAAAGAAAGAATGGTCTCTGAGACCGTGCATAGACTATTATGGTATGAAGAATAATCAATCTGAAATACCATTATTCATTGCCTCTCATCTCTGAATTAATTGACAAGGTTAAAGGTGCCACCATATTCATCAAATTCAACCCGTGTAGATCTTAAATCTAGTCTGAACCAAAGATGGCAATGAATGGAAAACAGCCATGATGGTCGCAAGGAATCCTTTCAGATAAAGTAAAGCACCAGCTGTGTTCCCTGGGTTTGTGAATGAGATATTTCATAATATTCAGTATCAATATGTCCAAATCGATCTGGATGACATCAAAATATTCTCTAGAGACTTACATTATCACTGACTTCATGTTTGCTCTGCCGGATGAGACTGTAAAATAATGATCCTAGTTTAAAGTTGGAGAAATGTTTCTTTGAGCTCGGATACAATATCTGGAACTCTATACAGTGATCCAGAAAAGTTTATGCTATTTTGGATTGGCCACAAACTGTTGGTCTTAAAGCCCTCCAAAGATTCTTCAACTTTGCTATTTATTACATCACTTCACGAAAAACTACTCTTAAGTGATTGTTCTTCTTAAATCACTAACTTTAGACAAAGCTGTTTATTCTCACTGCATTTCGAGGTCGAACCGGCTTCTTCATCAGAAAAAACACAATAATAAAATAGAACATACCATGGACAAGCTTAAATAATTTACAAGATTTACACTTATGCATATTTCAATGTAGGTCTTCTGTCTTCGGTAGCTTCAGCTAGGAAATGACTGTTAGGGCTAATTAAAGGATATTATTTCTGCTGTGATGTATTTTATTTTTGAGGATACTGTTTTCAGTGTGTGTGTGGGGGTCCTGTTACTGTACAGGATGACACTGTTGCTTTATTTCTTCATCTGGTGTAGTGTAGAAGTTGGGCAATTAATTCCCTTATGACTGCCCTGGCTTCAGCTAGCATTAGATGCTGGTGGCAAGAGAGTAATAATTATAGGCAGGTTGGTGATAATACTGGATTTTGAGTAGATCTGGAAATGTAAAAAATCATATAGTCAGAGAAAATGTACATTGGCAGTATGAATCCTTGACAGTGTTTTGTTTGTCTCTTTTGCCTGATATAGGAAGAGGAAAGTAATGGTAAGACGTATTAAAAATATTAATTAATTTGATTGTTAAATAATATTTGTAATCACCAGGTCCCTCGTTCGGTCTGTAGTGAGAATTGTCCTCTCGGGTTCAGGAAGGCCGTTCTACAAGGACAACCGGCCTGCTGCTTTGAATGTGTCCAATGTCTGCAAGGAGAAATATCCAACCAGACAGGCAAGTATTATATACTGTGTCTATTTAAGCGAGATGTAATGTTCAGTACTTTATAGAGTGTTAAAAAGATTTTTTTTCTATTTGGTTTTAACCCCTTTCCGACATCGGGCATAATAGTGCATCTATGTCAGAGCCCGCACCATTCCGGGCACATTACAACTGATCTACACAGCTGACATGTGCCCGCACAAGCTGCAGGTGGAATCGCGATCCGCCCAAAGCTATTTACTAGTTAAATGCTGCCATCAATTTTTGACAGTGGCATTTAACTCGCTGTCACGGTGTGACTCGACACAAAGGATGGTTGGTCAGCTAATGGCACAATACACATACAACAGGGATGGTATAGGAGAGATGAAGGCCCTACCCATGGGGAATTGGGAAAGGTCACCACCTGAGCTCAAACCTAAGCCTGACCCTGCACTCCCCTAATGCCCTATGCGGGCCCTTCCCCCCGCCGCTGTCACAATACCTCGTACCTAGTAATCACCTAATACTGCCCTGGCAAGTACACTGGCCGGCAAGGAACACTAGCCTCACCTATGCAGATAATACACACAGGGGGAAGATACAAACACCAAAGGGACAAGGTAACAAAAACACCACATTTAGCTTATCAACACTGCTGCTAAGCTCCACTCTGCAGATAACAACAGCAACTGGAGTCCAAACACCAGACGTGGCCGACACCAGAGCACTGCTCCTTCTTGGCTGGTCTCCAGAAAGGAACTGAATCTCCAACCATCAGCTGATGAAAGAGGTGACCTTTTAAAGGATGGTAGGAGGGGTAACCACCTGCATCAGCTGACCCAGTAGTACTGCAGTAACATCAGATTGCCAATGAGGGAAAGAACTGACATTAATCCCCGATGGTCCAAAAGGAAAAATGTTTTAAACTGAGTGGAACCAGAGGTGCCACAAATCCAAAAATGGATAATGACACTCTCGCTTACCGGAAGTGTATCGTAAATCCACCTCATAGGTGACCCCGTTACAAGATCACGGGTCATCAATGGTTCAGCATGACAACCTGAAGCAGACCTCTTTGGTTGTCTTTGCCAGATTGCTATGACCCCACCCCCGTGGTCAGCACTCATAGCAAGTGAGAATTTCTGCTACACCCAGGTGATCTGATCATCGCCTGTGTGTAGCAGAGACGGTCGAAGTGCTGCAGCTTCTAGTCTCCTACAGAGAATAGTGAAACACGCAAAAAGTAAAAAAAAAATATTTTTAAAAATATTAAAAAAGTAAAAAAATATAAATCACCCCCTTTCCCCATTAAGGAAAAAAAAATCAAACATACACATATTTGGTATCATTGCATTCAGAATCATCCAATCTATCAATATAAAAAAGAATTAACCTGATCACTAAATGGTGAAATGAGAAAAAAATTCAAAATGTCAGAATCACCTTTTTTTAGTCGCTGCTACATTGCAATAAAATGCAGTAACGGGAGATCAAAAGATTGTATCTACATCGAAATGATATCAATAAAATCATCAGATCAGTGTGCAAAAAATAAGAAGCCCTCACCCAACCCTAGATCATGAAAAATGGAGACGCTACAGGATTTTTTTTTCACCACATAAATAAAAAAGAGCCTAGACATGTTTGCGGTCTACGAATTCGTAATGACCTGCAGAATCATAATGGCAGGTCAGTTTTAGCAATTAGGCTACTTTCACACATCAGTTTTTTGCCATCAAGAAGGATTCAGTGAGTTTTTTTAAAAAAAAAGAACCGTCACAAACTGTGAAAAACTGATCTGTTTTTTTGCTGGATCCGTTTTTATTTTAAAACCTGGGGATGGAGTTCGTTTTCCAGGGAGAGAGAGAGACATGGTAAAAGAAAAAAAAAACACCGGGATTGTACTTCTTTTGCAAATTCATCTCATTTGGATTTTGTTTTCCCGCTTTCCAGTGTGTGATATGTTAAAACCAATGATGTCGTTCAAAAGTACAACTCGACCAAAAAACATAAAAAGTTAGGGCTCTGGGAAGAAGAAGAGCAAAAAAAAAAGAAAATGCAAAAACAAAAATACCTCTGGTCGTGAAGGTGTTAATATGCATTTTGTGTTAAAAAAAAGAAAGAAAATGAACAAGCAAATACTCAGCAAATAGTGTCGATTGTTTCATTTTCCTTTTTATAGAATAAATGGGAGTCAATGCAATGGTTCTGGTTAAAATCCAACTACTTTTTCAAACATACGAATCTTAGCTGTCAAAATTCATGTCCATGTAAAGTTTGTGAGCTACAGTATAAAAATGTTCATTTCCATTTTAATCACTGCACTCATAGGTCATATACCTGGATTTAGTAAGGATCCTCTGCTCCAACAATGGGCCAACTGAGACTCACATAGGCATTATGTGGTTGCACACAGGATACAGTCTTTGGAGTAGTTGAGAAAAAACATGTTCATCAAGATCAACAATGTTTTCATTCCTATTGGAAGGTGCCTTGACTGAAGCACCACAGAGACCCTGCAAAAAATCAGGCCAAGAGTCCAAATGATGCCGTCTTTCATAGAAAAGTTCAAGACACCAATCCTAGCTGCAACGGCATAAATACATCACCCATAAGGCATCTAAGGCCTCTTTCACATGTCAGTATCTTCAGTACGCGTTGTGACAGTTTTCACACGTACCAGAGACACTGACACGTGTAGATCCATTCAAATGATTGAGTCTGTGCACATATCTGTGTTTTTTTCATGGACCGTGTTTGTCCTAGTGACCTACATGTCCGTTTCTGTGCAGCTGCACAGATCACATACTAGTTAATGGGTCTGTATAAACACGAACCGCACATGGATGCCGTCCGTGTGCCGCATCAGTACCGCATGGACAGCCGCCAGGGAAGAAACGCTACAGTAAGCGCTGTTGGGTGCTGAAGACCGCTCTCATCATTCTCCCCTGCTTTGCCAGTGATCGGCGCAAACAAAAGAGAAAGATGAGAGTTATACTAATGTCATAATGAGGACAGCAGGTGGGGGCTTTTGGGATTATTACTCCCATCATCCGCCACCTGGTGTCGCTAATAACAATGACATCAGGAGCAGATGATCGGGGTATTCCTCAGCCGCTGCCTGAGATATAACTAAATAAATGAATGAAAAACTGGATGTGGGTTCCCCCCTATTTTTGATAACCAGCCAGGCAAAACTCACAGCTGGGGGCTGCAACCCTCAGCTGTCAGCTTCAGCAAAGTTGGTTATCAAGAATAGAGGGGTCCCCACACTGTTGTTTTACTTATTTAAATAAATAATTTATTAAAAAAATGGCTTGGGGTCCGCTCCATTTGTGACAACCAGCCTTGCTAAAGCTCACAGCTGGGGGCTGATATTCTCATGCTGGTAAGGGACCTAACACTGACTTTTTATTATATGTTTGGTTTCGTGATCGGATTCGCCAGTCTAATAAAGCCTGTTGAAAGGCTGCAGCATAGCCAGTCAACAAGATAGTAGACTGTGGGCACTTACAGAGCCATCACAGCTATGCTAAGTGTTGGCCGTGCTGGTGTTACGCTGAAAAAGGAGCATGGACCGCACCTTCAAAAAATCATACATTGATCTAATGCCGCCAGGCAAAAATATATATTACTGAACATCAGGTTCTTAGTTTAACATTCTGATCAGACTTTATGAAGCTCACTGCCTCTTCATGGTGAACCTCTCAAAGGGTCCTAACTTTTATTGCTTCAAAGGAGCGGCGTCATGAGTAAACCACCATCACAGCGATAATGCACTAGCAGTGTGGATGGCCTGGTGCCTCACAGCACGCCATGTCCCATGCTGCAAGACTGAGTCCCCATGACTCCAGACCACACCGCCCCCCAAGCACAAAACCACATCAATAATGGAAGCCAAACAGCATCAACACCAAGTGGAAGGAGCAATGAATCTTACCTTCCTCAAGCTCTTTAATGATAGGCTGGACCCTTTTTTATCTTATTTTGAGAAGTTGGTGCTGTTAAACCTCAAGCCCAGCCTGGTGGTGCATGAGAATGAGTGAAATCTCATCGCAGCTCTGAGCCTAGCCGGTTGGATGCACATCTCTTGCCAGGATCATGTGCTAAACTTGGTGGTGCAGACATCTCTTCTGCCTTCCCTGTGCCTGGCTGATATGCGATGTACCAACAAGGTTGTATTCCACCTTGCATATGTTGGAGAGACTGTGCAAGCAGCAGCAGGCAATAGTGGAGTTTCAGCTGCAGTATGCATGGCAGAGTCTCAATGCAGAAAACCACCACTTCACCACTAATGACTTGGCTTCCATGCAAAATGTGTGTGCTATGTTGCGCTGCTTTGAATTTTCCACCAATATTGCTAGCGCTGATAATGCCATCCTCAGCATCACTATACCACTTATATGCCTGTTGGAAAAAAATTTCAGTCCACGATGGATGAGGTTGTGGCACAGGAAGAAGAGGGGCAGGAGGGGGAGCAGAGTAAGTTCACACTATTATCAGGACTGTCTTCCACATATGGCTTGGTGGATGTTTTACAGTCCAAACATCAGCCACATACTCAACTGCACAACCAGAAGACAGTTAGAGAGGATGAGAAGGAGGAGGAACAACTAGGGTTGAGCGACTTTTATTTTTATAGGATCGGGTCGGGTTTCACGAAACCCGACTTTCTCAAAAGTCAGGTCGAGTGAAATCGGCCGATCCTATAAAAAAGTCCGGGTCGGGGTCGGCCGAAACACGAAACCCAATGCAGTGCAATGGGATACTATGGTTCCCAGGGTCTGAAGGAGAGGAAACTCTCCTTCAGGCCCTGGGATCCATATTTAGGTGTAAAATAAAGAATTAAAATAAAAAATATTGATATACTCACCCTCTGACGCGCCCTGGTAGTAATTGGCATCTTCCGTTCCTAAGAATGGCGCTTGAAAGACCTTTCGATGACATCACGGCTTGTGATTGGTCGCGGCGGCCCACGTGACCGCTCAGCGACCAATCACAAGCCGTGACGTAATTCTCTCAGGTCCTAAATTCCTCATTCTAGGAATTTAGGCCATGAGAATTACGTCACGGCTTGTGATTGGTCGCTGAGCGGTCACGTGGGCCGCCGCAACCAATCAAAAGCCGTGACGTCATCGAAAGGTCCTTCACGCGCTCATTCTTAAGAAGGAAGGCTGCCGGAAAGAAGCCGAGGGTGAGTATATTCCTATTAGGTATATACTCACCCTCGGACACGCCCTGCTTCTTTCCGGTAGCCTTCCTTCTTAAGAATGAGCGCGTGAAGGACCTTTCGATGACGTCACGGCTTTTGATTGGTCGCGGCGGCCCACGTGACTGCTCAGCGACCAATCACAAGCCGTGACGTAATTCTCATGGCCTAAATTCCTAGAATGAGGAATTTAGGACATGAGAGAATTACGTCACGGCTTGTGATTGGTCGCTGAGCGGTCATGTGGGCCGCCGCGACCAATCACAAGCCGTGACGTCATCAAAAGGTCTTTCAAGCGCCATTCTAAGGAACGGAAGATGCCGGTTACCAGCGGCGATGTCCAGGCTGCGTCGGAGAGGTGAGTATATCAATATTTTTTATTTTAATTCTTTATTTTACACTTAAATGTGGATTCCGATACCGATTTCCGATATCGCAAACATATCGGAACTCGGTATCGGAATTCCGATACCAGATTCAGAAGATCGCCAACCTCATGGCCGACCCCACACAGGGGTCGGGTCGGGTTTCATGAAACCCGACTTTGCCAAAAGTCGGCGACTTCTGAAAATGGATGACCAGTTTCGCTCAACCCTAGGAACAACCATGTTCACACCAGAGATGCACTCAGATCAGCATGACGGGCATCAATGGAGTGTGGCTTGAGGGATACAGAGTACCCAGATGATATATCTCCCAATGAAGACAGCTTGTCGTTGTCTCTGGGCAGCCTGGCACATATGAGCCAATACATGCTGCAGAATGACCACAGAGTTTCCTGTATTGTTACCAGTGCAGATTACTAAGTGGCCACACTGTTGGATCTCCGCTCCAAAGACAACATACCATCATAACTTCCGTTACTGAATAGGGATTGCAAAATGCGTGAATACAAGCACATGCTGGTAGAAAAACTACTAATGGCTTTCCTACCTGATAGCAGGAGCTCACTGGAACAACAAGGAAGAGGCAGAGGAGGAAGTTATCAATGCATCTGGGGCACTACCAGCACCTCAGGAGGCAGGGTTAGCATGGCGAAAATGTGGCAAAACTTAGGAGCACACCAAAACATCCGGCACCACCATTTGATATGGTCCATATTAGCAGGAGACAGCATTACAACAAAATGGTGGAAGTGTAGGTGTCCACACTTCTCCACGTAATAATAGATTGAGGTTTGCCTCATTTAATTTCTAGGTCTACAAATTGGAAACAAAGAAACAATGGGATTACAGAAAGCAACAAACATGCAAACTCTCAAAGGTAGAAAGGTATACAGGGAAGGAGAGAAATGTACCAACTAAATGGGAATAGGCCAATGAGGAAACCATACACCCCAAAACAGCACTCAACAATCTCCAGTTTTAACATCGATCTACAATTCAGCACTGTGTCTCCAAGGAGAAAGGAAGCAAAGCTGTCACTGGCAATGAAGATAAGGTGTCATCAGGTTTTGTAGGAAGAGGTAATGAACAGATCAGAAGCAACTGAAATGGAGGTGCAAGTTTCTTACCAGAATATAAAAGGGTCCATAACCTCTTCAGCACAAAAGGAAACCAAAATACATTTATTATGAGACACAAACACACAGGCTAAATGGAAGGTCTGTGATTCGCAATACATAGTGATCTTCTAACCACAGATCTCAAAGGAGGACGTGACACACTTGTGACAATTAGGTTTTGCGTGTGCACAGTTTTACAAAAACACTATGTGTACTCTGCATCCGTGTCTGCGATAATTCCATGCATAACCGAACATTTTTATAATCTTCAACTGAGTCGGTGGAAGTGATTTGTGTGTAAACTTATTTTCATATTCTTAGGCAACCATGTCTGTGGAAGTAGCAAGCTTTGCTGCGGACCGCCAGCTCGATCCAACATTATATTACAATCTTTTCATCGGAGGCATTTGGAAAATACAGTACTGGAGCAGGCATTTTGGAGCTGTGGGGGTAATGTGCCCTTTGCTCTGTTGGTGAAATTTGTAATCAGCTTCTGTTGCATCCAACTGTGGTTCACATGGATTTGTGGATCCACTGTGCCACAGGGTTGGGCATGCCCAGGAAGGGGCATAGCTAATCGTCTACCTGGAGTTCTCTGGAATTCCTGATGGCGAAGATAGACTGGTACCAGATACCTATCCTAGGCAAATCTAAGTACTGCAGCTGCCCCAGGGATCAGGTTCACTGACACTGATAAGGGCTGTGTCCAGACACTCTAGTATAGGATACTGGATAAGGGATTGGCTGCACTGGGGCCGGGGGTCAATGTTCAGGCTCTGGCCACTCTGGGAGCAGGGGATTTCATGAACACTACAAGCCCCACTGGGACCAGGGTACATCGTTCTGGCTCTGGCCGCACTTAGACCAGGGGACAAGTTTCAGGAACTGGCAGCACCGGGACCAGGGGATAAAGTTAAGGCACTGGCTACACTTAGGCCAGGTGAGAAGATTCTTGAAACTGGCCATACCGGGACCATGGGATAACGTTCAGGACACTGGCCACACCGGGACCAGTGATTTGGGTTCAGGACACTAGGACCAGAGGATCTCACAACTGCACTGGTAGAACACCAACTACCTAATGACCTAACTCAATGCATGGCGACTTCTTAAGGGAGAGGAAGTCTTTTATACAGGATGACTCCCAGCAATTGGCTGGGAGCCATCTTGCAGGTGAAAACATTATGCTAAATGCCTCTTGGCTGCAGGCATTTACAATATGCACATGCTGCCTCTTTAAGAGCAGGAGAGCGCCCGCATCACCAGGGCAGGAGGAAACAGGAGCACACAGAGCAACCACTCTGCGGGGCCAGGTGGTAAGTAAGCTGGCATCCCTTCATGGAGGGAGAATGGGACACCATGCAGCTTCTGTGGGGGTGCGGTTCCCAAGAGCCTATGGGTACTCTGTATGAGTAGTGCACCTAAAAAATAATTTTACTCTACCTTTGGGGCAAGGCCTTAAGCTTGTAGAAAACGCCAGAATGCGGGATGCAATGATGGGTGGGAGGCAGAGCAAGGGTTAACAGGTTTAATTACAGGGGAATACTCCACGGAGGGAGGTAAAGGGTTAAACAGTATGAATGACAAAGTGAAGTACAACGGAACAAATAATGAGACTTTGGTAGGAAGCGGATCAGGAAGTCCTAACACTGCAGCTCCTGCTGCGAACTCAATAACGCTGGCAACAGGGGGCAAAGGGCTTTTCTCAGGATGGTACTGTAGTCATTCGTCCGTCTTCTGGTGGCAGTGGTCGGTCTCCTGGACCTCCCACTGCTCCTTGTCCATATACTGATATGGCTAACAAAAGCACTGGCCACAGTCCTTTGCGAGTCCAACGTGGCTCCTTAAGTATCTTAGCTTGGGAAGTTAGGTAACAAGGGTCATGACAAGTATCCTCTGCCCACGTCAGAGCTCAAGTGTCAGTCACGTGTGTGGTCTCTCTTGTGCAGCGCGTGTTCGGTACTCACAGTCACGTAGTGTACAGTACCATGTTCTCTCTGGCAGTCACTCCCGGGGCTTTCCGAGTCTGGAGGTAGCAAGCTTCACGGTGAACAGCTATATGCATACAGAGTCAAAGTACAAGGTTTTAATCTATGACTGCTCTACTGTACGCTACTGAAGATAAAATTTTGGCTCTGTGGGTGAAATTTGTACGCTGATAATGTGAGGGTACTGTGCCCCATGCTCTTTGGGTGAATTTTGCAAGCTGCTAATGTAGGGGAACTGTGCCACATGCGCTGTGGGTAACATTTCTAAATGATAATGTAGGTATACTCTGCTTAATGCTCTGTTGGTGAACTTTTTAGGCTGCTAATGTGAAGGTACTGTGCCTCATGCTTTGTAAGTGACATTTGTAAGCTGCTAATGTAGGGGTACTGTTCCCCATACTCTGTGAATAAAATTTGTAAGCTGCTTCTGAAGAGGTATTCTGCCCGATGCTCTGGGGGTGAAATTTTAAGAGGACTGGAATTAGCCAGCCTCTTTCTCTGTGAGGGCACTGTTAAAATTTGTTTGTTATACTTTGCTATGGTGATGGAACCCATTTAAGTCATTTCCCTATTCACATTTGTTTCAGGGCAATTATTCTGCTCTTACCCCCATTAAGTTTCCTTTTACAGCCCCCTAACCCTGACTCTGACCATTTTACAACCATTTTAAGGCACCAAAGTTCAGGTCCACATTGACTTCTATTTGGTTTTATTCTATGCTCGTCAAACCTGAACATCCATGGGTTCTCTAATCTATAATTAGTAACCTTATTGTTTGATTTTCAGGATCAATCCAATGCTTAAAATGTCCTTGGGATCAATGGCCAAATGATGAACAATCCAGATGTCGTGCAAAGTCAATTGAGTTCTTTTCATTTGAAGATGATCTAGGAAAGATCTTGGCAGCTACCAGTATCATGTCCTCATCTGTTCCTCTTTTTATATTGAGACTTTTCTTTTACTACAAACAAAGTCCTATAGTTAAGGCCAACAATTTTTCTGTAAGTTGTCTTCTTCTGCTGTCCTTAACCTTCTGCTTCCTGTGCTCCATAGTCTTCATTGGATATCCACAACTGGAGAAATGTATTTTTCGTCAAGCCGCTTTCAGCATGGCATTCACTCTTTGTGTTTCTAGTGTCTTATCGAAGACTATCATGGTGGTGTTTGCTTTCCGTGCCACCAGACCTGGTAGCAATTTAAAAAAATGGACAAGCCCTCATGTGCCCTTCTTCATCATTCTTGTATGCTTGCTCTTACAGCTGATATTGTGTGTCGCTTGTCTGTCTACCTTTCCACCTTTCCCACAATATAACACTCAAAGTAAACCTGGAGTCATCATTGTAGAATGTAATGAGGGTTCATCCTACACCTTGTGGATCATGTTGGGTTATTTGTTTCTTCTGGCGACCATCAGTTTCATAGTGGCCTTCCTTGCTCGAAGACTTCCCGACAGCTTTAATGAAGCCCAGTTTATCACATTCAGCATGTTGGCCTTTCTCAGTGTCTGGATATCTTTTATCCCAGCCTCACTCAGTGCCCAGGGTATATATGTTGTAGCTATGGAGATTTTTGCTATCTTGGCATCTAGTTGGGCTTTGGTTATCTGTATGTTTCTTCCTAAATGTTTCATCATAATATTCAGACCAGATATGAACTCTAGGAATTATCTCATGAGGAGAGAAAGATCATATGACTGAAAAATAATTATCTTATTTATATTAATGCAAGTATAAAATAAACTATATATTATTTTAGAGATCAGAGAATCTGTTAGAGGCAAATAAAATTCACCTTAAATAATACAAAAACAATTTCTATAGAATTTTCATTTTATTTTCATTTTTTCCACACGGCTAAAATTCAGACACATGGTCATTTTGCTGAAATGTAGTGAGCAAAATGGCTAAAAAATAAATCTTCTCCTCACCACTTGTCTGACAAACTGTCACAGATTTCCAGCGCCCGACCTGACACTGATAGGACGTTGGTAGTATTACAATGAAGACAGTAGGCCGGGATTTCTTCCATGCCACGGAGCCTGGAAGAAATCATTAACATAAAGACAGAATATAACATTTGTCACCAACTAGACTGCTAACATGAGGCATACAGGTAGGACAAGTGTAGTATTTCTATAACCTGTATGCCCATATTAATAGATCATATACGTCTTAGGGGGTAAAAAATTCTCTTTAAGCTCATGTTTTTCATGCTCTGGGGCATCATATTCTGTAATTTTGATAGTTTTTCATTGTTATATCTACTTTATATGTTCAAAAATTATTTTCGAGTTCAATTTGTTTAAATTGGCTGAAAATTTTGACTCAGACAAGACTCTGTCTTGACACAAATCAACAGTGCCCCCATGAGAAGTCCCCAAATTATAATAATTTGGGGAATGGAAATGATTGAAAAATAATATAAGACCTTACTTCCCTATTCTGCCACTGCAGCTTTTCAACTGTGTCTTTGGTGCATATTTCTGATCTTCTGGACTCTGTAATCTTCAGGTCTTCTGCTGCAGACTACAACTCGTCATGTAGGGAGCAGTAAGTTCACAGAGCTGCTGTCGGCAGGACAGGTTGATGGTTGGAAAGTAAAATATTTTATTATTTTAAAATCTTTCCTCACCCTAGGAAGTATCCATTGAAATGGATTCCAATAAGTTTCCAATCTGATGGATTTGTGTTAATTGAATCATTCGACTTCTCACAAAATGAGTGAATAATAATAAATGAAAAAAATGAATTAATTCTAAAAAGTTTAGTTTACAGATGTTGTTTTTTTTCTCTTAAATATGTTAAGTCTCTGAAAAGGCATATAATTTTTGTACATTTTTTCAATATAGGTATTAAAAAATGGAATGTAAAAGCATAAACTATGTAAATAATAACGCCACATAATACATATTCATGTAAATATTTGCATGCATTAAAAATGTGTCTTCATACTTAATTAAACAATAGACATAAGCATATTTATCCATGGAGAACTGAGTTTGAGTCGATTTTCCTGAAATGTATAGTTTCACATATTTCGAGATTTGGTTCTGTTAAGGGTTGAGTTCCTGCCTCTGAACGGGGGGAATCTCAGGCCATCTCCGCTGCGGTCTCCCATTCTTCTCCTGCCGCAGTGGAGCCTGCTCAGCAGAGATGTCGGTCCCAGCGACTCGCTCAGTCTGACTCTGTACAAAGAGTTACTGCTGCCTTTCCTGCTTCTGCCATTGAAGTCAGTGCTGGGCATTAGCGAGCAAATGCTTCTGGGACTAAGTCCTGCTTTTCTCGTTCTGAGCATGCCCAGAGTAGGATCTCTCAGTGGAGATCGAGGGTCACATGATCAGATACTGCAGCTAAGGTCATTGGCTCCTTCAGGAAGGTCCTGTAGGTGCTCACGCTCTGTGGCAGCCTCTCATTGGTCCTTTTAGGAAGGTTCTGTACGTGCTGCAACTATTTAAGGTTCGCATGGCCGCACGACCATGCGCTAGTATTGTTCTTTGTTATGTGCTTTGCGCCAGTGTGGTCACGTGAGAGTGTGTTCAGGGACCCGGCTGAAATAAGCCCCTAGAATGCTGGCACCTCCGGCGAGGAGTTTTGTGTGCATGTGTGACCACTGACTGCTCTCTGTGTGGGCAGTTAGCCTGTGCCTCTGTGTAGTCTAACAGGGCACAGTGCTTTGCTTTCACGGCTACTCGGTGAATTAACTGAGTTAGTCCATACCGCCATATAGTGCCGCCGTTTGCTAGCAGCAGGTACTCCTGCACGGTGGACCCCGGGCTGCGAACGCACCAATATCAATAAAAACATCTCTATTTACTCGGTGCATTCCGCTAGCCCTAACAGGTTCTTAGTTTGTCAAAAACAAAAAAAAGAAAACTTGTCCTGCACCATTAATCCCACTGCAGAAGCATCACTGATTGGGCTAATGATGTAGGGTGCCCCCAATATTTAATAACCAGCAAAGGCTATGCAGACAGCTGTAGGCTGATATGAATAGGTTGGGAAAGGTCCATAGATATTGGCCCCCTTCCAGTCCAATAAAACGAGCCCTCAGCCACCCCAGAAATGGCACATCCTTTATATGCGCCAATTCTGGCACTTATGGCAAAAGAAGAAGAAAAGGTAGCATGCAATATACAGGGATCACCGAATTGAATAACAAAGTCTTTTATTAAAGTCACAACACAATACACTGCAACATTAAAAGCATTTAAAATTGCATAACAGCAAAAAAGATACACTGAAGCCCATAACAGGGCTATGCCCTCGCCAGACCCCTTAAAGGTCGTGATCCTCATTGGCTATGTCACAAACATCTCATCCCATGCACTACTCAGCCATATCTGACACAGAAATTGCACAACACAAAAATATATATGACCGATGTAATATGCCCAGCAACACTGTATGAATAGTATTGTGCAAAAATATTGTTCAAAAACAATCTGTACAAGACTCAGGTACATGCAACGTATCAACCTGCAAAGCCAGCGGTTTGGTTACCCAAAGCAGATCAAAATCTGATAATGATACCTGACAGGGATCGAGGAAAAAGAGAAATCAATGACAGCCAATATACCACATACAGATTGCCCAGAATAAAACAGGGCCGGTAGAGCTAATACTACCTGGACCTGTGAGAAGTCCAACCCACATGCATAGATCCTGCCTGGATATGGATGGTAAAAAGAGTGAGGTGGACAGGGGAGGCGAGGGCACAAGCATGCCCATCACATGTTGCCAGAAAGCCTGGCTTCTTCAGGGTGCCCTCCATTTCTTCTCATTTGTTGTAGTCAATTCTGGCACTTAGCCTCAGCTCTTCCTGCTAGTCCTGGTGCAGTGGCAAGCAGGGTAATGCTTTTGGGGTTGATGTCAGCTTTTGTATGCTTTCTAACATCAAACCCATGGGTTAGTAATGGAGAGGTGTAATAATCAGATTAATCTATCAGACACTCTCATTACTAACCCCATAGTCAAAAGTAAGATAGACACAGACAAACACACAGAAAAGTCCTCACCTGTCTGCCGTTAACATATAACGATGAGATCCCACAACAATCCCCGATTCTGCTCCATCCAAATGCAATGCTAAAAGGTGACATTTGTACCTGTTTCCCTGCTATTCCCCAGCCTCTCCCCTACGCCAAGCCCTTCACTGGCTTCCTCTCACCCAGAGACTCCAGTTCAAAACCCTCACAATGACATAAAAAGCCATCCACAACCTGTCTCCTCCATACAACTTGACCGTGTCTCCCGGTACTTACCTACACGCAACCTCCTATCCTCTCAAGATCTCCTTCTCTACTCCCCTCTCATCTCTTCTTCCCACAACCGCATCCAAGACTTCTCCCGTGCTTCCCCCATACTCTTGAACTCTCTACCACAACACATCAGACTCTCGCCTACCATAGAAAACTTAAAAAAGAACCTGAAGACCCACCTCTTCCGACAAGCCTACAGCCTGCAGTGATCCTCAACCTACTGAACCACCACACAACCAGCTCTACCCTCTCCTAGTGTATCTTCACCCATCCACTGGAGACTGTGAGCCCTCACGGACAGGGTCCTCCCTCCTCATGTACCTGTATGCCTTGTTTTTTGCTCATGTAATTGTATTTGTTTATATTTGCCCACCTTTTCACATGTAAAGCGCCATGGAATAAATGGCGCTATAAAAATGTATTATAATAATAATAATAATAAATGTGACTGCTCAGAAAGAGCAGCTGGAATACACTAATAGTAGTGTGAATCTGGCTGCTGCAACAAGCGATGATGTCACTAAGGTTATTGCAGTTTATAGTCAATGAATTGCAGTGACCTTACTGAAGTCACCTCAGATAACAGCCTCCGGTTCTCACGGGTTTAGCATGAGTGCCGGACTGATGAGTGGATGCATCATGCCACCACTCAACAAACCATTAGATCAGCCAAAGTATCTACCTGCCTGTCTATCATAGTCTACAATGCTCTGCTGCTGCTCCTTCACAGCAGAGCATCTCCTGCCTGTCAATCATGTTCTTTACTGCACTGCTGCTGCCACTGCAACTAGTCCTGCTGTCAGTATAAGGCTACTTTCACACTGGCGTTTTTTGTCCTCCGTCGCAATGCTTCGTTTTGGTAAAAAAAACGCATCCTGCAAAAGTGCTTGCAGGATGCGTTTTTTGTCCATAGACTAACATTAACGAACCATTGCGACGAATTGACACACATATTGAAATATTCACCCATCTCTAGTTATAACCCCCTTCCCAATGTATGTCACGTTTCTGTGTATGATCCAAGCTCAGAAGGTGAGATTACATTGACTTGTATTGAATTTATTGTCTGTACATGCCCCCGCTTAATTGTAAAGTGCTGCGGAATATGTTGGTGCTATATAAATAAAAATTATTATTATAATTATTATTATTACATCACATCCAGCAGGTGATGACCATGGTACAGCGTCTACCAGTATCTGCCTCAAGTGGAGAGGCGCTCGTTCTGCTGCTGTTTACCACGTAAATGCCGCTGTCAATCTCTCACAGCAGTTCGTTAAGCATGTGGTACGGGGCACGCTGCCTCTTGCACCTATCCATCCCTTGGTGATGCAATAGCAGATGGACAATATTTTGCCATTGCGGTCGGTCCGATATGATGCCCACAGTATGAAAAACAGCCGCACTCATAAGTGAATGCAAAATGTGGAAAGTTTTATTTACAATAGTCGCCACCCTAGTAATGTAACAAAAATTGATGATTCAGAAGATAGCCGTAAGCAAGCAACGTTTGGATCCAATCCTGGTGTCACACCATGGGGAGCTTCTACCCAGGCCTTGGCAATGAGCCTACCGATCCATATTCCTTGAAGGAATTCCCCCAGCACTTTACCTCTGGATGCCTACCACATAGCAATGCTTGAAAAAGACTCAGGATTGGATCGAAACATTGCTTGCTTACAGCTATCTTCTGAATCATCAATTTTTGTTATGAGTGCAGCTGTTTTTCCTACTGTCAAGGTGGACTAAGTCCTGTTCAGTAAGCACCATCCAACCCTGAGTGCCACCTTCTCTTTTCCCTTGCAAGATGATACCCATGTACACACTACCTAAATACAACGGCACGTCACAATTTAGATTTGAATACCTGTTAGTTATCCAATTTATCAACCGTATATACCATGACCATGCTGCAGGCTGTTGCTACATGTTTATTTCTGGTCATCTAGATACTTCGAAACATAGCATGTTAGTGTTACAAAACCTACAATGCAATTTTATATGAAAGGCAACATAGATAAATTTAAAAAAATAAATAACTACACAAAACAGTTAAGGTTTTGCAACTGTTTGAGTAGTTGCATTTATAAATTGTAGACAATAATGTTGGCTGTTGCTGCAAATGATGTTCTATTCTTGTACCAACCCTGGCCACTGTTTATAATATTGTTGGTCTTGCTCTAAGTCTTATCTTCTTCAGTGTTGCCATGTGTCCACCTCTCCAGACCAGGATAGACTAACTACAGCTGGCATTACCTGCATAGTAAAGCATGTATAGAAGTCCAGCAGACATGACTGGTTCTCCCACAGCAAGTGACCACAGGAGATTAGTAACTTTAGCCCAGTAAATATTTAACTCTTGCTTACCTGCCTAGGAGCTGCAACTCTTTGAGTCAAGCCAGAGTCACTATGCACTGATCATAGCCATCAATGGAGTTAGAAGTAAGAGGTAGAAATCTGATGGTACTTGGGAGGAGCCCAAACATGGACAGAATCACTAGCTAAAAGAAGGCACTGCTTCTCCAAGGTTCATACTGTCCTGATTCTGTTTGAGAATTAACCTTCGGTGCACAGGTTAATCTATCAACTAACCTCTACAGGATGCCAGCTTAAGGGATCACAGCCTTAGCTGAAAAAATACAGATCTGTTCCACTGACCATCACTGAACCCATGGAGACATTTGGGGAAGACAGGTTTGGACTTTCCCATCACCTGGCCCCATGGAGATATTTAGAGAAGCCAGGTTGGAACCCTCAATGTCTCGATGGATTATCAGCTTCCTAAGCTTGTCATTATATCCTCTTTGTGGATGCCCACCAAAAATCAGAGTGCCATTGGATGGGGTAGTCGGCCTTGGAAGCCCCTAAGTCGCAGCTGTTCTAATTCCAGAGAGTCAGCGGAAAGATGACTCTGTAATTTGTACCATCTTGTGTATTTGCTGGGACTGTACCATATGTTATTGTCTGGTGGTGGTTCGATAAAGTATTGCCACATTGTTTTACCCTCATCCTTTGTTTTATGAGTAGTATTCTTCCCACAGGAAAAGGAGCTCAGGCATTCATTGTCTAGAGACAGCCAGGCCAACGAATGTGAACCCCCACTGACCCTTGTTTCTCCACAGTGTGTAATTAATATACAGTATTTACACTTTGCAGGTAAGCTAGGTAATGTATGAAAGAATGTAAGGACAGTTTGCAATGTGAAAAAGCAATGGGTTTTGTAACCTGTCCCTTTTTGGGGAACAGTTTCAGTTTTGTTATATTTTGCATATCCTGTGAAATTTAGAATTCCTTCCCAGCCTCACCATAATAGTATGGATTATAATGAAGAAGAAGAAGGAAGTTGTGTGTATGTGTAGCGGTAGTTATAACTGTTATGATTTGCAGGTGCCATGACCTACTGGGAGAGCCCCTGAGGTTCCAGAACAGCAGAATCCCATTTTACAAACTACACCTCTCAATGAATTCATCTAGGGGTGCAGTGACCATATTAACAACACCAGTGTGTCACAGAATTTTATACCATTTTGCAGTATGGAAAAAAATAACATTCTACCAACCAAAATTTTGTTTTAGCCCCAGATTTTACATTTTCACACAAAAAGTGGGTAAAAATGGCACCAAAATTTGTCCCACAATTTCTCCTGAACATGGCAATACCCCATATGTGGCTGTACAGTACTAAATAGCCATACGGACAGACTCGGAAGGAATGGAGTGCTAGTTGCCTCTTGGAGCATAGATGTTCCTAGAACAGTTTGTGGACTCCATATAGAGAGCCCCTAATTGCTAGAAGAGCAGAATCCCCTCCATAAGTTACCCAATTTTGGGGAAATTATCTACAGTTGTAGTGACTCTTTTGACTCCATGGGTATTTTCCAGAAACAAGCAGTAATGAATGTTGCAGAGTGAAAATTGGAAACTGCCATGGTAGTGACCAGTATGCTATAATGACCAGTACGTAGCAGTCACCAGCATGTTATACCCAGCCCGTGCTTCTGGAGGCATGCACCCATAAGTTAGGTGGGCTCTCATCACTTCAGAAATGGCAAACATGGACACGATATGTGGTTTAGGTACACTGCTGGGCTCAGAACGGAGGATGAATTTGGATTTGGGAGCTATGAATTTGCCCAATTTCTTTTGGCAGGTGAGCAGCCATTTTGCTTTTCCAGAGCCTTTGTACTACCAGTATCATGGAAGCCCCCTATGTTTCTGTTGACAGATGATGGACCTGAGTGGGGTCTTTCCTTTTTGTGGATTGAGTTGAAACTTTTATTGGGAACATTTTACATAATGTTTGGGATCACATTTATCCGGCGCTCTATACTGAGCACTTATTTTGGGGTTTCCATCTAAATCTCTGAGTGACATAATTCAGATGAAACCCCTGAGGGATCCATTCACTATAAAGAGGCAGCAGAGTTACTCTGGAATCTGTCTGGCCTCTGTTCAGCTATTTCCTTCTTTTCAGAAGTGTACAAAACTGTGGCTGATGGCACTTTTATGAAATTCTAAAAAGACGGATCCTAGCTGATCACAGGTCATATGGCATCCACAGTGCCTCCATCTGCCTCATTACAAGGAATCTTCTGCCAGAGGTTCCGTCTGAATCATGTTTTTCAGAGATTTACACGGAAACCCTGATTCAAGTGCTCAGTGCAGAGTGCAGGATAAATATGTGCTGAGCCTTACTGCGATCTTTGGGAGGCAGTATGAAAAAAAATCAACAGCAGATGAAAAGCTGGTTTTATTTATTTTTTTTCTTTAGGTCAGTGCGATTACAGCGATACCAGATTTATATTGGTTTTTATGTTTGGCTGATGTCACACATTAAAAGACACTTTTTATTGCAAAAAAAAATAGGTTTTGCATCACCACATTTTGAGAGCTATAATTTTTCCATATTTTAGCCCATTTTTTGGCGGGAAGAGTTGACGTTTTTATTGATATAATTTTTGGGGACATGACATTTTTTAATCGATTTCCATTCCAATTTTTGTGAAGTAGAATGAACAAAAAACAGCAATTCAGGAACTTGTTTTCGGGGGGGGGGGGGGGGGGGGTGTGCCGTTCTGCTTGTAAAATTGATTAGTTAGTTTTATTCTTTGGATCAGTATGATTACAGTGGTACATCATTTATATTATTTTTATATTTTGGAGCTTTTACAGAATAAAAACGATTTTATAGAAAAAATATTTTTGCACCGCTTTACTCTGAGAGCTATATTTTTTATTTTTCCACTGATAGATCTGTATGGCAGCTGTTTTATTTGTGGGACAAGATGATATTTTTAGCGCTCCAATGTTTATTTATATAAATTTTTGATCATGCTTTATTCCATTTTTTTCAGCGGTATGATGATAAAGCATTGGTTTTTGCCTTGTTTTATGGTGTTTTCTTTAAAGAGGTTAACTAGTAAGAAAGTTTTACAGGTCAAGTTGTTGCGGACGTGGTGATACCAAATGTGTACTTTTATTGTTTATATTTTTTTTTCATGCAAATATTTATAGATATAATATCTTTTGATTTTTTAATTATTTTAGATTAAAAAAATGCTTTTACAGTTATTTAAAAAAAAATATTAACTTTTTTTTACTTTGTCCCATTATGGGCTATCATTTTTTGCAGGCTGATCGCTTGTAAAGCATGGGGATGCAGCAGCATCCCCATGTTGTGCAAACTGCTAGCTCTGCAGAGAAAGTTACTGATCATAAACTGCGCATGATCAAGCAACTTTCCTAGCTCTGGTGACCCGGATGTCGACATGATGACATCAGGTCACAATGGCAATAATCAAGACCCCACACCACGCCTCAGGGTCTCCTATTCAAAGGCAGAGGGGCTGTCATCTTTTTGCTTGATCCCAGAAAGCTGCAATCATGTTTGATCGCAGATTTAGGGGTTAACTTGCCGGTAGCGGTACATCACCGCTCCTGGCACTTAGTGCCTGGTGTCAGCTGTTGGAATGAGCTAAAACCCAGCGACAACCGCCCACGCATCAACTGTGTGCGCGGGCGATCGCGATGACGTAATTATCCATCTCTGGTCAGATAGGCCCAGGGCACATGGACAGATTATTATAAGATACTGTATGTCAGAAAGGGGATAAGCTATTTAATAAATGATTTACATCTTCTATTCTAAATGTCGTGTCCATTTTTATAGGTTACACAAATTCAAAGTGTAGATTACAAAGTTGACAGAGGACTATAGGGTAAAACTTTAAAGCATTGACATTCCCAGCTGGTTTCTCTCTGCCCTGCTCCATTTCATTGATACTTTTCTTCCTATGTACTGTCTGAAAGGAGCCGAAAGAACACAGCTGGGGATGTCAAAGTACTGGTCAGGTTTCTCCCTACTGTCCCTGGTTTTAAAACTGTTTTCTCTGAAATGCCACAGTGTTTCATAGTAAAATATACCTTTGTAGGCCAATGTCTGGCAGCCAGGTGACAATGGCAGTTATATTCAGCACCTGCTGTGACCTTACTATGTAAAATAAAGGATAAAAAAAAAATCTGTGTGCTCCAGCTACATTTTCATAACCAGCAGAGGGAAAGCCCGTGGCTGTGGACTGATGCTAATAATCTAGGAAAGTGGGCAGCATTCTGAAAGGTTCCCAGGTTATTGAGAACATCTCACATCTGTTTGTATAGCATATGCTGGTGAATTTATGGGGAACCCCAGAAAAAAAATTGTTGTAGGGTCCAATAATAAATTCAAACCAGCAAAGGCTAAACAGACAGCAGTGGGTTAACATTTGCAGCCTGGGGATGTTTAAGAGATATTGCCCACCCCAGGCTACCAACATCAGACCTCAGCCATCCCAGGAATGTTACTTCGATAAGATGCGCCAAATCTGGTACTTAGCTCACTCTCACATGACATGTGCACACCGCCATTGAATACAATGGATATGCATGTGTTCGTATTTGCAGCCCTTAAAAAATGGACTGCATATGTATACCAAAAATGGCAGTGTGAAAAGGGCTTTACTGTGACCGAGGGAGATAGTGGAGTAGGCGTATGAGGCAACCTGGACAGAGAACCGTCCATCAATTTTTGATGGTAAGAGGACTTGGACTAGACCGCCTTCCGCCTCAGTCTCAACCACCACTATATTTACCCAAAGGGCAGTAAGGGAGATGTAACGTCCCTGGCCGTGCTTACTGGTCCATGCATCAGTGGTTATATGGACTTTGCCACTGATGGCATTGCGTAGTGCACATTGAATTTAGTCTGCAACATGTGTGCACTGATGGCACACCTAGAAAAGTAGTGGCAGCTGGGAACAACATATTGTGGGACAGCCACAGCCATCAGTTCTTTAAAATTGGCTGTCTTCACCAAGTGGAATGGCAGCATATCAAAGGCCATTTAATTTTCAAATATGGTCATTCAGGACAATGGCTCGTTTGTGGGTACCTCCTTTTTATCTCGATGGTTTGAGGGAAAGATAGCTGAACACTACCATGAAACGGAGTGGAGATGCTTGGTGACACTAGTGGTGGTGTTGCGGTCACGACCTTTCTTTGAGGGGAGTCAGGTGGCCCTGTTCATATTGAGAGGAAGGAAGAGGCAGTAAGACACTAGGATGGCCTTTACACCATGTGGAGTCTAGGACCTCATCATACCCAGCATCATCGTTCACCCACTCCTCAGCCCTGCCCTCCTTGCAAGTCTACACATTGCAGAAAGCTGCAGCAGTTGGCAAATGCATTTCATCATACTCTGAAATGTGCTGCAATGGTCCACCTTTCGTGTGGACTAGTGTTATGACCCCAATGGCGAGGGTCTCAGAGAAATAGGTAAGTCTGCGAAGTACAAAAATCCAGCTCATAGGGCAGTGGTAACTGGGTTGACCATATATCTACTCCTAACGCCAACACTAGAAGTAGCCGGGGAACATGCCTACGTTGGTCGCTAGATGTCTCGCGCCAGCCGGAGAACTAACTACCCCTAGAAGAGGAAAACAAAGACCTCTCTTGCCTCCAGAGAAAGGACCCCAAAAGTAGGATACAAGCCCCCCACAAATAATAACGGTGAGGTAAGAGGAAATGACAAACATAGAAATGAACTAGGTTTAGCAAAGAGAGGCCCGCTTACTAATAGCAGAATGTAGTAAGATAACTTATATGGTCAACAAAAACCCTATCAAACATCCACGCTGGAAATTCAAGAACCCCCGAACCGTCTAACGGCCCTGGGGGAGAACACCAGCTCCCTAGAGCTTCCAGCAAGGACAGGATACAGATTAAGTACAAGCTGGACAAAAATGCAAACAAAAACAAATAGCAAAAAGCAAGAAAGCAGACTTAGCTTAATCTAGCAGGAACCAGGATCAGTAGACAAGAGCACAACAGATTAGCTCTGATTACAACGTTGCCAGGCATTGAACTGAAGGTCCAGGGAGCTTATATAGCAACACCCCTGAACTAACGGCCCAGGTGAGCATACAAGGGATGACTGACATACCCAGAGTCAAATCACTAGTAACCACTAGAGGGAGCCAAAAAGCAAATTCACAACAGACTAGCCCTCCCACGTACTCATCCTCCAACCTAACAAGTAGTTGGACATCAGTGCACTGAGTCTATTCCAATTGTGGGGCAGGGCCAAGTTTTTATTGTGTAAGAGTGCCAAAACATAAAAAAAGATATAAATGAGGTATCGGTCACCCAAAGAATAAAATTGCCTTATCAATTTTACCAACCACAGAATGTCATAAACACCCCCCCCCCCCCCACAGAAAATCCTGAATTGCTGGCTTTTGTTTATTCTGCCTCTCAAAAATCTGAATAGAAGGCCATCAAAAAATATGTCATGTGCCTGGAAAAACAAGCCCTCACATGATGCCATGGGCCAAAATATGGAAAAATTATAGCTCTCAAAATATGATAATGCAAAACTATTTTTTGCAATAAAAAGCGTCTTTTAGTCTGTGACAGCAACCAAACATAAAAACCTGATATAAATCTGTAATCATACCGACTCAAATAATAAAGTCACATAATCACTTATACCGTATGAGGAACGGTGTAAAAAATAAATAAAAAAATTATTTACCTGCTGCTGATTTTTCCCTTCTGCCTCCTAAAGATCACAGTGAGGCTCAGGGCACATTTATCCTGTGCTCTGTCCTGAGCGCTTGCACTGATGTTTCCAGTTTTTCTGAAATACGTGATTCAGACGAAACTTCTTGCAGAACATTCCTTATAATTTGTTTCTGGAAAACACCCTTGAAGTCAAATCATCACTATACCTGTTGATAAATTCCCCAAAAGGGGCCCTTTATATGGAGTCCGCGAACAGTTCTGTGACACACCCGTGGTGTCAATATATTCACTGCACCCCTAGATGAATTAATTGAGCAGTGTAGTTTATAAAACTAGGTCAGTTATGGGGGGAATTCTGCTGTTCTGGCATCTCATGGTCTCTCCCAGTGGGTCATACACCTGCAAACCATAACAGTAAAATCTGGCTCCTTGCCTTCTGAGCTTTGCACTGTGCCTGAAAAATATTTCCCGATTACATGAGGACTATTGCTGCACTCAGTAAAATACGGACCTCTGTTTGTTGTAAAAAAAAATCCTATTACCCCTTCAAAAAATTAAAAACTTGGGCTAAAACAACATTTTAGTGGTAAAAATGTAATTTATTCTTTCTTCACCGCTCAGTGGTATAAAGCTCTGTGAGGCACATGTGGTGTCAATATGATCACTGCACCCCTAGATGAATTAATTGGGGAGTGTAGTTTCTAAAATGAGTTCACATGTGTGGGGTTTCTACTATTATGGCACCTCAGGGGCTCTGCCAATGTGACATGGCACCCTCAAAACATTCCAGCAAAATCTGAACTCCAATATGGCGCCTCTTCCCTTCTGAGCTTTGCAGTGTGCCTCAAAAGAAGATTTCCCTACATATGGGGTATCAACGTACTCAGGAGAATTTGCACTACAAACTGTAATATGAAAATGTAATATTTTGTGCTAAAAATATATTTGTGGGGAAAAGTTTTTTTTTTTTTTCATTTTTACGGCTCAATGTTCTAAACTTCTGTGAAGCACCTGAGGGTTCAATGTGCTCATAACACATCTAGATTAGTTTCCTGAGGGGTCTAGTTTCCAAAATGGTGTCAATTATGGTGTTTCTTTGTGAGTTAGGCACATCAGGGGCTCTCCAAATTTGACATGGCGTCATCCAATTGTTCCAGCAAATTTTGCATTCAAAAAGTCAAATGGCGCTCCTTCCCTTCCGAGCTCTGCCGTGCGCCCAAACAGTGGTTTTCTCACTCATATGGGGTATTTGTGTGCTCAGGAGAAATTACACAACAAATTTTGATGTCCATTTCTTCATGATACCCTTGTCAAAATAGCCAAAAATTGGATCAGAATTAATTTTTTTGCGAAAAAAAAGTTAAATGTTCATTTTTTTTCCACATTCCAAACATTCCTGCGAAGCACTTGAAGGGTTAATAGACTTCTTGAATGTGGTTTTGAGCACCTTGAGGGGTGTAGATTTTAGTATGATGTCACTTTTCAGCTTTTTTGGACTTCAAATGTGATGTGGTCCTTAAAAAACAAAGGTTTTGTAATTTTTTTTGTAAAAATGAGAAATAGCTGGTCAACTTTTAACCCTTATAACTTCCTAACAAAAAAATT
Source organism: Ranitomeya variabilis (assembly GCF_051348905.1). NCBI lineage: Eukaryota > Metazoa > Chordata > Amphibia > Anura > Dendrobatidae > Ranitomeya > Ranitomeya variabilis. The sequence continues at coordinate 34,557,449 of NC_135236.1, read as the reverse complement.
GGGGTTCAAAAATTGTGCTGATATAAAGTAGACATGTGAGAAATGTTACTGAGGCTGGATTCACATGTCAGTGTCTCCGGTACGTGTTATAACAGTTTTCTTATGTACCGGAGACACTGACCCATGTAGACAGGGCCATATTTAGAGTTTCTGCTGCCCTAGGCACTCTTAGTGCTGCCTCCCCCTTTGGTGAGTATGACACTATCGGCAGTGACTTTGGCAAGAATCACTGATGTGAAAGCAGCCTTTTGCAGCAGATCTGGCAGTTTTTCTGCATCTGCCGTGTAACGGATCATTTACGGCAACACTGCATTCAGCCTCATTCATTCCACATGGGATTTGTGGCACTTGCCGTGATCTGGCAAATGCGGTACTATACCTCCCAACTTTTGAAGAAGGGAAGGAGGTATAAAATTTGCATCATGCGTAGTGCGCCACGACAAATTTTAGGCCATGCTTCTGACCACACCCATTTACACAACTAGTCACACCCATATCCACGTCCCAACCACACCCATTTAGCCTTGCTGATCACACTGTTTCATATACAATAATTATAAACAAAAATAAATATGTCCACACAGTGCTCCATACTGTATAATGGCCACACATGATGCTCCATACTGTATAATGGCCACACATGATGCTCCATACTGTATAATGGACACACATGATGCTCCATACTGTATAATGGCCACACATGATGCTCAATACTGTATAATGGCCACACATGATGCTCCATACTGTATAATTACCCCACATGATGCTCCATACTGTATAATGGCCACACATGATGCTCCATACTGTATAATGGTCACACATGATGCTAAATACTGTATAATGGCCACACGTGATGCTCCATACTGTATAATGGTCACATATGATGCTCAATACTGTATAATGGCCATTGGCCACACATGATGCTTAATACAGTATAATGGCCACACATGATGCTCCATACTGTATAATGACCCCACATGATGCTCAATACTGTATAATGGCCCCACATGATGCTCAATACTGTATAATGGCCACACATGATGCTCCATACTGTATAATGGCCACACATGAAGTTCCATACTGTATAATGACCACACATGATGCTCCATACTGTATAATGGTCACACATGATGCTAAATACTGTATAATGGCCACACATGATGCTCCATACTGTATAATGGCCACACATGATGCTCAATACTGTATAATGGCCATTGGCCACACATGATGCTCAATACTGTATAATGGCCACACATGATGCTCCATACTGTATAATGACCCCACATGATGTTCAATACTGTATAATGGCCCCACATGATGCTCAATACTGTATAATGGCCACACATGATGCTCCATACTGTATAATGGCCACACATGAAGTTCCATACTGTATAATAACCACACATGATGCTCCATACTGTATAATGGCCACACATGATGCTCCATACTGCATAATGGCCACACATGATGCTCCATACTGTATAATGACCCCACATGATGCTCAATACTGTATAATGACCCCTCCCATCTTGTATGCATGGCATATCTCCCCACCATCCTGTATGCATGGCTCGTATCCCCCATCCTGTATGCATAGCTCATCTCCCTCCCATCCCATATGCATGGCTCATATTCCCCCCTCCTGTATGCATGGCTCATATTTCCCCCTCCTGTATGCATGGCTCATAATTCCCCCCTCCTGTATGCATGGCTCATAATTCCCCCCACCTCCTGTATGCATGGCTCATATCCGCCCTCCTGTATGCATGGCTCATAATCCCCCCTGTATGCATGGCTTATAATTCCCCCACCTCCTGTATGCATGGCTCATATTCTACCACCCCCCTCCTGTATGCATGACTCATATTCCCCTCCTGTATGCATGGCTCATAATTCCCCCTCCCGGCACAGCACCTTCTTCCTGAGGGAGCGGTCATGTGGTACCGCTCATTAAGGTCATGAATATGCGCATATTCATGACCATAATGAGTGGTACCATGTGACCGCTCATTCAGGACGAGCTGCAGACTCTGAGACCAGGCATCGCTGGAGCAGGGTGAGTACCTACTTCAAGGAGGATGGGTGGCAGGGGAACAGCCGGGGGGGCACGGGGGGGCACGGTGGGCGGGGGGGCGGTCAGTCGGGAGGTGACACATGACTTAAAAAAAAAAAACCTTGCTCAGGTGTTGCCCCCCGCATCGTCCCACCCTAGGCACGTGCCCTCAAGTGGCTAGTGGCAAATATGGCCCTGCATGTAGACCCATTCAAATGAATGGATCTATGCAGATGTCAGCATGTTTTGACGGACCGTGTGTCGGTGTGCAAAACACGCAGACATGTCTGTTTTCACCTGGACACACAGGCAGCAAAACTTGCCACACACATGCACACGGAGAACAGTGCTGGTGCTGAACGTGACTGTCATTATTCTCTCCTACTCTGCCGGCAGCAGCGGGAGCAGGATAAAATGAATGAATTAAAAACCTGATGTCGGGTCCCCCTATGTTTTTAAACCAACCTGGTAAAACTAAGAGGTTCAGGCTGCTATTCTAAGGCTGGTAAGGGCCCATGGATATGGGTCCCCCCAGCCGAAAAACAACATCCCGCAGCTGCCCAGAAAAGGTGCATCTATTAGATGCGCCAACTCTGGAGCTTTGCCGGGTTCTTCCCACTTGCCCCGTAGGAGTGGCAAGTGGGGTAATGGGGGTTAATGTCAACTTCCTATTGTAAGGTGACATTAAGCCCGGCTTAGTAGTGGAGAGGTGTCACCTCTCCATTAATATTCCTATCATAGGTAAAGGGTTAAATAAACACCACACAGTAAGAATAAAGACTTTTAATGAAATCATACAACACACAGTTTTGACATCTTTATTATAATGGTAATCCAAGCAACGCCCTCCATCTCCTGTAAAAAAAAAAATAACAACAATATACCCATATCTGTCCGGTGTACAATCAGTCCCATGCCGTAATCAATATCTGGGGTATATACAGTTTACAACTGGGAGGGGTGCTAATGCAACCGGCATGGCTGTAAACTACTGCGGAATGAATGATATGCAGTGGGCACAGGCTCAGTAACTAGCGGTGATGTCATTAAGTCTGTGCTTGCTGCAGGCATAAACCCATGTGACCTCAGGACTGTGGGAGAATGCAAGTGATGAGGTCATTGTGAAAGATCTTGAACTGCAGTGACCTCATCACTTGCATTCTCTCATGGTCCTGAGGTCAAAGGAGTTCATGCCGGCAGCGAGCACAGACTCAGTGATGTCAGCGCTAGTTGCTGAGCTTGTGCCCTCTGCGTATCATTCATTTTCCCCTGCTCATGCTCCTCATCGGCAGAGTAATGGAGAATAGATGACAGCCAGCTTCAGCACCACACGCAGGGGAACAGCGCTTACAGTAGTGCTACTTCCCCAGTGGCCTTCCGTGTGGTACTGATGCGACACTCGGGCGGCACACGGTTGCCACACTTAGTACACTCACCGACACTGATATCTCCGGTACTGTTTTTTCCGGTACCAGGAACATCAGGACTAGTGATGAGCGAATATACTCATTGCTCGGGTTTTCCCGAGCACGCTCGGGTGGTCTCTGAGTATTTGTGACTGCTCGGAGATTTTGCTTTCCTCCCAGCAGCTGCATGATTTGCTACTGTTAGACAGTTTGATTACATGTGGGGATTCTCTAGCAACCAGGAAACCCCCACATGTACTCAGGCTGGCTAACAGCTGTTAATCATGAGTCAACAAAAACTAAATCTGCAAGCAGTCACAAATATTCGGAGACCACCCAAGCAATGAGTATACTTGCTCATCACTAGGGTTGAGCGAAACGGGTCGGTCATTTTCAGAAGTCGCCGACTTTTGGCAAAGTCGGGTTTCATGAAACCTGACCCGACCCCTGTGTGGGGTCGGCCATGAGGTCGGCGATCTTCTGAATCTGGTATCGGAATTCCGATACCGAGTTCTGATATGTTTGCGATATCAGAAATCGGTATCGGAATCCACATTTAAGTGTAAAATAAAGAATTAAAATAAAAAATATTGATATACTCACCTCTCCGGAGGCCCCTGGACGTCGCCGCTGGTAACCGGCAGCCTTCTTTGCTTAAAATGAGCGCATTTACGGCCTTCCATGACGTCACGGCTTCTGATTGGTCGCGTGCCGCTCATGTGACCGCCACGCGACCAATCACAAGCCGTGACGTCATTCTCAGGTCCTAAATTCCTCGTTCTAGGAATTTAGGACCTGAGAATTATGTCACGGCTTGTGATTGGTCGTGTGAGCGGTCACATGGGCGGCCGCGACCAATCACAAGCCGTGACGTCATATAAGGCCTTTCACGCGCTCATTCTTAAGAAGGAAGGCTGCCGGAAAGAAGCAGGGCGCGTCCGAGGGTGAGTATATACCTAATAGGAATATACTCACCCTCGGCTTCTTTCCGGCAGCCTTCCTTCCTAAGAATGAGCGCGTTCAGGGCCTTAGATGACGTCACGGCTTGTGATTGGTCGCGGCCGCCCATGTGACCGCCACGCGACCAATCACAAGCCGTGACGTCATGGAAGGCCCTGAACGCGCTCATTTTAAGCAAAGAAGGCTGCCGGTTACCAGCGGTGATGTCCAGGGGCCTCCGGACGGGTGAGTATATCAATATTTTTTATTTTAATTCTTTATTTTACACATTAATATGGATCCCAGGGCCTGAAGGAGAGTTTCCTCTCCTTCAGACCCTGGGAACCATAGTATCCCATTGCACTGCATTGGGTTTCGTGTTTCGGCCGACCCCGACCCCAACTTTTTTATAGGATCGGCCGATTTCGTTTGACCCGACTTTTGAGAAAGTCGGGTTTCCTGAAACCCGACCCGATCCTATAAAAATAAAAGTCGCTCAACCCTACTCATCACTAATCAGGACATGTGAAACTCGCCTTATTAAGTATTTTGTGTGACATATCTCTGTGTTGTAAGAGCATGAAATGTTGGAAAGTTGCTAAATTTTTCACAAATTTCCATTTTCATTCACAAATAAATGCAAGTTTTACCACTATCTTGAAGTACAGTATGTCCCGAAAAAACACTGTCAGAATCACCGTGATCATTAATGTGCAAGCCACCTTCAGGGAAAAAGGTTAATGTGTGATTGGTGAGGATGTGGTGCAGAAGTGGAGTTTTTCCAAGAGTCGGCAACAGGACTGGAAGGTTCAATGGGTGGAGCTTGGGGGTAGTCCCAAGGGGAATCAAATATTTTCCCAATATTGAGCTCTAGTGGTAGCCCTCCAGATGTGCCCACTAGTGATGAGGGAGTATACTCGTTGCTCGGGTGGTCGCCGAGTATTTGTTAACGTTCGGAGATTTAGTGTTCATTACTAGTGTTGAGCATTCCGATACCGCAAGTATCGGGTATCGGTCGATATTTGCTGTATCGGAATTCCGATACCGAGTTCTGATATTTTTGTGATATCGGAAATCGGAATCGGAAGTTCCCAGTGTATGGTTCCCAGGGTCTGGAGGAGAGGAGACTTTCCTTCAGGCCCTGGGATCCATATTCATGTAAAAAATAAAGAATTAAAATAAAAAATATGGATATACTCACCCGTCCGGTGGCCCCTGGACCTTACCGATGTAACCGGCAGCCTCCGTTCCTAAGAATGAGGAGTTTAGGACCTGCGATGACGTCGCGGCTTGTGATTGGTTGCGTGAGTGGTCACATGAGCGGTCACGCGACCAATCACAAGCCGCAACATCATCGAAGGTCCTAAACTCCTCATTCTTAGGAACGGAGGCTGCCGGTTACATCGGTAAGGTCCAGGGGCCGCCGGACGGGTGAGTATATCCATATTTTTTATTTTAATTCTTTATTTTTTACATGAACATGGATCCCAGGGCCTGAAGGAGAGTTTCCTCTCCTTCAGACCCTGGGAACCATCCAGGATACCTTCCGATACTTGTGTCCCATTGACTTGCATTGGTATTGGGTATCGGTATCGGCGATATCCGATATTTTTTGGATATCGGCCGATACCATCCGATACCGATACCTTTGAGTATCGGAAGGTATCGCTCAACACTATTCATCACCACAGTTGAATGATTTACAGCTAGTAGCCAGCTTGATTACATGTGGGGATTTCCTAGTAACCAGGCAACCCCCACATGTACTCAGGCTGGCTAGCAGCTGTAAATCATTCAGCTGCATCAACATAAACTAAATCTCCGAACACTAACAAATACTCGGAGACCACCCGAGCGTGCTCGGAAAAACCAGAGCAACGAGTACACTCACTCATCACTAGTGTGAACAGCTTTAAAGCTTGTTGATTGGCTTTCAACAAACTTTATTAGGCATCTGAACATGAACAGTAATCTGGACATACAGTAAGAAGTCCGTGTTCAGTAACGGAAAATGAGGTGTCCGGTATGCTCATCCCTAGTCATGGAACAAGTGTTATGGCCATTTCTCAACTCAACAGCTTGAGATCACGTGTTTCTCATTTTACTGTGAGCAGCGTACTTGTCCCAAATGTGTTACCATATCCTGCAGTGGCTCTGGACTTGTCTTCCATCAAGCATATCTAGGACATCAATGGTCAATGATTTTGCAGTAGGTGTCAGCAGCAAATCTTGTTAATATACTGTATTGCATTCAGAGTGGTAGAACATTCTTTAGACAACCTGAATAGTAAAGGCAAAAAATAATTCAAAATAAAGTGCAGCTAACAAAAAAGGAATGCATTTTTATTATTAAGAGCTAAGACACCAGATAAAGAAGATAATTAAAAACAAATGCATTATTTAAGCCATGATAAGATAACACCCTACACCTATACCAAGTGGAAAATAGCCATAAGGCCTCATACTCATCTGCGAGAAAATTGGATTGCACTCGGACCAATGTTAATCTATGATTCTCTGCTCACCAGAGATTTTTTTCTTAGCTGAAATTGAACTGAGAAAAAAAGCGCAGCAAGCTGTGATTGTCCTCGTATCTCAAATGAGACTCGCCAATGCAAGTCAATGCGTATGATTAAATTTAAAAAAAAAAAAATCGCAGGGCACTCGGACCATTTCAGTGCCGTCAAACGTCAGATTTTTACACACCCATGTCCTTGAATACCTGACATTTCTTCTGCTTCGTACAGTAAAATCACAGCATGGCCCGACAGAATAGAATAGATATTAAGTAGTCAGTCACATATGCTGTATAATTGAAAGAAGTAAATTCCAGGAGCAGGTGGATACAAATTCCAAAATGTATTTAGGCACATAAAATTCATGGAAGAACCTAACCCACCACCTGAAAGATTATATAGGTGTGGCAGATGCATTTCGGATACATGTCATGGTATCTCAAAAGGAGTTCTTTGGATGTGACCTCCACTCAGCTTTATCATTTCACCAGGAGTCACTGAACTGTGCAAGAACATGCAGCTCAGTGTCTCTGCTGGATGGCAGGCTGTATTACCGCATTGTGCAACAATGCAGCCTGTCATCTAAATGTAGCAGAAAAAGATGCAACGAGGAACAAATTGATTATAATCGTCATGTCTGTGACAGGCACGGATGATATTGCTTTATTTATTTTTTTAACAAGAGACATGGGCTTCAATGGATTGGGCGTAAGGTGAGTATACTATATTTTGGTAGTTATAGAGTCAAAGGAGTCTGTGTCATTTGTTCAAATAAAGGACTTTATTTTTGGTGTTATTTTTTTAAACTATTTGACTATGGGGTTAGAAATGGGGGCGTCTTATAGACTCCATTCCATTACGAACCCCTGGACTTGAGGTCACCTGACAATACAAAGGTGGCAGCCCACCTGCCACCTCATTAGGGTAAGTGGGAAGAGCGAAGCTATGTGTCAGATTTGGTGCATCTTGTGGATGCGCCTTTTCAGTGGCCTCTGCTTCTCTTCCTCCAACTTAACATCACACACAGTACAGTTCTCAGTGGTGGCACCACACATCACAACTCTTCAAGTGCCTAACTGACTGTTGGGAACCACAGATATCTACAGATCTCTTCATACATTGTATGCCATGGACATAGGAAGTGTACTCTAAAGATTCACAGTCAAGACGGGGAAATTATCTGCACCGGTGGCCAAATTTTCTCACTTTGATTCATGGCCCGGCAAAGATTTGTCTGAACGTAAACCAAACCCATGTTAACCCCATTGGGTGAAGGTGATCCATTTGTGAAGAGACTCAGATATTTGAGTCGACCGCAGACTGTACTGTGTTGTCAAGACAGGTATAGGAGGAGGGTGACTCTCAGGGCGAGGAGTGTAAAAACACAGGATGAGGTGGTAGATCACACTTGGTGTAAACCCTGAGGCATGCAGTTGAGTAGCTTAGTGAGTGTAGGAGGAAGAACACAAGGAGGTTACTTCGACAGTAGTGATGAGCGAGTGTACTCGTTGCTCGGGTTTTCCCAGTGTTTCTCCCATGTCTACCAGTGTGCATTTCAACAATAACACCAGGACGAGCAAGCCGGGACAGGAGAGTTACATCTTGCTGACTGGTCACTGGATGACTCTAGTGGCTGTGGGCGAAGTAAGGGAAGGTCTATTTTGACAAGTCTTGGAATCATCAAGGCTTGCAGGGTGCTTGGGGATGGAGAACTAAGCTACTACACCCCATAAGGAGAACTAAACTACTAGAAAATAGGGTTTGGTGAATCAAACTACTAAATACCTAAATTTTGCTAACTAAAGCACTGCACACTATACGATGGAGAACTAAACTACTAGACAACGGAGGCTGGAGAACTAAACTACTAAACAGCTTGGGTTGGAGAACTAAACTACTACACACCAAGCGATGGAGAAATAAAGCACTAGAAACAAAGTTATGGAATCCCCAGGGCTTGCGGGAGAATCCTCTGCATCGAACAACAATAATCTTTATATAGTGCCAACAAATTTGGCAGCACTTTACAATTCAACAGTTTATATACAACAGTCATAGCAAGGTTAGGGATAATACAATAATTAATGCAAAGATAATGACAACCCTGCCCATAAAAGCTTACAATCTGCAATGAGGTGGGAGTGACAAAGTGTTGGGGTGGGTGGAACACACTAAATAAATTATAATAATGAAGTGCGTTCGCCACCCGGGGTCCACTGTGCAGAGATGGTACACTGCAACTAAACGTACAAATTGGTGAGGCTTGCAGCGAGCGTAAGAGATTCGCACTGAGCTAACGTCACTCAATAGAGTAGCACATGGCTGTGCCAATCGCACACAGCAACGGAAAAAGCTCTGCAGCACAGCTGTGTTATTGGCACACAGCAGCAGAGTGTATAGACACTAACACAAACCCTGTTGACTTCACAGGAGTTTGTTTACTCTGCAGCAAGGGAACCAATAGAGGACTCAGCAGGGGCCGGTATTCTAAAGGCTTTAGTGCCTGCCCTGAATACAAATACACAAGATCCTCGCCAGTTAAGATGGAATTCTAAAGGCACTGAGCCTGCTCTACCACATGTAGCAGAGTTAACACTACCGAAAGGTTCTAGAAACACACCAAACAGAAATGATATTAGCTCACCAAGGAGCGCACCAAAGATCCTTCTATAGTTTGTCAATCAGACAGAACCTTGCTCACTGGCCAATGTGGAGCCAGACCAGGACCTGAGCATGTGACAGGCGACCACCATTGAGATGTCAATCCACGAGCATGCTCTGTAGAGTGAAACCAGGACTTAGTCTCAGGAGTGACTACATGCTGCTGAGAATAGCCAGTTACTATCGCTGAACCTGGAGAGGCAGCAGTAACCAAGCGTACAGCCCAGCTCTGAGCAAGATGCTGAGATCAATATCTTTGCTCAGCAGCAATCACTGTTGTTGAGACTGAATGGGAAACTGCAGGAGAACACAACGCTTGGGATCCCTCCTGTGCAGAGGGAGAATCCTGGCGCCTAACACAAAGTAGATGTTCAAATTTAGTCTGAGTAGTCGTGAGTGTGGCCCGGATATTCTTCACCCTGATCCTCCTTCCTCCCACCATGCCAAGTGCCCTGAACCAACTGATCCTACACTTGGACTCTCTCAAGAGCTGTTCAGTTTTTCATATCAAGATTCTGCACTCTTGGCCAGTCAACTTGAAGTCAGGCCAGATGAGATAACATGTAGCGATGCCCAAAGCTTTGACCAGCACCGGTCACACGACGGCGATGGTGGGAAAGTGTTACAAGAGGTGGATGATGATGAGACACAATTGCCAGAAAGTCAGGAGGAGGAGCAGGGTGCGGATGTTAAAGACAAGGTGGTGGATGACATAGTGACTGACCCAACCTGGCAGGAGGACATGGAGAGCGAGGGTAGCAGCACACATGGGAAAGGAGGCATATCCACCCAAACAGGCAGAAAGAAGCAGTGTGGTGGCCCAGACAGAAGGCGTGCATCCGTTCCCCATAATACCAACATGAGGGAAGTTGCCATTTCAACTGTTAGATCTTCCTGAGTATGGTTATTTTTTAAAGACTTTGCCGATAACCCCAAACAGTCCATTTGCAGCACTTGCCATGCCCGCATCAGCAGGGGTAGCAAAACAACCAGCCTGACCACCACCAGCATGATCAGGCACATGGCAGCAAAGCACCTGACTTTGTGGGCCTACCCCCAGGATCCAGGAACACTGTCTGCAGTTGACACCACTGCTTCTTCCACTGTTTTGCGTAGAAGCCAATCCCCAGTCCACCGTGCATGTGAAGATGCCTCTCGCCCTGCAACTGTTCTTGCCCACAGTCAAGCAGCACCATCATCAAGCCTGTCCACGCCCTTGTCCCAGCACAGACTTCAGTTGTCTATACCCCAGTCTTTGGAATGCAAGCAGAAATACCCAGACAACGTCCCACAGGCCACAGTCCTAAATGCTAATATTTCTCTTCTGCTTGCACTAGAAATGTTGCCTTTTAGGCTCGTTGAGACGGAAGCTTTCCACAACTTGATGGTGGTGGCCGTCCCAAGGTACTCGGTCCCCAGTTGCCACTATTTTTCCTGGTGTGCCATGCCGGCATTACATCAGCATGTGTCCCACAACATTACCCATGCACTCAGCAATGCTGTTACAGGGAAAGTCCACCTAACCATGGACACGTGGGCATGGATGGTACATCTCACTGATGGCACACTGGGTTAACATGGTGGAAGCTGGGACACAGTCGGACCTTGGGATGGAATACATCCTCCCCATGCTGAGGATTGCTGGCCCTACATCAATCAGGGTTGCCCCCACATTCTACAGCTCCTGCATCTCCTCCTCCTCTTCATCCTCCATCTCTGAAATCAACACATCAGTCATAAGCTGGAAGCACTGCAGCACTGCCTCAGCCAAGCGGCAAAAGGCTGTGCTGAAGCTAATCTGCATAGATGATAAACCGCACAATGCAGAAGAGTTGTGGACAGCACTGAAAGAGCAGTCAGATGCTTGGATGACACCGCTGAACCTACAGCCAGGCATGGTCGTGTGTGACAAATGGCTGGAACCTGGTGGGCACTCTGAGGCAAGGTGAGCTAACACATGTACATTGCTTGGCCCATGTGCTTAACATTGTGGTTCAACGTTTTCTGAAAAGCTACCCAGAGCTTCTGGATCTGCTAGTGAAAGTATGCCATCTGTCTGCCCATTTTAGAAAGTCAGCTACGGCTTCAGCCACCCTTGCCGTGCTTCAGCAGCGTTTGCCGCTTCCAGCTCACTGACTGGTGTGTGATGTCTCCACACTCTGGAACTCTACGCCACATATGTTGGAAAGGATTTGTGAGCAGAAGAGGGCAGTTGTTGACTACCAACATTTTTTGCTACTAGGCAGCCAACCCCTCTAATGTTTGGGCGAGTGGGGGGTTGCTCTCATCAGTAGCTTGCACCTGTGGTGTTTTAGCATTTATTATCGGGGCCTGCTGCACCCTGTGAGTGCATTTGTCATTTGACAAGGCTTTGGTGAGTCTGCTCTTCATGTTGTGTTTTTTTGAGTTTTCCTATGTTAGCTATTTTTGATATTAGAGTAGGACTTGCAAGTTGATGAGGACCCTTGACGTTGGGTTGCAAGCTTATCCATTTTGGCCAAAATTGTAACTAATACCTCATCTAATGTATTATATACATTATTTAATTTTTCATCTTTCTTGCACTTTTTATCATCTTTTTGCAGGGTGCGGCAGGGCCCCTTTATGCTGTTCCTTGTGTGTTGCATGTATATATATAGTGCTGGAAGGCCCGCCTGCTAATACTATGGGCATGATTAATAGGTTGTCCAGACACTGTGCATCACATTTATCTGTGTGAATAGTGTCTTATGAAAGCCTTACCTGTGTGCATTTTTGTTACTAGGCAGGCAACCCCTCTAATGTTTGTGCGAGTGGGTGGTTGCTCTCATCAGTAACTTGCACCTGTGCTGCTTTAGCATTTATTATCGGGGGCCTGCTGCACCCTGCGAGTGCATTTGTCATTTGACAAGGCTTTGGTGAGTCTGCTCTTCATTTTGGGTTTTCTGAAAAGCTACCCGGAGCTTCTGGATCTGCTAGTGAAAGTACGCCATCTGTCTGCCCATTTTAAAAAGTCAGCTACGGCTTCAGCCGCACTTGCCATGCTTCAGCAGCGTTTGCAGCTTCCAGCTCACCGACTGGTGTGTGATGTCCCCACGCTCTGGAACTCTATGCTGCATATGTTGGAAAGGAATTGTGAGCAGAAGAGGGCAGTTGTTGACTACCAACATCAACAAGGTTGTCAATATTCAGTTCAGACTCCACACATAAGATGTCTGGAGTGGACATGGATGTCAGACATATGTACCATCCTCCAAAACTTTGAGGACTACACCAAGATGGTGAACGGCGATGACGCCATAATTAGCATCACCATCCCGCTTCTCAGCATTCTGAAAACCTCTCTGCTCACAATTAAAGAGGATGCATTGCAGGCAGAACACGAGGACATGGAGCAAGGAACTATACAGGGGATTACACTCAGCCCAGCCTCATGTCTTCTCAATGTGGATTGGTAAGCAATGAGGAGGAGGAGGAAAAACAGGAGCTACTTTCATGTGCTATAGACTGTACTACAAGCACAGCTGTCATACCGTCTGTTCAGCTGGGATGGCCTCAGTACAGGGAGGATGAGGAGGAGGAGGACAGCATGGTCAGCTGTCCTGTTGGTGAGGACACGGAAGTCTTGCCTGTTAGCAGATTGGCACGCATTGCTGACTTTATGTTGCGCCGGGTTTCACGTGACCCTCACATTATTACAATTTTGGGTGACACTCATTACTTGTTGGTGACACTTCTAGACCCATGCTACAAAGAGAACTTTCAATCTCTTATGCCAGAGGTAGAAAGGTGTACTAAAATGTTTCAGTACCAGAGGGCCCTTGTAGCGGAATTACCTAGAAAATTCCCATGTGAGAACGCTGGCAGCAGATGTCAGATTTTGTTTTACAACCAAGGAGTCCAATTGAGAGAGACAGAAGTACCGTCCAGCTCAGGCAGGGGAACAATGGCAAAGTTCTGGGACAGTTTTCTCAGACCTTCCCATCTTGACGGCACAGGGGCAAGGGGTGCTGTCATAAGAAATTCAATGTTTGGGAGGATGGTGAGGGAGTACCTTGCAGATCGTACAAATGTCCTCCCTGATTCCTCTGTGCCTTTTAATTATTGGGTATCCAAGCTGGACACGTGGCATCAACTGGCTCTCTATGCCTTGGAGGTCCTGCTGCTGCTAGCATTCTGTCAGAGCAGGTTTTTAGTGCCGCTGAAGGAATTATAACAAATAAGCGCATCCGCCTGTCAACTGAAAATGCTGACAGGCTGACTCTTATAAAAATGAACAAGGGCTGGATTGGGAAAGACTTCTGTTCACCACCAAGTGAAAACAACAAAACATAACCTCAAATACATTCTCTCTTTTGGGAGGTGTATTCTCATGCACCTCTTCACAACAACACATGGGTGTATGCTTCCAGATTTCATCTGTTTGCTGTTATCCTCCTCCTTATCCTCATCCTCATCATCCAGAACCACTAGATGACCAAGATAAACGTGCTCTGTACCGTTATAGGCTGGTGAAATTTGGTCAAGGTGGCTGTGATGGCACTATTTTACTTATTTAAAAAAGGATCCCCCCATTGGGGAATTGTATGCAAGCTCATGCCCTCCATTACAAGTCTCAGAAACCTGCACCCCTACATTGGGCCTACTTCTTAACTCTGTTTCCTGCAATGTCTCTTCCTTATCTCCGACGACATGACCTGGGTAAACGTGTTCTGTACTGTTATAGGCCACAGAATTTTGAACAAGGGGGGCTGTGATGGAAATAGTATATTTTTAAAAAAGGTACCCCCATTGGTGAAACCACATCCTTGTTGGCAAAGACTTCATAACATTTGTGTACCTTAAAGAGCTCGTTTGAAAAGATCCTTTTTGTGTTGCCTGGTTGCTCACATTTGAGACAATACACTTCATGTAAATTTGATAAAGCAATGCTGTTACTTTGTCTCACTAGTTCAATACAAATATTTCTTTGTCCATTCTTTTAGTTTCTCTCCTTGAGAGCCATAACTTTGGCTGCATCAAATGAACAAATGGCGAATATACACATAGCGATTTGGAATCCAGATTAAAATACTGTATAGTACTATAATACTATTCAATCATACTATTCCTTGAATTTTGTACTTTGCAATAAAATTGCATTGTATTGCAAGTATTAGCCTTTTTTAAAGCAATATCTTAACCTTAATGTTAAAAACATGTCAAATAAAATTGCCAAATTCTCCTGTAAATAATTCTGCAAAGAGGGAACCATCATACTATTAAAAAATACAAGTGGATTTTCATGGGCCCATCCAATATGTGGTATCAAAGGCGTAATGGGGTGCATATGACTATGCAGCAGGGCTGGCCTTGCTGCCAATGTGTAAAACAAAGGAGTACGTGTGTACAAAATGAATATTGTGAAGTGGATTATCATGGGCCCATCCAGTATGTGGGTTCCAAGGCGTAATGGGGTACATATGAATTGGTAGCAGGGCAGGCTTTGCATTCAATGCAACATTTTTTCAGAAGGCCCTCCTGGACATCTTATGAAAGGGGTATTGTGGTGCATTGTAATTCTTGGCAGCCCATCCACTCACAGCATAGGCAACAACAGACCCACTGTTTAATAATGGCCCTTTAAGAAGATTAATGCCGCCTAATGCACCAGTAATAATAGGCTCTGTGACTTTAAGAGTCCCTCCTTCATAAATGAAACAAGATGGGTCTGCCTATGTGACACACACCACATGGCCAGCTAGGGTTGTTAAATGTTACAATGACATTTCCCAGTGAATACATTTGTAGTGATTGAAAGCAATGTTAACCCCTTCCCGACCCATGACGCCACGTAGGCGTCATGAAAACCCGTGCCAATCCGACCCATGACGCCTATGTGGCGTCATGGAATGATCGCGTCCCTGCAGATCGGGTGAAGGGGTTAACTCCTATTTTACCCGATCTGCAGGGAGAGGGGGAGTGGTACTTCAGCCCAGGGGGGGTGGCTTCACCCCCCGTGGCTACGATCGCTCTGATTGGCTGTTGAAAGTGAAACTGCCAATCAGAGCGATTTGTAATATTTCACCTAAAAAACTGGTGAAATATTACAATCCAGCCATGGCCGATGCTGCAATATCATCGGCCATGGCTGGAAAACCTGAAGTGCCCCCCCCCACGCCCACCGATCGCCCCCCCCGTCCTCCGTTATGGGGTCCGGTCCCCTCCGTCCGCCTGCCGGCTCCCCCGATCTCCTGTCCGCTCCCTCCTTGCCCAGACCCACCCCCCCTGTGCTCCGTTCCCCCCCCCCCGTGCTCCGATCCACCCCCCCACCACCCCTTCATACTTACCGATCCTCCCGGTGTCCGGCCGTCTCCTCGCTGGGCGCCGCCATGTTGGAAAATGGCGGGCGCATGCTCAGTACGCCCGCCGAATCTGCCAGTCGGCAGATTCCTTACAGGTACATTTTGATCGCTGTGGTAGGTTCTATCACAGCGATCAAAATAAAAAAATAATAAATAACACCCCCCCCCCCCTTTATCACCCCCATAGGGACAATAATAAAATAAAGAATTTTTTTTTTTTTTTTTCCACTAGGGTTAGGATTAGAACTAGGGTTAGAACTAGGGGTAGGGTTAGGGGTAGGGTTAGGGTTACGGGTAGGGTTAGGGGTAGGGTTATGGCATGTGCACACAGAGCGGATCGGCCGCGGATCCGCAGCGAATTGGCAGCGGATCCGCAGCGGATGGGCCGCGGATCGGCAGCGGATCCGCAGCGGATCGGCAGGGGATCCGCAGCGGATCCGCAGCGGATTGGCAGCGGATCCGCAGCGTATCGGCCGCGGATCCGCAGCGGATCGGCCGCGGATCCGCAGCGGATTGACAGCGGATCCGCAGGGGATTGGCCGCGGATCCGCAGCGGATTGGCCGCGGATCCGCAGCGGATTGGCCGCGGATCCGCAGCGGATTGGCCGCGGATCCGCAGCGGATTGGCCGCGGATCCGCAGCGGATTGGCCGCTGCGAATTCGAAGCAGTTTTCCATCAGGTTTACAGTACCATGTACACCTAAGGAAAACCAAATCCGCTGTGCCCATGGTGCGGAAAATTCCGTGCAGAAACGCTGCGTTGTATTTTCCGCAGCATGTCAATTCTTTGTGCGGATTCCGCAGCGTTTTACACCTGTTCCTCAATAGGAATCCGCAGGTGAAATCCGCACAAAAAAACACTGGAAATCTGCTGTAAATCCGCAGGTAAAACGCAGTGCCTTTTACCTGCAGATTTTTCAAAAATCGTGCGGAAAAATCTCACACGAATTCGCAACGTGGGCACATAGCCTTAGGGTTAGGGTTGGAATTAGAGTTAGGGTTGGAATTAGGGCTAGGGTTTGAAATAGGGTTAAGATTAGGCTTGTGGTTAGGGTTACGGATAGGGTTAGGGGTGTGTTGGGGTTACAGTTGTGGTTAGGGTTGGGATTAGGGCTACGGTTGGGATTAGGGTTAGGATTAGGGTTGGAATTAGGGTTACGGGTGTGTTGCGGTTAGGGTTGTGGTTAGGGGTGTGTTGGGGTTAGGTTTGTGATTAGGGTTATGGCTACAGTTGGGATTAGGATTAGGGGTGTGTTGGGGTTAGTGTTGAAGTTAGAATTGAGGGGTTTCCACTGTTTAGGCACATCAGGGGTCTCCAAACGCAACATGGCGCCACCATTGATTCCAGCCAATCTTGCATTCAAAAAGTCAAATGGTGCTCCCTCCCTTCCAAGCCCCGACGTGCGCCCAAACAGTGGTTTACCCCCACATTTGGGGTACCAGCGTACTCAGGACAAACTGGGCAACAACTGTTGGGGTCCAATTTATCCTGTTACCCTTGCAAAAATAAAAAATTACTTGCTAAAACATAATTTTTGAGGAAAGAACAATTATTTTTTATTTTCACGGCTCTGCGTTATAAACTTCTGTGAAGCACTTGGGGGTTGAAAGTGCTCACCACACATCTAGGTAAGTTCCTTCGGGGGTCTAGTTTCCAAAATGGGGTCACTTGTGGGGTGTTTCTACTGTTTAGGCACATCAGGGACTCTGCAAATGCAATGTGACGCCCGCAGACCATTCCATCAAAGTCTGCATTTCAAATGTCACTACTTCCCTTCCGAGCCCTGACGTGCGCCCAAACAGTGGTTTACCCCCACATATGGGGTATCAGCATACTCACAACAAACTGGGCAACAAATATTGGGGTCCAAATTCTCCTGTTACCCTTGTGAAAATAAAAAATTGCTTGCTAAAACATCTTTTTTGAGGAAAGAAAAATGATTTTTTATTTTCACGGCTCTGCGTTGTAAACTTCTGTGAAGCACTTGGGGGTTGAACGTGCTCACCACACATCTAGATAAGTTCCTTGGGGGGTCTAGTTTCCAAAATGGGGTCACTTGTGGGGTGTTTCTACTGTTTAGGCACATCAGGGACTCTGCAAATGCAATGTGACGCCCGCAGACCATTCCATCAAAGTCTGCATTTCAAATGTCACTACTTCCCTTCCGAGCCCTGACGTGCGCCCAAACAGTGGTTTACCCCCACATATGGGGTATCAGCATACTCACAACAAACTGGGCAACAAATATTGGGGTCCAAATTCTCCTGTTACCCTTGTGAAAATAAAAAATTGCTTGCTAAACATCTTTTTTGAGGAAAGAAAAATGATTTTTTATTTTCACGGCTCTGCGTTGTAAACTTCTGTGAAGCACTTGGGGGTTGAACGTGCTCACCACACATCTAGATAAGTTCCTTGGGGGGTCTAGTTTCCAAAATGGGGTCACTTGTGGGGGGTTTCTACTGTTTAGGCATATCAGGGGCTCTGCAAACGTAACATGATGCCCGCAGACCATTCCATCAAAGTCTGCATTCCAAAACGTCACTACTTCCCTTCCGAGCCCCGGCATGTGCCCAAACAGTGGTTTACCCCCACATATGGGGTATCAGCGTACTCAGGAGAAACTGGACAACAACTTTTGGGGTCCAATTTCTCCTGTTACTCTTGCAAAAATAAAAAATTCTGGGCTAAAAAAATATTTTTGAGGAAAGGAAACACATTTATTATTTTCACGGCTCTGCGTTATAAACTTCTGTGAAGCATTTGGGGGTTCAAAGTGCTCACCACACATCTAGATAAGTTCCCTTGGGGGTCTAGTTTCCAAAATGGAGTCACTTGTGGGGAGTTCCTACTGTTTAGGCACATCAGGGGCTCTGCAAACGCAACCTGATGCCCGCAGAGCATTCCATCAAAGTCTGCATTTCAAAACGTCACTACTTCCCTTCCGAACCCCGACGTGTGCCAAAACAGTGGTTTACCCCCACATATGGGGTATCAGCGTACTCAGGAGAAACTGGTCAACAACTTTTGGGGTCCAATTTCTCCTGTTACTCTTGCAAAAATAAAAAAATTCTGGGCTAAAAAATATTTTTGAGGAAAGGAAACACATTTTTTATTTTCACGGCTCTGCGTTATAAACTTCTGTGAAGCACTTGGGGGTTCAAAGTGCTCACCACACATCTAGATTAGTTCCTTGGGAGGTCTAGTTTCCAAAATGGGGTCACTTGTGCGGGAGCTCCAATGTTTAGGCACACAGGGGCTCTCCAAACGCGACATGGTGTCCGCTAATGATTGGAGCTAATTTTCCATTCAAAAAGCCAAATGGCGTGCCTTCCCTTCCGAGCCCTGCCGTGCGCCCAAACAGTGGTTTACCCCCACATATGGGGTATCACCGTACTCAGGACAAACTGGACAACAAAATTTGGGGTCCAATTTCTCCTATTACCCTTGGGAAAATAAAAAATTCTGGGCTAAAAATCATTTTTGAGGAAAGAAAATTTATTTTTTTATTTTCACGGCTCTGCGTTATAAACTTCTGTGAAGCACCTGGGGGTTATAAGTGCTCACTATGCATCTAGATAAGTTCCTTGGGGGGTCTAGTTTCCAAAATGGGGTCACTTGTAGGGGAGCTCCAATGTTTAGGCACACAGGGGCTCTCCAAACGCGACATGGTGTCCGCTAACGATTGGAGCTAATTTTCCATTCAAAAAGTCAAATGGGACGCCTCCCCTTCCGAGCCTTGCCGTGCACCCAAACAGTGGTTTACCCCCACATATGAGGTATCGGCATACTCAGGAGAAATTGCCCAACAAATTTTAGGATTCATTTTATCCTGTTGCCCATGTGAAAATGAAAGAATTGAGGCTAAAAGAAATTTTGTGTGAAAAAAAAGTACTTTTTCATTTTTGCGGATCAATTTGTGAAGCACCTGGGGGTTTAAAGTGCTCACTATGCCTCTAGATGAGTTCCTTGGGGGGTCTAGTTTCCAAAATGGGGTCACTTGTGGAGGAGCTCCAATGTTTAGGCACACAGGGGCTTTCCAAACGCGACATGGTGTCCGCTAACGATGGAGATAATTTTTCATTCAAAAAGTCAAATGGCGCTCCTTCCCTTCCGAGCCTTACCATGTGCCCAAACAGTGGTTTACCCCCACATGTGAGGTATTGGTGTACTCAGGAGAAATTGCCCAACAAAATTTAGGATCCATTTTATCCTGTTGCCCATGTGAAAATGAAAAAATTGAGGCTAAAATAATTTTTTTGTGAAAAAAAAGTACTTTTTCATTTTTACGGATCAATTTGTGAAGCACCTGGGGGTTTAAAGTGCTCACTATGCTTCTAGATAAGTTCCTTGAGGGGTCTAGTTTCCAAAATGGGGTCACTTGTGGGGGAGCTCCAATGTTTAGGCACACGGGGGCTCTCCAAACGTGACATGGTGTCCGCTAAAGATTGGAGCCAATTTTTCATTCAAAAAGTCAAATGGCGCTCCTTCCCTTCCGAGCCCTGCCGTGCGCCCAAACAGTGGTTTACCCCCACATATGAGGTATCAGCGTACTCAGGACAAATTGGACAACAACGTTCATGGTCCAGTTTCTCCTTTTACCGCTGGGAAAATAAAAAAATTGTTGCTAAAAAATCATTTTTGTGACTAAAAAGTTAAATGTTCATTTTTTACTTCCATGTTGCTTCTGCTGCTGTGAAACACCTGAAGGGTTAATAAACTTCTTGAATGTGGTTTTGAGCACCTTGAGGGGTGCAGTTTTTAGAATGGTGTCACTTTTGGGTATTTTCAGCCATATAGAACCCTCAAAATGACTTCAAATGTGAGGTGGTCCCTAAAAAAAATGGTTTTGTAAATTTTGTTGTAAAAATGAGAAATCACTGGTCAAATTTTAACCCTTATAACTTCCTAGCAAAAAAAAAAATTGTTTCCAAAATTGTGCTGATGTAAAGTAGACATGTGGGAAACGTTATTTATTAACTATTTTGTGTCACATAACTCTCTGGTTTAACAGAATAAAAATTCAAAATGTGAAAATTGCAAAATTTTCAATTTTTTTGCCAAATTTCCGTTTTTTTCACAAATAAACTCAGAAATTATCGACCTAAATTTACCACTAACATGAAGCCCAATATGTCACGAAAAAACAATCTCAGAATCGCTAGGATCCGTTGAAGCGTTCCTGAGTTATTACCTCATAAAGGGACACTGGTCAGAATTTCAAAAAACGGCAAGGTCATTAAGGCCAAAATAGGCTGGGTCATGAAGGGGTTAAAGTTGAAAAACGCTTCAAAAATGCTGCACTAAGGGTGGTTTCACACTTGCGTTTTTGTCTGCAGCGTTTTTTGCACAAAAAAACGCATGCGTTTTTTCCCTATATTTAACATTGAAAACGCATGCATTTTTTTGTACGCGTTTGGTCGCGTTTTCAAACGCATGCGTTTTTTTCTGCATGCGTTCATTTTCAGAAATGCTACCTGCAGTATTTTCCTGCGCGTTTTTTTGCCGCGAAAAAACGCATGCGTTTTTTCGCGGCAAAAAAATGCATTGCTGTCTATGTAAACGCATGCGTTTTTAAGCACATGCATTTGTTTGCGTTAAAAATGCATGCGTTTTTATTGGAAAAAAACAGAAAACACACTGAAAAGTCACCCACCACCATCAAGGTGATAAAGGGATCCAAACCCTAACCCTAACCCTACCCCTAACCTCACCCCTAACCATTTAATGAACATTTTCTGACAGTCATAGTGCCACGTATTTCAGTGCCACGTATTTCAGTGCCACGTATTTCAGTGCCACGATATTTCAGTGCCACGTATTTCAGTGCCACGTATTTCAGTGCCACGATATTTCAGTGCCACGATATTTCAGTGCCACGTATTTCAGTGCCACGTATTTAAGTGCCACGATATTTCAGTGCCACGTATTTCAGTGCCACGATATTTCAGTGCCACGTATTTCAGTGCCACGTATTTAAGTGTCACGATATTTCAGTGCCACGTATTTCAGTGCCACGTATTTAGGGTAGGGTTAAGTGTAGGGTTAAATGTGTGGCACTGAAATATCATGGCATTTACGTGAAATACGTGGCACTTAAATACGTGGCACTTATATACGTGGCACTTAAATACATGGCACTTATATACGTGGTACTTATATACGTGGCACTTATATACGTGGCACTTATATACGTGGCACTTACGTGGCACTTAAATACGTGGCACTTATATACGTATATACGTATATACGTATATAAATGTATTTCAGTGCCACGCATTTCAGGTTAGGGTTAGGGTTAGGGGTAGGGTTAGGGGTAGGGTTAGGGGTATGGTTAGGGTTAGGGGTAGGGTTAGGGGTAGGGTTAGGGTTTTTTTGTTTTTTCTTGTTTTCTTGTGTTTTTCTATAAAAACGCATGCGTCTAAAAAACGCATGCGTTTTACCGCGTTTACAAGCGTTTTTTCACACATGCGTTTTTTAAAAAAATCCATGCAGATAAAAACGCAAGTGTGAAACCAGCCTAAGCCTAAGTGGGGGAGGAAATTTTTGGTCTGAGGTTAATTATTTGGCCTTACAGGCAAGTCATTAACCTGTAAAGGATGTGCCTTAACATATTTCCCAGCAAAATCTGTTTTGGTTTTGTTCTAGTGTGTTTTTTGTGGCACCGGGAAAAATGGCATGAATCTCAGAAAAAATAGTTTAAAGCTGTGAACTAGGAGTCAGGAATGCTTCCATCATCATCCATGATGTTCCTCTATCACTTGAGCAGTGTTTCCATCAATTTCAGACGTTTTTAGACCTTAAAAGGACCCCCGGGGGGATCGCGGTAAAAATACTCGGGTCTCCCATAGACTTACATTGGGCTCGTTGCTCGGGTCGAGTACCCTAGTATTCCAATCTGTTTGACCCTAGCAACGAGCACCTGAGCATTTTAGTGTTCGCTCATCACTACCTATCACTCATCCACCAGTTACTGATCAAACGTTAAGCAAGAAATAATGCTCCAAGACCTGTCCATTGCTTAAATATGGCATGGTTTATGGACCATGCTATTAGCACAATTAATTTAAATTGTGAAATGTGGACTCTTGGCTGGAGCACAATACCTGTCCAAAATAATTCAAACATAAAATGTGACTTGCATTATGTAGCATGGAAGTAACAGAATTTTATTTTACTGTGGATGAGCCTTGTATACAGCAGAATCTGAGCACAAAAGAATTACAACCTCAGATGTGACAACAGTATTAACAGAACAATTTTAGATTATTTATCATGTTTACCCTTGTATGGAGAACAATATCTGCTCCAAAGAATGAAAAGATGAAATGTAGCCTGCTTTAGGTAGCACAATAGTAAGAAAAACAATTTTTATTTTATCATGTGTACCACTGTATGGAGAACAATATCAGCACCCAAAAAATTTAAACTGATATGTAGCCTGCTGTATAACATTACTAACAGAAGAAAGTATTTTTTTTTACTGCGGATGAGGCCTGTATACACTCGAATATATGCTCAAAACAACTTCAAACACAGATCGAGCCTGCTGTATCAAATTTGTAAAAGAAAAAATTGTTTGTTTATTTAGTTTGGATAAGCTCTGCAGACAGTTGAATTTCACCGCCACTAAATGACAAGGTGGTATACGGCGTGCTGTATCTCATTGTCAACAGAACAATTTCAACACCACAAAATAAAAAAGGTGGGATATATCAGGCTGTATCATGTTTAGCAACAGAATTTTTTTTTATTTTTTTACTATGCAACAACTGTGCAGAGCAACTACTACAGATTTTCTTCAGCAAAAAATAACTGTTTTTTAGGCTTTGATCACCTGATCTCTCATGATCATCTACCATGTTGATTTTTTTTCTATTTTTATTACATTTTTTGAAGCATCAGTCATCTTCTGATTTTACAACTTTTAGTGTATACAAAAATGCTACAACACAGAGATGGCATCTGCATAACTATCACATAATTATCTTCCTATGCCTCAAGTAAGAAATAACCCTTTGAGAAATCCAGGTCTCAATGACTATTATAGTCATAATATCATGAACACAATAAATTACTTGTTTTGCCCTCACGGGACTACTGTGAAATACGTGTCTTCCTCTATATAAGACATTCTGTCTATAAAATATTTTATATCTTAATACAAATGTGAACTAGAAGATCGTGGGAATTGTAAGTAAAGATATATTCTTAGTGCGACTGCGATACAACTTTTTTTTAAACATACTGTAATTCTGTAATCATACAAGAAGTTCTACTGTCACTACTCACCACTTATATCATAGACATTAACAGAAACTGACCTAACATTTTCATAATTAGTTCAAAATATTATTTTTATCAATTCACAAAATGTAATCCATTTCAAAATTAAAGTTTTTATTTTATTTTTCATAACTGGAATAACATTTAAATCAATTTCATAAAGTATTCCCATTTCTTTATCATATTAATACAAAATAGTATTTTACAAGCTTCACATTTTTTCTTAAAATTTCATATTACTGTAAATGTTTATAAAAATTATACAAAATTAATAGATAAAAAGATGAACAAATAGTTAATAATTCCTAAATCACTTTTATACTTCTGTTTTGTTATAATGAAATACAATTATAAAAAAATTTTACAAACATATATATTTTGTTAAATATCAGAATTAAGAAGTAGAGACTCGACAGCTTTTTCTTCTGACAAACTATAATGCGCACAATTTTGGATAATTTAAAAAATTTTTGAAACTTACGGTAAGAGATAAAAACACTCTATAAAAATCTATAAAAACGTCCTATGTATTTTGTTACTTTTGTTATTTTTTCTCTTTTCAGAATTTTTAGGTGTGACTAAGGTGTAATTTTAAATGATCAAATACAATATATTTAAAGAAAATATTTGTATTTATCAAAATTTTAAATTTGGATAGAATTAAAATACTGTCATATAATTACAATTCTTGTCAGGATAACAATTTTGGATACAATAAAATAAATTAAAGCAAAAAATAAAATTGTATCTCTTTTTAAAATGATATTCCTCTAACTAAATTCTCATTCTGGCCCATAAGTCTGTTAACAATGTCTCTTAATATGCTGAATATGTGTATGACAAATTGATATAGGGTATATTGTGTAGTTGATATTATTTTTCCGCAGCTGTGAATCGAAAGCTACCGAAATATGGCTCAAATGTGCATATTAGTTATGGAGACTCTTCTGTTCCACCATATGTCAGTTATCTACTCCATGAGTCAGATGTGTAGATTACCTGTTATGTCAGACCAAGAGGGGATAAGTCAACCTGGAGATATTATGTTAGGAGTCTTACTACCGCTTAACTCTGAAAAGATCTTCCAAAAACTGACATTCGATGTCCGGCCAACTAAGACTACATGTAGATTGTAAGTAAGGCTTAAGCTGTTAATTATTATTAACATAATATATTTATATCTAAAAAATATCAATCTTGCTTTCCTTTTCTAAAGATATAATTAAATAGCATTTAAAGGGTTTGTGTGGCTACAGAATATATTGATGAACTCTACAAAGGTCTCAACAAAATAAGATGGGTCGAGGTTCAAAGCTCAGCACCTGCACCGACAACGGCCGAAGCAAATACCAGCTGATCATTGGGGTGTTGAATATCAGACCCCAACCTATCAAATATTGATGACCTCTCATAGAGATGGTCTATACGTTGTGACCTTTAAGATTTTTTTTTAAATTAGTGTTCATAGATTAAAGTCTAAATAAAAATATATTAACAAGCCAGCTCAATGTCAGAACCAAGAAGTATCAGTATAGGTTAATTTATAGGAAATGCTTTGGAATTCTTATATAAAATTATCTGGTGGAGAAGGTTCCCCAATTGGCACTGGTGTTTCCTTTTCAATGTTTTCAATACATATGAGTGAATAAATTTGGAGTGGATTTAAATTCCACTGAAATTTTCCAAAATACGCATTCGTCAAAATGTGGATTTCATTGTGGATTCAGGAATTCAGCATTTTTGAACCACAAAGGGCCAACAAAAGGTTAAAAAAAATCCTTTTACTCCTCTTACTGTATCAGTTCAATATTAACGGTTTGGTCCAGATTGCATCTGATTCCCATTGCTTGTGCTGATATCCTCAGGTCTCTCATGCTAGGCCAGGACTCTTGGCTCTGATGGTGGTCACGGGGGTTCTGTCTATGTGACAAAAATCTCAACCTCCGCTTTGTGATGTCATGATGTGGTGGCCTCTTGTGCACTTGTGCAGAAACCCAGGTCTCTTCAATTCCAGAGGTTTTTGGCTGGGAGCGAGAGTCCTGGGGATTTGCCACGGAGTTACCACAACAGAGGAGTACCAGAAGACCACAGCGTCTGATGGCTCCTGTTTGGCCGCTGAGAAGAAGCACTACTCCAGGGTATTAAATGTTATTGTTTTCTTTCAGCAGGACAGGGGTTAATCAGGCATGTGGAAAGCCCTGCTTTCAGCTGTGCTCCATTAACCACTCCTCTTTCCTATAAAAGCTAGGCCTGCTGGCCAGATCCTTGTCTGAGATAGCACTTGCTAGATAGTCCTGGAGAGTGAGAAGCTGGTGTCTGGAGAGCTGGAGGAGTTTTTTGTGTGACTGTTGCTTCATTTGTACGCTTGGAAATTCCTCATCCTTACCTGCCTTATTTTCTTCCCCCGTCCTTCACACCCTGGTGAATACCTCTGCTTTTTGTGAAAGTATATTTGTGTGAGTGGAATTTTCTTTTACCCTTGTCTTTGTTCTCTTGTCTGTCGGGTTTGTGTACTGCGGTACATGTTAGCATTGAAGTACAATAGCAATGGGACATAGACAGAAAGCTAAAAAGCAGACATAAACCCCTAATGAATGACTGGGGCATATCACTTGCTGGTATCAATCATATATGAAGGAGATATATACATCAGTTATGTCCTTCTAAAGTTCAAATATCTAATTGTCAACATTACTCAGGCACGGGTATGAAATAGAAGATACAGTCATAGTGTCAAACGCAGCCTTGAAAAAATGCCACCAGATTATAGAAAAGCATTCAAATAAGTCATGGTAGCTAGAATTGTAATAAAGGGTCAGTCAGGAAGAGTAAAAAATAGCACAGTAGAATATTCGATAATATCTAGTCATTGGTCAAGGCACATAGTCATATTTAGATAGATCATTGGATATAACTACCTGTAGCCATGATTGGTCTGTTGGTACGCACCCCGACACGTGCTTCTGCAGCTTCATCAGGTGGGGTTTATGTTTGCTTATTAGTTTTCTGTCTAGATCTCATTGCAATTGTACTTCTGTGTAATTGCTATTCATTATACTTTGTAGGTTCTGTGGTAACAAATTACTAAACCAGTTCAGCTTGAGGAACATTTCTAGCAACCAACAGACTATTTGTGTGATATCTAGCAATATACAGTATTTTTAAGGATTATTAGAGTCCTGTTAGACATAATGGAGCTTTATTTGTGGATAAATTATCTGTCCATGAAAAAATATTCCAAATTACCTAGAGAATTTTCCATCCGGTAGAGTGGAGCATCAATGGTAGTCTTGTACGGTAGTACGTTCCACTTTGGTAATTTTCTGCCACTCCTCTGATATAATCATTAATCATAGCTAAGCCTAGAAAGGACTAAAAGTCTTTATAACTTATCCTGCAATATTATTTTGCCCTCTAGATGAATTTAACATTTGAGTGATTTTCTTCTGCTTTGTTGAAGATTCAGTTTGGAATATTATCACCGGTTTCAGACATTCTTGTTCACCGTTGAGGAACTCAACCGAGACCCAAATATTCTGCCAAATGTGACAGTAGGATTTCAGATGTATGACACATGTGATATACCTCACTATGAATTACAAGGGGCTTTACAGTTCCTGACTGACTCTAGTACAACTATCGCCAACAACCAGTGTAATTCTCGACCAATGTTCCCTGCTGTCATTGGGTCCACAGTTTCCGCCAATTCAATCATCTTGGCTCATGTTTTAGGGACCTTCAGATATCCACAGGTAAGCAGCTTTTAAAAATCAGCTATAAAGGGCAGGAAATGGCAGCACATAACCCTCCTCTGTTCAGCTATCCAGCACAACTCACTTCTGTTGCAGTCCTTGAGTGGAAAAGTGAGCATCTTTAAGGCTCTGAGTTGGCAGAATTTTTGAAGTTCAAATGCAGTGGGCACTTCAAGAGGAAATAATTTCATGAAATGCTCCATCTTTGGGATTTTTTTCATTTCCCTAAACATTTCTAGAGTTTTTTTTTTATCCTGAAACATTTTTGACAGCCTTTTGATGCACAGTATATTGCCTGGTTTGAAGCAGACTTTGAAGTTCTGATAGAAATGACATGCACTTTTTTTTGCAATTTTTTTTGTTTTTCCACTAGAAACTTTTCTGAATCCTTAGGATCAACAAGGACCTGAGCATGTAATAAAATATTGTGACTTATAAGCACCCAAATATTCTACAGACAAAAAAAACCCCAAAATAATGCACTAAAGTCTCATAAAACTGAATCTTTTATTAAATTAAATCTAATAAATATGCAACAACAAACTGATAAAAAGCAGAGTAACCCAATAGAGGACCATATAGCAATGTATAGTAAAGCAGTAAGTTATAGTGCACTTCCCCTCACAAAGCCGTACAAGTTGTGGCGATACGTGTGGCGCCGCTTCTGGGCCATCCACCCTAGTCCTGGTTAACTAGGATTTGCTCCCATATAGGACCAATCCACACCAGTGTGAGTTTCCCTCAGGTTACTGTTTTTTTTGGTGACTGGCATTATTGCACCAACAGTTGTGTTTTCAACTGTCTATCGTGAGTGATTGCCTTTCCTTTCCACCATGTTTTGGGTTTGCACACCATTACCTACATGCTGGACATCATGCTTATGAGGGTCCCTCAATAACCATTTTTTTTCTCTGCAGCTTGGTTGCTGTTGATTTCATGATGCCTTATTGATTTATGAGGGTTACATTGGGGAACTGTTCCTTTTTCATTTATTGTTTTCTCATTTAGTATATGTTATATGACATTGCTTAACCCTGAATGTACCAAATATTATATGACAGTAAGCATATGACACTTTATATATTGCATTATATGGTGTCACATATCTTGCAATGTGCTGTTTTCCCTTTATTTATATTCTCAGGACTATGGAGTGTGTGTACCCACATCTGTTTTTAATTGTTTTATTTCACTTGCTACTTTGTAAGCTAAATAAAGATTTTTCACTATTTTTTTATGATTTTCAGTAGTGTGCATTTTGTTTCCAGTAGTGCTTTCTTCCTTCCTTTGTATTGATTATTTTTACTACTGTTTTTTCACCTCCCTGGTTTATATTTATTATAGTAGTGCACCTGGGTCATAAAACAGATGTAGCTATATTATTAACAACATTACCATTTGTCAAGAGACATGCATGTAGATAAGAGCTAAGAAGGACTGAGCCCAACTAGTGGATGCACAGCAGTGAGAACACATTTCGTATGGCAGGTATATTGACGACTTGTTGCTTATAATATCAATTCCTCCAACTTGCCTGGGTTTTCATCTTTCCTTAGTAGTATTGCAAATGACACTAATTTAAGGTTCATGATTGAACTTCATGATCACAGTACACACTTTTTGGATAATTTGCTGACAGGTAATGTTACCAATAGCAAAGTGGATGCTAAAGTATATAGAAAGGCAACTGGTGGTATTTTGATTCTTTATGCCAATATCTGCTATTCCAACAACGTCAAGAAAAATCTTTCAGTGGAGGAATGGATTCATGTCCATAGGATATCTTCAAGTAACACCTCTTTTAGCAATGAATGTAAAGTAATCAAAAATTGATTCACATCCAGAAGGTATAATAATCTTTATTTTTATATAGCGCTAACATATTCCTCAGCGCTTTACAGTTTGCACACATTATCATCACTATCCCCATTGGGGCTCAAAATCTAAATTCCCTATCAGTATGTCTTTGGAATGTGGGAGGAAACCGGAGTACCCAGAGGAAACCCACGCAAACCCAGGACTCCACCGCTGCAAGGCTGCTGTGCTAATCACCACGCCACCGTACTGCCCTAAGGTATAAGAAATCATTATTAACTAGAGCACAAGCCATAGCTGAATTTAAATATTACCAACAATTACTTTGCTATAATAAGAAACTTAACAATAAACTTCATTCTACTTATAAAATTACCTTTACTACTGCACATAGCACAAGCTATAATGATATTTTAATGATCATTATCATTCAGAAGAACTTAACTTTGCTTTATCAGGGTGACACCTTAGCACAAATCTTGTCCTCAGAAGTAGAGATGAGCGAACTTATTTGGAAAACTTTTGCCAATCTCAAATTCAGCACAAACCTAGATCATTTGCATTTGTGTTCAGATTCCCAAACATTTTTCCTCAAAGTCAGTAAAATTTGGGCTCAGTTCAGTAAATGAATGCGGGGAGAGGGTGGGTATAGGTCAGAGGAGCAGCGGACTGTTGTTTTTTTTTTAAATGAACTTAATGTGTGTATATTCCAGCATCCAATCAGTGCGCAGAAACCCTTCACAACATCCAGACACAAGGGCTTCTGTCATTGGCTGCTGAAGTCACATGTCCCTCTCCAAGTAAAAAGTGGATATGTTGTTTTGCTGGTGCCAGTTTGTCAGAGTAGCAATGTGGGGAGTCTGCTCCTGCTGCAAGTTGTAATTTAATTTGATAGGATACTCTGTGAAATCCACCTTCCAGGATATAACTACTTTGTGCTAATAGTGTGCGTAGGCAGGAGTCCACATTTCCTAATCAATATTGTTTTGGCTAAAGAAAACTTACAAAATCTGTTGCTGTACAGGCTACTAGACTCCCTTTCTTTAGCAGCCACACAGAGGTACGCCTTGGAGATGAGGTCCAGAAAGAGCATGTGATCCAGTGGATGGCAAGCGCCTACTCTTCCTTCACCTTAACAACACACACAGTACAATCCTCAGAGGTGGCATCCCAATTACCCATGTTTCTCCTAGTGTCATAACTCTGGAACCGGTCAACTGACTGCGGTGAACCACACAAGGGCAAGTCTGCAGAGCTGTTCACACATTTTATTCCATAGGCTTCAGAGTTTTGCTCCTGAATCCAGAGGAAGAAAGCATTTGCATTGATGACCAAATTTTTTTTCATTTGGATCGAAGGCTGGACAAAATAGGGCCCAAGCAGAATGCAGACCCTCATCACCAGACAATAACCCACGGGGGTGGAGGTGATCCTGATGAGACTCAGTTACCTGAAGTGCACAGGGACTGTGCTGTGCTGTCAGGGCAGGAAGAAGAGGAAGGTGACTCTCAGGATGAGGATTGGGAGAACAGAAAGGATGATGTTGTAGAACAAACTTTGATTGGTACGCAGAGGCATGCACATGAGTAGCTCAGTAGAGGAGCAGGAAGACGAGAAGGTTATGTTGCAGTTTGATGCACAGACATGGAGTAATGCAACCACAACAAGCACTGCATCCTCAGCCACAACTATAGCTGTAGCCAGCAGAGGTTGTGAATCTGCAGTTCGCAGGGGTAGCAAGGGTTGCCTAGCCTGGGCTTTTTTTGAGACTGTGTAGAGATGAATGGGGGAGGAAATCCACACTTGGAGAGGCAGCCCTGGTCCTGGGCATTTCTTGAAGCAGAGAAAGAGAAAATGTTCTCAATCATTGCCTTCTCCATCACCTCCATCATTACCCTCTTCACCACCTCCATCTTTGCTCTATCCACCAACCCAATCATTGTTTTCCCCCACTACCCCATCATTGCCCTCTCCACCTGCTCAATCATTGTCCTTTCCATCACCTACATCATTACCCTCTCCACCACAACCATCATTACCCTCTCCACCACCTCCATCATTGCTCTGTCCCCCATCACCTCCATCATTGCCCTCTCCCCCACCAATTTTATAATTGTTCTCCCCCACCACCTCCACCATTTTTCTACTCCCCCACCTCCAGCCGCAGCATCATCATCCCCTGCAGCTTTCTCTGACACAGGTGCACGCCGCATGGTTATGTCATCCAGCTGCACAGCTGTGTCAGACAGGAAGAGTGGGCAGGAAGCATAGGGCAGATCCCTGCACCTCTGCTCCGCTGCCATTTTCTCCTGTAGCAGAAGAGCTGCAGGGATTGCTCCCTGCCTGCCGCACATCATGGCAGTCTGGCCTGGGGCCCATCAGAGCCTCTGGGCCAGAGAAGCAGGCCACATTGCCCTCAGTGTTAGCCACCCTGCAGGAGCCCCCTCCACCTACGGGCCTGGGTGCAGCCACACCAGCTTCACATGTGGTATGTTTGCCCCTGCCTGTGCTACATCAACATGTTGCAGACCGCATAACCCGTTACTTGAAAAAATCTAAGTGTGGTAGGGTGCATTTCACCACTGACACCTGGATAATAAATCATGACCAGGGGCATTAAATCTCACTGACTGGGCACTGGATGACTCTGGTGGCTGTGGGAGCAGGCTCCTCCACCTCCTCTAGGGCATCTACCTGCTCCCTAAACCTCTCCCATAATTAGACAAGTGTTCCAATAGTGCAGAGAGAATCCCTATCACCTATGTACTGCACATCCAGAGAATGCACATCGGAGACCACCCGTGCGTGCTCGGGGAAAACCCGAGCAACTAGTATACTCGCTCATTACTTATAAACATCCTTTAAAAAAATTGTGAGTGCTGCATCATGGACCATGGTCACCCTGGTGATATTGTAGTGGAGGATGAGGATAAGGAGGTGGACAACTGCAAATAGCCTAAATCAGGAAGCATATACCCATGTGTGGGTGTGAAAAGGTGCATGGGAATAGACCTTCCAAAAAAAGACACTGGATTTCAGTTTGCTATGCTGCTATCATTTGGTGGTGTTGAGAAGACTGTCCCAATCCACTCCTTGTTCTTTTTTATAAGAGTCAGCATGTCAGCATTTTCAGTTGACAGGCGGATGCACTTATCAGTTGTAATTCCACCAGCACCGCTAAAAACCAGCTCTGACAAAACTCTAGTGGCAGGGCAGACCAGGATCTCCAAGGAGTAGACAGCCAGCTCATGCCACGTGTTCAGTTTGGATTCCCAATAATTATAAGGCACAGAGGAATCACGGAGTACGCTGATATGATCAGCAATGTACTCCCTAAGCATCTTTCCAAACTTTGCACTCCTTATGAGAGTACACCATGCCTCAGGGCCTGTGCAATGGGTGGGTCTGAGAAAACTCTCCCAGAACTTTGACAGTGTTCCCATGCCTTTGCTGGTTTGTGTCTATCTCGCCTGAACTCCTTGGTTGTCAAATGAACTCTGACCTCTGCCACCAGCGTTTTCCGATATGAATTTGTTTTCAATAATTCAGCAACAAGGGCCTTCTGGGACTGCCCCATTGTACTAGACCTGTCCACCTCACGAATAAGAGATAGAAAGTTCTCCTTATAGCGTGGGTCTAGAAGTGTCACCAACCAGTAATGACTGTCACCCAAAATTTGGAGAATGCGACAGTCATGGGAAAGGCAGCATAACATAAACTTAGCCATGCGTGCCAGACTGCTAACAGGCAAGACTTCCATGTCCTCACCAAGGGGACAACTTGCCATGCTCTCCTCCTCCTCCTCCCTGTCCTCAGACCATAATTGCTGAACAGATAGTATGACAGTTGTGCAGGTAGAACCGTCAATAGCACATGAAACTAGCTCCTGATGTTCTTCCTCCTCCTCCTCCTCCCCCTCCTCCTCCGCTTCCTCATTGTCATCCAATCCAGGTTGGGATGAGATGAGGCTGGGCTGTGTGTAATCACCCTGTATGGTTCCTTGCTCCATCTCATCGTGCTCCGCATGCAATGTGTGTTTCAGAATACAGAGAAGCTGGATCATGGCACTATTTATGGCGTCATCGCCACTCACCATCTTGGTGGAGTCATCAAAGTTTTGAAGGATGGTACATTTGCCTGACATCCATGTCCAATCCTGAGGTCTTATGTGTGGAACTGATTGTTCTGCATTGTTTACGGCATGGCTAGTGTTGTGGGACATGTGCTTGAGTAATGTGGGGATGGCACAACAGGAGAAACAGTGGCTGGTGGGGACCAAGTACCGAGGGACGGCCACCGCGTTCAGGTTTTGGAAAGCTTCCGTCACCATGAGCCTAAAAGACAACATTTCGAGCACAAGCAGTCATGTAATGTGTGAATTTAGTTCTGTGGGGCGTTGGCTGCGTATTTGCACTTGTGTTCCAAGGACTGGGGTATGGACAACTGAATGCTGCACTGGGAAAAGGTATGTGGATGTGCTTGCTTATGGTGCTAGTTGTGTGAGCAGCAACCGGTGCAAGGCAGGAGGCATCTTCACAAGCCCCAATGACAGGGGATTGGCTTGCATGCACAACAGCGAAAAAAGCAGTGGTGTTTCCTGCAGACACTTTTCATGGAACCTGATGTTAGGTGTTGAGTCCCGACCGTATCACAGGGGGAATCTCAAACCATGTCCGCTGCAGTCTCCCATTCTCCTTCAGCCGCAGTGGAGCCTGCTCAGCAGAGACATTGGTCCCAGCGTCTGGCTCAAGCAGACACTGTGCATTTGGTTACACCTGCCATTCTAGGCTCAGTCTTTGTAACCAGCGACTAAATCCTGCTTTTCTTCTACTGAGCATGCCCACGGGGCGACCTCTTATTGGTGGTCGGGGGTCACATGCTCTGGTCCTGTAGCATCTCCGATTGGAGCACTAGGAAGGTCCTGGAATTCTACAGATATAAAAGGTTTGCATGGCCGCTCGGACATGCGCTAGTATAAATCAGTTATTGTGTGTGTGGATGTGTGCCTGTTCTGGTGAAAGCTCTGAATCATTCCCATCCCTAGTGTTAATGAATGCTCACGAATGTTGGAGCTGTCTAGCACCAGTTAGTGCCATCCAGCACCAGGCACAATCTATAGTGTCTAACAGCAGCGTTAGCCAGTGCAGCACTGTGCGCAACCAGTGCGCTTACCTGTCCCTAGTTAGGGTTTTAGTGGTGTTCGTTAGAGCGGTGCTGTGCGCACTCAGTGCAGTAAATCATTATTTAGGTTTTTCCCTGGCACCGCAGTTGTGGCGCTGAGCGCTAGTAGTCTAGAGTGACTCTAACCCTGTCCTGTGACCAAACACTAGCGTTTACTCTGCGGTATTGTGGCCCTGTTACGCAACAGGGTTCACTTCCTTGCATACCAGGTGAAGCTAACCCGTGCGTGTTCACGTTATACCGCCATATACTGTCCGCCATTACTGAGAATCAGGTGTCATCTCTGCATGGTGGACCCCAGGCTGCGTACATACCTTATACCATCCCTATAATTATTTGGTGCATTCCGCCTGCCCTAACACCTGGGATTCATCCCATAAAGTCAAGTGCTTTGCTGCCATGTGCCTGATCATTCTGGTGGTTGTTAGTCTGGTAGTTTTGCAAACCCTGCTGATGCTGGCCTGGCAGGTGGTGCAAATGGCCTTTTTGTGGGTTATCGGCAGAGTCTTTAAAAAACAACCAGACTCGGGAAGACCTAACAGTTGTCCTGTCAACTTCCATCATGTTGGTGTGGAATGGTTGCCCACCTTTTGTCTGCGGCAACCACACTGTTGCTTCCTGCCTATTGGGTTGCAACGCTTCCCTACCCTAATGTGCTGCTGTCCTCGCTCTGCAAGTCCTCCTGCCAGGCTGGGTCAGTTACTATATCATCGACCCCCTCTTCTTCCACTTACACACCCTGGTTCTCTTCCTGACTTTCTGCCAATTGTGTCTCATCATCATCCACCTCTTGTGGCATTTTCTCACCATCACCTTTGTGTGACAATGGCTGCTCAAATATTTGGGAATCGCTACATGCAATCTCCTCTTCAAGTAGACCGGGCGAGTGTCCCGAATCTGTAAATGGAGAAGTGAACAGCTTTTTGGAGTTTCTGTGTGGGATCATTTGTCTCCAGGAACTCGGCATGGTGGGACGAAGGAGAATCAGGGTGAGAAATATGCAGTCCAGACTCACGGCCACTGAGACAGGGTGGTGGTGACAAAGTGACTGAAAGTATTATCCACTATTCATCCAACAGCTTTTTGACACTGCTCTTGTTTTAATAGTGGTGTGCTGCGGTCCCCTAGTAAATCGGTTCAGGTGAGAAGATGTTGGCGTTTGTTGTGGCACAAATTTAGCTTGCCCACTGCCTCGGCCTCGTCATGCACCATCATAATCACCATCACGTCCAGTTTTCCATTCTTGCCACGGGCCTTGCCTATTTTAATTGGAGGACAATATTTTCCACGTTCACTACAAATGGTTGAATTTGGAGAAAACTTATATGTGATCCTTGTGACGGACAAACCACAGTTTTAAATTGGTGCTAAAAAAAAGTTACGTACAGGCCAGCTGACTGATGTCAATAACTTCACTAACACAATGCAACAAAATTTAAATGGAGGCCAGAAATGGCAGAATTAGCAGTGCAATTATATGTGATCCGGGTGACGGACAAACCACAGTTTTAAATAGCTGGCCTGTAGGTAACTATTTTTAACAGCAAACTGGTGTCAATAACTTCACTAACACACTGCAACAAAATTTAAATGGAGGTCAGAAATGGCATAATTTGAACCGCAATTATATGTGATCCGTATAGCTGGCCTGTAGGTAACTATTTTTATCAGCAAACTGGCATCAATAACTTCACTAACACACTGCAGCAAAATTTAACTGGAAGTTAGAAATGGCAGAATTTTGAGCTCTCTTATATGTGATCCGTGTGATGGAAAAACCACGGTTTTAAATAGATGGATTTTTAGCGCTGTAATATGGAAAGGATCTGGCTGTATTCTGCAGTGCCAACAAGCAAATGAAGCAGAAAACGGTGTTCTGTGGATTGCTTTTTAAGCAAATAATCAGAATTAAGATAAAAAAAAATTATTTCTGACCCATGGGGCTATGTCTAGAAATACCTGTAAAAGCAGCAGCAGCAGACAAAACTGGAAAGGACCCTCTTGCTGTATGCACTGCAGTCTTCTACATACACTGCCAGCCTGCCTAGCACTGATATATATGCAGCTGGATTAGTCCTCAGAAGGACTGTTACTTGAGCTGGATATGTGTATAATATATTGTGGTATACCTACACTAACTAAGAAACAAGCAAATCTCTCCCTATCTCAGCAGCAACTCTCCCTACACTGCCTGATTCTGGAGTAGACTGTGACGAGCTTGGCGGTGCCAGGTCTGATATAGACCTGATGACAATGTGCGGCCAGTCAATTACTGTAATGCCACAACCAACATGACTGCGGTATTACAGAGTGTGGCAGACAATCCTTGCATGTTTATTGGCTCTCTAAAGAGAACCAAACATGCAAGGAGGGGAAAGGAGCTCCTGCCAAGCAACCCTAGTAATACTTGGTGAGCTCCGAGCATTTCGAGCAGTGTGATGCTCTGGCGAGTACCGATTAGTGGCGAGCATGCTCACTTATCGCTAGTCATTATCTCAGTAAATTTGAAAACTTTATAACACTAGCTTGAAAAATGATTTTAAAATCCGAAATATTGGTCTACTTAAATGTATGTTCAGTAAATGCACTCAATACTTGGTGGAGGCTCTTTTTGAATCAGTTACTGCAAGCATGCGGTGTGGCATGGACAGAGGCATATCTAGAGGGGGCAGCCGGGACATATGCCTTTGGCGCAGTTGGGTTGCCTAATGCGGCGGTCCGCAGTGTCTCCCCTGGGGGCTGCATTCTGCTGCCCCTCAGACTGAGAGTAGGCTGTTCTCTGTGCTGACTGCCAAGCTGACAGCTGGCACAGAGAAGCAGCAGCATGCCCGCTCTTCCTCTCACAGACAGCAGTGCCGCTGGATGACATAAGCTGCCAATGGCGATGCTGCAGCAGAGCGGTGAGTGTGTGTATGTGTGTGAAGCCACAGACACAGCTCAAGCAGCAATCATAATGGACTTATAGAATCATAGAGTAATAGAATGTTAGAGTTGGAAGGGTCCTCCAAGGTCATCGT
Source organism: Ranitomeya variabilis (assembly GCF_051348905.1). Classification (NCBI taxonomy): domain Eukaryota; kingdom Metazoa; phylum Chordata; class Amphibia; order Anura; family Dendrobatidae; genus Ranitomeya; species Ranitomeya variabilis. Next base: position 34,519,502 of record NC_135236.1, on the reverse strand, counting down.
GTCCAACCCCCTGCTAAATGTAGGATTCACTAAACCATCTCAGACAGATGTCTGTCCAGCCTCTGTTTGAATACTTGCATTGAAGGGGAGCTCACCACCTTTCATGGCAACCTGTTCCACTCATTGATCACCCTCACTGTCAAAAAGTTTTTTTTCTAGTATCTAATCTGTCCTCTCTCTTTCAGTTTAATTCCATTACTTCTCGCTTATCCATGTGCAAATGAGAATAACAATGATCCCCCTACACTGTGATAGCCCTTCAGATATTTGTAGACAGCTATTAAGTCTCTTCTTAGCCTTCTTTTTTGCAAGCTAAACATTTCCAGGTCCTCATAGGTCATACTGTGCAATCCGCTCACCATCCTGGTAGCTCTTCTCTGAATTTGCTCCAGTTCTTCAATGTGTTTTATAAAATGTGGTGCCCAGAATTGGACTTACAGTATTGCAGATGAGGCCTGACCAAGGAGGAGTAGAGGGGGATAATTACTTCATGTGATCTGGACTGTATTCTTCTTTTAATGCATCCCAAAACTGTGTTTGCCATTTTTACTGCTGCATCACACTGTTGACTCGTGCAGTCTGTGATCTATTAGTATACCAAGTTTTTTTCACACATGCTGCTTCTTAGATCTATTCCTCCTATTCTATAGATGCAATTTTCATTTTTCTTAAACAGATGTAGAGCTACCATTCTATTTTTTACTGCCCATTGTTCAAGCTTAACTAGATTCTTCTGAATCATAGTAACATATTAACATAGTTATTAAGGTTGAAGAAGACTTTAAGTCCATCTAGTTCAAGCCATATTCACTGTTTTCTCAAGTGTTAACTATCGCTCCTAGCTTTACATCATTTGCAATTTTCATTAATTAATCTTTAGTTCCCTTATCTAGATAATTTATAAAAATGTTGAACAACACTGGGACCAGGACGCCACCTGAAGCACTTTTCCAATTGGATGTGCAGCCATTTATTACCACTCTTTGAGTACAATCACTTAACCAGTTATGAATTCACCTAACCGTAGCCTTGTCAATCCTAAACTTGGTAATTTTTTTTCAATAAGGTTAGTATGAGATACCTTATCAAATGCTTTACTGAGGTTGAGATACTCTATATCTACCGCATTTCCCTGATCCACCCAGTCAGTGATTCCATCATAGAAGGAAAATATATTAGTCTGGCATGACTTGTTTGCTACAAACCCATGCTGGCTCTGGTTAATTACTCTGTTCTTATCCAAGTACTTATATACATGCTGTTTAATAATTTGTTCAAATATATTTCCGGGTAAAGAAGCAAGGCTCACTGGCCTGTAATTTTCTGGCTCCATCTTCTTTCCTTTTTTGAAAATAAGACAACATTTCCTATTCTCCAATCTTCTGAGATTTCTCCTGTTGTTCAGGATTTTTAAAAGATTCCGGCTAGTGGTTCTGGAATTTTCTCTGCTCTTTCAGTACCCTTGGATATACTTCATCTGGACCAGGAGATTTAAATTCATTTAATTTAGCTAAGTGTTCCCTCGCCATCTCTCTGTATATAGATGGTGTGAATTATTTTATTCCTTCGATGGCACCGTGAAGATCAGTTGCTGTTACATTTGCTTTCTTAGGGAACACAGAAGCAAAATAGGAATTTAAAAGTTCAGCCTTCTCAACATCATTTTTGACCAGTTCACCTTTTTCATGCTTTTCTTTTGATTTTGTCATACCCCCATAATCCTTTTTTACTGATTTTTGTCTCCCTTGCAAGGCTTGCTTCATTACTGGCTTTAGCTCTTCTGATGCTTGCCCTGCATTCCCTGCAAACAGCATTATATTCTTCTTTAGATGTGTTCCCCTCTTTCCAATTGATCTATCTTTTTTTCTCCTTTTTCACATGTGATTAAGTTCTGTGTTTATCCACCTTGGGTTTTTTAAATGCTTCCAATTGTTCCTTCTTTTCGGGAGTGCTACAGATTGTGCAATGAAAATTTAGTTTAGCAAAATCTCCCATCCTAATTTTTAACTGAAAAGATGGTAACAAATTGAAAGCTTTCGAGACTACACAGGTCTCTTCATCAGGCAAAGACTAAAAGAAATTCTGAAGAATCACATATGTATGCTCAACACAGCACAGAAAAAAAAACATGGATAAGACAGGTGACATGAAGCAGAGTTACCATGCTTCATGTCACCTGTCTTATCCATGTTTTTTTTCTGTGCTGTGTTGTGCATAAATATGTGTTTCTTCAGAATTTCTTTTAGTCTTTGCCTGATGAAGAGACCTGTGTAGTCTCGAAAGCTTGCAATTTGTCACCATTAGTGTTGAGCGATACCTTCCGATATTTGAAAGTATCGGTATCGGATTGTATCGGCCGATATCCGAAAAATATCAGACATCGCCGATACCGATACCCGATACCAATACAAGTCAATGGGACACAAATATCGGAAGTGATCCTGGATGGTTCCCAGGGTCTGAAGGAGAGGAAACTCTCCTTCAGGCCCTGGGATCCATATTCATGTGTAAAATAAAGAATAAAAATAAAAAACAGGGATATACTCACCCTCGGACGGGCCCTGGTTGTAACCGCTGCAACCGGCAGCCTCCGTTCCTAAGAATGAGCGAGAAGGACCTTCGATGACGTCGCGGTCACGTGAGCGGTCACGTGAGTGGTTACGCGACCAATCACAAGACCGCAACGTCATCGCAGGTCCTTCACTTGCTCATTCTTAGGAACGGAGGCTGCCGGTTGCAGCGGTTACAACCAGGGCGCGTCCGAGGGTGAGTATATCCCTATTTTTTATTTTTATTCTTTATTTTACACATGAATATGCATCCCGATCCCGATTCCCGATATCGCAAAAATATCGGAACTCTGTATCGGAATTCCGATACCGCAAATATCGGCCGATACCCGATACTTGCGGTATCGGAATGCTCAACACTAGTCACCATCTTTTCAGTTAGCCATTATAAGGTATTAACCACTGAGGACTCTCAATTCTAAATATTTTTCTATTACTGGCTAACATGGTACCAAGATATATATCTTTCCTGTACCATCCTAATTGGACATTTATTTTTGTCTTTTAGAATATCCAGCCATTGGGCCTTTCCTATGCTCTTTCTGAGTCCATTAAAATCTGCCTTTCTTAAGTCTAACCTTAAATTCAAGGATAGCCTGATTGTTGCCTCCTAAATTCCCAGCCACCTTTAGTTCCTCACCAATTCCTCTCTTTTGGCAAGGATTAAGTCCAATATTCATATACTCTAGTGCCTCTCTTCTACCTTTTCAAAGATAAAGTTGTCAGCATGAGAAGATAAGAATTTTCTGAACACAGTACTTTTGCCTGAGAGAAAGTCTCAACAAATATCTTCTGGATAGTTAAAATCTCCCACGATCACAATGTTGTACTTTTTTAAGTACAGAGACATCTGATGCAAAAAGAGTTCATCTATCTCTTCAGTTTGTCCAGGTGACCTATAATAAACACTTTACAATAGGGTCCTTTCTGTTCTTCTCTTACCCAGATTCTGCAGCGCTACCAGTCTCTGAAGCTTGGATTTCTAAACGTTTTTCTAACAAATAATGCAACACCTCCTAACTTCTTGTTAATCCTGTTTCTAATAAATTAGTTGTAGCCTTCAAGGTTTGTATTCCAAGCATGTGTATCATCACAACAAGTTTCAGTGATGCCTATGATATCATATCTGTCTACCAAATGTCAGTGACTCCTAAGTGTGTAATCAGGAGCTGTGGCCCCAGGAGCTCAAAAGTGTTCAGTGAAAATTGATTAAGCTAACTAATTGCTTTGTTGCATCTGCCAAAGGCTCAGCTGTGGGGTGCACCATAGGTGACCGCAGCAATCCCATCCCTATTTTCCTCAGGTGCTTTACCATCAAACAGACTGGACACATCCAAATAATCTGCCTGGAAAGGCAAAAGGGGAATGCCATATGTAAGGCCCATGGGCCGAATACAACTGTTCTGGTTGTGGGTGGGGATGTTGAGAGGCCCGGCAGCAACTTGCAGCCAATTACTGTTGGCAACACAGCCGCACTGGGGCTTAAATATACTGGTACTGAATGAACCCTTATCTCCCTTAAATTGGTGTTCCCTGAGGATCTAATACCTAGAAAGATGCTGACTGTCACTGAGATTGGGAGTGTTTACTGATCTTTGCAAAAGGCCCGAGTTTTCCTACACTGGGATGCTGGGAGGTAGTTAAGGGAAGTGGGGGTGTCAGAGAACCTCCTCACAAATATTTTATTGGAGACCAATCTGAGATGATTTGTCTTTCAATATGTTCCTAACAACCCTGCTAGATCTGGTGAGTCACGTGGTCCAAATATTGACAATGGGAATGAAAATGTTGAGCATGATGATGATATGCTCCATTCTACCGGGTTATTCAGCCATGTCATGCTTTGAGGTCATGTTGATGAGGATCTCCTCCTACCAGGAGTTAAATCAGTGGTAAGGGTCATGGAGACTGGCAAAAGAACCATTAGATAGGTTGTCATGTGCAGCAGACCAGTGTCATGACAGAATGAGAGAATGCTGACAGTAGCTGCCCCATGATTGACCCTGATATTTAGGTATTTCACAGGATTTATTTGTTAGGCACATTAATTTCCCCTGCCCAAAAAGTACAACATAACATCAACTGCTAAGTGTGTTCACATCCAAGAAGCCAAATGTAGAACTATTTTATAACTAAAAACTGTAACCAATAATGGTACTTTCAAATAAAGGTACATGTCCTGAATGTAAAATGTGGCACCCACCTACAATCTTGTTGTGGGGTGTATGGTTGATACTTTAGACCAATGAAGCAAAAAATATTTACCCTCTATCCCAAAAACGACATGACAAGAAATGCTATAAAAACTCACATCCCAAAAGCCAACACCTCCAACACATCACTGAGAGGTTTTGAACTGCCTGAACAAGTTCATGTTGGCTGAGAGGAAGTTGCACAACTAGTCCCATCAAATTGTTTGTATTCTATGGAAACAGAGTCATTTCTGCTGCCCCTTTGCAATCCATGGTCTTTGTTTTCTGTAATGCTTACTTTATGAAGTTGACCCACTGAGCCTTAGGTCTGGGTGGGTACAGTAACCTTGGGTGTCAGTGCGGCTGGTTGGATGGCATGTGAGGGGTCGTGTACGGGGCACACACATGAGACTTAGGAGCAGCTGGATGGATGAAGTAGTGTATGCAGGAATGAAAGCAGGGTAAGCATAATGTGCACAGTAGGTTTGAAAAGACTTGTTCAAGAAGGAAGGAGGCAGGTTATAGGATCCCCAGCACCCCCCTTTACCTTGGACCCATTAAAGTATTTGGTGTGCAAAACGGCCTTAGTCCTATCTTGTTTCCACCTCCTCTCCCGCACTGCAAAGCTTTTACATGCTTCTGAATAAAGTATCCATGCCCGGAACAGTGAGTGCTGCCTCCTTTCTTCTTGGACATATATATCTCACTGTTTTCTGGCTAGCACTCCTTTTACCGGGTTTCACCACACCAGTTGTTCCAGGAACCGCCTTGATCATGTGCATTGGGACCGGCCTCTTTGCCTGGTGCAAGGTTGTATTCTGCTCTTCACCCACCGATTGCAAAAAAACTTGTCTTAAATAGCAATTAGGTGTTTGTCCTAATGGGCTTTAATGTCACATGTCAGGCAACTTGCAAAGCTTGACATGGAGCACAACAGAGGGCCATAGACTGAGATGAGCTTGGTTTTAATGTAACTTTATTCTTTCATGAGTTATTTACAAGTTTATCTTTGTTTACAGCCATTGACATGTCGCAGAGGTTAACACGTGAGGAGTCGATAAAAATTGTGTTGATGTCTGGTGAATGCAGTACCCAGGCCATTGCAGCAGATTTCAATGCAAGACACCCTGCAACACCACCCATCTCCAATGCTACAGTTAGCAAACTGCTTGACAAATTTTGTGAAACAGGTTCAGTTTTGGAATTTTCAAAATGTGGACTCAAGAAAACTATCACTAATGAAGAAACATCAGTAGCTGCCCTAGCTTCATTCAGCAAGAGCCCACAGTGTAGCACTCGCTGCAAGTCACTGGAGAGGCATCAGTCGAACATCCCTTCAGAGGATATTAGCTACTCACAAATGGCTCCCTTACAAAATCCAGCTGCTGCAGCATCTCAACAAGGATGAGCAAGATCATCGTGCTGAATTTGCAAAATCTGCAAAAAAAAATTGGAACAGAACCCTCAATTTACACAGAGCATTATTTCAGTGATGAGGCAAACTTTTTTGTGAATGGTGAAGTTAACAAAAAACTTTCGCTATTGGTCTGACAAAAACTCACAGTGGATAGATCCCTCCAAGACTGTTGGAACGCAAATATTGATGGTATGGTATATGGGGTACAAAGATAGTGGGGCCATTCTTCATCAATGGAAACTTCAATGCCACTGGATATCTGAAATTGCTACATGATGATGTGTTGTCCTCTTTATGCACTGAAGACGGCACGTTCCCTGAGTTTTTCCAGCAAGATGGTGCACCACCACTTTATGGGTGTCAGGTCCGAGCATTCCTACATGAACAGTTTCCTGGAAAGTGGATAGATAAAAGATAGACTTTTATCTTTGGGGTCATCTGAAGGCAATTGTCTATGCTGTGAAGATACGAGATGTGCAGCATCTGAAACAGCGGATGCTGGAAGCCTGTGCTAGCATTTCTCCTGTGATGTTGCTCTCAGTGTGTCAAGAGTAGGAGAAGAGGGTTTCATTGAAAATCCAACACAATGGGCAGCACTTTGAACATATTATATAAGTGGTCATAAACTTGTAAGCAACCCATGGAAGAAAAAAGTTACGTTAAAACCAAGCACACCATTATTTTTCTTGTAAAATTCTCAATAAGTTTGATGTGTCACATGACCCTCTTCCCATAGGAAAAAATAACGTTGGATCCAAAATGGCCAACTTCAAAATGGCCACCATGGTCACCACCCACCTTGAAAAGTTTTCCCCCTCCCATATACTAATGTGTCACAAACAGGAAGTTGATATCACCAACCATTCCCATTTTATTCAGGTGGATTAATATAAATAGCCCACCCTGTATTTTAATTGAGGGAAAGAGTAGGTCTTTATATCACAACATGTGCATACGTTGCATGGACAATTCAATGACTTCATGGGAATTGTGAAATGTTTTATCTTCTGCTGCAGTTAAACTAGATTCATATTGCTAGATTACTTCACAGATTAAAGCTAATTGCTAAAGATCACAATGAGATAGTCAGTGATCAATTTAATACTTAAGAGCCTTCTAAATTCAGATGGCCTTGACAACCCTTTTAAAAAATTAATTGAATTTATATAGAATATTGTATTGTATTAAGTTACATGTGCATTTTTTTATTATTTCCAGATCAGTCCATTTTCCAGTGTTTCCCTCTTAAGTAACAGGAAAATGTTTCCATCCTTCTTCAGGACCACAATGAATGACAACTATCAGTCTAAAGGCATGGCTCAGCTTATCCTCAGATTTGGCTGGACCTGGATTGGCCTACTTGCTCTCGACAATGATTATGGCCTTCGTGGTATTCAGCCAATAAAGGAAGAATTGATCAAAGCTGGAGCATGTGTGGCCTTCATGGAATATATTAGAATTGGCCAACCTGATCGTAATGCCCCATATGTAGTGAAGGTCATGAAAGAGTCCACCGCAACAGTTATAGTTGTTTTTGCTACTGAAATTGAATTTGTTCCTATATTGAATGAGATGCTGAAGCAAAATGTCACAGGAAAAACTTTCATTGGGAACTCCGGTTGGGCTAGGTCGCTGTTATTGTCCATAAATAAATATTTTATGACTTTATTTGGTAGTATTAGTTTTACCATCTATGATTACACTGTCCCAGGTTTGAGGCAGTTCTTGGCCAAGATAAATCCTTTTACTTCTACGACAGCGGAGTGGACCAGAATAATGTGGGAGATGGTATTCAAATGCCAATTTCTTCCTGAGAATCAAACTTCTTACTTTGAAAATCCGGTGAAGGTTTGTAAGGGATCAGAACATATAGAAGATATCAAGAACACTACAAGCTATGTCAGCAGCCTTAAATCGGCTTATTATATTTTTGCTGCTGTTCACGTCTTATTCAAAGCTTTAGATGATCTGAAAAACTGCAAAAAAGATGAAGGGCCATTTTATAATAGGGCCTGTGCTGACCTTCAGAACTTTAAACCATGGCAGGTAAACACACACAATTGTTGGCTCCAAATATGTTACTTTAGTTAAAGGTAAAAAATTCTATATATACAGCATATTATTAGTAAGGGGTGAATGGTGTATTAATATGCATCTACAATATTCAATCAATTTACACGTGATTTCTGATAACCTATTTGAAAGACTTTCCTACTTTTCTGATGCAGCTGTGGGAAGCACTTAAAAAGGTTGTAAGCCCAATTTTAGGAAAAGAGGAAAAGTTCCAGCTTCTCGTCAAATTTTTAAATATAATCTTTATTCCATTGAAGTTCAACAGGATGGTCAGCAAGCAACTCGTTTCGAACATGGTTGTTTTTGTGGAGCTTGACAAAGAACAACCATGTTCGAAACACGTTGCTTTCTGACCATCCTTTCCTTAATCTTTTATCTGACTTCGATGGAATAAAGATTACTGTAAATTTTGAAATTTTACCAGAAGCTGGAACTTTTCCTCTTTTCCTATAATGGTAACACAAGTGGTTGGCTCGTGGTTACGTACACGCTAGATCTATATGTACTTTAACAGTGACCTGGCATTACCTTTATTTTTTGTCAAACCCAATTTTACCCTCAAATGAGACACAATATAGTTAATTTTTCAGCTCTCCCTTAGTAATTCCCTAAAGTTTTACTTCTTTTGTTAGAGCAAAATAGAGGCAATGGTTGTGACATCTTAGTAGTATAGTGGGGTATGGAAGGTGCGTGGGAGAAAATTGGACTCATTTTGAACACTTGGGGTGTTCTTAAACTTTGCCAAACTGAGTTTATTCCTTTAGCCAAATTATTTTTCATATGTCATTCACAAGAGGTAGTGGAGCTGTTCTATGACCTCCAGGAGGGAATGCTAGGGCATGTCTTTATGATTTTGGCAGGGTTTATGATGTTTAAGAATGACTTTATTCATACTTTTCAAATCTTCTTTCCCATTTTAGCTCACATACTATATACGGAGAGTCCGGATTAACATAAATGTGGAAAATGAAAAATATTTTGATGAAAATGGAAATGCTCCTGGATTGTACTCCATTGTCAACTGGCAGTTGAAGGAAGATGGTACTCTGACTCAAGATATCATTGGCACCTATAATATTTCTGCCCCTTCTCCTTGGGCTCTGACCCTAAACACAGGTCTCATTTTGTGGAGTTCAGGAACAAAACAGGTAGGTCGAAAAAGCAAATAAAAATTAAAAATCAGGATGTTGATGTGGACATGACTAGTGTTGAGCATTCCGATACTGCAAATATCGGGTATCGGCCGATATTCGCTGTATCGGAATTCCGATACCGAGTTTCGATATTTTAGCGATATCGGGAATCGGGATCGGGATCCATATTAATGTAAAAAATAAACAATAAAAATTAAAAATATGGATATACTCACCCCTCCGACGGACCCTGGCTCACAGAGGTGCAACCGGCAGCCTCCATTCCTAAGAATGCAGTGAGTATAGGACCTGCGATGACGTCGCGGCTTGTGATTGGTCACGTGACGGCTCATGTGACCGCTCACGTGACCGCGACGTCATCGAAGGTCCTTCACTCTGCATTCTTAGGAACGGAGGCAGACGCTTGCCGCGGTGACAGCCAGGGCTCGTCCGAGGGTGAGTATATCCATATTTTTTATTTTTATTCTTTTTTTTACATTAATATGGATCCCAGGGCCTGAAGGAGAGTTTCCTCATCCAGGATCACTTCCGATATTTGTGTCCCATTGACTTGTATTGGTTTCGGGTATCGGTATCGGCGATATCCGATATTTTTTGGATATCGGCCGATCCAATCCGATACCGATACTTTCAAATATCGGAAGGTATCGCTCAACACTAGACATGACTCATCTTCTCCAACTATCATTATCCACAGACTATATAATACTTTGCTGATCTCTGGGAATGTGACCAAAGGAACCTCACCAATCCCAAGAACAGAACCTATGAGAATACATGGGTGTCTGCTTGGACCTTTACTTACACAGAGAATGGGTCTCTAAACGGAACAATTAGCATGGAATAGCAGCCACACATCTATCTATTCACAGATATTCAATGCTCCCTGTTCTCTTGATCATTGTAGGTCCTCATTTTGGACTCCCAGTGTTCAATCTTTTAACAATGGGCACCATTATAACTATAAAATGTATGACATTCCTAACATGCTTTTATGTTGTTGTTTTATACATACCAATCAGGATAAGTGGAGCAGATGATATACATGTAAAACAAAAATGAATATATTGTGTGATCCATAGTGTTGAGCGATACCGTCCGATACTTGAAAGTATCGGTATCGGAAAGTATCGGCCGATACCGGCAAAGTATCGGATCTAATCCGATACCGATACCCGATACCAATACAAGTCAATGGGACTCAAGTATCGGACGGTATTCCTGATGGTTCCCAGGGTCTGAAGGAGAGGAAACTCTCCTTCAGGCCCTGGGATCCATATTAATGTGTAAAATAAAGAATTAAAATAAAAAATATTGCTATACTCACCTCTCCGACGCAGCCTGGACCTCACCGAGGGAACCGGCAGCGTTGTTTGCTTAAAATGCGTGCGTTTCCTGCTTCCCGCGACGTCACGGCTTCTGATTGGTCGTGTGCCGCCCATGTGGCCGCGACACGACCAATCACAGCAAGCCGTGACGTAATTTTAAGGTCCTGGATGCCTAATTCTAGGCATTCAGGATTTTAAAATTGCGTTCCGGCTTGTGATTGGTCGCGTCGCGGTCACATGGGCGACGCGACCAATCACAAGCCGTGACGTCACGGGAGGCAGGACACGCACGCATTTTTAAAATTACGTCACGGCTTGTGATTGGTTGCGTGCCGCCCATGTGGCCGCGACGCGACCAATCACAGCAAGCCGTGACGTAATTTCAGGTCCTGAATGCCTATTTCTGCATTCAGGACCTGAAATTACATCACGGCTTGCTGTGATTGGTCGCGTCGCGGCCACATGGGCGGCACGCAACCAATCACAAGCCGTGACGTAATTTTAAAAATGCGCGCGTGTCCTGCCTCCCGTGACGTCACGGCTTGTGATTGGTCGCGTCGCCCATGTGACCGCGACGCGACCAATCACAAGCCGGAACGCAATTTTAAAATCCTGAATGCCTAGAATTAGGCATCCAGGACCTTAAAATTACGTCACGGCTTGCTGTGATTGGTCGCGTCGCGGCCACATGGGCGGCACGCGACCAATCAGAAGCCGTGACGTCGCGGGAAGCAGGAAACGCGCGCATTTTAAGCAAACAACGCTGCCGGTTCCCTCGGTGAGGTCCAGGCTGCGTCGGAGAGGTGAGTATAGCAATATTTTTTATTTTAATTCTTTATTTTACACATTAATGTTGTTTCGATACCGATACCCGATACCACAAAAGTATCGGATCTCGGTATCGGAATTCCGATACCCGCAAGTATCGGCCGATACCCGATACTTGCGGTATCGGAATGCTCAATACTAGTGATCCATTGAAAATTACTTTCTTTCTGGTACATTCGGTGATATATAACACTCCCAAAAAGTGTTTGCATTTTTTATCTGCATTAAATTACTCACCCGCAGAGTATTCCATGCTCTGGGGTTCAATTTTGTAATCTCTAACACGCCAAGAAACCGATAAAATTTTTTGTTGGGTTAAATTTCTCATCTATATACTTTTCCGTTCTCTAAGGTATATTTTTGTAATATAGAACACTCCAAAGGAGAGTTTAAAAAGTCGCTTGGTTAAATTTCTCAGCTATACAGTATTCCGTGTTCTGGAGAACATTACTGTGATTTCTATCACTACAAAAAAAGCGTTAAAAAATGTTATGGGTTAAATTTCGATGCTATTCCATGGTCTGGGCTACATTTTTGTGATGTATAACTCTCCAAAAGAAAGTTTAAAAAATATTTGCTAGGTTAAATTTCTCGCTCATACACTATTTTGTGGTCTGGTGTACATCTTTGTGATACATAATACAAAAAAAAACTTAAAAAAAAATTTGGGTTAACTTTCTCAGCTGTACAGCATTCAATGGTTTGAGGCACCTTACTGTGATATCTATAACTTCAAAAAAGGATTTAAAAATATTACTGGGTTACATTTCTCAGCCTTACAGACTTTTGAGAACTGGAGTACATTTTTGTGATATGTAACACTTCAAGGGCAAAAAAAATTGCTGGGTTATATTTCTCAGCCATACACTTTTACATGGTCTGGGGTACACTATGAGGAGCTCTTTACAACATCATTTCTTGATTGTGGCCCCTCACCCTGCATGTTCCAAGAGGAACAGGAGGACATGTTGTTTAGAGAATGATCACCACAAGATGATGGTGAGCAACAGCAAATTTTGCCTAAGTAGGAAGATGATGATGAGACACAGTTGCCAATAAAATAGCTTGTTCTTGTCAAGTAACCAAGTCAGGAGGACCAGTGTGCGGTGGTCAAGGACTTGGTGGTGAGTGACAACATTACCAATTCAATATGAGAATCTGGTATGCAAAGCAAGGGGAGTAGAGCTGGGAGGGAGGGATCAGCAGCGTCAAAAGAGGCAAGACGAGGCACTGGTGTGACCAGAGGGACAAAGCAGGAAATTTCCACAAAACACTGCTGAATTTCTACATCAAAGAGTTAATCCATAACAGAGGTGCAGATGCTTCTGGCCCTGCACCAGTCCTTGCACGTTCTGACTTACCATTAGACACTTTTAAATCCTTGTCCCAGCACAGCATTTCTGTCCCTACCTATCTAATGCCTTGAAATGAAAGAGAACATTTACAGCCTCCCAGCCACAGGCCCAAAGGATAAACGGACACATTTCCATGCCACTTGTTGTGGAAATGTTGCCGTTTCGTCTAGTTGACAAGGAGGATTTGCACCAACTCATGGCGGCAACCTTTCCACAGTACTGGGTCCTCGGCTGCCACTTTTCCTCATGGTGTGGCAAACCCGCCTTGTAACTGCATGTGTCCAGAAACATCTCTTGTGCCCTTAGCAAAGTGGTTACTGGGATTTTCCACTTAATGACCGACACATGGGCAAGTGCTTGTGGCCAGGGATGCTACATTTCACTGACGGCTCACTGGGTGAACATTGTGGAGGTCAGGGTTGAGTCTCACCCTGGCATGGTACATGTGCTCTCGACACCCAGGAATGCTGGCACTACTTCAATCAGGGTTTCCTCCACCTCATACATCAGTTCCTGCACCCCCTCCTCATACTCCATGTATTATTTCTGAACACATTGTCCACATCAGCTAGAAGCTGGAAGATCTGAAGCACTCCCTCAGCAAAGCGGCAACAGACTCTTCTGAAGCTGATTTGCTTAGAAGACAAACCGCACACCGGGGCAGAGTTACTTAAAAAAATATGACAGATCTGTGGCTTTTGCCACTGAATGTCAAACCAGGCATGATAGTGTATGATAATGGTCGTAAAACGGTGACAGCTGTGAAGCTTGGCATATGTGCTTAACGTGTTAGTTCAGTGGTCTCTGTAAACCTACAAAAATTTGCCAAAACTTTTGGTCAAAGTATACTGTCAGCGCTCATTTCTGAAAATCAGCTTCAGCTGCTGCCGCTCTGGCAGTGCTGCAGCAGCGCATGCAAGTGCCAGTTCATTGACTGGTCTGTCACAAGCCTACATACTGGAACTCCACACTACACAAGCTGGAAAGGCTTTGTGAGCATCAGAGACCAGTTGTTGAGTACCAGCTAAAACACACCAGTCGGTATTTTAGGTAGCCTTTGCACATAACAACTGAAGAATGGGCATAGATGTCTGATATTTGTGTAGTTCTCCATGACTTTGAGGACTACACAATTAGTCACTGCTCACAATTAAGCATGAAGCCATGCATGCAGACCAGGTGAGATGGAGGAAGACATGAGACAAGGAGATACTACCTAGCCCAGCCTCATCTCATCTGCTCAGCGCAGATTGGGTAACAATGATGAAGTTGGTGCTGAGGAGGAACAGTAGCTGTTGGCTAGCGCAATAGAGGGAGGTACCCACACAACATTTGTGCCGACTCTCCTGCGTGGATGGGCTGAGGATAGGAAAGAGGAGGAAGAATAGGAGGAGGAGATGGAAAGTCATCATCATGGTGGAGACAGGGAAATGTTGGCTGTGGTGAGTTTGGCACGTATGGCTGACTTTATGTACTGATGTACTGATGCAGTTCCTGTGACCCTAGTGTTATGTTTATCTTGACCAAAAAAGAGTACTGGTTGTTCTCCCTTATCATCTCTAGTTACTGTTTGTTATTTTTCAAGTGTTTGGCATAGTTATTTGCTTCGAACCACTACTTCACAAGAGTTTCTCTAGTATACAGCTCTGGCAAAAATTAAGATACCACATCAAAACCCTGTCATGGGCAGCCCAAGCTCCAGACCTGAACCCCATTGAAAACCTCTGGAATATAGTCAAGAGGATGATGGATAGCCACAAGCCATCAAACAAAGAAGGACTGATTACATTTTTACGCCAGAAGCAGTGTGAAAGACTGGTGGGAAGCATGCCAAGACGCATGAAAGCTGTGATTACAAATCATGGTTATTCCACAAAATATTGATTTCTGAACGCTTCCTGAGTTAAAACATTAGTATTGTTGTTTCTAAATGATTATGAACTTGTCTTCTTTGTCTTATTTGAGGTCTGAAAGTATTGGTTGTTTTTTATTTTGACCATTTTTCTTTATCAGAAAAAAAAATACAAAATGTATTGCTTGGAACTTTGGAGACATGTTGTCAGAATTTTATAGACTATAAGAACAATTTACATTTTACTCAAAAATATACCTATAAAGAGAAAAATCAGACAAACTGAACATTTTGCAGTGGTCTCTTAATTTTTGCCAGAGCTGTAGAATGTGAATCAAACCGGTACATTTTGAAGCAATAGCTTTCTATCATAAAGCTACTCTTCAGTTATCAGAAGCGACTTAGCGTACTAATAAAGCACAGAGAAAATGAGTGAAGGATAGCGTGACTTATTTAAGAATGGACTGAGGAAGAAAAGGAGGGAAGTAGTAACTGCCCTGGTGATTGAAGAAAGCAGCAATTACTAAGGACTCTTTTTACCCCATGTCTATTATTTGTCTGCAATACAAAGTCCTAATAAGCAGAAAGAAGAAAAGAGTAACCATGAATCACCAGTAAACAGATCATTTGTTGAAATATTACATGTTAAAAAAAATATTTCCATTGAATAAAAAAAAAGTCCACTAACGAGGAAAGAAAATGGTGAGTTACACTGAAATCCAATATATCAAGCAGTAGATAGTGCGCAAAATGGAGACCGGGACAAAGGGAGATTAGTTAAATAAAGTGTTGCTTACCCATATTTATGGAGGAATCAGTGAAGCCCGCCAGCGCTGCCCCAATGTGGGTTTCGCGTGTTGCTTTCTCAAGGTGAGAAAGAAACATGTGAAACGCGTGTTGGGACAGTACTGGCGGGCTTCACTGATTCATCCCTAACCAGGTGTAAGCAACACTTTATTTAACTAATCTCCCTTTGTCTCAATCTCCATTTATGGCCATCTGGCCCGCTTTACAGTCTATTCACGCATTGAGACCGCATGTTTTGGTATGTTGCTCACTATGTGCTGCTTGATGTATTGGATTTCACTGTAGCTCCCCCTTTTCTTTCCTCCATAGTGGACTTATTTTTGTATTCAATGGTAAAAAGTTTTTAACATGTCATTTTTCAATAAGTGATCTTTTTTACCCTTACTGGTGGTTCCTGGTTACTCTTTTGTTCTGCGCTCTGCAAATGACTTTCGACTAACCTCTGCACTAATCCGTACCTCCCACTCCCGACTCCAAGACTTCTCCCGTGCTGCGCCAATCCTCTGGAATGCTCTACCCCAAGATATTAGGACCATCCACAACTTGCATAGCTTTAGGCGCTCACTCAAAACTCATTTGTTCAGAGCGGCCTATCACGTTCCCTAATCAGTCATTTTATGTTTGTGTGTGTGTGTAGCCCATTCACTATCTCATCTACCCCCCACCCCCTGAAGATGGCTGGACCATCATTGTAAATACATCATTGTAAATACACACCTGTACTTTGTATCTCCCCACCTCATTGTAGATTGTAAGCTCTCACGAGCAGGGTCGTCTTATTTTGCTTTATTGCTGTATTGTTAACATTGTTACCTATGACTGTGTTTGAAACTGTTAAACTGTAAAGCGCTGCGGAATATGTTGGCGCTATATAAATAAAGATTATTATTATTATTATTATTATTATTCTGCTTATCATATTTTGGAGTACTCCACTGCTTGATCTTTCGCCAATGATGTATTGAAGAGGGAAGCTAAACTCTACTCCCATCCCTTAATTATGATTCTGTGCCATATGAATTTTGTCTTATTGGGAATGTAAAGTCCTAGCAGATTCCATAAATATGCTTAATTAAAATTATTTTTTATGAAGTCGTGATTTAATTTTACTCAGTCCATGGAGGCGCACTCTTTCCATGAGATTTTTCTTCTCTGAAATCAAATACATGAAATCTTAAAATCATAAAATATTTTTGTTTTTTTGTCTTCAGGTCCCAACCTCAAGTTGTAGTGAGAACTGCACCAGGGGATTCCGGAAGGCTGTCCTACAAGGGAAACCATCATGCTGTTATGCCTGTATACCATGTCTGCAAGGAGAGATCTCAAATCACACAGGTAGCCTCACTGTATCATAAGTTTCAAAAAGACTATTTTTTTTTAACCCAAGCTAACTTATAGTATTAAATTTAAGAAATACCTTTAAATGGGTTGTCCATTACATTCCAATATTGCCCTTTTTTAAATTTGACTCAGGTTGTCAAAGGGTCTTACTACATTTGTGGGTGCACTTCAGTACCTGGTGTGACTAGGTCTGCTACCCTGGCTCAGCTCAGCATCAGTACCTCTCTTATCAACCGGTTAGTAGGGATCCCTGGAGGCAAAATCAAATGCATTACAAATCCCAGACATTCATGCTAAAATTACATTCCTTTGTTTATTCCTAAACTAAATTTTAAAGAGGTAACTAGTAGATAATCCCATAAGTAATAATTGCTGGGTAGATTAGTGTACCAAGTGTCATTCGTGCATAATATAAATGTTAGTATGTGTAAGAATACAATCTAGAGGGGAAAAAAAGTTATGTTACTGCATAGAACATGTATGAAGTTGGCTGACTTTAGTCCTTGGGAGAAAGTGTCGTGATGCACTGTACCTTCTGCTGTGTCAGTCTGTGGAAGATGCGTGGCTGCTGCACTTTGACCGCCTTACCAACGTTGGACAGTGAATACTCACCTCCTGGACCAGCTGGATACCTTGCGGTCTCTCGGCATGCAACAACAGGATCCGTGCACCACGACACCTTCTTCCATCACTCCCAGGATCAGAGACAGGAAGGACCATTTGGATCTTCTTTATTTTATATACACTTTCTAGGCAACAGGTCGTAGTTGTTCACCAAACCAGGCAGTTGGGTTGTTTTTATCGTCTCATTGACTCCCTTATTTATCCAATTTTTGAAGAGGTGCTTTCATCAAATTTTTCTTGTTGAGCCTGACAAACACTAAAATAAAAGCTGCAGAGCAAACTTTTTTGAAAAAAAAAACGCCTTTTTGTTGAAGAGAAGTTAGCGATCAAATTATTAGGTATGTAAACAATTATTATTTTTTAAGTAAAAGTGGGCATTACTAAGAGATTTCACTAGGGCATTGCACTTCTTCACCTTTCTTACTCTTACCAGTCATAAGCAGGTAGCAACACACAGAGGAAAGAAATGCACGGCCCCATAATAGCAACAAACAATTTGTTCTTCTCACTGTAGTGATGACAGGTGCTGGAGAACAGCAGACCTGAGTGTGATTAACTGACAACTTTTAGTTCTCATCTCAGGCATTCAGTGTTGGGAATGGTGCAGTACTGTAGATGAGACTTCAAGTAGCTATACAATCTGAAATACTACTAACTAGCAAGTCGTGAGCTACCAGCGTTTTTTCGAGACACATTAGCTCCTCGGTTCTCTTAGTCCTTGAACCCATTCATGTTTCCTTCCTCTATATGGTAAATTAAAAGGGTTTATGGTTTTAGATCCAGATACTCTCATGGCCTAAACTTTACTATTCTGTAGCTTGCTGTTATTGCACATCTCACCCTGAGTTACAAAAATATTACTTTTTTTTCATCCATAGATTCCTTGAACTGCTTCAGATGTCCAAGGGACCAATGGCCAAATTCTGAAAAATCCAAGTGTCTCCCAAAACCCATGGAGTTCCTGTCTTATGATGATCTACTAGGAGCTTCCTTAGCTGCAAGTGCTATGATATCCTCCATTATCCCAGTCCTTATCTTGGGGTTGTTCTTCAACCATAAAAACAAACCTCTGGTAAAAGCTAGCAATTACTTTCTAAGTTGTCTCTTACTGATATCCCTCAGTCTTTGCTTCCTCTGCTCATTAGGATTTGTTGGTTACCCTGATCGTGATAAATGTCTCCTACGTCAGGTTTCTTTTGGTTTGGTCTTCACACTTTGTGTTGCATGTATATTGGCCAAGACAATAATGGTCGTTTTTGCTTTTATGGCCACCAGACCAGGGAATAGTTTGAGAAAATGGACAACATTCAGAGTTTCCTACTCTATTATTTTCATTTGCTGTATTTTACAGTTCATCCTGTGCATCACTTGGATAAATATTGCTCCTCCTTTTGCACAATATAACACTAATATTAAACCTGAAATAATCATTGTTGATTGCAATGAGGGATCACCCATTGCCTTCTGGATGATGTTGGGTTATCTCTTTCTTCTAGCCACAATTAGTTTTATTGTAGCCTTCCTGGCTCGAAGACTTCCCAACCATTTCAATGAAGCCCAGTTTATTACCTTTAGCATGTTGGCTTTCCTCAGTGTCTGGGTTTCGTATATCCCGGCCTCTCTCAGTGCCCGAGGCAAATACACAGTGGCTATGGAGATCTTTGCTATTCAAGCATCCAGTTGGGCTCTGATCATTTGTATGTTTCTTCCAAAATGTTTTTTCATACTATTCAGACCTGAGATGAATTCCAGGGAAAATGTAATGAGAAGAAACAGAGATAATACAATATTTGTCCAATAAATGGTTAAAGTTGTAATCTGAAATATTTTGTATTTTTTTATTTTTATTGTTTGTCTGCTTAGTGTCATCCCATCCCATGGTCTTCCCCAAAAATTGGAATTTGACTTCAAGCAAATATCTAACCATGAATACTGTTAGATAATTAAGAACTTTTAAGGGGTACACTGTACCTGTGTTGGGTAGTGTGCCAGTTTAACTATTATTTACTGGATTTACTGAAACTTGAATATCAAAGAAATACATGCTAAAACAAGCAGCAAATCAAGAGGATTTTTTTGTTTATCGGAAGTCAACAAGCTTGACGGTTACAACCTCTTTGTAAAAGGCAAAAAACTAACATTGGCAAAACTTTGCTCACAAATACCTTTTTCATTCAGGCAGAAGCTTTGCTTTATTCTAAATGGAGAACTGAACACATTCATGGGGTTGGTTACAGTCTCTTCTCGTGAACACGTCTTTTGGAAGCAATGCCCTGATATAACTCTGGTCTTGTGCCTTCTCACCACATTATAATTCTTCAATCTTGTCTCTGGATTACTCTAATGCTGTAATCCTCTTCAATCTCAGGTTCAGGCACTAAAAGTCAACTCACAGTCAAAGATGGTCACGCTCACCTTTGCTGTTGCTACTTTTCAAGCCTATGGGAGTAATCTTTACTATTTTGGCAGATATACTCTTCTTGCCCGCTCAATGTGAAGACCCTCTTACATCTAAATTGACCTCCTTAACCTCCTAGGATCAGATCTTGTCAACTTCAATGTTGGCTGGACATTGTGTGTTTCTCTGCTCCTACCTAGTCCCCTGTGATAATAAGGAAAAACTGGAAAGAATGTGAACTCAATGGGGTCTTGTCTTATCTGAGTTAAATGAGAAATAGAAGCAAGAAACGTGTTCACCTTGGATGGTTATGACAGTCGTAACTCCTAGATCAGCTGAAGAAATTGGCTGCTACAGATCCACTGAAAAATTACCAAATATAACTGGAGAAAGTGGAGTGAAGTCCTCGCTGACAGTGGTTTAGGGGTTTAGGTTGCAGTAAGCAAATGTTGGGAAGTTTAAATGCGGTTTTTAGTATATCAATGAGTTTTCTTCAATTCTGTGGTTCAACCTGAGGATGAAAGCAAATATGCTTTGAAACATCTTGTTATAATTAAACCTGCACTTAAATTTCCCAAGTTTTCTTACTGCAACCTACGTCACTTGTCAGTGCGGATTTAACGCCATCTTCTTCAGCTACATTTAGTGATGGCATACTAATTGACAATTGTTACTCACCTCATACCTGCAAGTGTTCTACCTTGCACACACCTTCCGATAAGCCTCCATACACATCACATTCATACTGGCTGTTCACCTGAATGGTCTAACATGCTCATTCTCTGACATGCTAATTCTATCTTCACTCTTCCACTATTGACAATTCCCCACAAGAAGCTCAGTGTGTTAACTCTTTGTGTTATATTCATCACTTCAGACTTTAGTCCAACTACTCAGTTATGCCATGTTTGCGCATGTTCTATATATTGCATTTCTCCCACAAAATGTACTGGTGCATATAAATGTAACCCCTCGTATCACACATTTCATTGCAAATGCCATACAATTGTTGCATCATACATGTAAACACACAGCATAATATAACAAATTAATTTACAGATTATAACTTACGGTATATTAACATTAATGCTCCATTAGCATAGTCAAGACAAGTCTGCATGTTACCATGAGGATGCATGTAGCAATCATCTATAACATTTACAAGTTGTCTTTACAACCTGCACAGTCGGTGTTGGAGAGATGTCAATTGTGAGAGCTCAATACAGTGTTAAATGCTTATTTATATTCACCGAACTTAATCACTTGTTAAAAAGGAAAAAAATAAATGCATATCAAATTTAAAAAGGGGGACATATCTGAATAAGAATACTGAAGCCCGTAATGAATTGAGACTTGCAATCGAGACCAAAAGCAGCAAAAATGGATTTTGGGGGCATGTCAACAGCAAATGAAAAGTCAAAACATGCTATCGGATTTTTACAGGATGAAAAGGGTGAAGTGGTCAAAAATTATGTTGAGAAGGCCGAACTTTTAAATTCCTATTTTAGATTTATGTTCTCCATGAAAGCAATTGAATCACCAACTGATCTTCACTGTGCCATCTAAGGAATAAAATAATCCACTCTATCCATAAACAGAGATATGGTGAGGGAACACTTAGCTAATTTAAATTCATTTAAATCTCCTGGTCCAGATTAATTACATCCTTGGGAGCTTTGAAACTTAGCATAGAAAATCATGGAACCACTAACCAGAATCTTTGAAAAATCCTGGAAAACAGGAGTAGTTCCAGATGATTGGAGAAGGGGAAATGTTGTGGCTGTCTTCAAAAAAGGAAAGAATATGGATACAGGAAATTACAGGCCTTGTGAGCCTTACGTCTATACCAGGAAAGATATTTGAACAATTATCAAACAGCATGTATGTAAGTACTTGGATAAGAATAAAGTAATTAATCAGCGCTAGCATGGGTTTGTAGCAAAAAAGTCATGCCAGAATTAACTAATTTCCTTCTATGATGGAATCACTGACTGGATGGATCAGGGAAATGCGGTAGATATGGTGTATCTTGCCTTCAGCAAAGCATTTGATAAAGTATCTCATACTTTCTGTATTGAAAAACTGACCAAGTATTAGATTGTCAAGGCTACGGTTAGGTGGATTCACAACTGGCTCAGTGATCGTACTCAAAGAGTGGTAAAAAATGGCTGCAAATCCAATTGGAAAAGTGTTTCAAGTGGGGTACCACAAAGCTCTGTCCTGGCCCCAGTGTTGTTCAACATTTTTATAAATGATCTAGGTAAGGGAGCTGAAAGTAAACTAATCAAATTTGCAGACGAAACAAAGCTAGGAGGGATAGCTAACACTAGAGAAGACAGAGAAAGGATTCAGAAGGATCAAAATAAACTTCAATAATGTGCAGAGACTAAAATAATGGAATTCACTGAGAGAAATGCAAGATTTTATATCTGGGCAAGAAAACTACATCTATAGAATGAGTATGTAAATATATGATAGACTGCACATGAGTCAACAGTGTGATGCAGCAGCAAAAAACTGGCAAACACAGTTCTAAGATGTATTAAGAGAAGCATAGTCTAGATCACGTGAAGTAATTATCCCCCTCTACTCCTCCTTGGTCAAACCTCATCTGAAATACTGTGTCCAGTTCTGGCATTTTAAAATAGACATTGAAAAACTGGAGCAAGTTCATAGAAGAGCTACCAGGATGGTAAGCTGACTGCAAAGTGTGTCCTAAAAGGCTGCCATGAGAGGTGGTGAGTTCTCCTTCAATGGAAGTCTTCAAACAGAGGCCCCTCGGCAGACATCTGTCTGACATGGGTTAGTGAATCCTGCATTGAGCAGGGGGTTGGAGACTATGAGCCTTTTGATCCTTTCCAACTCTAACATTCTATGATTCTATTATAATGTATTTTTTAATGCTAAATACATATCTACATCACTAAATAAACTGCAGATTTCAGTTTAATAAAAAATATGAAATCAAGCATCCGTAATATTATCCATTACTTTTTATGGCAAAGTAATTCCTAACACTCACAGAGGTTCAGGAAGCTAAGGTACGGGAAGCTGATATGGTTCTCAGCAGTGGCATAATGTGTGATGTCAGGTCCTGGGCCAAGGTATGAATTTCATCATCAAACATTGTAGTAATGGCCCCTGAGTACAACAATAAAGCAAATGATACCTCATGATTGTATCTTAAAAACAAATAATTCCTGCCCCTTAAAAAATGATAATGGCACTTTTGTGTCACCCTGACTCCCAACCAAAAATGCACACCGACTTGGCTGGCACAGACAAATTGATGCCGTGACATCATTGTGCTGTATGTGCCAGGACCTTGACCTCTTACTGGCCATAAGTCTGCAGCATCTTTCAGTTTACAAGACAGAGAATTGTGGCACAGGGATCCTATATTTACCGCTCTACCACAAGATTCAGCTGTATTTGTATCCTGGTATGCATGGCCCCCCTCCTCCCCATCCTGGTTTACATGGCTCCTCATCCCCATTCTGGTAGGCATGGACCCCTCATCCCTATACTGATATGCATGGCCTCCTCATCGCCATCCTGGTATACATAACACCCTCATCCCTATTCTGGTAGGCATGGCACCCTCAACCTTATGCTGGTATGCATGAAACCCTCATCCCTATCCTGGTATACATGACACTCTCATCCCTATACTGATATGCCCGGCCTCCTCATCACCATCCTGGTATGCATGGATCCCTCATTCCAATCCTGGTATGCATGGCCCCATCAGAAATACATTAAAAAACATAAACCATTCTACTTGGTTTCCCTGCTCTCCCTCGCAGATTCCTGTTCTGATACCAGAAGCTGATTTATGCTTGTAAGCAGTACATGGCAGTGACATCATGCACTGCTTACAAGTGGAGTACAACTGCTGTATGCATGGCAGTTGTACCATCTTCATCCTGGTATGCATGGCCGTCTTAACCCTATCCTGGTATGCATGGCCTCCTCATCCCCAATCTGGTATGCATGGCTCCTCATCTCTATCCTAGTATGCATGGCACCCTCATCCTCATCTCCACCCTGGTATGCATGGCCCCATCAGAAAAACATTAAAAAAGCATAAGACCATTCTACTTACTTTTACTTTTTTCAGTGACGTCATGTGCTGCTTTCAAACTGAGCACAGCTTCCGGAATACTCACTGCTCCCCACACCGGTACTATGGCTGTGTGGAGCTGTGTGGAGTAGCAGTTGGGCAATCATGTGTACCCACTACTAAAGCAAATGAATGCCCATGGGAGTGAAGAGCAATAAATATTAATTCCCTTAAATAGTGGGCACATTTCAGAGCCCAGCAGCTGCAGGAAGCTGGCTGTTGCGGCTAACAGCATGTCCGCTAGTAGAGAAAAATGAATATTCACTGCTCTCCACTCCCATGGGCATGGAAAGCAGTGAATATTCAGCGGGAACAGGTGTTAGCCTCAACAACCGGCTCCTGTCTCCTAGGACCCGCTACTTAACCACTGTGTAATAGCCTGAAAAATACGGTAAGTGGGACCCTCACCCGAGTATAAGCCAAGGGGGGGGCTTTTTCAGCATAAAATATGTGCTGAAAAACTTGGCTTACACATGAGCACATACAATACATGAATGCTATGATCACTCCTTATTTTTTGCACAGATACGACAACCAAAAAATTGGCAATGCTTAAATTTTGATTATTTTCTTTCACTGCAGAATTTACTGCATGACTTTTAAACTTATCTTTATTTCCAAAAGGGGGAAAATATTTTTTTCTATTTTATTTTTTTCAATTACTTTTTAAATTATTTATTTTACTTTTCACTAAACTTTTTAATGCTTTTAGAGGGCTTGAACATGTGATCATGTGATACTGCAATACAGCTGTGTTGATGTGTGCACAGAAAATCCCAGTCTCCTATCAATCCCAGAGATTAGATGGATTTCGCAGGATCACCTTTGCAGCAGGATAAACCAGTCTCATTCTGATTAATTTATCATAGGATATATGATATGCCTACTTTAAACTAAGACTACTTTGATTTATAATTAGTGATGAGCGAGTGCAATCATTGCTCGGGTTTTCCTGAGCACGCTCGGGTGGTCTCTGAGTATTTATGACTGATCGGAGATTTAGTTTTCATCACCGCAGCTGAATTATTTACAGCTACTAGCCTGCTTGATTACATGTGGGGATTCCCTAGCAACCAGGCAACCCCCACATGTACTCAGCCTTGCTAGTAGCTGTAAATCATTCAGCTGGGGCGAGGAAAACTAAATCTCCAAGCAGTTACAAATACTCGGAGACCACCTTAGCGTGCTCGGGAAAACCCGAGCAACGAGTATACTCGCTCATCACTATTTAAAATGTGTCCACAGAAAATGTACTTACCTCATATTTGTTGAATTACTGTACTCGGTGTTAGTGTAATACCTTTGATTTTTTTTTGCTTACATTTTTATTATAATTTTAACATTTGTCATTAAATATTCAATTTTTAAAATGAATCTTGCAGTCGAGCTTTTTTTCCCCCAGGCAATGTTCCTGGAGCTGTGACAATATATGACATTCTGGTGGTGTATTGCGATGAATGAATATTTCAATGTTTGGTTCGGATTATGATCTCCAAATTTGCAATATTTGCTGATTAATTCGTCAAATATTGGCCAAACATAACCAAACTCCACTCATGTCAATGTGAGGCAAAAAGAAACGCATGCACAACACCTTCCAACGACCCCAAAAGCTGCCAAAACACATCAAATGAGGGACAAACACCAAGAAAGTGGCATCAATTCACCCACAGTACAAATTGTAGCATGACAAAGCAGCAATCAGCCATGCATGAGGTATTGTGGTCAGAGTCAGCATTTACAGCTTTCAATTGAACGTCAAAGTAAAATTAAGGTAAGGGATTGGTGTAGGCCTGCTGTGCTGGAAGCCCTGAGACCACATGCAACAGCTCAACCAGCTTTCATGCTCAGCCACACTCAGGTGGCACAAATATCTGTTTCGTAGACTACTATTGTCAGAAAAATATAAGAACTGTAACATGGGTAGTTGACTCCAAGTTAGTGGAGGACTGATGGTCTCGAAAGCCTATTGCTACAGGCAACACGCACAAAGGGGACCCAACATAGAGTCTACACATTTACAAAAATTAATGGCAGACACTAACAAAGTGGCATCAATTGCAATAGATTAAAACTAATATAGTGGGGACCTACACCTCTTCCACTACAGCCAACCTAGCAGATGTAGACTGTAACAGGCAAGGTGGTGGAACCACTGTGCCATATCCCTCTGAAAGCCTGGAAGAGTGTAACTAGGTGGCCTACCAAATTCCAACTCGGAGAAGTGTCAGCAAGCAAAAACTGCAACCCAAGGAGAGACAAAGAGGTGGCACCAGGTGTTACTCCATTGCTGACCTACAGAAGGTGGAAGCTGACCCCTACAGCTTGTAGGCTGCTCCTGCCCGAAGAAGGGATGAAGAATGCAGACAGGCACTGTAGTGACTCTGGAACCATGGGTGCAGATTGGACTGGCTGAGGAACAGAAAAGTAGTGGCAGGTGCGGACTTGACAGGGTGTTAGACAGATGGGTACTGGCAGGTGCGATCTTGACTGGCTGATGGACAGAAGAGCAAAGACAGGTATGAGCAGATGGGCACAGACCGGTAAGAGCAGATGGGTACAGGGCAGACAAGCAGATGGGTGTACCTGGGGAACCTGACAATTAGCAAGCATGCAAGTCAAACTAACAACGTAGCTTAGGCACCTCCATATTGGAGGAGAAGTCTTAAATAGAAGGTGTCGCCCAGCTATAGGCACAGAATGCCTTTGTGCCAGGTCCTATAACTGAACCTTGGGGGACATCGACACATAGGGGGCAAGATGAGGAGGTGGTGTGTGAGTGGAAGACACTGAATGTCCTGTCTGCTAGGTATGTGGAGATCCAACAAAGGGCCAAGTCTGTAATTTCAACAGATAAGAAAGTCTGTAGTAAGAGGGAATGGCCCACTGTGTCAAAGGCAGATGCCAGGTCCAGGAGAAGGAGAAGGACAAACTCGCGTTGCTTTAATTTTGCGGTTAGTAGCTCTTTGGTGACTTTAGTCAGGGCAGTTTCAGTGGAATGGTGCGGTCTGAAGCCAGATGATAAGCAGACAAAGAAGGAGCAACAGTGTTATGGACCTGGTGGTTAGGTGCACCTTGAATGACCTGATGGTTAAACTAGAAGACAGGACAAGCTCTGGGAAGTGGGAACTCTGCTGACCACAAATCCTAATCCTATAACACACACACTAGAAATAGCTGTGGAGCGTACCTAACTCTCCCTAGACGCCTCTTCACAGCCTAAGAGCTAACTACCCCTAAAGATAGGAAAATAAGCCTTACCTTGCCTCAGAGAAATTCCCCAAAGGTAAAGGCAGCCCCCCACATATATTAACTGTGAGTTAAGAGGAAAGTCACAAACACAGGGATGAAACAGGTTTCAGCAAAGGAGGCCAGACTTACTAGATAGACTGAGGATAGGAAAGGGATCTATGCGGTCAACACAAAAAACTACAAAAAGCCACGCAGAGTGAGCAAAAAGACCCCCGCACCGACTAACGGTGCGGAGGTGCCACTCTGCAACCCAGAGCTTCCAGCTAGCAAGGCAATATCATGTTAGCAAGCTGGACTAGAACTTAGCAAGTACTAAGAAATATATTCTGTACACAATGAACAACAAATGAACTAGCAGGGACTTAGCTTCTGCTGGAGTAGACAGGTCATCAGAAAGATCCGAGAGAGATCTGAACCAGTACTGATACATTGACAGCTGGCATGGAGTAACGATCTGAGTGGAGTTAAATAGAGAAGCCAGCCTAGCCGCAAACGAGGGCAGCTGAAGAAGCAACCTCAGAACCAGCAGTTCCATTCACAGCCACCAGAGGGAGTCCACGGACAAAACTCGCCAAAGTATCATTCATGACCACAGGAGGGAGTTCGAGAACGGAATTCACAACACAACAGCATAGGTGGGAAGACAGTTCAAAATGGATGTGTTGTTCCAGTAGTTTGGAGGCATAGGAGAGAAATGATATGGGGCAATAGCTAGACAAAGAGGATGGGTCAAGGGTGGATTTTTTGAGGATGGGTGTGATAGAAGTATGTGTCAATCAGGAGGGAAGACACCAGTTGTTAGTGACAGGTTGAAGAGGTGGGTTAGCCTTGGGATGAAGATTGTGGTAAGATTTGGAATGAGGAGGGATGTTGTGTCAAGTTCACAGGTGGTGAGGCAAAGTCTTAAGCTGAGAGGAGAGGGAGGGGGAGCTGGTGGACTCAGGAGAGAATTGAAAGTACTGAATAGCTGTTTAGGGTTGTGAGACAGGTATGATATGAGGGATAAGAAGTTGGTTTGTTTTGTTGCTGTGAGCAATTTTGAAGCATTTTTGCAACTTCTTTTACCTTTTGACCTTATGTGTCTTTTTTCAAGCAATGTTTTCACAGTTTTTGCTCTATGGCAGGATGCATTATCATCTTGAGAAATGATTTCATCATCCCCAAACATCCTTTCAATTGATGGGATAAGAAAAGTGTCCAAAATATCAGCATAAACTTGTGCATTTATTGAAGATGTAATGACAGCCATCTCCCCAGTGCCTTTACCTGACATGCAGCCCCATATCATCAATGACTGTGGAAATTTGCATGTTCTCTTCGGGCAGTCATCTTTATAAATCTCATTGGAATGGCACCAAACAAAAGTTACAGCATCATCCCCTTTCCCAATGCAGATTTGTGATTCATCACTGAATATGACTTTCATCCAGTCATCCACAGTCCACGATTGCTTTTCCTTAGCCCATTGTAACCTTGTTTTTTCTGTTTAGGTGTTAATGATGGCTTTTGTTTAGCTTTTCTGTATGTAAATCCCATTTCCTTTAGGCAGTTTCTTACAGTTCAGTCGCAGACATTGACTCCAGTTTCCACCCATTCGTTCCACATTTGTTTTGCTGTTCATTTCCTGTTTTGGAGACATATTGCCTTAAGTTTTCGGTCTTGACGCTTTTATGTCTTCCTTGGTCTACCAGTATGTTTGCCTTTAACAACCTTCCCATGTTGTTTGTGTTTGGTCCAGATTTTAAACACAGCTGACTGTGAACAACCAACATCTTTTGCAACATTGCTTGATGATTTACCCTCTTTTAAGAGTTTTATAATGCTCTCCTTTGTTTCAATTGACATCTCTCATGTTGGAGCCATAATTCATGTCAGTCCACTTGGTGCAACAGCTCTCCAAGGTGTGAACACTCCTTTTTAGATGCAGACTAACGAGCAGATCTAATTTGATGCAGGTGTTAGTTTTGGGTATGAAAATTTACAAGGTGATTCCATATTTTTTTCCTCAGAATTGAGTGATTCCATAATTTTTCCCCTATGCTTGGTAAAAAAAGGAACCATTACTAATTACCACATTTTTTGTTCTTGATTTGTTTTAGTGTTTCTTAAAGCCACAAAGTTGCCATTTGAAATTACTTTAGTTTTGTGCCATGTCTGTGATCTGCTTTTTTTCTACAAAATTAAACAACTGAATGAACATCCTCCAAGGCCGGTGATTACATAATTTTTGCCAGGGGTTGTAGTTATGATTCAAAATAGTGCTGACTACTGGGTTAGTAGTGTGTTCTGACCACAATACCAAAGTAAATTTTGCCAGTTGCTTCCCCCCTTGGAAAGTTACGCGCCAATGCTGCAGTATCAAAACATGCTGGAAGACAATCTCAACAGTGGTTTTCCTCAACACAGCAGTGAGGCACACAGTTTGCATTGCATTGATAGCCTTCCAACCACAGAAACGTTCAGTCGTCAACCCAAAAACATTAGCAGCCTTGCAGCGCTGGAGTCCTGTGTTCTAACCCCACCAAGGACAGCATCTGCAAAGAGTTTGTATGTTCTACTCGTGTTTGTGAGGGATTACTCCCAGTAATTACCGTATTTTCTGGCGTATAAGACGACTTTTTAACCCCTGAAAATCTTCTTAAAAGTCGGGGGTCGTCTTTTACGCCGGGTATCGTCTTGTACGCTGGGTGTATATGGTGGGTGGGGGGGGGAGTGGTCCTGATGACGACGAGGGGGCGTCTCACAGGAAAGTGAGTGGAGTATCCCCCATTACCTCATCGTAGCGCTGCAGCGTGGGGTCTCTGTGCTGGGAGCGGCGGCTGCTGCTCCTCTTTGTGCCACGTGGGTGCTGTGCTGTGGGGCGGCGGCTCCTCTTCTGCAGTGTGGGGCCTCTGTGCTGTGGGGCGGCGGCAGACTTTCATGCAGTCAGTCGGGGCTCCTCCGGCATCTCCTTAAAGCCCGGAGGCCCCGCTGGCAGTTCCATTGCTATGATGCGGTGGCCTCTGGGAAAATGGCCGCTGCTCAGATTCAGATCTCGTCTCCCGAGATCTCGGGACGAGATCTGAATCTGAGCATGCGCTGCCCCTAGCGGCCATTTTCCCCCGAGGCCACCGCATCGTAGCAATGGAGCTGCTGGCGGGGCCTCCAGGCTTTAAGAAGATGCCGGAGGAGCCCCGACTGACCGCATGAAAATACGCCGCCGCCGCCCCACAGCACAGAGGCCCCACACTGCAGAAGAGGAGCCGCCGCCCCACAGCACCCACGCGGCACAAAGAGGTGCCGATGCTCCCAGCAGAGACCCCACGCTTCAGCGCTACGATGAGGTAATGGGGGATAGTCCATTCACACTTCCCTGTGAGATGCCCCTTCGTCGTCATCGGGACCACTCCCACCCAAAAGGCACATTAGTCACCGGCCCTATAAGACGACATACGGCGTATAAGAAGACCCCTGACTTTTAAGAAGATTTTATATTTTAACTGGAAAAGTTGGGGGGTCGTCTTATAAGCCCAGTCGTCTTATACGCCGGAAAATACGGTATTTTTCTACCCACACTACAAAGGTATACAGATAGTAAATTTAGATTGTGAGTCCCAATAGTGACAGTGCCAGTAATGTCTGTAAAGCAAATGTAGAGTTATTAGCCTATATAAGTGATAAAACAAAAGAAAATTTAAATTGAGGCTCAGCCACACTCAGGTGGCACACATATCAGTTTCGTAGATTGCCATTGCCGGAAAAATGTATGGATAGTAACACGGGTAGTTTACTTAGACAGTGGAGGACTGATGTATTGGATGCCTACTGCTAGAGGCAACACACATAGAGACCCAACCAGGAGTCTACACATTTACAAAAATTTATTGGCAGACACCAACAAAGTGACTTCAATTTCACCACAGTAGAAATAGTCTAATAGGGACTGACAGGTCTTCCACTACACCCAACCCAGCAGATGGACATTCAACCAGGAGTGTTCACATTTCCAAAAATTAGTGGCAGACACTAGCAAAGTGGCATCAATTTTACCACAGTAGAAACAGTATAATAGGAACTGACAGGTAATCCACTACACCCAACCCAGCAGATGCACACCCAACCAGGAGTGTTCACATTTACAAAAATTAGTGGCAGACCCCAACAAAGTGGCATCAATTTTACCACAGTAGAAATATCATAATAGGGACCAACAGGTTTCCAGTACACCCAACTCAGCAAATGGACACCCAAGCAGGACTGTTCACATTTTCACAAATTAGTTAATATCTCCATCAGCAGCAACATTAAGCATAGAAGCCCCACTAAATATATCAGAGACTGCAATTATGTGAGAACATTGCAGCAGGCTAAAAACTACAACATCCAGCAACAGAAATTGGTAGTTGTCTTTGGATAGGACGTCACATTGTTGGTTCACTAGTGCTTACAGAAACTTACAGAAACACCTACCCCACATACACTTCAAACATCAAGCCTAATCCCTCTTCCACCACAACCTTGCTATTTCCCAGTCATGCTCAGATAGTGTGCTAGGAGCACACTATTAGCAACTAAAAATTAGATTTTTTACTCTGCACAAACTCTGCACACTGCTGAATTTCAGGGGTACAAAATTAGATGAAATATGGCATGATGAATCACGTTACTCACAGAAAAAATAATTATTTCAGTGTGGAAGAGGGTTGGATGACAAAGAAGATATGCTCCAAACAATTTTTGTAATTTGATATCTCCTACTGTATGACGCTAGTAACCGACAAACTCTTTTTCTGGCCTGTGGATGAGGCCTGTATGACATTGACTAGATCCTCCAAAAAATTTCAAAGTGAAATGTCCCCTACAGTATTACTTTATTAACTGAAGAATATTTTTTGGCCTGTCGATGAGGCCTGTATAACACTCTCCAAACAATTTCTAAGTGAGATGTCCCATACTGTATGACGATAGTAGCAGAATAATGTTTGGGGGCCTGTATAACATTGACTACTTGCTCCAAACAATTTCTAATTGAGATTTACCCTACTGAATTATGTTAGTAACAAAAGAGTTTTTTGGGGCCTGTTGATGAGGCCTGTATAACATTGACTACATGCTCCAAACAATTTCAAAGTGAGATGTCCTCTACTGTATTACATTTGTAAAAAAAGAAAGAATTGTTCAAGTGTGGATGAGGGCTGGATGACAAAAAGATGTGCTCCAAACAATTATTTTATGAGATTTCCCCTACTGTATTATATTAGTAACAGAAGACATTTTTTTGACCTGTCGATGAGTCTTGTATAACATTGACAACAAGACTACAATTTTGACTACAAGAGCAATTCTTGGCGCAGGAGACACACGCCCAAATATAATCCCTGACATCACGAGGCATATGCGGCCACCAGTATGTCCTCGCCAGAAGCATAAATGTCCTCTTGGTCCACCCACCCTGGACGATTGAGCCCAAGAGAGAACCTCCGGTCGCAAATTTGATGGTACAAAAGTCTTGCCCGGGGCACAGACTCTAGCGAAACCGGAGCCTTGGTTCTCAGGCTCCCAGAATGGACAATAAGCTGAGGCTCCTCCTCAGATGACATTATGGAGCGGGACAGAGCATCGGCAATAATGTTCTTCTCCCGGAAAGAAAATGGTGGGTGAAATGGAACAGGGAGAAGAACAGAGACCATCTGGCCTGGCAAGAATTTAGCCGCTGGGCTGTCTGTAAATACACCAAATTTTTGTGGTTTGTAAAAACTTGGAAGGGAAAGCGAGCCCCCTCCAGGAGGTGTCTCCACTCTGAGAATGTCAACTTCATGGCTATCAACTCCCTGTCCCCGATGGAATAATTCCTCTCCACTGGAGAGAAGGTCTTGGAAAAGAAGAAGCAAGGATGCTTCCAACCTTGAGCATCCTTTTGGAAGAGGACTGCTCCAGCACCAACGGATGAGGCATCCACCTCCATTATAAGCAGCATATCTACATCGGGGCAATGTAGAATGGGAGCGCTAGCGAAGTGTGACTTAATTGCAAGAAAGGCCTTGGAGACCTCCTCCGACCACAATTTGGGATTTGCTCCCTTCTTGGTGAGGGCAACCAAGGGAGCTACCAAAGTTGAGAAGTGGGGAATGAACTGGCGATAGTAATTAATGAACCCCATAAAGCGCTGCACCGCTTTAAGAGAATGGGGTTCATGCCAGTCCATCACAGCCTGTAGCTTGGCAGGATCCATAGCCAATCCCTGGGCAAAGATGATATAGCCTAGGAAAGGCAAGGACTTCTGCTCAAACACACACTTCTCCAACTTGACATAGAGGGAGTTTGCCTGTAAGAGGTTGAAGACTTTGCAAACATCTCTCCGGTGGGAGTCAATATCTGAAGAGTAGGTGAGAATATCATCCAGATAGACTGTGACCGAGGTGGTGAGCATATCCCAGAAGATGTCTTTCACAATGTCTTGGAAAACAGCTGGGGCATTACAGAGCCTGAAGAGAATCACCAGATATTCCTAGTGCCTATCCCTGGTGTTAAAAGCTGTCTTCCATTCGTCCCCCTCACGGATGCGAATCAGGTTGTAAGCACTCCGCACATCTAATTTAGTAAATACCCTTGCTCCCCGTAGCCTATCAAAAAGCTCAGATATCAGGTGTAGTGGGTACTTATTCTTAACGGTGATGGCGTTAAGACCCCTGTAGTCTATGCATGGACGTAGTTCTCCATGCTTCTCCTGCACAAAGAAGATCCCAGCCCCTGCAGGTGATACTAACTTCCTAATGAATTCTCTTGCCAGATTCTCTTGGGTGTACTGGGACATTGCCTCTGTCTCCGGAAGAGATAACGGATAGACTTGACCCTTGGGAGGCTCTGCACCAGGCAAGAGGTCAATAGGACAGTCATAGGGGCGGTGAGGCGGAAGGGTCTCCGCAGCCCTTTTGGAGAACACATCCGCATTGGGGAGAGAGGAAAGATCTGTGTGCACCTCAGTTGTAGCAACTTGAACGCACTCCCTCTGACATCTACCCTCACAGGATTTAATCCATCCCAGAATTCTCCCTGAGGACCACTCTATATGAGGAGAGTGGTAGCATAGCCATGGTAACCCTAACAGGACCTCATCAATTCCCTTGGGAATGACTAGTAGGGAAATAATCTCCTGATGAGATGGAGACATGGAAAGAGTGAATGGAATGGTTTGGTGTGTAATCTGTGAGGGTAGTGTTGACCCATTTACCACTTGAACGGTTACAGGTAGGGTTGAGCGACTTTTATTTTTATAGGATCGGGTCGGGTTTCACGAAACCCAAATTTCTCAAAAGTCGGGTCTAGTGAAATCGGCCGATCCTATAAAAAAGTCAGGGTCGGGGTCGGCCGAAACACGAAACCCAATGCAGTGCAATGGGATACTATGGTTCCCAGAGTCTGAAGGAGAGGAAACTCTCCTTCAGGCCCTGGGATCCATATTTAAGTGTAAAATAAAGAATCAAAATAAAAAATATTGATATACTCACCCTCGGACGGGCCCTGGTACTAACCGGCAGCCTTCCTTCCTAAGAATGAACGCGTGAATGACCTGCGGTGACGTCACGGCTTGTGATTGGTCGCGTGGCGGTCACATGAGCGGCCGCGACCAATCACAAGCCGTGACATCATCTAAGGCCCTTCACGCACTCATTCTTAGGAAGGAAGGCTGCCGGAAAGAAGCCGAGGGTGAGTATATTCCTATTAGGTATATACTCAACCTCGGACGCGCCCTGCTTCTTTCCGGCAGCCTTCCTTCTTAATAATGAGCGCGTGAAGGGCCTTAGATGACGTCACGGCTTGTGATTGGTCGCGGCCGCTCATGTAACCGCCATGCGACCAATCACAAGCCGTGACGTAATTCTCAGGTCCTAAATTCCTAGAATTAGGAATTTAGGACCTGAGAATTACGTCACGGCTTGTGATTGGTCGCGTGAGCGGTCACATGGGCGGCCGTGACCAATCACAAGCCGTGACGTCATGGAAGGCGCTAAACGCGCTCATTTTAAGCAAAGAAGGCTGCCGGTTACGAGTGGCGATGTCCAGGGGCCTCCGGAGAGGTGAGTATATTAATATTTTTTATTTTAATTCTTTATTTTACACTTAAATGTGGATTCCGATAACGATTTCCGATATCGCAAACATATCGGAACTCGGTATCGGAATTCCGATACCAGATTCAGAAGATCACCGACCTCATGGCCGACCCCACACAGGGGTCGGGTTTCATGAAACCCGACTTTGCCAAAAGTCAGCGACTTCTGAAAATGGCCGACCCGTTTCGCTCAACCCTAGTCACAGGTTTGACGAGCATCACCAGGGGTATTGTGTGTCGTTGGGCGAAAGCAGATGACATAAAATTGCCCTCTGTCCCGGAGTCCACGCGAAGCTCTACCATAAGAGTGGATGGGCCTATGTTAGTGGTCACCTTGAAGGACAATTTGGAGGAAAACTTTGTCATGTCTAGTGTACCTCCTACGACTACCACTAGACGCTGACGTTTTCCCAACCACTGAGAACACCTGGAGGCAAGGTGTCCTGACTGCCGGCAAACATGACAGACCTTAAGTGCACGAGCGGTCCGGGACTTAGATCCCGCTCGTGACACCTCCATGGCCTCATGTGACTCAGACGCCTGGACCGAAGATACCAGAGATTTGGCGAAGGTGGGAGCCAGCCGAAACCTCTGCCTACACTGGGCTCGCTCCAACATTCGCTCATTAAAACAAAGGTATTGAGTTGATACTGCTATGAGCTCCTCCAGTGTGGCGGGAATCTCCCTAGTGTCCAAAGCATCCTTCACATGGTCAGCCAGCCCCCTCTGGCTTTATCCAGCCACTCCAGCTCGGATGCTAAGGTCCGGAAGTGGACAGCAAAATGGCTGACCAAGGACGAACCCTGAGTCAATGCCAGCAGTTGGAGCGCCGTATCATGGGTGACTCGAGGTCCTAAAAATACCTGTTTCAGAGTGCTCAAAAACCGAGGAGCACACTGCACCACATGATCGTCGCGCTCACACAGCGGCGTAGCCCACTCCAATGCCTTGTCTGACAGAAGAGAAATAATGAATCCCACCTTTGCCCACTCTGTGGGAAAATGTGCAGCCAGGAGCTCGAGGTGTATCCCACACTGGCTCATGAAACCCCTACATAATTTACTATCACCAGAGTATTTCTCTGGCAGTGCGAGGTGGGATAAGGTCGGAACAAGGGTGGCAGTGGTTAAAATTGCTGCAGCCACGCTAGCAGCCTGAACAGCTATTGCGGTAACATCCACAGCTGAGGTTGCACGCTCGACAGCTGCCAACCTGCCTTCCAGCTGCTAGATGTACCCCTGCAATTGCTATTGATCTGCCATTATTTAGCCAGACCCTATCGCTAGTATACTGTTAGAGCTAGCGGAATGCACTGAGTATAGATAGGTAGCTACAAGGTGCGTTCGCAGCCCGGGGTCCATCGTGCAGAGATATCCGTGCTGCAAAGTAACGGCGGATAAACTCTGAGCTCACACGTGGGTTAAGCTTCACCCCATGTGAACTGGAAGCAATCTCTGTTGCCTCACAGAGTCGCACTGTACACAAAACTATTACCCTAACTAGGGTTGTGCTTGCTCTGGACCTCTTCTGTGCTAACCGCACACATGAAGGAAACAGATGGCAAGTAGGGTTGAGCGACTTTCATTTTTTTAAGATCGAGTAGGGTTTTGGGAAACCCGATTTTGTCCAGAGTCGAGTCGAGTGCAGTCGGCCGATTATCGCTAAAAGTCGGGGATCGACCGAAACACGAAACCCAATGCAAGTCAATGGGGAAGCATAGTCGGCAGTGAGTGGAGGCCAGGAAAACACCTACAGTGCCCATTTTAATGCCAAAAACATCCATTCTTGTTTCTGAAGCTTGCCAATCTTAATTAACTGTATAATAATAGTTGGGCATAGGGAATTGGGGGAAAGTTGTGGGGGGAGTAGGGCTGGCTCAAGTTTTTCGTGGGCCCAGGAAATGCGGACTACGTCACGGCGGTGTTGCAGGGAAAGGTAAGTATTTAAAAGTTGCAAGTGCTGTGATCCTGAGCAAGCAGGGGGGGGGCCCACTCGTTCGCATTGCCACTGGCACAGGGCCCCTCAAAGTACGGCGGTGTGTTTGCATGGCGGGGGCGCCTCCCACCAGCAGCGACACTTTTGCGTACTCTGAGGGGCCCTGTGCCAGTGACGTCGCCAACGAGTATGCCCCCCCACCTGATGAAGGAACCTGCACTTTCATCTGCACCTTCCTCTTTGTCCCTGTGTAAGGTGGTATAACATGCGGGAAGGGGAACCTTACTTTCAGCAGGGACAGATTCTGGCTGTGTAGAGTACAAGGGGAATGTAGTGGTCTAGGTCAATGTACCAGCAGACTCATTTAGCAGTGGCTGGGCAATGGGCAGGATGAGGAGGAAACAGATATAGGGCCAAAGAATAAAGTAGGCTACATGCAGTTCAAAATTGGTAACAGGACTAAACAGGCGGCATTGCTTTGTTCAGTGGAGTAGCAAACCCAAGAGCAGCAGACACTGTTTCAAGGGCCTAACCACACTAGTAGGCCAAATGCAGTTTAATATCTGATAGTATAGGGCGAAAGCCAGAATGTGGAAGCTCAGCTTTGTTCAGTTGAGGACAACACCAGGGAGGGGCAGACACCTTTAGTAGGCCGGAAAAGCCTATTGCATTTTTTAAAATGGTAATTTGGAGCAGAAGGTTGAAGCTCAGCTTTATTTACTTGAGGGCAACACCAGGGAGGGGCAGAAGCCGTTAGTAGGCCCTAACCACCATTTTTTTTTTTTAAACCACATAATGAGAGCCGGAAGGTTGAAGCTCAGCTTTATTTAGTTGAGGACAACACCAGGGAGGGGCACACAGACAGACACCTTTAGTAGGCCTGAAAAGCCTATTGCATTTTTCAAAATGGTAATTTGGAGCAGAAGGTTGAAGCTCAGCTTTATTTAGTTGAGGGCAACACCAGGGAGGGGCAGAAGCCGTTAGTAGGCCCTAACCACCATTTTTTTTTTAAAACCACATAATGAGAGCCGGAAGGTTGAAGCTCAGCTTTATTTAGTTGAGGACAACACCAGGGAGGGGCAGAAGCCGTTAGTAGGCCCTAACCACCATTTTTTTTTTTTAAACCACATAATGAGAGCCGGAAGGTTGAAGCTCAGCTTTATTTAGTTGAGGACAACACCAGGGAGGGGCACACAGACAGACACCTTTAGTAGGCCTGAAAAGCCTATTGCATTTTTCAAAATGGTAATTTGGAGCAGAAGGTTGAAGCTCAGCTTTATTTAGTTGAGGGCAACACCAGGGAGGGGCAGAAGCCGTTAGTAGGCCCTAACCACCATTTTTTTTTTAAAACCACATAATGAGAGCCGGAAGGTTGAAGCTCAGCTTTATTTAGTTGAGGACAACACCAGGGAGGGGCAGAAGCCGTTAGTAGGCCCTAACCACCATTTTTTTTTTTAAAACCACATAATGAGAGCCGGAAGGTTGAAGCTCAGCTTTATTTAGTTGAGGACAACACCAGGGAGGGGCAGAAGCCGTTAGTAGGCCCTAACCACCATTTTTTTTTTTAAAACCACATAATGAGAGCCGGAAGGTTGAAGCTCAGCTTTATTTAGTTGAGGACAACACCAGGGAGGGGCACACAGACAGACACCTTTTGTAGGCCTGAAAAGCCTATTGCATTTTTCAAAATGGTAATTTGGAGCAGAAGGTTGAAGCTCAGCTTTATTTAGTTGAGGGCAACACCAGGGAGGGGCAGAAGCCGTTAGTAGGCCCTAACCACCATTTTTTTTTTAAAACCACATAATGAGAGCCGGAAGGTTGAAGCTCAGCTTTATTTAGTTGAGGACAACACCAGGGAGGGGCAGAAGCCGTTAGTAGGCCCTAACCACCATTTTTTTTTTTAAAACCACATAATGAGAGCCGGAAGGTTGAAGCTCAGCTTTATTTAGTTGAGGACAACACCAGGGAGGGGCAGAAGCCGTTAGTAGGCCCTAACCACCATTTTTTTTTTTAAAACCACATAATGAGAGCCGGAAGGTTGAAGCTCAGCTTTATTTAGTTGAGGACAACACCAGGGAGGGGCACACAGACAGACACCTTTAGTAGGCCTGAAAAGCCTATTGCATTTTTTAAAATGGTAATTTGGAGCAGAAGGTTGAAGCTCAGCTTTATTTAGTTGAGGGCAACACCAGGGAGGGGCAGAAGCCGTTAGTAGGCCCTAACCACCATTTTTTTTTTTTAAACCACATAATGAGAGCCGGAAGGTTGAAGCTCAGCTTTATTTAGTTGAGGGCAACACCAGGGAGGGGCAGAAGCCGTTAGTAGGCCCTAACCACCATTTTTTTTTTTTAAACCACATAATGAGAGCCGGAAGGTTGAAGCTCAGCTTTATTTAGTTGAGGGCAACACCAGGGAGGGGCAGAAGCCGTTAGTAGGCCCTAACCAAAGTTGAAGGCCAAATGCAGTTTAATTTCTGATACTATAGGCCGAAAGCCAGAAGGTGGAAGTTCCGATTTAGACAGTGGAGGACAATTTGAATTAGGGACTGCAGACAGACTTAGTAGGCTGTCCCCTGTGGACCATGCATCCACCACATTAACCCATTGCGCCGTAATGGACACGTAATCTTCCGTGGCCATGCCTACAGGTCCATGCGTCTGTTGTCAGGTGCACCTTTGTACTCACAGATTGCCAGAGTGCATGGACAATGCGGTCTTCTACATGCTGGTGGAGGGTTGGGATGGCTTTTCTCGCAAAAGAAGTGTCGACTGGTTAGCTTGTAGCGTGGTACAGCGTAGTCCATCATGGCCTTATTAATAGTAAATAAAATATATAACTAGGCTCTATGAACTTTTAAATAGGTTCCAGGGGTACACGGGCAGCATTGGTGTGGTCAGTGGAGGAGTATTGCAAGTAGGGGCTGCAGACAGGCTATCAAAGGCCTAAAATAACAAACAGTAGGCAGTCATGGCAGTTTTACATCGGTTACATGGATACACAGGCAGGCACTCCAGGCAGCATTGTGGTCAGTGGAGGAGTATTGCAAGTAGGGGCCGCAGACAGGCTATCAAAGGCCTAAAATAACAAACAATAGGCTCATGGCAGTTTTACAGCGGTTACATGGATACACGGGCAGGCAGCTTGGTGGTCAGTGGAGGAGTATTTAAAGTAGGGACCGCAGACAGGCTTCAAAGGCCTAACATAAGAAAATGGGCTGGCTGTAGGCACTTTATAATTGGTTCCAGGGGTACACGGGCAGCAGTGGTCTGGTCAGTGGAGGAGTATTTAAAGTAGGGACCGCAGACAGGCTATCAAAGGCCTAACATAACAAACAATAGGCTCATGGCAGTTTCACAGCGGTTACATGGATACACGGGCAGGCAGCTTGGTGGTCAGTGGAGGAGTATTGCAAGTAGGGGCTGCAGACAGGCTATCAAAGGCCTAAAATAACAAACAGTAGGCAGTCATGGCAGTTTTACATCGGTTACATGGATACACAGGCAGGCACTCCAGGCAGCATTGTGGTCAGTGGAGGAGTATTGCAAGTAGGGGCCGCAGACAGGCTATCAAAGGCCTAAAATAACAAACAATAGGCTCATGGCAGTTTTACAGCGGTTACATGGATACACGGGCAGGCAGCTTGGTGGTCAGTGGAGGAGTATTTAAAGTAGGGACCGCAGACAGGCTTCAAAGGCCTAACATAAGAAAATGGGCTGGCTGTAGGCACTTTATAATTGGTTCCAGGGGTACACGGGCAGCAGTGGTCTGGTCAGTGGAGGAGTATTTAAAGTAGGGACCGCAGACAGGCTATCAAAGGCCTAACATAACAAACAATAGGCTCATGGCAGTTTCACAGCGGTTACATGGATACACGGGCAGGCAGCTTGGTGGTCAGTGGAGGAGTATTGCAAGTAGGGGCTGCAGACAGGCTATCAAAGGCCTAAAATAACAAACAGTAGGCAGTCATGGCAGTTTTACATCGGTTACATGGATACACAGGCAGGCACTCCAGGCAGCATTGTGGTCAGTGGAGGAGTATTGCAAGTAGGGGCCGCAGACAGGCTATCAAAGGCCTAAAATAACAAACAATAGGCTCATGGCAGTTTTACAGCGGTTACATGGATACACGGGCAGGCAACTTGGTGGTCAGTGGAGGAGTATTTAAAGTAGGGACCGCAGACAGGCTTCAAAGGCCTAACATAAGAAAATGGGCTGGCTGTAGGCACTTTATAATTGGTTCCAGGGGTACACGGGCAGCAGTGGTCTGGTCAGTGGAGGAGTATTTAAAGTAGGGACCGCAGACAGGCTATCAAAGGCCTAACATAACAAACAATAGGCTCATGGCAGTTTCACAGCGGTTACATGGATACACGGGCAGGCAGCTTGGTGGTCAGTGGAGGAGTATTGCAAGTAGGGGCTGCAGACAGGCTATCAAAGGCCTAAAATAACAAACAGTAGGCAGTCATGGCAGTTTTACATCGGTTACATGGATACACAGGCAGGCACTCCAGGCAGCATTGTGGTCAGTGGAGGAGTATTGCAAGTAGGGACCGCAGACAGGCTTCAAAGGCCTAACATAAAAAAATGGGCTGGCTGTAGGCACTTTATAATTGGTTCCAGGGGTACACGGGCAGCAGTGGTCTGGTCAGTGGAGGAGTATTTAAAGTAGGGACCGCAGACAGGCTATCAAAGGCCTAAAATAACAAACAATAGGCTCATGGCAGTTTCACAGCGGTTACATGGATACACGGGCAGGCAGCTTGGTGGTCAGTGGAGGAGTATTGCAAGTAGGGGCCGCAGACAGGCTATCAAAGGCCTAAAATAACAAACAATAGGCTCATGGCAGTTTTACAGCGGTTACATGGATACACAGGCAGCTTGGTGGTGAGTGGAGGAGTAGTGCAAGGAGTGTCTGTCCCAGTACTCCCAAAATATAAATAGATGTTAATGTCTCGCAAAACAACCAAAACAAAAAAAAAAGGTGGCATACTTAGGTACAGGGGTGGGCTCATCTACTGAGTTTCTGACATAGTAATTTGGCAGTAACTATTTAATGGTGCCAATATAGGACACAGACACAGACTACTTTAAGTTGCATCATAGATGTCTACAAATTTGTATTGTCAGTGCCAGACATTGAATGATGTCAGCGAATAGACTAAAGATTGGTGGAGCTGTGCGACATAATTTTGCACGTGGTAGAGCACATTTTGAGCTGGGGTAGGGGGGAACTCTCTTGAGGCCGGCGGGACCGCCCCAGGGCCCCTCATGTTACAACGGTGTGTCTGACGTTGGGTGCGCACCACCACCGCCAGAGACACTACATTGTACTATGAGGGACCCAGTAGCAATGCCGTCAACCAAAAGCGAGCACACCCACCTCTTCAGACAAACAGCAGTCTCACGGGTGCTTGCGCCAAGTCGCGATACCACGGCCCCGTGTGGGGAGTTTTGCCATTTAGGGAGGTGTAAACATGTCGTATGCTGTACAATCAGCTGCAGCAAATTAGACATTAGAAAAGTAATTCACAGGCAAGAGCTTTTCATAGGAAAGCTAGGTGTCGGCCGGGCAAGGTGGGGCAAAAGATTTCGAAATCCAGTTGTGGTTCATTTTAATGAATGTTAGATCGTCAACATTTTGGGTAGCCAGACGAGTCCTTTTTTCGGTTAATATTGAACCTGCAGCACTGAATACTCTTTCTGATAGGACACTTGCTGCCGGGCAAGCAAGCTCCTGCAATGCATATTCTGCCAATTCTGGCCAGGTGTCTAATTTGGAGGCCCAGTAATCAAATGGGAATGACGGTTGAGGGAGAACATCGATAAGGGATGAAAAATAGTTAGTAACCATACTGGACAAATGTTGTCTCCTGTCACTTTCAATTGATGCAGCAGTACCTGTCCTGTCTGCGGTCATAGCAAAATCACTCCACAACCTGGTCAGAAAACCCCTCTGTCCAATGCCACTTCTGATGTGTGCACCCCTAACACTCCTAGTCTGCTGCCCCCTGGAGCTCGTGTGAGAACGATCACGTGCGCTGTGTGCTGGGAATGCCTGAAGCAAACGGTCAACAAGAGTTGATTGTTTGGTTGCTAATATTAGTTCCAAGTTCTCATGTGGCATAATATTTTGCAATTTGCCTTTATAGCGTGGATCAAGGAGGCAGGCCAACCAGTAATCGTCATCGTTCATCATTTTCGTAATGCGTGTGTCCCTTTTTAGGATACGTAAGGCATAATCCGCCATGTGGGCCAAAGTTCCAGTTGTCAAATCTCCGGTTGTGATTGGTTGAGGGGCAGTTGCAGGCAAATCTACGTCACTTGTGTCCCTCAAAAAACCAGAACCCGGCCGTGACACGCAACCAAATTCCTGTGCCCCCGGGAAAGGTTCGGCATTAAAAATATACTCATCCCCATCATCCTCCTCGTCCTCCACCTCCTCTTCGCCCGCTACCTCGTCCTGTACACTGCCCTGACCAGACAATGGCTGACTGTCATCAAGGCTTTCCTCTTCCTCTGGTGCAGACGCCTGCTCCTTTATGTGCGTCAAACTTTGCATCAGCAGACGCATTAGGGGGATGCTCATGCTTATTACGGCGTTGTCTGCACTAACCAGCCGTGTGCATTCCTCAAAGCACTGAAGGACTTGACACATGTCTTGTATCTTAGACCACTGCACACCTGACAACTCCATGTCTGCCATCCTACTGCCTGCCCGTGTATCCTCCCACAAATAAATAACAGCACGCCTCTGTTCGCACAGTCTCTGAAGCATGTGCAGTGTTGAGTTCCACCTTGTTGCAACGTCTATGATTAGGCGATGCTGGGGAAGGTTCAAAGACCGCTGATAGGTCTGCATACGGCTGGCGTGTACAGGCGAACGTCGGATATGTGAGCAAAGTGCACGCACTTTGAGGAGCAGGTCGGAGAACCCAGGATAAGTTTTCAATAAG
Organism: Ranitomeya variabilis; assembly: GCF_051348905.1. Classification (NCBI taxonomy): domain Eukaryota; kingdom Metazoa; phylum Chordata; class Amphibia; order Anura; family Dendrobatidae; genus Ranitomeya; species Ranitomeya variabilis. The sequence continues at coordinate 34,475,208 of NC_135236.1, read as the reverse complement.
CACTGCACCACCAGGTTTAAGGTGTGAGCCAGGCAAGGAATGTGTTTCAGTTGGGAAAGGGAGATGGCAGCCATGAAATTCCTTCCGTTATCACTCACTACCTTGCCTGCCTCAAGATCTACTGTGCCCAGCCACGACTGCGTTTCTTGTTGCAAGAACTCGGACAGAACTTCCGCGGTGTGTCTATTGTCGCCCAAGCACTTCATAGCCAATACAGCCTGCTGACGCTTGGCAGTAGCTGGCCCATAATGGGACAACTGGTGTGCAACAGTGTCATCTGCCGATGGAGTGGTTGGCAGACTGCGTTCTGTGGAAGAGCTGTAGCTTCTGCAGGAGGACGAGGAGGAGGAGGAGGAGGGGGTGCGAACGCCTACAGCCAACTGTTTCCTAGACCGTGGGCTAGGCACAACTGTCCCTAAATTGATGTCGCCTGTGGACCCTGCATCCACCACATTCACCCAGTGTGCCGTGATGGACACATAACGTCCCTGGCCATGCCTACTGGTCCATGCATCTGTAGTCAGGTGCACCTTTGTACTCACAGATTGCCTGAGTGCATGGACGATGCGCTGTTTAACATGCTGGTGCAGGGCTGGGATGGCTTTTCTGGAAAAAAAGTGTCGACTGGGTAGCTCGTATCGTGGTTCAGCGTACTCCATCAGGGCTTTGAAAGCTTCGCTTTCAACTAACCGGTAGGGCATCATCTCTAACGAGATTAGTCTAGCTATGTGGGCGTTAAAACCCTGTGTACGCGGATGCGAGGATAAGTACTTCCTTTTTCTAACCAGAGTCTCATGTAGGGTGAGCTGGACTGGAGAGCTGGAGATCGTGGAACTTTCGGGTGTGCCGGTGTACATGGCAGACTGAGAGACGGTTGGAGACGGTATTGTTTCCGCCGGTGCCCTAGATGCAATATTTCCTCCTACAAAACTGGTGATTCCCTGACCCTGACTGCTTTTGGCTGGCAAAGAAACCTGCACAGATACTGCCTGTGGTGCGGAAAATGGTGGCCTTACAGTGACGGAAGGGATGTTGCGTTGCTGACTAGCTTCATTGGCCGAGGGTGCTACAACCTTGAGGGACGTTTGGTAGTTAGTCCAGGCTTGAAAATGCATGGTGGTTAAGTGTCTATGCATGCAACTAGTATTTAGACTTTTCAGATTCTGACCTCTGCTTAAGCTAGTTGAACATTTTTGACAGATGACTTTGCGCTGATCAGTTGGATGTTGTTTAAAAAAATGCCAGACTGCACTCTTCCTAGACTCGGATCCCTTTTCAGGGATTGCAGACTGAGCTTTAACCGGATGGCAACGCTGTGCTCCAACAGGTTTTGGCTTTGACACGCGTTTTGGGCCAGATACGGGCCCGGCAGATGTAACCTGTTGCGATGTTGATGCCTGCTGCGGCCCCTCCTCCACCTCCGCTTCTGAACTACTGCCGCCTGCACCCTGTTCCCCCAATGGCTGCCAATCGGGGTCAATAACTGGGTCATCTATTACCTCCTCTTCGAGCTCGTGTGCAACTTCGTCTGTGTCACTGTGTCGGTCGGTGGTATAGCGTTCGTGGCGGGGCAACATAGTCTCATCAGGGTCTGATTGTGGATCTGTACCCTGAGAGGGCAATGTGGTGGTCTGAGTCAAAGGAGCAGCATAGTACTCTGGCTGTGGCTGTGCATCAGTGCACTCCATGTCAGAATATACTTGTAATGGGCATGGCCTGTTAAATGTTTCACTTTCTAAGCCAGGGACGGTATGTGTAAAGAGCTCCATGGAGTGACCCGTTGTGTCGCCTGCTGCATCCTTCTCTCTTGTTGTAGTTTTTGCTGAGGAGGACAAGGAAGCGACTTGTCCCTGACCGTGAACATCCACAAGCGACGCGCTGCTTTTACATTTACCAGTTTCGGAAGAGGAGGCAAAAGAGCTAGAGGCTGAGTCTGCAATGTAAGCCAAAACTTGCTGTTGCTGCTCCGCCTTTAAAAGCGGTTTTCCTACTCCCAGAAAAGAGAGCGTTCGAGGCCTTGTGTAGCCTGACGACGAAACTGGCTCCACAGCTCCAGACTTAGGTGGAATATTTTTATCCCCACGACCACCTGATGCTCCTCTACCACTACCATCATTACCAGCTGACAATGAACGCCCACGACGACCTCTTGCACCAGACTTCCTCATTGTTTTAAAATCTTAACCAAAGTAACTTTATTTGTTGCTGTCAAACAACTTACACGGTGAGCTATAACTTCAGTATGATTTCAATATCCCTTAACAGGTTGGTGAGACCACAAGGAAAATCAGGCACAATGTTACACACTCTGTTTTCTGTGGCACAAAATCACAGAGATGACACACACGCAGGACTGTCACTCAAGCACTAATGTCAATATTAATCTCCCACCTAATTTATTTTTTTTTTTTTCTCAGGGAGACTTTAGAAACCAAATAATATTAAAAAAAAAAAAAAAAAAGGCTTTCTATGGCCCACAATTAGAGAGAGAGAGGTGGCACACCCAGGAGTCAAGACTGGCACACAAGCTGAGAGGGCAATATTACTCTCCCACTGTTTTTTTATGTATTTTTTGTTTTTTCAGGGAGACTTTAGAAACCCAATAATATTTTTTAAAAAAAATAAATAGGCTTTCTATGGCCCACTGAATGAGAGGGAGAGAGGTGGCACACCCAGGAGTCAAGACTGGCACACAAGCTGAAAGGGCAATATTACTCTCCCACTGTTTTTTTAGGTTTTTTTTTTTTTTTCAGGGAGACTTTAGAAACCCAATAATATTTAAAAAAAAAAATAAATAGGCTTTCTATGGCCCACTGAATGAAAGGGAGAGAGGTGGCACACCCAGGAGTCAAGACTGGCACACAAGCTGAAAGGGCAATATTACTCTCCCACTGTTTTTTTATGTATTTTTTGTTTTTTCAGGGAGACTTTAGAAACCCAATAATATTTAAAAAAAAAAATAAATAGGCTTTCTATGGCCCACTGAATGAGAGGGAGAGAGGTGGCACACCCAGGAGTCAAGACTGGCACACAAGCTGAAAGGGCAATATTACTCTCCCACTGTTTTTTTAGGTTTTTTTTTTTTTTTCAGGGAGACTTTAGAAACCAAATAATATAAAAAAAAAAAAAAAAAAAAAATAGGCTTGCTATAGCCCACTGAATGAGAGATAGCACACACAGCAGTGGCACACAAGCCCTGACTGAGGCCAATATTTTTCTCCCACTGATTGATGTAGTGTTTTTGTGTTGAGGTAGAATTTAGAACACAAATCACGGAAAAAATAAATAGGCTTTCTATGGCCCACTGAATGAAAGGGAGAGAGGTGGCACACCCAGGAGTCAAGACTGGCACACAAGCTGAAAGGGCAATATTACTCTCCCACTGTTTTTTTATGTATTTTTTGTTTTTTCAGGGAGACTTTAGAAACCCAATAATATTTAAAAAAAAAAATAAATAGGCTTTCTATGGCCCACTGAATGAGAGGGAGAGAGGTGGCACACCCAGGAGTCAAGACTGGCACACAAGCTGAAAGGGCAATATTACTCTCCCACTGTTTTTTTAGGTTTTTTTTTTTTTTTTCAGGGAGACTTTAGAAACCCAATAATATTTTAAAAAAAAAATAAATAGGCTTTCTATGGCCCACTGAATGAGAGGGAGAGAGGTGGCACACCCAGGAGTCAAGACTGGCACACAAGCTGAAAGGGCAATATTACTCTCCCACTGTTTTTTTAGGTTTTTTTTTTTTTTTCAGGGAGACTTTAGAAACCCAATAATATTTAAAAAAAAAAATAAATAGGCTTTCTATGGCCCACTGAATGAAAGGGAGAGAGGTGGCACACCCAGGAGTCAAGACTGGCACACAAGCTGAAAGGGCAATATTACTCTCCCACTGTTTTTTTATGTATTTTTTGTTTTTTCAGGGAGACTTTAGAAACCCAATAATATTTTTAAAAAAAAATAAATAGGCTTTCTATGGCCCGCTGAATGAGAGGGAGAGAGGTGGCACACCCAGGAGTCAAGACTGGCACACAAGCTGAAAGGGCAATATTATTCTCCCACTGTTTTTTTAGGTTTTTTTTTTTTTTTCAGGGAGAATTAGAAACCAAATAATATTAAAAAAAAAAAATAAATAGGCTTTCTATGGCCCACTGAATGAGAGGGAGAGAGGTGGCACACCCAGGAGTCAAGACTGGCACACAAGCTGAAAGGGCAATATTACTCTCCCACTGTTTTTTTAGGTTTTTTTTTTTTTTTCAGGGAGACTTTAGAAACCAAATAATATTAAAAAAAAAAAAAAAAAAAAAAAAATAGGCTTGCTATAGCCCACTGAATGAGAGATAGCACACACAGCAGTGGCACACAAGCCCTGACTGAGGCCAATATTTTTCTCCCACTGATTGATGTAGTGTTTTTGTGTTGAGGTAGAATTTAGAACACAAATCACGGAAAAAATAAATAGGCTTTCTATGGCCCACTGAATGAAAGGGAGAGAGGTGGCACACCCAGGAGTCAAGACTGGCACACAAGCTGAAAGGGCAATATTACTCTCCCACTGTTTTTTTATGTATTTTTTGTTTTTTCAGGGAGACTTTAGAAACCCAATAATATTTTTTAAAAAAAATAAATAGGCTTTCTATGGCCCACTGAATGAGAGGGAGAGAGGTGGCACACCCAGGAGTCAAGACTGGCACACAAGCTGAAAGGGCAATATTACTCTCCCACTGTTTTTTTAGGTTTTTTTTTTTTTTCAGGGAGACTTTAGAAACCAAATAATATTAAAAAAAAAAAAAAAAAATAGGCTTGCTATAGCCCACTGAATGAGAGATAGCACACACAGCAGTGGCACACAAGCCCTGACTGAGGCCAATATTTTTCTCCCACTGATTGATGTAGTGTTTTTGTGTTGAGGTAGATTTTAGAACACAAATCACGGAAAAAATAAATAGGCTTTCTATGGCCCACTCAGTGAGAGATGGCACACACAGGGATGGCACTGTAGCAGAAATGCCAATCTTAATCTCCCACAAAAAAAAAAAAAAAAAAAAAAAAAAACTGTCCTACAATTACTATCTCCCTGCAGTAATGTAAGCCAGGTATGGCAGGCAGCAATAGGAGTGGACTGATGCACAAATTAAATAAAAAGTGTGGACAAACAAAAAAGATAGCTGTGCAGAAAGGAAGGAACAAGAGGATATGTGCTTTGAAAAAAGCAGTTGGTTTCCACAGTGGCGTACACACAGCAATACAGCTATCACGGAGCCTTCTAGGGCAGCCCAATGAGCTACAGCGCTGAGGGGAAAAAAAAAAAAAAATAGCTTCCACAGTCCCTGCACACCGAAGGTGGTGTTGGACAGTGGAAATCGCTGCAGCACAAGCGGTTTGGTGGTTAGTGGACCCTGCCTAACGCTCTCCCTGCTTCTGACGAAGCGGCAGCAACCTCTCCCTAAGCTCAGATCAGCAGCAGTAAGATGGCGGTCGGCGGGAACGCCCCTTTATAGCCCCTGTGACGCCGCAGACAGCAAGCCAATCACTGCAATGCCCTTCTCTAAGATGGTGGGGACCAGGATCTATGTCATCACGCTGCCCACACTCTGCGTTCACCTTCATTGGCTGAGAAATGGCGCTTTTCGCGTCATTGAAACGCGACTTTGGCGCGAAAGTCGCGTACCGCATGGCCGACAAGCACAGGGGTCGGATCGGGTTTCATGAGACGCCGACTTAGCCAAAAGTCGGCGACTTTTGAAAATGATCGACCCGTTTCGCTCAACCCTAATGGCAAGCCAAAGCTAATTGCCCCTACTGATGCTAGCTGCCTGCCTGAGTGTACAGTTAAAAGCTACAGCCTCACACCACATATGAATAGAGTGGTTTATCATCCACTGGCATAAGCCAAACACATTTGATACCAGCGCATGGCCGTGCTGCCATGTGAATCTTTTATAGTTGCAGATCTTCAGGACCTTCCTGATGGACCAATAGGAGCTGCTACAGGGCCTGAGCGTGTGACCCCCCGACCTCCAATGAGAGGTCCTCCAATGGGCATGCTCAGTGCGTTAAAAGCAGGACTTAGTCCCAGAAAAGCCTGCTCGCCGCTGACCAGTGCTGGCTACAAAGGCAGAGCCTGGAGAGGCAGAGGTAACCATTCGCACAATATCAGGCTGAGCCAGACACTGGGACCTATGTCTCTGCTGAGCAGGTACCAATGCGGCTGGAGGAGAATGGGAGACCACAGCAGACATGGTTCGAGATTCCCCTTGTGCAGCAGCGGGAACTCAACACCTAACACTGGGGTCTTAAACATACCCTCAGCAATCCATCATCACCCAACAATTATGTCATGGAAGCACCAATTTTTGCATAGAATGAAGTTCCCCCATGCCTGAGCTCCAACCCTGGTGGTTAGAAGTAGGTCCTGGTATTAAGGGCTCAGTCAGATGGCCATAAAAATTGGACTAAGAATGGAATGCAAAGCTCAGACTGGCCTGTGGCCCTCCTGACCCCAGCATGCTGCATACAAGGGCATACAAAAGTTATAACACTCAGCTCAGGAGAGTACTGTAGTCAGCCAGTCCTAAAATTGTGTTTAGATCTGTTAGATTTTTATGGCCATCTCACTGAAGCCTAAGACACAGCCATAGACATTGTGTGCCAGGATTTTGGCGATCTTTCACCATGAATCTACTCAATAAACCCATTACTAACTCTTGCCATACAAGTATGGTGAATGTTAGTAAGGGATTAAAAGAAATGTCTGACAAAATTAATAAATCAATGTAGAGTTGAGTGGATTGATCTGCAAACAGCTGAGTATGAGTCAAATTTTCTGAGATTCCCAGTTTTGCGTGAATTTGAACATTTTGAGATTTGATTTGTGATAAGCAAAAAAAAGCAAACACTTTCCTGGCACCATTTCCCACACTGCTGAAGCATTAGAGAGCAGGAAAACATAATTGTGGTGGTCAGTACCTGAGTCATCATACAAAAGCAGTTCTGAATATAGCACAGTTGGTACACCAGGGTCATTTTACATATCCAGAGTCACTGGATAAATGCTTCTCTGGCCAATAGGGTGCAAGCTCTTTTGGTCAGTGAGGTCATCTCTCTAGTAGAGTGCACATTTTTATAATCAGTAGGGTTCTCTCTCTTGCCTGCAGAATGGAAGCTCTTATGGTCAGTGGAGTTCTCTCTCACTCCTGTCGAGTGTAAGCTCTTATAGTCAGTGGGGTCCTCTCTCTCCTGTAGAGTGTAAGCTCTTATGGTTAGTGGGGTCCTTTCTCTCCTTTAGAGTGTAAGGTCTTATTGTCAGCAGGGTCCTCTCTCTCTCTCCTGTTGAGTGTGAGCTCTTAATGTCAGTGGGGTCATCTCTCGCTTGTGTAGTCTAAGCTCTTAATGCCAGTGGATTCCTCTCTCATGTAGAGTGTGTTAGGTGTTGAGTTCCTGAGGCTACACAGGGGGAATCTCAAACCATGTCCTCTACGGTCTCCCATTCTTTCCCAGCCGCAGTGGAGACTGCTCGGCAGAGATGTCGGTTCCAGCGTCTGGCTCCAGCTGATACTGTGTGTCTGGTTACAGCTGCCATTCCAGGTTCAGCCTTTGTAACCAGCATTGATCAGCGGCGAGCAGACATTCCAGGGACTAAGTCCTTATTTTCGTCTACTGACCATGCCTGTGGGATGACCTCTCATTGGAGGTCGAAGGTCACATGCTCGGGTCCTGTAGCAGCTCCGATTGGACCACTGGGAAGGTCCCGGAAGGCTACATCTATAAAAGGCTCGCATGGCCACTCGGCCATGCACTAGTATAAACTTTATATCGTTTGTGTGGATGCATGTGTGTTCTGGTGAAAGTTCCTAATCAATCCCCTCCCTTGCGTTGTTGTATGTGGTCTGGGTGTTTGGAGCTGACTAGCACCAGTGCAATCCAGCAAAAGACCACGATCATACTGCATCAAATTAGCAGCGACTGCCAGGGCAGTCCCGTGCGCAATCAGTGCCTTTTTCCAGGCCCTAGTCAGGGTGGTTAGTGGCGTTCGACAGAGCGGCACTTTGTGCGGTAAATCTTTAGTTGAGCTTTTTCCTGTCTTGCACCGCAGTTTCGGTGCTGAGCGCTTTTGGGCTTAGAGGGACTCTAACCCTGTGTCCTTGGGGCAGAGTCCTGCGACTATACACTAGCATTCCCTTTGCCGGGCTCTCTGAGCTTTAACAGGCTACGGCATTTATATTCCTTGGTGGTGCGATTCTGTGAAGTAACAGAGTCTGCCTCTGTACACACCGAGTGACGTTAACCCGCATGTGTTCATCTGCCATACCGCCATATAATTTCAGGTAACTTCACTACACGGTGGACCCCGGGCTGCAAACGCACCTTATTATTATCTTTTATTATTTGGTGCGCTCTGCCAGCCCTAACAGAGTGTAAGCTCTTATAATCAGGAGCGTTCTCTCTCTCACCTGTATAGTGTAAGCTCTTATTGTCACTGGAGTTCTCTCTCACTCCTGTAGAGTGTAAACTCTTATGGTCAGTTAGGTCCCCTCTTATTCCCGAGAGTGACCATGTCTCCGGTACGTGTGGTGACAGTTTTCACATTTTTCGGAGACATGCACACAGGTAGACCCATTAAAATGAATGGGTCTGCGCACATGTCAGTGTGTTTCCACGGACTGTGTGACCGTGGGAAAAACGTGCTAGCATGTCCGTTTTTTGCCATCAGCATGGAGGGCAAAACGTTCTGCACACGTGCATGTGGAGAACACACATTGCATCGGCACTGATGAAGACGTGCTACAGAAAGCGTTCCCCGGTAGCTAGCGCTGAAGCAGGCTGTCATCATTCTCCCCTGCTCTGCATGTGAGCAGAGGAGAATGATGAGCATTATATGAAAATCCGAACGACAGCAGGTAGTGGCTTTTGTGACTGTTAACCCATCATCTGACACCTGCTGCCGCTAATAACAATGACAGCAGGTGCGGATGATTGGGGTATTCCACAGCCGCCGGCACTGATCGTTCAGAAATAAATGAATGAAAAATAGTGATGAGCGAATATACTCATCGCTCGAGCTTTCCTGAGCATGCTCGGGTGACCTCCGAGTATTTTTTAGTGCTCGGAGATTTCGTTTTTATTGCCGCAGCTGAATGATTTACATCTGTTAGCCAGCATAAGTACATGTGGGGATTCCCTAGCAACCAAGCAACCCCCACATGTACTTATGCTGGCTAACAGATGTAAATCATTCAGCTGCGGCAATAAAAATGAAATCTCCGAGCACTAAAAAATACTCGGAGGTCACCCGAGCGTGCTCAGGAAATCTCAAGTAACGAGTATATTCTCTCATCACTAATGAAAAACCCAATATTATTTTATTGAACCAACTGACAAAACTCACAGCTAGGGGCTGCATCCCCCAGCTTCTGCAAGGTTGATTATCAAGAATAGAGGGGACCCCATGCTGTTTTTTAACCCCTTTCTGACATCCGATGTACTGTCACATTGAGGTGACCTGGGCCTGTATGAACATCGACGGGATAGTACGTCATATTCGATCAGCCACGCTCACGAGGGGAATGCGGTCGGGTGTCAGCTGATTATCACATCCGGAACTATGTGCCAGGAGTGGTCATGGACCACTCCCAGCACATTAACCCCTGCAACACTGCAATCAAACAAGATTGCAGTGTTCCGGCAGCATAGGGAAGCATCACGCAGGGAGGGGGCTCCCTGAGACCCTCAGAACAACACAATATGATTGCGTTGTTCCGAGGGTCTCCTCTGTCCTCCTCCCTGCAGGTTCCCAGACCTAAGATGGCCACGGGGTCCTTCCAGGTCCTGCATGGAGGTGGCTTGTCGGCACCTGCTCTCAGAGAGCAGGCTTCGGAAAGCCTCCTGCACTGCCTGTCAGATTGCTGATCTGACACAGTGTAGTACACAGTGTCAGATCGGCGATCTGACAATATATAATGATGTCCCACCCTGGGACAAAGTAAAAAAGTAAAAAATATAAAAATTACACTGTGTAAAAATATATTTTTTAAAAAAATTCCTAAAGAAAAAAAATATTGTTCCAATAAATACATTTGTTTTTGTAAATAAAAAAACATAACAATAAAAGTACACATATTTAGTATCGCCGCGTTTGTAATGGCCCAATCTATAAAACTGTCCCACTAGTTAACCCCGTGAGTGAACATCGTAGAAAAAAGAAAAAAAAACGAGGCAAAAAACAATGCTTTATCATCATACTGCCGAACAAAAAGTGGAATAACACACGATCAAAACGACGGATATAAATAAACATGGTACCGCTGAAAACGTCATCTTATCCCACAAAAAATGAGCCTCCATAATGCGCCATCAAAGAAAAAATAAAAAAGTTATAGCTCTCAGAATAAAGCGATGCAAAAATAATTATTTTGTCTATAAAATAGCTTTTATTTTATAAAAGCGTCAAAACATAAAAAAAGATATAAATGAGGTATCGCTGTAATCTTACTGACCCTAAGAATAAAACTGCTTTAGCAATTTTACCAAATGTGGAACGGTATAAAAGTCCCTCTAAAAAGAAATTCTTGAATTGATGATTTTTATTCATTCTGCCTAACAAAAATCGGAATAAAAAGAGATAAAAAAAAGTCAAGTGTCCTGCAAAAAACAAGACCTCACTTGACTCTGTGAACCAAAATATGGAAAAATTATAGCTCTCAAAATATAGTGACACAAAAACTATTTTTTGTAATAAAAAGCGTCTCTTAGTGTGTGACAGCTGCCAAACAAAAATCCGCTATAAAAACTCGCTATAAATAGTATATCAAACCCCCTTTATCACCTCCTTAGTTAGCGAAAAATTATCAAATAAAAAAATACATTTATTTCCATTTTCCCACTAGGGTTACAGTTGGGGCTAAAGTTAGAGTTATGGTTGGGGCTAAAGTTAGGGTTAGGGTTGGGGCTAAGGTTAGGTAAGGGTTGGGGCTAAAGTTTGGTTTAGGGTTGGGCCTAGGGTTAGGGCTAGGGTTGGGGTTAGGGTTTGGATTGTTTATGGTTGGGTTACAGGTGTGTCAGGGTTAAGTGTGTGGTTAGGGTTATGGTTAGGGTTGGGATTAGGGTTAGGGGTGTGTTGGGGTTAGGGGTGTGTTGGGGTTGGGATTAGGGTTAGGGGTGTGTTTGTGTTAGGGGTGTGATTAGGATTATTGTTAGGGTTGGGATTAGGGTTAGGGGTGTGTTGGGGTTAGGGGTATGTTGGGGTTAGGCATGTGGTTAGGGTTAGGGTTAGGGGTGTGTTGGGTTAGGGTTGGAGTTAGAATTGGGGGTTTCCACTGTTTAGGCACATCAGGGGCTCTGCAAATGCAACATGACGTCCGATCTCAATTCCAGCCAATTTTGCGCTGAAAAAGTAAAACGGCGCTCCTTCCCTTCCAAGCCCTGCCGTGCGCCCAAACAGTGATTTACCCAAACATATGAGGTATCAGAGAGTCAGGACAAATTGGAAAATAACTTTTGCAGTCCAATTTCTCCTGTTACCCTAGGAAAAAGAAATATTTGAGGGCTAAAAAATTATTTTTTGGGGAAAAATGAATGTTTATTTTCACGGCTCTGCGTTATAAACTTTAGTGAAAACACTTGGGGGTTCAAAGATATCACAACACATCTAGATAAGTTCCTTGGGGGGTCTAGTTTCCAAAATGGGGTCATTTGTGGGGGTTCTACTGTTTATGCACATCAGTGGCTTTGCAAATGCAACGAGACACACCCAGACCATTCCATCAAAGTCTGCATTCCAAAATGCCACTTCTGTTGTGAATTCTGTTCTTGGGCTCCCTCTGGTGGTTGCAAGTGGTAGCGCTGCTGTCTCTGAATCGCAGCATTTATCAGGTGTGTTCACTTTTTGCAAATCTGACTGGGCTATTTAGTTTTGCTTCACCCTTTAGTCAGTGCCAGTTGTCCATTGTTCCTGGAGGATTCACATCTCTGCCTGGTCTCTCCTGCTGATCCTGAAAGATAAGTTCTGGCCTTGATTTTTTGCTGTCCACATGCTGTGGCCTTATTGTTCAGTTCTTTTCCATGTTTTTGTCTTGTCCAGCTTGGTCTGTATAAGGATTTGTTTAGCCAAGCTGGTATCTCTGGAGATGCAGATATACCCTCCATATCTTTAGTTAACTGTGGAGTTTTTGTATTTTCTGTGGTGGATATTTTCCAGTGTTTTAATACTGACCGCATAGTACTCTGTCCTATCCTTTCTATTTAGCTAGAAGTGGCCTCCTTCGCTAAATTCTGATTTCAGTCTGTGTATGTTTTTTCCCTCTCCTCCCACAGTCAATATTTGTTGGGGGCTGTCTGTCCTTTGGGAATTTTCTCTGAGGCAAGATAGTTTTCCCTTTTCTATCTGTAGGGGTAATTAGTCCTCCGGCTGTGTCGAGATGTCCAGGGAGTGCTAGGTACATTCCACGGCTACTTCTAGTTGCGGTGTTAAGTTCAGGGTCTGCGGTCAGTACAGGTACCACCTTCTCCAGAGTACATCTCATGCTGCTCTTAGGCCACCAGATCATAACAGTACAACTGGCCAACAATGAGTTAACCGCATCTCAGAAGAAGGGAAGGAAAGTGCTGAGCCATTTTTTTTTTCTGTAGTCTGTTGGTTTTTTTTTCTTCCCTCTTTACCTCTGGGTGGCTCAGGAGTTCGGTGCTGGTATGGATGTTCAGGGATTGGCTTCTCGTGTGGATCAACTTGCTGCTAGAGTACAGGGTATTTCCGATTATATCGTTCAGACTCCGGTTTTAGAGCCTAGAATTTCAACTCCTGATTTGTTTTTTGGGGATAGGTCCAAATTTCTGAGCTTTAAAAATAACTGTAAACTGTTTTTTGCTCTGAAACCCCGTTCCTCTGGTGATCAAATCCAGCAGGTTAAAATTGTTATATCTCTGCTGCGTGGTGACCCCCAGGATTGGGCATTTGCCCTGGAACCTGGGAATCCGGCGTTGCTTAATGTAGACATCTTTTTTCAGGCGCTTGGGTTATTGTATGACGAACCTAATTCGGTGGATCATGCTGAGAAGACCTTGTTGGCCCTGTCTCAGGGTCAAGAAGCGGCAGAATCATATTGTCAGAAGTTTAGAAAATGGTCTGTACTGACTAAATGGAATGAGGATGCCTTGGCGGCAATCTTCAGAAAGGGTCTTTCTGAATCCGTTAAAGATGTTATGGTGGGGTTCCCCATGCCTGCTGGTCTGAGTGATTCTATGTCTCTGGCCATTCAGATTGATCGGCGCTTGCGTGAGCGCAGAGTTGTGCACACTATGGCATTGTCTTCTGAGCGGAGTCCTGAGCCTATGCAGTGTTATAGGATTGTGTCTAGAGCTGAACGACAAGGATTCAGACGTCAGAATAGGTTGTGTTTTTACTGCGGTGATTCTGCTCATGTTATTTCTGATTGCCCTAAGCGCACCAAGAGAATCGCTAGTTCTGTTACCATCAGTACTGTACAACCTAAATTTCTGTTATCTGTGACCCTGATCTGCTCATTATCGTCATTTTCTGTTATGGCATTTGTGGATTCAGGCGCCGCTCTAAACTTAATGGACTTAGAATTTGCCAGACGTTGTGGTTTCCCCTTGCAGCCTTTGCAGAGTCCTATTCCTTTGAGGGGCATTGATGCTACACCGTTGGCTAAAAATAAACCTCAGTTTTGGACACAGCTGACCATGTGCATGGCGCCAGCCCATCAGGAAGATTGTCGTTTTCTGGTGTTGCATAATTTGCATGATGCTGAGTTTCCCATTGTTACAGGTGCATAATCCGGTATTAGATTGGAAATCTATGTCTGTGACTAGTTGGGGTTGTCAGGGGGTTCATGGTGACGTTCCTTTGATGTCAATTTCCTCCTCCCCCTCTTCTAAAATTCCTGAGTTTTTGTCAGATTTCCAGGATGTATTCAATGAGCCCAAGTCCAGTTCCCTTCCACCGCATAGGGACTGATTGTGCTATTGACTTGATTCCAGGCCGTAAGTTCCCTAAGGGCCGACTTTTCAACCTGTCTGTGCCAGAACATACCGCCATGCGGAGCTATGTTAAGGAGTCCTTGGAGAAGGGGCATATTCGGCCATCTTCTCCACCATTGGGAGCAGGTGTTTTTTCTGTTGCCAAAAAAGATGGCTTCTTGAGACCCTGTATTGATTATCGCCTCTTGAATAAGATCACGGTCAAATTCCAATACCCTTTGCCTTTGCTTTCTGATCTGTTTGCTAGGATTAAGGGGGCTAGTTGGTTTACTAAGATTGACCTTCGAGGGGCATATAATCTTGTTCGTATTAAGCAGGGTGACAAATGGAAAACTGCGTTTAATACGCCCGAAGGCCATTTTGAATACCTTGTGATGCCATTCGGACTGTCTAATGCTCCATCTGTGTTTCAGTCCTTCATGCATGATATATTTTGGAATTATCTTGATAAATTCATGATTGTATATTTGGATGATATTTTGATTTTTTCAGATGATTGGGAGTCTCATGTGAAACAAGTCAGGATCGTATTTCAGATCCTTCGTGATAATGCCTTGTTTGTGAAGGGGTCTAAGTGCCTCTTTGGAGTACAGAAGATTTCTTTTTTGGGCTTCATTTTTTCTCCCTCATCTATAGAAATGGATCCGGTTAAGGTTCAGGCCATTCATGATTGGATCCAGCCCACATCCGTGAAGAGCCTTCAGAAATTTTTTGGGCTTTGCTAATTTTTATCGCCGTTTCATTGCCAACTTCTCCAGTGTGGTGAAACCCCTGACCGATTTGACGAAGAAAGGCGCTGTTGTGACGAATTGGTCCTCTGCGGCTGTTTCTGCCTTTCAGGAGCTTAAACGCCGATTTACTTCTGCCCCTGTGTTGCGTCAGCCGGATCTTTCTCTTCCTTTTCAGGTTGAGGTTGACGCTTCTGAGATTGGGGCAGGGGCCATTTTGTCTCAGAGGAATTCTGATGGTTCTTTGATGAAACCGTGTGCCTTCTTTTCTCGAAAGTTTTCACCTGCGGAACGCAATTATGATGTCGGCAATCATGAGTTGTTGGCTATGAAGTGGACATTTGAGGAACGGCGACATTGGCTTGAGGGGGCCAAGCACCGTATTGTGGTCTTGACCGATCATAAGAATCTGATTTATCTCGAGTCTGCCAAACGGCTGAATCCTAGACAGGCCCGATGGTCCCTGTTTTTCTCCGTTTTGATTTTGTGGTCTCGTATCTTCCGGGTTCTAAGAATGTTAAGGCTGATGCCCTCTCTAGGAGCTTTTTGCCTGATTCTCCTGGGGTCCTAGAGCCGGTCGGTATTCTGAAGGAAGGGGTGATTCTTTCTGCCATCTCCCCTGGTTTACGATGGGTTCTTCAGGAATTTCAGGCTGATAAACCTGACCGCTGTCCAGTGGGGAAATTGTTTGTTCCTGACAGATGGACTAGTAAAGTGATTTCGGAGGTTAATTGTTCTGTGTTGGCTGGTCATCCGGGGATTTTTGGTACCAGAGATTTGGTTGGTAGGTCCTTTTGGTGGCCTTCTTTGTCTTTTGTGCAGTCCTGTGGGACTTGTGCGCGGGTCAAGCCTTGCTGTTCCCACGCTAGTGGGTTGCTTTTGCCTTTGCAGGTCCCTGAGAGGCCTTGGACGCATATTTCTATGGATTTTATTTTGGATCTTCCGGTTTCCCAGAGGATGTCAGTTATCTGGGTGGTTTGTGACCGGTTTTCTAAGATGGTTCATTTGGTACCTTTGCCTAAGTTGCCTTCCTCTTCTGATTTGGTTCCGTTGTTTTTTCAGCATGTGGTTCGTTTGCATGGCATTCCGGAGAATATTGTGTCCGATAGAGGTTCCCAGTTTGTTTCGAGGTTTTGGCGGGCCTTTTGTGCTAGGCTGGGCATTGATTTGTCTTTTTCTTCCGCATTTCATCCTCAGACAAATGGCCAAACCGAGCGAACTAATCAGACTTTGGAAACTTATTTGAGATGCTTTGTGTCTGCTGATCAGGATGATTGGGTGACTTTCTTGCCATTGGCCAAGTTGGCCCTTAATAATCGGGCTAGTTCTGCTACCTTGGTTTCACCCTTCTTTTGTAACTCTGGTTTTCATCCTCAATTTTCTTCAGGGCAGGTTGAGCCTTCTGATTGTTCTGGGGTGGACTCTCTGGTTGACAGGTTGAAGCAAATTTGGGCTCATGTTGTTGACAATTTGGTGTTGTCTCAGGAGGGGGCTCAGCATTTTGCTAACCGTCGTCGGTGTGTTGGTTCCCGGCTTCGGGTTGGGGATTTGGTCTGGTTGTCTTCCAGTTGTGATAGAAATATACACTCACCGGCCACTTTATTAGGTACACCATGCTAGTAACGGGTTGGACCCCTTTTGCCTTCAGAACTGCCTCAATTCTTCGTGGCATAGATTCAACAAGGTGCTGGAAGCATTCCTCAGAGATTTTGGTCCATATTGACATGATGGCATCACACAGTTGCCGCAGATTTGTCGGCTGCACATCCCAAAGATGCTCCATACAAGGCAGGATGGATCCATGCTTTCATGTTGTTTACGCCAAATTCTGACCCTACCATCCGAATGTCGCAGCAGAAATCGAGACTCATCAGACCAAGCAACGTTTTTCCAATCTTATACTGTCCAATTTCGATGAGCTTGTACAAATTGTAGCCTCAGTTTCCTGTTCTTAGCTGAAAGGAGTGGTACCCGGTGTGGTCTTCTGCTGCTGTAGCCCATCTGCCTCAAAGTTCGATGCACTGTGCGTTCAGAGATGCTCTTAGGCCTACCTTGGTTGTAACGGGTGGCGATTTGAGTCACTGTTGCCTTTCTATCAGCTCGAACCAGTCTGCCCATTTTCCTCTGACCTCTGGCATCAACAAGGCATTTCTGCCCACAGAACTGCCGCTCACTGGATTTTTTTTCTTTTTCGGACCATTCTCTGTAAACCCTAGAGATGGTTGTGCGTGAAAATCCCAGTAGATCAGCAGTTTCTGAAATACTCAGACCAGCCCTTCTGGCACCAACAACCATGCCACGTTCAAAGGCACTCAAATCACCTTTCTTCCCCATACTGATGCTCGGTTTGAACTGCAGGAGATTGTCTTGACCATGTCTACATGCCTAAATGCACTGAGTTGCCGCCATGTGATTGGCTGATTAGAAATTAAGTGTTAACAAGAAGTTGGACAGGTGTACCTAATAAAGTGGCCAGTGAGTGTATATATCATGTAGATCTCACTTGCATGTATACTCCTCTATAATCAAATATATACTTATATTCTCACAGCTAATATATATATTATAATCAATGGTTTAAAATGGCTGACACGAACTAATATAACCCAGACAGATCATATGGGGTTTTCCATCCCTAAAGCAGAACAGAGTCAGATGTTTGGTGACTGCTGATCAAATGTCTCAACTCTGTCCTACATACAGAACTCAAGTTTAGTTGCTTAATCCGCTGTCATATGAGCATTAATCACAATATTCCATATATGTTTAGAAAACCAATGACAGAAGAGCTAGACAATATGGTAATTAACTAACCACCCCTGACAACCCCTAACCACTCCTTTCTATGTGAACATATAAAACTATGTATGTACAATAAAGTACCAGTATTGATGGAATGTTATTGACACAATGATGTTGTGCAGTCTCATTCTTCCTTGAGCGCTCAAAATACTCAGTCTTATTGGGAGCGGCCACAGCACACACAGGGATATATTTATCCAACCCAAATATTTCCATAACATAATGGCCCCCAACAGCGAGGCACGGATGAAACGCACGCAGGGACCCACTACTGACCGGAGAGATGGAGGTGTTGCCACGGCCTTGGTTTACGGGATGGAGACTGCGCAGCTCCATAAGTAAGGTAAGAAAATGTTATCATCTTACCTGAAAGTCCCCTGTGCCCAGTCCGGGTCTATGCCTCTTGCCGGTCAGGTGTGGTCACCAATTCCCAGGTAGTGTAAAAATTCCGTAGCCACGAATCCAAACCCTGGGAGGTGTCTGCTGTGTGCCGTGTATGTGTTCTGTGTTTGTGTAAAATCCGGGAGAGGAAGGAAAAGTGACTTGTTTTTGGTGGCTGGGTAACAGACCGCAGGAGGTCAAATCGCTCGATAAGTTATTGCAGGATTCCCGTGCATAGGAAGGACAGGTAGTCCTGGGGCAGTCCCATGTTCCAGGCACGGGTAGTGATAACTTAGAGGGCTACTGCAGATTCCCGTAGTGCCGGCGATCCAGTTAGGATGTCCAGACCGGGGTGGTAGATTTCCCGCTTGTTGTGCTCCTCAGGCACTCAGGCGGCCCGGGCGCAGGTGCGTCCAGTGCGATTGGCAGTAGTCTGTTCCCAGCGCAACCTGCATGTGTCACAGAATTTAAAAGGGCATCTCTCGGATTGTCTATCTGTCTCTGTCTGTCAAGTGTTGCTGCTTTAAGAAGCATACAATTGAAAAGAAAGTTTTTTTTTTGTTGTTTTTTTTTCCTCTCTCTTGAACTTCCTCTTTTTTCAGCTGCTGAAGCAGATATGCATTGTAAATCAAACTGTCACATCTGGGTTTTTTTCCTGACTGTTTTCAGCTGCAATGCTGGCTATGTGTAGTTTTTTAAGAAGAAGTTAAATTAAATTGTATCTATCATTTTTGGTGCGACATACGTGTTTTCAGATACGTTATTTTAAGTGATATTGGATACAGCAGCATATAATAAAAAGAGGAAGTGTGTCTCTGACTGTATTTGAGCGCAGAGATTCTAAAAGAAAAAAGGAGAAGAGAAAAGCCGTTTTAATTTTAATTTTTTTTTTACTCTCTTAAAGGGTCTTTTTCTTTTTGCGGCATTTTAAAGTTTTTTAATTAAGTTTTCCTCAATCTTCAATCTCTTTACCTTTTTACTTTTTTTTGGGAAAAAGTTTTTTTTCCTTCCTTTTGTATCAAAATTTTGAGTTTTTAATTATGAACTAAGTTTTTGACGGTTTTTCTTATCGTTTCGGGTTTTTCTTAGAGTTTTATATACTCATTTTTAGAAGTTTTTTCCTTTTTTTTAGCACTGTTTTTTTCATTTTTGTGTGTTTTTCATTTTTTTTGCTTTTGCCATGGGGAATAAAGTGGCCGAGCAACAGGAAAGTCTTTTTACTTCCTAATGAGAAAACAGCCCCTAGTTAGTGGCAGAACACGAAGGTGTTAAGTATGTGAAGATTTTTGGAAGGTATAAAGTACGTGAAATTCATTAGAATGGCAGACTTCAAGCTGCGGAATGGCATGATGTAGAAAGGAAAATAAGGGAAGTTAGCTGATGTTAGATTGCTGAATACTAATACATGGTATGAAGTAGCAGCAGAGCTTACATCGTTTAGGTGGTACAGAAAGTTATGTGAGCAAACCAGGAAGTGATTTTTTGTGGGTATAAGACGGGAAATATTGGATCTGCGCAGTCTGCTTTTAGCAAAATCCATGGTATAGGTAGTTATTTTTGCACAGTATGTGGTGCGCCCCGTCTCTCCCTACAGGGAGAAGGCATAATTGCTCCTCTCTATTATTCTTGTTGTTCTCCTCTATCCTCCTTTTTTCTTTGTCACTCTTTTTCTCCTCATTCTTCTCTCCCGCTCTCCTCTTTCTCCAACACTTTTCTCTCTCTCCACTCCTCTATTCTCCTCCTTATCTCTCTCCTCCATACCCTCCATCTTCTTCTCCCTCCTTCTCCACTCCCCCACCACACCTTTCTCCTCCTCCTTTTCCTTCTCCACACCCATCTCTCCTTACCCTCTCTCTCCCCTCCTTCTCCACTCCTCTCTTCTCCTCCCTCTCTCTCTCTTACACACCTCCCATCTTCTCCTCCCTCTTGTCCACATTCTCTCTCCCCTCCTACTATTCCTTTGTCTCACTCATCAACCCCTCCTCCTTCTTCTTCCTCTTTTTTCCTCTTCTTTGCCGGCTGGGCCAACGCCCAATTCAAACAATATGGTGCTTACAGCACAAGGTTTCCCTCTATGCCCCTGGCACAAACCAGACATTGCCATTTGTGATATCGGGGAAAGAAGGTGAAAGCCCCCCCCTACAGTGGGCAGCCCCAGACACGTCAGGCAGCAGACAGCTCAGCCCTGGGTGCAGAGGGGGGAGGAATGATATCAGAACGAGCTCACTGACAGATCCTCCGTTACCTCATTTCACAGTCAACAATATTGTAACCCTTAAGGTTTTACATGAACTTTGATATCACCATGCATTGAAAATGTACAGCTTCAGCACCGGTCAGAGCTGCCTACATTCACACCAACAGGAAACTATAAGCCTAATCCATAATAGCTTCAGCAAGGGGGGGAGACATCCTCACATAAAAAAGCAACTTCTAAGTCCAAAATCAATCAGTGTATGACCCCAGTACAAGCTATCACAACTATTCCTCTGATGAAGATGAAGAGGGAACATCATACATGCTGTCCAGTACTAGAAAGGAAACCCACAGGCACCAAGAATGCAGGGGCAGATAGAGGCACCACCATTACACTATGTGCACTGCATTTCAAGTCAGGTGACAATCTTCCAGACCCAGGGATGCATCCCATGCCATTTTACCGAAGAAAGTAGCAGAAGCAGCAAACATATGCAGCCACCTGGAATGATCTCTGGGCCATGAATGGAAATAGAAGCAGGTGATGCACTCTGGCCAATCATGAAGGAACAATTCAAACTTCCAGCAGAATTAGATGTACATGCTTGGGAGTCAGGGCCACAGCTAATATAACAGCTCAGAGAGTGGGCCAAAGGCAGATTGGCAGGACAAGCCAAAACCAAGAGCCAAGATAAGACAGAGTCTGTAAAGAAGTTTCATTGCAGAGTAATGCAAGTATTCCAAGACTTGGGCTTCACCATTCAAGACCAGATACACAGGCAAATGTTGGCACAGGTCTTTGTGCATGGACTGAGACAGCCAATCAGGAAACCACTGATAGTGGTTAGGCCTAGGAACAGGTCAATAGCAGTGGACTGACCCAGAAAAAATGTTTTATGTGCGCCTAGGAGACTGTTTATTGCCGATTGTCACCAAAACTGCCGCTATTATAGCACCACAAAGAGCGCAAAGAAGGAAAAGGGTGCCGTGCTGCTGAGAACGCCAGAAGGGAAGCCAGAGGAGAAGATGCTGCAAACTGCCACTCAACCTGCTGGGAGCGAACCTACTGCAGAAGCTGAAGGCAACCACAGTGTTCCAGGAAGATGGGACAGTGACACTTACTTCATCCCTGACCCAAGAAGAGTCATGCTGGCGGCCCTACAAGAACATTAAACAATCGATGAGGCCTACCCAAGGAGGTACTGGATGTAGTACCAGAAAGTCTATGGTCTAAGGGACCCCAGCACGTGAGAAAACCTCAAGTTGCCCCAGTACGGGTGTCACTCAAGACAG
The DNA here is from genome assembly GCF_051348905.1 of Ranitomeya variabilis. Taxonomy (NCBI): domain Eukaryota; kingdom Metazoa; phylum Chordata; class Amphibia; order Anura; family Dendrobatidae; genus Ranitomeya; species Ranitomeya variabilis. The sequence continues at coordinate 34,453,815 of NC_135236.1, read as the reverse complement.
ATACCCCGTACCCTCGTAAGGCCCAGGCCAGGCCTAGAGTCAAGCTGCCTCTTACCAACTGAAGGTCTACCTGGAAATAGGAATCATTGTTCCTTGGACATCGCCTTGCAATCCTCTGCTTTCCCCATCAAGAAAAAGACTGTAAAAGGAGAGCCAGCCAAGTTCAGAATGGTACATGACCTGAGAGCTGTGAATGACGCCACGGTGTTTGAAACTGCAATTATGCCGAATCCGCACACTCTGCTCTCAAATGTGCCTGCCTCAGCAAAAGTGTTCACAGTGAACAACCTGGCTAATGTTTTCTCCAGTGTTCCAGTTCATCCGGAAGACCAGTTCCTGTTTGCCTTAATGCACCAGGGGGGACACCACACATGGACAGTGATGCCACAGTGGGCCCAGAACAGCCCTTCACGGTTCACCAAACCAATGTCCACAGTCTTCACCAACTGGGTAGCAGAACATGCAGAAGTAACCCTGCTACAATACATGGACAATCTACTCCTTTGTGCAATTGACTTTGACACGTGTAAAGTCCATTCCGTGTATCTCCTACTCTACCTGGCGGAGCAGCACTGCAAGATCTCAAAGAACAAAGTCCAGTGGTGTCTGAAGCAAGTTACATTCCAGAGACACTGTATTGCTCACCAGGTGAAATACCTGACAGATGACCGGAAGACCACAGTAGAGAAGATGGTTCCTCCAACAACTCAAAAGGTGCTACAGGCCTTCCTTGGTCTAGTTTCGTAATTGCAGAGCCTGGATCCCTGATGCTTCCGTCCTAATGCAGCCTCTGTGTGAATACGTCAGCGTGACCCCGTTCCTCCAGACAGATGTGGCCTTCAGTTCATTCAACAAGTTAAAAGGCTCTGTAGTCTCTGCCAGCACTAGGCCTATCCGACTACGAGAAGCCATTCCATCTCTACTTGATGAGAAAAGAAGGCCTTGCTACTGGAGTCCTGACGCAGCTTCAGGGGGAAAGCGGAGACTTTCGGACTACTTTTCAGCATGCCTGGATCCAGTTGCAAGGGGAGCTTCCTCCTCCCGCATGAGAGCAGCAGTTGCAGCACACGCCCTCCTGGACAGGACTACTGACATCAGTGGAAAAACCCATTGGAAATCCTGGCTCTGCATGGCATCTCAGCAATCCTCAACCAAACCCAGCTAAAACATCTCTCCACCGCCAGGCATCTTCGCCTCCAGTGCTCTCTACTCCTGCCCAACAATGTCACCATCTCCAGATGCACAGTCCTCAACCCATCCACTCTACTCCCACTCCCAAGGGGGGATACAGATATGGACCTTCAGATAAAAAGTATGATCAAAATCTGCATGATACCTTCTGCAGGGATCTGAATTTGCTCCGGATGGATGACCATGATTGCTTCAGCATCATGCAACAGGAAACAGCAGGACTACCCAAGGTGGCAGAAGAGCCACTGACCAACCCAGAGTTGATCCTCTATGTGGATGGCTCCAGATTCGCAGATGATGAAGGAAGATTCCACACGGGATGTGCAGTGACCAGCAATCAAGAGATCCTGTGGTCCAGAAGTCTGCCGCCCAGTCTGTCAGCCCAGGAAGCTGAACTGATAGCACTGATGAAGGCCTACCAGATGGCAGAAGACAAGACTGAGAAAATGTATACCGATTCAAGGTACTTGCATGGCATAGCACACGACTTCGGACCCATCTGGGCTGCAAGGGACTTCATCACAGCAAGCGGAACAACCATAAAGCATCATGGAGTCATTAAGGACCTGCTGAACACACTTCAACTTCTAAAAGTGGTGACAATACTAAAAGTCAAAGTGCATGGAAAACTGAACACAGTAGGGGCACGAGGCAACAACATGGCGGATATGGCAGCCAAAGAAACAGTCAAGGGAAGACAATATGGACAAGTGGAAGAGGTCGTAGAGCCGGACGGCTACTACAGGACGGCTGAAGACAGGAAACCTGACAAGATGACATCCTGGGATCTGCTCAAAAAAGCTGCAAGAGCAAGCCCCAAAGGACAAAAAGGAATGCTGGATGCAGAAGTGAGCAACACATGAAGAAGGAAGGGTATACTCAATGGACTACAAATCCTGTTTACCCCGAAGCATGTACCCTATGGTGGTCCAGTGGGCACATGGGCCCACACACAGATTAAAGACACAGATGAATGATCCGATTGGTGCTTACTGGTTCGCTCCAGAAATCTCCACCCTAACAGCCAAGTTCATAAACAGCTGTCTGACCTGTGGCAAATGCAACCCTGGAAGAATGAAGAAAGTTCCCACACATCAACTTGCCAGACCACTGTACCCCCTTCCAGAGGATCCAGATAGACCACATCCAGATGCCGCCAAGTGGAGGATTCGAATATGCCCTTGTGGTCGTGGACGTGTTCTCAGGATGGCCAGAAGCTTTCCCAGTGAGGAACCAGTCAGCAAAGACTACTGCAAAGAAGCTACTCTCGGAGACGACATATGCAGCTATGGGGTCCCAGAAGTGATAGAGAGTGACCAGTGACCCACATTCACAGCAAATCTCACACTAGAGATCTAGTCGGCAGAAGGGTCAGACTTAGGCCTACACACTCCCAATCACACTACTTAGTGTAAGGCATACTTCCAGAGGCCTAGAAAAGCTGTTACCATATGAAATTTTGTTTGGGTCTAGTCCCAGGTTAGGGGTATCCTTTCCCTCAGCAGCTGACTATGTAATATGATACTTTGTCTGCTTGTGTAATTGAAATCACCAAGAAACTTGCTAACATCCATTCTCGAGTTTTTTTCTTCATTGCCAGATCCAGATTCAGTGTCCGGTATGCACTCCTAGAAGCCAGGAGACTGGGTGTTGGTGAAAAAGTTTGTAAGGAGAACACCACTCGTTCCCAGATTTGATGGTCCTGCTCAAGTGCTGCTGATGACACCAAACTCTGTGAAACTGGAGGGAAGACCCACTTGGATCCACTCATCGCATGGCAAGAAAGCTCCCCTACCAGAAGATGACACCCAAGCCAGAATGATGTTGTGGATGCCCTGCCTGACCGAACAGATGACCTACCTGATAAAGACTGCACATCACTCACTACACCTGCTATTGACTAAGAGACTGATTGCAACGAACCCCCGTTAGGGACAGATCTCCTGACCGCCCATTTGCGAAAAGTCTGTACGGAGTGGAGCACAGGCGTTAGGCTTGTGTCAGTTCGCCGACAGCACAAAAGAGTTGCAGCGCTTTGGGACAGGAGGCTAGGATTAGGGCAAGTGATATCTAAGGGGGGCTTGTGATAGAAATATATATATCATGTAGATCTCACTTGCATGTATACTCCTCTATAATCAAATATATACTTATATGCTCACAGCTAATATATACATTATAATCAATGGTTTAAAATGGCTGACACGAACTAATATAACCCAGACAGATCATATGGGGTTTTCCATCCCTAAAGCAGAACAGAGTCAGATGTTTGGTGACTGCTGATCAAATGTCTCAACTCTGTCCTACATACAGAACTCAAGTTTAGTTGCTTAATCCGCTGTCATATGAGCATTAATCACAATATTCCATATATGTTTAGATAACCAATGACAGAAGAGCTAGACAATATGGTAATTAACTAACCACCCCTGACAACCCCTAACCACTCCTTTCTATGTGAAAATATAAAACTATGTATGTACAATAAAGTACCAGTATTGATGGAATGTTATTGACACAATGATGTTGTGCAGTCTCATTCTTCCTTGAGCGCTCAAAATACTCAGTCTTATTGGGAGCGGCCACAGCACACACAGGGATATATTTATCCAACCCAAATATTTCCATAACACAGTCATGTCTCTATGAAGGTTTCTTCCCCTAAGTTTAAGCCTCGGTTTATTGGTCCTTATAGGATTTCTTAGATTATTAATCCAGTGTCTTTTCATTTGGCCCTTCCAGCCTCTTTTTCCATCCATAATGTTTTTCATAGATCTTTGTTGTGGAAATATGTGGTGCCCGTTGTTCCCTCTGTTGATCCTCCTGCCCCGGTGTTGCTTGATGGGGAGTTGGAGTATGTTGTGGAGAAGATCTTGGATTCTCATTTTTCAAGACGGAGGCTTCAGTATCTTGTCAAGTGGAAGGGTTATGGCCAGGAGGATAATTCTTGGGTTGTTGCCTCCGATGTTCATGCTGATGATTTGGTTTGTGCCTTTCATTTGGCTCGTCCGGATCGGCCTGGGGGCTCTGGTGAGGGTTCGGTGACCCCTCCTCAAGGGGGGGGTACTGTTGTGAATTCTGTTCTTGGGCTCCCACCGGTGGTTGTAAGTAGTGTTGAGCATTCCGATGCTGCAAGTATCGGGTATCGGCCGATACTTGCTGTATCGGAATTTCCGATACCGAGATCCGATATTTTTGTGATATCGGGTATCGGTATCGAAACAACATTAATGTAAAAATGTGTAAAAGAAAGAATTAAAATATAAAATATCGCTATACTCACCTGTCCGACGCAGCCGGGACCTCAGCGAAGGAACCGGCAGCGTTGTTTGTTTAAAATTCGCGCTTTTACTTGGTTACGTGAATTCCCGGCTTGTGATTGGTCAGGGCGGCCATGTTGCCGGGACGCGGACCAATCACAGCAAGCCGTGACGAAATTACGTCACGGCTTGCTGTGATTGGTCCGCGTCCTGGCAACATGGCCGCCATTAACCAATCACAAGCCGTGACGTCACGGGAGGCTGGACTTGCGCGTTTTTTTAAAAAGCGCGCGTGTCCAGCCTCCAGTGACGTCCCGGCTTATGATTGGTCACGGCGCCATGTTGCCGGGACGCGGACCAATCACAGCAAGCCGTGACGAAATTACGTCACGGCTTGCTGTGATTGGTCCGCGTCCCGGCAACATGGCCGCCATTAACCAATCACAAGCCGTGACGTCACGGGAGGCTGGACTTGCGCACTTTTTAAAAAACGCGCGTGTCCAGCCTCCAGTGACGTCCCGGCTTGTGATTGGTCAGGGCGGCCATGTTGCCGGGACGCGGACCAATCACAGCAAGCCGTGACGAAATTACGTCACGGCTTGCTGTGATTGGTCCGCGTCCCGGCAACATGGACGCCATTAACCAATCACAAGCCGTGACGTCACGGGAGGCTGGACACGCGCGTTTTTTAAAAAGTGCGCAAGTCCAGCCTCCCGTGACGTCACGGCTTGTGATTGGTTAATGGCGGCCATGTTGCCGGGACGCGGACCAATCACAGCAAGCCGTGACGTAATTTCGTCACGGCTTGCTGTGATTGGTCCGCGTCCCGGCAACATGGCCGCCCTGACCAATCACAAGCCGGGAATTCACGTAACCAAGTAAAAGCGCGAATTTTAAACAAACAACGCTGCCGGTTCCCTCGCTGAGGTCCCGGCTGCGTCGGACAGGTGAGTATAGCGATATTTTTTATTTTAATTCTTTCTTTTACACATTTATATGGTTCCCAGGGCCTGAAGGAGAGTTTCCTCTCCTTCAGACCCTGGGAACCATCAGGAATACCGTCCGATACTTGAGTCCCATTGACTTGTATTGGTATCGGGTATCGGTATCGGATTGGATCCGATACTTTGCCGGTATCGGCCGATACTTTCCGATACCGATACTTTCAAGTATCGGACGGTATCGCTCAACACTAGTTGTAAGTGGTAGCGCTGCTGTCTCTGAATCGCAGCATTTATCAGGTGTGTTCACTTTTTGCAAATCTGACTGGGCTATTTAGTCTTGCTTCACCCTTTAGTCAGTGCCAGTTGTCCATTGTTCCTGGAGGATTCACATCTCTGCCTGGTCTCTCCTGCTTTGCTGTTCTTTTCAACAAAGATAAGTTCTGGCCTTGATTTTTTGCTGTCCACATGCTGTGGCCTTATTGTTCAGTTCTTTTCCATGTTTTTGTCTTGTCCAGCTTGGTCTGTATAAGGATTTGTTTAGCCAAGCTGGTATCTCTGGAGATGCAGATATACCCTCCATATCTTTAGTTAGCTGTGGAGTTTTTGTATTTTCTGTGGTGGATATTTTCTAGTGTTTTAATACTGACCGCATAGTACTCTGTCCTATCCTTTCTATTTAGCTAGAAGTGGCCTCCTTTGCTAAATTCTGATTTCAGTCTGTGTATGTTTTTTCCCTCTCCTCTCACAGTCAATATTTGTGGGGGGCTGTCTGTCCTTTGGGAATTTTCTCTGAGGCAAGATAGTTTTCCCTTTTCTATCTCTAGGGGTAATTAGTCCTCCGGCTGTGTCGAGATGTCCAGGGAGTGCTAGGTACATTCCACGGCTACTTCTAGTTGCGGTGTTAAGTTCAGGGTCTGCGGTCAGTACAGGTACCACCTTCTCCAGAGTACGTCTCATGCTGCTCTTAGGCCACCAGATCATAACACACTTCCCTTCCGAGCCCCGACATGTGCCTAAACAGTAGTTTTCTCCCACATATGGTTCTCCTTCCCTTCCGAGCGATGCCATGCACCCAAACAGTAGTTTACACCCACATATGAGGTATCAGCATACTCAAGACAAATTGGACAACAACTTTTGCTGCCAAATTTCTGCTGTTACCCTTGGGAAAATACAAAACTGGGGTCTAAAAAATAATTTCAAGGCCCTGCATTATAAACTTTAGTGAAACACTTGGGGGTTCAAAGTTCTCACAACACATCTTGATAATTTCCTTAGGTGGTCTAGTTTCCAAAATGGGCCAATTGTGGGGGGTTTACACTGCTTAGGCACATCAGGGGCTCTCTAAATGCGACATGGTGTCTGATCTCAATTCCAGCCATTTCTGTGTTGAATAAGTCAAATGGTGCTCCTTCCCTTCTGAGCGATGCCATGCACCCAAACAGTGGTTTACCCACACCTATGGGGTAGTGGCGTACTCAGGACAAATTGCACAACAAATTTTGGGGTCCTGTTGTGAATTCTGTTCTTGAACTCCCTCCTGTGGTTATGAATGGTACTTCGGCGAGTTCCGTCTATGGACTCCCTCTGGTGGCTGTGAGTGGAGCTGCTGGTTCTGAGGTTCTTTCCTCAGCTGACCTCGTTTAGTCCTGGCTGGTTGCTCTATTTAACTCCACTCAGATCGTTACTTGATGCCAGCTGTCAATGTCCTAGTACTGGTTCAGATCTCTCTTGGATCTTTCAGATGACCTGTCTACTCCATCAGAAGCTAAGTCCCTGCGAGTTTATTTGTTAATCATTGTTTATTTGTCCAGCCTGCTATCATGATATTGCTTTGCTAGCTGGAAGCTCTGGGATGCAGAGTGGCACCTCCGCATCTTGAGTCGGTGCGGGGATCTCTTTTGCGCACTCTGTGTGGTTTTTTATAGTTTTTTGTGCTGACCGCAAAGACAACTTTTCTATCCTCAGTCTGTTTAGTGAAGTCTGGCCTCCTTTGCTGAAACTTGTTTCATCCCTGTGTTTGTGACTTCCATCTTAACTCACAGTCAATATATGTGGGGGGCTGCCTATTTCTTTGGGGTATTTCTCTGAGGCAAGCTAGGATTTATTTTTTATCTTTAGGGGTAGCTAGCTCTTAGGCTGTGAAGAGGCGTCTAGGCAGAGTCAGGTACGCTCCACAGCTAAATTCTAGTGTGTTGTGATAGGATTAGTGTTGCGGTCAGCAGAGCTCCCATTTCCCAGAGCTTGTCCTGTATTACTAGTTTGCTCATCAGGTCACTCCGGGTGCTCCTTACCACCAGGTCATCATAACAGGGTCCAATTTCCCTTGTTACCCTTGGGAAAATAAAAAATTGGGGGCGAAAAATGATTTTTGTGAAACAAATATGATTTTTTATTTTTATGGCTCTAGATTATAAACTTCTGTGAAGCCTTTGGGGGTTCAAAGTGCTCAGCACACATCTAAATAAGTTCCTTAGGTGGTCTCATTTCCAAACTGGGGTCACGTATGGGGGTTTCCACTGATTAGGCACATCAGGGGCTCTCCAAACCGACATGGCGTCCTAACTCAATTCCAGCCAATTTTGCATTGAAAAGTCAAATGGCGCTCCTTCCTTTCCGAGCTCTGCCATGCACCAAAACAGTAGTTTACCCCCACATATGGGGTACAGTATACTCAGGATAAATTATACAACAACTTTTGGGGTACAATTTCTCCTGTTACCCTTGGTAAAATAAAACAAATTGGATCTGAACTAATTTTTTTGTGAAAAAAAGTTAAATGTTCATTTTTTTAAACATTCCAAAAATTCACATGAAGCAACTGAAGGGTTAATAAACTTTTCAAATGTGGTTTTGAGCACCTGGAGGGGCTTAGTTTTTTGAATGGTGTCACTTTTTGATATTTTCTAACATATAGACACCTCAAAGTGACTTCAAATGTGATGTGGTCCCTAAAAAAAATGGTGTTGTAAAAAAAGAAATCGCTGGTGAAATTTTAACTCTTATAATTCCCTTACAAAAAAAATCTTGATTCCAAAATTGTGCTGATGTAAAGTAGAAATGTGGGAAATGTTACTTATTAAGTATTTTATGTAACATATTTCTGTGATTAAAGGCATGAAAATTCAAATTTGGAAAAATGCGAAATTTTTGAAATTTTCGCCAATTTTCCTTTTTTCACAAATAAACACAAGTAATATCAAAGAAATTTTACTAATATCATGAAGCACAATATGTCGTGAGACAACGTTGTCAGAATCACTGGGATCTGTTGAAGCATTCCAGAGTTATAACCTCATAAAGGGACTGTGGTCAGAACTGTAAAAATTGGCCCGGTCATTAACCCCTTCACCCCCAAGGGTGGTTAGCACGTTAATGACCGGGCCAATTTTTACAATTCTGACCACATCTCATTTGAAGTCATTTTGAGGGGTCTATATGACAGAAAATACCCAAGTGTGACACCATACTAAAAACTGCACCCCTCAAGGTGCTCAAAACCACATTCAAGAAATTTATTAACCCTTCAGGTGTTTCACAGGAATTTTTGGAATGTTTAAATATAAATTAACATTTACATTTTTTTTACACAAAATTTATTTCAGCTCCAATTTGTTTTATTTTACCAAGGGTAACAGGAGAAAATGGACCTGAAAAAATGTTGTACAATTTGTGCTGAGTACGCTGATACCCCATATGTGGGGGTAAACCACTGTTTGGGCGCACCGCTGAGCTCGGAAGGGAAGGAGCGCAATTTGACTTTTCAATGCAAAATTGACTGGAATTGAGATGGAATGCCATGTTGCGTTTGGAGAGCCCCTGACGTGCCTAAACATTGAAACCCCCCACAAGTGACACCATTTTGGAAAGTAGACCCCCTAAAACACTCATCTAGATGTGTGTGAGCACTTTGACCCACCAAGTGCTTCACAGAAGTTTATAATGCAGAGCCATAAAAATAAAAAATCATATTTTTTCACAAAAATTATATTTTCGCCCCTAATTTTTTATTTTCCCAAGGGTAAGAGAAGAAATTGGACCCCAAAAGTTGTTGTGCAATTTGTCCTGAGTACGCCGATACCCCATATGTGGGGGTTAACCACTGTTTGTGCGCATAGCAGAGCTCGGAAGGGAAGGAGCGCCATTTGACTTTTCAATTCAAAATTGACTGGAATTAAGATGGGATGCCATGTTGCGTTTGGAGTGCCCCTGATGTGCCTAAACATTGAAACCCCCCACAAGTGACACCATGTTGGAAAGTAGACCCCTTAAGGAACTTATCTAGATGTGTGGTGAGCACTTTGACCCAACAAGTGCTTCACAGAAGTTTATAATGCAGAGCCGTAAAAATAAAAAATCATATTTTTTCACAAAAATTATCTTTTTGCCCCCATTTTTTTATTTTCCCAAGGGTAAGAGAAGAAATTAGACCACAAAAGTTGTTGTGCAATTTGTCCTGAGTACGGAAATACCCCATATGTGGGGGTAAACGACTGTTTGGGCGCATGGCAGAGCTCAGAATGGAAGGAGCGCCATTTGACTTTTCAATGCAAAATTGACTGGAATTAAGATGGGACGCCATGTCGCGTTTGGAGAGCCCCTGATGTGCCTAAACATTAACCCCCCCCACAAGTGACACCATTTTGGAAAGTAGACCCCTTAAGGAACTTATCTAGATGTGTTTTGAGAGCTTTGATCCCCCAAGTGTTTCACTACAGTTTATAACGCAGAGGAGTGAAAATAAAAATTCTTTTTTTTTTTGCAAAAATGATTTTTTAGCCCCCAGTTTTGTATTTTCACAGGGGTAACAGGATAAATTGGACCCCAAAAGTTGTTGTCTAATTTGTCCTGAGTACGATGATACCCCATATGTGGGGGGGAACCACTGTTTGTGCGCATGGCAGAGCTCGGGAGGGAAGGAGCGCCATTTGGAATGCAGACTTAGATGGATTGGTTTGCAGTCGTTACGTTGCATTTGCAGAGCCCCTGATGTACCCAAACAGTAGAAACCCCCAACAAGTGACCCCATATTGGAAACTAGACCTCTCAAGGAACTTATCTAGATGTGTTGTGAGAACTTTGAACCCCCAAGTGTTTCACTACAGTTATAACGCAGAGCCGTGAAAATAAAAAACATTTTTTTCCACAAAAATGATTTTTTTAGCCCCCAGTTTTGTATTTTCCCAAGGGTAACAGGAGAATTTGGACCCCAAAAGTTGTTGTCCAATTTGTCCTGAGTATGCTGATACCCCATATGTGGGAGGGAACCATTGTTTGGGCGCATGGCAGAGCTCGGAAGGGAAGGAGCGCCATTTGAAATGCAGACTTAGATGGATTGGTCTGCAGGCATCACGTTGCATTTGCAGAGCCCCTGATGTACCCAAACAGTAGAAACCCCCCACAAGTGACCCCATATTGGAAACTAGACCTCCCACGGAACTTATCTAGATGTGTTGTGAGAACTTTGAACCCCCAAGTGTTTCACTACAGTTTATAACGCAGAGCCGTGTAAATAAAAAATATTTTTTTTTCCACAAAAATTATTTTTCAGCCCCCAGTTTTGTATTTTCCCAAGGGTAACAGGATAACTTGGACCCCAAAGGTTGTTGTCCAATTTGTCCTGAGTACGCTGATTCCCCATATGTGGGGGGGAACCACTGTTTGGGCGCATGGCAGAGCTCGGAAGGGAAGGAGCGCCATTTGGAATGCAGACTTAGATGGATTGGTCTGCAAGCTTCACGTTGCATTTGCAGAGCCCCTGATGTACCCAAACAGTAGAAACCCCCAAAAGTGACCCCATATTGGAAACTAGACCTCCAAAGGAACTTATCTAGATGTGTTGTGAGAACTTTGAACCCCCAAGTGTTTCACTACAGTTTACAATGCAGAGCCGTGAAAAAAAAATCTTTTTTTCCCACAAAAATGATTTTTAGCCCCCCAAATTTATATTTTGCCAAGGGTAACAAGAGAACTTGGACCCCAAAAGTTTTCCAATTTGTCCCGAGTACGATGATGCCCCATATGTTGGCGTAAACCCCTGTTTGGGCGCACGGGAAAGCTCGGAAGGGAAGGAGCACTGTTTTACTTTTTCAATGCAGAATTGGCTGGAATTGAGATCGGACGCCATGTCGGGTTTGGAGCGTCCCTGATGTGCCTAAACAGTGGAAACACCCCAATTCTAACTGAAACCCTAATCCAAACACTCCCCTAACCCTAATCCCAATGGTAACCCTAACCACACCCCTAACCCTGACACACCCCTAACTCTAATCCCAACCCTAATCCCAACCGTAAATGTAATCCAAACCCTAACCCTAACTTTAGCCCCAACCTTAACCCTATCTTTAGCCCCAACCCTAACCCTAGCCCTAACCCTAACCCTAGCCCTAACCCTAACCCTAGCCTTAGTCCCAACCCTAACCCTAGCCCTAACCCTAGCCCTAACCCTAACCCTAGCCCTAACCCTAGCCCTAACCCTAGCCCTAACCCTAGCCCCAACCCTAACCCCAGCCCTAACCCTAGCCCTAACCCTAGCCGTAACCATAACACTAGCCCTAACCCTAACCCTAGCCCTAACCCTAACCCTAACAGGAAAATGGAAATAAATAATTTTTTTTTAATTTTATTATTTTTCCCTAACTAAGGGGGTGATGAAGGGGGGTTTGATTTACTTTTATAGCATTTTTATAGCAGATTGTTATGATTGGCAGCCGTCACACACTAAAAGACGCTTTTTATAGCAAAAAAGTTTTTGCGTCTCCACATTTTGAGACCTATAATTTTTCCATATTTTGGTCCACAGAGTCATGTGAGGTCTTGATTTTTGCGAGACGAGTTGATTTTTTAATGGTAACATTTCCGGACATGTGACAGTTTTTGATCGCTTTTTATTCCGATTTTTGTGAGGCAGAATGACAAAAAAACAGCTATTCATGAATTTCTTTTGGGGGAGGCGTTTATACCGTACCACCTTTGGTAAAATTGATAAAGCAGTTTTATTCTTCGGTTCAGTACGATTACAGCGATACCTCATTTATATCATTTTTTTATGTTTTGGCGCTTTTATACGATAAAAACTATTTTATAGAATAAATAATTATTTTGGCATTGCTTTATTCTGAGGACTATAACTTTTTTATTTTTTCGCTGATGATGCTGTTTGGCACCTCATTTTTTGCGGGACAAGATGACGTTTTCAGCGGTCCCATGGTTATTTATGTCTGTCTTTTTGATCGCGTGTTATTCCACTTTTTGTTTGGCGGTATGATGATAAAGCGTTGTTTTTTGCCTCGTTTTTTTTTTCCCCTATGGTGTTCACTGAAGGGGTTAACTAGTGATATAGTTTTATAGGTGGGGTCGTTCCGGACGCGGCGATACTAAATATGTGTACTTTTATTGTTTTTTTTTATTTAGATAAAGAAATGTATTTATGGGAATAATATATATATATATGTTTTTCTTTATTTAGGAATTTTATTTTTTTTTTACACAGGTGGAAATTTTTTTTTACTTTTTTCATTTGTCCCAGGGGGGGACATCACAGATCGGTGATCTGACAGTTTGCATAGCACTCTGTCAGATCACCGATCTGACTTAGAGCACTGCAGGCTTACCAAGTGACTGCTCTGAGCAGGCACTCGGTAAGCCACCTCCCTCCCTGCAGGACCCGGATGCCGCGGCCATCTTGGATCCAGGACCTGCAGCGAGGAAGGAGGTAGGAGACCCTCCGAGCAACGCAATCACATCGCGTTGCTCCGGGGGATCTCAGGGAAGCACGCAGGGTGCCCCCTCCCTGTGCGATGCTTCCCTATACCACCGGCACACCGCAATCATGTTTGATCGCAGTGTGCCGGGGGTTAATGTGCCGGGGCGGTCCGTGACCGCTCCTGGCACATAGTGCCGGATGTCAGCTGCGATAGTCAGCTAACACCCAGCCGCGATCGGCCGCGCTCCCCCCCGTGAGCACCGCCGATCGCGCTGGATGTACTATCCCGTCAGTGGTCATACAGGCCCACCCCACCTCGACAGGATAGTATGTCCAATGTCAGAAAGGGGGTAATGTGCAAACCACCCTTGGGGGTAAAGGGGATAAATTATTTAAATAAATTATTTAAAAATGGCTTGGGGTCCCCTCCATTTTTGACATCCAGCCTTGCTAAAGCTCATAGCTGGTGACTGCTATTCTCAGGCTGGTAAGGGCCATTGATATAGCCCCCCAGCCTAAATACAACAGCCCGCAGCTTCCGAGAAAAGGCGCATTTATTAGATATGCCTTTTCTGGTGCTTTGCCCGGCTCTTCCCACTTGTCTTGTAGCAGTGGCAAGTGGGTAATATTTGTTGGGTTGATGTCACCTATCAGGTGACACCAAGCCCATGGCTTAGTAATGGAGAGGCATCTATAAGACACCTATCCATTACTGATTCTACAGTTGTAATGTTAAATAAAGACATAGCCAGAATAAAGTCCTTTATTTGAAAAAATTACAGACTCCTTTAACCCCTTTCTGACATCTGACGTACTATCCCGTCGAGGTGGGGTGGGCCCGTATGACCACCAACGGGATAGTACGTCATACGCGATCGGCCGCGCTCACGGGGGGAGCGCGGCCGATCGCGGCCGGGTGTCAGCTGCATATCGCAGCTGACATCCGGCACTATGTGCCAGGAGCGGTCACGGACTACCCCCGGCACATTAACCCCCGGCACACCGCGATCAAACATGATCGCGGTGTACCGGCGGTATAGGGAAGCATTGCGCAGGGAGGGGGCTCCCTGTGGGCTTCCCTGAGACCCCCGGAGCAACGCGATGTGATCGCGTTGCTCCGAGGGTCTCCTACCTCCCTCCTTGCCGCAGGTCCCGGATCCAAGATGGCCACGGCATCCGGGTCCTGCAGGGAGGGAGGTGGCTTACCGAGTGCCTGCTCAGAGCAGACACTTGGTAAGCCTGCAGCCCTGCACAGCAGATCGCAGATCTGGCAGAGTGCTGTGCACACTGCCAGATCAATGATCTGTGATGTCCCCCCCTGGGACAAAGTAAAAAAGTAAAAAAAAAATTCCCCACATGTGTGTAAAAAAAAAATAATATCCTAAATAAAGAAAAAAAAAAAATTATTCCAATAAATACATTTCTTTAGCTAAATAAAATAAAAAAAACAATAAAAGTACACATATTTAGTATCACCGCGTCCGTAACGACCCAACCTATAAAACTTCCCCACTAGTTAACCCCTTCAGTAAACACCGTAAGGAAAAAAAAAAAAAAATGAGGCAAAAAACCACGCTTTATTATCATACCGCCGAACAAAAAGTGGAGTAACACGCGATCAAAAAGACTGATATAAATACCCATGGTATCGCTGAAAACGTCATCTTGTCCCGCAAAAAACGAGCCACCAAATAGCATCATCAGCAAAAAAATGAAAAAGTTATAGTCCTGAGAATAAAGCGATACCAAAATAATTATTTTTTCTATAAAATAGTTTTTATCGTATAAAAGCGCCAAAACATAAAAAAATGATATAAATGAGATATCGCTGTAATCGTACTGACCCGACGAATAAAACTGCTTTATCAATTTTACCAAACGCGGAACGGTATAAACGCCTCCCCCAAAAGAAATTCATGAATAGCTGGTTTTTGATCACTCTGCCTCACAAAAATCGGAATAAAAAGCGATCAAAAAATGTCACATGTCCGAAAATGTTACCAATAAAAACGTCAACGCGTCCCGCAAAAAATAAGATCTCACATGACTCTGTGGACTCAAATATGGAAAAATTACAGCTCTCAAAATGTGGTAACGCAAAAAATATTTTTTGCAATGAAAAGCGTCTTTCAGTGTGTGACAGCTGCCAATCATAAAAATCCGCTAAATAACCTGCTATAAAGGTAAATCAAACCCCCCTTCATCACCCCATTAGTTAGGGAAAAATAAAAAAATTAAAAAATGTATTTATTTCCATTTTCCCACTAGGGTTAGGGTTAGGGTTAGGGCTAGAGTTACGACTAGAGTTAGGGCTAGGGTTAGGGTTAGGGCAAGGGTTAGGGCTAGGGTTAGGGCTAGGGTTTGGGCTAGGGTTAGGGCTAGAGTAAGGACTAGAGTTAGGGCTAGGGTTAGGGTTAGGGCAAGGGTTAGGGCAAGGGTTAGGGCTAGGGTTAGGGCTAGGGTTGGGGCTAGGGTTAGGGCTAGGGTTAGAGCTAGGGTTGGGGTTAGGGCTAGGGTTGGGGCTAGGGTTAGTGATAGGGCTAGGGTTACTGCTAGGGTTAGGGCTAGGGTTGGGGCTAGGGTTGGGGCTAGGGTTGGGGCTACAGTTAGGGTTGGGGCTAAAGATAGGGTTAGGGTTTGGATTACATTTACGGTTGGGAATAGGGTTGGGTGTGTCTGGGTTAGAGGAGTGGTTAGGGTTACTGTTGGGATTAGGGTAAGGGGTGTGTTTGGATTAGGGTCTCAGTTATAATTAAGGGGTTTCCACTGTTTAGGCACATCAGGGGCTCTCCAAACGGGACATGGCATCCGATCTGAATTTCAGCCAATTCTGCGTTGAAAAAGGAAAACAGTGCTCCTTCCCTTCAGAGCTCTCCCGTGTGCCCAAACAGGGGTTTACCCCAACATATGGGGTATCAGCGTACTCAGGACAAATTGGACATCATCTTTTGGGGTCCAATTTCTCCTGATACCCTTGGGAAAATACAAAACTGGGGGCCAAAAAATAAGTTTTGTGGGAAAAAAAGATTTTTTATTTTCACGGCTCTGCGTTGTAAACTGTAGTGAAACACTTGGGGGTTCAAAGTTCTCACAACATATCTAGATAAGTTCCTTGGCGGGTCTAGTTTCTGATATGGGGTCACTTATGGGGGGTTTGTACTGTTTGGGTACATCAGGGGCTCTGCAAATGCAACGTGATGCCTGCAGACCAATCCATTTAAGTCTGCATTCCAAATGGCGCTCCTTCCCTTCCGAGCTCTGTCATGCGCCCAAACAGTGGTTCCCCCCCCACATATGGGGTATCAACGTACTCAGGACAAATTGGACAACAACTTTTGGAGTCCAATTTATCCTGATACCCTTGTGAAAATACAAAACTGGGGGCTAAAAAATCATTTGTGTGAAAAAAAAAAAGAATTTTTATTTTCACGGCTCTGCGTTATAAACTGTAGTGAAACACTTGGGGGTTCAAAGTTCTCACAACACATCTAGATAAGTTCCTTGGGGGGTCTAGTTTCCAATATGGGGTCACTTGTGGGGGGTTTTTACTGTTTGGGTACATCAGGGGCTCTGCAAATGCAACGTGACGCCTGCAGACCAATCCATTTAAGTCTGCATTCCAAATGGCGCTCCTTCCCTTCCGAGCTCTGTCATGCGCCCAAACAGTGGTTGCCCCCCACATATGGGGTATCAGCGTACTCAGGACAAATTGGACAACAACGTTTGGGGTCCAATTTATCCTGATACCCTTGTGAAAATACAAAACTGGGGGCTAAAAATCATTTTTGTGAAAAAAAAAAGAATTTTTATTTTCACGGCTCTGCGTTATAAACTGTAGTGAAACACTTGGGGGTTCAGAGCTATCAAAACACATCTAGATAAGTTCCTTAGGGGGTCTACTTTCCAAAATGGTGTCAATTGTGGAGGTTTTTAATGTTTAAGCACATCAGGGGCTCTCCAAACGCAACATGGCATCCCATCTTAATTCCAGTCAATTTTGCATTGAAAAGTAAAATAGTGCTCCTTCCCTTCCGAGCTCTGCTATGCGCCCAAGCAGTGGTTTACCCCCACATATGGGGTATCGTTGTACTCAGGACAAATTGCACAACAACTTTTGTGGTCTAATTTCTTCTCTTACCCTTGGGGAAATAAAAAAATGGGGGCGAAAAGATCATTTTTGTGAAAAAATATGATTTTTTATTTTTACGGCTCTGCATTATAAACTTCTGTGAAGCACTTGTTGGGTCAAAGTGCTCAACACACATCTAGATAAGTTCCTTAAGGGGTCTACTTTCCAAAATGGTGTCACTTGTGGGGGGTTTCAATGTTTAGGCACATCAGGGGCTCTCCAAACGCAACATGGCATCCCATCTCAATTCCAGTCAATTTTGCATTGAAAAGTCAAATGGCGCTCCTTCCCTTCCGAGCTCTGCCCTGCGCCCAAACAATGGTTTACACCCACATATGGGGTATCAGCGTACTCAGGACAAATTGCACAACAATTTTTGGGGTCCAATTTCTTCTCTTACCCTTGGGAAAATAAAAAATTGGGGGCGAAAAGATAATTTTTGTGAAAAAATATGATTTTTTATTTTTATGGCTCTGCATTATAAACTTCTGTGAAGCACTTGTTGGGTCAAAGTGCTCACCACACATCTAGATAAGATCCTTAGGGGGTCTACTTTCCAAAATGGTGTCACTTGTGGGGGGTTTCAATGTTTAGGCACATCAGGGGCTCTCCAAATGCAACATGGCGTCCCATCTCAATTCCAGTCAATTTTGCATTGAAAAGTCAAAGGGCGCTCCTTTCCTTCCGAGCTCTGCCATGTGCCCAAACAGTGGTTTACCCCCACATATGGGGTATCAGCGTACTCAGGACAAATTGTACAACAAATTTTGGGGTCTATTTTCTCCTATTACCCTTGGTAAAATAAAACAAATTGGAGCTGAAATAAATTTTGTGTGAAAAAAAGTTAAATGTTTATTTTTATTTAAACATTCCAAAAATTCCTGTGAAACACCTGAAGGGTTAATAAACTTCTTGAATGTGGTTTTGAGCACCTTGAGGGGTGCAGTTTTTAGAATGGTGTCACACTTGGGTATTTTCTATCATATAGACCTCTCAAAATGACTTCAAATGAGATGTGGTCCCTAAAAAAAAATGGTGTTGTAAAAATGAGAAATTGCTGGTCAACTTTTAACCCTTATAACTCCGTCACAAAAAAAAAATTTGGTTCCAAAATTGTGCTGATGTAAAGTAGACATGTGGGAAATGTTACTTATTAAGTATTTTGCGTGACATATGTCTGTGATTTAAGGGCATAAAAATTCAAAGTTGGAAAATTGCGAAATTTTCAAAATTTTCGCCAAATATTCGTTTTTTTCACAAATAAACGCAAGTTATATCGAAGAAATTTTACCACTATCATGAATTACAATATGTCACGAGAAAACAGTGTCAGAATCGCCAAGATCTGTTGAAGCGTTCCAGAATTATAACCTCATAAAGGGACAGTGGTCAGAATTGTAAAAATTGGCCCGGTCATTAACGTGCAAACAACCCTTGGGGGTGAAGGGGTTAATGTTATAATTAAACTATACTTACTGTAATACCTAATTCCCCGATGCCCTTGATATCCTGTAATAAAAGTAAAATAATAAACCAACAATATACCATACCTGTGCATCCTTGTGTCCCACGCTGTAATCCATGTCTGGGGGCTAGATAGTTTTCAACCAGGATGGTGCCAACATGCGACCATCCTGGCTGAAATCCACTGGTGAATGAGCTGCAGAGAATGCAGCATCATTTACCAGCGGTGACATTATCGAGGCCAGGCTGAACTGCGGTGACCTCTGGACCGTAGGAAAAAGCCAGTTATGATGTCACCACTAGTGAATGATGCTACACTCTCAGCAGCTCATTCACCAGTGGTTTTCAGCCAGGACCGTCACATCCTGGCACCATCCTGGTTGAAAACTATTTAGCCCCCAGATATGGATTACAGCATGAAACACAATGACGGACAGGTGTGGTATATTGTTGGTTTAATATTTTACTTTTATTACAGGAGATCGAGGGCATCAGGGAATTAGGTGTTACAGTAAGTATGGTTTAATTTAGAACATTAAAGGAGTCTATGTAATTTTTTCAAATAAAGAACTTTATTTTGGCCGTGTCTTTATTTAACATTACAACTACAGGATTAGCAATTGATTGGTGCCTTATAGACGTCTCTGCATTACCAAACTGTGGGCTTGATGTCACCTGAAAGGTGACATCAACCGCTCAAATATTACCTCACTCACCACCGCTACGGGGCAAGTGGGAAGAGATGGGCAAAGCACCAGAAAAGGCGCATCTAATACAGTAGATGCGCTTTTTCTGGGCAGCTACGGGCTGCTGTTTTTAGGCTGGGGGCCTATATCAATGGCCCCTTACCAGCCTGAGAATAGCAGCCCTCAGCTGTGAGCTTTAAGCAAGGCTGGCTGTCAAAACTGGGGGGACCCCTCTATTCTTGATAACCAACCTTGCAGAAGCTGACAGCTGGGGGTTGCAGTCCCCAGCTGTGAGTTTTGGCTAGTTGGTTAAATAAAATAGGGGGGAACCCACGTTGGGTTTGTCATTCATTTATTTCCGAACGAACGCAGCCGGTGGCTGTGGAATACCCCGATCATCCGCACCTACTGTCACTGTTATTAGCGGCAGCAGGCCCCCACCTGCTGCTGTTCGGTCATTAATATAACGCTCATCATTCTCTGCTCACCAGCAGAGAAAGGGAAAATTGAGAGTCGGCTTCAGAACCAGCCACCGGGGAAAAGCGTTTACTGTATCTCTTCTTCCCTGGCAGCTGTCCATGTGGTAATGATGCGGCACACAGGTGGCACACGGTGGCCACACATGTGCCACACTTAGTACATGCACGGACACATGAACACGGATATCTCCGGTATCATTTTTTTCTGATACTGGAAATAAATGGATTTGTTAAACTGGTCTTATGGTCAGTGAGGTCAACTCTCTCTGTGTTAGCTTTTATAATCTGCGGGGTCCTCTCTATCACTTGTCCTCTCTTTAAAGTGTACGCTCTTGTGATTAGCAGGGTTTTATCTCTCTTCACTCCTGCACATATATTTTCTGAAAACTTTCTATAGATTTACACATACTGTATTTATCCAGTGCAAATTGAATTTTGGAGGAAAATTCGGCAAAGTTGGTGAATTTGACTTTTAAAAGATCAGCTGTCCTCTAATCACTTATCATTTAGTGTTTTTATATATTGAACAGCGAAAGTGCATAAATGTCACATCTGTTTAATTGTCATAAAATAAACTTCCCAGTTATCAAGAAAAAAATAGACTTTTGAGAGATCATAGTCTCAGAGGCTATTATATTTACATTATCATCGTCAGTATCAATTATAACAATTACATTCAGGCTCTTCATTATATAAGACACTTTTATCCATAAACGATTGGATATGAAGAGTCAGGTAAGGACAGGGGGCACTGTTTGTATAATTGTGGGTTGAAGAAATACAATCTTATGAGTGACACATATACTTTCATAAACACACTATATCTAACACTTATGTGTAACTTTTTTGGCCTTCGTAAACAGAATAATATTTCATTTTGATGAAATTTTTGCAAATTATTACTAAATAAGAAAATAAGATGCATTTCATAATTTGGGAAAACATTTAATTTTTAATAGCTTTCATATGATAAATGTATTAAATGTTCTCATTTTTTCATCATAGTGATAAAAAAGCAAAACATTTTACAAATTCCTTAAAAAATGCTAACTAGTTTAGTTTTTTTTTTAAAATATAATATTCTGCAAAATTTTCACCAAATATAAATACACTTAGTGAAAATAAGAATAGTTAATTAATATGCGTTTTTAAGCTCCAGGTTTGCAAAAACAAACATATATTTATGAAATAAAAAAAAAACAAGTCAAATATGCAAAAATATGTAAACTCATAAATAATTTTCTATGTGAATGAAATATGATACAACTTTTTCCCTGACAAAATTAAGCCAAAAATGTGCTTACATAAAGTATATAAATGTAAATAATTGTGAACAAAATGTAAAATATAAGCTTGGAAACAATGCTTTTAAAAATGTTTTTAAATATAGATATAGATTATTAATTTGTTATATTTAATATACAGTTGTGCTCAAAAGTTTAAAGACCCCAGTATAATTTTTGCTTTCTTGGCTTTTTTTTCAGAGAATATGACAGCACCCAAACTAATTTCTCCACTCGTGTTTAGTGGTTGGGTGAATCCATTTATTGTCAAACTACTGCTTTTTGTCTTTTAAAATCATAATGATAACACAAAACATCCAAATGACCCTGATCAAAAGTTCACATACCCTGATTTTGGCTTGATAACATGCACAGAAGTTGACACAAATGGGTTTGAATGGCTACTAAAAGTAACATCCTCACCTGTGACCTGTTTGCTCCTAATCAGTGTGTGCATAAAAGCGGAGCGAGTTTCTGGGATCCAGACAGACCCTTGCATCTTTCATCCAGCCACTGATGTTTCTGGATTGTGAGTCATGGGGAAGCAATAGAATTGTCAACAGATCTATGAGAAAAGGTAGTTGAACTGCATAAATCAGGAAAGGGATACGAAAAGATATCAAAGGAATTGATAATGCCAGTCAGCAGCGTTCACACTGTGATTAACAAATGGAAAATCAGGGGCTCTGTAAAAACAAAACCACGGTCAGGTAGACCAACAAAAATGTCATCCACAACTGCCAAAAAAATAGTTTGGGATACAAAGAAAAATCCACAAATAGCATGAGCTGAAATACAGGACTCTCTGAAAACTAGCGGTGTGGCTGTTTCAAGATGCACAATAAGGAGGCACTTGAAGAAAAATGGGCTGCATGGTCGAGTTGCCAGGAGAAAATCATTACTGTGTAAATGCCACAAAGTATCTCATCTACAATATGCAAAACAGCACAGAGACAAGCCTCAAAACTTCTGGAACAAGGTAATTTAGAGTGATGATACCAAAATTGAACTTTTTATCCAAAACCATAAACGTTACATTTGGAGAGAGGCCTATGATGAAATGAACACCATTCCCACTGTAAAGCACAGAGGTGAATCACTGATGTTTTGGAGATGTGTGGAAACATGAATTGCAGCACATTATCAGCAAATACTGGAAGCAAATTTGCACTCATCAGCCCAGAAGCTGCGCTTGGGATGTACTTGGACGTTCAAACATGAGAATGATACAAAACACAAGGCCAAGTTGACCTGTCATTGGCTACAGCAGAACAAAGTGAAGGTTCTGGAGTGGCCATTTCAGTCTCCTGACCTCAATATCATTGAGCCACTCTGGGGAGATCTCAAGCACAGTTCGTGTTAGACAGCCCAGGAATTTACAGGAACTGGAGGCTTTTTGCCACGAAGATTGGGCAATTGTTGAATCTGAGAAAATAATGAACCTCATCCAGAACTACCACAAAAGACTTCAAGCTGTCATTGATGTAAGAGGAAGCAATACAAGGAATTAAGAAATGGGGTATGTAAACTTTTGGCCAGGGTCATTTGGATATTTTGGGTTGTCATTATGATTTAAAAAGAGAACACACAGCAGTTTGACAATACACGGCTTCACACAACAACTAACCATGAGTCGAGAAGTTTTGGTGTGATCATTCATATTCTTTGAAAAAAGGCCAAAAAGCAAAAATCCTGCTGGGGTATGTAAACTTTTGAGCACCACTGTATACAAATTTATATTTTTCTAGGTTACAATTTTGGATAAAAGAAACTCGACACATATCAAAATAAATTAAAAATAAAATAAGAATGTTTTATGAAATAGTTAAAGCACTTAAATATCCTGTTAAGATTCTGGTTCTGGCCATCAAGTCTATTGTCAACTTCTCCAAATATACATAGAAAATATAATGTTATGCTGATATGTTGTAAGTTGCAAAGGGTGATCATTTCTATTTTCTGTTTACAGTGAAATCAATTGAAAATCATTCTAATGTATAGTATTTCAAATGAATCTAGAATTAATAACGATCCTTCTGCTACACCTCACATCAGTGATCTACTCCATGGATCAGATGTGTAGATTGCCACCTACATCAGACCAGGAGGGGAAAAGACAACCTGGAGATATCATGATAGGAGTGTTACTACCTATCAATTCTGAAGCAATGTACCAAAAGTTGACATTTGATGTCCGGCCACCCAAGACTTCCTGTAAATTGTAAGTAGGTCTTATAATAAGATGTATTACTGTTTTCTACTATAAAATGGAAGTTCGGGAGGCCTTAGGTTTGAACAAACCAAAATAGTCAGAAACCATTGAAGATTCAAAAGGTTTAAGTATTATGTTTGTATAGTTATAATAAATGCGTAAAGGATTGTCCATGTTTGTTCTGAAAGTCTGCAGTCACTCTGTATGACTGCAGTCTTGTGAGTCGTCAATGCAAGCACAGCACTTACAGCTTGGATTCGCCAGGGACTGCTGCTAAAGCAGGTGGACTTGTGACTAGTGATGAGCGAGTATACTCGTTGCTTGGGTTTTCCAGAGCACGCTTGGGTGGTCGAGTATTTATGACTGCTCGGAGATTTAGTTTTCCTTGCCGTAGCTGGATGATTTGCAGCTACTAGACAGCTTGATTACATGTGGGATTCCCTAGCAACCAGGCAACCCCCACATGTACTCAGGCTGGCTAGTAGATGTAAAACATCCAGCTGTGGCAAGGAAAACTAAATCTCCGAGCAGTCATAAATACTCAGAGACCACCTGAGCGTGCTCTGGAAAACCCGAGCAACGAGTATATTCGCTCATCACTACTTGTGACCACAAATATGCAATATGAATACTACTGGCCACATTCCAACTAGACGTGCATGTCCTCACCCAATTCACTTGTATTGAGTGAGGCCGCTCATGTCTAGTTGGAATGTGCCAGAAATATGCATACTGCATACTTTTGGTCATATAACTTCCCGTTCTCAGTGCCGGCACCTGAGCTCTGCAAGGTTTCACAAGTCTGCAGTCAAACAGAGTGACTGTAAACTTTCATGACAAACCTGGACAACCAGTTCAGTAATTGATCAAGAAGAAAGTCATCACCAAGCCAGGGTTTGTTCTCTTTAGATGTTCTACACTCAGATTTTGATGATTTTTTTCTTGTACAACATGCATTTGCAAGACATTTGTACATTTTTTAACTAAAATTAACCTACTGGCCAACACCATCTCTACACATGTAACCATCTAAAGCCAGATAGATTTTGTGATACTAAAATAATTTCATCACACTCTTGAACAACAGCAAATTGAAT
Organism: Ranitomeya variabilis; assembly: GCF_051348905.1. Classification (NCBI taxonomy): domain Eukaryota; kingdom Metazoa; phylum Chordata; class Amphibia; order Anura; family Dendrobatidae; genus Ranitomeya; species Ranitomeya variabilis. The sequence goes on along the minus strand of NC_135236.1, from coordinate 34,429,362 downwards.
TTTCTGTAAGAGACAATGAAATTAGCTGTTAGTCATAAAAGACAAGCTCTTTGATTCAATGCTATTGAATTAATGTTGAATTTTTGGTAATGTGTTAGTCTGGGTGAATTTCAAAAATGTGTGATTAAATTCATGCAAATCACCAAAAATACCTTCCTCTATATTTGAAAATGCTGAAAACTGCAACAGCTAAAGAAATCAATCATGACTTCATGCCCAGCTGGTATAACATAACCAATCAGAAGGGACATCATATCATAGCCAGTTTAAAAGTCAAGACAGGAAATGCAGCCAACAGCCATTTTGGCGTTACTATGTTAAGTGAATGGATTTCACAGGTGAAAGCTTAGAAATAGAAAGGGAGTGAAAGCCAAGAAAACCTTCACATTATGCTGTAGAAACAGTGTGGGACATCAAAAAAGTGAAGAACAATTAACATCCATTTGCCTTAGACAGCCATAGATATAGAGGTCATTTTGACATATCTAAGGCTGTATTAGCATTAAAGAACTTGGGGGTTAATACAATCTTAGGAGATCTAAGACTACTATACACATCTTTTCAGGACAATTGAAGCACCTGCAATTTTCTTCAAAATGGTGTCAAAGCTGGAGAATTGAAATAGAAAAAAATGTTTAAATGGGCTTATTCTATCATGCCTAAGGTCTAAGAAGAAGAAACGGCTAATCTTGGGCAGCCCTCATGATTTATGGCAGTGAAGAGCTTTAGGATACTATTACTAAGGGTTTAGAAGAGCAACCATTTTATTGTGGCAGTATTCTGCATGAATCTGGTAATTCAACAGTCTGTTCCATGTGGAATTAACTTTATAGGGGTTGTATGGGACTTTAACAATGATGGTCTGTCCTTAGGAGAGGTCATCAATGTCTGATCGGTGGGGGTGTGAAACCTCCATTGATAAGCTGTTCCTGGTTTCAATGGTGGCTGAAACTGCTCAGTTGAGGAGCTTCACAGAACAGATCTGGCAATGGAAGAGTGGTCTTAGCAGGTACTGGACATCCATCTCCTACTGATTTAAATAGTGGCAGAAGAACCCAGCCTTGGCCACTATATAGTTGACAGAGCTGTGCTGTGCAGCTCCGCATTAGAACAATTCTGTTGGTCGTTGATGCCAGTACCAGCTGATCGGTGGGGTGCTAGATGTCATACCTCCACCAATCAGACATAGATGACCTATCCTTAGGGCAGGCCATCAATGTTAAAGTCCCAACCAACCTATTTAAGAATCAAACATGGTATTATGCAATATACAACTAACCGTGACAACGGCACCATCATAGATATGGTAGAGTAAACCACTAGAGCTGTGGCAGTCTAAAAGGTAGGTAGAAAAAAGGGGAAAGGAGGGGATCCATGATTTTTTAAAAAATTATTATATAACTGTTAACTAAACTTTTGAGTTACAGAAATAATAATAATAATAATAATAATAATAATAATCACAGGTCTACAAAAAAAAATGTTCAGGTTTTTTTTAATGGATTTAGTGTATTTTGAAGGAGCTGAATTCTAAAATCCCATTACTTTTGCTTTATTGGTTCTAGTTTTTGAGATACGAGCTCATCCATGAAAATAATGCATTCCCCCAAAGTGACTTGTAACAAATGCAATAACTTTTGGTCTTTTGACTCTCTCACAGTGTTAGCAGGTCATGAAATATCCCATATAATTATTTTGCATTTCAATTTGTTGCCTTACAATGTTATAAAATTGACTTTTTGAAGCCAGAATTCTACTGTAATTAACTAATAAATATCTCAGAAACTAGAGCCAGTCTGGCAAAAGAGAAGTCATATAATATATATATATATATATATATATATATATATATATATATATATATATATATATATATATATATATATATATATATATACACTGTGTTCCAAATTATTATGCAAATAATATTTCCTCCTATTTTCTCTAAATTACCTATCTGAATTGCAGTCATTGTTATTTTCCAGTCATCTACTATTTTAGTATAATTGCAATGTTTTGGAACAAACTGCCTATGAAAACAGTATCTTTTTTTAAAAAAATAAACACTCAAAAATAAATCCATGTTCCAAATTATTATGCACAGCAGAGTTTTCAACCTTTTTTTTTATTTTGACCAAAAAAATGGTCAATTGTGAAGTTATAAGCATTATCAGCTTATTAGAAAATGAAATCAAATAGTTTTCAAGTGAAAACTTTATTCTAGGTGATGTTACATTTGCACATAGGACCCCTTGTTCGAAAGAAGCTTCTGAACTCTCTCGTCCATTGAATTTGTCAGTTTTTGGATGGTTTCTGCTTCAATTGTTTTGCATGTGGACAGAATACCCTCCCAGAGCTGTTGCTTAGATGTGAACTGCCTCCCGCCATCATAGACACTCCTTTTGATGATGCTCCAGAGGTTCTCAATGGGGTTGAGGTCAGGGGAAGATGGTGGCCACACCATAAGTTTGTCCTCTTTTATGCCCATAGCATCCAGAGATGCAGATGTGTTTTTTGCAGCATGAGACGGTGCATTATCATGCATGAAAATGACCTTGCTGCGGAAAGCATGGTTCTTCCTCTTGAACCATGGCAGGAAGTGTTGTTTTAGAAACTCCACATAGATTATGGAGTTCATCTTTACCCCTTAAGGGATCATAAAGGGGCCGACAATCTCTCCCCATGATTCCAGCCCAAAACATTAATCCACCTCCTCCTTGTTGGTGCCTTAGCCGTGTTTTCATAGGTGTCCATCAACCAGCCATCCTCCACTCCATCCATCTGGACCATCGAGCATTGCACGGCACTCATCGTTGAACAAAACAGTTTGGAAGTCAGTCTTCATGTATCGTTTGGCCCACTGGAGCAGTTTCTGCTTGTTGCAGTGGATAGAGGTGGTCAACAGGATGGCTTACGCACAGCTGCAAACCTCTGAAGGACCCTGTATCTTGTTGTTCTGGGGAAATTGGAGGCACCAGCAGCTTCAAAAACTTGTCTGCTGCTATGACAAGGTATTTTTGCAGCTGCTCTTTTAACCTTACGCAATTGCCTGTTGGCAAGAGTCCTCAATTTTTCCTTATCAGCACGCACACGTGTGTGCTGGGAATCAGCTACATACTTCTTGATTGTGCAATGAACACGATGAAGTGTCTTGGCAATGTTGATTGTAGTCATTCCTTGACCTAAATACTAGCCGACATCCTTTTTCTTTCCCATTTTGGCAAAAAATGTAGGCTGCTTAATAATGTGGAACAGCCTTCTTGAGTAGTCTTGCCTTTATTTGGACACACCTGCCAAACTAATGTGCACAGGTATCTGCAATTGCTTTCAGTGATATAAAGATCCCTGACACACATCACCATCAATGAGTGTAAATGACAAACTAATAAATTCTAACCTTATCACTCCTAAACTCTGTGTGCATAATAATTTGGAACATAGTGTATATACTTAATATAAAACTGTTCAGACATCGATGGTGCCAAAATCACTGTATAATGTGAATTAACTATATATTCAGAGCTGTAATAGAATAATGCAAAAAAAATTCTATTTGTATTTAAAAATGAAATAAAATTTTTTATTTATTTTTTATTTTTTTTTTGCAGTTTCAATCTGGAATATTATCACCTGTTTCAGGCATTCCTGTTTACAGTTGAGCAAATCAACAAAGACCCCAATATTCTGCCAAACATGACCGTAGGATTCCAGATGTACGACACTTGTGAAATCTCTCACTATGAATTACAGGGGGCTTTACAGTTCCTGACTGACTCTAGCACAAGTATCTCCGACAACCGGTGTAATTCTCGACTACTGTTTCCTGCCATCATTGGGTCCACAGTTTCAGCCAATTCAATCATCTTGGCTCATGTTTTGGGAACGTTCAGATATCCACAGGTAAGAAACTTTAAAGATAGCTTTAAAATGCAGGAAATGATGCTCTTGCTATCATGCTATCTATTGGGCAAACCATATCAACAGTTGCCATGTATTATTTTGCATCTTATGACTTGTGTGTCATTTTTTTAATTAATATATAAAATGAGATTGTCAGCTCACCTCCTCCTCTGGTTAACATTGGTAAGAGGGTCTATAGGGTACTCCCATTATGGCTTTTTTCACACCAGGTGGCATGTATGGACATTGTGTCATGGGGGGTTTCCCTTAGCCTGAACCCTGGATCTTAGATTGACTATAGTGATTAGAACTTGCATATTGATCCATGTGTGGATTTTGGACATGGCTTACCCTCTTAACTACACATGACTTTCTAATGGTCTGTGATCGTTCATGGTATTGTGTGTCTCACAGGAGTTTAGCATTTGGTGTCCTGATTTTATGTATTTGTTTGTATGTATGTTTTAAGTTTTTTCAACAAACTTTTGATTGTTTTATAGTAACTTTAAATGCTCCTTTTTTTTTTTCTCCATAATTTGTCCATTTATAATGATGTAGTCACTATTGACAGCAGCATCTAAGGGGTTAAACAGATTTGGAAGGTGCAAACACTGATCGTGGCTGATACAGCAAGTTGTGAGCTATAATGTACAGTCAACATCTGCTGGATTGTCACCTGTATGGGGATGCTGTTCTCTAATATCTCAGTTAAAAGATATATTGGCTGTCATTAAGGGGTGAATACACAAGGGTGCTCTTGTCTGTTGGCCTGGCTGCCTTTAGAAAGACCACATAGACCAAAACTAAACCCACTGAATGCTTGTACTCTTTTCCCGTGGTCATAATACTACTCAGACAACAGAATGTGAGGCAAGAACAGTGTGGCAATTCGTTATTGAACCACCAACAGTCAATATTATATAGTATAGTACCAGTAAATTCACAAGATGGCGCAAATTACAGAGTCTCACCCTTCTGCTGGCTCACTGGGATTAGAGCAGCTGCAACTTTGAGAATTCCAGGGCCAATAACCCCCACCAGTGGTACCCTTCTTTTGATGGGAACCCACAGAGAGGAGGTAATGACATAATGACAAGCTTAGAAAGCTGACAGTCCATTGAGGTAGGTGGCCAGGTGACCTGATTTTTCCATCATGGTTCTCCAAACATGTCGCTGGGGCCAGGTGACCTGATTGCCCCAACCTGGCTTCTCCAAACGCCTACATGGGGCCTCAAAATGTGTGTGTTTTCAAGATTTCCTTAGCATTGCACTAGGTGCTAGAATCATTATCTGTGCAGGTAATTAAATTATGACCTGTGCAATACAAGGAAATCCTGAAAACATGACCAGTCTGCGGCCCTTGAGGAATGCAGCTTGAGACCTCTGTTCTAAGCTGTTGTTTTACATTATATTACAGTGGCATATCCTACTGTAAGAACTTGTAATCTGCAAGTAGACATGGTTGGCTATGCTTCCGATATTTACACCGCTACCATTGAGGAAAGTGTAATTCACACAAGTTCTGGTATTTTTTTTAACTTTAACCCCTTCGCGACATGCGCCGTACTAGTACTGTGCTGCCAGCACTGCATTTGTGCCAGCAGCAGTACTAGTACGGCGCACCGATCACCGCGGTCTCATGCTGAGCGCCGCGGTGATCGGGTGCGAGTGTCAGCTGTATGTGACAGCTGACACCCCGCAGTAATGCCCACGATCAGCGCTATCGCCGATCGCGGGCATTTAGCCCCTCTGATGCCGCTGTCAGTAGTGACAGCGGCATAGAGGGGGATCGCGCAGGGATGGGGGCTCCCTGCACTCTCCCACCGGAGCAACGCGATGAGATCACGCTGCTCCGGTGACCCGGAAGGAGACCCCAGATCCAAGATGGCCGCGGGACTCCTTCCGGGTCATGAAGTGACCTGGTTAGCCGGTGCCTGCTGAGAGCAGGCGCCGGAAAGCCACCTAACCTTCTCTGTCAGATCGTTGATCTGACAGAGTGCTATGCAAACTGTCAGATCAACGATCTGATGTAAAACAATGATGTCCCACCCTGGGACAATAGTAGAAAGTGAAAAAAAAAAAATGTATAAAAGAAAAAAAAATCCCCAAATAAAGGAAAAAAAAAAACATTTCCCAGTAAATCCATTTATTTATGTAAATAAAAAAAAAAACAATAAAAGTACACATATTTGGTATCACCGCGTTCGTACCAACCCGCTCTATAAAACTAGCCCACTCGTTAACCCCTTCAGTGAACACCGCAAAAAAAAAAAAAAAAAAAACAAGACAAAAAACAACGCTTTATTATACAGGCAAACAAAAAGTGGAATAACATGCAATCAAAAAGACGGATATAAATAACCATGGTACCGCTGAAAACGTCATCTTGTCCCGCAAAGAAAAAGCTGCCATACAGCATCATCAGCAGAAAAATAAAAAAGTTATAGCTCTCAGAATAAAGCGATGCAAAAACAATTTTTTTTATATAAAATAGTTTTTATTGTGTAAAAGCGCCAAAACATAAAAAAATTATATAAATGAGGTATCACTGTAATTGTACTGACATGAAGAATAAAGCTGCTTTATCAATTTTACCACATGTGGAACGCTATAAACGCCCCCCCCTAAAAGAATTTCAGGAATTGCTGGTGTTTGTTCATTCCGCCTCCCAAAAATCGGAATAAAAAGCGATCAAAAAATGTCATGTGCCCAAAAATGGTACCAATAAAAACGTCAACTCGTCCCGCAAAAAACAAGATCTCACATGACTCTTTTAGTGTGTGACGGCTGCCAATCATAAAAAATCCACCAAAAAAACGCTATAAAAGTAAATCAAACCCCCCTTCATCACCCCCTTAGTTAGGGAAAAATAATAAAATTTAAAAAAATGTATTTATTTCCATTTTCCCATTAGGGTTAGGGTTAGGGTTTGGTCTAGGGTTGGGGCTAGGGTTGGGGTTAGGGCTAGGGTTAGGGTTGGGGTTAGGGTTTCAGTTATAATTGGGGGGTTTCCACTGTTTAGGCACATCAGGGGCTCTCCAAACGCGACATGGCGTCCGATCTCAATTCCAGCCAATTCTGCTTTGAACAAGTAAAACAGTGCTCCTTCCCTTCTGAGCTCTGCCGTGCGCCCAAACAGTGGTTCCCCCCATATACAGAGTTTCAGTGTACTCAGCACAAATTGGACAACAACTTTTGTGGTCCAATTTCTCCTGTTACCCTTGGGAAAATAAAAATGTGGGGACTAAAATATCATTTTCGTGGAATTTTTTTATTTTTATTTTCACGGCTCTGCGTTATAAACTGTAGTGAAACACTTGTTGGTTCAAAGTTCTCACAACACATCTAGATAAGTTCCTTGGGGGGTCTAGTTTCCAATATGGGGTCACTTGTGGGGGGTTTCTACAGGTTAGGTACATCAGGGACTCTGCAAATGCAACATGACGCCTGCAGACCAATCCATCTAAGTCTGCATTTCAAATGGCGCTCCTTCCCTTCCGAGCTCTGCCGTGCGCCCAAACAGTGGTTCCCCCCCATGTATTGGGTATCAGCATACTCAGCACAAATTGGACAACAACTTTTGTGGTCCAATTTCTTCTGTTACCCTTGGGGAAAAAAAAAATGTGGGGGCTAAAATATCATTTTCGTGGAAAAAAAATATTTTTTATTTTCACGGCTCTGCGTTGTAAACTGTAGTGAAACACTTGTTGGTTCAAAGTTCTCACAACACATCTAGATAAGTTCCTTGGGGGGTCTAGTTTCCAATATGGGGTCACTTGTGGGGTTTCTACTTTTTAGGTACATCAGGGACTCTACAAATGCAACATGATGCCTGCAGACCAATCCATCTAAGTCTGCATTTCAAACGACGCTCCTTCCCTTCCGAGCTCTGCCGTGCACCCAAACAGTGGTTTCCCCCCATGTATGGGGTATCAGCATACTCAGGACAAATCGGACAATAACTTTTGTGGTCCAATTTCTTCTGTTACCCTTGGGGAAAAAAAATAGCGGGCTAAAACATCATTTTGTGGAAAGAAAAAATGATTTTTTTAATTTTCATGGCGCTACATTCTAAACTTTAGTGAAACAATTGGGGGTTAAAAGTGCTCACCATACATCTAAATAAGTTCCTTAGGGGGTCTTCTTTCCAAAATGGGGTCACTTGTGGGGGGTTTCTTGTTATGACCTGGTGGTTAAGAGGCCACACTGATATGATCTGGTGGCTAAAACGCAACATGGGACGAGCTCTGAGGAGGTGGTATCTCTACTGACCACAGTCCCTAATCCTAACAACAACACTAGTAATAGCCGTGGGATGTTCCTGACTCTCCCTAGACACCTCTTCACAGCCTAAGAATCAACTACCCCTAAAGAAGGAAATAGAAAGCTATCTTGCCTCAGAGAAAACCCCAAAAGGAAAGATAGCCCCCCACAAATATTGACTGTGAGTGGAGAGGGAAATGACATACACAGAAATGATATCAGTTTTCAGCAAAGGAGGCCATTACTAAACTTGATAGACAGAGAGAAAAGGATACTGTGCGGTCAGTATTAAAAACTACAAAAATCCACGCAGAGTTTACAAAAAATGAACTCCACACCGACTCACGGTGTGGAGTGGCAAATCTGCTTCCCCAGAGCTTCCAGCTAGCCTGAATATGACATTGTGACAAGCTGGACAAAAAAGGACATATTTGCAAAGCAATAGAGTCCACAGAAAATGGACAAATAAGAACTAGCAGAAACTTATCTTTTGCTGACAAGGACAGGCCATATGAGAAATCCAAGGAGAGAACCAAATCCAACCTAAGACATTGACAGCTGGCATGAACTAAAGCCCAGAGCAGGTTTAAATAACAAACCCAGGCAAAGCGATCAGTGGAGGCAGCTGCTACAGCCACCTAAAGGAGCAACAGTTCCACTCGAAACCACCAGAGGGAGCCCAAGGGCAGGACTCACAAAAATACCATTAGCAACCACAGGAGGGAGCTCCAGAATGGAATTCACAACAGTTTCTATTGTTTAGGCACGTCAGGGGCTCTCCAAACGCGACATGGGTTCCGATCTCAATTCCAGCCAATTTTGCATTGAAAAGTCAAACGGCGCTCCTTCCTTTCCGAGCTCTGCCATGCGCTCAAATAGTGGTTTATCCCCATATATGAAGTATCAGCGTACTCAGGATAAATTGCACAACAACGATTGGGGTCCTATTTATCCTGTTACCCTTGGGAAAATAAAAAATTTGGGGCGAAAAGATCATTTTTTGTTTAAATTAATATGAAATTTTATTTACGGCTCTACATTATAAACTTCTGTGAAGCACTTGGAGGTTCAAAGTGCTCACCACACATCTAGATAAGTTCCTTAGGGGGTCTACTTTCCAAAATGGTGTCACTTGTGGGGGTTTCCACTGTTTAGGCACGTCAGGGGCTCTCCAATCGCGACATGGGTTCCGATCTCAATTCCAGCAAATCTTGCATTGAAAAGTCAAATGGCGCTCCTTCCCTTCCGAGCTCTGCCATGTGCCCAATCAATGGTTTACCCCCACATATGGGGTATCGGCGTACTCAGGACAAATTGTACAACGACTTTTGTGGTCCAATTTCTCCTGTTACCCTTGGTAAGATAAAACAAGTTGGATCTGAAGTAAAAATTTTGTGAAAAAAAGTTAAATGTTCAATTTCTTTTAAACATTCCAAAAATTCCTGTGAAGCACCTGAAGGGTTAATAATATTTTTGAAGGTGGTTTTGAGTACCTTGAGGGGTGCAGTTTTTAGAATGGTGTCACTTTTGGGTATTTTCTGTCATATAGACCCCTCAAAGTCACTTCAAGTGTGATGTGGTCCGCAAAAAAAAGGTTTTGCAAATTTTGTTGCAAAAATGAGAAATCGCTGGTCAACTTTTAACCCTTATAACTCCCTAACAAAAAAATTATGTTTCCAAAATTGTGCTGATGTAAAGCAGACATGTGGGAAATGTTGTTTATTAACTATATTATGTGATATAACTCTCTAATTTAAGGGCATAAAAACGAAAAATTTGAAAATTGCTAAATTTTCATAATTTTCAATAAATTTCTGTTTTTTCACAAATAACTGCAAGTCATATCGAAAAAGTTTTACCACTATCATAAAGTACAATATGTCTCGAGAAAACAATGTCAGAATCACCAGGATCCGTTGAAGCGTTTCAGAGTTATGACCTCATAAAGTGACAGTGGTCCGAATTGTAAAAATTGGCCCTGTCACTTAGGTGAAAACAGGCTTCAGGGTGAAGGGGTTAAATTATATTAGTTAATGCTACGTTTAAGAACCAATAACGTAGTCAAATATTAAACTATTGGTTTAGGTTTATCTAGAAAATAGGAAAATTTAAATGGACACGAAGTAACATGAGTTAGACCTTCAAGACAAAGGCCTCGTTCAAATGTCCATTTTTCCCTTATGTGTTCCATCTATGTTTTTGAAAATCTAATGAGAAAGACTGATAACACTTGTGCCATTTTTGCATCCATGAAAAATGTACAAACATTTGAATTAGGCCTAAAACTGAGCTGCAAGTGTGAATTTACATGTGTTTCCCTAAAACATTGCTTGAAGATTTTGTATCTTCCTTAACGTTTTTTAAATATACCAACATGAACATGTTCGTTGCAAGGACAGCCCAATGATTCTATGAATACGCTGAAATTATTATTTATATTGCGGTAATGGAGAGAAGTTGGATATTTGCTAATGGATTTATTCATAGATCTCAACTGATTACTGTGGGTTCCAGTTGAACACAATATGATTAATTTACAATCTGGGGGTGTTGTTCACATATACGTAATCTAAGCAATAAATATTACAATTCTGTATCAATAGAACAATTAAGAGAAGAGAGACCAAGGTTTTAACGGAATAAATAGACGGCAATACCAAGATAGATTATTAAACTTGGGGCAATTCGGTTTGGAAAAACAAAGGCTTAGAGTAGATCTGATTACAAGGTACAAATATATGGGGAAACAGTACAGAGATCAGTGTAATGCTCTTTTTATACCTAGGCCTGCAATGATGACAAGGGGCATCATCTACAGTAAGTCTACGGAAAAGAAGGAGCATCATTAGTCACAAGATGTTGTATTGGTTGATTCACTACAAAATTTCAAGGTGGTCTGTAGGCTTACAGACTGTGAGTAGTAAATTATGCAATGGAACGTTGATTTTATGGGGAGTCGTTAACAAAGTTTTCCCCTTAGCATCAGTCTCATGGAATTTTTGCCTTCCTCTGGATCAACATGTTAGGCTATAGACTAAAATATTGTAAAATATAACAAATGCATATTTTTATTTACAGATCAGTCCATTTTCAAGTATTTCCCTCTTAAGTAACCGGAGAATGTTTCCATCCTTCTTCAGAACAGCTTTGAGTGATTATTACATGTCTATAGGCATGGCTGGCCTTGTTCTTAAGTTTGGTTGGACCTGGATTGGTCTTGTGACTCTTGACAATGATTATGGCCTTCAGGGAATTCAGCCAATAAAAGAAGAAATAATCAAAGCTGGAGCGTGTGTGGCCTTTATGGAATATATTAGAATTGGCCAACCCGATCGCAATGCTCCACATATAGTGAAGGTCATAAAAGAGTCCACTGCTACCGTTGTAGTTGTTTATGCTAATGAAGTTGAATTTGTGCCTATTTTAAATGAGATGTTGAAGCAAAATGTCACAGGGAAGATTTTCATTGGCAATTATGGTTGGTCAAGGTCACTGTTATTGTCCATAAATAAATATTTCATTACTTTATCAGGGAGTCTTAGTTTAATAATCTATCGCTACAACATCCCAGGTTTAAGTCAATTCCTTGCCAAGATACGACCAATAACTTCACCTACTGCAAAGTGGAACAAGATGATGTGGGAAACGGTGTTTAACTGTCAATTTCTTCCTGAGAATCAAACTGTTTCTCTGGAGAATCCGGTGAAGATTTGTACGGGATTAGAAAATTTAGAAAATGTCACAAAAAATTCCAAGTATATTTCCAGCCTTAAACCTACTTACTATATCTTTGCTGCTGTCCATATCATTGTAAAAGCTCTAGATGATCTAAGAAATTGCAAAATTGGGGATGGACCATTTTCTAACGGGACTTGTGCAAACATTTGGAATATTAAACCATGGCAGGTAATTACATATAAATGTTGAGCCTGGTTTGGTGAGTGGCGTAGCATAACTGTATATATCCATTGCTCTTTCTGTCGCCAACCTTTTTAGCATTCCCCAGTAACTAACAGAAATATCATCTTATTTACACTTGAGTGACAGTAAAGTTCCAGTCTCCCGGTCCATTTTTACTATATCTGTGGTTTTCTGTTGGTCTTCCGCATGTACGTGCGCACCTTCCATGTGACCTCCATGTACCGTCTGTGTCACATGTACCAGAATAGAATACAGAATAAAAATTACAGATTTTTAAGTGTAAAAGATTAGAAATGAGCAAATATGTTTGGAAAATGATTGCCAAACATAAATTCAGCATGAATATGACACATTTGGATTTGTGATCGCAAACAAGAACATTTTTTCTTAAAATCAGAAATAGTTGGTAAACTTCTGTAAAAGTGCGGGAAAATAATTGCATTGCCACTAAAGTATTTTACAGTAGATAATTGATAGATAAAAAGCCAGTAATTCAGCAGCCTCGTACAGTAGAATCACAGTGGGACCCGACTGGATAGAATAGATGGATTACATACAGTATATACATATATCCTAATACTCCACAAAGAACACAGTTGATTTATCCCATAAAATTATATCTTTATTAAATATATTAAAACAACAGTATATAAGAACAGTACAAGGAACCAATGGGGCTAGTAGGAAACACCAATGTCAAAAATGCACAAACGCATTGGGCCATGAGGTCAAACCACCGCAGTAGTTAATGCTTCAATATCAATAACATACCACAAAAGGTGGATATATACAAAGAATACAAGAATAAATAAGTGGATACTCAAGGAGCACATCATTATGGAATAGCCATCCTGAAAGACAATAATAGTATCATGCCTAATGCATATACGTACACCAATTTGAGCCGCTAGTGGCAACCAGGATATAGCCTATAGTAAATTAAAATTTCAAATTTCCCGGAGGAGTTACCTGATGTGCGTCCACGGTGGGGAGACCTCACGCCCACCCCGACGCGCGTTTCGGAACAATAGAATGTTCCTTCCTCAGGGGGTCTTTGTGGAGTATTAGGATTTCTGTTTTTCAGTTGTCCCTTGATTGAGTCCTAGCATACACACTATTAGCACCATTATAGGTGTTTATTTTGCTCTAATAACATGCATATTGTATGTGTGTAAAATGCATGCCGCAATATTATTTTCAGTATATACATATAGAATAGAAAGATATATACAGTAGATGTCAGTGATACATATATATATATATATATATATATATATATATATATATATATACAGTATATATACAGTTGTGCTGAAAAGTTTACATACCCCGGCAGAATTTTTGCTTTCTTGGCCTTTTTTTTCAGAGAATAATAAGGATAACACCAAAACGTTTTCTCCGCTCATGGTTAGTGGTTGGGTGAAGCCATTCATTGGCAAACTGCTGTGTTTTCTCTTTTTAAATCATAATGACAGCCCAAAATATACAAATGACCCTGATCAAAAGTTCACATACCCCATTTCTTAATACTGTGTATTGCCCCTCTAACATCAATGACAGTGTGAAGTCTTTTGTGGTAGTTGTGGATGAGGTTCTTTATTTTCTCAGATGGTAAATCTGCCCACTCTTTTTGGCAAAAGGCCTCCAGTTCCTGTAAATTACTGGGCTGTCTAGCATGAACTCTTTTTCTGGTACTGGAAATATCTGGAAGTGTGAAACCAGCCTAAAGGAGAGTAAAAGCGTGACATAATTGTTCTCAGCAGCAATTTGGGAGTCCATTTAACACTTTTTTCAGTCCATTTCAACATTTTCACTGCCCCACAGACCTCCTTATAGGATCTGCTGGAAAAATTCTCAGATTTCCCATTGACTCCCATTATACTCATTACTCGAAACGAGCACCCAAGCATTAGGAATTGCTTGGTTTGAGTAACGATAATCCAAGCATTTTAGTGCTCGCTCATCCCTAGTATTGACTTAACAAATAAATAAATTAAAAAAAATGAAATTGTGTCCCCTCCATTTCTGGAAGCCAGCAAAAGTAATGCAGACAACTCTGAGCTTATATCATGAGGCTCGTTATTGAGCCCTTCCTAGCCTCAAAACAATGGCCCTCAGCTACCCCAGAAGTGGTGCATCATATGAGATGCACCAATCCTGGCTCTTCACCTTCACCCCTCTCGATTGCCCTGGCGTGTTGGCAATTGGGGTAATGGGGTTGATGTCCGTTGTGAATTGTTCAAAAACACAGCTGACATCAAGCCCTGGTGTTAGTAATGGAGAGGTGTCTATCAGACACCCCCATTACTAACCCAGCAATAAAAAGAAAAAAATACACACATAAATACTTTAAAAAAAAAAAAAAACACTCAAAGACACTTTCTTTGTTCAGCATTTTTTTTTAAATCCCACACAGGTCACATGTAGTCCAGAGAATTCAGAGTAGTCCACAAACGGAAACATGAAAAACATAAAAAAGAGGAATAAAACCAAGAAATTGTTCCTCATTCAACAATTTATTACTAAAAAAAAATCCCATGCAGGTCCAACATAATCTGGGCTTCCCACGATGTTCCCTAAATTCAGCTCACGCTGAGACACGGTGACTGTGAAGAACACTAACATCACTGATGTCAACATTCATCAGAGTCGCTGGCTCACGCAGTGCTACGTGAGACTGTGAAGAGCTGTGATGTTAGTAACGATACTGCTCTCAGTCGTCGGGTCTCGCGGAGCACAGTATGAGCCTGCGATTCTCATGAGCAGTGATGTCAGTATATAAAAATTATTTACCTTATCGGTAAACTGTAAACGAAATACTGGTTTTTTTTTTGGTCTCTGCAATTCCACAAAAAATTCAGTAACAATTGATATAAACTTCACATCTATTCCATAATGTTATCAATAAAAGCTTCATCTGGCCCGACATAAACATATTTTTTTTTTTTGCAAACTTCTGATGTTTGGTATTGTTGTAACCATAATTATGAGTAGAATCCTATTGTGAAGTCATTTCTGCTACAAAGTGTACACCATAAAAACAATTCCCCCAAAAAGCATATCAGAATTGCGTTTTTTCACAATTTCTCCCCACTTGGAATTTTTGTCCCATTTTCCAGTATACTATGTGATAAAATGAATGCAGTCAATCAAAAGTACAACTAGTCCCCCCCCAAAAAAAAAATAAACAAGCCCTCATATGTCTATGTGGACAGACAAATAAAAAGTTATGGCTCTTGGAAGAGGAGGGGGACAAAGATGCAAAAATGGAAATAGACCACGTCGTAAAGGGGTTGATAGAGAAATCTAGAATGCACCCATAAAGTCCAATTTGTTAATAAAATTGCAGTGTATGTTTTGCTAATTTTTAAATCAATTTCTATCTTCGCTAAAACTTTTCAATTAAATCTTCTATCCCACTTTAGCTTGTATACTATATACGAAGAGTCAAGGTTAACCAATATATGGAGAATGAAAATTTCTTTGATGAGAATGGGAATCCTCCTGGACTATACTCAATTGTCAACTGGCAACTTGAGGCAGACGGTACCTTGACACATGTTAATGTTGGCACCTACAATATTACGGCCCCACTGCCTATGACTATCAACTCAAGTCTGATTGCATGGAAACTGGGGAGTAAAGAGGTAAACAGATAAACACTGGTATTTTGTGGTAATGCAAGGGTGATGTCAGGAGATGATTTGTATAATTGGGTGCATTCAGCATAGATATATCACAAGCCGCAACGTCATCGAAGGTCCTTCACTCTGCATTCTTAGGAACGGAGGCTGCCGGTTACATCGCTAAGGTCCAGGGTCCGCCGGATGGGTGAGTATATCAATATTTTTTATTTTTATTCTTTATTTTTTACATGAATATGGATCCCAGGGCCTGAAGGAGAGTTTCCTCTCCTCCAGACCCTGGGAACCATACACTGGGAACTTCTGATTCCGATTTCTGATATCACAAATATATCGGAACTCGGTATCGGAATTCCGATACAGCAAATATCGGCCAATACCCGATACTTGCGGTATCGGAATGCTCAACACTAGTCAAGAAGTGAGCTATCAGAGAGATCGTGGACTAGAAAGGAGTGCACCAAACATTCCAGGAGTTTAGAGTTGAAGGGAAGATTAGAGACAGGTCTGTAGTTAGCAGCTCATTTCTGGTCGATGGGTGCTTTTTTAAACATTGGGTGCATGCCAGCATACTTAAATGAGGAGGGTAAGATGCCAGATGTGTGAGAGAGGCTAAATATGTTACTTAGGTGAGTGGTGACAGCTGGGGAAAGGGACTGAAGGAAATTTGAGGGAATAGGTTCACTGGTGCAGGCAGTAAGCTATAAAAATGTGTAGTTTCACAATTTCACTCCTCAACATTGAAATTCCATCACTAAGAAGGAAAAATCATGTATTAATGGAAATTGATAGTCATGCTAATGATCTACAAATTATGAAAAATGGAAACAACTTTTTTAAACTGGTTAAATTCAATGTAGAGTATGAGCACCATTTGCAGAAATCCCATCACTTACAGCTTTGGCTGCTGTCATTGGGGTTATTAATGTAATGGTCATCTGAGGAATGTTCCACTATGCTATCATATTTTCCAGGTAAGTACAGTTACTATAATAACACATTTATCCAGCTTTTTTTCACTATTTTAATGGTGAAAAAAAAATGAAATCTGCAAATAAAAAGACTTTTTTGTGTCTTTCCATTTTTTGAGATCTGTAATTATTATTATTATTATTATTATTATTATTTATTGTTATAGCACCATTTATTCCATGGAGCTTTACATGTGAGGAGGGGTATACATAATAAAAACAAGTACAATAATCTTAAACAATACAAGTCACAACTGGTACAGGAGGAGTGAGGACCCTGCCCGCAAAGGCTCACAATCTACAAGGGATGGGTAGGCTTGTCGGAAGAGGTGGGTCTTCAGGTTCTTTTTGAAGATTTTGATGGTAGGCGAGAGTCTGATGTGTTGTGGTAGAAGGTTCCAGAGTAGGGGTGATATACGAGAGAAATCTTGTATGCGATTGTGGGAAGAGGAGATAAGAGGGGAGTAGAGAAGGAGATCTTGTGAGGATCGGATGTTGCGTGTAGGTAAGTACCGGGAGACGAGGTCACAGATGTATGGAGGAGACAGGTTGTGAATGGCTTTGTATGTCATGGTTAGGGTTTTGTACTGGAGTCTCTGGGCAATGGGGAGCCAGTGGAGGGATTGACAGAGGGGAGAGGACGGGGAATAGTGAGGGGACAGGTGGATTAGTCGGGCAGCAGAGTTTAGAATAGATTGGAGGGGTGCGAGAGTGTTCGAGGGGAGGCCACAGAGCAGGAGGTTGCAGTAGTCAAGGCAAGAGATGAAGAGGGCATGGACTAGGGTTTTTGCAGATTCTTGGTTGAGGAATGAACGGATTTGTGAAATATTTTTGAGTTGAAGTCGGCAGGAAGTGGAAAGGGCTTGGATATGTGGTTTGAAGGAGAGATCAGCATCAAGGATTACCCCGAGGCAGCGAGCTTGTGGGACTGGGGAGAGTGGGCAGCCATTTACTGTAATGGTTAGGTTCATTGGGGGGGTCACGTGAGATGGGGGAAAGATGATGAATTCTGTTTTGTCCATGTTAAATTTCAGAAATCTAGTGGAGAAGAAGAATGAAATAGTAGACAGACATTGAGGGATTCTGGTTAGTAGGGAGGTGATATCTGGTCCAGAGATGTAGATCTGTGTGTCATCAGCATAGAGGTGATACTGAAAGCCATGAGATTCTATGAGCTGTCCCAGGCCAAAGGTGTAAATGAAGAAGAGCAGGGGACCAAGGACTGAACCTTGCGGGACTCCGACAGATAGGGGGCAAGGTGAGGAGGTGGTGTGTGAGTGGGAGATCCGGTCTGTTAGGTATGATGAGATCCAGGATAGGGCCAAGTCTGTGATGCCAAGGGATGAGAGGGTCTGTAATAATAGGGAATGGTCCACTGTGTCAAAGGCAGCCAACAGGTCGAGGAGGAGGAGAACAGAGTAGTGTCGCTTGCTCTTGGCGGTTAAGAGGTCGTTGGTGACCTTAGTTAGGGCAGTTTCAGTGGAGTGGCGTGACCGGAAGCCAGATTGTAAGCGGTCAAAGAGGGAGCAAGAAGAGAGATGGGAGGACAGTTCAAGGTAGATGTGTTGTTCCAGTAGTTTGGAGGCATAAGGGAGAAGTGATATAGAGCGATAGCTAGCTACAGAGGATGGGTCAAGAGAGGGCTTTTTGGGGATAGGTGTGATGGAGGCATGTTTAAAGTTTGAGGGGAAAACACCAGTTGTTAGTGATAGGTTGAAGAGATGGGTTAGGGTTGGGATGAAGACTGTGGTGAGGTTTGGGATGAGGTGGGATGGGAGTGGGTCAAGTGCACAGGTGGTGAGATGTGATCTTGAGAGTAGAGTGGAGAGTTGATCTTCTGTAATGGTGGAGAAGTTGGTTTTGGAGGTGGAGGGCTGGGAAGTCGGGCGGAAGGGCTCTGGGGCTTGTTGACCAAAACTGTCTCTGATGTTATCAATCTTCTGCTTGAAAAATGAGGCAAAGTCTGCAGCTGAGATAAGTGGGGAGGGAGGAGGTGCTGGGGGACGGAGGAGAGAGTTGAAGGTGTTGAATAACTGTTTAGGGTTGTGAGACAGGGAGGATATGAGAGATGAGAAGTAGGTTTGTTTAGCTGTGGCTAGTGTGGTCTTGAAAGTAGAGAGGGACTGTTTGAATGCGATGAAGTGCTCATTGGAGTGGGATCTTTTCCATCTGCGCTCAGCAGCCCTGGAAGCTCGCCTCAGTTCTTTGGTCAGGCTGGTGTGCCAGGGCTGTCTGTTGATTTTGCGAGCTTTGGTATGTGTAAGTGGGGCAGCAGATTCCAAAGCTACAGCTATTGTGGTGTTATATAGAGCGGCAGCATCATCCACATTGTGTATGGAACGTATGTCTGTGAGAGGGAGGAGGGATTCAGAGAATGAATGTAGGTCAAGATGTTTAAGATTTCTGCTAAGGTGTGAAAGTTTGTGGGGTGGGGATTGTAGATATGGAGTGGAGAGAGATGAGAATGTGAGAAGGTTGTGGTCAGAGAGTGGAAGAGATGAGTTAGAGAGGTTAGATAGGGAGCAGAGGCAGGTGAAGATGAGGTCCAGTGTGTGACCATCTTTGTGAGTGGCTGCAGAAGACCATTGAGTGAGGCCAAAGGAGGAAGTGAGAGATAGAAGTTTAGTGGCAGCTGAGAGGGAAGTGTCAATGGGGATGTTGAAATCGCCCATGATGATAGTGGGGATGTCTGCAGAAAGGAAATGAAGTAGCCAGGTGGTGAAGTGGTCAAAGAAGGTGGTGGCTGGCCCTGGGGGGCGTTAAATGGCAGCCAGTTGGAGGTTGGAGGGGGAGTAGATGCGCACAGAGTGCACCTCAAAGGAAGCGAGGCAGTGGGATTGGGGTGAAGGAGCAGTTATCTGACAGGAGAAAACCAACTCCTCCGCCATGCTTGCTGCTGGGGCAGGGTGTGTGAGAAAGGTGGAAGCCACCGTAAGAGAGTGCAGCAGGGGAGGCTGTGTCAGAAGGGGTGAGCCAGGTTTCAGTGATGGCGAGGAAGGAAAGTTTGGTAGTAACAAAGAGATCATGGATGTAGGAAAGCTTGTTACAGACAGAGCGAGCGTTCCACAGAACTCCTGTTAGTGGGACTGGGGAATTGGGGGCTGGGCGAATGGGTATAAGGTTAGAGAGGTTACGAATTTTTGTGATGGAGCGTGGATGGGAGGTAGAAGTGACTGTGGGAATATGGTGAGCAGGACCAGGATTTGGAGAGATATCACCAGCAGTGAGAAGGAGCAGAGATAGTGTTAGCAGGTGGGAGCAGGAGAGGGCATGAGGGGGCTGTCTGTGCTTTGAGACAGAGGATTGTATGCTAAGGAACAGTTCTGAGGAGGAGATGAGATGGATGGGGAGGATTGAAGAGGAGATGAACAGTTCCTTACTTGGTGTGGGGATTGGGGGAGGTAGCAGAAAGTGAAGGATTATAGGGGTGAGAGTGAAAATAAACAGAAACATTGTTTGCAGTGCCTAGCCAGTTACCTTCAGTTCCAATTCAGGTTTTAATTCTAATGTAATCCACACTTTTAGGACACACTTCTAGGGATCACACTGCAGACTGAAGTCTATGCAGACTTTTGCTATGCAATATATGGAAAACTAAGTGCGTTCAGGTGTGAAGCAGAGAGGAGTGGTCTCTGCTCATCTTGGTCAGAGAATTAAGGGTGGACCAGATGCATACAATCAAGCCTAAGTAAACAAGGTCATAAATATCACAGGGTAAGTTGGGGTTAGCTGAAAGGCATACCATGAAAATGCTAGGAGCAGAGGAAAGTCTGTGTGCAAAGCTGGGTGATGTACTATGTGCACTTCATAGCAGGAGAGCTGGGTGGATGAACATACCTGTTGGAAGAACAGAGATGCTTGTTAGAGTGCGATGGTGGTAGGTAGCAGGGCACAGTCTGTATACATCTTTCAGGTTTTAATTCTAATGTAATCCACACTTTTAGGACACACTTCTAGGGATCACACTGCAGACTTACAGACAAACTGTAATGTTTTATTCTATCATTTGATCTTTGTGCTTCAATCGTGCTTGCTTTTCGTGGATCAAGTTGATGATTTTGATGACACTTTGGGACATTTTTATTCTTGTTTCATATTTTTTGCACAATTGATCTCTACTCTGGCATTTTTTTTATTTTTGCTATGTTTATCAATCACATTCAATGGCTTTATATTTTGAGGCATATTAGGAACTTGGAGATACCAAACATGTTTATTTTTTTTAATTGTAATCTGGAAAAAGGGGAAGGTATTTAAGAATTTTATGTTCTAAATATTTTTTGCACCATCTGGAAACTTAAATGTGCGATTGTCAAATCATCTGTAGTGCGAGATATAGCAAAAGTCATAGTCTCCTATGAAGCCCAGCCACAAGCTGGATTTCAATGGAAGCATCATCATGGGAGATGTTGGGGTCTTCAGTAGGCTCCCAGCTGTAATGGCATCCTAGCACCATTGTGCAATGACATCACTGGCCAGGCTGTAGGTGTGTGGAATGGTGCACAACCCCCGACCACATGCTTTAAATGGAGCCATCAGAGATTCATAGTGTATGTGATGCAGCTGCAGTGCAGTGTAGCGCAACCTCCACCAGGGGGTGCTGGCGAGGGAAGAGAGACCACACACTCACAGCGCAGCAACAATGAGCAGCCGCACAGGTGTCACAGGTAACGAAAGAATGGTTAGATGAGCTGAGTCAGAACCTGTCAGGAGGAGAAGTACCAAAAGTAACAGCAAAGCACATAGTCAGAGACAAACCAGAAGTCAGAGACAAAAAGGAGCTTGGTATCCAAAACGTGAGACGGAAGACAAAGACAGGGTACAAGCCAGAGAGTCAAAGCTGGTCGGGGAACATGGTATCAGAGACGAAAAAAAGAGGTGGGGTTCAGAGGTCAAGCCGAGTCATACACTGTAGGGAAACAACCAGACGAACACTAAATCAGGGATAGTGAACGGGTCTAATACAAATACGGGAATTCAGAGGCAGAAGTATCACCAGGGCATAAGGGTCAGCTGCTATAGCCTGGAAGCATGAACTATCACTTATGCTGGGCAGCAGACTGCAGAGGACTTAAAAATTCCAGCCACCGCCAAAACGAACCCCCGCATGACCAGTCCAGAGAGATGATAGCAGAAAACCCCTGAGCTGGATCATGACAGTGGATTTAGACAGTTAACAGCAGTTGACAGAGTTCAGCTTCACTCGCTGATGTTACAGGCAGACAACGGATGTGTAGCACAGCTGGGAGTGGTACAGCAGTGAAGAGTAGCCAAGGGCTTGTTCATATATGGTGTAAGTATCCTTTAATATCTTTATTTGTAGTATAATTTTGAATATTTACTATGTAAAGTATATTGTGGCAGAGCGGCTCACTCGGATGGAAACAGAGGTAGAAATGGAGCACTGTCTTTTTAAGAACGCGATAGGGTTACTAAAGGCAGCATAAACCAAGCTGGAAAAATAAACATGGTCACAACAAAAGAAAATGCTGTACACAGTCCATACCTTTGCGGGGAGCTGCACGTTCTGCAGCGCCACAGGTTCAGTCTTTCCTCATCAGGACACAAACCACTGGAGAATCCTCTCTCCAGCCCTGCTGAACAAAGTCTGCCTCTAGAGCCCAGCTATTTAAGCCCCAGACCATGTGACGCTCCCTCATGATAGGCATCACATTCATGGCCCAGGTGCAGGACAGGATCGCATGTTTGGCAACGCTTTGGTGGGGTGCTACCTCCAGTTCCCAGGTCTCCTTTTCAATGTCTAGAAGAACCGTGGGTGCCATCTGTATAAGGGCTCAAAAGGTGAGAACCCTGTAGAGGCCGGTGGTACTTCTCTAATGGAGAACAGTAGGTAAAGCAGGAGGCAATCCTAATCTCAGCCATCCTTCTCCACGGCCTTCTTCAATATGGATTTCAAGGTCTTATTGAACATCTCCATCAGAATGTCTGTCTGCGGATGGTACACCGATGTCCTAAGTTGGGTAACCTGGAGGGCCTTATACAACGCCCTCATTTCTCTTGGTCTGTCAGGATCTCCTTCGACAGGACCATCCAGGAGAAAGTGGTACCTCCTCCGGATACCGGGTAGCATAGCCCATTAAAACCAGGGTATTTTGATGACCCCTGACTTAACTAAGGGCCCAACCAGGTCCATGGCAATCTGATCAAATGGGACTTTGATTATGTCTAACAGAACTAGAGAATTGCGGAAGTGGGATACGGTGCAGTTAGCAGACAGGTAGGGCAGGACCAGAAGAAATTAACAATGTCCCTGTGACACCCATACCAGTAGAACCTCTTAAGGACTTGCTTTTGGGTTTAATCTAGACTAGATGCCCTCCTAAGACAAGACATGAGCATGTGTCAGATATAGTAACCTATGCCTATAGGGTCTTGGGACTAACAGCTGCTCTAATACTTCCCCTCACTGTTTAGTGACCCGATATAGCAACTGCTCATTGACTGCAAAGTAAGGTAACCTGGTGTCGGTCCCTGGCTCTTGGGCAACCTCATTTATCACGGTCACATTTTCCAGTACATTTTTGAAAGTTCAATACTACATTTGGACAGTCCCAAAATTCCTCCCCAGAAACCCCAAGTTAAGGAATTTCAGCTTCAGTGGTCACCAACTCATCCTCATCAGCAGCCAGGACACACTCATCCATCTCTGACTTCAATGGAGTTTCAGCCGGGTTGAGCTGGCCTCTGTTTGTGTGCCTTGGTATCCCTGCCTTTCCCCACAAGTCGCAGAAAAGGCTGAAATCTTAACCGATTGTCACGGGTTGTAGAAAACCTTTGACTACTCAAACCTCAAGAGCTCTCAGTTCCCTGGCTCGTTTTGATCGACACTCTGGCAACGGGATAGTCTTTGGTGTCCTTGTGGATACAGCAGACACCCACATGTTTCCCTGGGATTAACTGGTGGGGGAGTGCGGCCCTTAACAGGGTAACCAATCTCCCTGAGTCCAGACACCAGCACCCCATTTATTGATACGGGATGTGCCTGCTGCCCCTCACCTGGGCTGATAGTCCACACTGCAGTTAGGATATGCATAGTAGGAGCAGCGCTTACCTAGGCTGCAGTCTATCTCTCAGGCGGCTATATGTCCCTGACCGGGACTTCTCCAGCAAAGCAAGTCTTTACCAGTGGTCTTTGACAACCCCTCACCAACCCCTTGGTATCTAGGACTTGCCCCAGTGGTGACTCTACTACGCCTCTTTTAGAGCTCAGTTTCCCAATGGGCAGGCCAGTATGAACCACCCCTTTGCTTTCTTAGGGACCTCTGGACCACCTGGTATCATTCCAGTTTGTCCACATATTGGGGATCTCAATGGGAAACCCAGGTCTGCACCGGCTTAGGAAGAGAGTGCATGAATCATGACAACACGCTCGACCATCTGGGCTGGAGTGGAAGATTCCAGCTGCAACCATTTTTGCACAAGATGCAATAACTCAAATATTTGGGATCAAGGCGGTTTGTCCCCATAATATTCCTAGTGGTGAACCCTTTGTGCTCTGATTGACATAGTCACTCCTGCGAGTGCCAAAATTTCAGTTTTAATTTTCCATACTCCTGCGCATCCTGCAGTGCTAAATCATAAAAGGCCTTCTTGGGCAAGTACCTCTGCCCACTGCTCTGGTGGCAGCTTCCCACACTCTGCCACACATTTGAGGACAGTCAAAAATGCCTCTAGTCTACATTATCACCCGGGGTCATTTTTTACCTGGCTTGTCTTACTGCCTTCCAGACGTACATGTCGTCACCTGCCAGCCTTCAACGAATTGCCTCTGTAAGCAAGTTAATCTGCTGCTCGTGCTGCTGCTGCATATGCTATATAAGCAACTTACTGGTCTCTTGTTGTGCCATCTGTTGCTGCTGTAATTGCTGCTAGTGCTGTTAATGTTGTTGCTTCTGTGCTTGTAGCAGATGTTTTAGCAGGTCCTCCATCTTGCCTAATATTATATGCTGGCTTGTGGCCATCACACGTAATTGCTGGGAATGGTGCCCAAACTTCTAACACCACCTGTGGTAGAGTGGTTCACTCGGCTGAACACAGAGGTAGAAATGAGACACTGTCTCTTTAAGGAAGTGCTTGGTTTATTGGTTTAGGCAGCATAACCCAAGCTTTGAAAATAAACAGAGCTCTTGGTAAAACAGCAAAAACAAAGAAGGAAATAAAAAAAATGTACACAGTCAATACATTTGCGGGAGCTGTAAATTTGTAATGTGGGTTAATTGATGCCACTTTTCCTCGTGTCTGCCCCTAATTTTAGCTGGTTAGGAAGCATTTTGTCACTCCTAAAGGTGTTGTCTATGCATTTGGTTGTTCCTATCATTGAATCCAATGGAGTTTGGGTATGTTCTTCAAACCGCTCGGCGAACGGAGGTCCGTTCGGCGAATCCGAACCGAACTCAACCTTGAAAGGCTCATTCATCTCTAGTTATGGCTCCAGAAATTGGAGAAACAAAAGTGAAAACATTTGGTTGGCCAGTCATTAAGGACCTATGAGGACTGGTAATTAAGGGCCTACAATAGTTTCTATTTATGAAGTTATAATCTAATATGACATAACCCCCACTGTCCATTCCATTTTATATATCTAGTGTCTATTACATGTCATCACAAAATCATAAAATGAAATTTTAATATTTCCAGATACCACCCTCAAGTTGCAGTAACAGCTGCACTGTGGGATTCCGGAAGGCTACCCTGCAAGGGAAACCATCATGTTGCTATGACTGTGTTCCATGCCTGCAAGGAGAGATCTCAAATCAGACAGGTGATGTTTCAAACTATATCTAAAATTCCAAAAGGAGACTTTGAGCCTTACCTTAAAATGTAAAAAGTGGTTGTCCTATCTAAACATTTCTTCTTTAAAGGGTTGCCCAAGATTTTCATATTATAGCTTTTCCAAAAGACTTTCTCACCCCACCATATTTTCCATCCAAGTACAATCTGACAAAATATCAGATCGTACTTAGACCAATGTTATTATATGGGTCCACGCACATGTCCAATATTTTTGTTGAACCAAGCCGGTCTGATGACAAAATTGCAGCATGTCCAAATGTGAGCTCATTATTGGATCAAACTCGACCATGCAAGTCTATGAGTGCGTGGAAATCATGGAACAGCACTCAAATATCATCTTTGTGAAGTCAAATTTCCACACACTGACAAAATGTTGAAGAAGGAGAAATTTTGTTCTCCATCTTCTCACAGTGTGTTCCTATCCTCTCATTCAAGAAAATCAGATCAGGCTATGCTGACACTCTGATCAAATGCTGATCAGAGTTTGATCAGAGTGTCATTTGCATAATTGACTTGATGAGAGAATCTATGGTCATGTGACCCTAGCCTTGGGATAAGTCTTCAACATACAATCATTGATGGATCTGAAGGTCATACCTACCTTACATTGACACCAGTGTCGGACTGGGGTTCCAAGAGCCCACCAGTAACATTGACTTTGGGGAGCACATTTTTCACCTGCATACAAATATTACACTTCCCTTGTTACAAATTTACTTATATCTCTATTTATTAATAAAATGGGTAGTTTGGTTAATGAATGATGACATGCTGCTTTTTTCTGTACAGAGTGAATCAAGTGAATTATGCCAAGTACTGCTCATATAGTGAGGTTGGGGGCCCACAGGTCTACACAGGGGCCCACCGGGGGATTCCTCTGTTACCCTGTGGGCCAGTCCGAGACTGATTGACACTAATATTCAACCCCAATTACAAAACACCATCAGTAGTCAGTACACCTACTCCCCTTTTACCTATGGCTTTACATCTTTTGTTTATATATGTGTTCAGATAGCCTACATGCTTATATTCTACTAATTAGCTTGAATCTCACTTGCTTACCCTTTATTTTTTTGGAAATATTTTTCGTCTCAATTTTGTGTTGTGTGGCCCTCTGCCTATCAAAATACAGCATGAAAATTATAAAAGACAATCCAAAAACATGTTTTTCTTTCATTCATAGATTCAATCATCTGCTTCAGATGTCCATGGGACCAATGGCCGAATCCTGAAAAATCCAAGTGTCTCCCAAAACCTTTCGAATTTTTGTCCTATGAAGATGTTTTGGGAACCACCTTAGCTACAATATCCATAATTTCCTCTATTTTTCCAGTCCTTATATTGTGGTTTTTCTTCCAGAAAAAAAACACACCACTTGTGAAAGCCAGCAATTACTCCCTAAGTTGTCTCCTACTGATATCCCTTAGTCTCTGCTTCCTGTGTTCTTTAGGTTTTATTGGTTACCCTGATCATGATAAATGTCTCCTACGTCAGGTGTCTTTTGGTCTGGTCTTCACTCTCTGTGTTGCATGTATATTGGCCAAGACAATAATGGTCGTTTTTGCTTTTATGGCCACTAGACCAGGAAGCAGGCTAACAAACTGGATTAAATTCAAAGCTTCCTACTCACTTATTACCATTTGCTGTTTGCTACAGTTCATCCTGTGCATTACTTGGTTGTCTACTGCTCCTCCCTTTGCACAATATAACACCAATATTACACCTGAAATCGTGATTGTCGATTGCAATGAGGGATCACCAATTGCTTTCTGGACCATGTTGGGTTTTCTCTTTCTTCTGGCCACCATTAGTTTTATTGTAGCTTTCTTGGCTCGAAGACTTCCCGACAGCTTTAATGAAGCTCAGTTCATTACATTTAGCATGTTGGCCTTCATCAGTGTCTGGATATCTTATATCCCAGCCTCCCTCAGTGCACAGGGCAAGTACACAGTAGCTATGGAGATCTTTGCCATCTTAGCATCCAGTTGGGCTCTTCTCATCTGTATGTTTCTTCCGAAATGTTTTTTCATACTGTTCAGACCTGGAATGAACTCTAGGGAAAATATCATGAAAAAGAACACAGATAGCTACATATATATTCAATAACATTTGAAAACTATGTAAATGGAGTATTGCTGTAATCATACTGATCTAAAGAATAAGTAGCCTGTCTTACTAATTAATTTTACCACAAGTGGAATGGTATAAAAAAAAGCTACTCATGAATTGCTGGTTTTATTCATTCTATGTCCCAAAAATCAGCATAGAAAGCGAGCAAAAAATATCATGTACCCGAAAATGGTACCAATAAAAACGTCACTTGTCCCGCAAAAAAACAAAATCTCACATGACTGTCAGCTGAAATATGGCAAAATTATAGCTGTCTAAATATGGTGATGCAAAATTTTGTTTTTTCAATAAAAAGCATCTTTTATTGTGTGACAACTGCCAAACATAAAAGCCCGATATAAATCTGGTATCACTGTAATCGCACCGACCCGAATAATAAAGTTGTCTCATCACTTACACGGCATGATGAATAGCGTAAAAAATAAATAAAACCAATTCTTCACATGCTGTTGATTTTTTCATTCTGCCTCCCAAAGATCGCAGAAAGGCTCGCCTCACATTTATCCTGTGCTCTACGTTGAGCTTTTACACCGTGGTTCCGTGTAAATCTCTGAAATACATGATTCAGACAGAATCCCCAGCGAAAGATTTCCTATAATGAGGCAGATGGAGGCACCGTCGACACCATAGGACCTGTGATCCAGCGGTGTCAGTCTTTTTAGGATTGAATAAAAGTGCCGTTAGCCACAGTTTTGTGCACTTCTGAAAAGGACACCGCTGAACAGAAGTCAGACGGTGTCCAGAGTACCCTGCTGCCTTATTATAGTGAATTTATCTATCGGGGGTTTCATCAGTCACGTCGCTCGGAGATTTAAATGGAAACCCCAAAACAAGTGCTCAGAGTAGAGCGACGGATAAATGTGATCCCAAATATTATGTAAAATGTTCCCAATAAAAGATTTATCTCAGTCTACAAAAAAGCATGTCCCCACTCAGATCTGTCATCTGTCAATGGAAATCTAGGGGGCTTCCATATTACAGGTAGCACAAAGGCTCTGGAAAAGCAAAATGGCTCCCGACCCCTGAAGAAATTCAGCTAATTCTTTGCTCCCAAATTCAAATGCCCCCTCCCGTCTGAGCCCCACAGTGTATCTAAACCACATATAGCACCAACATATATGGCAATTCTGAAGAGATGAGAGACCACCTAATTTACAGGTGCATATCTGCAGAAGCATGAGTGGAGCATAATGTACTGGTCACTACAACGTACTGGTCACTACTAGGGTTGAGCGAAACGGATCGTTCATTTTCATAAGTCGCCGACTTTTGGCAAAGTCGGCGTCTCATGAAACCGAGCCGATCCCTGTGTGGGGTCGGCAATGCGGTACGCGACTTTCGCACCAAAGTCGCGTTTCGATGACGCTAAAAGCGCCATTTCTCAGCCAATGAAGACGGACGCAGAGTGTGGGCAGCGTGATGACATAGTTTTCAGTCCCCACCATCTTAGAGAAGGGCATTGCAGTGATTGGCTTGCTTTCTGCGGCGTCACAGGGGCTATAAAGGGGTGTTCCCGCCGACCGTCATCTTACTGCTGCTGCTCTGAGCGTAGGGAGAGGTTGCTGCCGCTTCTTCAGAAGCAGGGATAGTGATAGGCAGGGTACATAAAGCTACAAACCGCTTGTGCTGTAGCGATTTCCACTGTCCAACACCACCTTTTGTTTGCAGGGACAGTGGAAGCTACATTTTTTTTCCTCAGCGCTGTCACTCATTGGGCTGCCCTAGAAGGCTCCCTGACCCTGATAGCTGCGTTGCTGTGCCTGTGTGTACGCCGCTGTGCAAACCAACTGCTTTTTTCAAAGCACAAATCCTGTTTTTCCTTCCTTTCTGCACAGCTATCTTGTGTGTTTGTCCACACTTTTGTGTGCAGCAGTCCTTATTATAGCTGCCTGCCATACTTTTCTGAGATTACTGCAGGGAGATAAATATTGGCAAGTCTGCCTCCGTGCCATTGCTGTGTGTGGCATCTGTCTGTCATTGTGTGGCACCGAAAACTGGTGTGTGATACTTGGCCATTTTTTTTTTCTAAATTCTCCCTTTTCAAAAAAAAAATTAGTGGGAGATAAATATTGGCAAGTCTGCCTCCGTGCCAGTCCTGTGTGTGGCATCTGTCTCTCATTGTGTGCCACCAAAAACCAGTGTGTGATAATTGGCTATTTTTTTTGTTTTTGGGTACATTCTCCCTTTAAAAAAAAAAAAAAATTAGTGGGAGATAAATATTGACAAGTCTGCCTCCGTGCCATTGCTGTGGGTGGCATCTCTCTCTCATTGTGTGCCACCGAAAAACACTGTGTGATAATTGGCCATTTTTTTTGTTTTTGGGTACATTCTCCCTTTTCAAAAAAAAATAATTAGTGGGAGATAAATATTGACAAGTCTGCCTCCGTGCCATTGCTGTGGGTGGCATCTCTCTCTCATTGTGTGCCACCAAAAACCAGTGTGTGATAATTGGCCATTTTTTTTGTTTTTGGGTACATTCTCCCTTTTCAAAAAAAAATAATTAGTGGGAGATAAATATTGACAAGTCTGCCTCCGTGCCATTGCTGTGGGTGGCATCTCTCTCTCATTGTGTGCCACCAAAAACCAGTGTGTGATAATTGGCCATTTTTTTTGTTTTTGGGTACATTCTCCCTTTTCAAAAAAAAATAATTAGTGGGAGATAAATATTGACAAGTCTGCCTCCGTGCCAGTCCTGTGTGTGGCATGTGTTGTGAATTAGACTTTTTGGCTCCCTCTTGTGGTTACTAGTGATATGACTCTGGGATTGTCTTTCCTCAGTTTGGCACCCACCTGGGTCGTTAGTCCAGGGGTGTTGCTATATAAACTTCCTGGATCCTTAGTCCAGTGCCTGGCATCGTTGTAATCAGATCCTTTCTGTTTGCTCCTGTCTGCTGGTCCTGGTTCGTGCAAAATTAAGCTAAGTCCTGCTTCTTTGTTTTTTGGTTATTTGCTTTGCTCTTATTTTTGTCCAGCTTGTACTAAATGTGATTCCTGACTTTGCTGGAAGCTCTAGGGGGCTGGTGTTCTCCCCCCAGGCCGTTAGACGGTTCGGGGGTTCTTGAATATCCAGCGTGGATATTTTGATAGGGTTTTTGCTGACCATATAAGTCATCTTACTATATTCTGCTATTAGCTAGTGGGCCTCTCTTTGCTAAATACCTAGCTCATTCTTACGTTTGTCTTTTCCTCTTACCTCACCGTTATTATTTGTTGGGGGCTTGTATCCAACTTTTGGGGTCTTTTCTCTGGAGGCAAGAAAGGTCTTTCTTTTCCCTTCTAGGGTTAGTAAGTTCTCCGGCTGGCGCGAGACGTCTAGAACCAACGTAGGCACGTTCCCCGGCTGCTGCTATTTGTGGTGCTAGGATTAGATATATGGTCAGCTCAGTTACCACTGCCCTATGAGCTGTTTTTTTGTGTTTGCAGACTTAGTAATTATTTCTGAGACCCTCTGCCATTGGGGTCATAACAGTATGCCAGGCCCACATTGAATGTTTAATGCATTGCAGAAGTGGGAGAATAAGAAAGGAAATTCTGAGGTTTTTTTTTCCTCTCTTCCTCCCCTTTACCTCTGAGTGGCTTGTGCTTGCTGCAGACATGAATGTCCAGACCTTGATTACAAGTGTAGACCAGCTTGCTGCTCGTGTGCAGGGCATACAAGATTTTGTTACCAGTAGTCCAATGTCTGAACCTAAAATACCTATTCCTGAACTGTTTTCTGGAGACCGATTTAAGTTTAGGAATTTCAGGAATAATTGTAAATTGTTTCTATCTCTGAGACCCCGTTCATCTGGAGATTCAGCTCAGCAAGTTAAAATTGTTATCTCTTTTTTACGGGGCGACCCTCAGGATTGGGCTTTCTCGCTAGCGCCAGGAGATCCGGCATTGGCAAATATTGATGCGTTTTTTCTGGCGCTCGGATTGCTTTACGAGGAACCCAATCTTGAAGTTCAGGCAGAAAAAGCCTTGCTGGCTATTTCTCAGGGCCAGGATGAAGCTGAAGTGTATTGCCAAAAATTTCGGAAATGGTCCGTGCTTACTCAGTGGAATGAGTGTGCATTGGCCGCAAATTTCAGAAATGGCCTTTCTGAAACCATTAAGAATGTGATGGTGGGTTTCCCCATTCCTACAAGTCTGAATGATTCCATGGCGCTGGCTATTCAAATTGACCGGCGTTTGCGGGAGCGCAAAACCGCTAATCCTCTGGTGGTGTTGTCTGAACAAACACCTGATTTAATGCAATGTGATAGAATTCAGACTAGAAATGAGCGGAAAAATCATAGACGTCAGAATGGGTTGTGTTTTTACTGTGGTGATTCTACACATGTTATATCAGCATGCTCTAAACGCCTAACAAGGGTTGTTAGTCCTGTCGCCATTGGTAATTTGCAACCTAAATTTATTTTGTCTGTGACTTTAATTTGCTCATTGTCTTCTTACCCTGTTATGGTGTTTGTGGATTCAGGTGCTGCCCTGAGTCTTATGGATCTGTCATTTGCCAAGCGCTGTGGTTTTGTTCTTGAACCGTTGGTAAATCCTATTCCTCTCAGAGGTATTGATGCTACGCCATTGGCGGAAAATAAACCGCAGTTTTGGACGCAGGTAACCATGTGCATGACTCCTGAACATCGGGAGGTGATTCGTTTTCTTGTTCTGCATAAAATGCATGATTTGGTCGTTTTGGGTCTGCCATGGTTACAGACCCACAATCCAGTCTTGGATTGGAAGGCAATGTCTGTGTCAAGTTGGGGCTGTCAGGGAATTCATGCTGATTCCCCGCCGGTGTCTATTGCTTCCTCTACTCCTTCGGAAGTTCCTGAGTATTTGTCTGATTATCAGGATGTATTCAGCGAGTCCAGGTCCAGTGCTCTGCCTCCTCATAGGGACTGTGACTGCGCCATAGATTTGATTCCAGGTAGTAAATTTCCTAAGGGAAGACTATTTAATCTGTCTGTACCTGAGCATGCCGCAATGCGTTCGTATATCAAGGAGTCTCTGGAGAAGGGGCATATCCGTCCATCCTCTTCCCCTCTTGGTGCGGGATTCTTTTTTGTGGCCAAGAAGGACGGATCTTTGAGACCTTGTATTGACTATCGGCTTCTGAATAAAATCACTGTTAAATTTCAGTATCCTTTGCCTCTGTTGTCGGACTTGTTTGCCCGGATTAAAGGTGCCAAGTGGTTCACCAAGATAGATCTTCGTGGTGCGTACAACCTTGTGCGCATTAAGCAAGGAGATGAATGGAAGACAGCATTTATTACGCCCGAAGGTCATTTTGAGTACTTGGTGATGCCTTTTGGGCTCTCTAATGCTCCCTCAGTGTTTCAGTCCTTTATGCATGATATTTTCCAGAAGTATCTGGATAAATTTATGATTGTTTATCTTTATGATATTCTGGTTTTCTCTGAAGATTGGGACTCACATGTGGAGCAGGTCATGATGGTGTTTCAGGTTTTGCGTGAGAATGCTTTGTTTGTTAAGGGCTCAAAGTGTCTCTTTGGAGTACAGAAGGTTCCCTTTTTGGGGTTTATTTTTTCCCCTTCCGCTGTGGAGATGGACCCAGTCAAGGTCCGAGCTATTCATGATTGGACTCAACCCACGTCAGTTAAGAGTCTTCAGAAGTTCTTGGGTTTTGCTAACTTCTACCGTCGTTTTATCGCTAATTTTTCTAGCGTTGTTAAACCTTTGACGGATATGACCAAGAAAGGTTCTGATGTTGCTAACTGGGCTCCTTCAGCCGTGGAGGCGTTCCAAGAGTTGAAGCGCCGGTTTACTTCGGCGCCAGTTTTGTGCCAGCCTGATGTCTCACTTCCCTTTCAGGTCGAAGTGGATGCTTCTGAGATTGGGGCAGGGGCCGTTTTGTCGCAGAGAGGCCCTGGTTGCTCGGTAATGAGACCATGTGCTTTCTTCTCTAGGAAGTTTTCGCCTGCTGAGCAGAATTATGATGTTGGCAATCGGGAGTTGCTGGCCATGAAGTGGGCATTTGAGGAGTGGCGTCATTGGCTCGAGGGTGCTAAGCATCGTGTGGTGGTCTTGACTGATCACAAAAATTTTATGTATCTCGAGTCTGCTAAACGCCTGAATCCTAGACAGGCCCGCTGGTCATTGTTTTTCTCCCGTTTTGACTTTGTGGTCTCGTATTTACCAGGTTCAAAGAATGTGAAGGCTGATGCTCTTTCAAGGAGCTTTGTGCCTGACTCTCCTGGAGTCGCAGAACCAGTTGGTATTCTTAAAGAGGGAGTTATCTTGTCGGCCATTTCTCCTGATTTGCGACGTGTGTTGCAGAGATTTCAGGCTGGTAGACCTGACTCTTGTCCACCTGACAGACTGTTTGTTCCTGATAAGTGGACCAGCAGAGTCATTTCCGAGGTTCATTCCTCGGTGTTGGCAGGGCATCCGGGAATTTTTGGCACCAGAGATCTGGTGGCTAGATCCTTTTGGTGGCCTTCCTTGTCACGGGATGTGCGGTCATTTGTGCAGTCCTGTGGGACTTGTGCTCGAGCTAAGCCTTGCTGTTCTCGTGCCAGCGGGTTGCTCTTGCTCCTGCCTGTCCCGAAGAGGCCTTGGACACACATTTCCATGGATTTCATTTCAGATCTCCCGGTGTCTCAGGGCATGTCTGTCATCTGGGTGGTATGTGATCGCTTTTCTAAAATGGTCCATTTGGTGCCTTTGCCTAAGCTGCCTTCCTCTTCCAATCTGGTTCCTGTGTTCTTTCAGAATGTGGTTAGTTTACACGGCATTCCTGAGAATATTGTGTCTGACAGAGGATCCCAGTTTGTTTCCAGGTTCTGGCGATCCTTTTGTGCTAGGATGGGCATTGATTTGTCGTTTTCGTCTGCCTTTCATCCTCAGACTAATGGACAAACGGAGCGAACTAATCAGACTCTGGAGGCTTATTTGAGGTGTTTTGTTTCGGCAGATCAGGATGATTGGGTGACCTTCTTGCCGTTGGCTGAGTTTGCCCTTAATAATCGGGCTAGTTCCGCTACTTTGGTTTCGCCATTTTTCTGCAACTCTGGTTTCCATCCTCGTTTTTCCTCGGGACATGTGGAGCCTTCTGACTGTCCTGGGGTAGATTCTGTGGTGGATAGGTTGCAGCAGATCTGGAATAATGTGGTGGACAACTTAAAGTTGTCACAGGAGAAGGCTCAGCGTTTTGCCAACCGCTGCCGCGGTGTGGGTTCCCGACTTCGTGTTGGGGATTTGGTATGGCTGTCTTCTCGATTTGTTCCTATGAAGGTCTCCTCTCCTAAATTTAAGCCTCGCTTCATCGGTCCTTACAAGATATTGGAAATCCTTAATCCTGTGTCCTTTCGCTTGGATCTTCCGGTGTCGTTTGCCATTCACAACGTGTTCCATAGGTCTTTGTTGCGGCGGTACGTTGTACCTGTGGTTCCTTCTGTTGAGCCTCCTGCTCCGGTGTTGGTTGAGGGCGAGTTGGAGTACGTGGTGGAGAAGATCTTGGATTCTCATCTCTCCAGATGGAGGCTTCAGTATCTGGTCAAGTGGAAGGGCTATGGTCAGGAGGATAATTCCTGGGTGGTTGCTTCTGATGTGCATGCGGCCGATTTAGTTCGTGCCTTTCACGCTGCTCATCCTGATCACCCTGGTGGTCTTGGTGAGGGTTCGGTGACCCCTCCTTAGGGGGGGGTACTGTTGTGAATTAGACTTTTTGGCTCCCTCTTGTGGTTACTAGTGATATGACTCTGGGATTGTCTTTCCTCAGTTTGGCACCCACCTGGGTCGTTAGTCCAGGGGTGTTGCTATATAAACTTCCTGGATCCTTAGTCCAGTGCCTGGCATCGTTGTAATCAGATCCTTTCTGTTTGCTCCTGTCTGCTGGTCCTGGTTCGTGCAAAATTAAGCTAAGTCCTGCTTCTTTGTTTTTTGGTTATTTGCTTTGCTCTTATTTTTGTCCAGCTTGTACTAAATGTGATTCCTGACTTTGCTGGAAACTCTAGGGGGCTGGTGTTCTCCCCCGGGCCGTTAGACGGTTCGGGGGTTCTTGAATATCCAGCGTGGATATTTTGATAGGGTTTTTGCTGACCATATAAGTCATCTTACTATATTCTGCTATTAGCTAGTGGGCCTCTCTTTGCTAAATACCTAGCTCATTCTTACGTTTGTCTTTTCCTCTTACCTCACCGTTATTATTTGTTGGGGGCTTGTATCCAACTTTTGGGGTCTTTTCTCTGGAGGCAAGAAAGGTCTTTCTTTTCCCTTCTAGGGTTAGTTAGTTCTCTGGCTGGCGCGAGACGTCTAGAACCAACGTAGGCACGTTCCCCGGCTGCTGCTATTTGTGGTGCTAGGATTAGATATATGGTCAGCTCAGTTACCACTGCCCTATGAGCTGGTTTTTTGTGTTTGCAGACTTAGTAATTATTTCTGAGACCCTCTGCCATTGGGGTCATAACAGGCATGTGTCTCTCATTGTGTGCCACCAAAAAACACAGTGTGATACTTGGCCATTTTTTTTTTTTTTTCTAAATTCTCCCTTTTCAAAAAAAAAAAAATAGTGGGAGATAAATATTGGCAAGTCTGCTTGAGTGCTGCTCCTGTGTGTGCCATATGTCTCAAATTATTGGGGCACAGAAAGCCTAGTGTGTAACATTGGGCCTGATTTTCCTTTCAGTGTCAGGCACCTATAAAGGTATATATAAATCCTACAGAAGTTTGAGTTCACCTTATAAGTTGTTTTACAGTAACAAATAGCGTTACTTTGGTTACGTTTTGTAAACAATGAGGAAGTCTAGTGGAAGAGGTCGTGGCCGTGGGCGGTCATTGTCAGCTGGTAATGATGGTAGTGGTGGTGGAGCATCAGGTGGTCGTGGTAAAAGCAGTACAGCACCTAAGTCTCGAGTTGTTGAGCCAAAAACATCGTCTGCCTACACAAGGCCTCGAACGCTCTCTTTTCTGGGAGTAGGAAAACCACTTTTGAAGCCGGAGCAGGAGGAACAAGTATTGGCTTTCATTGCTCACTCTGCCTCTAGCTCTTTCGCCTCCTCCTCTGAAAGTGCCAAATGTCAGAGCAGTGCATCATCAGTGGATGCTCCCAGTCAGGAACAAGTCGCTTCCTTGTGTACTTCACCCAGAACAACAGTGAAGGATGCGTCAGTCGACACAGGTTACTCCATGGAGCTCTTTACACATACCGTTCCTGGGTTAGACAGTAAAACAGTTAACAGGCCATGCCCATTAGAAGTTGAATCGGACATGGAGTGCACAGATGCACAGCCACAGCCAGATTACTATGCTGTTCCTTTGACTCAGACCAGAACATTGCCCTCACAGTGTACTGAGGCAGAATCAAACCCAGCGGAGACTATGGTGCCCCGTCATGAACGCTATACCACCGGCTTACACGGTGACACAGACGAAGTTGCACACGACATAGAAGAGGAGGTCATAGATGACCCAGTTGTTGACCCCGATTGGCAGCCATTGGGGGAACAGGGTGCAGGCGGCAGTAGTTCAGAAGCGGAGGAGGAGGAGCCGCAGCAGGCATCAACATCACAACAGGTTCCATCTACCGGGCCCGTATCTGGCCAAAAACGCGTGGCAAAACCAAAACCTGTTGGAGGACAGCGTGGCCATCCGGTTAAAGAAGCTCAGTCTGCAATGCCTGAAAAGTTATCCGATAGTAGAAAGAGTGCAGTCTGGCATTTTTTTAAACAACATCCAAATGATCAGCGCAAAGTCATCTGTCAAAAATGTTCAACTACCTTAAGCAGAGGTCAGAATCTTAACCCCTTCACCCCCAAGGGTGGTTTGCACGTTAATGACCGGGCCAATTTTTACAATTCTGACCACTGTCCCTTTATGAGGTTATAACTCTGGAACGCTTCAACGGATCTTGGCGATTCTGACAATGTTTTCTCGTGACATATTGTACTTCATGATAGTGGTAAAATTTCTTTGATATTACCTGCGTTTATTTGCCAAAAAAATGGAAATTTGGCGAAAATTTAGAAAATTTTGCAATTTTCCAACTTTGAATTTTTATGCCCTTAAATCACAGAGATATGTCACACAAAATACTTAATAAGTAACATTTCCCACATGTCTACTTTACATCAGCACAATTTTGGAACCAAAATTTTTTTTTGTTAGGGAGTTATAAGGGTTAAAAGTTGACCAGCAATTTCTCATTTTTACAACACCATTTTTTTTAGGGACCACATCTCATTTGAAGTCATTTTGAGGGGTCTAAATGATAGAAAATACCCAAGTGTGACACCATTCTAAAAACTGCACCCCTCAAGGTGCTCAAAACCATATTCAAGAAGTTTATTAACCCTTCTGGTGCTTCACAGGAATTTTCGGAATGTTTAAATAAAAATGAACATTTAACTTTTTTTCACAAAAAATTTACTTCAGCTCCAATTTGTTTTATTTTACCAAGGGTAACAGGAGAAAATGGACCCCAAAAGTTGTTGTACAATTTGTCCTGAGTACGCCGATACCCCATATGTGGGGGTAAACCACTGTTTGGGCGCATGACAGAGCTCGGAAGCGAAGGAGCGCCATTTGACTTTTCAATGCAAAATTGACTGGAATTGAGATGGGACGCCATGTTGCGTTTGGGGAGCCCCTGATGTGCCTAAACATTGAAACCCCCCACAAGAGACACCATTTTGGAAAGTAGACCCCCTAAGGAACTTATCTAGAGGTGTGGTGAGCACTTTGACCCACCAAGTGCTTCACAGAAGTTTATAATGCAGAACCGTAAAAATAAAAAATCATATTTTTTAACAAAAATTATTTTTTGCCCCCAATTTTTTATTTTCCCAAGGGTAAGAGAAGAAATTGGACCCCCAAAGTTGTTGTACAATTTGTCCTGAGTACGATGATACCCCATATGTGGGGATAAACCACTGTTTGGGCACATGGGAGAGCTCGGAAGGGAAGTAGCACCGTTTGACTTTTCAATGCAAAATTGACAGGAATTGAGATGGGACGCCATGTTGCGTTTGGAGAGCCACTGATGTGCCTAAACATTGAAACCCCCCACAAGTGACACCATTTTGGAAAGTAGACCCCCTAAGGAACTTATCTAGATGTGTGGTGAGTGCTTTGACCCACCAAGGGCTTCACAGAAGTTTATAATGCAGAGCCGTAAAAATAAAACAAACATTTTTTCCCACAAAAATTATTTTTCAGCCCCCAGTTTTGTATTTTCCCGAGGGTAACAGGAGAAATTGGACCCCAAACGTTGTTGTCCAATTTGTCCTGAGTGCGCTGATACCCCATATGTGTGGGGAATCACCGTTTGGATGCATGGGAGGGCTCGGAAGGGAAGGAGCGCCATTTGGAATGCAGACTTAGATGGAATGGTCTGCAGGCGTCACATTGCGTTTGCAGAGCCCCTAATGTACCTAAACAGTAGAAACCCCCCACAAGTGACACCATGTTGGAAAGTAGACCCCCTAAGGAACTTATCTAGATGTGTGTTGAGTGCTTTGACCCACCAAGGGCTTCACAGAAGTTTATAATGCAGAGCCGTAAAAATAAAACAAACATTTTTTCCCACAAAAATTATTTTTCAGCCCCCAGTTTTGTATTTTCCCGAGGGTAACAGGAGAAATTGGACCCCAAAAGTTGTTGTCCAATTTGTCCTGAGTGCACTGATACCCCATATGTGGGGGGAACCACCGTTTGGATGCATGGGAGGGCTCGGAAGGGAAGGAGCGCCATTTGGAATGCAGACTTAGATGGAATGGTCTGCAGGCGTCACATTGCATTTGCAGAGCCCCTAATGTACCTAAACAGTAGAAGCCCCGCACAAGTGACCCCATTTTGGAAACTAGACCCCCCAAAGAACTTATCTAGATGTGTTGTAAGAACTTTGAACCCCCAAGTGTTTCACTACAGTTTATAACGCAGAGCCGTGAAAATAAAAAATCTTTTTTTTTCCCACAAAAATTATATTTTAGCCCCCAGTTTTGTATTTTCCCAGGGGTAACAGGAGAAATTGGACCCCAAAGGTTGTTGTCCTATTTGTCCTGAGTACGCTGATACCCCATATGTTGGGGTAAACCCCTGTTTGGGCACACGGGAGAGCTCGGAAGGGAAGGAGCACTGTTTTACTTTTTCAACGCAGAATTGGCTGGAATTGAGATCGGACGCCATGTCGCGTTTGGAGAGCCCCTGATGTGCCGAAACAGTGGAAACCCCCCAATTATAACTGAAACCCTAATCCAAACACAACCCTAATCCCAACAGTAACCCTAACCACACCTCTAACCCTGACACACCCCTAACCCTAATCCCAACCCTATTCCCAAACCGTAAATGTAATCTAAACCCTAACCGTAACTTTAGCCCCAACCCTAACCCTAACTTTAGCCCCAACCCTAACTGTAGCCTTAACCCTATCCCCAACCCTAGCCCTAACCCTAACCCTAATGGGAAAATGGAAATAAATACATTTTTTTTATTTTTCCCTAACTAAGGGGGTGATGAAGGGGGGTTTGATTTACTTTTATAGCGAGTTTTTTAGCGGATTTTTATGATTGGCAGCCGTCACACACTGAAAGACGCTTTTTATTGCAAAAAATATTTTTTTTTTGCGTTACCACATTTTGAGAGCTATACATTTTCCATATTTTGGTCCACAGAGTCATGTGAGGTCTTGTTTTTTGCGGGACGAGTTGACGTTTTTATTGGTAACTTTTTGGGCACGTCACATTTTTTGATCGCTTTTTATTCCGATTTTTGTGAGGCAGAATGACCAAAAACCAGCTATTCATGAATTTCTTTTGGGAGAGGCGTTTATACTGATCCGCGTTTGGTAAAATTGATAAAGCAGTTTTATTCTTCGGGTCAGTACGATTACAGCGATACCTCATTTATATTATTTTTTTATGTTTTGGCGCTTTTATACGATAAAAACTATTTTATGGAAAAAATAATTATATTTGCATCGCTTTATTCTCAGGACTATAACTTTTTATTTTTTTGCTGATCATGCTGTATGGCAGCTCGTTATTTGCGGGACAAGATGACGCTTTCAGCGGTACCATGGTTATTTATATCTGTCTTTTTGATCGCGTGTTATTCCACTTTTTGTTCGGCGGTATGATAATAAAGCGTTGTTTTTTGCCTCGTTTTTTTTTTTTCTTACGGTGTTTACTGAAGGGGTTAACTAGTGGGCCAGTTTTATAGGTCGGGTCGTTACGGACGCGGCGATACTAAATATGTGTACTTTTATTGTTTTTTTTTTGTTATTTAGATAAAGAAATGTATTTATGGGAATAATATATTTATTTTTTTTTCATTATTTTGGAATATTTTTTTTTATTTTTTTTACAATTTGGAAATTTTTTTTTAAACTTTTTTACTTTGCCCCAGGGGGGGACAATACAGATCGGTGATCTGCCAGTTTGCATAGCACTCTGACAGATCACCGATCTGAGAGAAGTGCAGGCTGCTTCACAGTGCCTGCTCTGAGCAGGCTTCTGTGAAGCCACCTCCCTCTCTGCAGGACCTGGATCCGTGGCCATCTTGGATCCGGGTCTGGAGCAGGCAGGGAGGGAGGTAAGACCCTCGCAGCAACGCGATCACATCGCGTTGCTGCGGGGGGCTCAGGGAAGCCCGCAGGGAGCCCCCTCCCTGCGCGATGCTTCCCTGCAACGCCGGCACATCGCGATCATGTTTGATCGCGGTGTGCCGGGGGTTAATGTGCCGGGGGCGGTCCGTGACCGCTCCTGGCACATAGTGCCGGATGTCAGCTGTGATAGGCAGCTGACACCCGGCCGCGATCGGCCGCGCTCCCCCCGTGAGCGCCGCCGATCGCGCTGGACGTACTATCCCGTCGGTGGTCATACGGGCCCACCCCACCTCGACGGGATAGTACGTCCGATGTCAGAAAGGGGTTAAAAGTCTAAATACAAGTTGCATGCATAGACATTTATCCACCATGCATTTGCAAGCCTGGACTAACTACCAAACGTCCCTAAAGGTTGCAGCACCCTTGGCCAATGAAGCTAGTCAGCAACGCTACATCCCTTCCCTCACTGTAAACCCACCATTTCCCGCACCACCGGCAGTATCTGTGCAGCTTTCGTCGCCAGGCCAAAGCAGTCAGGGAATCACCAGGTTTGCAGTAGGAAACACTGCATGTAGGGCACCGGCAAGAATACCATCTCCAACCCTCTCTCACTCACCCATGTCCACCGGCACCACCGCTAGTTCCACGATCTCCAGCTCTCCAGTCCAGCTCACCCTACATGAGACTCTTGTTAGGAAAAGGAAGTACTCATCCTCGCATCCGCGTACACAGGGTTTGAACGCCCATATTGCTAGACTAATCTCATTAGAGATGATGCCCTACCGGTTAGTTGAAAGCGAAGCTTTCAAAGCGCTGATGGACTACGCTGTACCACGCTACGAGCTACCCAGTCGGCACTTCCTTTCTAGAAAAGCCATCCCAGCCCTCCAACAGCATGTTAAAGACCGCATCGTCCATGCACTCAGGCAGTCTGTGACTACAAAGGTGCACCTGACAACAGATGCATGGACCAGTAGGCATGGCCAGGGATGTTACGTGTCCATCACGGCACACTGGGTGAATGTGGTGGATGCAGGGTCCACAGGGGACAGCAATATTGGGACAGTTTTGCCTAGTCCACGGTCAAGGAAAGAGTTGGCTGTAGGCGTTCGCCCCCCCCTCCTCCTCTTCCTCCTCCTCATGCAGAAGCGAGAGCTCGTCCACACACCGCAGTCGCACATCCACTCCATCCGCAGCTGCCACTGTTGCACACCAGGTGTGCCATTATGGGACAGCTAGTGGCAAGCGTCAGCAGGCTGTATTGGCAATGAAGTGTTTGGGCGACAACAGACACACCGCGGAAGTTCTGTCCGAGTTCTTGCAGAATGAAACTCAGTCATGGCTGGGCACTGTACATCTTGAGGCAGGCAAGGTTGTGAGTGATAACGGAAGGAATTTCATGGCTGCCATAGCCCTTTCCCAACTGAAACACATTCCTTGCCTGGCTCACACCTTAAACCTGGTGGTGCAGTGCTTCCTGAAAAGTTACCCGGGGTTACCCGACCTGCTCCTCAAAGTGCGCAGACTTTGCTCGCATATCCGCCATTCGCCCTTACACTCCAGCCGTATGCAGAACTATCAGCGGTCTTTGAACCTTCCCCAGCATCGCCTAATCATCGACATTTCAACAAGGTGGAACTCCACACTGCACATGCTTCAGAGACTGTGCGAACAGAGGCGTGCTGTTATGTTTTTGTGGGAGGATACACATACACAGGCAGGCAGTTGGATGGCAGACATGGAGTTGTCAGGTGTGCAGTGGTCTAAGCTACAAGACCTGTGTCAAGTCCTTCAGTGTTTTGAGGAATGCACACGGCTGGTTAGTGCAGACAACGCCATAATAAGCATGAGCATCCCCCTAATGCGTCTGCTGATGCAAAGTTTGACGCACATAAAGGAGCAGGCGTCTGCAGCCGAGGAAGAGGAAAGCCTTGATGACAGTCAGCCATTGTCTGGT
This sequence comes from Ranitomeya variabilis, assembly GCF_051348905.1. Taxonomy (NCBI): domain Eukaryota; kingdom Metazoa; phylum Chordata; class Amphibia; order Anura; family Dendrobatidae; genus Ranitomeya; species Ranitomeya variabilis. Next base: position 34,386,213 of record NC_135236.1, on the reverse strand, counting down.
CAGGGCCGTGTAGAGGACGCGGTAGCGGGCAAAGAGGAGGAGGAGGACGAGGAGGATGATGGGGATGAGTACTTTTTGAATGAGGAAGCTTCTCCTGGGCCAACAGAAATTAGTGGCGTTGCAAGGCTGGGTTCTGTTTTTAAGGGAGACAAGTGACGTAGATTTGCCTGTAACAGCCCCTCCAACCAGCACAACCGCAGATTTGACAACTGGAACTTTGGCCCACATGGCGGATTATGCCTTACGTATCCTCAAAAGGGACACACGCATTATTAAAATGATGAGCGATGACGATTATTGGTTGGCCTGCATCCTTGACCCTCGCTATAAAGGCAAATTGCTAAATATTATGCCACATGAGAACCTTGAACAAATATTAGCAACCAAACAAGCTACTCTTGTAGACCGTTTGATTCAGGCATTCCCAGCACACAGCGCCGGTGATGGTTCTCAGTCTCACACAAGCTGCAGGGGGCTACATGGCAGAGGTGTTAGAGGTGCACAAATCAGAAGTGGCGTTGGACAGAGGGGTTTTCTGACCAGGTTGTGGAGTGATTTCGCAATGACCGCAGACAGGACAGGTACTGCAGCATCTATTCAAAGTGACAGGAGACAACATTTGTCCAGTATGGTTACTAACTATTTTTCTTCCCTTATCGATGTTCTCCCTCAACCGTCATTCCCATTTGATTACTGGGCATCAAAATTAGACACCTGGCCTGAATTGGCAGAATATGCATTGCAGGAGCTTGCTTGCCCAGCAGCTAGTGTGCTATCAGAAAGAGTATTCAGTGCTGCTGGTTCAATATTAACCGAAAAAAGGACTCGTCTGGCTACCCAAAATGTGGATGATCTCACCTTCATTAAAATGAACCACTCCTGGATTTCAAATTATTTTGCCCCACCTTTCCCGGCTGACACCTAGCTTTCCTATAAAAAGGTCTTGCTTGTGGACTGGTCTTACTGAGTGTTCCAATCTGTTAATTTGCAGCAGCTGTTTGTCCAGCATATGACATGTTTACACCTCCCCCAATGGGAAAAATCCCCCCCGTTGTCTCGCCACTTGGCGCAAGCACCCGTTACAGTGCTGATTGTCTGAAGAGGTGGGTGTGCCCGCTTTTGGTCGACGGCACTGCCACTGGGTCCCTCATAGTACAATGTAGTGTCTCTGGCGGTGGTGGTGCGCACCCAACGTCAGACACACCATTGTAACATGAGGGGCCCTGGGGCGGTACCGCCGGCCACAAGAGAGTTCCCCCCCCCAGCTCAAACTGTGCTCTGCCACATGCAAAATTATCTTGCACAGCTCCACCAATGTTTAGTCTATGCACTGACATCATTCAATGCCTGGCACAGACAAACAATACCAATTTGTTTGCATCTATGATGCTAGTTAAAGTAGTCTGGGTCAGTGTCCTATATTGACACCAGTAAATACTAATTTACTGCCAAATTACTTTGTCATAAACTCTGCAGTTGAGCCCACCCCTGTACCTAAGCATGACACCCTTTTTTTACTTATAGTTGTTTTGCAAGACATTAACATCTATTTATTTTTTTGGAGTACTAACTGTGTCACACACTCCTTGCAATACTCCTCCACTGACCACAATGCTGCCTGCCTGTGTATCCATGTAACCGATGTAAAACTGCCATGAGCCTATTGTTTGTTATTTTAGGCCTTTGATAGCCTGTCTGCAGTCCCTACTTTAAATACTCCTCCACTGACCACACCAATGCTGCCCGTTTACCCCTGGAACCTATTTTACAGTGCATAGAGCCTATTTTTTTTATTTTATTTAATATTAATAAAGCCATGATGGACTACGCTGTACCACGCTATGAGCTACCCAGTTGACAATTCTTTTGCGAGAAAAGCCATCCCACCCCTCCACCAGCATGTAAAAGACCGCATTGTCCATGCACTATGTCAATCTGTGAGTCCAAAGGTACACCTGACAACAGACACATGGACCTGTAGGCATGGCCACTGAAGGTTACGTGTCCTTTGTGGCGCAATGGGTTAATGTATTGGATGCATGGTCCACACAGGGGACAGCCTGGTAAGTCTGTCTGCAGTCCCTAATTCAAGTTGTCCTCAAATGAATAAATCTGAGCTTCAACCATCTGGCTCTCATTAAGTGCTGTTGTTTAAAAAAAAAAATTGGTGTTTAGGGCCTACTAACGGTGTCTGCCCCTCCCTGGTGTTGACCTCAACTGAATACAGCTGAGCTTCAACCTTCTGGCTTTCGGCCTATAGTATCAGATATTAAACTGCATTTGACCTTCAACTTTGGTTACGGCCTACTAACGGTGTCTGCCCCTCCCTGGTGTTGAGTCTGACCTCAACTGAATACAGCTGAGCTCCAACCTTTTGGCCTACAGTAGCAGATATTAAACTGCCTTTGGCCTACTAGTGTGGTTGGGCCCTTAAAACAGTGTCTGCTGCTCCTGGGTTTGCTACTCCACTGAACAAAGCAATGCCGCCTGTTTAGTCCTGTTACCAATTTTGAACTGCATTTAGCCTACTTTATTCTTTGGCCCTATATCTGTTTCCTCCTCATCCTGCCCATTGCCCAGCCACTGCTAGATGAGTCTGCTGGTACATTGACCTAGACCACTACATTCCCCTTGCACTCTACACAGCCAGAATCTGACCCTGCTGAAAGTAAGGTTCCCCTTCCCGCATGTTATACCACCTTACACAGGGACAAAGAGGAAGGTGCAGATGAAAGTGCAGGTTCCTTCATCAGGTGGGGGGGCATACTCATTGGCGACGTCACGGGCACAGGGCCCCTCAGAGTACGCAAAAGTGTCGCTGCCGGTGGGAGGCGCCCCCGCCATGCAAACACACCGCTGTACTTTGAGGGGCCCTGTGCCAGTGCCAATGCGAACGAGTGGGCCCCCCCTGCTTGCTCAGGATCACAGCACTTGCAACGTTGAAATACTTACCTCTCCCTGCTCCACTGCCGTGACGTAGTCCACATTTCCTGGGCCCACTAAAGCCTCGAACCAGCCCTACCCCCCACAACTTTTGCCAAATGACCCCCAATTTCCTATGCCCAACTATTATTATAAAGTTAATTAAGATTGACAAGCTTCAGAAACAAGAATGGATGTTTTTGGCATTAAAATGGGCACTGTAGGTTTTTTCCTGGCCTCCACGCACTGCCGACTATGCTTCCCCATTGACTTGCATTGGGTTTCGTGTTTCGGTCGATCCCCGACTTTTACCGATAATCGGCCGACTGCACTCGACTCGACTCTGGACAAAGTCGGGTTTCACAAAACCCGACTCGATCTTAAAAAAATGAAAGTCGCTCAACCCTAGTCACTACAATGCAATTTTCGCTCAGCAACATCCACTGCTGCTTGTTTCTGGGAAACAGTCATAGAGTCAAAATCGTCACTGCATCTGTAGATAAATTCCCAAATGGGTATAATTTCCCAAACGTAATCACTTGAGGGGGGATTCTGCTTTTCTAGCACTAAAGGGCTCTTTATATGGAATGCGCAAACTAGTCTAAGAAAATCTGCGCCCCAGGAGGCAAACAGCGCTCTGTCCCTCCTGAGTCTCTCCGTTTGACTAAGCAGTACTGTAAATCCACATATGGGGTATTGCTACATTCAGGAGAAATTGTGGGGCAAATTCTGGTGCCATTTTTATCCATTTTCCAGGGGGTAAAACACACAATCTTGGTGGTAAAAATGTAAATTATTTTTTCTTCACTGCTCAGTAGTATAAGATTCTGTGACACATCTGTGGTGTCAACATGATCACTGCACCCCTAGATGAATTAACTAAATGGTTTAATTTGTAAAATGTGGTCACTTATGGGGGGTCTGCTATTCTGGCACCTCAGGGGCTATGCCAATGTAACAATAGCACCCACAAAGAAGTGCAGCAAAATCTGCACTGCAATATGGTGCTACTTCCCTTCTGAGCTTTCCACTGTGCCTCAAAAGTAGTTTTCAACTACATATGGGGTATCGGTGAACTCAGGAGAAATTGTGCAAGAAATTTTGGGGTCCATCTTCTCTTGTTACCCTTGTGAAAAAAGAAAATTAGAGCAAAATAAGAGTTTTGTGGGAAAAATGTGATTTTTTTTATTTTCATTGCTTAACGTTATAAACTTCTGTGAAGCACTTAGGGGTTCAAGGTGCTCAATACACATCTAGATAAGTTCTCAAAGGGGTCTACATTCCCAAATGGAGAAGCTTATGGGGGGTTTCCACTATTTAGGCTGGGGTCACACTGCATTATGGCAGTCTGTTAGAAGGACTGCATTACACCGTGGCATAACGTGGTGTAGCGCAGTTCGTTAATGCTGCCATTAACCTCTATTATCGGACGCATCGCCAACACAAGCCATAATCGGCATGCGCTAGTGATGTGTCGTCATTCAGTGATGGAGCCTCGGACGCGGGCTGCAGTGTCTGAGGCTCCATCACCACTAGCGCAGATGAATCATCTGCGCTAGCGGTATAGCATAACACGATGGCGTGTATGCTATAGCGTTAACGCAGCCTGTCAACACTATGCGTTGAATGGGATGCTTTAACAAAGTATGAACCTGGCCTTAGGCACGTCAGGAGCTCTCCAAATGCAACATAGCGTCCGTCTAATATGTCAGCAAATTTTGCATTTAAAAAGTCAAATTGTGCTTCTTTCCTTCCAAGCCCTGCTGTGCATCCCACAATTGTTTTCCTCCACATATTGAGTATCGGTGTACTCAGAAGAAATTGCACAACAAATTGTATGGAGCAATTTTTCCTGTTACCCTTATGAAAATGCAAAATTTTGAGCTAAAATACATTTAGCTGGGAAAAATGTGTTTTTTTTCTATTTTCACGGCTCTACATTATAAATGTCTGCTCAAAAGAAATTGCACAACAAATTGTATGGTCCATTTTTTCCCTGATACCCTTGTGAAAGTAATAAAAATTAGGTCTAAAATTTTTGAGAAAGAAACTTAAATGATTATGTTTAACTTTCACATTCCATGAATTCCTGTGAAGCACCTAAACAGTTATTAAACTTCATTAATGTGGTTTTGAGCACCTTGAGGGGTGAAGTTTTAAAATAGTGTCACTTTGGGCATTTTCGGTCATATAGGCCCCTTAAAGTCACTTCAAATGGGAGGTGGTCCCTAAAAAATGGTTTTGCAAATTTTGTTGTAAAAATGAGATATCGCTGGTCAACTTCTACTTCTGGTCAACTTCTGGTCAATAACTAAAAATAGTTAATGTAGACATGTGTGAAATTTTATTTGTTAACTATTTTGTGTGACATGACTCTGATTTAAAAATAAATAAAAACATTTGAAAATGTTGCCAAATCTCTAAATTTTTCACAAATAAACGCAAACTATAACAACGAAATTGTACCACTATCATGAAGAACAATATGTCAGGAAAGAACAGTCTCAGAATCACCAGGATCCATTGACACTTTCCAGACTTACGACCTCATAAAGTGACAGTGGTCAGAATTGTAAAAAATAAGTCAGTAAGGTGAAAACAGACTTTGGGGTGAAGGGGTTAAGCAATATGGAAAGGACAGGATTTATTTTCTGCCGGAAAGCATTAAATGCTGCAATGCCTTGGACAAGGGTATGAAAACATTAGATATTTCTTGAAAAGTTAAGTATGACCATCACACTGAGAAGAGATTATTAATAATAATAATAATAATAATAATTTTATTTCTATAGCGCCGACATATTCCGGAGCACTTTACATTATGCAATTATATATATATATATATATATATATATATATATATATATATATATATATATATAAAAACTGTATATATATATACATATATATATATATATATATATATATATATACACTGCACAAAAAAATAAAGTGAACACTAAGATCCCACATCCTAGATATCACTGAATGAAATATTCCAGTTGTAAATCTTTATTCATTACATAGTGGAATGTGTTGAGAACAATAAATCCTAAAAATTATCAATGTAAATCACAACTAATATCCCACGGAGGTCTGGAGTTGGAATGATGTTCAAAATCAAAGTGGAAAATGAAGTTACACGCTGATCCAACTTCAGTGAAAATGCCTCTAGACAAGGAAATGATGCTCAGTAGTGTGTGTGGCCTCCACGTGCCTGTATGACCTCCCTACAATGCCTGGGCATGCTCCTGATGAGGCAGCAGATGGTCTCCTGAGGGATCTCCTCTCAGACCTGGACTAAAGCATCTGCCAACTCCTGGACAGTCTGTGGTGCAATGAGTCGTTGGTGGATAGTGCGAGACATGATGTCCCAGATGTGTTCAATTGGATTCAGGTCTGGGGAATGGGCAGGCCAGTCCATAGCTTCAATGCCTTCATCTTGCAGGAACTTCTGATGCACTCCAGCCACATGAGGTCTGGCATTTTCCTGCATTAGGAGGAACCCAGGGCCAACCCCATCAGCATATGGTCTCACAAGGGGTCTGAGGATCTCATCTCGGTACCTAATGGCAGTCAAGCTACCCCTGGCGAGTGTCAGGCTGCTGCAGCACAGTACAGCGCAACCTCCACCAGGGGGAGCTTGAGAGGAAAGTGAGACTGCACACACAGGACAGCAGAACAGACGCCACCAAGTGGCGAGAGAGTGGGCAGACAAGCAGAGTCAAAAGCACGAGATAGCACGACAGTATAATAGGATTAAACAGATGGATAGTCAGGACGTAGCAAGAGGTCAGTAAACAAGAACGGGCAATATACGGCACAATAGGGACAAACAGTAACAAAGTCAACAGCCAAACCAGGAGGTCAGAACAGGAGAATCAAGCAGATAAACAGACAGAGAAATGGTGGGAAAAGGGCAGACAGAGGGAGTTAACAGACACAGGACAAGTCAGGGTTCACAGCAGGGCAAATCAAGAGCTACCAGCAGGGTCAGGTTCACACGCTGAAGGCAGAACTATACCTGACACTGCCAGCAAGATTCATGGGAGCTTAATAGCAAACCTAAACCCAGCATGAGGCAGAGTAAAGTTTACCCTTGACATGATCTGTCCAAAAAAGGGCAGACACTAATAAACCCTGGAATGGATCATGACAGCGAGCACATGGATGGCTGTATGGCCCTCCAAAGAAATGCTACCCCACACCATTACTAACCCACTGCCAAGCCAGTCATGCTGAAGGCATGCAGGCAGCAGATCACTCTCCATGGCATCTCCAGACTCTGTCACGTCTGTCACATGTGCTCAGTGTGAATCTGCTTTCATCTGTGAAGAGCACAGAGCGCCAGTGGCGAATTTGCCAATCCGGGTGTTTTGTGGCAAATGCCAAGCGTCCTGCATGATGTTGGGCTGTGAGCACAACACCAATCTGTGGATGTCAAGCACTCAGACCATTCTCATGGAGTCGGTTTCTAACCATTTGTGCAGACACATGCACATTTGTGGCCTGCTGGCGGTCATTTTGCAGGGCTCTGGCAATGCTCCTCCTGTTCCTCCTTGCACAAAGGCTGAGGTGGTCCTGCTGCTGAGTTGTTGCCCTCCTACGGCCCCCTTCATGTCTCCTGGTGTACTGGCCTGTCTCCTGGTAGCGCCTCTGGACACTACGCTGACAGACACCTAAAACCTTCTTGCCACAGCTTGCTTTAATGCGCCATCCTGGATGAGCTGCACTACCTGAGCCACTTGTGTGGGTTGTAGAGTCCGTCTCATGCTACCACAAGTGTGAAAGCACAACCAACATTCAAAAGTGACAATAACATCAGCCAGAAAGCATTGGTACTGAGATGTGGTATGTGGTCCCCACCTGCAGAACCACTCCTTTATTGAGTGTGTCTTGATAATTGCCAATAATTTCCATCTGTTATCTATTCCATTTGCCCAACAGCATGTGAAATTGATTGTCAATCAGAGTTGCTTCCTAAGTGGACAGTTTGATTTCACAGATGTTTGATTAACGTGGAGTTAAACTCTGTTGTTTAAGTGTTCCCTTTATTTTTTTAGCAGTGTGTATATATATACACTGTATATATATATATATATATATACATATATATATATATATATATATATATATATATATATATATATACAGTACAGACCAAAAGTTTGGACACACCTCCTCATTTAAAGATTTTTCTGCATTGTCATGACTTTGAAAATTGTACATTCACACTGAAGGCATCAAAACTATGAGTTAACACGTGGAATTATATACTTAACAAAAAACTGTGAAACAACTGAAATTATGTCTTATATTCTAGGTTCTTCAAAGTAGCCACCTTTTGCTTTGATGACTGCTTTGCACACTCTTGGCATTCTCTTGATGAGCTTAAAGAGGTAGTCACCAGGAATGGTTTTCCAACAATCTTGAAAGAGTTCCCAGAGATGCTTAGCACTTGTTGGCCTATTTGCCTTCACTCTGCGGTCCAGCTCACTCCAAACCATCTCGACTGGATTCAGGTCTGGTGACTGTGGAGGCCAGGTCATCTGGCATAGTACCACATTACTCTCCTTCTTGGTCAAATAGCCCTTACACAGTCTGGAGGTGTGTTTGGGGTCATTGACCTGTTGAAAAATAAATGATGGTCCAAACCGAATGGAATGCTGTTTCAGTATGCCTTCAATTTTGAATAAATCCCCAACAGTGTAACCAGCAGAGCACCCCCACACCATCACACCTCCTCCATTCTTTATGGTGTGAACCAGGCATGTAGAGTCCATTCGTTCACCTTTTCTGCTTCACACAAAGATACTGTTACGGCTAGTGGAACGCACCGAGTAAATATAGCTGTTTAATATAAATGGTGCGTTCGCAGCTCGGGGTCCACCGTGCAGGAGGAACCTGCTGCTAGTGAATGGTGGCACTGTTTGGCGGTATAGACGAGCTCTGTTACTTCACAGAGTAGCCGTGAGAGGAAAGCACTGTGCCCTGTTAGCCTCACAGGAGCACAAGCATGCTGCCGAACTGATAGCAGTCAGTGGTTATGCACACACGCAATCTCCTCACCGGAGGTGCCGGAATTCTAGGGGCTTATTTCAGCTGGGTCCCTGAATCCATCCATACATAACCACACTGGGGCAAAGCACATATTTGGATTGATACTAGCGCATGGCCTTGCGGCCATGCGAGCATTTTATAGCTGCAGCAAGTACAAGACCTTCCTAGAAGGACCAATGAGAGGCTGCCACAGAGCCTGAGCACCTTCAGGACCTTCCTGGAGAACTAATGGACTTTGCTGCAGTATCCAAGCATGTGACCCTTGATCTCCAATGAGAGATCTTACCCTGGGCATGCTCAGAAGGAGAAAAGCAGGACTTAGTCCCAAAAGCATCTGCTCGCCGCTGCCCAGCACTGGCTTCAATGGCAGAAGCTGGAAAAGCAGCAGTAACCCTTTGTACAGAGTCAGACTGAGCGAGATGCTGGGACCGACGTCTCCGCTGAGCAGACTCCACTGCGGCAGGAGACGAATGGGAGACTGCAGCAGAGATGGCCTGAGATTCCCCCTGTGCAGAGGCGGGAACTCGACCCCTAACATTACCCCCCCTCCTAGGGCCCCCCTCCCTGAACCTCCCTACGCTTGAAGGCAGCAATGAGCTGCGGAGCCTGAATGTGCTCAGCAGGCTCCCGGGACCTGTCCTCAGGACCATAACCCTTCCAGTCCACCAAATAAAATTTTTTGCCAAAACCACCTTGCACCCCAAAATAGTGTTCACCTCGTAATCGTCCGTAGATGAACCCGATGTCCCGGCAGATGACTCGGAAAACCGGGACATGTAAACGGGCTTCAAGAGGGACACATGAAAGGTGTCGGTGATACCCAGGCGTGGCGGAAGGGCTAAACAATAGACCACAGGGTTAACCTGTTTGAGGACCTTGAAAGGGCCCAAGTAGTGAGGTGCAAACTTAGTGGACTCAACTCGCAGCCTGATGTTACGGGCGGAGAGCCACACCAAGTCGCCAGGAGCAAAGGTTGGAGAGGGGCGCCGATGTGCATCGGACGAGGACCTCATTCTCTCCTTGGAGGCCCAAATGGCATCCTGAGTGTGGTCCCAAATATCCCGTGCCTCCACAGCCCAGTCTGCCACCCTGGAGTCAGCAGAAGACATGGGCATAGGCACAGGTACCCGCGGATGCTGACCATTGTTAAGGAGGAATGGGGTTTGTCCAGTGTAATCGGCTACAGCATTGTTCAGCGCAAACTCCACCCACGGTGTTATGATCCGGTGACTTTGGAGCCGCATGAACTTTCTCTGGAGTAGGTGGAAACTGTACTGACCGCAAAACCTGAACTAACACCGCAACTAGAAGTAGCCGTGGGGTGTGCCTAACAAACCCTAGACACCTCAACAGGATTCAGCAAAAGAGGCCACTCTAGCTAAATAGGGAAAGATAAGACAGAATACTAAGCGGTCAGTATTAAAACCCTTCCAAAAATATCCACAGCAGATAATACAAAAAGTTCCACAATCTAACTAAAGACATGGAATGTATATCTGCCACTCCAGAGAATCCAACAAGACTGAGAAAATACTGACACAATCTAAGCTGGACAAAAAAAACACTGAATAGCACAGAATTATTAAGCACACAGCATGTGTGCCACAGAAACCAAAACCAGACACTTATCTTTGCTGATTTGGCAGAAGGCAGAAGGAACCAAACCAGGACCAAAACCTCCCAACAACCATGGACAACTGTGAAGGACTAATGAATCCTGCACGCCTAAATACCCCAGTCAGAACTGTAATCAGCAGATACACCTGACCAGGACTGCAACTCAGGGACAACTGCATTACCACCTACAACCACCGGAGGGAGCCCAAAAGCAGAATTCACAACACCACGGTAGCAAGGATGCCCAGTCATCCTGCCTGGCTGAGACAAAATGTCGCAGATATGTGACCAAGGTCTGGTTGGCCCTCTCTACCAACCCATTAGTCTCGGAATGATATGTGGAAGAGAGATTCAACTCAATGCTGAGAAGACGACAAAGCTCTCTCCAGAACTGAGACACAAACTGGGGACCCTGGTCACTGACAATTTTGTCCGGCATGCCGTGTAGGCGGAAAATGTGTTTTATAAACAACGCTGCCAAGGCCTGTGCAGAAGGTAGCCGTGGAAGCGGTACCAAGTTCACCATTTTAGAAAAATGATCAGTGATAACCCAAATGATGGTACAGCCACGAGACTTTGGTAAACCCACCACAAAGTCCATCCCGACCATCTCCCAGGGCCTGTCTGCCACTGGCAAGGGATAGGGTAACCCAGCTGGCCGTTGTCGAGGAGACTTATTTTTGGCGCAGGAGACACACGCCCGAATATAATCTCCGACGTCATGGACCATATGTGGCCACCAGTACGTCTTCGCCAACAGTTCAGATGTCCTCTTTGTCCCAAAGTGTCCACCCACTCTGGACGAATGAGCCCAAGAGAGAACCTCCGGTCGTAAATTAATGGGTACAAAAGTCTTGCCCGTAGGCACAGACTGTAGCGAAAGTGGAGCTAGGGTTCTCAGGCTCTCAGAAGGGACAATAAGGCGAGGCTCCCCTTCCTCCTCCTCAGATGACACAACGGAGCGAGAGAGGGCATCAGCACGAATGTTCTTCTCCCCAGCGAGATAATGGAGGGTGAAGTGGAACCGGGAGAAGAACATGGACCATCTGGCCTGACGAGAATTTAGCCGCTGGGCTGTTTGCAAATATACCAGATTTTTGTGGTCCATGAAGACCTGAAAGGGAAAGCGAGCCCCCTCCAAAAGATGTCTCCACTCTGAGAAAGCCAACTTCATTGCTAGCAACTCCCTGTCCCCGATTGAATAATTCCTCTCCACTGGTGTGAAGGTCTTGGAGAAGAAGAAGCAAGGATGCTTCTGACCTTGAGCATCCTTTTGGAAGAGGACTGCTCCTGCACAAAAGGAAGAGGCATCCACCTCCATTATAAACGGCTTATCGACATCGGGACGATGTAGGATGGGAGCGCTAGCAAAATGAGACTTAATGGAAGAGAAGGCCCTGGAGACCTCTTCAGACCACAATTTGGGATTTGCTCCCTTCATGGTGAGGGCTACAAAGGGAGCTACCAAAGTTGAGAAGTGGGGAATGAACTGGCGATAGTAATTAATGAACCCCATAAAGCGCTGCACTGCTTTAAGAGAATGGGGTTCTTGCCAGTCCATCACAGCCTGTAGTTTGGCAGGATCCATAGCCAATCCCTGGGCAGAGATGATATAGCCCAGGAAAGGTAAAGACTCCTGCTCAAACATACACTTCTCCAACTTTGCATACAGGGAATTTGCCCATAAGAGGTCGAAGACTCTGCCAACATCTCTCCGGTGGGAGTCAATATCTGGAGAGAAGATGAGAATATCATCCAGATAGACTACGACCGAGGTGGAGAGCATATCCTGGAAGATATCATTGACAAAGTCTTGGAAAATGGCTGGGGCATTACAGAGCCCAAAGGGCATCACTAGATACTCATAGTGCCCATCCCTGGTATTAAACGCTGTCTTCCATTCGTCCCTCTCACGGATGCGAATCAGGTTATGAGCACCCCACAGATCTAATTTGGTAAATACTAGGGTTGAGCGAAATGGGTCGGCCATTTTCAGAAGTCGACGACTTTTGGCAAAGTCGGGTTTCATGAAACCCGACCCAACCCCTGTGTGGGGTCGGCCATGAGGTCGTCAATCTTCTGAATCTGGTATCGGAATTCCGATATGTTTGTGATATCAGGAATCGGTATTGGAAACTCTCCTTCAGACCCTGGGAACCATAGTATCCCATTGCACTGCATTGGGTTTCATGTTTCGGCCGACCCCGACCCCGACTTTTTTATAGGATCGGCCGATTTCACTCGACCCGACTTTTGAGACAGTCGGGTTTCGTGAAACCCGACCCAATCCTACAAAAAAAAAGTCGCTCAACCCTAGTAAATACCCTTGCTCCCCATAGCCTATCAAAGAGCTCTGAAATCAGGGGCAATGGGCACTTATTCTTAACGGTGATGGCATTAAGACCCCTTTAATCTATGCAAGGACATAACTTTCTGTTCTTTTTCTGAACGAAAAAGAACCCCGTCCTTGCAGGTGACACTGACTTCCTAATGAACCCTCTTGCCAAATTCTCCTGGATGTATTGGGACATAGCCTCCATCTTCGGGAGAGAGAGGGGATAGACGTCCACGTCCCCGAGGAGGTTCTGCTCCAGGCAAGAGATCAATAGGACAGTCATAGGGATGGTGAGGCGGAAGGGTCTCCGCAGCCTTTTGGGAGAAGATGTCTGCATAGGACCAATGGAGTTTGGGAAGAGAAGAAAGATCTGCGGGTGTCTCAGTGGTGGAAACATGAACGCACTCTCTCACACATCAGCCCTTACATGATTCACTCCAACCCAATATCCTCCCAGAGGTCCACTCAATATGTGGGGAGTGGAAACAGAGCCAGGGTATTCCCAGCAGAATCTCATCCATTCCCTCGGGAAGGACAAGAAGGGAAATAATCTCCTGATGTGAAGGGGATATGGATAACGTGAAAGGGACAGTCTGGTGTGTGATTTGTGTGGGAAGTGTTGACCCATTCACTACTCTACCAGTCACCGGTTTGGCGAGCATCACCTGAGGTATTGCATGGCGCAGAGCAAAAGCAAAGGACATGAAATTACCCTCAGCTCCAGAGTCCACACAAAGCTCGACTGTTAGAGAAGATGAGTAGTGTTGAGCGATACCGTCCGATACTTGAAAGTATCGGTATCGGAAAGTATCGGCCGATACCGGCAAAGTATCGGATCTAATCCGATACCGATACCCGATACCAATACAAGTCAATGGGACACCAAGTATCGGACGGTATCCTGTATGATTCCCAGGGTCTGAAGGAGAGGAAACTCTCCTTCAGGCCCTGGGATCCATATCAATGTGTAAAAGAAAGAATTAAAATAAAAAATAGGGATATACTCACCTCTCCGACGCAGCCTGGACTTTACCACCGTAACTGGGAGCCGTTGTACCTAATAATGCGCGCTTGAAGGGCCTTAGATGAGGTCACTGCGCTCTGATTGGTCCGTAGCGGTCGCGTGACCGCTACGCGACCAATCACAAAGCCGTGACGTCACCTAAGGTCTTTCAAGCGCTTGAAATACCTTAGGTGACGTCACGGCTTTGTGATTGGTCGCGTAGCGGTCACGCGACCGCTACGTGACCAATCAGAAGCTGCGGACGTCTTCTAAGGAATTTCAAGCGCTTGAAAGACCTTAGGTGACGTCACGGCTTTGTGATTGGTCGCATAGCGGTCACGCGACCGCTACGGACCAATCAGAGCGCAGTGACCTCATCTAAGGCCCTTCAAGCGCTCATTCTTAGGTACAACGGCTCCCGGTTATGGCGGTAAAGTCCAGGCTGCGTCGGAGAGGTGAGTATATCCCTATTTTTTATTTTAATTCTTTCTTTTACACATTGATATTAATCCCGATACTGATTCCCGATATCACAAAAGTATCGGATCTCGGTATCGGAATTCCGATACCCGCAAGTATCGGCCGATACCCGATACTTGCGGTATCGGAATGCTCAACACTAAAGATGAGCCTAACGTGATTGTCCCTTTAAAGGACAACTTGGAGGAAAATGCCGCTGTGCCTAGTGAACCTCCTCCAATGGTTACTAGACGCGATCGTTCTCCCGACTGCCGTGGACATTTATTGGCATAATGTCCTAGTTGTTGGCAATTTTTACAAACCACGGGTACTCGAGCGGGCCGGGAGTTAGGTCCTGCTAGAGAAACCTCCATAGCCTCATGGGAGTCGGACGCCTGAACGGAAGATTCTAGAGGTCTGGCGAAGGTGGGAGCCAGCCGAAACCTCTGCCTACACTGGGTCCGCTCTAACCTCCGCTCGTTAAAACGGAGGTCGATGTGGGTAGATATAGTAATGAGCTCCTCCAGTGTGGCGGGAATCTCCCTGGTGGCCAAGGCGTCCTTCACATGGTCTGCCAGTCCTTTCCAGAACACCAGAATAAGGACTTTATCCGGCCACTCCAGCTCTGAGACCAGAGTCTGGAATTGGACGGCGAACTGACTGACCATGGACAAACCCTGTTTTATTGCCAACAATTGGAGCACGGTACCATGGGTGAAACGAGGTTCAAAAAGACCTGTTTCAGAGCGTCTAGGAAAAGAAGAGCACTCTGCACCACACGATCACTACGCTCCCATAGCGGCGTTGCCCACTCCAACGCCCTGCCTGACAAAAGGGATAAAATAAATCCCACTTTCGCCCTATCTGTAGGAAAACGTGCAGCCAGGAGCTCAAGATGTATGGAGCACTGACTCACGAATCTGTTGTGAATTCCGTTCTTGGTCTCCATCCTGTGGTCATGAATGGTATTTTTGGGAGTTCTGCTCTTGGGCTCCCTCTGGTGGTTTCAAGTGGAACTTAGCAGCTGCTTTCACTAATCGGTGCCCTGGCCTTGTTATTTAACTGGGCTTTAGGCTGTAGTTGATGCCAGCTGTCAATGTTTCTTCCTGTGGATTCAGTCCTTTCCTGGAAGTTCTCTGTTGGCCAGTCTATTTCAGCTTAAGATAAGTTCTGCTA
This sequence comes from Ranitomeya variabilis, assembly GCF_051348905.1. Classification (NCBI taxonomy): domain Eukaryota; kingdom Metazoa; phylum Chordata; class Amphibia; order Anura; family Dendrobatidae; genus Ranitomeya; species Ranitomeya variabilis. The sequence continues at coordinate 34,370,641 of NC_135236.1, read as the reverse complement.
GTTTTTGGGTGTTTCCCTGCTTATGACCTTCTGTTCAGTTTAAGTTATGACTCTTTTGTCCAGCTTGTCATTATGAAGTATTCCGGCTAGTTGGAAGCTCTGGGGTCGCAGATTTGCTCCTCCACACCGTGAGTCGGTGTGGAGGTTATTTTTTGTAAACTCTGCGTGGACTTTTAGTTTTTATACTGACCGCACAGTAGCCTTTTCTATCTCTGTCTATTTAGATAGTATTGGCCTCCTTTGCTAAATCTAGTTTCATTTCTGAGTTTGTCATTTCCCTCTCCACTCACCGTCAATATTTGTGGGGGGCTATCTTTCCTTTGGGGGTTTCTCTGAGGCGAGATAGTTTTCCGTTTCCATCTTCAGGGTCAGCTAGTTCTTAGGCTGTGAAGAGGCGTCTAGGCAGAGATAGGTACGCTCCACGGCTATTTCTAGTGTTGGTGTTAGGAGTAGGGATTGCGGGCAGTAAAGCTACCACCTCCCCAGAGCTAGTACTTTATTTGTTTTACCCACCAGGTCATTTCAGTTCTGCTCCGTAATCACCATGTCATAACAGTGATTACTGTCAGTGGAGCTGCCACCTCCGCTGAGCTTGTCCATGATTGGTTTTACCCACCAGATCATCTCAGTACTGCTCCGTAACCACCAGGCCATAACAGTACAGCTGGCCCACAATGTGTTAAATGCATCTCAAAAGAGGGAAAAGAAAGTTCTGAGTCATTGTTTTTTTTTTCTTGTTGCCTGTTTTGTCTTTTTTTTCCCCTTGATTTTTGGATGGTGCAGGAGCTTGGTGCTGATATGGAGGTTCAGGGTCTGTCTGCGCGTGATGATCATCTCGCTGCAAGGGTACAGAGTATCCAAGACTTTGTTGTTCAAACTCCTGTTTCTGAGCCTAGAATTCCTATCCCTGATTTGTTTTCTGGGGATAGATCTAAGTTTTTGAACTTTAAAAATAATTGCAGATTGTTTTTTGCTCTGAGACCCCGTTCCTCTGGTGACCCCATTCAGCAGGTGAAGATTGTTATTTCTCTGCTGCGTGGCGACCCGCAGGACTGGGCATTCTCCCTTGAGCCAGGGAATCCTGCATTGCTCAATGTAGATTCATTTTTTCAAGCACTTGGACTGCTTTGTGACAAACCTAATTCTGTGGATCAGGCAGAAATTTTTTTACTGGCTCTGTGTCAGGATCAGGAAGCAGTAGAAATATATTGTCAGAAATTTAGAAAGTGGTCTGTGCTTACAAAATGGAATGAGGATGCCCTGGCAGCTATTTTCAGAAAGGGTCTTTCTGAAGCCCTTAAAGATGTTATGGTGGGGTTTCCCACGCCTGCTGGTTTGAACGAATCAATGTCTCTGGCCATTCAGATTGATCGGCGCCTACGTGAATGTAAGATGGTGCACCATATGGCGGTGTCTTCTGGGCAGAGTTCTGAGCCTATGCAATGTGATAGGATTTTGACGAGAGCAGAACGGCAGGAGTTCAGACGTCAGAATGGGCTGTGTTTTTACTGTGGTGACGCTACTCATGCTATCTCTGACTGCCCGAAGCGAACTAAGAGGGTTGCTAGGTCGGTTACCATCAGTACTGTACAGCCTAAATTTCTCTTGTCTATTACCCTGATTTGCTCATTGTCGTCCTTTTCTGTAATGGCATTTGTGGATTCTGGCGCTGCTCTGAACTTAATGGACCTAGAGTTTGCCAAGCGCTGTGGTTTTTCCTTGGAGCCTTTGCAGAGCCCTATTCCCTTGATGGGGATTGATGCTACGCCATTGGCCAAGAATAAACCTCAGTACTGGACACAGTTAGCCATGAACATGGCTCCAGCACATCAGGAAAATATTCGCTTTTTGGTGTTGCATAATTTGCATGATGTGGTTGTGCTGGGGTTTCCATGGTTACAGGTACATAATCCAGTGCTGGATTGGAAATCTATGTCTGTGACTAGTTGGGGTTGTCAGGGGATACATAGTGACATCCCCCTGATGTCAATTTCCTCGTCCTCTTCTTCTGAAGTTCCTGAGTTTTTGTCGGATTTCCAGGATATATTTGAGGAGCCTAAATCCAGTCCTCTGCCTCCTCATAGGGACTGTGATTGCGCTATTAATTTGATTCCTGGCTGTAAGTTCCCTAAGGGTCGACTTTTCAATCTGTCTGTGCCAGAGCATGCCGCTATGCGGAGTTATGTAAAGGAGTCCTTGGAGAAGGGGCATATTCGCCCGTCTTCATCACCGTTGGGAGCGGGGTTCTTTTTTGCTGCCAAGAAGGATGGCTCCTTGAGGCCCTGTATAGATTATCGCCTTCTCAATAAGATCACGGTCAAATTCCTGTACCCTTTGCCTTTGCTCTCTGATTTGTTTGCTCGGATTAAAGGGGCTAGCTGGTTTACCAAGATTGACCTTCGAGGGTCGTATAATCTTGTTCGCATCAAACAGGGTGATGAATGGAAAACAGCATTTAATACGCCCGAAGGCCATTTTGAATATCTTGTGATGCCTTTCGGGCTCTCTAATGCTCCATCTGTGTTTCAGTCCTTTATGCATGATATTTTCCGGGAGTATCTGGATAAATTCATGATTGTATATTTGGATGATATTTTGTTTTTTTCTGATGATTGGGAGTCTCATGTGAAGCAAGTCAGGATGGTATTTCAGATTCTACGTGCTAATACACTGTTTGTGAAGGGGTCTAAGTGCCTTTTTGGAGTTCAGAAGATTTCTTTTCTGGGGTTCATTTTTTCTCCCTCGGCTATTGAAATGGACCCTGTTAAGGTCCAGGCTATTTTTTATTGGACTCAACCCACATCTGTGAAGAGCCTTCAGAAATTTTTGGGCTTTGCTAATTTTTATCGCCGCTTCATTGCAAATTTTTCTACTGTGGTTAAACCTCTGACCGATTTGACCAAGAAAGGTGCGGATGTGGTGAATTGGTCCTCTGCGGCTGTGGAGGCCTTTCAGGAGCTTAAGCATTGTTTTACTTCTGCCCCTGTGTTGCATCAGCCAGATGTTTCTCTCCCTTTTCAGGTTGAGGTTGACACTTCTGAGATTGGGGCAGGAGCTGTTCTGTCTCAGAGAAGTTCTGATGGCTCTGTGTTGAAACCGTGTGCTTTCTTCTCCAGAAAGTTTTCGCATGCTGAGCGTAATTATGATGTCGGCAATCGGGAGTTGTTGGCTATGAAGTGGGCATTTGAGGAGTGGCGACATTGGCTTGAGGGAGCTAAGCATCGTGTTGTGGTCTTGACCGATCATAAGAATCTGATTTACCTTGAGTCTGCCAAGCGGTTGAATCCTAGATAGGCTCGGTGGTCTTTGTTTTTCTCCCGTTTTGATTTTGTGGTCTCTTATCTTCCGGGATCTAAGAATGTGAAGGCTGATGCCATGTCTAGGAGTTTTTTGCCTGATTCTCCTGGAGTCCGTGAGCTGGCTGGTATTCTCAAGGAGGGGGTGATTCTTTCTGCTATCTCCCCTGATTTGCGGCGGGTGCTTCAGGAGTTTCAGGCTGATAGACCCAACCGCTGTCCTGTGGGGAAATTGTTTGTTCCTGATAGATGGACTAGTAAGGTGATTTCTGAGATTCATTGTTCGGTGTTGGCTGGTCATCCTGGGATCTTTGGTACCAGAGATTTGGTTGCCAGGTCCTTTTGGTGGCCTTCTTTGTCACGGGATGTGCGTTCCTTCGTGCAGTCCTGTGGGACCTGTGCCTGGGCTAAGCCCTGCTGTTCTCGTGCTAGTGGGTTGCTTTTGCCTTTGCCTATCCCTGAGAGGCCTATTTCCATGGATTTTATCTCTGATCTTCCTGTTTCTCAGAAGATGTCTGTCATCTGGGTGGTTTGTGACCGGTTTTCTAAAATGGTCCACTTGGTACCTTTGCCTAAGTTGCCTTTCTCCTCTGATTTGGTTCCTTTGTTTTTCCAGCATGTGGTTTGTTTGCATGGTATTCCGGAGAATATTGTGTCTGACAGAGCTACCCAGTTTGTTTCTAGGTTTTGGCGGTCCTTTTGTGTTAGAATGGGCATTAATTTGTCTTTTTCTTCGGCATTTCACGCTCAGACAAATGGACAGACGGAGCGAACCAATCAGACCTTGGAAACCTATTTGAGATGCTTTGTGTCTGCTGATCAGGATGATTGGGTTACCTTCTTGCCGTTGGCCGAGTTTGCCCTTAATAACCGGGCTAGTTCGGCTACTTTGGTTTCGCCTTTTTTTTGTAACTTCGATTTTCATCCTCGTTTTTCTTCAGGGCGGGTTGAGCCTTCGGACTGTCCTGGGGTAGATTCTGTGGTGGATAGGTTGCAGCGGATTTGGACTCATGTGGTGGACAATTTAACATTGTCTCAGGAAAAGGCTCAACGTTTTGCTAACCGCCGTCGGTGCGTTGGTCCCCGGCTTTGGGTTGGGGATTTGGTCTGGTTGTCTTCTCGTCATGTTCCTATGAAGGTCTCTTCCCCTAAGTTCAAGCCTCGTTTTATTGGTCCTTATAGGATTTCGGAAATTATCAATCCGGTGTCTTTTCGTTTTGCCCTTCCAGCTTCTTTTTCCATTCATAATGTGTTCCATAGATCTTTGTTGCGGAGATATGTGGTACCCATGGTTCCCTCTGTTGACCCTCCTGCTCCGGTGTTGGTTGAGGGGGAGCTGGAATATGTGGTGGAGAAGATTTTGGATTCTCGTCTTTCAAGGCGGAAACTTCAGTATCTGGTCAAGTGGAAGGGTTATGGCCAGGAGGATAACTCTTGGGTTGTTGCCTCCGATGTCCATGCTGCCGATTTGGTACGTGCTGTTCATTTGGCTTGTCCCGATCGGCCTGGGGGCTCTGGTGAGGGTTCAGTGACCCCTCCTCAAGGGGGGGGGTACTGTTGTGAATTCCGTTCTTGGGCTCCATCCTGTGGTCATGAATGGTATTTTTGGGAGTTCTGCTCTTGGGCTCCCTCTGGTGGTTTCAAGTGGAACTTAGCAGCTGCTTTCACTAATCGGTGCCCTGGCCTTGTTATTTAACTGGGCTTTAGGCTGTAGTTGATGCCAGCTGTCAATGTTTCTTCCTGTGGATTCAGTCCTTTCCTGGAAGTTCTCTGTTGGCCAGTCCATTTCAGCTTAAGATAAGTTCTGCTAGTTTTTGGGTGTTTCCCTGCTTATGACCTTCTGTTCAGTTTGTTATGTCTCTTTTGTCCAGCTTGTCATTATGAAGTATTCCGGCTAGTTGGAAGCTCTGGGGTCGCAGATTTGCTCCTCCACACCGTGAGTCGGTGTGGAGGTTATTTTTTGTAAACTCTGCGTGGACTTTTAGTTTTTATACTGACCGCACAGTAGCCTTTTCTATCTCTGTCTATTTAGATAGTATTGGCCTCCTTTGCTAAATCTAGTTTCATTTCTGAGTTTGTCATTTCCCTCTCCACTCACCGTCAATATTTGTGTGGGGCTATCTTTCTCAGGCTGTCACAGAGCCTGAGAACCTTCAGGAACTTCCTGGAGAACCAATTGACTTTGTTGCAGTATCCAAGCATGTGACCCTCGATCTCCAATGAGAGATCTTACCCTGGGCATGCTCAGAAGGAGAAAAGCAGGACTTAGTCCCAAAAGCACCTGCTCGCCGCTGCCTAGCACTGACTTCAATGGCAGAAGCTGGAAAAGCAGCAGTAACACTTTGTACAGAGTTAGACTGAGCGAGACACTGGGACCGATGTCTCCACTGAGCAGACTCCACTGTGGCAGGAGATGAATGGGAGACCGCAGTGGAGATGGCCCGAGATTCCCCCTGTGCAGAGGCGGGTACTCGACCCCTAACAGACACGGGGGTTGGAACCAAAGATCTCAAATTTGGACTCATCAGACCAAAGCACAGATTTCCACTGGTCTAATGTCCATTTCTTGTGTTCTTTAGCCCAAACAAGTCTCTTCTGCTTGTTGCCTGTCCTTAAGCAGTGGTTTCCTAGCAGCTATTTTACCATGAAGACCTGCTGCACAATGTCTCCTCTTAGCAGTTGTTGTAGAGATGTGTCTGCTGCTAGAACTCTGTGTGGCATTGACCTGGTCTCTAATCTGAGCTGCTGTTAACCTGCGATTTCTGAGGCTGATGACTCAGATAAACTTATCCTCAGAAGCAGAGGTGACTCTTGGTCTTCCTTTCCTGGGGCGGTCCTCATGTGAACCTGTTTCTTTGCAGCGCTTGATGGTTTTTGCCATTGCACTTGGGGACACTTTCAAAGTTTTCCCAATTTTTCGGACTGACTGACCTTCATTTCTTAAAGTAATGATGGCCACTCGTTTTTCTTTACTTAGCTGCTTTTTTTCTTGCCATAATACAAATTCTAACAGTCTATTCAGTAGGACTATCAGCTGTGTGTCCACCAGAATTCTGCATAACACAACTGATGGTCCCAACTCCATTTATAAGGCAAGAAATCCCACTTATTAAACCTGACAGGGCACACCTGTGAGGGGAAAACCATTCCCGGTGACTACCTCTTGAAGCTCATCAAGAGAATGCCAAGAGTGTGCAAAGCAGTCATCAAAGCAAAAGGTGGCTACTTTGAAGAACCTAGAGTATAAGACATAATTTCAGTTGTTTCACACTTTTTTGTTAAGTATATACTTCCACATGTGTTAATTTATAGTTTTGATGCCTTCAGTGTAAATGTACAATTTTCATAGTCATGAAAATACAGAAAAATCTTTAAATGAGGTGTATCCAAACTTTTGGTCTGTATATATAAATCATTTTCTCAATTTACAAATTGTGGCATACAAGCAGGGATGTCACATCTGCTTGATTATAAAAGTAATCGTCTTCCTATTACAGAAGTAAAAATAATCCAACCCAGATCTCAGTGACCATAATGATTATGTTTTCATAACCACAATCAATTACAACAATTACAATAATTGCAGGATTGCAGTTCTCCAGTATATAAGACACTTCTGTCTATATGCAACTGGCTATGTACGGACAGGTAAGGACTGGAGGACCATGGGTATTTTGATTAGAAAAGATACTGGCTTTGTTAGTCTGTTTTACAACTCTTTACATATACATACTGGATGACCGTATTCATGTACAGCGGGTGAAATAAGTATTGAACACATCACCAATAGGTATAGGTGCTACAGCAAGGTGCAGGAGCGCCGCTGATTCACACTGCAAACAAGGTCCACAGCCACAATAGGCGCCCTATACCACCACAACTGATTTTCTGGGATTATTAGCCCCTGGATACTACAGGGACATCCCTTCCCTTTTCTTGAGTTCTGCTTCCATACTATACCTGGATTCAGCAACCTATGAGTAAGACCCGGGAGGGGTCGAAACGTCAGTAATCTGTGTTGCATATCATTTTTCCAGTGCACATATGCTATCTGATTGATTTTGTGCATATTGAATAAATTGTTAATTTCAGAAAGATGTTCCACTAAGGGTGTGCGGTGAATCTTAGTCTACGGATATTGGACTTTTGGACTTTTGGTTCCTTACACCAGCACCCCGCATTATTACAGAGTAATGAAAAGTCAACTTTCTGAAATAATCAAAAATTGGGTTAAAGATATAGATATAAAAAAAGTCTGAAAAAATGTATCTTATATAAATTACATAATTAGATTACTTACTACTCAAATGTAAAAAAATAAATGCTTAGACACAAAACATTTAGAAATGTTTTATATTCTAAAAATTACAATTACATTATTATAATTGATATTCATTTATACACAAATCTATCTATAAGAACGTTATCATTACATGAAACTAATATATTGGGAAATGAAATTCAATTTAAAGATGTGTTTAATTAAAGTTCCCTTAATTACCTGTTAATTAATTACTTCTATTGATAACTTCCCTAATATAATGAATACACGTAAAGCGAATCTTTCACCAGGTTTTGCCACCTAATCTAAGAGCGGTGTGACATAGCGGCAGAGACCGGAAACTTTTGATATAATCACTGTTTTACCAGAGATTTTCAGGAGAGGAGAAGTAAACTTACCAGCATATAGTCATTCACATGAATTAGCTGTGTATAACCCACCACCCCTGATTGCAGCTTTCTGCCTATGCAGTGTACACAGAAAGCTATAAATCAGTTGTGTGGGTGGGGTTATACAGGGCTAAGCATTCAGAGAACTGGTAGTTCGGTAGCAGATAAAGCAGTAATTTTATCAAAACTACAGCTGGCAGCTCAGTACGTGACACATCATTTGGAATAATGATCTCTGTCCCTACTTCATGCTGCTTTCGGCTGGGGTAGCAAAGAACGTGGTGACAGATTCCCTTTAATGAACCATATCTTACGCTAACATATGAATAGTGGATCCAAAGGAGATCATGAAACATCTGATTTGTGCTAGAGAGTTGAACTTGTTTGGGAGAAATCAGGGGTTCAGAAAGGAAAATCTCATTTCCGGACCTGGCGGTAATACCCTAGGACTTGCCGTCTTCCCCTATTCTACTTTCTAATACTGATGTACGGTATAACGGCAAACGGTAATGTATTTTTCTCTTCACATAGCCACGTCAATAGAAAACTACTGTAATATGGTTCATATGCATATATCATTTATGAAGATTCTTCTGTTTCACCAAATGTCAGCGATTTACTCCATGGATCACATGTGTAGATTACCACCGATGTCAGACCAGGAGGGGATAACACAACCTGGAGATATCATGATCGGAGTTTCACTGCCTATTAACACTGAAAAGATCTATCAAAAGTTGACATTTGATGTCCGACCACCCAAGACTTCCTGTAGATTGTAAGTTGATCCTACTCTATGATATACAAAATATTGATGTAATAATAGGAACTTATACTAAATTCAGTAGAATTCCTACTTTCCATGTATGGAGGTATACTATGGAAGAACTTAGAATGCCTTCTTTTTTTCTTCGAGAACAGGTTTTTAGCTTTAAACTCAAGTTAATCATTGGTCATGAGCTTCAAGGTCTAAGCCAATAGAGTGAAGCGGTTGAAATATTGTAATGCTACAGGCATAATTATAAGACATTAGTAAGAAATGCTGCTGCTGAATAATTATAGGAAATGGTAAAGGAGAGAAGGATCTCCAAAATACATTGGTGGTTCTTGCTAGATGTTTCCATTCATTGGTGGTTCCATTCAAATGCTCTGCAAAGTTCTCGGAATTGTTTCCTATTTTTCTTTTGCATCTCCAATGTTTTGACAATTCTACAATTGTGGATCTTGTTTGCTTGTGAAATAAGTTACAACTAGTGATGAGTGAGTTTGCTTGTTACTCGAGATTTCCAACCATGCTCTGGTGATCTCCGAGTATTTTGGCATGCTCGGAAATTTAGTTTGTGTTTCCGCAGCTGCATGATTTGCGGCTGCTAGACAGCCTGAACACATGCAGGGATTTATTAATTCAGCCGATGGTGTTATCCCAAAATTTGTATATAGAGAACTCATATAGGATAAAATATAACTTTTACTCAATTATTTTAAAAGCCAAAAGCTCACAATAAAAAGTGCAAGGTGCATAATACAAACAAACATACAGACAACTGTGAAAATAGCGCTGTAGATCCTTATCAGAAATATATAGCCCTAGATCCCTGATATTTTATCGTATCCTGTTCAAAAATATTCAATAGGGTCCGACAGTGCAAAACCTCTATGGTTACTGATACCTTATAGCAGAGGTGTCAAACTGCATTCCTCGAGGGCCGCCAACAGGTCATGTTTTCAGAATTTCCTTGTATTGCACAGGTGATAATTTAATCACCTGCACAGAATGATTCCAGCACCTTGTGGAATGCTAAGGAAATCCTGAAAACATGACCCGTTGGCGGCCCTCGAGGAATGCAGTTTGACACCTCTGCCTTATAGCATAGGTGTGAAACACCACTTTCAATACCATAGCAGGTACCTTGGTACCTTAAACTCATAACACCACTAAAAGATTTTATAATCCCAGTACAACAGTAGAAACCATATACATTTGTACACTGCTGTCTGGGGTACAAAAATGAATTCATACTCGCCAAAATTACATAGTATTCAGTCTACCCGAGACTGTTCCATAATCTTATTAGGCCTACTCAAGAATCCATTAGTTGTGGCTGGTTTATGCAGAAATAATAAAGAACGATCTCACCCGCATCAAGCCATAATAAACCATTGTACTCAGTTATATTGGTGGCGGTGGATGTCCTCCCCTACTGTCCCGACGCATTTCGTTCCAAACTCCTCAGGGGATATCATTGGGGTTGCTTTAACATGCCCGTCCAGGCAACGCATATGGATGGCAGCGTTTCTAGCAAACCGGAGATCATCTTGTTGCTGGGCATGCATGAATTGGCCAAATTATGTGCTAAGTATCTCCATTTTTTCTTATTATCTAGAGCAGTAATGCTATTCATATTTCAGATTTACATGTTTCAGCACCACAGATTGCAATTTTATTTGTTTGACATCCACAGAAAGGTCTTTTTAAATATTGGGATATTCATTGAGTTCCTGAATAACTCTGTCCCGAATGTCCTGCATAGCTGAATACTCCTTGAAGCTCAGCCCAGTGTTCCGAGTCTTCTCTCATTGTGGATAATGATGAATACACCCTTGTTGGACTGGGGCACTGGCATTTTTATTTTGTACCATTCTGTATTATTTTGCTGTTGATTCGGCACTAGATGACTGTTATAGATGGCATCACAAATAGTATTACCCAATAATAGCTAGCCCTGACAAAAACACCATAACAGACTATTATATCAGAAAACATGCCACTAAAGCTGTGGCGATCTAAAAGGTTGTGGGCAAAATAAAACAGGATTGAAGTATAAAATAAAAAAAGTATCTTCCTTAATTCTCCTTCTTTTTCTGCTTTTTGAAGATTCAGCCTGGAATATTATCACCGATTTCAGACATTCCTGTTCACCATTGAGGAAATCAACAAAGACCCAAATATTCTGCCGAATATGACAGTAGGATTCCAAATGTATGAAACATGTAACATACCTCACTATGAATTACAAGGGGCTTTACAGTTCCTGACTGACTCTAGTACAACTATCGCCAACAATGAGTGTAATTCTAGACCTATGTTCTCTGCTGTCATTGGGGCCACAGTTTCCGCCAATTCAATAATCTTAGCTCATGTTTTGGGGACCTTCAGATATCCACAGGTAAGAAACTTTTAGAAACCAGCTTTAAAAGGTAGGACATGATGGCGCATAAAGTGGTCTAAAATACTGAGACAACTTCCAAGTTTTAAAATGAAGAAGACACAGAGCTCTAAATAGCTTTCCATCTCCTTCTGATTTTTTTTCCTAGAGTAGGAAGTCTACTCCCACTTAGAAACCAAGCCCCATACACTTGAGTTGTAGTTCTTTGCTCTGCCTCTCAGTAGTAGACTCATACATTGAGCAGCATAGGTCTGCCCATATTTGCAGAGAGACACAAGGCTTTAAGGCTAACCACCATAAAAAGCCTGCTATTGAAACTAATTACAGTCTTTGTCCAGTCTAGTGATATTGATGACATCTCCCATGGGTACTTCATCAATATCAAAACAGTGGACAACCGACACTCTCACCAATCAGCTGATTTTACCTCCAATAAAGATCAGCTATAAACAGTTAGTAGACCTGGAAAATGGAAAATCAGCACTCAGGTCATTGTGCATGGCCACTGGTGAGACATCAGTTACTATTTATTTAATCTGAAAACAGCTGATCGATGGGAGTGGCCATTGCAGGATTCCAACTGATCATCATCATGGGTCATCATCCTCGTAAGGCCAGGTGACACTTTTAATTTTCTTTACTAGCTGCAAGTTACATTGGTATATGCCTTGCCAGGGCCAGATACAGGCTGACATGCTCCCTTTGATGATAGGGTTATGGTAGGCGCCTTATTGACACACCTTCTTTCATCTATCATAAATACTGCACAGAATTAGTTGTAGTTTTCTAAGGTTTTCTGTTGGTGTGCATGGTCTTAATATCTACACATTTTTTGCTTTTTTTCATTGTCATTTCACAGAAGCCTTAGCATCTTTATTTTTTGTAAACTTAGCAGTATGGGTGCTTATTTTTTGAGGAAACAGTGAAATTTGTCAGTGGCACCAAGTTGAGGTACACACAACCTAAAACCAAACTTTTAAAAACTCTTTATGGTAAGAAAGTCAAAATTACCAAATTCTCTTAGGGTATGTTCCCACGGACAGCAAACACTGTGGTTGGATGCTGCTTACATCTGCAGTGCCAACCCGCAGCGACCAGATGTTACAGCATAGAGGATGGGATTTCAAGAACTCCCATGTCCACTATGCGTGCACGGACATTTCCAGCTTCCCTGCGGTGACTGACATGCGACGCGTATTTTGAGACTGCAGCATGTCTATTTATCTTGCGGAGACGCTCAGATACAACATTTTAAAAAGTGCACCCCCTAAAATAATTAAAAACTGCTGTCAGGAAATTTGTTAACCCTTCAAGTGCTAAACAGGAATCAATTCAAAGTGGAATGAAAAAAAGAAAAAATAGCAATTTTTACGCTAAAATGTTGCATCAGCCCCCATTTTGACAGTTTTGCAAAGAATATCATGAAAGAACAAAGTCTATAATTTGTTAACCAGTTGAGTCCGTAGATACCAAACATGTGGCCAAAAGCCTCTGTTGAACAAGTGGCAGGGCTCGGAAAAAAAGCACCATTTCAATTTTGGAACCCAAAATTGGCTGAAAAAGACTGAGGATGTCATGTCATATTTGCAGGGCCCTTAAGGTGTCTAAACAGCAGAAACGTGACAACTGACCATATTTTGGAATCTATACCCCTAAAGAATTTTATTCAGAGGCGTAGTGAGCATTTTCAATTTACGGGTGCTACATCGAATTTGATTACAGTTGGTCGTCATATTGAAAAATGTCACTTTAAAAAAAAAAAAGTTGCTTTAGCACCAAATTTTTCACTTTTGAAAGTAGTAACTGTTGTGAACTCTGTTTTTGGGCTCCCTCTAGTGGTCACAAGCGGTACTGTGTAGTGTTGTCTTTCTGCAGGTTGGTAGCATCAGCTGGTTCGTTATCCTTGTTTGGTTTCCTATTTAGCTCACCTGGATACTCAGTTCCTTGCCTGCTCTCAATGTATTCAGTGCTCTTCAGATTCCTTGTGACTATCTTGCTCCCAGTCTCTCCAAGACAAGCTAAGTTTTTGTTTGATCATTTTTTGATTACCAGCATTCATTATGTTTTTAGTCCAGCTCGCTAAAATGTGATTTCCTCGCTTGCTGGTTGCTCTAGGGGACTGAGTTTCTCCCCCCACACCGTTAGTTGGTGCGGGGGTTCTTGAAATCTCAGTGTGGATATTTTGTAAGGGTTTTTTACTGACCGCACAGACCCCTTTACTATTTTCTGCTATCTAGTATTAGTGGGCCTCATTTGCTGAATCTGTTTTCACCCCTGTGTATGTGCCTTCCTCTTACCTCACCGTTATTATATGTTGGGGGCTTCTATATCTTTGGGGATTATTTCTCTGGAGGCAAGAGAGGTCTTTCTTTCTCTCTAGGGGTAGTTAGTTCCTCAGGCTGGCTCGAGACGTCTAGGATTTTTAGGCACATTCACCGGCTACTTCTAGTGTGTTTGGATAGGTTCAGATTTGCGGTTAGTCCAGTTTGCCACCTCCCTAGAGCTTGTCCTATGTATGTTACTTAGCTGGAGTAATTTGTGATCCTCAACCACTAAGGATCATAACAGTAGAGCAGGCCGCAAAAGTGTTTAATGCATCGCAGAAGTGGGATAAAAAGAAGACCTGAGTACATTTTTTTTCTCCTCCCGCTTTTCCTTTGCTGCAGTCTGTTTAGCTTCTTTCATCCCCTTAAACTCTGGGTGGTTTTGAGCTCAGCTGCAGACATGAATGTTCAGACTCTGACTTCTAGTGTGGATCATCTGACTGCACGGGTGCAAAGTATTCAGGATTTCGTTATTCATAGCCCTATGTCAGAACCAAAGATACCCATTCCTGAGTTGTTTTCTGGTGATAGATCTACTGTAGGTTTCAAAACTTTAAGAATAATTGTAGGTTATTTCTATCTCTGAGACCTCGTTCCTCTGGTGATTCCGCTCAGCAAGTTAAAATTGTTATCTCCTTGTTGCGTGGCGACCCTCAAGATTGGGCTTTCTCTCTGGCGCCAGGAGATCCTGCATTGCTTAATGTAGATGCATTTTTTCTGGCTCTTGGACTGCTTTATGAGGAACCTAATCTTGAGAATCAGGCAGAAAAAGCGTTGCTGGCTATCTCTCAAGGTCAGGATGAAGCAGAGGTGTATTGTCAAAAATTTCGGAAATGGTCGGTGCTTACTCAATGGAATGAGTGTGCCCTGGCTGCAAATTTCAGAGAAGGTCTTTCTGAGGCCGTTAAGAATGTTATGGTGGGGTTTCCCACCCCTACAAGTCTGAGTGATTCTATGGCTTTAGCCATTCAGGTTGATTGGCATTTGCGGGAGCGCAAATCTGCTCATCCTTTGGCGGTATTTTCTGAACAGAGACCTGAGTCTATGCAATGTGACCGAACTCTGACCAGAATTGAGCGACAAAGTCATAGACGTCAAAATGGGTTGTGCTTTTACTGTGGTGATTCTACTCATGTTATCTCAGCATGCTCTAAACGCTTAAAAAAAAAATCGCTAAACCTGTCACCATTGGTACTATGCAGCCTAAATTTATTTTGTCTGTTACTTTGATTTGTTCTTTGTCATCCTACCCGGTTATGGCTTTTGTGGATTCGGGTGCTGCCCTGAATCTGATGGATTTGTCGTTTGCCAGGCGCTGTGGTTTTGTCCTGGAGCCTTTGGAATTTCCTATTCCTCTGAGGGGAATTGATGCTACGCCATTGGCTGAGAATAAGCCTCAGTATTGGACGCAAATGACCATGTGCATGACTCCCGTACATCAGGAGGTGATTCGCTTTCTTGTTCTGCATAATTTGCATGATGTTGTCGTTTTGGGTCTGCCATGGCTGCAGGCTCATAATCCAGTTTTAGATTGGAAAGCTATGTCTGTGTCAAGTTGGGGTTGTCAGGGAATTCATGGCGATGCTCCGTTGGTGTCTATTGCTTCTTCCACTCCTTCTGAGGTCCCTGAGTTTTTGTCTGACTACCAGGATGTATTTGATGAACCCAGGTCCAGTGCCCTGCCCCCTCATAGGGATTGTGACTGTGCTATAAATTTAATTCCTGGTAGTAAATTCCCTAAGGGACGACTTTTTAATCTGTCTATACCAGAGCATGCCGCGATGCGGAGTTATATAAAGGAGTCTTTGGAGAAGGGACATATTCGCCCATCCTCTTCCCCTCTTGGTGCAGGATTTTTTTTTGTGGCCAAGAAGGACGGTTCTTTGAGACCTTGTATAGATTATCGTCTTCTGAATAAAATCACAGTCAAGTTTCAGTATCCTTTGCCACTATTGTCTGACTTGTTTGCTCGGATTAAGGGTGCCAGTTGGTTCACCAAGATAGATCTCCGTGGTGCGTATAACCTTGTGCGCATTAAGCAGGGAGATGAATGGAAAACAGCATTTAATACGCCTGAAGAACATTTTGAGTACTTGGTGATGCCTTTTGGACTCTCTAATGCTCCTTCTGTGTTTCAGTCTTTCATGCATGACATCTTCCGAGAATATCTGGATAAATTTATGATTGTTTATCTGGATAACATTTTGGTCTTTTCTGATGATTGGGAGTCCCATGTGAAGCAGGTCAGGATGGTGTTTCAGGTCCTGCGTACTAATGCTTTATTTGTGAAGGGCTCAAAATGCCTCTTCGGAGTATAGAAGGTCTCCTTTTTGGGTTTTATTTTTTCTCCTTCTACTGTGGAGATGGACCCAGTCAAGGTCCAGGCTATTCATGACTGGACTCAGCCCACGTCTTTTAAGAGTCTTCAGAAGTTCTTGGGTTTTGCTAATTTTTACCGTCATTTCATCGCTAATTTTTCTAGCGTGGTTAAACCTTTGACGGATTTGACCAAGAAGGGTTCTGATGTGACTAATTGGTCTCCTGCGGCCGTGGAGGCCTTTCGGGAGCTGAAGCACCGGTTTTCTTCAGCTCCAGTCTTATGTCAGCCAGATGTCTCTCTCCCCTTCCAGGTCGAGGTTGATGCTTCTGAGATTGGAGCAGGGGCTGTTTTGTCGCAGAGAAGCTCTGATGGCTCTGTGATGAAACCATGTGCTTTCTTTTCAAGAAAGTTTTCGCCTGCCGAGCGGAATTATGATGTTGGTAATCGGGAGTTGTTGGCTATGAAGTGGGCATTTGAGGAGTGGCGACATTGGCTTGAAGGAGCTAGACATCGTGTGGTGGTCTTGACTGATCACAAAAATCTGATTTACCTTGAATCTGCCAAGCGCCTGAATCCTAGACACGCTCGTTGGTCGTTGTTTTTCTCTCGTTTCAACTTTGTGGTCTCATATCTGCCTGGTTCGAAGAACGTGAAAGCTGATGCACTTTCTAGGAGTTTTGTGCCTGACTCTCCGGGAGTTTCTGAGCTGGCTGGTATTCTCAGAGAGGGAGTGATTTTGTCTGCCATTTCCCCAGATTTGCGACGAGTGCTGCAGAAATTTCAGGCGGATAGACCTGACCGTTGTCCACCAGAGAGACTGTTTGTCCCGGATAGATGGACCAGCAGAGTTATTTCCGAGGTTCATTCTTCGGTGTTGGCGGGTCATCCTGGGATTTTTGGTACCAGAGATTTGGTGGCTAGGTCCTTCTGGTGGCCTTCCTTGTCGCGGGATGTGCGTTCCTTTGTGCAGTCTTGTGGGATTTGTGCTCGGGCTAAGCCTTGCTGTTCTCGTGCCAGCGGTTTGCTTTTGCCTTTGCCTATTCCGAAAAGGCCTTGGACGCACATTTCCATGGATTTTATTTTGGATCTTCCGGTATCTCAGAAAATGTCTGTCATCTGGGTGGTGTGTGATCGTTTTTCCAAGATGGTCCATTTGGTGCCCTTGCCTAAGTTGCCTTCTTCCTCCGATTTGGTTCCTCTATGTTTTCAGAATGTGGTTCGCTTGCACGGCATTCCTGAAAATATTGTGTCTGATAGAGGATCCCAGTTTGTGTCCAGGTTTTGGCGGACTTTTTGTGCTAAGATGGGCATTGATTTGTCTTTTTCGTCGGCCTTCCATCCTCAGACTAATGGCCAAACCAAGCGAACTAATCAGACGTTGGAAACTTATTTGAGATGTTTTGTTTCTGCTGATCAGGATGATTGGGTGACTTTTTTGCCATTGGCCGAGTTTGCCCTTAATAATCGGGCTAGTTCTGCTACTTTGGTTTCGCCTTTTTTCTGCAATTCTGGTTTCCATCCTTGTTTTTCCTCGGGTCAGGTTGAGCCTTCTGACTGTCCTGGGGTGGATTCTGTGGTGGATAGGTTGCAGCAGATTTGGAACCATGTGGTGGACAATTTGAGGTTGTCACAAGAGAAGGCTCAGCGCTTTGCCAACCGCCGCCGCGGTGTGGGTCCCCGACTTCGTGTTGGGGATTTGGTGTGGCTGTCTTCTCGGTATGTTCCTATGAAGGTCTCCTCTCCTAAATTCAAGCCTCGCTTCATCGGTCCTTATAAGATCTTGGAAATCCTTAAACCGGTGTCTTTTCATTTGGATCTCCCAGCATCGTTTGCTATTCATAATGTGTTCCATAGGTCTTTGTTGCGGAGGTATGTGGTACCTGTGGTTCCTTCTGTTGAGCCTCCTGCTCCAGTGCTGGTCGAGGGCGAATTGGAGTACGTGGTGGAGAAGATTTTGGATTCTCGTATCTCTAGACGGAGGCTTCAGTATTTGGTGAAGTGGAAGGGCTATGGTCAGGAGGATAATTCCTGGGTTGTCGCCTCTGATGTTCATGTGGCCGATTTGGTTCGTGCCTTCCACGCGGCTCGTCCTGATCGCCCTGGGGGTCTTGATGAGGGTTCGGTGACACCTCCTCAAGGGTGGGTTACTGTTGTGAACTCTGTTTTTGGGCTCCCTCTAGTGGTCACAAGCGGTACTGTGTAGTGTTGTCTTTCTGCAGGTTGGCAGCATCAGCTGGTTCGTTATCCTTGGTTGGTTTCCTATTTAGCTCACCTGGATACTCAGTTCCTTGCCTGCTCTCAATGTATTCAGTGCTCTTCAGATTCCTTGTGATTACCTTGCTCCCAGTCTCTCCAAGACAAGCTAAGTTTTTGTTTGATCATTTTTTGATTACCAGCATTCATTATGTTTTTAGTCCAGCTCGCTAAAATGTGATTTCCTCACTTGCTGGTTGCTCTAGGGGACTGAGTTTCTCCCCCCACACCGTTAGTTGGTGCGGGGGTTCTTGAAATCTCAGTGTGGATATTTTGTAAGGGTTTTTTACTGACCGCACAGACCCCTTTACTATTTTCTGCTATCTAGTATTAGTGGGCCTCATTTGCTGAATCTGTTTTCACCCCTGTGTATGTGCCTTCCTCTTACCTCACCGTTATTATATGTTGGGGGCTTCTATATCTTTGGGGATTATTTCTCTGGAGGCAAGAGAGGTCTTTCTTTCTCTCTAGGGGTAGTTAGTTCCTCAGGCTGGCTCGAGACGTCTAGGATTTTTAGGCACATTCACCGGCTACTTCTAGTGTGTTTGGATAGGTTCAGATTTGCGGTCAGTCCAGTTTGCCACCTCCCTAGAGCTTGTCCTATCTTTGTTACTTAGCTGGAGTAATTTGTGATCCTCAACCACTAAGGATCATAACAAGTAACACAAAAAAGTGGACTATACAGTTTATCAAATTGTTTCTGAGCGCAGTAATACCTGACATGTAGTCAAAAAGTTTTCTTTAGACAACTAGCAGGACTCGGTATGGAAAGAGCACCAGTTGGTATTTGGAGTGTAAATTTGGCTGGAATAGATTGTGGATGTCATGTCTAGCTTGCACAACTTACCCCATTTTGGATACTAGACCCATCAAGGATTTCAACTAAGGGTGTGCTGAGTGGTGTGTTAATGTTTTTTTTGTACCCATAGGCGCTTTAAAGAACTATTTTGAATGTGGATGTGAAAATTACGATTTTTCCAATAATTTTTTTTTTGACCCAAGGGTTGACATTTTCACAATGGATTATTGGAGAAAATAGACTCCTATAATTTGTTGCATAGTTCCTTCTGAACGCCATGATACCCTATACGTGGTCAAAACCTGCTGTTTGGCTGCATGTCAGGTCTCAGAAAGAATAGAGCGCTATTTGATGCTTGGAACATAAATTAGTTTGAAACATTTGTGAATGCCACGTTGCATTTACAGAGCCCTTGACATGGCAAAACAGCAGAAACTCCCACAATTGACCCCATTTTGGAATCTAGACCTCTCAAGGAATTCATCTAGGGTTGTACTGAGTATTTTCAACCTACAGGTGAGTCAAGAAACTTTATAACTTTTAGATGTGAAAATTGCATTTTTATCACTAAAATACTCTTTCAGCACCAAATTTATCATTTACATGAGGGGTAATAGGAGAATATGGACCACTTAATTTGTTATGCAGCTTTGGTCAAACACAGTGATACTCCATATTTAGTAAAAAATGAACGTTTGGACAAAAGGCAAAACTTGGAAAGCAAAGAGAGCTATTTAACTTTTGAAATGCAAATTTAGACTCCATGTTCAATTTGCAGAAACCCTGAGGTGCCAAAAAAGCAGAAAAACCCACAAGTAAGCACATTTGGCAAGCTATACCCCATAAGGAAGTAATCTGCTGTTGTGGTGGGCATTTTTAAGCCACAAACTACATCATCAAATTTTATAAGATTTGGCCTAGAAAATTAAGAACTTTGGGGGTTTTCTACTAATATTTTACTTTAACCTCAAAGTTTTAATTCACACAAGGGGAAACGGAAGAAAATGGACAGGACAACTTGTTTAGCAATTTTTTGTGAACATAGCAATACCACATACAGTGCCTTGCGAAAGTATTCGGCCCCCTTGAACTTTTCAACCTTTTCCCACATATCATGTTTCAAACATAAAGATACCAAATGTAAATTTTTGGTGAAGAATCAACAAAAAGTGGAACACAATAGTGAAGTTGAACAAAATTTATGGTAATTTTAAATTTTTGTGGAAATTCAAAAACTGAAAAGTGGGGCGTGCAATATTATTCGATCCCTTTAACTTAATACTTTGCTGTGTCACCTTTTGCTGCGATTACAGCTGCAGTCCCTTGGGGTATGCCTCTATCAGTTTTGTACATCGAGATACTGAAATTCTTGCCCATTCTTCCTTGGCAAATAGCTCGAGCTCAGTGAGGTTTGATGGAGATCGTTTGTGAACAGCAGTTTTCAGCTCTTTCCACAGATTTTCGATTGGATTGATGTCTGAACTTTGACTTGGCCATTCTAACACCTGGATACGTTTATTTGTGAACCATTCCATTGTAGATTTTGCTTTATGTTTGGGATCATTGTCTTGTTGGAAGACAAATCTCTGTCCCAGTCTCAGGTCTTTTGCAGACTCCAACAGGTTTCCTTCCAGAATGGTCCTGTATTTGGCTCCATCCATCTTCCCATCAATTTTAACCATCTTCCCTGTCCCTGCTGAAGAAAAGCAGGCCCAAACTATGATGCTGCCACCACCATGTTTAATATTGGGGATGGTGTGTTCAGGGTGATGAGTTGTGTTGCCTTTACGCAAACATATCGTTTGGCATTGTTGCCAAAATGTTTGATTTTGGTTTCATCTGACCAGAGCACTTTCTTCCACATGTTTGGTGTATCTCCCAGGTGACTTGTTGCTAACTTTAAACAACACTTTTTACGGATATCTTTGAGAAATGGCTTTCTTCTTGCCACTCTTCCATAAAGGCCAGATTTGTGCAGTGTACGACTGATTGTTGTCCTATGGACAGACTGTCCCACCTCAGCTGTAGATCTCTGCAGGTCATCCAGAGTGATCATGGACCTCTTGCCTGCATCTCTGATCAGTCTTCTCCTTGTTTGAGATGAAAGTTTAGAGGAATGGCCAGGTCTTGGTAGATTTGCAGTGGTATGATACTCCTTCCATTTCAATATGATCACTTGCACAGTGCTCCTTGGGATGTTTAAAGTTTTGGAAATCATTTTGTATCCAAATCCGGCTTGGGATCTGACTGAATAAGTTTAGGTATATAGGTTCAATGACAATTAGGTTACTAACATATGATATATCACAAAATTCAGAAACACAAGGTCTACTATATAATCAAGTGTCCATAAAGGCTGATATATGAGTTACTAATGCTTAGGCAAAAAAAATCAAAGGTTTAAAACGTTATGCAACTGGTATACACTGCGGAGGAATGAATAGGCCCTACCACAGTAGAATTCCACATGAACATGCGCAAAACATGGGAAGAGTGCATGGACATTGGGTATCCGGAAATAATGCCTCAAATTCAATAAAATACATAAGCCCTGCTTATAATTAGCTCCCAGAGTAGTAAGTGCTGTAGAGGTATTGGATTATCATATTACATAAATGCAACATAGCAAATAAAAAGATACAGTACCTGAATGTAATCAATTAACATAGCCACAGGAAAGCTTGAGTGGATGGATTGGGCGTCCCCCTCACCCTGACGTACGTTTCGTCCTTAGCTTCTTCCGGGAGACACCCATGGTGTTATATATTAATCTATAATCTTTTCAAATTACCAAAAAAATAATTAGTTTCAGAATAAAAGGAATTTGTGCTCTGTCATGTTAACACTAAGTAAGAAGACATTTTTAGAGATTTCCAAATACAGTGTTTGCAAAAGAAGTGCTGCAAATTAAATAAAATCATTATGAGAGGGGATTGGTCTTTCCATTACAACATGTCCATGTGTTACAGGGACAACCTTGTGATTGTATGGAAACTGTGTGATGTTTTATTTTTCCTGCAGTGGTGCTCCAGAAAATTGGGTTCTTGCTCATGGGTTCCATCAAAGAAAACATCTAAATAGAACACCTAATAAGAAATGTAGAATCTTAGAACCTTTTAGCTAAATATTTTCTTTACAACTCTATAATCTACCAATCCAATGTACATTATTCAAATTTATATCTCATTATGTTACATTTTGCATTTTCTTTCCAGATCAGTCCATTTTCCAGTGTTTCCCTTTTAAGTAACAGAAAAATGTTTCCATCCTTCTTCAGGACTTTTCCGAGTGACATTGTCCAGTCTAAAGGAATGGCTCAGCTTATTTTCAGATTTGGCTGGACCTGGATTGGTCTTTTGGCTCTCGATAATGATTACGGCCTACAAGGAATTCAGCCAATAAAAGAAGAAATAATAAAAGCTGGAGCATGTGTGGCCTTTATGGAATATATTAGCCTTGGTCAACCCGATCGCAATGCTCCACATATAGCGAAAGTCATGAAAGAGTCCAGTGCTACAATTATAGTTGTTTTTGCTACTGACATTGAATTTATTCCTATTTTGAATGAATTGTTGAAGCAAAATGTCACAGGAAAGTTGTTTATTGGGAATGCTGGTTGGTCAAGGTCACTGTTATTGTCCATAAGTAAATATTTCCAGTTACTATCCGGTAGTCTCAGTTTAGCCAGCAATGATTACATTGTACCAGGTTTAAGCCAATTCCTGGACAAAATCCATCCTTCTACGTCTACAACACCAAAGTGGACCAAGATGATGTGGGAGATGGTTTTCAACTGCCAAATTCTTCCTGAGAATCAAACTGTTTCTTTGGGGAACCCAGTGAAGGTTTGTAGTGGATTAGAACGTATAGAAGATATCAAGAACAATGCCATCTATACCTCCAGCCTTAAAATGACTTACGTAATGTTTGTTGCTGTCCATGTCTTGGTGAAAGCTTTAGATGATCTGAAAACCTGCAAAATTGGGGAAGGGCCATTTTCTAAAAGAACATGTGCGAACATTTGGAACTTCAAACCATGGCAGGTAATTATACATATGCTGGGTTAAAAAAAGTTACTGTATATATAGATATTTGTAAAACATGAATAATGTGCTGCATCAGCTGACGCGTTTCTGAAACTTTGCATTATTTGACTGCGTTTATTTACTCCCATCAAAGACATAAACAGGGGCACTTGAAAGTTTAACACTAGAATTTTTGATATTTCTGCATATATTTGACCTTAAGCTATATAAGATTATCAAACAAGTCATAAAAGTAGATAAAAAAGAACCAAATTAAAGAAATGAGTCAAAAATATTAGACTTTTGTCTTTGTTTTTATTGTGAAAAACAAGGATAGATAAATGTAGGATCATTTGTCTGTTAGTGACAACAATATGTGAAAACAGATGCAGGTCAATTCTTTAAGACAACATGCTGTTGACATTTATTGCATGACTTTTCGATATACCATTTTTTTTATCAGCCTTAGGCTCAATCTTGAACCATGATGACTTGATGGATGAATGATCTTTAGGAACATCAACCTTATGGAAGCCTAAATAGGACCACTAGGGTCTCCTCCTCAATTTATTTTTATTAGTTTCAAGCCATTGGGTTGCTGCTCCTTCTCTTTGTCTTGTTTCTTCTATTATTCCTATCATGATGTCCTTCTCCAGTGGTTTATCTTTTTGTATGACGTTTAGAAAAGTCGTGGCTTGGCGAGCCTTCATTTGAGTGACATTTCTGGCTTGATATCATAAGCATATTGTATAAGCAAACGCATCATGTTCTCAAGACAGATGCAGGTCAAATCTTTAGGACCACATCTTCTTGACATTAATCGCAAACCTTTTGGATGTCATATTGATGTAAATTTCATTTCTTACTTAGAAATATGTATCACACAGACATTTATCAACATGATTTGCTTTTATATAGAGAACATTCTGGGAAATGTTCATGTTCTCCACGAAGCTCCTGACAAGTAACTCAAGTACCATTGTCAGTGTTTATAACAAGTATGATTGTTAGAATAGAATGATTTTATTGAAACTTATTAAACATTTCCCAATTTAGCTCATGTACTATATGCGGAGGGTCAGAGTTAACATTAATTTGAAGAACGAAAAATATTTTGATGAGAATGGTGATCCTCCTGGACTCTACGCTGTTGCTAACTGGCATCTGGAGGCAAATGGGACCCTGGCACAAGTGAAGATTGGCATCTATAATAATACAGCCCCACCTCCTGAAGATCTGACTATGAACAGAAGTTTGATTGTTTGGAATCTGGGAAGTCAACAGGTGGGTGCAAATACAATGAATAATAATTACAAGAGCTGAATGTGAGTGATTATAGGGATGTGATTGAGTGTTAGGCCGGGATCACACATGCGAGAAATACGGCCGAGTCTCGCATGTTAATATACGGCATTGCCGCCGTCACTCAGGAGCGGAGTGTGCGACTCCATGTATTGCTATGCGGCCGCACGCTCCTCTCCTGAGAGCCGGCGACAGTGCCGGGTATTAACATGCGAGACTCAGCCGTGTTTATCGCATGTGTGATCCTGGCCTTAGTCTATGTTGTTCTCATTGAGTTCTTTTCAGGAGTTCAAAGACCACAAACTTTCAAACATAAAGACCTTCAAACTATCCTTTTTTGGGAGGTTGTAAAAGAGTTTTTCTGCTCTTGAAGTAAAGTATGGGCTTTGTTGAACTGGAGTTTTTATAGTTGATTTTGGACCAGAAACTGATACTCTTAGATGCCAGCTCAGTTTCCAGATGCCAAATCATTAAAAAAGCATTGAAGTGGCTCTGTCAGCGGCTTTGCAATGGTTTTTAAAGTGATTTTTTAACTATATTTTTTACAAAGAAAGTCGGGGATGCCACTTGGAGAATGAACGTGTTACTTATTTTATCCGCTTCACAGTTTCCAAAACCTTATGTGGTTAAAAGAAGTAACAAAGGACTGAACAGAACAGCAAGTGTTTTTTCTATAGATATGGATATGTGCATTCTTTTGCACATTTTTAGTTAGGTTTTCAGGCAGATTTTTTGGTGGAAACCACCTAAAAAAGATGTTGTTTTCACATACTGTATCCACTGTGTGGAAACTGTCTAAAGCTTCCGCTAAATATCAAAGCTCCTCAAAAACTTTGAGATTCCTTGCTGTAGATCTGTGCACATGGTGTTTTCTTTAAAGTAGATACTGCCAGGAATCCTCATGAAAACCCACTGCAAAACAACTGGAAAAAATGTACGTAATGCACAACAATGTTACAATGACAGCTGTTCCGATATATGACACTTCTATTACCGCTTCAGGGTTCAGAAACAAACGCAAAGGAAACCTGCAGAGCCATGTCAGAAAAGAAGTTACCAGATTTTTCCTAAAGTGACTTTGTCAAATAAAATTCTGGCAGCTCTGCCATCGGATGAAATATGTTGTGTGTAGTGATGAGCGAGTATACTTGTTGCTCGAGTTTTCCCGAGCACGCTCGGGTGATCTCCGAGTAATTGTAACTGCTCGGAGATTTAGTTTTTGTCACCTCAGCTGATTGATTTACAGCTGCTAGACAGGCTGAACACATGTGGGAATTCCCTAGCAACCAGGCAACCCCCACATGTATTCAAGCTGTCTAGTGTTAGGGGTCGACTTCCCGCTTCTGCTCAAGGGGAATCTCGGGCCATCTCCGCTGCGGTCTCCCATTCTTCTCCTGCTGCAGTGGAGCCTGCTCAGCGGAGATATCGGTCCCAGCGTCTCGCTCAGTCTGACTCTGTGCAAAGGGTTACTGCAGCCTATCCAGCTTCTGCCATTGTAGCCAGTACTGGGCAGCGGCGAGCAGACGTTTTTGGGACTAAGTCCTACTTTCCCCTTCTGAGCATGCCCAGGGTAAGATCTCTCATTGGAGATCAAGGGTCACATGCTCAGATACTGCAGCAAATCCCATTGGTCCTCTAGGAAGGTCCTGAAGGTGCTTAACTTCTGTGGCAGCCACCCATTGGTCCTTCTGGGAAAGTCCTGTACTTGCTGCAGCTATAAAAGTTTTGCATGATCACACGGCCATGCGCTAGTGTACATTTGAAAACATGTGTGTGTTGAGTGCAAGTCGTTCTTTAAACATCCCCTCCCTTGTGTATGACTGCTCGCAAAAGGTGGATGTCTGCTATCTAGTGCCCGACTAAGCTATCAACATAAAACATACTATACAGCGTCTATTGCTGTGACCGCCAGTGCAGCGCCGTGCTTTATTAGAGCACTTATCTAACCCAAGTCTGGGTGGTTGTTGGCATCCGCCAGTGCGGCACTGCTCGCACTCTTGTGCTTAAATTTACTATTATTTGTTATAGTCTGACACCCAGTGCCGGTGTCGAGCACAAGTAGTCTAGACGAACTCTATTCCCAAGTCTTGGGATCGAGTTCTGTGATTCCTTGCTTGCGCTCTTTGTGCGGTACCGCGACCCTGTGATGTAACAGAGTTCGCTTCCACCGCCATATAGTGCCGCCATTTGCCAGCAGCAGGTTCTCTTCTGCACGGTGGACCCTGGGCTGCAAACGCACCAAATATCATCTCACTATTTACTCGGTGCGTCCCGCCAGTCCTAACATCTAGTAGCCGTAAATCATTCAGCCGAGGTGACAAAGACTAAATCTCTGAGCAGTTACAAATACTCGGAGACCACCCGAGCGTGCTCGGGAAAACTCGAGCAACGAGTAGACTCGCTCATCACTAGTTGTGTGCACACAGAATGGTTCTCCTCCAAAAACATTGCTTGCATATAACCATAAAGCGATTTTGGGCTATGTGCTCAGGATGCCTTTTAAGTACCCGCACAGCCATTGAATTTTGCCAGAGAAAACTGCTTTATTTTCTCAAAGGGGATTCGCTAGCTGTCCTGTCGGCATTCTTGTAGCCAATTGATAGTTGGTAAATTTTGCTCTAAACTGTCAAATATAGAGAGGGTGTCACTTCTTTTAACCACCGGTGGTTTTACTGTTGTTTTTGTAGCATCTTTTTACTATATCTTTTATTATAGAGCACGGGCGGCTTCTAAACAAAGTCACCTGAATAATGAACATGCTATAAACCTTTTCATGGCTTTAAAACACTGAAACCATTACTGTATAAGATGTAACATAAGATGTAACACGTGCACAGCAATGAAGTTTTCACATTGCTGTGCATAATGTTTATTTTATGAGGTGCTATTACCGTGCTTTTTAAGGCAGATTCTGGGTGCATACCCTCGAGAGTTTTAAAGGAATTCTTTTTCTTCTTAAGATCTTTTTAGCCGTTTTTTTCATTGTACTGTACGCAAATTAGAGAGATTTCCATTAGGATCTGCTTCAAAGAAATTACATGTAGTGATGAGTGAACGTGCTCGGATAAGGTGTTATCCGAGCATGCTCATGTTCTAACCGAGGGTCTTTAGTGCGTTAGGCAATTTGTTAGGCAATCACTGCATTTGTTACAGTTGTCTAACAGCCACAAGACATGCAGGCACGGGGACTGAAACATATATATATATAACATGCCGAAGTCACTCAGTTCACACGCGGGCATGCTCGGATAAAACCTTATCTGAGGATTTTGGCTCATGATTAATGATGCACTTTTTTTTAAAGAGTTTTTCAAAACCTCATAAGTTAACAAAATGCTTAAAAAACTCCTCACATGAACAGAAAAATTGACTTACCCAAAATATGAATTGGAAGAATTTTCCAAGTGTTTTTGAATCAATGTTTGAGTAGGATTATAGAGAAGTTTTGCTAAAAAAATTCATGCGAAAACATAGCATTAGTCTTTTTGCTGAGTTTTCAAAACTGAAATGTATTGAATACTCAAGATTTTGAGAAGCATTGAGATTTGGAGGAGCATTTGAATGTTTTCTGCTCAGTTTTTTACTCAGTGACTATGTGCACACATCATCTTTTGAAAATGTGAGCAAAAATGGACATGCTGCATAGTAATTTCGAAATGTTATTGTTGTGGACATGTGCTGGCTTTTGTCACATTTTTTCCAAATGGCAAAAACTTAATCTTTCCATTCAGTTTTTTTTCAAAAAGACTCCGTATGAACATAACCAATGATTTCGTGCACATGGAGCTTATGTGGATTAGAAATTGAGCATAGCCTCCAAGTTTTTGAGGAGGTTTGAGATTTGGAAGATACATTGGAGACTTTCCCATCAGTTTCTGCTCAGTTTCTGCTCCAAAAATATTCTGTGTGCACATAGCCAATGAGTGGAATCTTCCAAAATTGTCATTAAAAGCCTGGAGGTTTTGCTCAGTTTATACTTTGAAAATTCTACAGAAATACTCAGTATACACACAGCCAGTTTCTTCTCCAAGAGATGAGCAAAAATCTTTGTGTATACAAAGCCTTTGGGTATGTGCGCACATCGTATTTAAGATGCAGGTGGACCCCTGAGGTTGCCTAGGTAAAGCCGCTCAAGGAAAAATCCACCAGTCTTTTTTTTTTAAGCGTCTTTGCTGGTGGTTTTACCATAGTTTTTGTTGCGGCTTTATCGCTGGGGTCTTTTCTCTGTAATTTAAAATATAACTAGTGGCCTTCAATGAGTGAACATTTAACTTCTTTTAACCGATTCACAATTTCTCAACCCTAAAGCGATTAAAAGAACCAATAAAAGACTGAACATGTGCGCAGCAAAGTTTTACAATTTTAGGCATTATGTTAAAATTTCGCTTTAGTTTTTGTGGTGATTTTACAGGATGATTCCAGATCGAATCTGCCTGAAGAACATGTCACTTGCACATTTTTTTTGCTGAGTTTTTACAGTAAAAACTAAGGGTATGTGCAACACCGGCTGTGTTTTCCATAAGAGTCTTATTTTGCAAAACTAGTGAACAGTTTCCAAACAAAAGTCACTTGAGTGCTCAGGTTATTTAGCTGCTTGATGGCTTTCAAAAGCCTTGAAAAGGCTAAAAGAAGCTCTAAAAAATGAACATTTCACTTTTTTTGGCACTTTTTAGTGCTTTTTCAAGCAGGTTTCAATCAAAACACCCCAACACTACAAACAAAATTTGTATTTTTTTAACTTCTCGCAGTTTAACTAACTTTTCAGGGTTAAAAGAAGGGAGCTGCTGCCCACTCTATTAGAAAATGCTGAGAAAATAACAGCAAAGTCAGTAGCGGAGCTGCTTATGGAAAAAGACAACTGTGATTTTCTCGAATCAGGTTTGCCTAGAAAAGCTTGGAGGCTCTGCCCACAGAAGAAAGACTTTGTGTGCACATACGTCACACTCACTACTCAAAACATTTGGTCCTAAATCTCTTTGTGGTTTTGGAAAGTGTCTGCTACAAAAATGCAACAGAACTAGTGATGAGTAGTGATGAGCGAATATACTCGTTAGTTGAGATTTCCTGAGCACGCTCAGGTGACCTCCCAGTATTTTTTAGTGCTCGGAGATTTAGTTTTTCTCACCTCAGCTGAATGATTTACATCTCTTGGCCAGCTAGATTACATGTGGGGATTCCCTAGCAACCAGGCAACCCCCACATGTACTTTGCCTGGCTAACAGATGTAAATAATTCGGCTGCGGCGATGAAAACTAAATCTCCGAGCACTAAAAAATACTCGGAGGTCACCCGAGCGTGGTCGGGAAATCTCGAGTAACGAGTAGGGTTGAGCGACCTTTACATTTATAGGATCGGGTCAGGTTTCACGAAACGCGACTTTTTCAAAAGTCGGGTCGAGTGAAATCGGCCGATCCTATAAAAAAGTCGGGGTCGGGGTCGGCCGAAACTCGAAACCCAATGCAGTGCATTGGGTTTCCAATGGTTCCCAGGGTCTGAAGGAGCGGAAACTCTCCTTCAGGCCCTGCGATCCATATTTAAGTGTAAAATAAAAAATTAAAATAAAAAATATCGCTATACTTACCATCTGATGCGCCCTGGTACTAACCGGGAACCTTCCTTCCTTAGAATCAGCCTTCCAGGACCTTGCGGTGACGTCGCGGTGACGTCGCGGCTTGAGATTGGTCACGCGGCCGCCCATGTGACCGCTCGCGCGACCAATCACAAGCCGCGACGTCACCGTGACGTCACCGAGGGTCCTGGAAGGGCTGATTCTTAGGAAGGAAGGCTGCTGGAAAGAAGCCGAGGGTGAGTATATTCCTATTAGGTATATACTCATCCTCGGACGCACCCTGCTTCTTTCCGGCAGCCTTCCTTCCTAAGAATCAGCCCTTCCAGGACCCTCGGTGACATCACGGTGACGTCGCGGCCTGTGATTGGTCGCGCGAGCGGTCACATGGGCGGCCGCGCGACCAATCACAAGCCGCGACGTCACCGCGACGTCACCGCAAGGTCCTGGAAGGCTGATTCTAAGGAAGGAAGGTTCCCAGTTAGTACCAGGGCGCATCAGAGGGTAAGTATAGCGATATTTTTTATTTTAATTCTTTATTTTACACTTAAATCTGAATTCCGATACCAATTCCCGATATCTTAAACATATCGGGAATCGGTATCGGAATTCCGATTCCAGATTCAGAAGATCGCCGACTTCATGGCCGACCCCACACAGGGGTCGGGTCGGGTTTCATGAAACCCGACTTTGCCAAAAGTCGGCGACTTCTGAAAATTGCCGACCCGTTTCGCTCAACCCTAGTAACGAGTATATACGCTCATCACTAAACAGAACCACAAAACTTGATGTGAACACATTTTATGAAGGTTGATCCCATCTTCTCAACTTTTCACCCCACAATCCATTTCATTATCTTCTTTATTTGACACAACCAGTTCTGGTTCAAACTGTGCACCAAATTATATTTCATCTCTTTGGTGTAAATTACACAGTATTTTAAAGACATAAAATGGATCTTTACTCTTTACAGATCCCACTCTCAAGATGTAGTAACAGCTGCACCATTGGATTCCGGAAGGCCGCTATGCAAGGGAAACAATCATGTTGCTATGCCTGTGTTCCGTGTTTACATGGAGAGATCTCAAATATTACAGGTGATGTTCCACACCAGGGAAACGGTATATCAAGTTCCAAAAAGAAGAATGGGTCATGAATTCAAACTATCTTTCTTAGTCTTAAAATACATGAAGTAGTTTTCCTTAGTGAGCAATTCCTCAAAAGGAGTTATCTAAGAATTTGAATTTACAGCATTTTCTTAGTAAAAGACATTAAAGTCTGTTCATTGGCAACTTAGGAAGTCACATCAGCTCCACAACTTCCTGGAGCACTATAATACTTCCATTCTTTATGCATGCACAGAGCCTCATACACTGTTCTGAATATTTCTGGCACTGCAACTAGGCTTATGAAAGTGAACAGAGCTGAGAAGCATTGAGTTACAATAAAAAACCCTGGCATGACATTATTACACAAATACAGAGAGTGAAATGAGTATTGAAAATCAATTTTCTAAGAAAATATACAGGGTGGGCCATTTATATGGATACATCTTGGTGGGCCATTTACAAAGTTGGATTAAAAAATGGCTGACTTCAAAATGACTGTCATGGTCGCCACCCATCTTGAAAAGTTTTCCCCCTCCCATATACTAATGTGCCACAAACAGGAAGTTGATATCACCAACCATTCCCATTTTATTTAGGTGTATCCATATACATGGCACACCCAGGTGTATCCACACAAATGGCCCACCCTGTATTTCTAAACATGCTACTTAAGCAGAAGGATAATGAATGGCACAAAGAATACAGTCCCGAACAGAGGATACCATTTTGGTTTGATTTTCCTATTTGACATGCGGTAGTATGCCCCACTGGTTGTTGGTGCTCTGCATATATACAAGTGATCATTCAGTCTTTGTTTCGAGAGGAAAGAAAAGATGCAGCACTCACCCAGCTTGCATGATACTGTAGCCTTTAATGCACCAGAAATCTGGTTACAAGCAATTCATTCGGCTCGGCAGGTAACTGTGAGGGTGCGAGGAGTGTGGCGGGGAAGATGGCCGTTTTGCACAATCAGCACTTCTACGGGTCCACCACTGATCGCGCGAAATGGCCGTCGTCCCTGCCACACTCCCCGCACCCTCACAGTTACCTGCCGAGCCAAATGAATTGTTTGTAACCAGATTTCTGGTGCATTAAAGGCTACAGTATCACGCAAGCTGGGTGACGGCCACATATTTTCTTTCCTCTGGAAACGAAGATTAAACATGCTACTGACATGATATTCGAACCAGGTGTCAGTAACAACCAATTCAACCCACACAAGCCACACAGGCAAAGAAATGAAACCATAGATGTCCAAAAATTAGGTTATGTGTAATAATGAGAAATGACACAGAAAAAAAGTATGGAACACATGAAGAAAGATAGGTGTAAAAAGCTATGGAAAGTCGTGACACCAGCTGAAAACTATCAGTAATTAGAAAGCAATCCTGTCAATTAGTGAAAAATAATATCAGCTGGTTCAACTAATAGCCTATAAAAAGGTATCTCATTACCAAGATGCTGCACAAGAAACATCTCATGATGGGTAAAACCAGTGAGCCGTCTCAAGACATTCACAACCTTATTGTTGAAAACCATACCGATGACATTGATTGCAGATGAATTTCTAAACTACTAAAGGTTCCAGTGAGCACTGTTGGGACCATAATCCAGAAATGGAAAGAACATAATTTCACCATAAACCAGCCATAACCAGGTGCTCCCTGCAAGATTTCAGGAAGAGGAGTGAAAAGAATTATCAGAAGAGTTGTTCAGGTGCCAAGGACCGCCTTGAGAGTTACAGGTACCAGTACAGTTGTTTCAAAGAAAACAATAAGTAATTGTGATGACACAGCATTTATTCTTACTTATGACAGACATATTTTCTAGTAGGTCAAGAAACCTAAGCTATTGTTCATATGAGCCTGAATGTTAACTCTTGAATTGATATTTATTGCAACTTATTGCTCTGCTATCCTTGGAAGACAAGGTCATAGGATAATTGAGCAACCAATGTCTGATAATATGTTGATTCCCATGGTATTAGCTTGTTGACATGCAAACAGTGAAAGACAAACCATGCAGATTGATTGAGTACTTGAACAATTAGAACTGACCTCATCCCACCTTCCCCCTAATGTGTGGATGATGATCTGTAGGACAGCTGGGGGTATAAAAAGAGACCTATATCCTTCTGCAGAGAGACTTTTCAGAACAGCAGCCAGGCACCATGGCTCCAATCAGAGGAACACAGATTTGATAGACTGTCCATCACTGAAACCATGGAAACATTTGAAGAAGCCAGGTTGGGACAATCAAGTCACCTGTCCCCATGTAGACATTTGGAGAAGCCAGGTTGGGACAATCAGGTCACCTAACCACATACCTCAATGGACTGTCAGCTTCCTAAGCTTGCTGCTACCTCTTCCCTGGAAACCCCAAAGTCGCAGCTGCTCTAATACTGGCGAACCAGAGGAAGGCTGAGACTGTAATTTGCACCATTTTGTGTATTTGCTGGGACTGTACTATATGTTATTGTCTGTTTGTGGTTCAATAAAGAATTATCACACTGTTTTACCCTCATTCTTTGTTTAAGGCTGCTTTCACACTAGCGTCGGTACGGGGCCGTTGCGCTGAATCAGCCCGATGTACCGACGCATACTGTGAAAGAAATGCCCGACGTGGGCAGCGGAAGCAGTCTTACTACGCTTCCACTGCCCCATTGCAAGGTCCGGGGAGGAGGGGGCAGAGTTTCGGCCGCGCATGCGCGATCGAAAATGGCGGTCTCCAAGCACAAAAAAAGTTACATGTAACTATTTTGTGCCGGCGGTGCGCCAAAACACGACACAACCGTCGCACGATGGTTTCGACGTTTGGCAATACGTTGCAATGCATCGGTAAAGTTAGTCTATGGGGAAAAAATGCATCCTGCAGACAACTTTGCAGGATGCGCTTTTTCTCCTAAACTACGCATTGCGACGTGCAGCCAAAAACGCTAGTGTGAAAGTAGCCTAAGGCATTCAGTGGGATGAGCCCTAGTCTACGCAGTCTTTCTAAAGACAGCAGGATTAGCAGACGAGAGCACTCACTGACCTTTGTGTCTCCACAGTAATGCAGTCAACCTCCATGACCTGTATGCACGCTCATGACCTAAAGATTCCATTGCTGAACAAAAGCTTATTCAAGCATTTTTAAAGTTTGCTCAACAACATTTAGACAAGCCTGAGAAATACTGGGAGAATATATTCTGGTCAAATTAGACCAAAATTGAACTTACTGGATACCATAATACACAACATGCTCGGAGGACAAAAAGCACTGCATATCATCTTAAAAACACCACAAGAGTGAAATTTGGAGGTGGCAAATTTAGTGTGGTGCTGTTTTTTTGAATATGGAATTGTCAAACTTCATGTAATTGAAGGAAGGATGAATGGAAAAATGTACAGAGACATTCTTGAAAAAAATTTGCTGCCATCTACCAGGATGATGAAGATGAAACAGGGGTGGGCATTTCAGCAAGACAATGATCCCAAAAACACAGACA
The DNA here is from genome assembly GCF_051348905.1 of Ranitomeya variabilis. Lineage (NCBI taxonomy): Eukaryota > Metazoa > Chordata > Amphibia > Anura > Dendrobatidae > Ranitomeya > Ranitomeya variabilis. The sequence goes on along the minus strand of NC_135236.1, from coordinate 34,336,322 downwards.
AAGAAACTTTCACTTGATTTCTCAAAAGCACTGTGGAATTATTGGCGCTTAATAAGTATAAATAAATAGACAAATAAATTGGTTTCTGTGAAAGAAAATAAATGTGCTAGAATAGCCCAGCCAATCAACTGACATGAATTCAAGAGAAAATGTATGGAAATAACTAAAGTTCAGGGTTCATAAAAGGAGCTAATTGAAGCCTCAGTATATGAAGAGTGCTTGTGTGGAAGAGCGGGCCAAATTCACACAGGAGCAATGCCTGCAACTAGTTTCTCCATACAGGAGGTGTCTTGAAGCTTCATTACCAAAAAAAGCTTGTGTACAATGTATTATCTAAATTTCAATAAGCGTGGTTAATGCATTTTCCCTTTGTCATTTCTCATTATTATGCATAACTTAACTTATGGACAGCTATGGTAATTTCTTTGCCTGTTCAGACTGGATCGGCTGTTACCAAACTCTAGTGACAATTTCATGTCATTAGCACCTTTAGAAATATATTTACTTAGAATATTAGTGACGGGTTTAATATTTATTTCACAAGCTTCAGTCAATCTAAAGAATCAGAATATATAAATAAAAAAAGACACTCTCTCACAAAAGAACACCAAAACAATGTCAATGGTATAAAATCTAAATTTTATTAAATTGGTCACAAGATCCCAAAAAAGAAAATTTCTATCAAAGTGGGAATACAAATTTGAGAGACAGGCTATCTCAGCAAGAAGTTTGATCCTGAAGGAACATATAGAAGCTGGCAAGTCACGCAGCTTTAAAAAAAAACAGCACATAAGATTAAAACAAAATAATGATAATGATAATATGGTGCCAATTCAGATATAAAGTATTAAAACATATACAACAGGAAGATAAAGTCACAAGAGTTATGCTGAAATGACAGTGTAAAGGGTTAAATAGGACCTAAAAATTCAGTTAAATAACTTGTAAAAATCCCAGCACTTCCGTGATTCTGAACATTTTTTCCAATTTTGCGCTATGTAGCTCTTTTGAAGAGATATTCACATTTGTTGCTTTTGGAGAACAGTATGTGAAATCTCTAATTGAACTGCTTCTGGGCATTTCTTCAGTGTCTACTCTAGAAGCGTGCACTTCTAGTCTTCACTCCTTCATCCTGCCAATCATAATGCTCAGTATAATCAGAGATGTGCTTGGCAATGTCTGGGTGGGAAGGGTGAAAGCACACACCCACAGAGAAGACTCTGAACAAATTCCCAGTTGGATGCAAGTACAGTTGTGCTCAAAAGTTTACATACCCCAGCAGAATGTTTGCTTTCTTGGCCTTTTTCCAGAGAATATGAATAATAACACCAAACCTTTTTCTCCACTCATGGTTAATGGTTACAATTAGCAAAACTAAAACTTGCTATCTAGAGCCAAGAAGTGTAGGTCCAAATGGAGGTAGTGATGGATGTGACGTTATAGTTGGTAGAAGCAAAGGAGGAGTAATCCAACACTGCTTTTTTGTTAGTTTGTAATTTTTTTTTCTATATTTTGGTGTTTATTTTATTTTTATTTTTTCATGGAACTGACTTTAAAATAACCTAGAATTAACTAAAGTATAACTAGTAATCTGGAACCTGGAGGCATAAGTCCATCTGGAGAAAGAGGTCGATGTGGCAGTATACATGGAAGATCACGGGAGGAGTAATCCAGCACTGTTTTTTTTGCTGTGTTTTTTTTTCTCTTTTGAGGTTTTTTTTGCTTTTTTATATTTTTTATGGACCTGACTTAAAACAAACTACAGTTAAAAAACTAAAACTAGCAATCTAGAACTAGGAGGTGTAGGTCCAAGTAGAGGAAGAAGTGGACGTTGCGGTATGAGTGGAAGAGGCAAGGGAGGAGTAATCCAACACTGTTTTTTTGTCTTTGTTCTTTGTCGGTATTTTTAAATTTTTCTTTATGGAGCTGACAAATAGGCAACCTAGATTTAACAAAACGAAAACTAGCAATTTAGAACCAGAAGGCGTAAGTCCACATGGTGGAAGAGGTCGACGTGGCGGTGTACGTGGAAGAGCAATGGTGGAGTAATCCAACAATTGGGGTTTTTGTGTTTTTTTTCTTTTTTTAAGGGTTTTTTTTTTGTTTCTTATGGATCTGACTTAAAACAAACTAGAATTAAGAAAACTAATCAAAATTAAAACTAGCAATCTAGAGCTAGAAGGCATAGGTCCAAGTAGAGGAAGAGGTGGGCGTGGCAATATAGGTGAAATAGGCAATGGAGGAGTAAGCCAACACTGTTTTTTATGTTTATTGGTTGTCCCTTTTCAGTGTTTTTTTTAATAAAAATTACTTAAAACAACCTAAAATGCACAAAAGTGGAAGAGTTAAAGGAGGAGTAATCCAACACAGTGTTTTTTTCTCTTTTTGTTTTGTTCTTTTCTGGGATTTTTTGTGTGTTTGTTTAGGGAACTTGCCTAAGAGATCATAGAATGAACCCAAAATAAACTAATACCCTACAACCACGGGTGCACATTTAACTGGAGTAGAAAGTGGTCATGGCGATGTAGGTGTAAGAGAAGGTACAGTAAAAATATTTTTTTAACCTACAAATGCCAACAAGATGGCTGCAGAGTAGAATTTTTTTAATGCACACTGATCAAACAAACAAGATTACAAGAAAGAAGAAAACGACAAAAAAAGTGCAAAGTGAGTGTAGTAAATTTATACAAGTTTATTAATCAAGAATAATAATATAGTGGGGTGGAAAAAAATGACCAAATAGGACAGTGAACACAATTCCAAGTAACACTTCTAAAAATAAAACTAGATGAACATAAAAATATATATAAACACTGTCTAGTATAAATAAAATAAATAGATTACAATAGAGTAATAAATGTAATTGATATTAGTAGGTTATAATAATGTGCAAAAAGTGCTTAAATTTAAACTTAATGTAGGTGCTCACATATCTAGACAGCCTGTAATCACAAATCATCATTGCAAGGTATACAGAATGTTTATAAGCAGCATGTATGATTAGGTAAAGTGCATGTACATAAATGCCCAGGACATAGCATGATCACTATTAGGTAGATGATATAATATTGTTCAGGGTTGCCAATGGGCTATACCAGCAAAAGTGATAATAATTACCTTGAAATAAACTATACCTTTGTGTAGGAGGATCAATAGTGAGTGTGGCGAAGCATTTTACGGCATCTGCCTTCATCAGGGAACCATGCAAACAAGGGTTCTGAGTTGCAGAGTACTCCAACAGATGTGGGTGCAGAGTACACACAATGTCTTTTGGCACAGTACTCCCAACAGGTGGGGTTCTAGAGTACACATAGTGGCTTTTGGCACAGTATTATAACAAATATGGGTGCAGAGTACTCCCGCAGGTGGGGTTGCAAAGTTCACACAGTAGTTTTTGGAACAGAACTCCCACAGATATGGGTGCAGAATACACACAGTGGCTTTTTGGTACAGTGCTCTCACACACAGCATCGCAGAGCACACCCAGCAGCATTTGGCACAGTACTCCCAAAAGGCAGGTTGCACAGTACACACAGCAGCTTTTGGCACAATACTTCCATTGATATGGGTGCAGAGTTCACACAGGAACTAAAAGGCACAGTACTCCCACAGGCGGTGTTTCAGAGTCCACACAGAGGCTTTAGGCCCATTACTCCCACATGAGCTGTTGCAGAGTACACACAGCAGCTTTTAGCACTGCACTACCACAGGCAGGGTTGTAGAGTTCACACAGCAGCTTTTTGGCACAGTTCTCCCACTGAGACACAAGCAGAATACACACAGTGGCTTTTTTGCAGATTGTGTTGCTTAACACTGTCCCTCATTCCACATGTGTCCTGCCCCTAAACTAATCAGAGGAGAATGGAGGTGGAACTCGTGTTCAGGCATTTATACCTGCTGGGTCATGTAGTTCTCTGGGCAATCACAGCCATGCCAATACTTGGCAAGGCTGTGATGGCTACAGAAGTACCCACAGCCTAAAAGCTTCATCGCTGGCTGTGCTACAGCCTTTTAAGAAACTTTGTTAGACATCCGAATCTGAACAGTAAACCAGACATCTTGTTAAAAGTCTATGTTTGAGGTTCGGTACCGAATTCTAGGTGTCCTGTACAGAGCCCGAACTTTACAGTTCAATTTAGGTCATCCTTATTAGTAAGATAAATACAACCAACCTTATAGTTACAGATCAGTCCTTCTGTTTCTTTAAGAGAATAGGCAGTGCTTTTTCTGTACAGACATATGTCCAGCCTTCCTTTTGGTGTTAGAAGTCTAGATGGTTGTAGATCAAGATGGTTGCCATACTTTTGCACTCAAATATTTCAACAACATATTAATTTTGAATATCTTTCTTCCTTAGTTTTTTATTGTATGTCCCCTTACTCTTTCTAACACAGCAGAGACAAAATGATACAAGCTTAACATACTTTTTCTCCATTTATAGATGCCTTGAATTGCCTCAGATGTCCATGGGACGAATGGCCAAATCCTGAAAAATCCAAGTGTCTCCCAAAACCTATAGAGTTTCTGTCTTATGAAGATCTATTAGGTGTCTCTCTAGCTACAGCAGCCATAATTTCCTCAATTATTCCAGCTCCAATCTTTGGATTATTATTCCACTTTAGCAATACACCATTTGTGAAGGCCAGTAATTACTCCCTAAGTTGTTTTCTTCTGATATCCATTAGTCTCTGCTTCCTGTGTTCTTTAGGTTTTATTGGTTACCCTGATCATGAGAAATGCCTCTTCCGTCAGGTGTCTTTTGGTCTGATCTTCACTCTCTGTGTTGCATGTATATTGGCCAAGACGATCATGGTGGTTTTTGCTTTTATGGCAACTAGACCTGGAAGCAGTCTAAGAAAATGGACTACCCTAAGAGTCTCCTACTCAATTATCTTTATATGTTTCCTTCTACAGCTAATATTGTGTATCACTTGGATGTCAGTGGATCCTCCGCTTCCACAGCTAAACACAGCAGATAAAGCAGAACTCATTATTATTGACTGTATTGATGAGTCCATCTCATTCTGGGCCATGCTCGGTTATCTCTTTTTACTGGCCACCATTAGCTTAATAGTGGCTTTCTTGGCTCGAAAACTTCCAGATAGTTTTAATGAAGCTCAGTTTATTACATTTAGCATGTTGGCCTTTCTTAGTGTTTGGCTATCTTTCATTCCTGCTTCTCTTAGTGCTCAGGGCAAATACACAGTCGCCATGGAGGTGTTTGCCATCCTGGCATCCAGTTGGGCATTGTTGATCTGTATGTTCTTTCCTAAATGTTTCATTTTACTCTTCAGACCTGAGATGAACTCCAAAGAATATCTGAGAAATAAAGATAAAGGTGCAATAAGCAAATTATAGACCGATTTTACAACCACAACTATGGCAACTGTTGTTTTAATAAAAGCTATGAAAGTCAATCCTGATAGTCTTCAATGATCTTCTAAAACACATTTGTAAGAATAGTGAACAGCATCCAAACAGGGTGAAGAAGTATTGTACCAAATAATCGCTATGTTTCGGCACATTTCATGTCTTTGTCAAGCATTCACATACAATGCAGGTCAGGATTAAAGTGGTACCAGTTTGTAGTCACTCTACTTCAGCAGGTAGGTTTGACTGCAAGCAATGCGGCAATGTGTCAACTAGAAATGTGTCGCTTCACTCATAAATGTCAATTGTGAGAGATCGGAGAAATATAGTCAGAATGAAGCTGAAAATTAACAAATCACATGCTTGCGGTCATATGATCAACCACCCCCGGTGCTAACACCAGAGAATCCTCACAGAGACCAGTAGGCATCCGATGAGGATACACAAGTCTGCAGTCACAAACAGTGACTGAAGACTTGTACCCTTGGGCTGAATAAACCTTTTAAATAGCACCACAATTGTTAGTCCACCAATCATTTTGTAGAGGAACTTCTCTATTTAATTTGAATATAACCCAATAGAAAATATAAATACAACACATACACATATATACATAAAGAATAGAGAAGCAATCCCCACCATGAAATAATGATATTTGATCAAAGATCTACATCGATTTTGCAAGAAATTGGTGTCCTTCTTTCAGTAATCTCAACATTCCATGATTCATGACATTACAGACTATATTAACCCCTTTCGCCCCCAAAGTTTGTTTTCATCGTCATGGCCAGGCCAAATTTTGCAGTTCTGACCACTGTCACTTTGTGGTAATAACTATGAAACACTTCAATACTCCAGTGATTCTGAGAACGTTTTTTTCATGACACACTGTACTTTACAGTAGTTGTAAATTTAGCTCCATATATTTTGCGTTTATTTGTGAAAATAATGGAGATATTGGAAAAAAATTCAACATTATGCAATTTCCAACTATTCATTTTTATGCCCTTAAAACAGACAGTTATATCACACAAAATAGTTCACAACATTTACTTTACATCTGCTTCATTTTTAAACACAATTTTTTTGTGAGGAATTTAGAAAGGTGAAAAGTTGATCAGCAATTTGAAATTTTTCCAACAAAATTTGCAAAATCATTTTTTTGGGACAACATCAAATTAAAAGTGACTTTCAGGGGCCTATATGAGAGAAAATACCCAAAAGTGCTACCATTCTAAAAACTGCACCTTTCAAAGTGCTGACACATGCTAGAAGTCTATTAACCCTTTAATAAATAAAAATAAAAGGAAAAAATTAATATTTTACTTTTACCTAGAAGAATGTTACTTTAGCCCCAATTATTTTCCAGAAGGGTAACAGAAGAAAATGCACCATAAAATTTCTTGTGCAATTTCTCCTGATTACTTCAACATTCCATGTATGTGGGAAAACTACTGTTTGAGTGCATGGCAAGGCTCGGAAGGGAAAGAACACTGTTTGACTTTTTGAACTCAAAACTGGCTGGAATAGAGAGCAGACATCATGTTGGATCTGGAGAGTCCCTGATGTGCCTAAACAGGGAAACCTCCATAAGTGATCCTATGTTGGAAATTAGACCCCTCAAGAAATGTATCTAGATATGTAGTGAGCACCTTGAATTAAAAGGTGCCTCACAGAAGTTTATAACATTGAACCATGAAAATAAAAAGTCACATTTTGCCACAAAGGTGTTCCTTAAGACCCAAATGTTGCATTTTTACAAGGGCAACAAAAGAAAATGCATGTACAATTTGTTGTACAATTTCTCCAGAGTACGCCAATACCCCACATGTGAAGAAAAACTATTGTTTGGGCGTACAGCAGGGCTTGGAAGGGAAGGAGTGTCACTTGACTTTTTGAACTCAAAATTTTCTAGAATCATTAGCAGATGACATGTTGCAAGGGAAAGAGCGTAAATTGACTTATTTGAATGCAAAATAGACTGTAATTGTTAGCCGATGCCATGTTGGATTTGGAGAGCCTCTGGTGAGCCTAAGAAGTGGAAACCCCACATTTTAGAAACTAGACACCTCAAGGAATTTATCTAGATGTGTGGTGATCACTTTGAACCCCCAGGTGGTCCACAGAAGTTTATAAAGTTGAGCAGCAAAAATAAAAAAGTCACCTTTTCCTCACAAAAATGTTATTTTTGCACCATAACATTTCTTGTGCAATTCCTCCTGAGTGTGCTGATACACCATATGTGGGGGAATACTACTTTTGAGGAAAAGTGCAAAGCTCAGAAGGGAAGAGATGCCATATTGGAGTTCAGATTTTGCTGGAATGGTTTGAGGGTGCCATGTGTTAGGGGTCGAGTTCCCGCCTCTGCACAGGGGGAATCTCGGTCCATCTCCTGTCATGATCTCTGCAGGCAGAGATCATAGCAAGCCTATAGAGGGACAAGCTCTCGGAAGATGGAACTATACTGACCATGAACTAAGCCTGCCGCGCAACTAGAAATAGCCAGGTAGCATTTCCTATTTATCGCTAGATGCCCAGCTCTGGCCTAAGACCTAAATAGCTAGCAGAGGGAAATATAAGACCTGGCTCACCTCTAGAGAAATATTCCAAAGAAGACAGTAGCCCCCCACATATAACGACGGTGAGTTCAGATGAAACAACAAACGCAGCAGGAAAATAGTCGTAGCAAATTTGAGGTCCGCTTACTAGATAGCAGAAGACAGATAGTATACTTTCATGGTCAGCAGAAAAACACTAACAAAACACCATCCAGAGATTACCTTAAACTCTGGCATTAACTCATAACGCCAGAGTAGCAATCCCTGATCCACGAGAGCTTTCCAGACACAGTAACAAAACTTCAGCTGTGAACTGGAACAAATAGGCAAAACAAAACATGGACAAAAGTCCAACTTATCTAGTAGTTGTCAGAAGCAGGAACAAGCACTGAGAGGCATCAGATAACATTGTTGACCGGCAAGAAACCACCAGAGAAATGAGCTTAAATAGCGACACCCACTACTGATGGAATCAGGTGAAACAGGAAAGAGGATGACAAGTCCAATTCCACAAGCGGCCACCGGGGGAGCCCAGAATCCAAATTCACAACAGTACCCCCCCCTCAAGGAGGGGGCACCGAACCCTCACCAGATCCACCAGGGCGACCAGGATGAGCCCTATGGAAGGCACGAACAAGATCAGAAGCATGAACATCAGATGCATTGACCCAAGAATTATCCTCCTGGCCGTAACCCTTCCAGTTGACCAGATACTGGAGTTTCCGTCTGGAAACACGAGAGTCCAAAATTTTCTCCACAACGTACTCCAACTCACCCTCAACCAACACCGGAGCAGGAGGCTCAACTGAAGGTACAACAGGTACCTCATACCTGCGCAATAACGACCGATGAAAAACGTTATGAATGGAAAAGGACGCAGGGAGGTCCAAACGGAAAGAAACAGGATTAAGAATCTCCAATATTCTATAAGGGCCGATGAACCGAGGTTTAAACTTAGGAGAAGAGACCCTCATAGGGACAAAACGAGAAGACAACCACACTAAATCTCCAACACAAAGCCGAGAACCAACACGACGATGACGGTTGGCAAAACGCTGAGTCTTCTCCTGGGACAACTTCAAATTGTCCATAACCTGCCCCCAGATGTGATGCAATCTCTCCACCACTGCATCCACTCCAGGACAATCCGAGGATTCCACCTGACCGGAGGAAAATCGAGGGTGAAACCCCGAATTACAGAAAAACGGGGACACCAAGGTGGAAGAACTGGCCCGATTATTGAGGGCGAACTCTGCCAATGACAAAAAAGCAACCCAATCATCCTGGTCAGCAGAGACAAAACACCTCAGATATGTCTCAAGGGTCTGATTAGTCCGCTCGGTCTGGCCATTAGTCTGAGGGTGAAAAGCAGATGAAAAAGACAAATCTATGCCCATCCTAGCACAGAATGCCCGCCAAAATCTAGACACAAATTGGGTACCTCTGTCAGAAACAATATTCTCAGGAATACCGTGCAATCGGACAACATTCTGAAAAAACAGAGGAACCAACTCAGAAGAAGAAGGCAACTTGGGCAGAGGAACCAAATGGACCATTTTAGAGAAACGGTCACAGACCACCCAGATGACAGACATCTTCTGGGAAACAGGCAGATCTGAAATAAAATCCATCGAGATGTGTGTCCAAGGCCTCTTAGGAATAGGCAAGGGCAACAGCAGTCCGCTAGCCCGAGAACTACAAGACTTGGCCCGAGCACAAACGTCACATGACTGCACAAAGACTCGCACATCTCGTGACAGAGAAGGCCACCAGAAGGATCTTGCCACCAAATCCCTGGTACCAAAAATTCCGGGATGACCTGCCAATGCAGAAGAATGTACCTCAGAGATGACTCTGCTGGTCCAATCATCCGGAACAAACAGTCTATCAGGCGGACAACGATCCGGTCTATCCGCCTGAAACTCTTGCAAGGACCGCCGCAGATCAGGAGAAACGGCCGACAAAATTTCTCCCTCCCTAAGGATACCTGTGGGTTCAGAATTACCAGGAGAGTCCGGGTCAAAACTCCTAGAAAGGGCATCTGCCTTAACATTCTTAGAACCCGGTAGGTATGACACCACAAAATTAAAGCGAGAAAAAAATAAAGACCAGCGCGCCTGTCTAGGATTCAGGCATCTGGCAGTCTCAAGATAAATCAAATTTTTGTGGTCAGTCAATACCACCACCTGATGCCTAGCCCCCTCGAGCCAATGGCGCCACTCCTCAAACGCCCACTTCATGGCCAAAAGCTCCCGATTCCCAACATCATAATTCCGCTCTGCGGGCGAAAATTTGCGAGAAAAGAAGGCACAAGGCCTAATGACGGAGCAGTCGGAACCTTTCTGCGACAACACTGCCCCAGCTCCGATCTCCGAAGCGTCAACCTCAACCTGAAAAGGCAGATTCACATCAGGCTGACGCAACACAGGGGCAGAGGCAAAACGGCGCTTAAGCTCCTGAAAGGCCTCTACAGCATGAGGGGACCAATTAGCAACATCAGCGCCTTGTCTGGTCAAATCAGTCAGTGGTTTAACGACATCCGAAAAACCAGCAATAAATCGGCGGTAAAAGTTGGCAAAGCCCAAAAATCTCTGAAGACCCTTAAGAGAGGAGGGCTGAGTCCAGTCACAAATAGCTTGCACCTTGACGGGATCCATCTCAATGGAAGAGGGAGAAAAAATATACCCCAAAAAGGAAATTTTCTGGACCCCAAAAACGCACTTAGACCCCTTCACACATAAAGAATTAGACCGCAGAACCTGAAAAACTCTCCTGACCTGCTGGACATGAGAGTCCCAGTCATCAGAAAAAATCAGAATATCATCCAGATATATTATCATAAATTTATCCAGAAAATCGCGGAAAATATCATGCATAAAAGACTGGAAAACTGAAGGGGCATTAGAAAGACCAAAAGGCATGACCAAATACTCAAAGTGGCCCTCGGGCGTATTAAATGCGGTCTTCCACTCATCCCCCTGCCTGATCCGCACCAAATTATACGCCCCACGAAGATCAATTTTAGAGAACCACTTAGCACCCTCTATACGAGCAAACAAATCAGTAAGCAATGGCAATGGGTATTGATACTTAACAGTGATCTTATTCAGAAGCCGATAATCAATACATGGTCTCAAAGAGCCGTCTTTTTTTGAGACAAAGAAAAACCCAGCTCCCAAGGGAGAAGAAGATGGACGAATATGTCCCTTTTCCAAAGACTCCTTTATATATTCCCGCATAGCAGCATGTTCCGGCACAGACAAATTAAACAAACGACCCTTTGGATATTTACAACCCGGTATCAAATCTATGGCACAATCGCACTCACGGTGCGGAGGTAACGACCCAAGCTTGGGTTCGTCAAAGACGTCTTGATAATCAGAGAGGAACTCAGGGACTTCAGAGGGAATGGACGACGAAATAGAAACCAAAGGTACGTCCCCATGAATACCCTTACATCCCCAGCTCAACACAGACATTGCTCTCCAGTCCAAGACTGGGTTGTGAGACTGCAACCATGGCAATCCCAGTACCACATCGTCATGTAAATTATACAGCACCAGGAAACGAATAATCTCCTGGTGATCCGGATTGATACGCATGGTTACTTGTGTCCAGTATTGTGGTTTATTATTAGCCAATGGGGTGGAGTCAATCCCCTTCAGAGGAATAAGAGTCTCCAAAGGCTCTAAATCAAAACCACAACGATTGGCAAAGGACCAATCCATAAGACTCAGAGCGGCGCCAGAGTCAATATAGGCGTCCGTGGCAATGGATGACAAAGAGCAAATCAGGGTTACAGACAAAATAAACTTAGACTGAATGGTGCCAATGGAAACAGACTTATCAAGCTTCTTTGTACGCCTAGAGCATGCCGATATAACATGAGTAGAATCCCCACAATAGAAACACAATCCCTTCTTCCGTCTAAAATTCTGTCGCTCGCTCCTGGACAGAATTCTATCACACTGCATACTTTCTGGCGTCTTTTCCATAGACACCGCCAGATGGTGCACCGGTTTGCGCTCCCGCAGACGCCTATCAATCTGAATAGCCATTGTCATGGACTCATTCAGACCTGCAGGCAAAGGGAACCCCACCATAACATCCTTAACGGCATCAGAGAGACCTTCTCTGAAAGTTGCCGCCAAGGCGCACTCATTCCACTGAGTAAGCACAGACCATTTACGGAATTTTTGGCAAAAAACTTCAGCTTCGTCTTGCCCCTGAGATAGTGCCATCAAAGTTTTTTCTGCCTGAAGTTCCAAATGAGGTTCCTCATAAAGCAAGCCCAAGGCCAGAAAAAACGCATCCACATCGCGTAACGCAGGATCCCCTGCTGGCAATGAGAAGGCCCAATCTTGAGGGTCACCCCTGAGCAAGGAAATCACAATCCTAACCTGCTGAGCAGGGTCTCCAGCTAAACGAGACTTCAGGGACAAATAAAGCTTACAATTATTTCGGAAATTCTGGAAGCTAGCTCTATTCCCTGTGAAGAACTCCGGCAAAGGAATTCTCGGCTCAGATACCGGAGCACGTACCACAAAATCTTGTAAATTTTGTACCTTCGTGATGAGACCATTCAAACCCGCAGTTACACTCTGGAGATCCATTATTGTCAGGTGCACACAGAGCATACAGAGATTAGGAGGAGAGAGAGAAAAAAGACTGCAGCAAGGCAGACTGGAGGAAAAAAAAAAAAAAAAAAAAAAAAATTCCAGCAGACTTCTTATCACTCTCCTTTCTCAACCTGGGTCTTTAACACTTTATTGGCCGGTCAAACTGTCATGATCTCTGCAGGCAGAGATCATAGCAAGCCTATAGAGGGACAAGCTCTCGGAAGATGGAACTATACTGACCATGAACTAAGCCTGCCGCGCAACTAGAAATAGCCAGGTAGCATTTCCTATTTATCGCTAGATGCCCAGCTCTGGCCTAAGACCTAAATAGCTAGCAGAGGGAAATATAAGACCTGGCTCACCTCTAGAGAAATATTCCAAAGAAGACAGTAGCCCCCCACATATAACGACGGTGAGTTCAGATGAAACAACAAACGCAGCAGGAAAATAGTCGTAGCAAATTTGAGGTCCGCTTACTAGATAGCAGAAGACAGATAGTATACTTTCATGGTCAGCAGAAAAACACTAACAAAACACCATCCAGAGATTACCTTAAACTCTGGCATTAACTCATAACGCCAGAGTAGCAATCCCTGATCCACGAGAGCTTTCCAGACACAGTAACAAAACTTCAGCTGTGAACTGGAACAAATAGGCAAAACAAAACATGGACAAAAGTCCAACTTATCTAGTAGTTGTCAGAAGCAGGAACAAGCACTGAGAGGCATCAGATAACATTGTTGACCGGCAAGAAACCACCAGAGAAATGAGCTTAAATAGCGACACCCACTACTGATGGAATCAGGTGAAACAGGAAAGAGGATGACAAGTCCAATTCCACAAGCGGCCACCGGGGGAGCCCAGAATCCAAATTCACAACAATCTCCGTTGCGGTCTCCCATTCTTCTCCTGCCGCAGTGGAGGCTGCTCAGCGGAGATGTCGGTCCCTACATCTTGCTCAGTCTGACTCTGTGCAAAGGGTTACTGCTGCCTTTCCAGCTTCTGCCATTGTAGCCAGTACTAGGCAGCGGCGAGCAGACGTTTTTGGGACTAAGTACTGCTTTTTCCCTTCTGAGCATGCCCAGGGCAAGATCTCTCGTTGGAGATCAAGGGTGACTCACATGCTTAGATAGTGCAGCAAATCCCATTGGTCCTTTAGGAAGGTCCTAAAGGTGCTCAACTTCTGTGGCAGCCTCCCATTGGTTCTTCTGGGAAGGTCCTGTACTTGCTGCAGCTATAAAAGGTTTGCCTCAAATTTGGACTCATCAGACCAAAGCACAGATTTCCACTGGTCTAATGTCCATTCCTTGTGTTCTTTAGCCCAAACAAGTCTCTTCTGCTTGTTGTCTGTCCTTAGCAGTGGTTTCCTAGCAGCTATTTTACCATGAAGGCCTGCTGCACAGTCTCCTCTTAACATTTGTTGTAGAAATGTGTCTGCTGCTAGAACTCTGTGTGGCATTGACCTGGTCTCTAATCTGAGCTTCTGTTAACCTGCGATTTCTGAGGCTGGTGACTCGGATAAACTTATCCTCAGAAGCAGAAGTGACTCTTGGTCTTCCTTTCCTGGGACAGTCCTCATGTGAGCCAGTTTCTTTGTAGCGCTTGATGGTTTTAGCCACTGCACTTGGGGACACTTTCAAAGATGATGGCCACTCATTTTTATTTACTTAGCTGCTTTTTTCTTGCCATAATACAAATTCTAACAGTCTATTCATTATCAGCTGTGTATCCACCAGACTTCTGCACAACACAACTGATGGTCCCAACCCCATTTATAAGGCAAGAAATCCCACTTATTAAACCTGACAGGGCACATCTGTGAAGTGAAATCCATTCCCGGTGACTACCTCTTGAAGCTCATCAAGAGAATGCCAAGAGTGTGCAAAGCAGTCATCAAAGCAAAAGGTGGCTACTTTGAAGAACCTAGAATATAAGACATAATTTAAGTTGTTTCACACTTTTTTGTTAAGTATATAATTCCACATGTGTTAATTCATAGTTTTGATGCCTTCAGTGCGAATGTACAATTTTCATAGTCATGAAAATACAGAAAAATCTTTAAATGAGAAGGTGTGTCCAAACTTTTGGTCTGTACTGTATGCAAACATCACTATTTATCAGTAATTTATCCAAGTCTGCTGTTGGAGTGTGTAATAAAGGTGATATAATAAAAAATTACTCTGCTATTGGTTAAATAGCATAAAGTTATCTAGCAGTTGTGTGACTGGCGTGAAGCCTGCTAAGATATGAAAATGTCACTATTTACCAATAATTGACCTGCGTATGCTGTTGCCGTGTGTAAATAAGATGATAGTTTAAAAAAAAATTACCCACACATTGCTATGTACACTGAATTTGTAAATAACACCTCTGTGATGGTTCGTCTGACAAATAAAGCCAGGAATTTTTTTTCCATAACACATTCACTATGGGAAAGGGTGACGTTAAGGAATGGGGATCTGAATGTGGTGGTGCCCAGCAAGGCCGTGTGATAGATCTGAAGGTGACTTTATCACATTCATGATAATGTGTGCAAAACTGTAAAGCGCTGCGGAATATGTTAGCGCTATATAAAAAATAAAGATTATTATTATTATTCTAGCTTTCTGTCAAATTTAAGTCTGCGTGCAACACCACTGTTGAACACAGAAAAGTGCAAGTCCAGGGATGCTACAGTCATTTAAAGGTACAGTACTCACTATCTTTACTTCCATTCCTAAGGTTTCCTATCCCTGTTCCTTACTATCATGCCCCCTTTTTTTGCTGTATACACCATAATTAGGCACTAATTGAAAACTTTTTCATACTTTTTCTGTGGTTGAATCATGTGGAGGCAGTTACCATTATAGGGATTGACAATGGAATATATCTAAGGATATTACAAACACTGTCATGGGGCTTGTTATATTTGGACTACTTCACTATGTATATTAGTGTTGAGCGATACCTTCCGATATTCAAAAGTATCGGTATCGGATTGGATCGTCCGATATCCCAAAAATATCGGATCTCGCCGATACCGATACCCGATACCAATACAAGTCAATGGGACACAAATATCGGAAGATATCCTGGATGGTTCCCAGGGTCTGGAGGAGAGGAAACTCTCCTTCAGGCCCTGGGATCCATATTCATGTAAAAAATAAAGAATAAAAATAAAAAATATGGATATACTCACCCTCGGACGGGCCCTGGCTCTCAGCGGTGCAAGCGTCTGCCTCCGTTCCTAAGAATGCAGTGAGTGAAGGACCTTCGATGACGTCGCGGTCACATGACCGGTCACATGAGTGGTCATGCGACCAATCACAAGACCGCGACGTCATCGCAGGTCCTACACTCACTGCATTATTAGGAACGGAGACAGACGCTTGCAGCGGTGACAGCCATGGCCCGTCCGAGGGTGAGTATATCCATTTTTTTTAAATTTGTATTCTTTATTTTTTACATGAATATGGATCCCAGGGCCTGAAGGAGAGTTTCCTCTCCTCCAGACCCTGGGAACCATACACTGGGAAGTTATAGGAACTTCCGATTCCAAATTCCGATATCACAAAAATATCGGAACTCAGAATTGGAATTCCGATACAGCGAATATCAGCTGATACCCGATACTTGCGGTATCGGAATGCTCAACACTATGTATGATATATTAAAAAAGATTTTTGGAAGCTTCATTGCTCCACAAATTTATAAATATTTAATCTTCACTCCAATTCTAATAGCAGCTCCATTCTTAAAGGTGATGATTCACCTGTAATTTGTGTACCTTTTTTTGGCTGTTTTTTTTGCAAATTGCTGTCCCCATACTGACTGGTTTTATGTTGAATCTTTTAATATTGTATCAATAAAAATTTTCATGGGATTTTATGGCATATAGCTTCCCCGTCTATTTTTTTTATTTATGTAATGTTTGGAAGTGCCATGGATCTAGGCATGGTATACACTCTTTAAGGTCTATTAAAACGTTTGGTGCAGAATCTCAAAGAGGAAGCTTTGAATGCCGAGCAGTTGGCTAAGGAGCAATATTTTACATTGGCTGATACCACACAGCCCACCATCAGACAATATTCTCAGGCCACATTGAGTGATGAAGAGGAACAGGAGGAGGAGGATGAGGAGGAATAGGAGTTTTTGGTCTGTGCTACAGAGGGGACTCCCAATCTCAGCTGCATGCCTGTCCAGCATGGATGGCCTGAAGAGGAGGAGGCGAGGAATTGTGAAGAGGAGAGGATGGTTAGTGTTCGTCCTAGTGGTGACACTAAATGGTTGACTCTTTGTAGTCTGCTACACATGACACAGTTCATATCCAGATGCCTTTCCCAAGATTGTCGTATGAAATACTGGCTTTACCTTTATTGACCCACAGTACAAGGAGAAATTTCCTTCTCTTTTGTCAGAGTCAGACAAGCCTTTTTCACTGTATGCATGCAAGAGGGCCATTGTTGAAGTGTTGCTGAAAAGATTACCCTCAGACAGCACTGCTGGCAGAGGTATCGGCTCTTTTCACCCACCAGCATTACAGGGCAGGAACACACACACCCGGTGCAATTCGGGGGGGAATGTCCACCAACTAGGTCACTTTCATGAAACCATCATAACAGCAAGGGCTATCTGTGGGTGTAACTATGATAAGGAGGGAGAAGTAGAAAAAGATGGTGAAGGAGTACTAAAGTATCCATACCAGCATCCTTCCTGATTCTTCAGTGCCCTTTAACTATTGGTTGTCCAAGCTGCACACTTGGCCTGACCTCTCCTTTTACGTCTTGGAGGTGCTGCCACAACATGTCACAAGTGTGTTATCTGAGTGGGTTTATAGTTTGGCCGTTGCAATAATAACGGACAGGCACAACCGCCTGACAATGGAAAACGCAGACAGACTGACTCTTCTAAAGTTGAACAAGGGCTGGATTTCCTCCTACTTTGTAAGCCCTACGTATGACAGCAATCCAACCCTAAATGCACCCCAAATGTTCTTTTTTGCAAGTTGTCTTAAGGTCCATCCCTTACCATTGACACCCATTTTGTTCAGGAAATCACATCCTACTCCTCCTGCTTCTGCAACAAGTCCTTTGTGGTCATATATGTATACACCCTGTGGGTAATGATTTTAAAATTGTAAATCTTTGTACATTGTGCAATGGTGAAACTTGGAATACTAATATCTAGCAATTATAATAACTACATCATTTATTGTAAGGTCCCCGTTATGGTCTCTTTCAGCGTGTATAATACAGATCCCTTGGCTAATTATTGGAAATTTCTGTACACTGTGCAATGGTGCAACTAGTATTCGCTATCTCTAGCAATTATATTAACTGCAAAATTTATTGTGAGGTCCCCATCACGGTCTCTTTTAACGTGTATGATTCAGACCCCTTAGCTAATTTTTGGAAACCTTTGTACATTGTGCAATGGTAAAACTTGTACTCCCTATGTCTAGCAATTATAATAACTGCAACATTTATTGTGAGGTCCCCATCACGGTCTCTTTCAGCATGTCAATACAGACCCTTTGGCTAATTATTTGGAAACCTTTGTACATTGCGCCATGGTCAAATTTCTACTCTCAATCTCTATATATTCTATTATTATTAGAGATGGGCAGACAGCTGGATGTTCGGGACCGGTGGGTCCGGCCGAACAGTTACAAAAAGTTAGAGTTGCGGTACCAGAACAGTAGCCAGACCCGAACCCCATTCACTTGAATGGAGGGCCCGAACATCCAGTGTTTGCATTGCTGTTATGTGCACGACAGCGTGGCAAACACCACTTCTAATCGATGGTGACATCATTCTCACTGGTCAGAGAGCTGCGGTTCCCACTCTGACAAAAAAAGCGTGAGCGCTCAGCTGTGATCGGAGGTATAAAATTTACTGCAGGTCACTGGTTTCAGCTGATGGGATTACAGCTCCTATTATCTGACACCTGCAGCTGCTAATAACAATGAGCGCAGGAGCGGCTGATGGGAGTATTCATTAGCTGGCTCCTGCTCTGTAAATAGATAATTTAAAAAAAATGGCATGGGTTCCACTGTATGTTTAAAAACCAGCAAGGTAAAAGCAGACAGCTGGGGGCTGGTATTCTCAGGCTGTAAGGGGCCATGGACATTGGCCCCCCAGCCTAAAAATAGCAGCCCTTCTCTCATGGTGCTAGCGGGGATCTCACCGAGGTCTCAGCAGTTCAGCCCCGCTGGGAATGCAGCCTCACTGACCGGCAGTAACCTCGGTGATGTCACTGCCTGTCACTGATGCTGCGCTCGCAGAAATTCAGTCACCAGTGGTTCTCAGCCTGGACGGTCGCATCTTGGCACCATCCAACTAGAAAACTATTTAGTCCCAGACTTGGATTACGGCATGGGACAGAATGATGGATAGGTTAGGGATATTGTTTTTTTTTATTTTTGGTTTATTACAGGAGAATGAGGGCTTCGGTGGAATAGGCGTTAGGTGAGTTATAACTGTGTTTATTTTTAAATAAAAAGTAAAAGTGTGTTTTGTTTTATTTCTAATAAATCACTTTATTCTGGCTGTGTCTTTACTTACCATACCACTATAGGATTAGTAATGGATAGGTGTCTTACAGACGCCTCTCCATTACTAATCTGTGGGCTTGATGTCACCTGACAATGCTAAGGTGACATCAAGCATGCAAATATTAACCCCACTTGCCACTGCTACATGGAAAGCGGGCTAGTATTTTTAGGCTGGGGGGTCAAAATCTATGTCCCCTTACCAGCCTGAGAATACTAGCCCCCAGCTGTCTGCTTTAGGAATGCTGTAAATGGGGGGACCCCATGCCATTTTTTTAAATTATTTATTCAAATAATTTAAAAAAACAGGAACCCATCTATTCTTGATAACCAGCCTTGTTGAGGATGACAGCTTAGGGTTGCAGCCCCCAGCTGTGAGTTTTGCCTGTATGGTTAACAAAAATACAGGGGAACCAAAGCCGTTTTTTAATTATTATTATTTATTTACAGTGCAGGACCAGCTGATGAATACTCTCATCCACGGCTCCTGCTCTCACTCTTATTAGCGGCAGCAGGTGTCGGATGATGGGAGCAGTTGTCCCATCAGCTGACACCAGTGACCAGAGGTAAACCGTATACCTCTGATCACAGCTGCGTGCTCACGCTAAAAGACAGCGTGAGCACGCAGCTGTGATCAGAGGTATACGGAACAGCATGGGAACAGTGGCTCTCTGACCGTAGTGATGATTTCACCGCCGATCAGAAGCGATGTTTGCCACGCTGTCATGCACATGTCAGCGCGACAAACACCTGGTGTTCTGACAGCCAAACCCAATGAGTAACACCGACATCCTGGTGAAGTCCGTGTTTGGCGTCCGTGCCCGAACAGTAGGTGTTCGGTATGGACGCCGAACTTTACTATTCGGGTTCGCCAATCTCTAATATTATTATAATTTTTTATTGTGTTGCCCTTCTCACGGTCTCTTTCATCGTGTGTCTCCTGATTGGGTCTCCATTAGTGTTGAGCGATACCGTCCGATACTTGAAAGTATCGGTATCGGAAAGTCTCGGCCGATACCGGCAAAGTATCAGATCTAATCCGATACCGATACCCGATACCAATACAAGTCAATGGGACTCAAGTATCGGACGGTATCCCTGATGGTTCCCAGGGTCTGAAGGAGAGGAAACTCTCCTTCAGGCCCTGGGATCCATATTAATGTGTAAAAGAAAGAATTAAAATAAAAAAATATTGATATACTCACCTCTCCGACGCAGCCTGGACCTTACCGAGGGAACCGGGAGCCTTCTTTGCTTAAAATGCGCGCGTTTCCTGCCTTCCGTGACGTCACGGCTTGTGATTGGTTGCGTGCCACCCATGTGGCCGCGACGCGACCAATCACAGCAAGCCGTGACGTAATTTTCAGGTCCTGAATGCCTAATTCTAGGCATTCAGGATTTGAAAATTACGTTACGGCTTGTGATTGGTCGCGTCGCGGTCACATGGGCGACGCGACCAATCACAAGCCGTGACGTCACGGGAGGCAGGAAACGCGCGCATTTTAAAATTACGTCACGGCTTGTGATTGGTTGCGTGCCGCCCATGTGACCGCGACGCGACCAATCACAGCAAGCCGTGACGTAATTTTCAGGTCCTGAATGCCTAATTCATAATTCTAGGCATTCAGGACCTGAAAATTACATCACGGCTTGCTGTGATTGGTCGCGTCGCGGTCACATGGGCGGCACGCAACCAATCACAAGCCGTGACGTAATTTTAAAATGCGTGCGTTTCCTGCCTCCCGTGACGTTACGGCTTGTGATTGGTCGCATCGCCCATGTGACCGCGACGCGACCAATCACAAGCCGTAACGTAATTTTCAAATCCTGAATGCCTAGAATTAGGCATTCAGGACCTGAAAATTACGTCACGGCTTGCTGTGATTGGTCGCGTCGCGGCCACATGGGTGGCACGCAACCAATCACAAGCCGTGACGTCACGGAAGGCAGGAAACGCGCGCATTTTAAGCAAAGAAGGCTCCCGGTTCCCTCGGTAAGGTCCAGGCTGCGTCGGAGAGGTGAGTATATCCCTATTTTTTATTTTAATTCTTTATTTTACACATTAATGTTGTTTCGATACCGATAACCGATACCACAAAAGTATCGGATCTCGGTATCGGAATTCCGATACTCGCAAGTATCGGCCGATACCCGATACTTGCGGTATCGGAATGCTCAACACTAGTCTCCATCTGCTGGGTTACCTGTAGTGGAAAATGTGTCGAACTACATTATACTATTTCTACTCTGGTGAAATTGATGTCAATTTGTTTGTATCTGCCACTAATTTTTGGAAAAATGATCACTCTTGGTTGGGTCTCTTACTGTTGGGTTGGCTGTCCCTGTTATACTATTTCTATTTCTACTCTGGTGAAACTGATGTCACTTTGGTAATGTCTGCCACTAATTTTTGTAAATGTGGAGACTCCTGATTCAGTCTCCCCATTTGCTGGGTTTGCTGTAGGGGAAGAGATGTCGCTCTCCATTTTACCATTTCTACTCTAGTGAAATTGATGACACTTTGTATTTTCCAATAATTTTTAGAAGTGTGAACTCTCCTGGTTGGTTCTCTAACTGTTGAGTTGGCTGTAGTGGAAGAGTTGTCGGTCCCTGTTATACTATTTCTACTCTGGTGAAATTTATGCCTCACCCACCTTGTCTTAATTTGAAGTTCAATTCAAAGCTGTAAATGCTGGCCCATTCTCTGATACCTCATGCATGGCTTATTGCTGCCGTGCCATTCTAAAATTTGTATGGTGGGTCTATTAAGGCCACTTTCCTTGGGGTTCCTTGAGGGTTCTAGATTGCAAAATGTCACTTGTGGGTGGTTTCCACTGTTTAGGCACATCAGGAGGTCTGCAAATGCAGCATGGCTTCCGCTAATTAATCCATCAAATTTTACATTCAAAAAGTCAAATGGAGCTCCTTCCCTTCCGAGACTTGACGCACATCCAAACAGTAGTTTTCACCCAAATATGGGGTATTGGCATGCTCATGAAATTGCACAACAAATTTTTTGGGTCCAATTCTTCCTGCTACCCTTGCAAAAATAATAAATGTTTGGTCTAAAGTAAAATTTTTGTGACAAAAAATTAACTTCATTTAAAAAAAAATTAAGTTTGAAAATTGCAAAATTTTCGCTAAATTTCTATTTTTTCACATATAAACGCAATTCGTAATGAAGAAATTTTACCACTATCACGAAGTACAGTATGTCACTAGAAAATAAACTCAGAATAAGTGGGATCCACTGAATCTTTCCAGAGTAAAGTGACAGTGGTCATAATGGTAAAATTTGGCCTGGTCAGGTAGGTGAAAACAGGCTTCGGGCTGAAGGGATTAAATAAGAGTCATTTTGTGAATTTACAGATTCTAGAATACAAGCAGGGAGGCCACATCTGCTTAGTTATTAAGTAATTATGCTCCTAGAGATAAAAAATAACCTAATCCCTAAACTATTTCTTAGCTACCATTTTAATTATGTTGTCATAATCGCATTCAATTACCATAATTACATTACAGATCTCCAGTATATAAGACTATTCTATATATAAAAAATTGGCTATGTACAGACTGGAGTGGACTGGAGAACCGTGGGAATTGTGAGTAGAAATGAAACATTCTTCTTAGTGAGTCCATGTGGCAACTGTTTAGATGACCATATTGTATGACAGTAATCATATTTATAATCTTAATGTTTCTACACTGACATTCATATAGAGAAAATTATTATTATTTTTTTATTTTTTCAAATTATTTTAAATAAAAACATTTCATTTAATTTACCAATTAAAACAAGTTCTACACATTTCTACTTTTTCCATGATCTAAGAAGAGAGTGACATATAGGCTCTGGCTTGCCAAACTATGGAGTAGTGAAGAGCGAACGTGTTGGGATAAGGTCATGTGTTAACCGAGTGTCTTCAGCATACTCAAAAAATATGTTTGAGTCCCCACGGCTGCATGTCTCAAGGCTGTTTGACAGCCACAACACATGCAGGGATTGCCTAACAAACAGGCAATCCACGTACGTGTTTCGGCTGTCTAACTGCCCATTTATTGTCTCCCATACCTTGCCTCCTAATCCTACCCTCTATCTGATGGTGTCCCTCAAAGCACTGTATAGGAACACCTAACCTTCTCCATCTATATCTTTGGCCTGGACCAACTAATAAAGTTTCATGGCTTCCTGTACCTTCTACACGCTGATGATACTAAGAGCTACCTCTCATGCCAATGCGTCACCACTCTGCTGTCCAGATTCCTAAAGTGTCTATCAGCCATATACTTCTTCTCCTCTCGCTTTCTAAAACTCAACTTGCACAAAACAGAACTCATCATCTTTCCTCCATTTCACCTAACCCCTCAATCTATCTAATACAATTAATGACAACACCCTTTCCACAATACCAAAAGTCTGATGCCTCGGAGTTAACCTCAACTTTGCCCTGTTCTTCAAACCACACATCCAAGCTCTTGCCACCTCCTGACACCTCCAACTGAAATCTATTTCCAGAATTCATCCTTTCCTCAACTCTGAACCTACTAAAATGATAGTACATGCAAGCACTCTCATACCTCTCCAATCCATAATTAACTCTAAGAACCGATAAGAAAAAAACTGATCCTCCAAATGCAAAATAGTGTCTAAGAAGTATTGGTTTTTATTTAACAATTATTTTAAAACTGGACATAATTAAAAAAGGAAATGGCAACACATACAAACAGAAAACAAAAAAATACACTGTGCAGAGGTTATATGTTGTGAATTTACCTTTTGGCTCCCTCTAGTGGCTACTAGTGATTTGACTCTGGGTATGTCATTCATCCCTTGTATGCTCACCTGGGTCGTTAGGTCAGGGGTGTTGCTATATAAGCTCCCTGGACCTTCAGTTCAATGCCTGGCAACGTTGATATCAGAGCTAATCTGTAGTGCTCTTGTCTACTGATCCTGGTTCCTGCTTGATTAAGCTAAGTCTGCTTTCTTGCTTTTTGCTATTTGTTTTTGTTTGCATTTTTGTCCAGCTTGCATATTATCTGTTTCCTGACCTTGCTGGAAGCTCTAGGGTGGCTGGTGTTCTCCCCCCGGGCCGTTAGACGGTTCGGGGGTTCTTGAATCTCCAGCGTGGATTTTGATAGGGTTTTTGTTGACCATATAAGTTATCTTACTACATTCTGCTATTAGTAAAGTGGGCCTCTCTTTGCTTAAATCTAGTTCATCTCTGTGTTTGTCATTTCCTCTTACCTCACCGTTATTATTTGTGGGGGGCTACTATCCTACTTTTGGGGTCTATTCTCTGGAGGCAAGAGAGGTCTTTGTTTTCCTCTTCTAGGGGTAGTTAGTCCTCCGGCTGGCGCGAGACATCTAGCGACCAACGTAGGCATGTTCCCCGGCTACTGCTAGTGTTGGCGTTAGGAGTAGATATATGGTCAACCCAGTTACCACTGCCCTATGAGCTGGATTTTTGTACGTCGCAGACTTACTTGTTTCTCTGAGACCCTCGCCATTGGGGTCATAACAGTTTGCCAGGCCAGTATTAAATGTTAAATGCATTGCAGAAGCGGGATTATAAGAAAGAAAGTTCTGAGTTTTTTTTTCTCTCTCTCATTTTTTTTTCTTTTCCCCTTTACCTCTGAGTGGCTTGTGTTTGCTGCAGACATGAATGTCCAGACCTTGATTACAAGTGTGGACCAGCTTGCTGCTCGTGTGCAGGGCATACAAGATTATGTTATCAGAAGTCCTATGTCAGAACCTAAGATACCGATTCCTGAGCCATTTTCCGGAGACCGATTTAAATTTAGAAATTTCAGGAATAATTGTAAATTGTTTTTGTCCCTGAAACCCTGTTCATCTGGAGACTCCGCTCAGCAAGTAAAAATTGTTATTTCTTTTTTACGAGGCGACCCTCAGGATTGGGCCTTCTCGCTGGCGCCAGGAGATCCGGCTTTGGCTGACATTGATGCGTTTTTTCTGGCGCTCGGTTTGCTTTATGAGGAACCTAATCTTGAGATTTAGGCAGAAAAGGCCTTGCAGGCTATGTCAGTGTCAAGTTGGGGCTGCCATGGAATTCATGGAGATTCCCTGCCCTTGTCTATTGCTTCTTCTACGCCTTCGGAAGTTCCGGCGTATTTGTCTGATTATCAGGATGTCTTCAGCGAGTCTAAGTCCAGTGCACTGCCTCCTCATAGGGAATGTGACTGTGCAATAGATTTGATTCCTGGCAGTAAGTTTCCTAAGGGGAGACTGTTTAATCTGTCGGTACCTGAACATACCGCGATGCGTTCATATATCAAGGAGTCTCTTGAGAAGGGGCATATCCGTCCTTCTTCTTCCCCTCTTGGTGCGGGATTCTTTTTTGTGGCCAAAAAGGACGGATCTTTGAGGCCTTGTATTGACTATCGGCTTTTAAATAAGATCACTGTCAAATTTCAGTATCCTTTGCCGCTGTTGTCAGATTTGTTTGCCCGGATTAAAGGTGCCAAGTGGTTCACCAAGAAAGACCTTCGTGGTGTGTACAACCTTGTGCGCATTAGGCAGGGCGATGAATGGAAAACCGCATTCAATACGCCCGAAGGTCATTTTGAGTACTTGGTGATGCCATTCGGTCTCTCTAATGCACCTTCAGTTTTTCAGTCCTTCATGCATGACATTTTCCGGAAGTATCTGGATAAATTTTTGATTGTTTATCTGGATGATATTCTGGTTTTTTCTGATGATTGGGACTCGCATGTGGAGCAGGTCAGGATGGTTTTTGAGATTCTGCGTGAAAATTCTTTGTTTGTAAAAGGCTCAAAGTGTCTTTTTGGTGTACAGAAGGTTCCCTTTTTGGGGTTCATTTTTTCCCCTTCTGCTGTGGAGATGGATCCAGTCAAGGTCCGAGCTATTCATGATTGGACTCAACCCTCGTCAGTTAAGAGTCTTCAGAAGTTCTTGGGTTTTGCTAACTTCTACCGTCGTTTTATCGCAAATTTCTCTAATGTTGTTAAACCGCTGACGGATATGACCAAGAAAGGCTCTGATGTAGCTAACTGGGCTCCTGCTGCCGTGGAGGCTTTCCAGGAGTTAAAACGCCGGTTTACTTCGGCGCCTGTTTTGTGCCAGCCTGACATCTCACTTGCTTTTCAGGTTGAGGTGGATGCTTCGGAGATTGGGACAGGGGCCGTTTTGTCACAGAGAGGCCCTGGTTGTTCTACTATGAGACCTTGTGCCTTTTTCTCTAGGAAGTTTTCGCCGGCAGAGCGAAATTATGATGTGGGCAATCGGGAGTTGTTGGCCATGAAGTGGGCATTTGAGGAGTGGCGTCATTGTCTCGAGGGTGCTAAGCATCGTGTGGTGGTCTTGACTGATCACAAAAATCTGATGTATCTCGAGTCTGCTAAACGCCTGAATCCTAGACAGGCCCGCTGGTCATTGTTTTTCTCCCGTTTTGACTTTGTGGTCTCGTATTTGCCAGGGTCTAAGAATGTGAAGGCCGACGCTCTGTCTAGGAGCTTTGTGCCTGATGCTCCTGGAGTCGCTGAACCTGTGGGTATTCTTAAGGAAGGAGTTATCGTGTCTGCTATTTCTCCAGATCTGCGACGTGTGTTGCAGAGATTTCAGGCTGGTAGGCCTGACTCTTGTCCACCTGACAGATTGTTTGTGCCTGCTAGATGGACCAGCAGAGTCATTTCCGAGGTTCATTCCTCGGTGTTGGCAGGGCACCCGGGAATTTTTGGCACCAGAGATCTGGTGGCCAGGTCCTTTTGGTGGCCTTCCTTGTCAAGGGATGTGCGGTCATTTGTACAGTCCTGTGGTACTTGTGCTCGAGCTAAGCCTTGCTGCTCTCGTGCCAGCGGGTTGCTCTTGCCCTTGCCTGTCCCGAAGAGACCTTGGACACACATCTCTATGGATTTCATTTCTGATCTTCCGGTGTCTCAGGGCATGTCTGTCATCTGGGTGATATGTGATCGTTTCTCCAAGATGGTCCATTTGGTTCCTTTGCCTAAGCTGCCCTCTTCTTCTGATCTGGTTCCTGTGTTCTTCCAGAACGTGGTTCGTTTGCACGGCATTCCTGAGAATATTGTGTCGGACAGAGGATCCCAGTTTGTTTCCAGGTTCTGGCGATCCTTTTGTGGTAGGATGGGCATTGAGTTGTCGTTTTCATCCGCTTTCCATCCTCAGACTAACGGACAAACGGAGCGAACTAATCAGACTCTGGAGGCTTATTTGAGGTGTTTTGTCTCTTCTGATCAGGATGATTGGGTGACCTTCTTGCCGTTGGCTGAATTTGCCCTTAATAATCGGGCTAGTTCCGCCACCTTGGTTTCGCCATTTTTCTGCAACTCTGGTTTCCATCCTCGTTTTTCCTCGGGACATGTGGAGCCTTCTGACTGTCCTGGGGTGGATTCCGTGGTGGATAGGTTGCAGCGGATCTGGGGGCATGTGGTGGACAACTTGAAGTTGTCACAGGAGAAGGCTCAGCGTTTTGCCAACTGCCGCCGCGGTGTGGGTCCCTGACTTCGCGTTGGGGATTTGGTATGGCTGTCTTCTCGATTTGTTCCTATGAAGGTCTCCTCTCCCAAATTTAAGCCTCGCTTCATTGGTCCTTACAAGATATTGGAAATCATTAATCCTGTATCCTTTCGCTTGGATCTTCCGGTGTCGTTTGCCATCCACAACGTATTTCATAGGTCCTTGTTGCGGCGGTACGTTGTGCCTGTGGTTCCTTCTGCTGAGCCTCCTGCTCCGGTGTTGGTTGAGGGCGAGTTGGAGTACGTGGTGGAGAAGATCTTGGATTCTCGTCTCTCCAGGCGGAGGCTTCAGTACCTGGTCAAGTGGAAGGGATATGGTCAGGAGGATAATTCCTGGGTGGTCGCCTCTGATGTGCATGCGGCCGATTTAGTTCGTGCCTTTCACGCCGCTCATCCTGATTGCCCTGGTGGTCTTGGTGAGGGTTTGGTGACCCCTCACTAAGGGGGGGGTACTGTTGTGAATTTACCTTTTGGCTCCCTCTAGTGGCTACTAGTGATTTGACTCTGGGTATGTCATTCATCCCTTGTATGCTCACCTGGGTCGTTAGGTCAGGGGTGTTGCTATATAAGCTCCCTGGACCTTCAGTTCAATGCCTGGCAACGTTGATATCAGAGCTAATCTGTAGTGCTCTTGTCTACTGATCCTGGTTCCTGCTTGATTAAGCTAAGTCTGCTTTCTTGCTTTTTGCTATTTGTTTTTGTTTGCATTTTTGTCCAGCTTGCATATTATCTGTTTCCTGACCTTGCTGGAAGCTCTAGGGTGGCTGGTGTTCTCCCCCCGGGCCGTTAGACGGTTCGGGGGTTCTTGAATCTCCAGCGTGGATTTTGATAGGGTTTTTGTTGACCATATAAGTTATCTTACTACATTCTGCTATTAGTAAAGTGGGCCTCTCTTTGCTTAAATCTAGTTCATCTCTGTGTTTGTCATTTCCTCTTACCTCACCGTTATTATTTGTGGGGGGCTACTATCCTACTTTTGGGGTCTATTCTCTGGAGGCAAGAGAGGTCTTTGTTTTCCTCTTCTAGGGGTAGTTAGTCCTCCGGCTGGCGCGAGACATCTAGCGACCAACGTAGGCATGTTCCCCGGCTACTGCTAGTGTTGGCGTTAGGAGTAGATATATGGTCAACCCAGTTACCACTGCCCTATGAGCTGGATTTTTGTACGTCGCAGACTTACTTGTTTCTCTGAGACCCTCGCCATTGGGGTCATAACAGTTATATTAAGAATCATTCCATTTATAGGGGTTTACACATATAGAGCCTGTAAACTAGTAAGTACCTAATATTGAAGATGGAAATGTATGCTGCTGTCCTAATCACACTAACAATGAAATATACAAGTGCTTCTGAAAAAATTAGAATATAATCAAAAAGTTAATTTATTTCAGTTCTTCAATACAAAAAGTGAAACTCATATTATATAGCGTCAATAAAACAGAGTACAAAAATAGGGAAAAAGGAAAAAATGGGAAGAAAATAAGTCAGCTCACCAATCCCTCAACAGTGCAATGATGTCCACGCACGGAGCCGCCTTGGTCAAGGGCGTAGTCCAGAGCCAGCAATGAAAAAGAAAAAATCTCCAGCATGGATCTTCTAAAAGTCAATTTATTAGAAACACTTTAAAATGCCATGACTAAGACCTGATGGTCGAAACGCGTCGGCCTTGACCACCTGGGACCCCCATCTCTCCTTTTTGCAAATGTTTGCATTTTAAAGTGTTTCTAATAAATTGACTTTTAGAAGATCCATGCTGGAGATTTTTTCTTTTTCAATAAAACAGAGTGATCTATTTCACGTGTTTATTTCTGTTAATGTTGATGATTATGGCTTACAGCCAATGAAAACCCAAAAGTCATTATCTCAGTAAATTAGAATAATTAACACAAATACCTGCAAAGGATTCCTAAGTATTTATAAAGGTCCCTTAGTCTGTTTCAGTAGCTCCACAGTCATGGGGAAGACTCCTGACCTGACAGATGTCCAGAAAGCAGTCACTGACACACTCCACAAGGAGGGGAAGCCACAAAAGGTCATTGATAAAGAAGCCGGCTGTTCACAGAGTGCTGTAACCAAGCATATTAATGGAAAGTGGAGTGGAAGGAAAAAGTTTGGTAGAAAAAGGTGCACAAGCTACTGGGATAACCGCAGCCTGGAAAGGATTGTTAAGAAAGGGCCATTCAATAATGTGGTGGAGATTCACAAGGAGTGGACTGCTGCTGGAGTCATTGCTTCAAGAGCCACCACACAGGACATGGTCTACAAGTGTCGCATTCCTTGTGTCAAGCCACTCATGACCAATAGACAATGCCAGAAGCATCTTACCTGGGCCAAAGTGAAAAATAACTGGGCTGTTGCTCAGGGGTCCAAGGAGTTGTTTTCAGATGAAAGTAAATTTTGCATTTCATGTGGAAATCAAGGTCACAGAGTCAGGAGGAAGAGTGGAGAGGCCACAATCCAAGCTGCTGGAGGTCTAATGTGAAGTTTCCACAATCAGTGATGGTTTGGGGAGCCATTTCATCTGCTGGTGTAGGTCCACTGTGTTTTATCAAGACCAAAGTCGGCACAGCCACCTACCAGGAGATTTTGGAGCACTTCATGCTTCCCTCTGCTGACAAGCCTTTTGGAGATGGAAATGTCATTCTCCAGCAGGACTTGGCCCCTGTCCACACTGCCAAAAGTACCAATACCTGATTTACAAACAATAGTATCACTGTGCTTGATTGGCAGCAAACTCGCCTAACATTAACCCCATAGAGAATCTATGGAGTATCGTCAAGAGAAAGATGAGAGGCACCAGACCCAACAATGCAGATGAGCTGAAGACTGCTATCAAAGCAACCTTGGCTTCCATAACTCCTCAGCAGTGTCACAAGCTGAACGCTTCCATGCCAAGCCGCATTGATACCGTAATTGATGCAAAAGGAGCCCCGACCAAGTAATGAGTGCATTTACTGAACATACATTTCAATAGGCCAACATTTCAGATTTTAAAATCATTTTTCAAGCTGATGTTATAAAGTATTCTAACTCACTGAGATAATGACTTATGGGTTTTCATTGGCTGTAAGCCATTATCATCAACATTAACAGAAACAAAACACGTCAAATAGATCACGCTGTGTGTAATGACTCTATATAATATATGAGTTTCAGTTTATGTGTTAAGACCTGAAATAAATTAACTTTTTGATGATATTCTAATTTTGCGAGAAGCCCATGTACATTATAATGACCATGCAAGACAGTACAATTTCATGATTCCAAACCATCTGGTAGCAGACAGACCAGGTGCAGTGACACAAATATGGTTGTCTAAGAAGATATCTAAGCAAAACTCAGTATAGGCATACAGACAAGAATATTTACCAGAACTCCAACCTGCAACAGTAGACCCCCTTCCCCCTCCATATATCTCTGAACTAATCTCACAATGTCTTCCATCACACAATCTCTGGTCCACTCATGACCTTCTTCTTTCAAGTGTCCCCCATCCTCTCGAATTCTGTGCCTCAATAAATCTGACTATCCGCCACAATGGGAACCTTCAGGCGGAACTTAAAAACTATTCAGTAAGGCTTACCGGATGCAATGACCCTGCTGCCACCTCACCACCAAACTATCGCAAACATGTAAGCCTACTGTTTGCTTCCTCATTATCTGGTAGACGCTAAGCGCGCAAGGGCAAAGCCCTCCCCTTTCTATGCCAGTCTGTCACTGTTAGATGGTTCACCATGTTTTCATAGAATCATAGAATGTTAGAGTTTGAAGGGAATTCTGGGGTTGTCGTGTCCAAGCCCCGGCTCCATGCAGGAGTCACTAAACCATCTTAAATTTCTGCAACTTTTCCTGCCATTCTGCAATGAATACAACAGAATATGGGAGAAATATTTTCACAAAATCTGAAAAAAATCATCTTTCGTTAAAGATTCAAGCACGTAAATTGTGACTTAAATGCAAAAATAAATGCTTGGACGTAATGGTTTTAAAAATGTTAGTTTCTAAAAATTATAATTAATTTTAATACATTTACATTTACTGTATATATAAATCCATATTTGATAGAAAGTTAAAATATTGGTTAAAATGAAAAGAAACTTATACAATGTGAAATAAGAAATACAATAAAAATTCAGTTTAATGATGTGTTTATTAAATGGAACCTGTCACCTGAATTTGGCGGGTCCTTTTTTGGGTCATATGGGCGGTGTTTTTGGGTCTTTTATTAACCCCTCTTTTTCCCGCAGGCCGCATGCTGGTCGCGAATTTGGCTTGACGTTGATTCGCTTTCCTCCCTAGTTAACGCATGCGCAAAGCAATCTTGCCTTGCGCACGTGCAGTATGCTTTGCCCAATTGCGGGCAAAGCCGAAAACCATTAGTGCGCATGCGCCGGAGCACTATGTCCTGGAAGTATTTCGCTGCATTCCAGGACATAGTGCGCCATTTTCGGCTTTGCCTGCAGTTGGGCAAAGCATACTGCGCGTGCGCAAGGCAAGATTGCTTTGAGCACGCGTTAACTAGGGAGGAAAGCGAATCAATGTCAAGTCAATTTCGCGACCAGTGTGTGGCCAGCGGGAAAAAAGGGGTTAATAAAAGACCCCAAAACACCGCCCATATGACCCAAAAAAGGACCTGCCAAACTCAGGTGACAGGTTTCCTTTAAAGCTCTTTTAGTTACATGCTGGTCTGCCCTACTTTGATTGACAACTTCGGTTATATAATGAATATACTGTATTTAAAGGGAATTTGTCACCAGGATTTTGCCTCCTAATCTAAGAGCAGTGTGACACAGGGCAGAGACATTAATTCCTTGGATGTGTCCATTCCTGAGCTGCTTATTGTAGTTTTGATAAAATCACTTTTTTATCAGCAGGAGATTGTCACTGGAGGACTAGTAAACCTGTTGCCATGTAGTCCTCCATATTCATTAGCTTTGTATAATCCAGCCACTTTGTAGAGCTTTATGGGGAGAAATTAGTTGGCCAGACAAGAGATTACCACTCCCAGACCTGGAGATAATACACTAGGACAGGCCAACTCCCCTATGTAATACTGACATATGGTCTAATGTTTAGTAGATAATGTATTTCTTTTAGTCCACAGTCATTAGAGAACTGCAGTAACATGGTTTATATGTATATAACATTTCTGAAGATTCTCCTGTTGCACCTTGTATCAGCTATTTACTCTATGGATCACATGTGTAGATTACCACCTTTGTCAGTCCAGGAGGGAATAAGACAACCTGGTGATATCATGATAGGAGCTCTACTACCTATTAACTATGAAAAGGTCTACCAGAAGCTGACATTTGATGTCCCTCCAACCAGGGCTTCCTGTAAATTGTAAGTAGGTCCTACGCTATGCTTTATAATATATTGATAGAATAGTGAGCACAAATCCTAAAGTCAATATCATTCCTTTTTTAACATGTATAGAAGTATAATATATAACCGGGAGCACAACATTTTTCTGTCAAGGGCAACATTGCCATACTGGACCAATTCAAAGGGCCACAAAATATGTAAAGGGCTACTTACACGGATACATCAGCAGAACCACCATCAGTACATTAATCCATCATCACAACAAAGTTTTGAATATTTGAGAAGGATTTGGGGATTTCATGCTCAGTATTTGCTAAAAAAAAAATTATCAGTGTGAACTAACCCAAACTTAGGCCGGCGTCACACTGGCGAGTTTTACGGACGTAAGAGCGCAGAAACTACGTCCGTAAAACTCGCATAACATACGGCACAATTATTCTCAATGGGGCTGCTCCTATTAGCCGTATATTACGGTTCAGTATTATACGGCTTTCTACGGCCGTACAAAATCGCAGCATGCTGCGTTTGTCAGCGTACTGCGCAAAAAAATCGCCAATGAAAGTCTATGGGGGCGTGAAAAATACGGATTCCACACTGACCAGCAGTGTGACTTGCGAGAAATACGCAGCGGTGTTAGTGAAAAGTCGGTAATTCAATTGCCGGCTTTTAATTTCTCCTGCACAAACCCGACAGGATATGAGACATGGTTTACATACAGTAAACCATCTCATATCCCCTTTTTTTTTGCATATTCCACATTACTAATGTTAGTAGTGTGTATGTGCAAAATTTCAGCGCTGTAGCTGCTGAAATAAAGGGTTAAATGGCGGAAAAAATTGGCGTGGGCTCCCGCGCAATTTTCTCCGCCAGAATGGTAAAGCCAGTGACTGAGGGCAGATATTAATAGCCAGGAGAGGGTCCATGGTTATTGGCCCCCCCCGTGGCTAAAAACATCTGCCCCCAGCCACCCCAGAAAAGGCACATCTGGAAGATGCGCCAATTCTGGCACTTGGCCACTCTCTTCCCACTCCCTGTAGCGGTGGGATATGGGGTAATGAAGGGTTAATGCCACCTTGCTATTGGAAGGTGACATTAAGCCAGATTAATAATGGAGAGGCGTCAATTATGACACCTATCCATTATTAATCCAATTGTAGGAAAGGGTTAAAAAACACACACACACATGATTTAAAAGTATTTTAATGAAAAAAACACAGCGGTTGTTGTAATAATTTATTGTACTCTCAGTCCATCAGGAACACCCTCGCTTGGAAAAATAATAAACGCACAAGATACATACCTTCTGCTGTCAGATCAGGTCCCACGAAGTAATCCATCTGAAGGGGTTAACTAATATTACAGGCAGAGCTGCGATAATCCACTCGCTCTGCCTGTAATCCCCGGGTGCTGAAAGGAAAGCAGTGATCTATACTTACATTCAGTTGCGGTGATGCGCCCCTGCTGGATGTTCTCAGGAACTGCAGCCTGGGAACTTTTTCCCACGCTACAGGTCATATGAGGACATCCACCAGGGGGCGCATCACCGCGAATGAATGAAATGTAGGTCAATGACCTACATTTCCTTCAGTCGCGGTGATGCGCCCCCTGGTGGATGTCCTCATATGACCTGTAGCGTGGGAAAAAGTTCCCAGGCTGCAGTTCATGAGAACATCCAGCAGGGGCGCATCACCGCAACTGAATGTAAGTATAGATCACTGCTTTCCTTTCAGCACCCGGGGATTACAGGCAGAGCGAGTGGATTATCGCAGCTCTGCCTGTAATATTAGTTAACCCCTTCAGATGGATTACTTCGTGGGACCTGATCTGACAGCAGAAGGTATGTATCTTGTGCGTTTATTATTTTTCCAAGCGAGGGTGTTCCTGATGGACTGAGAGTACAATAAATTATTACAACAACCGCTGTGTTTTTTTCATTAAAATACTTTTAAATCATGTGTGTGTGTGTTTTTTAACCCTTTCCTACAATTGGATTAATAATGGATAGGTGTCATAATTGACGCCTCTCCTTTATTAATCTGGCTTAATGTCACCTTACAATAGCAAGGTGGCATTAACCCTTCATTACCCCATATCCCACCGCTACAGGGAGTGGGAAGAGAGTGGCCAAGTGCCAGAATAGGCGCATCTACCAGATCTGCCTTTTCTGGGGTGGCTGGGGGCAGATGTTTGTAGCCAGGGGGGGCCAATAACCATGGACCCTCTCCTGGCTATTAATATCTGCCCTCAGTCACTGGCTTTACCATTCTGGCGGAGAAAATTGCGCGGGAGCCCACGCCAATTTTTTCCGCCATTTAACCCTTTATTTCAGCAGCTACAGTGCTGAAATTTTGCACATACACACTACTAACATTAGTAGTGTGGAATATGCAAAAAAAATGGGGATATGAGATGGTTTACTGTATGTAAACCATGTCTCATATCCTGTCGGGTTTGTGCAGGAGAAATGAGAAGCCGGCAATTGAATTACCGGCTTTTAACACATATCGCGCTGAATGAAATCTAAATACAGAATATATATATATGTGTCACAATGACATATATATATATATATATATACTGTATATATGTTTTCCCGAACATTTGAGCACATAAATCCATTAGATGTCGGTTTTGCAAGCCTGCGCGAAAATCTCGCAGTACGGATGCCATACGGATTACATACGGAGGATGCCATGCGCAAAATACGCTGACACACCCTGACTACGGATCACTATTTTGGGAACATTTCACCGTATTTCGGCCGTATTACGGCCGTAAAATACGGACCGTATTGTCTTACGCCGAGTGTGACGCCGGCCTTACACTGAGTTTTTTGGAGCAGAAATTCACCCAAATTCTCTTAATAACCTCAAATCTAAGTTCTGAGGACTTTTCAGTTTTAACATGAAGCATGTTATGGATGGCTACAGGATCAGAACCACCGTCAGTATAGGAATACATCACCAAGCTTAGTACAGCAATCAACTGCAGCATCAGGTCAGCCACAAATGCACTTTTATAACATGAACCAACAAATATCAGTTAATGATGAGCGAATTCAAACAGGAATGTTTGGGGTCCATACCAGACACCTAGTGCCATTATTGAACCGTGAACTCAAACTTTTTACTGTACGTCCGTTTTCCTGTTCAGGATTGCCAATCTAATAAAGCTTGTTGGAAAGCTGCAGAACAGCCAATCAACCTGCTTTTATACTGTAGGCCCTTCCAAATCCATCACAACTTTGCCAAGTATTGGCACAGTTATGATTGGCCGGCGCAACACGTGCCACTGCCATTATGTTCTTATTGGTGTAGGGATAGGATGCAGCTGGAGTGAGGGAAAGACTCTGACTTCACACTCTCCAAAAGATATGCTGTGTGTACTCTGAAACCCCTATATGTGCTAGTACTATGTTGAAAGCCGCTGAGTGTACTCTGCACACGCCCTCACCTGTGGGAGTACTGTTCTTTAACCCTGTCACCCCAAAGTGTGCTTTCACATTACCACTTTTTGAGGAAATAACTCTGGAACGCTTCAACGGATACCACTGATTATTTTTTGTTGTGTTTTTTTCCCGACATATCGTGCTTCATTGTAGTGGTAAAACTTGCTCAATGCGACTTGCGTTTATTTGTAAAAATATCAGAAATTTGGCGAAAATTTTGAAAATGTTGCCATTTTTAAGTAAACTTTTAATTGTTATGCCCTTAAATCCAAGAGTTATGTATATCGCTTGTGCCCAGACTGGTTGGCATGACTGAGGATTGTGGTTCCACTGTGCCACAAACCACACTACCCCGGAGGGCGTGACTAAGCTACCTTGGTGTCCGCTGGAGCCTTTAGTGGTGAGGTCAGGCTTGTGCAGCATTTCTAAAAAGAAAAAAATCCCAGTTGCATTTTATATGCAAATACTGGGAATACTAAGTAGTGTCCCACCGCTATCAAAATATTTTAAACTCCATCAGGCATATCATAAATAGGAGAAGAATCGGAGAGACAAAAAATTTAAAGAGTAAAAAAAGTACAATTTTTTTAGAATATATTTTAGAAAAACACCATCAAACTGACAATCAGGACAGACAATAGCGGGATATATACTAGGATGGTGTGCACAAAATAGTAAAATTCATCATAGTATCATGCACCCGCAATAAGGATGCACTATATTCAGATATAAAGATGGTCTAGCCACGGACAAAATGAGCATAAATAGCGTGAAATGTACAGCCACAAAACAGAATAAGTAGGCTTGAAGTGGGGGCAAGACTTAACAAAATTGTGCACAGAATCCTCTACAGATGGCAGAAGCACCGACGTGCGTTTCGTGTCCACACTGGACACTTTCTCAAGGGGGTGTACTGCAAATGTAGGAACAAGGACCTTATGAAGCCATGGAAACTAGTCACATGGCCCATCACCTGGTCAATATTGACCAATAGTAACCAGCGCTGTTGGTGTATGTGCAGTGCTTCCTGCAGGTCCTAACATGGAAAAAACTGAGCATCAGGCATCACTGCGCACATGCGAGGAAGTGCAAGCCCCCAGGAGTGTACGGGAGGCACAAAAGACGCACAGTCCAATGCAGGACATGGGGCACCACAGCGCGCATGCGCACGGCAGTATGGGAGTCAAGTATAAGCCATAATGATATTAAGATCATATTAATATAATGCCTACTGGGGCAACGTGTACTATGTAAATTTAGGAGCTATAAACAAAGAAAGTATCAAACATGATAAAACAAGTTACAGGCATCAGATATATAAATAAAGTCAGCACCATAATATGCAGAGATACTGGAGCAGTAGTAAAAATAACAAAAATTACAAGTATAGTCAAATATCAATAGGACCAAAATCATATAAATACAATATTGCCGCAAATTTACAGCAGCAGCATGCAGTAATTAATTAGAGAGGAAGAAAATAATAATATAAGCTACATTAAAGACGTCTTGTCCTCAGATCATCGATATTGTATAATGCGATGATCATACGATGGGCGTTAATGACCATACGATGGGCGTTAAGGACACTAAACGAAACATATAATAAAATAATCAATAAAAACAGAAGAATAAAACCACACCAGAGGGCCATCTGAGAGGGGAAATCAAAGCAAAAAATGGGTGGAGGAAATACAAGATAAAGAGATGTTACGTATTATAAAAATGAGGCAAAGCTTAGAGATTAATTTAGGGGCCATGGTATCTAGAATTATGATCCATTTGGCTTCTCTTTGGGCCAAAATCTTTTTATAGTAACCCCCTCGGATGCCCAAGTGGACAATATTATTCCCTTGACTTTCAATGTTTTAGTATCACAATTGTGATATGCCTTAAAATGGCAGGGAATAGTTTTAAGCTTGGAGGGATTGGCCGCACAAATGTCCCGCACATGCTCTCGCACACGTACACGTAGTTCTCTAGAAGTCAGACTAATGCATATCATGTATATCATGGAGAATCCACAAGTAGCGTATTATATCACATTGGTGCTGCCACATGATATCCACCGCTAATTTGGAACTGTTTTGAGCCGTCAGAGGATTGAAAAGAAGAGCAGCGCAGGACATTTGGGCAGGCAAGACTGTGGCCGCAGGGGATACAACCTGGAATGGGACCCCTAGTACCAAATGGATTAGATAATTTAGGGAAATAGTGACTATTAATGAGAAGATCATTAAGACTTTTGGATCTTCTCGATGTCATGGATGGGAAGCTACCAATTGCCGGACCCAGAGACGGCTCAGCACTGAGGACAGCCCAATGTTTTGCAAGAATATCTCTCATATTATTCCACTCATGGTTGAATGTTGAGATGAAACAAATTTTTTAACTGTCATTACTAGTCCTAGTTTTGCCTTCACGTGGATATAAAAGATCACTGTGGGTGGTCCTCCTTGCCCTATCATATCCCTTCCTTACACACCTGTTGCTATAGCACCGATTTTGAAAGCTTGTCCTAAGATCGAGAGACTGTTTCTCAAATCAGTCGTCGGTGGAGAAGATCCTCCTCATCCTCAGGAACTGTCCAACCAGGACGGCTCTGATAGTAGCAAGATTGTGTGAGGAGTCGGCATGTATAAGGGCATTGACTGATGTTGGCTTTCTATAGACATCCGTCTGTATAGATCGGTTGGTATCGATCATCAAGGAGATGTCCAGAAATTCAATGGTGGAAAAATTAAATGTATTGGTCAAAGTAATATTGAATGTATTCTGATTCAAAAATGCCATAAACTCCTCGAGCTGATCCACTGTCCCATCCCTCAAGAATAGGATGCCATTGATACATTGCAGCCAGCACAGCACATGGGAAGTGGCTGGCGCGCCTCAATTGCCGAATAAGAATCTCTCCCAGGCTCCCAGGTAGAGATTAGCATAACAAGGCACACAGGCCACGCCAATGGCTGTGCCGCGCTTCAGCAGGTAAAAGTTGTCTTTAAAGACAAAGAAATTGTGGGTAAGGACAAAGTGCATCAGCTCGAGGATAAGTTTGCATATCGAGCCGTAAGGTCAGAGATCCCTAGGAAGAGGCAGACCGCATCCAAACCATGCGTGTGGTCAATACAGGTGTATAAGGAGTCAACATCAGCCGTAACTAGAAATGTACTTTCATCCACAAGGACGCCATCAACCTGTGCCCGAACGTCCGTCATGTCTCAGATAAATGACGGGAAAGATTCAACGAGTGGTTTAAAGTAGAAATCTATGAATTTACATATTGGGTCACAAAGGCCCTCAATCCCAGACACGATAGGGTGTACCGGGGGGTTAAGGGCATCCTTGTGGATTTTGGGCAAGAGATAGAAATTAGGTGTTTTGGGACACTTGACCATCAACCCCACAAAGACCTCCTATGTAATTATATTATTCTCTAAGGCGGGAATCAGAATACGCTGAAGTTCCAGCGAAAAGGAGGCAACAGGATTGTATGGTAGTTTCTTATATGTAAGGGGATCCCTCAGTTGACGGAAGGCCTCTTGTTCATATTGTGTGGTAGGCCAGACAACAATGTTGCCTCCATTGTCCACTCAGTTAAACACTACATCAGAAAGTGACTGCAATTTGGTGATAGCCCAGCATTGCGCAGATGTAAGATTGTCAAACTTGCGCCTTGAGGACAGTTTCCTAAAGTCTTCACTGACAAGTCTGGTAAATATTTCAATGGCAGGGCTTAAGGACAAGGGAGGGAACCTCGTTGATCTAGGTAAAATGGTAGAGGGAAACCTACCTTGACACGGGGAGGCCTGTTCATCAAGAAGGTCATCCATATTAGGAAGTATCTCCCTCTCGGTGTCAATCAGCAATTCAGTTGATTGATTCTTTTTATGCAATTTTTATAGTTGAAGCTTGTGGGAAAATAAATGAAGGTCTTTTAAAGCTAAAAAATAATCAAAAGAATTAGTGGGGAAGAAGGTCAGGCCTTTCTCAAGAACCTGTAGCAGTATATCAGAGAGGACATGTGTGGACAAATTCAGTACCTGGAGTCCTCCCTGGGTGCCACCCGAGATAGACTTCCCACCGGTGCCTTTGTTTTTAGAAAATTGTCTCTTAGTTACCCACCTATTTGATGAATCGGAGGAGGATTGTCCACTAGGTTGAAATGTCTGAGGTAGGGTTGAGCGAAACGGATCGTTCATTTTCATAAGTCGCCGACTTTTGGCAAAGTCGGCGTCTCATGAAACCGAGCCGATCCCTGTGTGGGGTCGGCCATGCGGTAAGCGACTTTCGCGCCAAAGTCGCGTTTCAATGACGCTAAAAGCGCCATTTCTCAGCCAATGAAGGTGGACGCAGAGTGTGGGCAGCGTGATGACATAGATCTCAGTCCCCACCATCTTAGAGAAGGGCATTGCAGTGATTGGCTTGCTTTCTGCGGCGTCACAGGGGCTATAAAGGGACGTTCCCGCCGACCGCCATCTTACTGCTGCTGATCTGAGCGTAGGGAGAGGTTGCTGCAGCTTCTTCGGAAGCAGGGATAGTGATAGGCAGGGTACATAAAGCCACAAACCGCTTGTGCTGTAGCGATTTCCACTGTCCAATACCACCTTTTGTTTGCAGGACAGTGGAAGCTACATTTTTTTTTCCTCAGCGCTGTAGCTCATTGGGCTGCCCTAGAAGGCTCCCTGACCCTGATAGCTGCGTTGCTGTGCCTGTGTGTACGCCGCTGTGTAAACCAACTGCTTTTTTCAAAGCACAAATCCTGTTTTTCCTTCCTTTCTGCACAGCTATTTTGTGTGTTTGTCCACACTTTTGTGTGCAGCAATCCTTTTTATAGCTGCCTGCCATACTTTTCTGAGATAACTGCAGGGAGATAAATATTGGCAAGTCTGCCTCCGTGCCATTGCTGTGTGTGGCATCTCTCTCTCTCATTGTGTGGCACCGAAAACACTGTGTAACACTTGGCCTTTTTTTTTTTTTTCTAAATTCTCCCTTTTCCAAAAAAAAAATTAGTGGGAGATAAATATTGGCAAGTCTGCCTCCGTGCCATTGCTGTGTGTGGCATCTCTCTCTCATTGTGTGGCACCGAAAACACTGTGTAATACTTGGCCATTTTTTTTTGGGGGGTACATTCTCCCTTTAAAAAAAAAAAAAATTATTGGGAGATAAATATTGGCAAGTCTGCCTCCGTGCCATTGCTGTGTGTGGCATCTCTCTCTCATTGTGTGCCACTGAAAACACTGTGTAATAGTTGGCCATTTTTTTTTGGGGGGGTACATTCTCCCTTTTCAAAAAAAAAAAATATTGGGAGATAAATATTGGCAAGTCTGCCTCCGTGCCATTGCTGTGTGTGGCATCTCTCTCTCATTGTGTGGCACCGAAAACACTGTGTAATACTTGGCCTTTTTTTTTTTCTAAATTCTCCCTTTTCCCAAAAAAAAATTAGTGGGAGATAAATATTGTCAAGTCTGCCTCCGTGCCATTGCTGTGTGTGGCATCTCTCTCTCATTGTGTGCCACTGAAAACACTGTGTAATACTGGGCCTTTTTTTTTTTTGTAGGGTAAATTCTCCCAGAAAAAAAAATAAAAATAGTGGGAGATTAAGATTGGCATTTCTGCTTGAGTGCTGGGCCTGTGTGTGCCATCTGTCTCAAATTATTGGGCCACAGAAAACCTAGTGTGTAACATTGGGCCTGATTTTCCTTTCAGTGTCAGGCACCTATAAAGGTATATATAAATCCTACAGAAGTTTGAGTTCACCTGATAAGTTGTTTTACAGTAACAAATAGCGTTACTTTGGTTACGTTTTGCAAACAATGAGGAAGTCTAGTGGAAGAGGTCGTGGCCGTGGGCGGTCATTGTCAGCTGGTAATGATGGTAGTGGTGGTGGAGCATCAGGTGGTCGTGGTAAAAGCAGTACAGCACCTAAGTCTCGAGTTGTTGAGCCAGGTTCGTTGTCTGGCTACACAAGGCCTCGAACGCTCTCTTTTCTGGGAGTAGGAAAACCACTTTTGAAGCCGGAGCAGCAGGAACAAGTATTGGCTTTCATTGCTGACTCTGCCTATAGCTCTTTCGCCTCCTCCTCGGAAAGTGTCAAATGTCAGAGCAGTGCATCGTCAGTGGATGCTCCCGGTCAGGGCCAAGTCGCTTCCTTGTCTTCTTCACCCAGAACAAGAGAGAAGGATGCGTCAGGAGACACAACGGGTTACTCCATGGAGCTCTTTACACATACCGTTCCTGGGTTAGACAGTGAAACAGTTAACAGGCCATGTCCATTAGAAGTTGAATCGGACATGGAGTGCACAGATGCACAGCCACAGCCAGATTACTATGCTGTTCCTTTGACTCAGACCAGAACATTGCCCTCGCAGTGTACTGAGGCAGAATCAAACCCAGCGGAGACTATGGTGCCCCATCACGGACGCTATACCACCGGCTTACACGGTGACACAGACGAAATCGCACACGACATAGAAGAGGAGGTCATAGATGACCCAGTTGTGGACCCCGATTGGCAGCCATTGGGGGAACAGGGTGCAGGCGGCAGTAGTTCTGAAGCGGAGGAGGAGGAGCCGCAGCAGGCATCAACATCACAACAGGTTCCATCTACCGGGCCCGTATCTGGCCAAAAACGCATGGCAAAACCAAAACCAGTTGGAGGACAGCGTGGCCATCCGGTTAAAGAAGCTCAGTCTGCAATGCCTGAAAAGGTATCCGATAGTAGAAAGAGTGCAGTCTGGCATTTTTTTAAACAACATCCAAATGATCAGCGCAAAGTCATCTGTCAAAAATGTTCAACAACCTTAAGCAGAGGTCAGAATCTTAAAAGTCTAAATACAAGTTGCATGCATAGACATTTATCCACCATGCATTTGCAAGCCTGGACTAACTACCAAACGTCCCTAAAGGTTGCAGCACCCTCGGCCAATGAAGCTAGTCAGCAACGCTACATCCCTTCCCTCCCTGTAAGCCGACCATTTCCCACACCACCTGCAGTATCTGTGC
The DNA here is from genome assembly GCF_051348905.1 of Ranitomeya variabilis. Lineage (NCBI taxonomy): Eukaryota > Metazoa > Chordata > Amphibia > Anura > Dendrobatidae > Ranitomeya > Ranitomeya variabilis. The sequence goes on along the minus strand of NC_135236.1, from coordinate 34,292,960 downwards.
AGCTTTCGTCGCCACGCCAAAGCAGTCAGGGAATCACCAGGTTAGTAGTAGGAAACACTGCATGTAGGGCACCGGCAAGAATACCATCTCCAACCCTCTCTCAGTCACCCATGTCCACCGGCACCACCGCTAGTTCCACGATCTCCAGCTCTCCAGTCCAGCTCACCCTACATGAGACTCTTGTTAGGAAAAGGAAGTACTCATCCTCGCATCCGCGTACACAGGGTTTGAACGCCCACATTGCTAGACTAATCTCATTAGAGATGATGCCCTACCGGTTAGTTGAAAGCGAAGCTTTCAAAGCGCTGATGGACTACGCTGTACCACGCTACGAACTACCCAGTCGGCAATTCTTTTCTAGAAAAGCCATCCCAGCCCTCCAACAGCATGTTAAAGACCGCATCGTCCATGCACTCAGGCAGTCTGTGACTACAAAGGTGCACCTGACAACAGATGCCTGGACCAGTAGGCATGGCCAGGGACGTTACGTGTCCATCACGGCACACTGGGTGAATGTGGTGGATGCAGGGTCCACAGGGGACAGCAATATTGGGACAGTTTTGCCTAGTCCACGGTCAAGGAAAGAGTTGGCTGTAGGCGTTCGCCCCCCCTCCTCCTCTTCCTCCTCCTCATGCAGAATCGAGAGCTCGTCCACACACCGCAGTCGCACATCCACTCCATCCGCAGCTGCCACTGTTGCACACCAGGTGTGCCATTATGGGACAGCTAGTGGCAAGCGTCAGCAGGCTGTATTGGCAATGAAGTGTTTGGGCAACAACAGACACACCGCGGAAGTTCTGTCCGAGTTCTTGCAGAATGAAACTCAGTCATGGCTGGGCACTGTACATCTTGAGGCAGGCAAGGTTGTGAGTGATAACGGAAGGAATTTCATGGCTGCCATAGCCCTTTCCCAACTGAAACACATTCCTTGCCTGGCTCACACCTTAAACCTGGTGGTGCAGTGCTTCCTGAAAAGTTACCCGGGGTTACCCGACCTGCTCCTCAAAGTGCGCAGACTTTGCTCGCATATCCGCCATTCGCCCGTACACTCCAGCCGTATGCAGAACTATCAGCGGTCTTTGAACCTTCCCCAGCATCGCCTAATCATCGACATTTCAACAAGGTGGAACTCCACACTGCACATGCTTCACAGACTGTGCGAATAGAGGCGTGCTGTTATGTTTTTGTGGGAGGATACACATACACGGGCAGGCAGTTGGATGGCAGACATGGAGTTGTCAGGTGTGCAGTGGTCGAAACTACAAGACCTGTGTCAAGTCCTTCAGTGTTTTGAGGAATGCACACGGCTGGTTAGTGCAGACAACGCCATAATAAGCATGAGCATCTCCCTAATGCGTCTGCTGATGCAAAGTTTGACGCACATAAAGGAGCAGGCGTCTGCAGCCGAGGAAGAGGAAAGCCTTGATGACAGTCAGCCATTGTCTGGTCAGGGCCGTGTAGAGGACGCGGTAGCGGGCGAAGAGGAGGAGGAGGATGAGGAGGATGATGGGGATGAGTACATTTTTAATGAGGAAGCTTCTCCTGGGCCAACAGAAATTAGTGGCGTTGCAAGGCCGGGTTCTGTTTTTTTAAGGGAGACAAGTGACGTAGATTTGCCTGTAACTGCCCCTCAAACCAGCACAACCGCAGATTTGCCAACAGGAACTTTGGCCCACATAACGGATTATGCCTTACGTATCCTCAAAAAGGACCCACGCATTACTAAAATGATGAGCGATGACGATTACTGGTTGGCCTGCATCCTTGACCCTCGCTATAAAGGCAAATTGCAAAATATTATGCCACATGAGAACCTCGAACAAATATTAGCAACCAAACAAGCTACTCTTGTAGACCGTTTGATTCAGGCATTCCCAGCACACAGCGCTGGTGATGGTTCTCACACAAGCTGCAGGGGGCTACATGGCAGAGGTGTTAGAGGTGCACAGATCAGAAGTGGCGTTGGACAGAGGGGTTTTCTGACCAGGTTGTGGAGTGATTTCGCAATGACCGCAGACAGCACAGGTACTGCAGCATCTATTCAAAGTGACAGGAGACAACATTTGTCCAGTATGGTTACTAACTATTTTTCAGCCCTTATCGATGTTCTCCCTCAACCGTCATTCCCATTTGATTACTGGGCATCAAAATTAGACACCTGGCCTGAATTGGCAGAATATGCGTTGCAGGAGCTTGCTTGCCCAGCAGCTAGTGTGCTATCAGAAAGAGTATTCAGTGCTGCTGGTTCAATATTAACCGAAAAAAGGACTCGTCTGGCTACCCAAAATGTGGATGATCTCACCTTCATTAAAATGAACCACTCCTGGATTTCGAATGATTTTGCCCCACCTTTCCCGGCTGACACCTAGCTTTCCTATAAAAAGGTCTTGCTTGTGGACGGGTCTTACTGAGTGTTCAAATCTCTTAATTTGCAGCAGCTGTATGACCAGCATACGACATGTTTACACATCCCCCAATGGGAAAACTCCCCCCACGGGGCCGTTGTCTCACTCTCGACACTTGGCGCAAGCACCCGTTAGTTACAGTGCTGTTTGTCAGAAGAGGTGGGTGTGCTCGCTTTTGGTCGACGGCACTGCCACTGGGTCCCTCATAGTACAATGTAGTGTCTCTGGCGGTGGTGGTGCGCACCCAACATCAGACACACCGTTGTAACATGAGGGGCCCTGGGGCGGTACCGCCGGCCACAAGAGAGTCCCCCCCAGCTCAAACTGTGCTCTACCACGTGCAAAATTATCTCGCACAGCTCCACCAATGTTTAGTCTATGCGCTGACATCATTCAATGCCTGGCACTGACAAACAATAACAATTTCTTGACATCTATGATGCTAGTTAAAGTAGTCTGGGTCAGTGTCCTATATTTACACCAGTACATACTAATTTACTGCCAAATTACTGTGTCATAAACTCTGCAGATAAGCCCACCGTATTTTTTGGGAGTACTAACTGTGTCACACACTTCTTGCAATACTCCTCCACTGACCAGTGACCACAATGCTGCCTGGAGTGCCTGCCTGTGTATCAATGTAACCGATTTCAAACTGCCATGACTGCCTACTGTTTGTTATTTTAGGCCTTTGTGAGCCTGTCTGCGGCCCCTACTTGCAATACTCCTCCACTGACCACAATGCTGCCTGCCTGTGTATCCATGTAACCGATTTCAAACTGCCATGACTGCCTACTGTTTGTTATCTTAGGCCTTTGTGAGCCTGTCTGCAGCCCCTACTTGCAATACTCCTCCACTGACCACAATGCTGCCTGCCTGTGTATCCATGTAACCGATTTCAAACTGCCATGACTGCCTACTGTTTGTTATTTGAAGCCTTCGTGAGCCTGTCTGCGGCCCCTACTTGCAATACTCCTCCACTGACCACCATGCTGCCTGCCTGTGTATCCATGTAACCGATTTCAAACTGCCATGACTGCCTACTGTTTGTTATCTTAGGCCTTTGTGAGCCTGTCTGCGGCCCCTACTTGCAATACTCCTCCACTGACCACAATGCTGCCTGCCTGTGTATACATGTAACCGATTTCAAACTGCCATGACTGCCTACTGTTTGTTATTTTAGGCCTTTGTGAGCCTGTCTGCGGCCCCTACTTGCAATACTCCTCCACTGACCACAATGCTGCCTGCCTGTGTATCCATGTAACCGATTTCAAACTGCCATGACTGCCTACTGTTTGTTATCTTAGGCCTTTGTGAGCCTGTCTGCGGCCCCTACTTGCAATACTCCTCCACTGACCACAATGCTGCCTGGAGTGCCTGCCTGTGTATCCATGTAACCGATTTCAAACTGCCATGACTGCCTACTGTTTGTTATTTTAGGCCTTTGTGAGCCTGTCTGCGGCCCCTACTTGCAATACTCCTCCACTGACCACACCAATGCTGCCCGTGTACCCCTGGAACCTATTTAAAAATTCATAGAGCATAGTTATATATTTTATTTACTATTAATAAGGCCATGATGGACTACGCTGTACCACGCTACAAGCTAACCAGTCGACACTTCTTTTGCGAGAAAAGCCATCCCAACCCTCCACCAGCATGTAAAAGACCGCATTGTCCATGCACTCTGGCAATCTGTGAGTACAAAGGTGCACCTGACAACAGACGCATGGACCTGTAGGCATGGCCACGGAAGATTACGTGTCCATTACGGCGCAATGAGTTAATGTGTTGGATGCATGGTCCAGAGGGGACAGACTACTAAGTCTGTCTGCAGTCCCTAATTCAAATTGTCCTCCACTGTCTAAATCGGAGCTTCCACCTTCTGGCTTTCGGCCTATAGTATCAGAAATTAAACTGCATTTGGCCTTCAACATTGGTTACGGCCTACTAATGGTGTCTGCTTCTGCCTGGTGTTTTTCCTCAACTGAATAAAGCTGAGCTTCAACCTTCTGGCTCTCATTAAGTGCTGTTATTTTAAAAATTGGTGGTTAGGGCCTACTAACGGTGTCTGCCCCTCCCTGGTGTTTGCCCTCAACTGAATAAAGCTGAGCTTCAACCTTCTGGCTTTGGGCTTATAGTATCAGATATTAAACTGCATTTGGCCTTCAACTTTGGTTACGGCCTACTAACGGTGTCTGCCCCTGCCTGGTGTTTTTCCTCAACTGAATAAAGCTGAGCTTCAACCTTCTGGCTCTCATTAAGTGCTGTTATTTTAAAAATTGGTGGTTAGGGCCTACTAACGGTGTCTGCCCCTCCCTGGTGTTTGCCCTCAACTGAATAAAGCTGAGCTTCAACCTTCTGGCTTTGGGCCTATAGTATCAGATATTAAACTGCATTTGGCCTTCAACTTTGGTTACGGCCTACTAACGGTGTCTGCCCCTGCCTGGTGTTTTTCCTCAACTGAGTAAAGCTGAGCTTCAACCTTCTGGCTCTCATTAAGTGCTGTGTTTTTAAAAATTGGTGGTTAGGGCCTACTAACGGTGTCTGCCCCTCCCTGGTGTTTTTCCTCAACTGAATAAAGCTGAGCTTCAACCTTCTGGCTTTCGGCCTATAGTATCAGATATTAAACTGCATTTGGCCTTCAACTTTGGTTACGGCGTACTAACGGTGTCTGCCCCTCCCTGGTGTTTGTCCTCAACTGAATAAAGCTGAGCTTCATCCTTCTGGCTCTCATTAAGTGCTGTGTTTTCAAAAATTGGTGGTTAGGGCCTACTAACGGTGTCTGCCCCTCCCTGGTGTTTGCCCTCAACTGAATAAAGCTGAGCTTCAACCTTCTGGATTTGGGCCTATAGTATCAGATATTAAACTGCATTTGGCCTTCAACTTTGGTTACGGCCTACTAACGGTGTCTGCCCCTGCCTGGTGTTTTTCCTCAACTGAATAAAGCTGAGCTTCAACCTTCTGGCTCTCATTAAGTGCTGTGTTTTTAAAAATTGGTGGTTAGGGCCTACTAACGGTGTCTGCCCCTCCCTGGTGTTTTTCCTCAACTGAATAAAGCTGAGCTTCAACCTTCTGGCTTTCGGCCTATAGTATCAGATATTAAACTGCATTTGGCCTTCAACTTTGGTTATGGCGTACTAACGGTGTCTGCCCCTCCCTGGTGTTTGTCCTCAACTGAATAAAGCTGAGCTTCATCCTTCTGGCTCTCATTAAGTGCTGTGTTTTCAAAAATTGGTGGTTAGGGCCTACTAACAGTGTCTGCCCCTCCCTGGTGTTTGCCCTCAACTGAATAAAGCTGAGCTTCAACCTTCTGGCTTTGGGCCTATAGTATCAGATATTAAACTGCATTTGGCCTTCAACTTTGGTTACGGCCTACTAACGGTGTCTGCCCCTGCCTGGTGTTTTTCCTCAACTGAATAAAGCTGAGCTTCAACCTTCTGGCTCTCATTAAGTGCTGTGTTTTTAAAAATTGGTGGTTACGGCTTACTAACGGTGTCTGCCCCTCCCTGGTGTTTGCCCTCAACTGAATAAAGCTGAGCTTCATCCTTCTGGCTCTCATTAAGTGCTGTGTTTTCAAAAATTGGTGGTTAGGGCCTACTAACGGTGTCTGCCCCTCCCTGGTGTTTGTCCTCAACTGAATAAAGCTGAGCTTCATCCTTCTGGCTCTCATTAAGTGCTGTGTTTTCAAAAATTGGTGATTAGGGCCTACTAACGGTGTCTGCCCCTCCCTGGTGTTTTTCCTCAACTAAATAAAGCTGAGCTTCAACCTTCTGGCTTTCGGCCTATAGTATCAGATATTAAACTGCATTTGGCCTTCAACTTTGGTTACGGCCTACTAACGGTGTCTGCCCCTGCCTGGTGTTTGTCCTCAACTGAATAAAGCTGAGCTTCATCCTTCTGGCTCTCATTAAGTGCTGTGTTTTCAAAAATTGGTGGTTAGGGCCTACTAACGGTGTCTGCCCCACCCTGGTGTTTTCCCTCAACTGAATAAAGCTGAGCTTCAGTCTTAGGCTTTTGGCCTAAAGTATCAGATATTAAACTGCATTTGGCCTATTAGTGTGTTTGGACCCTTAAAACAGTGTCTGCTGCTCCTGGGTTTGCTACTCCACTGAACAAAGCAATGCCGCCTGTTTAGTCCTGTTACCAATTTTGAACTGCATTTAGCCTACTTTATTCTTTGGCCCTATATCTGTTTCCTCCTCATCCTGCCCATTGCCCAGCCACTGCTAGATGAGTCTGCTGGTACATTGACCTAGACCACTACATTCCCCTTGCACTCTACACAGCCAGAATCTGACCCTGCTGAAATTAAGGTTCCCCTTCCCGCATGTTATACCACCTTACACAGGGACAAAGAGGAAGGTGCAGATGAAAGTGCAGGTTCCTTCATCAGGTGGGGGGGCATACTCATTGGCGACGTCACTGGCACAGGGCCCCTCAGAGTACGCAAAAGTGTCGCTGCTGGTGGGAGGCGCCCCCGCCGTGCAAACACACCGCTGTACTTTGAGGGGCCCTGTGCCAGTGCCAATGCGAACAAGTGTGCCCCCCCTGCTTGCTCAGGATCACAGCACTTGCAACGTTGAAATACTTTCCTCTCCCTGCTCCACCGCCGTGACGTAGTCCACGATTCCTGGGCCCACTAAAACCTTGAACCAGCCCTACCCCCCACAAATTTACCAAATGACCCCCAAGTTCCATTGAACAACTATTATTATAAAGTTAATTAAGATTGACAAGCTTCAGAAACAAGAATGGATGTTTTTGGCATTAAAATGGGCACTGTAGGTGTTTTCCTGGCCTCCACTCACTGCCGACTATGCTTCCCCATTGACTTGCATTGGGTTTCGTGTTTCAGTCGATCCCCGACTTTTAGCGATAATCGGCCGACTGCACTTGACTCGACTCTGGACAAAGTCGGGTTTCACAAAACCCGACTCGATCTTAAAAAAATGAAAGTCGCTCAACCCTAGTCTGAGGTGTTGTGCAGCAGGTAGCTGCCAGGTACCACTCCAGCCAGGCAGGTGGGCACAGCTGATCCTCTGGCCAGGCAGGCACAGTTCAAACTGCAGAGACAGGAACAGTTTCAGGAAGGATTGGGACACAGGCAGGTACAAGTGAGACACAGAGTCTGGTTGGATCCAGTTCAGAAAGGATGGACAGTAAAAGTTTCAGGAAGGACTAGGACACAGGCAGGTATGAGTGGGATACAGGAACAGAGGTGCTGCACAGATGCAGGGCCGCAGGTGTGGTACAGGACAGATGGGACCAGATTCACGCAGATACTTACAATGAAGTAACAAGTGTACACAACGATCACTAATGTTGTGCAGAACAGAATAGATAGGTGCTGGTTCAGATGCTGTTCTTTGAGATAAGTGTCAGTAAAGACACTGCAGGTCTTTAGAGATAGAAGCTGGTTCAGACACTGCAAGTTTAAGGACTAGGGACAGACAAAACAATTTAGGGAAGGCTCCAGTCTGGGAAATAAACAGGTGCAGGGATAGGTCTTAATTCAGACAAGGACAGACACAGGTACAGGTTCACGATACAGGATTCAGGCCTGGGTACTCAGCCTCCAGGATGGCAGAAACAAGAACAGAAACAGGACAAGACCTGGAAACTCAGTAGTTGACAATAGACTGAAAGAGAATGTTGCTCAGGCATCTTACCTTTGGTGGAGATGCCTTAAGTACCAGTTGCCTCTTAGAAATAAGATGGAGACGCATTAGGAATGAATACACTGTCTCTTTAAAAATCAGGAAGGGCAGGCACAGCCCCCCTAAGTGTACAGCCAGGAAGAATGCAAACAGCAAAGAGAGGACACGGCGCATACAGTATACAGCAAGCCGAGGACAGAACTCACTGCATGGCTTGGAGTGGTGAGCAAGTCGGTGTACCTGAATGGTGGGCGATGGGAATCCATGCAGTGATGCCAGCAGGGATGTTACATTATGTCACACAAAATAGTTAATAAATAACATCTCCCACATGTCTACTTTACATCCGCACAATTTTTGAAACTTTTTTTTGTTAGGAAGTTAAAAGGGTTAAAAGTTGACCAGCAATTTCCCCAAAATGTGTTATGCAATTTCTCCTAACTACATGTATACCCATATGTAGTCATAAACTACTTTTAATCCCTTCACCCCAAAGCCTGTTTTCAACTTCCTGACCAGGCCATGTTTTTCAATTCTGACCACTGTCAATTTATGAGTTCATAACTCTGAAACGCTTCAACGGATCCTGGTGATTCTGAGAATGTTTTCTCATGACATATTGTACTTTATGAAAGTGGAAAAATTTCTTTGATATGACTTGCGTTTATTTGTGAAAAAAACCTGAAATTTGGCAACAATTTTGAAAATGTTGCAATTTTCAAACTTTGTTTTTATGCCCTTAAATTAGAGAGTCATATCACACAAAGTAGTTAATAAATAGCATTTCCCATATGTCTGCTTTACATCAGCACAATTTTGGAAACAAATCTTTTTTTTTTCTGTTAGGAAGTTATAAGGGGTAAAAGTTGATGAGCGATTTCACATTTTTACAACAAAATTTGGAAAACCATTTTTTTTAAGGACCACCTCACACTTGAAGTGACTTTAAGGGGCCTATATGACAGAAAATGCCCAAAAGTGACACTATTCTAAAACCTGCACCCCTCAAGGTACTCAAAACCACATTCAAGAAGTTTATTCACCCTTCAGGTGCTTCACAGAAATTTTTGGAATGTTAAAAAAATGAACATTTAACTTTTTTTCACAAAAAATTTAGTTCAGATCCAATTTGTTTTATTTTACCAAGGGTAACAGGAGAAATTGGACTGTAAAAGTTGTTGTACAATTTGTCCTGAGTATGCTGATACCCCATATGTGTGGGTAAACAGTGGAAACCCCCCACAAGTGACATCATTTTGGAAAGTAGACCCCCTAAGGAACTTATCTAGATTCATGGTGAGCACTTTAAACCACCAAGTGCTTCACAGAAGTTTATTGTCATGATCCGTTCCAGGGTTTAATCCTGTCTGCCATTTTTCCCGGGTGGATCATGCCAAGGGTTAACTTTGTTCTGCCTCATTCTGGTTCAGATTTTCTATTTAGCTCTGATGCATCCTGCTTGCAGTGTCAGCTATAGTTCTGCCTTCGGTGTTTGTACCTGAGTCTGGTAGCTCTTGATTTGTCCTGCTTTGATGCCTGACTTGCCCCATGTCTGTTGACTCCCTCTGTCTGCCCTTTTCCCAGTGTTTCCGTGTTTGTTGGTTAGATTTTCTGGTTTTTGACTTGGCTTGTATTCAGACTCGTTTATGCCTTCTATCTTTGTCTTATCCGCTTCTGACCGTTGCTGAACATCCTGGCTTGTTCCTGACCATTTGTCCTGCTGCTACCTTTAGTACTTCTGCCTTTGACTGTTTTTTGGCTCAGCTTGTCTGACCACTTTCTCACCACTTGGTGGCACCTGTGCTGCTGTTCTGTGGTGCTACTCTGTGTGTGCAGTCTCACTTCCCTCTCAAGCTCCCCCGGTGGAGGTTGCACTACACTGCACTGCAGCAGCCTGACATTTATAATGTAGAGTTGTAAAAATAAAAAAATCATATTTTTTTCACAAAAATGATCTTCTCACCCCAAATTTTTTTATTTTCCCAAGGTTAACAGGAGCAATTATGCCCCAAAATGTGTCGTGCATTTGTCCCAAGTATGCTGATACCCCATATGTGGGGGTAAACTACAGTTTGGGTGCATGGCAGAGTGCCGTTTTGGAATGCAGACTTTGATGGAATGGTCTGCGTTTGCAGAGCCCCTGATGTACCTAAACAGTAGAAACCACAGACAAGTGACCCCATATTAGAAACTAGACCCCCCAAGGAAAATACCTAGATGTGTTGTGTTGAGAACTTTGAACCCCAAGTGTTTCACTAAAGTTTATAAAGCAGAGCCGTGAAAATAAAAAATATTTTTTCACAAAAATGATTTCTTAGCTCCCAAATTCTTATTTTCACAAGGGTAACAGGAGAAATTGGACTGCAAAAGTTGTTGTCCAATTTTTTCTGAGTACGCTAATACCCCATATGTGGGGTAAACCACTGGGCGCATGGCAGAGCTCGGAAGGGAAGGAGCACCGTTTTACTTTTTCAACTCACAATTGGCTGGAATTGAAATTGGATGCCATGTCGCATTTGGAGAGCCCCTGATGTGCCTAAACAGTGGAAAACCCCCAATTCTAACTCCAACCCTAATCATAACCCTAACCACACCCCTAACTCGAACACACCCCTTACCCTAAACTCCATCCCAACCCTAACCCCAACAGACCCCTAACCCTATTCCCAACCCTAGCCATAACCATAACCACACCCCTAACCCAGACAAACCCCTAACCCTAATACCAACCCTAATCCCAACCGTAAACATAATCCAAACACTAACCCCAACTCTAGCCCCAACTCTAACCATAACTTTAGCCGCAACCCTAACTGTAAGTTTAGCCCCAACACTAACCCTAACATTAGCCCCAACTCTAATCCTAACTTTAGCCTTAACCCTAATGATGTTTTTATTGGTCCCATTTTCGGGCACATGACATTTTTGATCGCTTTTTATTCTGGATTTTTGGGAGGCAGAATGGACAAAAACCAGCAATTCAGGAATTGATTTTTTTAAATTATTTTTTTATACCGTTCCACGTGTGCTAAAATTGATAAGGCAGCTTTATTCTTCGGGTCAGTATGATAACAGCAATACCTCATTTTAATTTTTTTATGTTTTGGCGCTTTTATACAATAAAAAAACTATTTTATATAAAAAATAATTGTTTTTGCATTGCTTTATTCTGAGAGCTATAACTTTTTTATTTTTCTGCTGATGGAGCTGAATGGCAGCTTGTTTTTTGCGGGACAAGATGATGTTTTCAGTGGTACCATTTTTATTTACATCTGTCTTTTTGATCACGTTTTATTGCAATTTTTGTCTCCTTTTTTATGGTGTTCACTGAAGGGGTTAACTAGTGGGATAGTTTTATAGAGCGGGTCATTACGAACGCAGCAATACCAAATATGTGGGCTTTTATTTATTTTTTTATTTACATAAATAAATGGATTTATTGGAAACATATTTACTTTTATTTTTTTCTTTAATTGGGGATTTTTAGAAAAAATATTTTTACACATTCTAATTTTTTTTAAAACTTTATAACATTGTCCCAGGTTGGGACATTACTATATAATTGCTGATCTGACACTTTGCGTAAGACAGTATCAGATCAGCAATCTGACAGGTAGTGCTGGAGACTGAAGAAGCCGGAAGGACCCCGCCACCATTTTGGATCCGTGGTCTCCATGGAGACCACCAGAACAACATGATTGCATCTTGTTGTTCCGGTGGGAGAGCACAGGGAGCCCCCTCCCTGCGTGATTGTTCTCTATGCCGCTGTCACTACTGACAGCGGCATCAGAGGGGTTAAATACCCACGATCAGCGCCAGCACCAAATGTGGGCATTGCTGGGGAGTGTCAGCTGTCACATACAGCTGTCACCTGCACGCAATCGCCGCGGTGCTAACCGTGAGACCACGTGATCATGCCGCCCGCGAGCAGTACTAGTACGGTGCATGTCGGGAAGGGGTTAAGGCACAGTGCAAAGCTCAGAAGGGAAGAAGCGCCATATTGGTGTTCAGATTTTAGTGGAATGGTTTGAGGGTGCCATGTCACATTGGCAGAGCCTCTCAGATGCCAGAACAGCAGAACCCCTCATAAGTGACCCCATTTTGCAAACTACATATCTCATGAATTCATCTAGGGTGCAGTGAGCATATTGACACCACAGGTATGTCACCAAATTTTATACCATTAAACAGTGAAGAAAAGAAAATTTCATTTATACCACAAAAATGTTGTTGTAGCTACATATTTTTTTATTTTCCCACTGGAAAATGGGTAAAAATGGCACCAAAATTTGTCCCACAATTTCTGCTGAATGTAGAAATACCTCATACGTAGCTGTACAGTACTGTTTAGCCACATGGTGAGACTTGGGAGGGACGGAGCGCTACTTGCCTCCTGTGCAGAGATTTTCTTAAATAATAATAATAATAATAATAATTTTATTTATATAGCGCCAACATATTCCGCAGCGCTTTACAACTTATAGAGGGGACTTGTACAGACAATAGACATTACAGCATAACAGAAATCACAGTTCAAAACAGATACCAGGAGGAATGAGGGCCCTGCTGCTCGCAAGCTTATAAACTATGAGGAAAAGGGGAGACACAAGAGGTGGATGGTAACAATTGCTTTAGTTATTTGGACCAGCCATAGTGTAAGACTCGGGTGTTCATGTAAAGCTGCATGAACCAGTTAACAGCCTAAGTATGTAGCAGTACAGACACAGAGGGCTATTAACTGCATGAAGTGTATGAGAACATGATGAGAGGAACCTGATTATTTTTATTTATTTATTTTTTTTTTTTTATTAGGCCACACAGGGATAGTTAGGTTAATGCGTTGAGGCGGTAGGCCAGTCTGAACAAATGCGTTTTTAGGGCATGCTTAAAACTGTGGGGATTGGGGATTAATCGTATTAACCTAGGTAGTGCATTCCAAAGAATCGGCGCAGCACGTGTAAAGTCTTGGAGACGGGAATGGGAGGTTCTGATTATTGAGGATGCTAACCTGAGGTCATTAGCGGAGTGGAGGGCACGGGTAGGGTGGTAGACTGAGACCAGAGAGGAGATGTAGGGTGGTGTTGAGCCATGGAGTGCTTTGTGGATGAGGGTAGTAGTTTTGTACTGGATTCTGGAGTGGATGGGTAGCCAGTGTAATGACTGGCACAAGGTAGAGGCATCGGTGTAACGGTTGGTGAGGAATATGATCCTGGCAGCAGCATTCAGGACAGATTGGAGCGCGGAGAGTTTGGTAAGAGGGAGGCCGATTAGTAGAGAGTTACAATAGTCCAGACGAGAATGAATAAGTGAGACAGTAAGGGTATGTGCACACGTCCGGATTTCTTGCAGAAATTTCCTGAAGAAAACCGGAAATTTTCTGCAAGAAATCCGCATTTTTTTTTTGCGTTTTTTTTCCGTTTTTTTCGCGTTTTTTTTAGCATATTGCAAGCATAATTAGCTTGCAGAATGCTAAAGTTTTCCAAGCGATCTGTAGCATCGCTTGGAAAACTGACTGACAGGTTGGTCACACTTGTCAAACATACTGTTTGACAAGTGTGACCAACTTTTTACTATAGATGCAGCTTATGCAGCATCTATAGTAAAAGATAGAATGTTTAAAAATAATAAAAAAATAAAAAAAATGCTTATACTCACCTGCAGACCTCAGCGGCGTCCGTTCCGTATAGATGGTGTGTGCGCACAGGACCTTCCATGACGTCGAGGTCACGTGAGCGGTCACATGACCGGTCTCGACCAATCACAGGACCGTGACATCATCGGCAGGTCCTTCACCGCACACCAGCTACAGGAACCGAAGCGGCAGCATGCACCTGAGAGGCGGGAAGACATCGAAGGTGAGTATATCACTATTTTTTATTTTAATTCTTTTTTTTTTACCACTTATATGGTGCCCAGTCCGTGGAGGAGAGTCTCCTCTCCTCCACCCTGGGTACCAACCGCACATAATCTGCTTACTTCCCGCATGGTGTGCACAGCCCCGTGCGGGAAGTAAGCAGATCAATGGACTCCTAGGTGTGCGGAATCCCCGCAATTCCGCATTTTTAATGAACATGTTGCTTTTTTTTCCGCGATGCGATTTTTTCGCGGAAAAAATCGCAACATTTGCACAAAAAATGTGGAATACACTGTAAATAATAGGAGGCATAGGTTAGCGTTTTTTTCGCGTTTTTATCACGTTTTTATAGCGAAAAAACACGAAAAATCCTGAACGTGTGCACATGGCCTAAAAGTTTTTGCAGAGTCGAAAGTAAGAAAAGGGCGAATTCTAGAAATGTTTTTGAGATGCAGATAAGAAGAGTGAGCCAGTGATTGGATGTGGGGGTGAATGAAAGCTCGGAATCAAGGATGACCCCAAGGCAGCGGGCATGTTGCTTGGGAGTAATGGTGGAACTGCACACGGAGATGGCAATGTCAGGCAAAGGTAGGTTAGTAGACGGAGAGAACATGAGGAGCTCAGTTTTTGACAGGTTCAGTTTCAGATAGAGGGAGGACATGATGTTAGAGACAGCGGTAAGACCATCACTGGTGTTTTCTAAGAAGGTCGGAGTGAAAGCAGGAGAAGAGGTGTATAATTGGGTGTCGTCAGCATAGAGATGGTACTGGAAACCAAATCTACTGATTGTTTGTCCAATAGGGGCAGTATACAAAGAGAAGAGGAGGAGGCCTAGGACTGATCCTTGAGGAACCCCAAAGTTCTTAAAGTTTGTGAGCTCCATATATAGAGCCCCCTAACTGCGTGAAGAGCAAACTCCCCCTTCAAGTGACTCCATTTTTTTTTTTAGAAATTATACCCCTTTGGGAATTTATCTACAGGCATAATAATGATTTTGATTGCACGAGTGTTTTCCAGAAACAAGTAGTAGTGGATGTTATTGAGTGAAAATTGAAAATTGCCATTGTTGTGCCAGTAAGTTGTAGTCACTAGTAGGTTGTAGTGCTCAGTACGTTGCAGTGCCTAGCTCATGCTTCTGGAGATATGCACCTGTAAATTAGGCGGGCTGCTGTCAGTACAGAAATGCCGAACATGTGCATGCTAAATGTGGTTTAGGCACACTGTGGGGCTCAGAAAGGAGAGGAACATTTGAATTTGGGAGTGCAGAATTTGCTTAATTTCTTTTGGGTGGCAAGGAGCCACAACGCTTTTCCAGAGCCTTTGTTCTATCATTAACGTGGAAGCACTTATATTTCTGTTAACAGATTATGGACCTGAGTGGGGACTTTTTTTGTGGATTGAGTTGATTCTTTTATTGTGAACATTTTACATAACATTTGGGATTATATTTATCAGACACTCTACGCTGAGCACTTATATTGGGATTTACATCTAAATCTTAGAGTGACGTGATTCAGATAAAATCCCTGAGGGAACCACTCAGTATAATGAGACAGAATAATTATTTGGGACTCTGTCTGGCCTCTGCTCAACATTGTCCTTCTTCAGAAGTGCACAAAACTATGGCATACTGTGCTTTTATGCACACCTAAAAAGACAAACACCACCGGATCACAGGCCAGACAGAGACTACAGTGCCTTGATCTGCCTCATTATAGGGAATCTTCTACTCGGAGTTCTGTTGGAATTGCGTATTTCAGAAATTTACATGGAATCATTGGTGTAAGCACTCAGCGTAGAGCACAGGATACATGTAAGCCAAGCCTTACTGTGAACTATGGGAGACAGAGTGAACAAATCAACAGCAGGTGAAGAATTTGTTTTATTTTATTTTTGCAGTTTCTCATTTAGTATAAGTGATTCAACAACTTTATTCTTTTGGTCGGTGCGATTACAGGGATACCAGATTTATATATATATATATTTTTATGTTGTTACATTTTATGGATGCTGTCTCACTCTGAAAGACGCTGTTTATTGCAAAAACAAGTTTTTGCATCTGCATGTTTAAATAGCTATAATTGTTCCATATTTTGGCTGATGGAGTAATGTGAGGGCTTGTTTCTTGTGGATGAGTTGATGTTTTTATTAGTACCATTTTTGGGCACATGACAATTTTTGATCACTATCTATTCCAAATTTTGGGAGGCAGAATGAACAAAAGCCAGCAATTCAATTTTGGGAAGTTTTTTTTCTATGCTATTCTGCATATGGTAAAATTGATAAGCCTGCTTTTTCTTCTGGTCAGTACAATGACAGCGATTCCATAATCATATCGTTTTTCTATGCTTTGGCGCTGTCACACAATAAAAACTATTTTATAGAAAACAAATGTTTGCATCGCTTTATTCTGAGAGCTATAGCTTTTTATTTTCACGCTGACTGAACTGTATGGTGGCTTGTTTATTGCGGGACAATATGACAATTTCAGAGATACCATTTTTATTTACATTTGTCTTTTTGATTGCGTTTCATTCCACTTTTTGTTCAGCGGTATGATGGTAAAGAATAGCTTTTTGCCTTGTTTTTTCTTTTTGTACGGTGTTTACTGAAGGGGTTTACTAGTGGAATAGTTTTATAGTTAGGGTATTTCTGGAAGCAGCAATACTAAATATGTGTACTTTTTTGTTCATTTTTGTTGTACCTAAATAAACTTATTTATTGCATGAATATTTTTTTTTGGTTCTTTATTTTCTGATTTTTTCTTTCATATTTTTACTATTTTATTTTTTTTTTAAATTTTTTACCTTGACCCAGGATGGGACATCAACTTTCCCTCCCCTGATCGCTGATGTAATACTCTGCAAAGCTTTTGTATTGCAGGGCATTAGATCAGCATATCACAGGAATGTCAGCTCCTGCTCTGAGCTGGAACTTACAGATCCCCTTCCCTGGGTGACCCCGTGGCCATATTTCGGCTGGGGGGTCATAAGGAAACCATGAGCACAATGCAATCGCAATTGCATTGTGCAGATAGGAGCAGAGAGCGATCTCCATCCTCTTGCGATGACCATCGATGGTGCTGTCACTACTGACAGCAGCATCAGAGGGGTTAAATGCCCACAACTGGTGCTAGCATCATTCCTGAGCATTGCTGCAGAGTGTCAGCTTTCATATAGAATTGACATATGCATTTTACCATGGCGCTGCTCAGTGTGAGCCCACGCGATCTTCACACAGTACACATACAGCAAATTAAAAGGACGCAGCTACCACAGAGCCGTATATATACGGGATATGACATGAAGAAGGTGCAAGCCACTGTGTGTACTCTGCACACATCGCCTGTGAGAGTACTGTTCCTTTAAGCCGCTGTGTGTACGCTGCACCCCCCACCTGGGGAAGTAGTGTCCTTTAAGCCGATGTGTGTACTGTGCAAACCCGTCTGTGAGAGTACTGTGCTAAAAGACATTGTACGTACTCTAAACTTCCAGTTGCCTGCAGGAGTACTGTCCTTTAAACTGCTGTGTGTACTCTGTGTCCTCCTTGCCTGTGAGAGTACTGTCCTATAAGCTGATGTATGTACTCTGCACCCCTCGCCTGCGGGAGTACTGTCCTTTAAGCTGCTGTGTGCACTCTGCTCTCCCCACCTGTGGGAGTACTGTCCTATAAGCTGATGTGTGTACTCTGCATCCCATCTGTGAGAGCACTGTCCTTTAAGCCACTGTATGTACTCTGCACCCCTCCACCTGTGGGAGTACTGTCCTTTAAGTTGCTGTGTGCACTCTGCTCTCCCCACCTGTGGGACTACTGTCCTTTAAGCCACTGTGTGTACTCTGCACCCCCCACCTGTGGGAGTACTGTATTATGAGCGGCCTTGTGTACAGAGCAAACCCGTCTGTGAGGGTACTGTCACACAGTGCAATTTTGATCGCTACGACGGCACGATTCGTGACGTTGCAGCGTCGTATAATTATCGCTCCAGCGTCGTAGACTGCGGTCACACGTTGCAATACACTGCGCTGGAGCGATAATTTCATGACGTATTTGCGATGTTGAAGCTGTTGGTTACTGTGCGCACATTGTATACAACCTGTGTCACACAATGCAATCATGCCGCCACAGCGGGACACTAGACGACGAAAGAAAGTTTCAAACGATCTGCTACGACGTACGATTCTCAGCGGGGATCCGGATCGCAGGAGCGTGTCAGACACAACAATATCGTAATGATATCGCTGGAACGTCACAAATCGTGCCGTTGTAGCGATCAAAATTGCACTGTGTGACAGTACCCTGAGAGTACTGTCCTTTAATTTGCTGTTTGTACTCTGCAACCCCCCCTCCCCACCTGTGGTAGTACTGTTCTTTTAAGCTGCTGTCTGTTTTCTAGTAGTCTTGGAAAAAAATAATTGTCATCCGCCATCTTGTTGCCATTTATAGGTCAAAGTTATATTTTTTTAGACCTGCTGTGTGTTTCTAGTAGAATTGCAAATAAATAACTGGCATCAGCTATCTCATCGGCTTTTCTATAGGTCAAAGAAATATTTTTTATGAACAAGTTTGTGTTTTCTAGTAGTGTTGCAAATAACTGGCATCAGCTATCTCATTGCCATTTAAAGGCCAAATAAATAATTTTTCTGGACCAGTATGTATTTTTTAGTAGTCTGGGAATTAAAAAATTGGTATCACTTGTCTCGTTACCATTTAGTTTAGTGTGTATAAAAAATAATTGCACTCTGCAGCATTTTTTGCAAGTAGTGTGTCTAAAAAAATTCTACTCTGCAGCCGTCTCTTTTCTATTTTACCGATGTGTCTTTCTAAAAAGTTACTCTATTCTGCAGCTGTCTTTTTGTGAGTAGTGGGTCTAAAAAAATTCTGCTGTAAACTTCTGTATCTGTACGAGTTGTAGCTGTGTCTAAAAAATGACTGCCTTTGAACTTTTGCAACCCGGCTTTTGGGAGTACTGTGCTGAAAAGCTTCTGGGAGTGCTGTGCCAAAAATTCTCTGAGAGTACTTTGCCAAATAGCCTTTGTGTGTGCTGTGCCAAAAAGCCTATGTGCGTACTGTGCTGAAAAGCCTCTTTGTGTACTCTTTGTAGCTATGTCTGTTCAAATATTGTGCCTAAAAAAATTATACTCGATCGTTGCATCTGTACGATGGGCCCAAAAATAGTTACAATATGCATCAGTGTCTGTGGGAGTACTATGTGTTAAAAACAGATTTTTTTACTCTGCAACTGTGTCTGTAGGAATATTGTGCCAGCAAAATCTATATGTAGAGTCTGCGTCTGCACGTGTGTCTGTGGACGTACTACAAAAAAAAGCCTCTATGGGGGTATTGTGCAAAACTCCCTGTGTAAGTGTACTGTGCAGAACGCCCTCTTTTTTATTTTTAGTTTAGGGGCCCCAAAACATTGTGAATGGAAAATATAGCAAGCAAACAGAGGTACAGTCTAATAATGTCTGAGTGTGGCTGGTATACTTCTATCTTCAGATAAAGGTACGGACAAATCCTGTGGGATCCACACCTGGTTCATATTAATATGAGTTTGCCCATGTTGGCTGCGGACGGGCACATGTGTCTGTCTGTGATCACACCTCCTACCATGCTAAACACACTTTCTAACGGTACACTTTCCGTAGAACAGGACAGCACCTCCAAGTTGGAAAGGGCAAGCTCAGGCCATATGTCCAATTTGGAGATTCAAAAGTTAAAAGGACCAGAACCATCAGTCAGTATGTGGATACATGGGAACACTTACTCTTCGGTTCATACTGTGGTGTCAGAATATACAGTCTGCACACGAACCAACTGGCTCAGTTGGGCTTTTTAGTGTCTAATCTATTAATTCTCAGTGAGTTGCTACACATGTTTAACTGAAAGACTGCCTCCTGCTAATACGCACCATATCAGATGGTGGTGCTGGATGTTGTGATATGCTGAGTAAGGTTTTCCACATATCTGCCATGCTAACATTCCACTATGCCGAGGTGCTGGTAGCAACTTCTTCCTCCTCCTCTGCCCTGTGCCTCCTCTGAGCCCCTGCTATCAGGTGAGTATAATTTCAGTAGTGCATCCATTTGGGTGCGCTTGTTTTCTGGCATTTTTTGATCAGTGATGAAAGTAAGGATGGCACATTGTGCTAGTAGTCAGGATCCAGCAGGCTGGTGATACAGTAATCAGCACTTGTTACAATTCTGCCAACTCGGCACATGTGTTCCAGGCTGTCAAGAGGCAATGACAAGCTGTCCTCAGTTGCGTTCCTGTGCAGTCGGCGGGCACATCAAAACGACACATCCGCATACATCCCAATGTTAAGATAGGTACGCAGGACACATGCAGAAGTAGGTGAACCTAAACGGAAGAAGTGCAAAGTGGGTGGAGCTTCAGGGAGGAAGTATGCAGCCATCCGCAAAGCCCCAGTACTCCAGTGTGAACCAGGCCTAAGAAATGCAGTTTAAGAATAATTATATGAAATGGTGAATGAGATAAAGATCTCCAAAATACATTGATTGTTCTCATTAGATGAATTTATTCATTGGGGTTCCATTCCATTCAAATGTTCTAAAAATCTCTTAGGCTGGTTTCACACGTCCTGATATTTCTAGTACCAAAAAAAGCGGTACCGGAGATATCAATGTCTGTGTGTCAGTGTGTGTACTTTGTCCGGCACACGTGTGGCAACAGTGCGCCACCAGTGTGCCGCATCAGTACCACATGGACAGTCATGGTTAAGCTGCTCTACAGGTCGGGTGTGGTGCTGAATCTGGCTGTCATCCCTTCTACTCTTCTCGGCCGGTGAGAAGCACCAGCAGGAGAGAATGGATGAGTGAGGAGCTGCAGGCACAGGCTCAGTAACTAGCGCTGACATTACTGAGTCTGTGATCGCTTGCCGGCATGACCTCTTGTAACCTCAGGTGTTGTGAATTAGACTTTTTGGCTCCCTCTAGTGGTTACTAGTGATATGACTCTGGGATTTCCTTCCCTCTGTTTGCACCCAGCTGGGTCGTTACTTCAGGGGTGTTGCTATATAAACCTCCTGGAACCTTAGTCCAGTGCCTGGCATCGGTGTTATCAGACACATTCTGTTTGCTCCTGTTTGCTGGTCCTGGTTCGTGCTAAATTAAGCTAAGTCTTGCTTCTTTGTTTTTTGGGTTATTTGTTTGCTATCATTTTTGTCCGGCTTGTACTAAATGTGATTCCTGACCTTGCTGGAAGCTCTAGGGGGCTGGTGTTCTTCCCCCAGGCCGTTAGACGGTTCGGGGGTTCTTGAATTTCCAGTGTGGATATTTTTGATAGGATTTTTTTGCTGACCATATAAGTTATCTTTCTATATTCTGCTATTAGCTAGTGGGCCTCTCTTTGCTAAATTCCTAGCTCATTCTTATGTTTGTCTTTTCCTCTTACCTCACCGTTATTATTTGTGGGGGGCTTCTATCCAACTTTTTGGGGTATTTCCTCTGGAGGCAAGAAAGGTCTTTCTTTTCCCTTCTAGGGGTAGTTAGCTCTCCGGCTGGCGCGGAACGTCTAGGATCAACGTAGGAACGTTCCCCGGCTGCTGGTATTTGTGGTGCTAGGATTAGTTATATGGTCAGCCCAGTTACCACTGCCCTATGAGCTGGTTTTCTGTATTTACTGACTTAGCATTATTCCTGAGACCCTCTGCCATTGGGGTCATAACACTCAGGACAGTGGGAGAATGTAAGTGATGAGGTCACTGTTGCAGAGCTTGAACTGCCATGTCGTCATCACTTGCATTCTCTCACAGTCCTGAGGTCACAGGAGTTCATGTTGGCAGCAAGCGCAGACTCAGTGATGTCACCGCTAGTTATTGAGTCTGTGCCCAATGCATATCATTCATTCCCCAGGAGTTTAGAACCGGGAGCGGTTCCATTAGCACCACTCCCAGTTGTAAACTGTACGTTCCCCTAGATATGGATTACTGTGTAGGACTGACTGTACGCCGGACAGGTATAGTATATTGTTGGTTTATTATTTTGACATTTTTTACAGGAGATCGAGGGCTTCACTTGGAATGGCAGACTAATAAAGGTGGGAAACTTTGTTGTTTCTGATTTCATTTAAAGACTTTATTCTAACTGTGTTGTGTTTTACTAACCTTTTACCAACTATAGGAGAGGTGACTTATTGACACTTACCAGCCTGAGTATAGCAGCCCGCACCTGTGAGTTTTGCTGGGTTGGTTGTAAAATATATTGAGGACCCCACGTTTCATCCCTTCTCCCCTGCTCACCAGACGAACAGGGGAGAAAGGATGACAGCCACGTTCAGCACCACATGCAGGGCAGCAGCGCCTTACAGTAGCACTGCTTACCCCGCTGCCGTCCGTGCACACAGAGGACAGTGTAAACTGTTCTCCGTGTGCACATATGCTGTCCATATTGTGGTACATGCTGCCAGAAAAAAATGGACATGTCTATGTGTTTTGCATACAGACACACAGTCCGTGTGAAAACACGCACATGTGCACAGACACATAGATTATAATGGGTCAACGTGTGCACGTGCTTCCGGTACATGTGACAACAGTCAACACACGTACCAAAGATACGGATGTGTGAAAGAGGCCTTAGAGATATTTCCTTTACTGTTGCAGCTCCAAATGTTTTCACAATTGTACAGTTGTTGAACTTTTAAAGTTTGCAGTTCTTGCACGTAGCCTTCTAAGAAAATTTCTTCTGAGCTCTTGTAAGGAAGTCCAAATTAATGGGTGATTGTGTACTATTCTTTAAATGTTAAACCTCATCGTTAGGTTAGCTCCATGTTTTGACCCCACTATAACATCAGAAGGGTTCAGGTCAGAACTAGGTCAAACTAACATTTAGATGATAGAGGTTAGAGGGGTATTTCCATCTTAAACATTTAGGTATTATCTGCAGAAAGATCTTTATAAAATAGTTTGGAATACTCATTGATTTCTTGGATAACTCTGTGCTGAATGTACGATACGATACGATACGATACACTTTATTGATCCTGTGGGAAATTATGGATTGATAGTAGGACAATAAAAATTAGCCACAGTGTTCTTAGACTTCTCTTATTGTGAATAATGATGAATACACCCTTGGTGGTCTAGGGCACTGGCTCTTTTTTGGGCACCATTCTGTATTTTGCTGATGATTAGGCACTAAATGGCTGTAAAAGACGGCATCACATAAAGCAGCTGGCCTTGACAATAACAGCATATAGACTATTACATCAGGAGCTGAGGTGGTATAAAATGTTGTGGGGGGAAAGAAGAGGGAAGTGCTACATTAAAAATTCCTTCGAACTAATTTTGCTTCTCTTTCTGCTTTTTGAAGATTCAGCCTGGAATATTATCACCAATTTCAGACATTCCTATTCACCATTGAGGAAACCAACAAAGACCCAAATATTCTGCCGAATATGACAGTAGGATTCCAGATGTATGAAACATGTAACATACCTCACTATGAATTACAAGGGGCTTTACAGTTCCTGACTGACTCTAGTACAACTATATCCAACAACGAGTGTAATTCTAGACCAATGTTCCCTGCTGTCATTGGGTCCACAATTTCTGCTAATTCAATAATCTTAGCTCATTTTTTGGGGACCTTCAGATATCCACAGGTAAGAAACTTTGAGAAACAAGCTTTAAAAGGTAGGAAATTATGGCACATACAGTGGATATGGAAAATATTCAGACCCCTTTAATTTTTTCACTCTTTTCATTGCAGCCATTTGGTAAATTCGAAAAGGTTCATTTTTTTTCTCATTAATGAACACTCTGCACCCCATCTTGACATAAAAAAAACAGAAATGTAGAAATTTTTGCAAATTTCTTAAAAAAGAAGAACTGAAATATGACATGGTCATAAGTATTCAGACTAGTGATTGGCGAGCTCTAAAATGCTTAGGTCGAGCAAATTGGAATGCTCAGTTGCTCGACCCGAGCAACGAGCCCAATGGAAGTCTATGGGAGACCCCCCGGGCCCTTTAAGGGTCTAAAAACATTTGAAATCGAAGGGAACAGTGCTCAAATGATATAGGACCATCATGGGGATCGCCACTGGAAGCATTTCTGACCCCCAGGTCACAGCTGTGAACAATGTTGTCAGAGTCTTATGCCAGTTTTGGCCAGTTTTACAGGAGCACAATAAAACATACAAAAACAAAACATAGTAACATAGTTATTAAGGTTGAAGGAAGACTTTAAGTTCATCTAGTTCAACCCATAGCCTAACCTAACATGCCCTAATACCAAAATTGATTTTCCTGGGAAATATGTTAAAGAACATCCTTTCCAGGGTAATGATTTGTATGTAAGGCAAAATAAATAACCCAAAACAAAAAAGTTCCTCCACCATCTGGGCTATGTTCACAAGTAGCATTTTTGATGCATTTTTCAACTTTAGCATTGCTTTCAACCAAGACAAATGCATTCACTGGGAAATGTCATTTTAACATTTTGAAACCTTAGCTAGCCATGTGGTGTGTGACACCTCATCAGACACATCCTGTTTCATTTATGAGGGAGGGACTCTGAAAGTCACAAAGTCTATTTTTATAGGGCCAGCAGTTGGCCCTCACTATCCTTAGAGAGCCATCAGACGGCTATGCTTTGTTGTTCCCATTATTAATCAGTGGGTCCTTTATACTGTTCTTGCGTATGCAGTGAGTGGCAGGGCTGCCCAAAATTTGGATGTACCCCAACAACCCATTGAACAGATGTTAGTACCATTATTCATTTGGTACTCCATACTGTTTGCTTATGCATTGAATGCAAGGCCTGCCCTGCCCCAAAGTTACACTCACCCCAAATAAGCCTTTGAACCCATGCACTGGATGGCCACAGAAATACCAAGTTCCCATTATTCATTTGGTACTCCCATACTGTTATATGGGTTATCGGCAGAGTCTTTAAAAAACAACCAATCTTTGGAAGACCTAACAGTTGGACTGCCAACTTCGTCATGTTGGTGTTACAGGAAATGGTTGCTTGCCTTCTGTCTCCAGCCATCACACTGCTTCTTCCTGCCTCTTGGAGTGCTATGCCTCCCTCCCCCTGTGTGCTGCTGTCCTCATTCTGTATGTCCTCCTGCCAGGTTGGGTCAGTTACTATATCATCCACCACCTCATCTTCCACTTCCACACCCTGGTCCTCCTTCTGACTTTCTGGCAATTGTGTGTCATCATCATTCACCTCTTGTGACACGTTCCCATCGTCGCCATTGTGTGACCGTGGCTGCTCAAATATTTGGGCATCGCTAGATGCGATCTCATCTTGCCCCGCTTCAAGTGGACCAAACAAGAGGCCCGAATCTATAAATCGAAAAACAAACAGCTCTTAGGGGTGCCCAAGTGTAGAATCAGTTGCCTCCGGGCACTCAGAATGGTGGGAGGAAGGACGATCAGAGTGAGGAATATGCAGTCCAGACTCACAGGTACTCAGGCTTAACTGTATGGAAGACAGGGTGGTGGTAGTGACAAAATGACTGGAGGCCTTATCTGCTATCTAACCAACAACCTTTTGACACTGCTCTGGATTCAATAGTGGTGTTCTGTGGTCCCCTAGTAATTCGGACAGGAAGGTTGGGCGAGAAGATGTGGGTGTTTGTTGTGGCATAATTTCAGTTTGGCTACGGCCTCGGCAACTGCATGCACATCACCTTTTTTTCCACTTCCCCATCCCTTGCCATGCGCCTTGCCCATTTTAAATGCACTACAATATTTTCCACATTCACTACAAATGGCTGAATTTGGAGCTAACATATATGTGATCGTTGTGCTGGAAAACCACAGTTTAAAATATCTGGCCTCTAGCTAACAATTTTATTTCAGCATACTGGTGTCAATAATCACGCTAAGGCACTGGAAAAACAGTTGAATGGAGGCCTCAAATGCCACAATTTGTAGCCAACAGATAGAAGAGGAGTGTGACGGAGATACTAAACTGTAAAATACATAAAACCTACAAGAGAAAAAGTGAGCAAAAAAACCCTGCTGTAACTAAGTAAAAAAGTAAACGTGCATTTAAATAACACAGAGTTTTTAGTAATACTGTTTTTTGATCAAAAAATAGCTCAAAAGCCATCCCACCACCTCAAGGTAACTCTGATCGGGACAGTCCTACACTGTCTAATATTAAAACCTTACCATGTGGCAATGTTGACCTCTGTGTGAATAAGGGCAGACAAAAGGACTGGGAACAACCAGTGAAACACTAGACTGGGGAAGCCTTATATACAATTTCCAGCTCAGGAGAGGGGAAGGGCACACCACGGCTTCCACAGAATGCAACAGTACAAAGAGTAAAAAAACACAAAAATTGACCTTAACTTGAGTTGGTACATATGCATGTTAACATTGGCCACAAAACACATAAAACCTACAAGAGAAAAGTGAGCAAAAAACCCTGCTGTAGCTAAGTAAAAAAGCAAAAGTGCCTTTAAATAACAGAGTTTTTAGTAATACTGTTTTTTGATTAAAAAAAATAGCACAGAAGCCATCCCACCGCGTCAAGGTAACTCGGATCGGGACAGTCCTACACTGTCTAACATTAAAACCTTACCATGTGTCAATGTTGACCTCAGTGTGAATAAGGGCAGACAAAAGGACTGGGCCCAACCAGTGAAACACCAGACTGGGGAAGCCTTATATACAATTTGCAGCTCAGGAGAGGGGAAGGCCACACCCCAACTTGCACAGAATGCAACAATACAAGGAGAAAAAAAAAAGCATTGACACATGGTAAGGTTTTAATATAAGACAGTATAGGACTGTCCCGATCAGAGTTACCTTGACATGGTGGGATGGCTTTTGTGCTATTTTTTTATCCAACAACAGTATTACTAAAAACTCTGTGGTATTTAAATGCACTTTTGCTTTTTTACTTAGTTACAGTTTTTTTTGCTCACTTTTTCTCTTGTAGGTTTTATGTGTTTTGTGGAGAATGTTAACATGCGTTTGACTTCTGCATGTGTACCAACTCAAGTTAAGCTCAATTTTTGTGTTTTTTTTTTTTTTTTTAAATGTAAAATATGTGGCTTGCATTTTAATTTTCTTACAGGAGAATAATGTCAAAAAATAGGGTAACACACAGCAAAAAGAGTTCAATATAGGCCGGAAATGCCACAATTTTTAGCCCACAGATAGATGAGGCGTGTGACAGAGATACCAGACTGCAAAATATGTGGCCTGTATTTTTATTTTTTTTAAAGGAAAATAGTGTCAAGAACTAGGGTAACAAACACCAAAAAAAGTTGAAAGGAGAACTAAAAAGCTAAATTTGTAGCCCACAGATAGATGAGGCGTGTGATGGAGATAACACATTGTAAAATATGTGGCCTGTATTTTTATTTCACAGGAAATTAGTGTCAAGAACTAGGGTAACAAACTGCAAAAACAGTTGAATGGAGGCCTGAAATGCCAGAATTTTTAGCTCACAGATAGATGAGGCGTGTGATGGAGACGCCACACTGTAAAATATGTGGCCTGTTTTTTTATTTTCTTACAGGAAAATTGTGTCAAGGACTAGGGTAACAAATGGCGAAAACAGTTCAATATAGGCCTGATATGCCGCAGTTTGTAGCCCACAGAGATATAAGGTGTCTGACGGAGATAGCCCACTTTCAAATATCTAGCCTGTATTTTTTTTTTGGCTAGCAAAATTGTGTCATTAAGTAGGCTAAGACACAACAAAAACAATTCTATAGAGGTCTGACACGGCATATTTTTGGCCGCAATGATATGCGATCTGTGTGGTGGACAAAACCCAGTGTAAAATATCTGTCCTGCAGCTAAATATTTTTTTGGCAGCTAAATATTTTTTGGCAGCAAAATGATATCACAAAATTATATAAGACCCTCCAAAAAGCTCTTAGGAGCTTTGAGTACGGCAGAAATTATTTTTGTAACCTTGGCCAGATCTGTGCCTTGCCACAATTCTGTCTCTGAGCTCCTTGGCCAGTTCCTTTGACCTCATGATTCTCATTTGGTCTGACATGCACTGTGAGCTGTGAGGTCTTATATAGACAGGTGTGCGCCTTTCCAAATCAAGTCCTAGTTTAATTAAACACAGCTGGCCTCCAAAGAAGGAGTAGAACCATCTCAAGGAGGATCACAAAGAAATGGACAGCATGTGACTTAAATATGAGTGTCTGAGCAAATGGTCTGCATACTTATGACCATGTGATATTTCAGTTTTTATTTTTTATTAAATTTGCAAAAATTTCTACATTTCTGTTTTTTTTCAGTCAAGATGGGGTGCAGAGTGTACATTAATGACAAAAAAATTAACTTTTTTGAATTTACCAAATGGCTGCAATGAAATAGAGTGACAAATTTAAAGGGGTCTGAATACTTTCAGTACCCACTGTACAATATTCTAAAATACTGGGACAAGTTGTAAAATTTAGAAGGCAAATAAACGCTGTGTAGTTTTCTAGTTCCTTCTGATTTAGAACTACTCCCATTTACAAACCAATTACCATTCACTTGAATTGTACTTCTTTGCTCATGTCCCCTATAGTAGACTCATACATTGAGCGACATTAGTTTAAACATAGTGTCACATGGTTAACAAACATATCCCCTTAAAATTACACTTTTATTATTATTATACTGTTTATAATAGAAATCCAAATGAGAAAAATATGAATAATGTTCACTAATAAAATGTGTCAATTAATGATGTAAGTAATATGATGTAGATATCAGATAGAAATATAATCAATACTTCAAAACTTGGGGTCCCTTCCCTATTTTCTTGCCATAGAGGTCAGTGCCTCCAAAGTAGGGCAATATCATTCTCCTACTAGAAAATCTATGATATTGCTCTATTGGCGGCCCCAATAATTCATACAACTCTTAGTTGTCAATAAGTATTTGCACTATACCACCTGGGACATAATCTACAGTTGAATATAATCATGATCAGAAAAACAAGTTGTTAGGGTTTGAGTTCCCGCCTCTGCACAGGGGAAATCTCGGGCCATCTCCGCTGCGGTCTCCCATTCTTCTCCTGCCGCAGTGGAGCCTGCTCAGCGCAGACGTCGGTCCAGCATCTTGCTCAGTCCCACTCTGTACAAAGAGTTACTGCTGCTTTTCCTGCTTCTGCCATTGATGTCAGTGCTGGGCAGCGGCGAGCAGATGCTTCTGGGACTAAGTCCTGCTCTTCTCGTTCGGAGCATGCCCTGAGTAAGATCTCTCAGTGGAGATCGAGGGTCAAATGGTCAGATACTGCAGCTAAGTCCATTGGTCCTTTCAGGAAGGTCCTGTAGGTGCTAGGACTAAGTCCTGCTTGGCACACACTGAGTATGCCCAGGGCAAGATCTCTCAGTGGAGATTTAGGGTCACATGCTCAGGTATGGCAGCCTCTCATTGGTCCTTCTAGGAAGGTCTTTTACTTGCTGCAGCTATATAAGGCTCGAATGGCCGCACGGCCATGCGCTAATATTGCTTTCATTTATGTACTTTGCGCCAGTGTGGTCTTGTATGTGTGTGTTCAGGGACCCAGCTGAAATAAGCCCCTAGAATGCTGGCACCTCCGGCGAGGAGTTCGTATGCTTGTGTGTTCAGGGACCTGGCCGAAATAAGCCCTTAGAATGCTGGCACCTCCGGCGAGGAGTTTCGTGTGCTTGCAAGACCACTGACTGCTCTTGTTTAGACAGTTAGCCTGTGCCTCTGTGGAGTCTAACAGGGCGCAGCGCTTTGAGTTCACGGCTGCTCTGTTAAGTAACAGAGTTAGCTAACACTGCCATTAGTTCCGCTATTTGCTAGCAGCAGGTTCTCCTGCACGGTGGACCCCGGGCTGTGAACGCATCTATCCTAATAAATATATACCTTCATTAGGTGCGTTCCGCTAGCCCTATCATAACACAAGTTTTAGTTAGATAACTTTGTCATCTTTCCCTGGTAGAACCTCATATGACCCTTGTTGACCACAGGAGTTGGCACGCTAACATTAGTGCGCAAAGGGTTCCCTCACTCACATGTTGTCTGTTCCTTTGGCTCTAATATTCCTCTGGTCAATTCCTTGGGAGTCTTGCGTGGTTCTGCCAATTTTGTCTCCTATTAAGAATGTTACACTGTATGGATGTCTAAGTAAATACAGTAAAAAATTGTAACACTTTATTGAATCAGTAAATACCACAGAAATGTACCGCAGACCATGTAATAGTGTATGGATGAGTCATTTAACCCTGAAAAATGTTTAAACACTTTTTGGAAGAGTTAGATATTACACAAATGTACCCAACACCATGAAATACTATATGGCTGAGAAATTTAACTCAACGAAACTGGATATTCAGGCAATCATCGCATGCTTATTTGCTGTGTATCTGGCACCAAATATGTGGGGATTAGAGTTTTTTTATCGAGCACCGACTAATGCTCACTGATTAACCAGTACAATCGAGCACCATGATATTCGAGTGATATCCAAGTATTACAGAGCACAGTCACTCATCCCTACCAGCAACCCAATGGCTGGATACTATGAAGTTAACATCAGGGAAGACCCTGGTGAACCTATGTAGGTTTGCACAAGATCGATCCTCGTACAGATAGATCATCCATCAAGTCATGATGGCTTGAGATTGAGCTTAAGGCTGTTTAAAAGAAAACTAATTTTTTCTGTAGCATTTTTTAATTTAATAATTTAATTTACTTGTGTGTTTAATTTTTATTAACTCTCCATATATTTAATTTGTGGGGAAAAACAGAAAATATGCCAAATTTCTTTGCACCATTTACCAATCACTATGAATAACATAGCTAAAGAAAATAAATACTTGGTGTCTTGATTTTTAGGTTTGTTCCTCGGGGTTATATGGGACTGTATTTCAGAAAATTGCATAGAATGCTTCAGCTCTAGCTATTAAAATGTGGTTGAAATTATAGAAATGTTGTCCTCTCTTCTGCAAAAAGGAATGTATTTAAATTATTCACATTTTTTAAAATATAATGATACACAAGTTAGCAAAAATAGTGTGAATGTTCCCTTTTTTCAACTATTCTTTTACATCCAAATTATTGGATTATGCAATGCAAGTAACTTAACTGTATTATAGTGAGAATCTTGATGACTTAAGCAAACAGCAAGGTGAAAGATTTTCCCAAGACATAAAAATAATGTAAGCCAGATACCAAGGAAGAACGGATGCAAGCATTATGGTAGAACATTGTGGGGAAATTATGTGATTGTACTGGCACATCCCACTCTCGCAAACCTTGGAAAAAGCTCAAAAACGTAAATCAATGGGAAGTCTACATTTATTTTGCAGGATTGATCTTAGGAAAGAGAGTAATTAAACAATAAGGGTTATGGCAACACAAGGAAATTTTGTTCACGTCACCATTGAGCAGTGCATGGAAAGATGGTCTTTAATATTTTTGGGAGTCATTTCCATACTTTCCACAAAAATCATTGTTAATGATTCTATATTTTCTTGCAAAGCCTTTGCAAAGTACAAAAAATAGCTACAAAATAAAAGGAACTAAAGCACTGTCATTAGAAGACCAAGCAAGAAGAATTATCTAGGTTTTTCCAAACACAATGTTTACAAAATAAATGATGCACAGTGAAAAAAAAGATATTTATTCAGAGAGGCGGTTGGTCTTCCAAGCATAGCATGACCGTGTGTTGCATGGACAGCCTTCTGACTCTATTGAGGTTGTTTGATGTTTTTTTTCCTGCAGTAGAGTACAATGAAGCTAAAGTCTTGCTCATGGGTTTCCATGTCCCAGTAGAACACCCTATGACAAATGTAGAATCGTTTGACGTTTTAGCCAAAAATCTTCATAACTCTGTATTCTCCAAACAAATTTACATTGTTCAAATTTCTAATTCTTTATATTACAATTTACATTTTTTCTTCCAGATCAGTCCGTTTTCCAGTGTTTCCATCTTAAGTAACAGAAACATGTTTCCATCCTTCTTCAGGACTTTCCCGAGTGACATTATCCAGTCTAAAGGCATGGCTAAGCTTATTCTTAGATTTGGCTGGACCTGGATTGGTCTTCTGGCTCTCGATAATGATTATGGTATTCAAGGAACGCAGCCAATAAAAGAAGACATAATAAAAGCTGGAGCATGTGTGGCCTTTATGGAATATATTAGCCTTGGCCAACCCGATCGCAATGCTCCACGTATAGTAAAGGTCATGAAAGAGTCCAGCGCTAAGGTTGTAGTTGTTTTTACCACTGAAATTGAATTTATTCCTATTTTGAATGAGATGATAAAGCAAAATCTAACGGGAAAGATTTTTATTGGGAACACCGGTTGGGCAAAGTCGCTGTTATTGTCCATAAGTAAATATTTCCAGTTGTTATCTGGCAGTCTTAGTTTAGCCAGCAATGATTACACTATCCCAGGTTTTAGCCAATTCCTTACCAAGATCCATCCATCTACATCAACAACAGTACACTGGACCACGATGATGTGGGAGACGGTTTTCAAATGCCAATTTGTCCCTGAGAACCAAACTGTTTCTTTAGGGAACCCAGTGAAATTTTGCACTGGATCAGAACATATAGATGATATCAAGAACAATTCCATCTATAACGCCAGCTTTAAAATGACTTATGTAATGTTTGCTGCCGTTCATGTCTTACTTAAAGCGTTGGATGATCTGAAAACCTGCAAATTTGGGGAAGGGCCATTTTCTAAGAGGACCTGTGCAAACATTTGGAACTTCAAACCATGGCAGGTAAATATACATATGCTGGGTTCAAAAATTTTACTGCATTCAGTGCTGTGAAAAAGTGTTTGCCCATTCCTGATTTCCTATTCTTTTACAAATTTGTCACACTTTCAGCTCACACAAACAGATCACCAAACAAATGTTAATATTAGACAAAGATAACCCAAGTAAACACAAAATGCAGTTTGTAAATGAAGGACTTTATTAAGAGAAAAATAAATACAAGCCTACAGTGCCCTTTTTGAAAAAGTGATTGCCACCCTCCCCTTAAAACATAAATTAACTGGTCTATCACATCTTTGGGAAACTGAGTTTTAAGTCCCTAACCAGATTCAGGCCTGATTACTGCCACACTTGTTCTCAATCAAGAAATTACTTAAATAGGACCTGCCTGACAAAGTGAAATAGACAAAAAGGTCATCAAAAGCTAGACATCATGCCCTCATCCAAAGAAATTCTGTAACAAATTAAAAACAAAGTAAATGAGATATGGAAAATGTTATAAAGCCATTTCTAAAACTTTGGGTCTCCGGTGAACCTAATTGAGAGATATTATCCACAAATGGTGAAAATATAGAACAGTGGTAAACCTTTCTAGGAGTGGTCTGCCTACCAAAATAACCCCCAAAGTGCGTCTCATTCAAGAAGTCACAAAAGAACCCACAACAATATCTAATGAATTGCAAGCCTTGTTTGCCTCAGTTAAGGTTGGTGTTTATGATTCCAACAGAAGAAAGAAACTGGGCACAAATGGCCTGCATGGCAGAGTTATAAGATGGAAACCACTGTTAAGAAATAAAACCATAAAGGTTAGCTTAATTTTTTCCAGAAAATATCTTGATGATCCCCAAGACTATTGAACACACTGTGGACTGACGAGACAAAAGTTTAACTCTTTGGAAGGTGTATGTCCCATTACAGCTGGAGTAGAAGTAACACAGCATTTCATAAAAGGAACATCACACCAACAGTAAGATATGTTGGTGGTAGAGTGATGGTCTGGGGCTGTTTTGCTGTTTCAGGACCTTGAAGACTTACTGGGGTAAATGGAGCCATGAATTCCAATGTCTACCAAAAAATTCAATAGGAAAATGCCCTGCCATCTGTTTCTGACATCAAGCTGAAGCGCATTTAGGTTATGCAGTAGGACAATGGTCCAAAACAACACCGGCAAGTTCACCTCTCAATGACTTAAGTAAAATAAAATTAAGACATTGGAGTGGTCTAGTCAAAGTCATGTCCCTAGTCCAATTGAGATGCTGTGGCGTGATCTTAAAAAAGTGGTTCATGCTCGTAAACCCTCCAATGTGGGTGAATTATAACAATTCTTCAAAGGTGAGTGAGCATGTAAAAGACTCATTGCCAGTTTTAGCAAACTCTTTATTGCAGTTGTTGCTGCTATGGGTGGCCCAACCAGTTATTAGGTTTAGGCTGCAATCACTTTTTCACACAGGAGCCTGTAGGTTTGGATTTCTTTTTTCTCCTAATAATAAATACCTTAATTTAAAAACTGCATTTTGTATTTATTTGTGTTATGTGTGTCTAATATTTAAATTTGTTTGGTGATCTGAAACATTTAAGTGTGACAAACATGCCAAAGAATAGGAAATCAGGAAGGGGGCAAACACTTTTTCACACCACTGTATATGTACAGTGGCGTGTAAAACTTTGGGCACCCTTGATCAAAATTACTGTTATTGTTAACAGTTAAGCAAGTTGAAGATGAAATGATTTCTAAAAGGTCTAAAGTTAAGGATGACATCATTCATTTGTATTTTAGGCTAAAAATATGTACAGTATATATTTTTATCTTTTACATTTTAAAAATAACAAAACGGAACATGGGCCAATGCAAAAGCTTGGGCACCCTTAAAAATGTATGTGCTCAGATAACTTTTGACAAAGGTTTCACTCCTAATGAGCCTGGTAGGGTTATGGCTTGTTCACAATCATTATTAGGAAAGGGCAAGCGTTATGGCCTTTTCACAAACATTATTAGGAAAGGCCAAGTGATGCAATTTCCCAGCTTTATAAAAGCCCAACTGTTAGGGGTCGAGTTCACGCCTCTGCACGGGGAGAATATCGGGCCATCTCTGCTGCGGTCTCCCATTCTTCTCCTGCCGCAGTGGAGCCTGCTCAGCGGAGATGTCAGTCCCAGCGTCTCACTCAGTTTGACTCTGTACAAAGGGTTACTGCTGCTTTTTCAGCTTCTGCCATTGAAGCCAATGCTTCCGCCAGCCCTAATACCAACCTTCAATGAAGAATCATTAGAAGAAAACCTCTCCTGCGTCCTCACCATAAACTTCAGCATCAGAAGTATGCAAAAGAACATCTAAACAAGCATGATGCATTGTGAAAACAAGTCTTGTGGACTGTTGAGGTTAAAATAGAACTTGTTGGCCACAATGATCAAAGGTATGTGTGGAGAAATACCATTAACCCCTTTCTACCATTTGGCGTACTATCCTGTCCATGGGACCTGGGTCTTAATTCCCAGTGATGAAATAGTACGACATAGGCGGCCGGGTGTCATCTAATTATCACAGCTGACACCCGGGACTATTTGCCAGGAGTGGTCACGGACCGCTCCCGGCACCTTAACCCCCAGAACACTGCGATCAAATAAGATTGCAGCATTCTGGGGGCATAGAGAAGCATCATGCAGGGACGGGGTGTTAGGGCTAGCAAAACGCACCAAATAATAATAAGGAAGGTATAAGGTGCAGCCCGGGGTCCTCCGTGCAGAGATGACTCCTGCTGCTCAGTAATGGCGGGCAATATATGGTGGCATAATGAGATCACACACAGGTTAGTTTCACCCGGTATGAAAAGGAGGCAAACCCTGTTGCTTCACAGGGCCGCAGAACCGCAGAGTGAACACTAGAATAAGGTCACAGAACTCTGCCCCAAGGACTGGGGGTAGAGTTTCTCTAGACCACTAGTGCTCGGCGCCGCAACTGCAGTGCCAGGGAGAAACTAAATCTAACATTTACGGCACAAAAGTGCATACAGCGCCGCTCTGGCGGATGCCACTAATCACACTGACTAGGGCCAGGAAAGCACACTAATTGCATACGGCTCTGCACTGGCGGTCGCTGCTGATTTGACCAGTAAAGTCGTGCTTTTGTGCATGATAGCACTGTCTGGCGCTAGGTAGCTTAATCACTCCAGTACATTCAACAACACTAGGAATGGGCATGATTAGGAGCTTTCACCAGATACTGGCATACATCCACACACACACGATTTTTGATTTACACTTGCGCATGGCTTCTTGGCCATGTGAACCTTTTATAGCTGTAGCTCTCCAGGACCTTCCTAGTGGTCCAATAGGAGCCACTACAGGACCTGAGCATGTGACCCCCCGACCTCCAATGAGAGGTCGACCCATGGGCATGCTCAGTAGGGGAAAAGCAGGACTTAGTCCCAGGAACGTCTGCTCTCCACAGATCAGTGTTGGCTACAAAGGCTGAGCCTGGAAAGGCAGCAGTAACCAAGAACACAGTATCAGCTTGAGCCAGAGGCTGGCATCGACATCTCTGCTGAGCCATTTCCACTGAAGCTGGAGGAGAATAGGAGACCACAGTGGACATGGTTTGAGATTCCCCATGTGCAGCAGCGGGAACTGGACACCTAACAGGGGGCTCCTTGGGTGCTTCACTCAGAACAACGTGATGTGATCGCGTTGTTCTGAGGGTCTTCTCCCTGCAGGCCCCCAGATCCAAGATGGCTGTGGGGACCTGCAGGGAGGTGGCTTATCAGTACCTGCTGGGAGCAGGCGCCAACATGCCTCCTTCACTGCCTGTCAGATCGACAGTGCTGTGCAAAATGTCAGATCAGTGATCTGACTTTATACAGTGATGTCCCACCCTGGGACAATGTAAAAAAGTTTTTAAAAAATTATACCATGTAAAAATATATTTTTTTTAATTCGTAAATAAAGAAAAAAAATAATAAATATTGTTCCAATAAATACATTTCTCTATGTAAATAATAAAAAAACAATAAAAGTACACATACTTAGTATCGCCGCATCAGTAATGACCAGACCTATAAAACTGTCCCACAAGTTAAACCCTTCAATGAACACCGTAACAAAATAAATAAAGAACAAGGCAAAGAGCAATGCTTTATCATCATACCTCCAAACAAAAAGTGGAATAACACAAGATCAAAAATACGGTTATAAATAAACATGGTACCGCTGAAAACGGCATCTTGGCCCACAATAAACTAACCACCACACAGCATCATCAGCAAAAAAAAAAAAAAGTTATAGCTCTCAGAATAAAGCGATGCAAAAATAATAGTTTTTTACATAAAATAGTTTTTATTGTATAAAAGCGCCAAAACACAAAAAAAATATAAATGAGGTATCGCTGTAATCGCACTAATCCAAAGAATAAAACTGCTTTATCAATTTTACGACACGCAGAATGGTATAAACACCCCCCAAAAGAATTTCATGAATTGCTGGTTTTTGTTCATTCTGCTTCCTAAAAATCATAATAAAAAGCGATCAAAATATGTCATGTGCCCAAAAATGGTACCAATAAAAACGTCAACTCGTCCGGCAAAAAACAAGACCTCACATGACTCTGTGGGCCAAAATATGGAAAAGTTATAGCTCTCAAAATGTGGTGATGCAAAAACAATTTTTTGCAATGAAAAATGTCTTTTAGTGTGTGACAGCTGCCAAACATAAAAAAACCCAATATAAAACCAGCTATAAATAGTAAATCAAACCCCCCTTTATCACATCACCTCCTTAGTTAGGAAAAAATAATAAAATTTAAAAACGTTTTTAGTTCATTTTCCTATTAGGGTTAGGGTTACGGCTAAAATTAGGGTTAGGGTTTGGGCTTAAGTTAAAGTTATGGTTGGGGCTAGAGTTGGAGTTAGGGATTGGATTACATTTAAGGTTGGGGTTAGGGTTAGGATTAGGGTTGGGATTAGGTTTAGGGTTGTGTCAGGGTTAGGAGTGTGTTTAGGGTTATGATTAGGGTTGGGATTAAGGTTAGGGGAGTGTTGGGATTAGGGGTGTGGTTAGGGTCGGGATTAGGGTTATGGGCGTGTTCGGGATAGGGGTGTGGTTACGGTTATGGTTAGGGTTGGGAGTAGGGTTAGGGGTGTGTTTGGGTTAGGGTTGGAGTTAAAATTGGGGGGTTTCCACTGTTTAAGCACATCAGGAGCTCTCCAAATGCGACATCGCGTCCAATCTCAATTCCAGCCAATTCTTTGTTGAAAAAGTAAAATGGTGCTCCTTCCATTCCGAGCTCTGCTGTGTGCCCAAACAGTGGATTACCCTCACACATGGGGTATCAGCGTACTCTGGACAAATTGGACAACAATGTTTGTGGTCCAATTTCTCCTGTTACCCTTGGGAAAATAAAAATTTGTGGGCTACAAAATCATTTTTGTGAGGAAAAAAATGATTTTTTTATTTTCACGTCTCTACGTGAAAAACTTTAGTGAAACACTTGGGGTTCAAAGTTCTCACAACACATCTAGATAAGTTCATTGGGGGTCTAGTTTCCAAAATGGTGGTGTTTTTTTTTTTACTGTTTAGGAATGCCAGTGGCTCTGCAATCACAACATGATGCCCGCAGACCATTCCATCAAAGTCTACATTCCAAAATGCCACTGCTTCCCTTCCGAGCCCCGACGTGTGCCCAAACAGTAGTTTTCTCCCACATATGAGGTATCAGCATACTCAAACCAAATTGTACAACAATTTTTGGAGTCCAAATTCTCCTGTTACCCTTGTGAAAATAAAAAATTGGGGGGGGAGGCTAAAAAAATCATTTTTGTGGTAAAAAGATATTTTTTTATTTTCACAGTTCTGCGTTATAAACTTTAGTGAAACACTTGGGTGTTAAAAGTTCTCACAACACATCTAGATAGTTTTCTTTGGGGGTCTAGTTTCTAAAATGGGGTCACTTGTGGGGGGTTTCTACTGTTTAGGTATATCAGGGGCTCTGCAAACGCAATGTGATGCCTGCAGACCATTCCATCAAAGTCTGCATTTCGAAACAATGCTCCTTCCCTTCCGAGCTCTGCCATGCGCCCAAACAGTGGTTCCCCAATATATGGGGTATCAGTGTACTCAGGACAAAATGATGTCACTTTTTGGGGTTTCCACTGTTTAGGCACATCAGGGGCTCTCCAAACGTGACATGGTGTCCGATCTCAATTTCAGCCAATTTTGCATTGAAAAGTCAAACGGTGCTCCTTCCTGTCTGAGCTCTGTCATGCGCCCAAACAATGATTTACTCCCACATATGGGGTATAGGCGTACTCAGGACAAATTGCACGACAACTTTTTGGGTCCAAATTCTCCTGTTACCCTTGGGAAAATAAAAAGTTGGGCGTGAAAAGATCATTTTTGTGAAAAAAATATGATTTTTTATTTTAACGGCTCTACATTATAAACTTCTGTGAAGCACTTGGGGGTTCAAAGTGCTCACCACACATCTAGATAATTTTCTTAGGGGGTCTACTTTCCAAAATGGTGTCACTTGTGGGGGTTTCCACTGTTTAGGCACATCAGGGGCTCTCCCAACGCGACATGGCGTCCGATCTCAATTCCAGCCAATTTTGCGTTTTATCGGCGTACTCAGGACAAATTGCACAACATCTTTTGTGGTCCAATTTCTCCTGTTACCCTTGGCAAAATAAAACTAATTGGATCTGAAATAATTTTTTTGTGGAAAAGTTAAATGTTCATTTTAAAAACACTCCAAAAA
The DNA here is from genome assembly GCF_051348905.1 of Ranitomeya variabilis. Taxonomy (NCBI): domain Eukaryota; kingdom Metazoa; phylum Chordata; class Amphibia; order Anura; family Dendrobatidae; genus Ranitomeya; species Ranitomeya variabilis. The sequence continues at coordinate 34,253,597 of NC_135236.1, read as the reverse complement.
TTCCTGAGAAGCACCTGAAGGGTTAATAAACTTCTTGAATGTGGTTTTGAGCACCTTGAGGGATGCAGTTTTTAGAATGGTGTCATTTTTATGAATTTTCTATCATATAGACCACTCAAAGTGACTTCAAATGTGATGTGGTCCCCCAAAAAATGGTGTTGTAAAAATGAGAAATTGCTGGTCAACTTTTAACCCTTATAACTTCCTAACAAAAACAAATTTTGGTTCCAAAATTGTGCTGATGTAAATTAGACATATGGAAAATGTTACTTATTAAGTGTTTTGTGTGACATACTGTATCTCTGTGATTTAAGGACATGAAAATTCAAATTTGGAAAATTGCAAAATTTTTGCCAAATTTCAATTTTTTTCACAAATAAACCAAGTCATATCAAAGAAATTTAACCACTATCATGAAGTAAAATATGTCATGAGAAAACAATGTCAGAATCTCCGGGATCCATAGAAAAGTTCCAGAGTCATTACCTTAATAAATGACAGTGGTCAGAATTGTAAAAATTGGCCTGGTCATTAACGTGCAAACAACCCTCGGTGTTGTGAATTCCGCTCTTGGGCTCCCTCCGGTGGTTGTAAGTGGCACTTTTGTGAGTTCTGCTCTTGGGCTCCCTCCAGTGGATTTAAGTGGAACTGCTGCTCCTTGGATTTAGCAGTCAGCAGCAGCTTCCACTGATCGTTTATTCTGGCTCGGCTATTTATCCTGGCTCTATCCTTCAGCCATTGCCAGTTGTCAATCGTTCCTGTTTGGATTCACATCTCTGCTTGGATTTCCCTGATATTCTGACCAGTTCAGCAAAGATAAGTCCTTGCTTGTTCTTTTGCAGTCCACTTGTTGTGGACTTAATCTTTCTGCACTTTCTATGTTTTTTCTAGTCCATCTTGTCTCTATGGATTTATTCAGTTAAGCTGGAAGCTCTGGGAAGCAGATTTACCCTCCATACCTTTAGTCAGGTGTGGAGATTTTTGAAAACTCTGTGGTGGATTTTTCTAGTTTTTAATACTGACCGCACAGTATTCTGTCCTGTTCTATCTATCTAGCTAGACTGGCCTCCTTTGCTACACCCTGTTTTAATTCTGCGTATGTCATTTCCCTCTCCACTCACAGTCAATATTTGTGGGGGGCTGTCCTATCCTTTGGGGATTTTCTCTGAGGCAAGATAGCTTTCCTGTTTCTATCTTTAGGGGCAGTTAGTCCTCCGGCTGTGACGAGATGTCTAGGGAGTGACAGGAACATCCCACGGCTACTTCTAGTGTTGTGTTAAGCTCAGGAACTGCGGTCAGTACAGGTACCACCTCCTCCAGAGCACGTCCCATGTTGCTCCTAAACCACCAGTTCATAACACCTCGGGAGTTAAGGGGTTAATAGTATCATGCAACAAGGACTTGTTGTCAAGACAGATGCAGGACACTTCTTTAGGATCTAATTTTCTCGACATTTATGGGAAACCATTTACATATCCCATTAGTGTTGATTAAATGGGTGTTTATTACAACAGACATTTATCCACAGGATTTGATATTATAAGAAGAAAATTCTGAGAAATGTTCATGTTCTCCTAAAAGCTCTTGACGTGTAAATCCGATACTGACGTCAGTGCCAGAGCACGTATCATTGTGGTTGTTTTCACATAATTGTTGGTAAATTCTTATTTTAGAACTTATGATTACATCTATTTATGAAACATTTCCCAATGTAGCTCATGTACTATATACGGAGGGTCAGAGTCAATATTAATCTGAAGAGCGAAAAATATTTTGATGAGAATGGTGATCCTCCTGGACTGTATGCGGTTGATGACTGGCAGCTGAAGGAAGATGGGACTCTGGCACAAGTGAAGATCGGCATCTATAATAATACAGCCCAACCACCTCAAGATCTGACCCTGAACTCTAATCTAACAGCGTGGAATCCTGGAAGTCAACAGGTGGGTGGAAATATAGTACAAATAATAATGATTACAAGAGCTGAATGTGAGTGATTGTAGGGATGTGATTCACATTTAGACTGTGTTCACACTGAGTTTTTTACATGAGTTGAAAAACCATAAACTTTCAAACATAAGGCACTTGAAACCCTCATTTGTGGGGAGCTCGTGTGAGACTTTTTCGTCTCTAGAAGTGTTGACTAGGATGTGTGTGCTTTGAGTTTTTAGAGGAGTTTTTTTTTTTAGCAGAAACTGTTTTCTTTACATACCGGCACAACCATCAGAGTTTATGCTCACAAAGCCATTTCAGAAAAAGCCGACTTTGAAGTGGCTCTCTTGATGATTTTTGCCTTAATTTTCACTGAGTCTTTTTATTATATATTCTACTAAGAGAGTTGGGGCAAGCCACCGGAAGAATTAAAAAGCACTGTGAAACCACCACAAAAAATTGACATAGTGCAGTAATGTTAAAATGACATTTCTGTGCACATGTTACAATTTATGTCACTTCTATTAACTGCTTCAGGGATCAGAAACTACTGAGAAAACATCTGAGGAGCCGCTTCAGAAAAAAGTCACTAGATTTTTTCTGAAGTGACTTTGCATGAAATACAATTCTGCCATTGGATGAAATGTGTTGGTGCACACAGAACGGTTCTGCTGCCAAAACTCTGATTGCATATTGTTATAATGTGATTTCGGGTTACCTGATCATGACATCTTTTAAATTCCGGAGTTTTGCCAGAGAAAACCGCTTCAGACAAATGCCGGCATTCATTTTCCCAAAAGAGCTTCACTGGCGGTCTGTCCAGCATTCCTGTGACGGCTTCACAACCGGTGTCTTTTGCTCTATACTGTCAAGTATAGAGAGTGGCTTCCTACGGGAAGCTGCCTGAAGAGTGAACATGTCACTTCTTTTAACTGCTGACATCTTTACTGCTGTTTTTGCAGCATCTTTATCCCATATCCTGAAAGTCTGAAGAATGAACATGCTGTAAACCGCTTCATGGTTTCCAAACTCTGGAATAGTGATGTAACATAACGCTTTGAGTGGAAACTGAGAAGAAACTGGGTATGTGCATACAAAGTCTTTTTACTGTGGTCTTGGAGTGAAAACTGAACTGATCCTCCAAACTATTGAGATATTTTGAGATTTGGAAGAGGATTTCGAGATTCTCCTCTCAGGTTCAGCTCCAAAAAGATTCTGTGTGTGCATAGCCACTAAGTGGAGTCTTTCCAAATTATCTTCAAACATCTGGAGGTTTGTGCAGTTTCTGCTCTGAAAATTCAGCAAAAATCTCTGTGTATACAAAGCCTTAGTGTACGTACACACATCGTATTTAAGATGCAGGTGGACCATTGAGTTTTGTCTAGGTAAAGTAGAGACTAAGGGTATGTGGAACACCATCTGTGTTTCCCTCAAGAGTCTTATTTTGCAAAACTAGTGAATGGCTTCCAAACAAAAGTCATATGAAAAATAGTCAGGTCCATTCTTTGAGCTGCTTTGTGGCATTTGAAGCCTTGAGAAGGTTAAAATAAGCTCAAAAGATTGAACATATGCACAATATGCCATTTTTGCATTTTACTAGTGATGAGTGAGTGTGTTTGTTTCTCGAGTTTTCGGAGCATGCTCGGGTGTTCTCCGAGTATTTTGAGCGTGATCATAGATTATGTGTGAGTCCCCGCAGCTGCATGATTTGGGGCTGCTAGACATCCTGAATACATGTGGTGATTCCCTAACAAACAAAGGCAACCCCTGCATGTGTTCAGGTTGTCTAACAGCTGCAAATCATGCAGCTGCGGGGACACAAACATAATCTACGAGCACTCCCAAGATACTCGGAGAACACCCGATCATGTTCAGAAATCTCGAGTAACAACTCGCTCATCACTACATTTTACACTGTTTTTGTCACGTCTAGTTCTTCTTCAAACAGGTTTCTAACAGAATCTGCCTAAAAAATGATGCCATGTGCACATACCTCAAATTTGTGGGTTTTATTTTAGCTTCTTATGGTTAAAAGCAGTAGCATTTTAATTCTTCAGGCAACTTCCCTAGGGTGCCGCTAGCCACGCTAATGAAAAATTCTGAGAAAAGACAATGGTTGCAGAGCAGAAAATTACCGCAAAGTCAGAAGTGGAGCTGTTTCAGGAAAAAGCCAATTGTCATTTTCCTGGAGCAGTATTGCCTAGAAAAACTCAGCAGCTCTGATACCAGGAAAGAAATTGTGTGCATCTTCCTCAACTCTCTAGCCAAAACTAATTTTTGAATCCCTATTGGTTTTGGAGAGTTTCTGCTCTAAAAGCACAATAAAAGAAACACATCCTGAGCACATTCTCAGGGCTCATACCCATTACCGTTGAAAGAAAAAAGCAGTCCGATATCAGTCCTGAAAAGTGGGACGACTGCCATGTGATTTTCATACAATGCGATTTTTATCACCTTCCATCCAAATGATTTACATGCAAATGCGATTTTAACATGAGCTTTTACATAGAGTAATTCTGTCATTTACACATTGTTAGGACTGGCGGAACGCACCAAATAATAACTGGAGATGATATAAGGTGCGCTCGCAGTCCGGGGTCCACAGTGCAGCTAAGACACCTGCTGCTTGGTAATGACGGACTATATGGCGGTATAATGTGAGTCCACACACAGGTTAGCTTCACTCGGTATGAAGGAAGCGAACCCTGTTATGTCACAGGGCCACGATACCGCACAGAGAGCGCAAGCAAGGCGACACAGAACTCTGCCCCAAGACTCAGGGAAAGAGTCCCTGTAGACCAGGGGTGTCAAACTGCATTCCTCAAGGGCTGCAAACAGGTCATGTTTTCAGGATTTCCTTGTATTGCACAGGTGATCATTTAATCACCTGCACAGAATGATTCCAGCACCTTGTGCATTGAGAGGGAAATCTTGAAAACACGCATGGTTTGAGGCCCTCGAGGAATGCAGTTTGACACCCCTGCTGTAGACCTCTTGCACTCAACACCGCTACTGCGGTGCCAGGGAAACTAACATAAATATTTTCCGCACAGGAGTGTGTGCAGCACCGCTCTGACGGATGCCACTATCCACCCTAACTAGCTAGGAAAGCGCACTATCTGCGCACGGCGCCGCTCTGGTGGTTGCTGCTAACTGGATTAGCAACTTGTGCAATTGTGCAGGATAGCACTGTCAGGTTCTAGGTAGCTATACCATTCGCGAGCAGGCAACAACACTAGGGATGGGAATGATATTTCGGAGCTTTCATCCATCGACAGGCATTCATCCACACACACACAAGTTAATAAGTTTACACTAGCGCATGGCCGAGCGGCCATGTGAACCTTTTATAGCAAATAGAACAAAATTCCACTGGTACACATATAGATATCTCCAAGGGGAAAAATCCCACTTTGTTAGACCCAGATACTTAACACTGGACACTCCAAATAACCATAAATCCTACACAAGACTAAAGGAGTATATGTCCAAACCAATTGTAATAAAATCAATATTTTATTGATAAATACAAAATTATCACAATAATAGTAATCAATATACAAAAACAAACATGAAAAGGCACAAACGTCAACTCATGTGGGAAAAGAGCACTACAACTGTAATAACAGAATGGGCTAATGAACTAGTCACCAAGAGTTTCCTCCATATTAGATACTACCATGTACAGTACATCCCCAGTATAACCTGGTCCACATGGCAAAGTATAGATATAAATATCAACATATCCATATACATCATGGGAATAAATACCCCTTAATCCAATACTGCATAATGTAAGGTGTAAAAGGTACCAAAAAAACCCCTTTGAAGACCGCTCATCTTACCCATAATAGTGTCTGCCAGTGTGTGCTCCACAGCAGCCCCGATGCGCGTTTCGCGTGGGCTTCTTCTTCCGGGGCTTTATAGCAGTAGTGCTCCAGGACCTTCTTGATGGTCCAATAGGAGCCCCAACAGGACCTGAGCATGCGACCCCCGGCCTCCAATGGGAGGTCTTCCCATGGGCATTCTCAGTGTGGGAAAAGCAGGACTTAGCCCCTGAAATGCCTGCTCACTGCTGAACAGTGCTGGCTACAAAGGCAGAGCCTGAAAAGGCAGCAGTACCCAAGTGCACAGTATCAGCTTGAGCCAGACTCTGGGATCTACGTCTCTGCTGAGCAGGTTCCACTGCTGCTGGAGGAGAATGGGAGACAGCAGTGGACATGGTTCGAGATTCCCCCTGTGCAGCGGAGGGAACTCGACACCTAACATTACCCCCCTCCTAGGGCCCCCCTCCTTGGGCCTTTCTACGTTCAAAGGCTACAATGAGCAGTAGAGCCCGAATGTGCTCCACAGGTTCCCAGGTTCTGTCCTCTGTGCCGTGACCCTTCCAGTACACCAGATAGTACTTTTTGCCACATACCACCTTGCACCCCAAGATAGAATTCACGTCGTACTCGTCCGTGGACGAACCCGATGTCCCAGCAGATGACTAGGAAAACTGGGACATGTAAACGGGCTTTAAGAGGGACACATGAAAGGTGTCGGTGATACCCAAATGGTAGACCACAGGATTAACATGTTCTAGAACCTTGAAGGGACATAAGTAGCGAGGCGCAAACTTAGTGGACTCAACTCGCAGCCTGATATTGCGAGGGGAGAGCCACACTAAGTCGCCAGGAGCAAAGGTCGGAGCGGGGCGCTGATATGCATTGGCAGAAACCCTCATTCTCTCCTTGGAGGCCTGGATGGCATCCTGTGTGCGGTCCCAGATGTCCCATGCTTCCACTGCCCAGTCTGCCACCCTAGAGTCGGCGGAAGACACGGGATGCTGGCCATAACTGAGGAATGGGGTCTGCCTAGTGGAGTCGGCTACGGCGTTGTTCAAGGCAAACTCCACCCACGGTAGCAGGGATGCCCAGTCATCCTGCCTGGTTGAGAAAAAATGTCATAGGAATGTGACCAGGATCTGGTTGTCCCTCTCTACCAACCCATTCGTCTAGGGATGGTACACTGAAGAGAGATTCAGCTGAATGCTGAGAAAACGACAGAGCTCTCTCCAAAAGCGAGATGCAAACTGGGGACCCCAGTCACTGACAATTTTGTCAGGCATACCGTGTAAGTGGAAGACATGTGTGACAAACAAGGCCGCCAAGGCCCGTGCAGAAGGTAACCGTGGGAGAGGCACCAAATGCACCATTTTAGAGAAATGATCGGTAACTAGCCAAATAATGGTGCAGCTACGGGACTTGGGTAAGCCAACCACAAAGTCCATTCCAACCATCTCCCAGGGCCTGTCAGCCACCGGTAGGGGTAAAGTAGCCTAGCAGGCTGTTGTCGAGAAGACCTATTCTTGGCGCAGGAGACACACGCCTGAATATAGTCTTCAACATCACAGGCCATTTGTGGCCACCAATATGTCCTCACCAGAAGCTCTGATGTCCTCTTGATCCCGAAATGTCCTCCCACCCTGGACGAGTGAGCCCAAGAGAGAAGCTCCGGTCACAAATTAGGTGGAGCGAAAGTTTTGCCCAGGGGAACAGACTCTAGTGACACCAGAGCCACAGTTCTCAGACTCTAGGAGGGGACAATAAGTCGAGGCTCCTTCTCCTCCTCTGATAACACCACAGAGCGGGAGAGAGCATCGTCGCGAATGATCTTCTCCTCGGATAGGAAATGAAGGGTGAAATGGAACTGGGAGAAGAACAGGGACCATCTAGCCTGGCATGAATTTAGCCGCTGGGCTGTTTGCAAATACACCAAATTCTTGTGGTCAGTTTAAACTTGGAATTGAAAGCGAGCTCCCTCCAGGAGGTGTCCCCACTCTGAAAAGGCCAACTTCATTGCTAGCAACTCCCTGTCCCCGATGGAAGGTCTTGGAGTAGAAGAATCAAGGATGCTTCCTACCTTGAGCTTCCTTTTGGAAGAGGACCGCTCCAGCACCAACGGATGAGGCATCCACCTCAATTGTGAAGGGCTTATCTACATCGGGACGATGCAGAATGGAAGCGCTAGCAAAATGGGACTTAACAGAAAAGAAGGCCTTTGAGACCTCCTCCGACCACAATTTGGGATTTGCACCCTTCTTGGTGAGTGCTACCAATGGAGCTACCAAAGTGGAGAAGTGGGGAATGAACTGGTGATAATAATTAATGAACCCCATAAAGCGCTTCACCGCTTTGAGAGAATGAGGTTCCTGCCAGTCCATCACTGCTTGTAGCTTGGCAGGATCCATAGCTAATCCTGGGGCTGAGATGATATAGCCCAGGAAAGGCAAGGACTCCTGCTCAAACACACACTTCTCCAACTTGGCATAGAAGGAGTTTGCCCGTAGGAGATCGAAGACTCTGCAAACATCGGTGAGAATCTATATCTGGAGAGTAGATGAGAATATCATCCAGATAGACTACCACCGAGGTGGAGAGCATATCCCGGAAGATGTCATTCACAAAATCTTGGAAGATGGCTGGGGCATTACAGAGCCCAAAGGGCATCACCAGATACTCATAGTGCCCATCCCTTGTATTAAAAGCCATCTTACATTCGTCCCCCTCACAGATGCGAATCAGTTTGTAAGCACCCCACAGATCTAACTTAGTAAATACCCTCGCCCCTTGTAGTCTACCGAAAAGCTCAAAAATCAAAGGCAGAGGGTACTTATTCTTAACAGTGATGGCGTTAAGACCCCAGTAGTCAATACATGGACGCCATTCTCTGTTCTTCTTTTGTACAAAGAAGAACCCCGCCCCGACAGGTGACACTGACTTCCTAATGAATCCTCTTGCCAGATTTTCCTGGTTGTACAGTGACATTGCCTCCATCTCTGGGAGAGACAGGGGACAGACTCGTCCCCGGGGAGGCTCTGACCCAGGCAAGAGATCAATAGGACAGTCATAAGGGCGGTGAGGCGGGAGAGTCTCTTCAGCCCTCTTGGAGAATACGTCCGCATAAGACCAATAGTGTTTGGGGAGAGAGGTAAGATCTGCGGGTACCTCTGTTGTATCAACCTGAACGCACTCCCTTAGACATCTGTTGTGAATTCCGCTCTTGGGCTCCCTCCGGTGGTTGTAAGTAGCACTTTTGTGAATTCTGCTCTTGGACTCCCTCCTGTGGTTTTAAGTGGTATTGCTGCTTCTTGGATTTAGCATCAGCAGCTGTTTCCACTGATCGTCTTTCTGGCTCGGCTATTTTAGTCTCGCCTTATTCCTCAATCAATGCCAGTTGTCAATTGTTCCTGCTTGGAGCCACTGCTCTTTTGGATTTCCCTGACACTCTGTCCAGTTCAGCTAAGATAAGTCCTTGCTTGTCCTTTTGCAGTCCACTTGTTATGGACTTATTGTTCAGCACATTCTATGTTTTGCTCATTTGTCCAGCTTATCAGTATGGATCTATTTAGCTAAGCTGGAAACTCTGGGCTGCAGATTTTGCCCTCCACACCTTTAGTCAGGTATGGAGATTTTTGCATATCTCTGCGGTGGACTTTTTCTAGTTTTTATTACTGACCGCACAGTGTCCTTTTCTTACTGTCTATCTAGCTAGAAGTGGCCTCCTTTGCTAAATCTTGTTTCATACTACGTATGTCATTTCCTTCTCCTCTCACAGTCAATATTTGTGGGGGGCTGTCCTATCTTTTGGGGATTTTCTCTGAGGCAAGATAGCTTTCCTGTTTCTACCTTTAGGGGTAGCTAGTTCTCCAGCTGTGACGAGGTGTCCAGGGAGTGACAGGAACATCCCACGGCTACTGCTAGTGTTGTGTTAAGATTAGTACTGCGGTCTGTATAGTTACCACCTGCTCAGAGCTAGTCGCATGTCGCTCCTAAATTATCAGTCCATAACAGTACAACTGGCCAAAAATGAGTTGAATGCATCTCAAAAGAAGGAAAAGAAAAAGAGTTCTGAGTAGGGTTGAGCGACCTTTACTTTTATAGGATCGGGTCGGGTTTCACGAAACCCGACTTTTTCAAAAGTCGGGTCGAGTGAAATCGGCCGATCCTATAAAAAAGTCGGGGTCGGGGTCGGCCGAAACTCAAAACCCAATACAGTGCATTGGGTTTCCAATGGTTCCCAGGGTCTGAAGGAGCGGAAACTCTCCTTCAGGCCCTGGGATCCATATTTAAGTGTAAAATAAAGAATTAAAATAAAAAATATCGCTATACTTACTCTCTGATGCGCCATGGTACTAAGCGGGAACCTTCCTTCCTTAGAATCAGCCTTCCCGGACCTTGCGGTGATGTCGCGGTGACGTCGCGGCTTGTGATTGGTCGCGCGGCCGCCCATGTGACCGCTCGTGCGACCAATCACAAGCCGCGACGTCACCGTGACGTCACCGAAGGTCCTGGAAGGGCTGATTCTTAGGAAGGAAGGCTGCCGGAAAGAAGCCGAGGGTGAGTGTATTCCTATTAGGTATATACTCACCCTCGGACATGCCCTGCTTCTTTCCGGCAGCCTTCCTTCCTAAGAATCAGCCCTTCCAGGACCTTCGGTGATGTCACGGTGACGTCGCGGCTTGTGATTGGTCGTGCGAACGGTCACATGGGCGGCCGCGCGACCAATCACAAGCCGCGACGTCACCGCGACGTCACCGCAAGGTCCTGGAAGGCTGATTCTAAGGAAGGAAGGTTCCCGCTTAGTACCAGGGCGCATCAGAGAGTAAGTATAGCGATATTTTTTATTTTAATTCTTTATTTTACACTTAAATCTGAATTCTGATACCAATTCCCGATATCTTAAACATATCGGGAATCGGTATCGGAATTCCGATTCCAGATTCAGAAGATCGCCGACTTCATGGCCGACCCCACACAGGGGTCGGGTCGGGTTTCATGAAACCCGTCTTTGCCAAAAGTCGGCGACTTCTGAAAATTGCCGACCCGTTTCGCTCAACCCTAGTTCTGAGCCATTTTTTTCTTCTTTAGTCTGTTTTGTCTTTTTCCTTCATCTTAATCTCTGGGTGGATTTGTGCACGGACATGGATGTTCAGGGTTTGTTTTCTTGTGTGGATCAGCTTGCTGCAAGAGTTCAGAGTATCCAAGATTATGTTGTTCAGACTCCAGCATTGGAGCCTAGAATTCCTACTCCAGATTTGTTTTACGGGGATAGATCTACGTTTTTGAACTTTAAAAATAACTGCAAATTGTTTTTTGCTCTGAAACCCCGTTCCTCTGGTGACCCCACTCAGCAAGTTAAAATAGTTATTTCTTTGCTGCATGGTGACCCTCAGGACTGGGCATTCTCCCTTGAGTCAGGGGATCCGGCATTGCTTAATGTAGATGCATTTTTTCAATCGCTCGGATTATTGTATGACGAACCTAACTCTGTGGATCATGTGGAAAAAACCTTGTTGGCTCTGTGCCAGGGTCAGGAAGCGGCAGAAATATACTGCCATAAATTTAGAAAATGGTCTGTGCTCACTAAATGGAATAAGGATGCTCTGGCAGCAATTTTCAGAAAGGGTCTTTCTAAAGCCCTTAAAGATGTTATGGTGGGGTTCCCCACGCCTGTTGGACTGAGCGAATCTATGTCTCTAGCCATTCAGATCGATCGGCGCCTGCGCGAGCGCAAAGTGGTGCACCATATGGCAGCATCCACTGAACAGAGTCCTGAGCCTATGCAATGTGATAGGATTCTGACTAGAGCGGAACAGAAGGGATACAGATGTCAGAATGGGCTGTATTTTTACTGTGGTGATTCAGCTCATACTATCTCTGATTGCCCTAAGCGTATTAAGAGGGTTGCTAGATCTGTTACCATTAGTACTGTACAGCCTAAGTTTCTCCTGTCTGTGACCCTGATTTGCTCATTGTCATCTTTCTCTGTCATGGCATTTGTGGATTCAGGCGCTGCCCTGAACTTAATGGACTTAGAATTTGCCAGGCGCTGTGGTTTTTCTTTGCAGCCTTTGCAGAGCCCTATTCCTTTGAGGGGTATTGATGCTACACCGTTGGCCAAGAATAAACCTCAGTATTGGACTCAGCTGACTATGTGCATGGCTCCAGCACATCAGGAAGATTGTCGTTTTCTGGTGTTGCATAATTTACATGATGTTGTTGTACTGGGTTTTCCATGGTTACAAGTACACAATCCAGTGTTGGATTGGAAATCGATGTCTGTGACTAGTTGGGGTTGTCAAGGGGTACATAGTGACGTTCCTTTAATGACAATTTCCTCTTCCCCCTCTTCTGATGTTCCTGAATTTTTGTCAGATTTCCAGGATGTGTTCGATGAGCCCAAGTCCAGTTCCCTTCCTCCACATAGGGACTGTGATTGTGCTATTGACTTGATTCCAGGCTCTAAGTTCCCTAAGGGCCGACTTTTCAACCTGTCTGTGCCAGAACATACCGCTATGCGGAGCTATGTTAAGGAGTCCTTGGAGAAGGGGCATATTCGGCCGTCTTTGTCACCATTGGGAGCGGGATTTTTTTTTGTTGCCAAGAAGGATGGCTCCTTGAGACCCTGTATTGATTATCGCCTTCTTAATAAGATCACGGTCAAATTCCAATACCCTCTACCTTTGCTCTCTGATTTGTTTGCTCGGATTAAGGGGGCTAGTTGGTTTACCAAGATTGACCTTCGAGTAGTGTTGAGCATTCTGATACCGCAAGTATCGGGTATCGGCCGATACTTGCGGTATCGGAATTCCGATACCGAGATCTGATACTTTTGTGGTATCAGGAATCGGTATCGAAACAACATTAATGTGTAAAATAAAGAATTAAAATAAAAAATATTGATATACTCACCTCTCCGACGCAGCCTGGACCTTACCGCTGTGAACCGGCAGCCTTCTTTGCTTAAAATGAGCGCGTTTATGGCCATCCATGACGTCACGGCTTCTGATTGGTCGCGTGCCGCTCATGTGACCGCCACGCGACCAGTCACAAGCCGTGACGTAATTCTCAGGTCCTAAATTCCTAATTCTAGGTATTTAGGACCTGAGAATTACGTCACGGCTTGTGATTGGTCGCGTGGCGGTCACATGAGCGGCACGCGACCAATCAGAAGCCGTGACGTCATGGAAGGCCATAAACGCGCTCATTTTAAGCAAAGAAGGCTGCCGGTTCACAGCGGTAAGGTCCAGGCTGCGTCGGAGAGGTGAGTATATCAATATTTTTTATTTTAATTCTTTATTTTACACATTAATATGGATCCCAGGGCCTGAAGGAGAGTTTCCTCTCCTTCAGACCCTGGGAACCATCAGGGATACCTTCCAATACTTGAGTCCCATTGACTTGTATTGGTATCGGGTATCGGTATCGGATCAGATCCGATACTTTGCCGGTATCGGCCGATACTTTCCGATACCGATACTTTCAAGTATCGGACGGTATCGCTCAACACTACCTTCGAGGGGCATATAATCTTGTTCGTATTAAACAGGGTGACGAATGGAAAACTGCATTTAATACGCCTGAAGGCCATTTTTAATACCTGGTGATGCCTTTCGGGCTTTCTAATGCTCCTTCTGTATTTCAGTCCTTCATGCATGACATTTTCCACAATTATCTTGATAAATTCTTGATTGTGTATTTGGATGATATTTTGATTTTTTCCAATGATTGGGAGTCTCATGTGAAGCAGGTCAGGATGGTATTCCAGATCCTTCGTGATAATGCTCTATTTGTGAAGGGGTCCAAGTGCCTATTTGGAGTTCAGAAGGTCTCTTTTTTGGGGTTTATTTTTTCTCCTTCGTCAATAGAAATTGATCCTGTTAAGGTCCAAGCCATTCATGACTGGATTCAACCCACATCTGTGAAGAGCCTTCAGAAATTTTTGGGCTTTGCTAATTTTTATCGCCGTTTCATTGCCAACTTCTCTAGTGTGGTTAAGGCTCTAACCGATTTGACGAAGAAAGGCGCTGATGTGAGAAATTGGTCCTCTGAGGCTGTTGAGGCCTTTCAGGAGCTTAAGCGCCGATTTACTTCTGCCCCTGTCTTGCGTCAGCCGGATGTGTCTCTTCCTTTTCAGGTTGAGGTTGACGCTTCTGAGATTGGGGCAGTGGCCGTTTTGTCACAGAGGAATTCTGATGGTTCCTTGATGAAACCATTTGCCTTCTTTTCCCGAAAGTTTTTGCCTGCGGAACGCAATTATGATGTCGGCAATCGGGAGTTGTTGGCTATGAAGTGGGCATTTGAGGCGTGGCGACATTGGCTTGAGGGAGCCAAGCACCACGTTGTGGTCTTGACCGATCATAAGAATTTGATTTACCTCGAGTCGGCCAAGCGGCTGAACCCTAGACAGGCTCGATGGTCCCTGTTTTTCTCCCGTTTCGATTTTGTGGTTTCATATCTTCTGGGATCTAAGAATGTTAAAGCGGATGCACTCTCTAGGAGTTTTTTGCCTGATTCTCCTGGAGTTCTTGAGCCGGTTGGCATTCTTAGGGAAGGGGTGATTCTTTCTGCCATCTCCCCTGATTTACGGCGGGTGCTTCAGGAATTTCAGACTGATAAACCTGACCGCTGTCCTGTGGGGAAGCTGTTTGTTCCTGATAGATGGACAAGTAAGGTAATTTCTGAGGTCCATTGTTCGGTGTTGGCCGGTCATCCTGGGATTTTTGGTACCAGAGATTTGGTGGCTAGGTCCTTTTGGTGGCCTTCCTTGTCGTGGGATGTGCGTTCTTTTGTGCAGTCCTGTGGGACTTGTGCCCGGGCTAAGCCTTGCTGTTCCCACGCTAGTGGGTTGCTTTTGCCTTTGCCTGTCCCTGAGAGGCCCTGGACGCATATTTCCATGGATTTTATTTCAGATCTTCCTGTGTCCCAGAGGATGTCTGTTATCTGGGTGGTTTGTGACCGGTTCTCTAAAATGGTCCATTTGGTACCTTTGCCTAAATTGCCTTCCTCCTCTGATTTGGTTCCATTGTTCTTTCAGCATGTGGTTCGTTTGCATGGCATTCTGGAAAATATTGTGTCTGACAGAGGTTCCCAGTTTGTTTCCAGGTTTTGGCGGGCCTTTTGTGCTAGGATGGGCATTAATTTGTCTTTTTCTTCGGCGTTCCATCCTCAGACAAATGGCCAAACTGAGCGAACTAATCAAACCTTGGAAACCTATTTGAGATGCTTTGTGTCTGCTGATCAGGATGATTGGGTGGCTTTCTTGCCGTTGGCCGAGTTTGCCCTTAATAATCGGGCCAGTTCGGCTACTTTGGTTTCGCCTTTTTTTTGTAATTTTGGTTTCCATCCTCGTTTTTCTTCAGAGCAGGTTGAGCCTTCTGATTGTCCTGGTGTAGATTCTGTGATGGATAGGTTACAGCAGAGTTGGACTCATGTGGTAGACAATTTGACGTTGTCTCAGGAAAAGGCTCAGCGTTTTGCTAACCGCCGTCGGTGTGTTGGTCCTCGGCTTTGTGTGGGCGATTTAGTCTGGTTATCTTCTCGTCATGTTCCTATGAAGGTTTCTTCCCCTAAGTTCAAGCCTCGGTTTATTGGTCCTTATAAGATCTCTGAGATTATCAATCCAGTGTCTTTTCGTTTGGCCCTTCCAGCCTCTTTTGCCATCCACAATGTTTTCCATAGATCTTTGTTGCGGAGATATGTGGTACCCGTTGTTCCCTCTGTTGATCCTTCTGCCCCAGTGTTGGTTGAGGGGGAGTTGGAATATGTGGTTGAGAAAATTTTGGATTCTCGTTTTTCGAGGCGGAGGCTTCAGTATCTTGTTAAGTGGAAGGGTTATGGCCAGGAGGATAATTCTTGGGTGGTTGCCTCCGATGTCCATGCTGCCGATTTGGTTTGTGCTTTTCACTTGGCTCATCCTTATCGGCCTGGGGGCTCTGGTGAGGGTTCGGTGACCCCTCCTCAAGGGGGGGTACTGTTGTGAATTCCGCTCTTGGGCTCCCTCCGGTGGTTGTAAGTAGCACTTTTGTGAATTCTGCTCTTGGACTCCCTCCTGTGGTTTTGAGTGGTATTGCTGCTTCTTGGATTTAGCATCAGCAGCTGTTTCCACTGATCGTCTTTCTGGCTCGGCTATTTTAGTCTCGCCTTATTCCTCAATCAATGCCAGTTGTCAATTGTTCCTGCTTGGAGCCACTGCTCTTTTGGATTTCCCTGACACTCTGTCCAGTTCAGCTAAGATAAGTCCTTGCTTGTCCTTTTGCAGTCCACTTGTTGTGGACTTATTGTTCAGCACATTCTATGTTTTGCTCATTTGTCCAGCTTATCAATATGGATCTATTTAGCTAAGCTGGAAGCTCTGGGCTGCAGATTTTGCCCTCCACACCTTTAGTCAGGTGTGGAGATTTTTGCATATCTCTGCGGTGGACTTTTTCTAGTTTTTATTACTGACCGCACAGTGTCCTTTTCTTACTGTCTATCTAGCTAGAAGTGGCCTCCTTTGCTAAAACTTGTTTCATACTACGTTTGTCATTTCCTTCTCCTCTCACAGTCAATATTTGTGGGGGGCTGTCCTATCCTTTGGGGATTTTCTCTGAGGCAAGATAGCTTTCCTGTTTCTACCTTTAGGGGTAGCTAGTTCTCCAGCTGTGACGAGGTGTCCAGGGAGTGACAGGAACATCCCACGGCTACTGCTAGTGTTGTGTTAAGATTAGTACTGCGGTCTGTATAGTTACCACCTGCTCAGAGCTAGTCGCATGTCGCTCCTAAATTATCAGTCCATAACAGACATCTGCCCTCACGAGATTTACTCCATCCCAGAATTCTCCCAGAGGACCACTCTATATGTGGAGAATGGTAACGCAACCAAGGTATCTCTAGCAGAATCTTGTCTATTCCCTCAGGAATGACAAGAAGGGAAATGATCTCCTGATGGGATGGAGACATGGATAATGTTAACGGGATAGTCTGGTGTGTAATTTGTGAGGGCAATGTCGACCCATTCACCACTCTTACGGTCACTGGTTTGGCTAGCATAAACAGTGGTATTGCGTGCTGTTGGGCGAAGGCTGAGGACATGAAATTTCCCTCTGCCCCAGAATCCACACACAGCTCGACCATAAAAGTGGAAGGGCAAAATGTAATTGTACCTTTGAAGGACAATTTGGAAGAAAACGCCGCTGTGTCTAGTGAGCCTCCTCCTACAGTTACTAGACGCGGTCGTTTCCCCTGTCGCTGTGGAAATTTCTTGGTATAATGTCCTGACTGCTGGCAAACATTACAGACCATGGGTATTCGAGCTGCCCGAGACTTAGGACCCGCTCGAGAAACCTCCATGGCCTCATAGGGCTTGGACACCTGAACAGAGGACTCCAGAGGCTTGGCGAAGGTATGTGCCAGTCAAAATCTCTGCCTACACTGGGTTCGCTCCAACCCCCGCTCGTGAAAACGGAGGTCAATGCGAGTGGATATGGCTATCAGCTCTTCCAGTGTGGCAGGAACTCGACACCTAACACATTATATAATTATATTAGTGATAATCGTATAGTGAAATATTCGGATTCATGTAATAATTTCTAATATCCGTGTATTCGTACCGTATAATGAATCCAAAGCAAGTCAATAGGAAAACCGAATATTTTTCTGCTGGACCCAACAAACAGGCCTGGGGGAATGAGAAAAAAGCTGAGCTAGATGGGAAAGAGCTAAAACTAAATGGGAACAGCATGGAGAGGATGCCTGCATGCCTTTCTGACTCACGTGGTATCTGGGAATAATGTTGTCAGACTATTGTGCCAATTTTATGCATTTATAAGACCTTCCAAAGCATACCTAAATTGTTTTTTACAGGGAAAAATGCTAAGAAACATTATTTCCTTCATAATTATTTGTATGTAAAATAAAATAAAAAAGTAATAAAAAAAATTATACCTCCCCTTTAGGCTTTAGTTTTTCCTTTTACATTTGTGAAGGCTCTCACTCCTACGTTCAGGAGGTCCTTCACTCATGCCAAATAGTTAGCCAGATAGTGGAATACATATTCCCCATCCCTTTACAATGCCAGATAAAACAAGCCTATTTGAATTTTGGGCTTCGCCCACCTCCACCGCCATGTCCACCGCCATGTCATTATGTGGCCCTTGCTTCACATTTTCAGAGGGCCACAGGGTGCTGTGAAACCTGAGTTTTGTGAGCTCCACAGTTCATTTTGGCAACTGGATCCCAATGGAACCACTGTCAAAGTGGGTCATAGCGGGTGAAGCTGCTGTAAGGTGAATATAATACAGTAGTTGGGGGAGCTGTATGATCGGTTTCAGTAAATTGGATTCTAACAGACACCAATAGCATTAGAATTAAATTCTTCATACAGTGTTTGCAAGTGATGGCCTGTATTGTGGTCAGACTGTCAGGCCTGAAACCCATGTCAGGAAAATGTACAAGCTTTATTTTACTTGGAAGCAGCCTCCTCACGGGAAAGAGACAGGTGTGCCATTGACCAATCTGCACAAGCCTATGCACTTCTTCTGGAAACTACACAACCAGGCAGAATGGATTTTTTGCATGGTTTTGAGCAACAATGGAGTAATTACAGGGTATGTCCACAGAGTGACGCAGTCTGTGGGTCTGTGGAGTGTATTACTCAGGTGACAGGCAGTGCTACAGAGCTCAGGTAAAGGCCTTTGCGTGGCAATGACCATGTTCGAATATGTGGAAGGCTGCGGCCTAAATAGGTCTGTGGACCATTTTAACCCAGTCTCTTAGACCTGCTTATAATGTACAGAAACTCGCCAATACCCCACCACCTTTTTTTTTTTTTACACAAATTTAGAAAATATAAGGGATGCAATGGTTTAATAAAGAGACACAAGTCTCATTTACGAGCCTGGAGAAGCCAGGAATGGACAATGTAAAGTGCTAACAATAAGGAAGAGACATATATCCTGACTAGGGAAAACTTAACACTGCTCTGGGACCAAAAAGTAGACATGGTTGCTGAATGTTCTTACTCTATGTGCAACTGCAGGGTGTGGGCAGGAGGCATCACCGCCTGATTCCTGTACAGCAAATTAGCAAGGACATAAGATAGGTGAAGGGCCAGTGGTTTCACCCTCAGATACAGATTTGAAACCCAGGCATTCCGCCCGCCTACTGAGGTGCTGCGAATGTCAGCAGTGTATTGCGTATGCTAACAGAGGTATTATGTCGAATTTCTACTGCACAATGTACAAAGATTTCAAAAAATTACCCAAGGGGTCTGTATCATACACGTTGAAAGAGACCGTGATGGGGACCTCATAATAAATTTTGTAGTTATAATTGCTATAGATGGGGAGTAAACGTTTCACTATTCCACAATGTAAAAAGGATTAGAAATTAAAAATATTACATACGTGGGGTATAATATATGACCATTAAGCACTTGTTGCAGAAGCAGGAGGAGTAGGAGGTGATCTCCAGAACAAAATGGGTTTGGATGGTAAGGCATGGATGTTAAGACAACTGACAAAAAAGAACAGTTGGGGAGAATTTAGATTGGATTGCTATCATCTGGAGGGCTTTCAAAGTCAGAGGAAATCCAGCCCTCGTTCAATTTTAGAAGAGACGGCCCGTCGGCATTTTCCGTTAACAGTCGTATGCACCTTATGATTGCGCTCTCAGAACTAAAAACTTGCTCAGACGACACACTTACAGCAGGGCATGGAAGCACCTCCAAGGCATACAAGGAGAGGTCAGGCCAAGTCTGCAGCTTGAACAAGCAATAGTTAAAGGGCACTGAAGAATCAGGAAGGATGCTGTTATGGTCACTTAAGTACTCCTTCACAATCTTGGTCAACTTCTCCCTCCTTTCCATACTTACATCCACAGATATACCTTGCTGATATGTTGGTTTCATGAAAATGGCCCAGTTGGACATTTTTCCTCCACCTGTGTTGCACCTGGTGTGCGTGTCCCTCCCCTGTAATCCTTGTGGGTGAAAAGAGGCGGTACCTCAGTCAGCAGTGTTGTCTGAGAGTAATCTTTTCAGCAACTCTTCATCAATGGCCCTCTGGCAGGCATGCATTTAAAATGGCATGTCTGACTCTGACATTAGAGAAGGAAATTTCTCCTTGTACCATGGGTCAAGAAAAATGCACATCCAGTATTTCATGGGGGACAAAATGTCTTTCACACGAGGGTCTTTGGAAAAGCATCTGGACATGAAATTTGGCATGTGTGCCAGACTACAAGTTGTCAAACATCAGACAAAAATAGGAGAAAAAGGAGCAAACTGATTACATCCTGTAAAAATAGTCATATAACTTTATTAATTTATAACTTAATTAATATAGAAATCTGCATTGTTTATGGCTCTTTATGTACTGTTGAGATGTTTTATCTTTTCTACGAATTAATAAAGTTATATGACTATTTTTACTGGATGTAATCAGTTTGCTCCTTTTTCTCCTATTTTTGTCTGATGTTTATTGGAGCTGAGGTTGTTTGAACAGGGCTTGCGGACAATTTGTGTCGCTACCCCTGTTTCTCAAATATATATATGGGATTTCTGTTGCTGCAAGTTGTCAAACATTCAGTGTCCACACTAGGAAGAACACTAACCATCCTCTTCTCCTCACGACGCCTTGCCTCCTCCTCTTCAGGCCAACCATGCTGGACACGCAGGAAGCTGGGATTGGGAGTTCCCTGTGTAGCACAGACCAAAAACTCCTATTCCTCCTCGTCCTCCTCCTCCTGTTCCTCTTTATCACTCAATGTGGCCTGAGAATATTGTCAGATGGTGGGCTGTGTGGTATCAGCCATTGTAAAATCTTGCTCCATAGCCAACTGCTCTGCACTCAAAGCTTCCTCTTTGAGATTTTCCAGTGAATGTTTTAATAGACAGAGCAGTGGGATAGTTACTCTGATAATAGCATCACCAGCGCTCACCATCTTCGTGCAATGCTCAAAAGTTTTGAAGAACCTTACACATGTCAGCGAAACACACCCACTTGGCAGTTGTCATGTGTGGGGGCTGAGTGCTACTCTGACAGGCTTTAATAAGCTGGAATTCAGTCACTGCCCTCTGCTGTTCAGTAAGCCAATCAAATTCCAGTGTGTGGGCAGATCACAAATCAGTCGGTCTTTAGGCAAATTAAAACCCTGCCGCAAAGCAGCCAGACCAGCGAAAGCCTGAGAAGATTTTTGGAAATGGGTGCTAACACAACGTACCACGGCAAGTAGGTCCAGCAACTTAGGGTATATTTTTAAAAACCACTGTACAACCAAGTTCAGCATGTGGGCAATGCATGTGTACCAGCTTGACAAGCTTTAAAGCCGCCATCAAGTTAATCCCATTGTCGCACACAACCATACCTGGTTGGAAGTTTAGCAGGAAAACCATTGATCGGCCACTTTGCCAAGTTGGTGCTGTAGAGTGCTCACCTGGGGAGTGATGGGGATGCTACTTCCACCGAGGATCAAGAGGAGGAGGAGAGACAAGATTTGGAATATGAGGAAACTGAAACCTTGATGGAAGTTGTGCCCGCGATTCTTGGCATGGGTAAGATGTGTAATGTCTCAGCCTCTGACTCTGTCCCAGACTCCACCAGTTTCATCCAGTGTGCCATCAGGGAAATGTAGCATCCCTGTCCACAAGATCTTGTCCACATATTTTTGGTTAGGTAGACCTTCTCTGTGACTGTGTTGGCCAGAGTACAGCTGATATCATGTAACACATACTTCTGTAATGCGTGGACTCCACACAAGGAAAATAGTGGCGGCTGAAAAGCAAACACCATGGGGCTGCCACCGCAAAGAGGTCACGGAAAGACTCAGTTCCCACATGCCAAAACAGCATCATTTGCTGTTATAGTAATGTGAGCATTTAGCATTTGGGCCTGTGGGTGGATATTTCTGCTTTCTCTTAAATGTCTGCGGCAGGGACAACTGAACGCTGCACTGTGACAATGAACTGGACTTGGTTGCTGACTGTTGTATCTGTGCAACAAGTAGGTTGTGGGCAGGAGGCATCAGCACCTGCTTCCTGGACAGCAGAATGAGAAGGCCATAACAGAGGGAATGTGGCAATGGTTACACCCTCAGGCACAAATGTTATACCCAGGCATTCCATCCACCTACTAGGGTGCTTGACTACCATGTGATTCTGCATGCTGGTGGTGCTCAGGTTAGCAAATTACAGTTTCTTTGTCTGAAGGACGTTCAGAAAAAAATTGCCATACAAGGGAACAATGCACCCTTGACCTGTTATCTAGCCAATTGGGGTGAGTCTGTGGAAGAGTTGACTGAGTTCTCCCTTTGGTCAAACCACTACCTCTTCTTCCTGTTTTGGAGCTATAGATCCATCCTACTCTGCACTGCTGTGCATGCTATGCCTGCCATAGTGCCAGGTTGGATCAATGGCCTCTTCATCAACCACATCATCCTCCAACTCATCAATCTGATCCTCCTTTTGAGTTTCAATTTTAGTCTGACCTGATGACAACTGTGCGTCATTACTCTACACCTCTTCAGACATGAATTGACGTTCCCAAACGTGGCTTTCTTCTAGTGGTGGGTGCTCACATATTTTTGCATCACTGCACTCCACCTCCTGATGACGCACTTTAATGGTGCATGGTGAGAGGCCAGAATAATTAAAAGGGAGTATAAACAGCTCCTCGGAGTGGCCAAGTTTGAGGTCATATATCTCCTGAGACTCTTGATGGGGGGAGGAAGGAAGACCAGATTGAGGATTGTGAGGTGCAGCCTCTTAGCTACTGATACTGGACCATGTGGAAGACTTTATGGTGCTGCTTGCTAACACACTGGAGCCTTTTTCTGCCATCCAACCCACACTATCCTCACACTTTTCTAGGTTCGACAGGCAGACCTAATTTTGATAGGAAGCTAAAATGAGAGAAAGTGTGTTTTTCTGGGTGTTATTTATTTGTACAATTTGACTAAGGTGTTAGTAATGGGTCATCTTATAGATGCCTCTCAATTACTAATCTCTGGGCTTGATGTGACCTGACAATACAAAGGTGACATTAACTCTATACTATCACCCGACTTTCCACTGCACCAAGGCAAGTGAGAAGAGCAAGGCTAAGCATCAGAATTTGGCGCATCTTATTTCTGGGGTGGTTGAGAGCTACTGTTTTTAGTCTGGGAGGGGACCAATATCCATTGCTCCTTCCTAGCCTATATATAATCAGCCCACAGCTATCTATATAGCCTTTGCTGGTTGTTAATTTTAGGGGGCAATACTTTTTTGGCAGGGTGTCCACCCATTTTAATAACAAGGAGAGGCTAAGTATACAGCTGTGAGTTGATATTAATAGCCTGGGGAGCTCCATGGGAAATATTCCCTTCCCAGGCTATAAAAATCTGCCCCCAGCTGTCTGCTTTCCCTCTGCTGATTAGTAAATGTTGAGGGATCCCATGCAATTTTTTTCAGAAAATACATTATTTAGTTAAAAAAATACATGTACAGTAAGCTACACAAGCACTGTAGTAATTATATACCATATGTCACTGACATCTTTTAATCTACCTATTCTGTGTGTATTTGTCTATACTATTTTGTCAGGTTACGATGTGATTTTACTGTATGCAGCTGCTGAATTATCGGGTTTTCAAGGACATTGGTGTGTAAAAATCGGACTGCACTTCCATGGTCCGATTTTTTTTTTTACCACACCCATTGACTTGCATTAGCGAGTCTCATCCGAAATACAAGGAAAATCACAGCATGCTGGGCTTTTTTTTCTCAGTCTGAATTCAGCTGAAAAAAAAATCAGGGAGTCATAGATTAACATTGGTAAGAGTGCAATCCATATGTTATCAAATTGCACTTGTCTATTTTCCTCGCAGTTGAGTATGAGCTCTCAGAATGTTAATCCCATGTTCTCATCATTCCACTTCTACCACCATTTAATTATCTGTTTGATTTGACATAACCCTTAAAATTAAACAGCATCTGCAAGACATAAAATTAATCTTTACTGTTTCTAGGTCCCACTCTCAAGTTGTAGTAACAGCTGCACCATTGGATTCCGGAAGACTGCTTTGCAAGGGAAACCATTATGTTGCTATGCCTGTGTCACGTGTTTACATGGAGAGATCTCAAATCAGACAGGTGATGTTCCATTGCAGTGAAACTGTATGTCAAGTTTAGGGATGAGTGAAACCGAACTGTGAAATTTGAGGTTTGTACCGGACACTTTGTGTACAGTATGATCACTGATTTTTTACTGGATGTCCGTTTTACTGTCTGGGTTCAGATGTCTAACAAAGTTTGTTGATAGGCTGCAGCACAGCCAATCAACAAGCTTTTAGGCTGTGGGCACTCACAGAACCATCACAGACATGCCAAGTGCGACATGGCTGGATTGTCGATTGCAGGAGGTGACCCAGCCTGTTCAGACGCCAGATCAAGTGTGTCACCACAATTCTGCTGTCTTTAGTGTAGGTGTAGGATACAGTTAGAGTGAGGGATAGTGCTAGTGCACTCTGTCACAAATCTGCTGTGTTTACTCTGCATTTGACTCACTTGGAGTACTGTGCCAAGAGCCACTGTGTGTACTCTGCACCCCTCGCCTGTGGGAGTACTGTGCCATAAGCTGCTGTGTGTACTCTGCACCCCTCGCCTGTGGGAGTACTGTGCCATAAGCTGCTGTGTGTACTCTGCACCCCTCGCCTGTGGGAGTACTGTGCCATAAGCTGCTGTGTGTACTCTGCACCCCTCGCCTGTGAGAGTACTGTGCCAAGAGCTGCTGTGTGTACTCTGCACCCCCCGCCTGTGGGAGCACTGTGCAATAAGCCACTGTGTGTAGTCTGCAGCCATGTCTGTACAAGCAATATACATAAAAAAATAATTCGACTCTGCAGTCGTCTCTGTACCATTTGTGGGCTAAACAAATAACTGTACCACAGTATCTATACAAGCAGTGTGTGTAAAAGTTAATTTTACTCTGCAGCTGTTTTTTGCTAGTAGTGTGTGTAAAAAAATATTGTACTCTTCAGCGGCATTTTGTGAGTAGTGTGTCTAAAAAATAAGTGTACTCTGTAGTGTTTTACTGCAAGTAGTGTCTAAAAATAGCTGTGCCTGCTTAATGATCATTGAATTGGCCACATTGCTACCAGTGCTGATTACCGGAAGGCCACCATGCTGGATCCCACAACAACAACGTACATCATTACATCCGTCACTGAAATGTGATAATAAATGCATAAATGCAAGAGAACGCTGGTAGAGAAACTGCTGTTGGCTTTTTCACCTAACAGTGGGGGCTAAGAGGATGAACAATAGAGAGGTTGAGAAGGAAGTCGTTAACACAACTGGGGCACTGCTGGCACCATGGAAGGCATTGTTAGCATGGCCTAAATGTGGCAAGAGTTTATGAGCATGCCACAGCATACAGTACCAACATGTTAACATATAAGAAAAAAATGCACATAAAAATTATATTTATCGGCAAAACATTTAAAATATTGTTTAAATTACAAAAAGGTGCAGAGCAAACAGAAAACAAAAATCACCAATAGAGTGGAACCACAGGTCCGAGGTATAGACATAAATCCAAGGTACCCTTAGTAAAACATAGATAGTTCACAAGTATATCCAGTGAATCATTGAAGCAAACAAAGAGGATCTAAATTGAATCAGTATTAAAAAGGGAACTTGGGAGTAAGGAATAAAGATGGTTACCTCAGACCTGTGGTGCAAAAGCCTCTACACGCGTTTCAGCTTTGTGCCTTCTTTCGGGGAAGTACCACCATATCATAGGGTCCGTATTAACTGGAAGCAAAGTTACACAACATGGTTAAAGAGTACCTGTCGATACGTCTCCACATATTATATGATGAGTATGAACCATTTAACTTTTGGGTCTTCAATTTGGACACATGGAATGAGATTGCACTTTATGAGTTGGAGGTGTTGGCCTGCCCTGTGGCAAGTGTGCTGCCGAAATGTTTTTTTAGAGGGGCAGGGAGTGCGATCACACACTGGCACATCAGTCTGTCCACATCTAATAAAGGGATGCAAATATTCCTTAAAATTAACCAGGCATGGATCCCACAGGACTAGTTCATACCTTTGGTTGACTAGATAACTAAAGCAGCTGCACACTTCTTCAGGTGCGTCTCACAAAATTAAAATACCATCAAAAAGTTAATTTATTTCACTTCTTCAATACAAAAGTGAAACTCAAATATTATATAGAGTCATAACACACAGAGTGATCTATATCACGTGTTTATTTATGTTAACCCTAGTACGCATGACATTAAAAATATACATATTAACGTATTGGGGGCCTTTTAGGCCCCCATGCACATAATGTAGAAAAACACACTTAAATAACTTTCACAAGTTTATTTCAAAATTGCTCAATAAAATATGAATAGTGGACAAAATTTTAATTATAATTTCTCACAGAAAACACCAAAAAATCTTTTTTTTTCCCAAATTTCACACAAAGACATGAAAACACACAAAAATGCATAGAAATCTATAGCAAACTAGCTGCAGCTACATTTTTATTCTAACTTTCTTTTCTATTATATTAGTCTTCCAAACATTTCTGACATGTTATTTTTCCAGAAGAGTGTTCTTTGCAAACAGTTTCCTTACAAGTGGAACAATATCGTTCAGTTTTCCTCTCTATGTTTCTTGGACACGTGAAACAACGCTTTCGTTTTCTTTCTCCTGGCTCTGGAATAATCTGAAACTGTACGCCACACCGTTTCATTGCTTCTTTAGTTTGCTTTGGCAAGCATTTCAAGTCGCTTCGCTCTATCATGTGAGGCATTACAAGTTTATGACAAAGGTCCTTCAAGAATATGCGTCTCCTGTCCTTCCTCTGTGCATGAAATTCCGGATGAGTTTCTGTATAAATAATGAATGAATTTAGGGCTGCTACATCAAGCATATTTGAAAATAGTACTACAGGCCATCGTTTTGTTTGCCTCTTACACGAATATTCTCCCACCATCTCATCCATTTTATCTACACCTCCTTTTGTTGTATTGTAATGCAGGATGACTTCTGGTTTGCTGTCAATACTGCAATTGTGATGGATGGTACTGAGTAAAATCACTGATTTCTCCTTCTTCGCCTTGTAAGATACCAAAGTCACTTTGTTATTGAATCCAAAGACACTCTCATAAAGTGCTCGCTGACGATTGTGTTTCAGTGCTTCTGGAATTTCTCGTCTGTTTTTCTTTAAGGTACCAACAAGTGTAATAGCTTTTGCAAGCAGAAAATTGCCTAGTTCAACATTGGTGAAATAATTGTCCATGGTAATGTTTCTACCTGAATTGAATATTGGAACAGCAAGAGTTTTGACAATTTCAGACCCCAGATCCTTCTGTACTGGTGCACCAACCTCTTTGCCACAGTAGATTATGCCATTTATGCCATAATAATTTGCAGAATCACACATCCAGAAGATTTTTATTCCGTACTTGGCTGGCTTGCTGGGCATGTATTGTATGAACTTGCAGCGTCCTCTGAACGGTACAAGTTGCTCATCTACAGTAACATTAGTACTAGGATTGTAAAGTTTTGTGCAATTTTTGATAAATATGTTCCAGATATAACTGATAGGGGCTGATTTGTCTGTTTCAAACCTCGCTGCACGAGTTCGCTTATTATCAAAGCGAATGATTCTTTTAATTTCCTCATATCTGCCCACTGACATTGTCGCCTTATAGTGTGGATCAGAAAGTGGGTCCAGAAATAATTCTCGTATTGGGACATCATACGATTTTTGACTCCCTGCCAGCAGTTAAAGTCCAATATATGCATAAAGTTCCTCTTTTGAGATATTTTTCCAGGACTTATTTTTTGCAGAAGCGATACGTCTTCCTTCTAGGTTTGAACATAATAGGACCTCTTCAGCAATATTGTCAGAAAAATAAGTACAGAATACATCTTTAGGGGTAAAGTAACTGGGACTTCCCACAGCTCCTTGAGCCTGTCTCACAATATTGTGTGTTGGAGTACGTCTGACTAATGTAGGATTACTGTCCCAAAAAATATTCGTTTTGGATGTTCTGCTTATCACTTCTTGAGGATCCACTAGATTCACTTCTTCATCATCAGAAGAATCACTGGATGAGGATGTTTGATTAGCTGGTGGCAGATATTCTTCATCAGACAAAGATAGTTCACTTTCATCATCGCTTTGAAACATAATCGCTTCAATCTCTTCGTCAGTCAGACACTTGGAGGAAGAGTGTGCCATTGCTGACTAGATGTTAGCAAACTAAAAGAAAAAACAATGAACAGAATCAGGGTTGTCCACTCTTTGCTTGTGTGTGACACACCGTAAGTGTAATGTCCCCCCTTCTTCCTCTCACCCTCAGCAGCTCTTACCTTTTATACTTTTAGGTGGTGTACAATTCTCTAGATTTTTGTGGCTCACAAGCTCTAGCCTTTGCAAGCTTCTTAGAAACAGAAACTGAAAATTAATCAGATTTCCTCTCAACAACTTATCTTATTACAGGTCCTTCAGCAATTAGCTCTATATTAGCAGTACTCTATACACAGCTCATTACTGTGTTCCGAAGGACCTGAGATGATGTCATGGCCTTATCACTCCCTCCAAAAACCACATGACATCCTCACATGTTATTATCCACACCCTGGCCCCTCCACCAGCATTACTGAGTACAAATAAAGTAACTTGAGACACAAACACTACTGAGAACATGATAAAAATAGCAAGGGCCTAAAAGGCCCCCAATTCAAACAGATGTAGTTTTCACCAAACAAGCATTGTTACTAGTGTTGAGCGATACCGTCCGATACTTGAAAGTATCGGTATCGGAAAGTATCGGCCGATACCGGCAAAGTATCGGATCCAATCCGATACCGATACCCGATACCAATACAAGTCAATGGGACTCAAGTATCGGACGGTATCCCTGATGGTTCCCAGGGTCTGAAGGAGAGGAAACTCTCCTTCAGGCCCTGGGAACCATATTAATGTGTAAAATAAAGAATTAAAATAAAAAATATTGCTATACTCACCTCTCCGAGGGAACCGGCAGCGTTGTTTGCTTAAAATGCGCGCTTTTCCTTCCTTCCGTGACGTCACGGCTTCTGATTGGTCGCGTGCCGCCCATGTGGCCGCGACGCGACCAATTACAGCAAGCCGTGACGTAATTTTCAGGTCCTTCTAGGCATTCAGTATTTTAAAATTACGTTCCGGCTTTGTGATTGGTCGCGTCGCGGGTCACATGGGCGACGCGACCAATCACAAGCCGTGACGTCACGGGAGGCAGGAGACACGCGCATTTTAAAATGCGCGCGTGTCCAGCCTCCCGAGACGTCACGGCTTGTGATTGGTCGCGTCGCCCATGTGGTCGCGACGCAACCAATCACAGCAAGCCATGACGTAATTTCAGGTCCTTCAGTATTTTAAAATTACGTTCCGGCTTTGTGATTGGTCGCGTCGCGGTCACATGGGCGACGCGACCAATCACAAGCCGTGATGTCACGGGAGGCTGGACACGCGCGCATTTTAAAATGCGCGCGTCTCCTGCCTCCCGTGACGTCACGGCTTGTGATTGGTCGCGTCGCCCATGTGACCCGCGACGCGACCAATCACAAAGCCGGAACGTAATTTTAAAATACTGAATGCCTAGAAGGACCTGAAAATTACGTCACGGCTTGCTGTGATTGGTCGCGTCGCGGCCACGTGGGCGGCACGCGACCAATCAGAAGCCGTGACGTCACGGAAGGAAGGAAAAGCGCGCATTTTAAGCAAACAACGCTGCCGGTTCCCTCGGTGAGGTCCAGGCTGCGTCGGAGAGGTGAGTATAGCAATATTTTTTATTTTAATTCTTTATTTTACACATTAATGTTGTTTCGATACCGATACCCGATACCACAAAAGTATCGGATCTCGGTATCGGAATTCCGATACAGCAAATATCGGCCGATACCCGATACTTGCGGTATCGGAATGCTCAACACTAATTGTTACACCATAATGCCTATGAAAAAAATTATATGAACAACTGGATATTATCAACAATGACATACTTGAGGAATACCTGGAGTTTCAAAATTCTAACTAAAGAAATTTTGCAGATAATAGCAAAAATGTAAGCATGGGGGCCTAAAAGGCCCCCAATATGCGTTCTAGGGTTAATGTTGATGATTATGGCTTACAGCCAATGAAAACCCAAAAGTCATTATCTCAGTTAATTAGAATAATTAACAAAAAACTCCTGCAAAGGCTCCTAAGTGTTTAACAGGTCCCTTAGTCTGTTTCCTTAAGCTCCACAATCATGGGGAAGACTGCTGACTTGACAGATGTCCAGAAGGCAGTCATTGACACATTCCACAAGGAGGGTAAGCCACAAAAGGTCATTGCTAAAGAAGTTGGCTGTTCACACAGTGCTGTATCCAAGAATATTAATGAAAAGCTGAGTGGATGGAAAAAGTGTGGTAGAAAAAGGTGCACAAGCAAACAGGATAACTGCAGCCTTGAAAGGATTGTTAAGAAAAAGCCATTCAAAAATTTGGGGGAGATTCACAAGAAGTGGACTGCTGCTGGATTCATTGCTTCAAGAGCCACCATACACAGACATTTCCAGGACATGGGCTACAAGTGTCGCATTCCTTGTGTCATGTCACTCACGACCCATAGACAACGTCAGAAGCGTCTTACCTGGGCCAAGGAGAAAAAGAACTGGACTGTTGCTCATTAGCCTAAGATGTTGTTTTCAGATGAAAGTAATTTTTGCATTTCGTTTGGAAATCAAGGACCAGAGTTTGGAGGAAGAGTGGAGAGTCACAAAAACCAAGCCTCTTGAGGTCTAGTGTGAAGTCTCCACAATCAGTGATGGTTTGGGGAGCCATGTCATCTTCTGGTGTAGGTCCACTGTGTTTTATCAAGCCCAAAGCCTGGCCAATTTTTTCAATTCTGGTCACTGTCATTTTATGAGGTCATAATACTCTGGAACGCTCTGGAACGCTCCACTGGATCCTACTGATTCTGAAACTGTTTTTTCGTGACATATTGTACTTTATTCTTGTTAGGACTAGCGGAACGCACCAAACAATTAGAAGGATGTTATAAGGTGAGTTCGCAGAACGGGGTCCACCGTGCAGAGATGGAACCTGCTGCTGAGTAATGATGGACTATATGGCAGTTATAATGTGGATGCACACACGGATTAGCTTCACCCCGTATGAAGGAAGCGAACCCTGTTGCGTCACAAGGCCGCGGTACCGCACAAAGAGTCAAGCAAGGAGTCGCAGAACTCTGTCCCAAGACTCAGGGAAAGAGTTCCTCTAGACCTCTTGCGCTCGACACCACTACTGGGGTGTCAGAGATTAACAGAAATAATAATTTAATGCACAATAGTGCATGCAGTGCCGCTCTGGAGGATGCCACTAACCACCTTGACTTGGGCCAGGAAAGCGGTCTATTAGCACACTGCGCTGCACCCCATGATGGCGTTCACCTCGTGCTCATCCGTGGACGAGACCAATGTCCCGGCAGATGACTCGGAAAACCGGGACATGTGGACGGGCTTTAGGAGGGACACATGAAAGGTGTCGGTGACTGTTGTGAATTCTGTTGTGGGTTCTGCTCTTGGGCTCCCTCCAGTGGTTATAAGTGGTAGTGCTGCTGTTTGTCCTTCACAGCAGTCATCAGGTGCTTCCACTTTGGACGGGGCTATTTAGTCTAGCTTCACCCTTTAGTGAGTGCCAGTTGTCCATTGTTTTTCTGGAGGATTCACATCTCTGCTTGGCTTCTCCTGCTGGATTGTCCAAATCATCAAAGATAAGCCCTGGCTTTGTTTTTGCAGTCCACATGCGGTGGACTTTATAGTTCAGTGAATTGCTATGTTTTTTCTTGTCCAGCTTTGTCTGTGTAAGGATTTATTCAGCCAAGTTGGAAGCTCTGGAGTCGCAGAGTTGCCCTCCATGCCTTTAGTTAGGTGTGGAGATTTTTGTATTCTCTGTGGTGGATTTTTGTAGTAATTTAATACTGACCGCACAGTACTCTGTCCTGTCTTTTCTTTCTAGGTAGCGTGGCCTCCTTTGCTAAATTCTGTTTTCAGTCTGCGTTTGTAATTTCCCTCTCCTCTCACAGTCAATATTTGTGGGGGGGCTGTCTTTCCTTTGGGGATTTTCTCTGAGGCAAGATAGTTTTCCTGTTTCTTTCTTTAGGGGTAATTAGTCCTCCGGCTGTGACGAGGTGTCGAGGGAGTGACAGGAACATCCCACGGCTACTTATAGTTGCGGTGTTAAGTTCAGGGTCTGCGGTCAGTATAGAGGTGACCTACTCCAGAGCTCGTCCATGCTGCTCCTAGGCCACCAGATCATAACAGGTGACGCCTAGGCATGGAGGAAGGGCCGGACAATAGAAAACAGTATTAACCTGTTCCAGGACCTTGAAGGGACCTAGGTAGCGAGGCACAAACTTAGTGGACTCAACTCGCAGCCTGATGTTACGGGAGGAGAGCCACACTAAATCGCCAGGAGCAAAGGATGGAGCGGGGCACCGATGTGCATCAGCGGAGACCCTCATTCTCTTCTTGGAGGCCCGGATAGCATCCTGTGTGCGGTCCCAAATGTCACATTCCTCCACAGCCCAGTCTGCCAACCTGCAGTTGGTGGAAGACACGGGCATGGGTATAGGAACCCGCGGATGCTGGCCATAATTAAGGAGGAATGGGGGTCTGCTTAGTGAAGTCGGCTATGGCATTGTTCAGCGCAAACTCCACCCATGGTAGCAAGTAAGCCCAGTCATCCTGCCTGGATGAGACAAAATGTAGCAGGTATGTGACCAGGATCTGGTTGGCCCTCTCTACCAGCCCATTCATCTCGGGATGGTATGCTAAAGAGAGATTCAGTGCGATGCTGAGAAGACGACAAAGCTTCCTCCAGAATCGAGACGCAATCTGGGGACTCCGGTCACTGACCATTTTGTCTGGCATACCGTGTAGGTGAAAAACGTGCTTAATAAACAACGCCACCAAGGCCCGTGCAGAAGGTAGTCGTGGAAGAAACACCAAGTGCACCATTTTGGAAAAATGGTCGGTGACTACCCAAATAATGGTGCAGCTACAGGACATGGGTAAGCCCACCACAAAGTCCATCCCAACCATTTCCCAGGGCCTCTTTACCACTGGCAGGGAGTAAAGTAGACCACCAGGCTGTTGTCGAGGAGACTTATTCTTGGCGCAGGAGACACATGTCCGAATATAGTCTCCGACGTCACGGGCCATATGCAGCCACCAGTACGTCCTCGCCAGAAGCTCAGATGTCCACTTGGTCCCAAAATGTCCACCCACCCTGGATGAGTGAGGCCAAAAGAGAACCTCCGTTCGCAAATTTGATGGCACAAAGGTCTTGCTCGGGGGCAGAGACTGTAGCGAAATTGGGGCCACGGTCCTCAGGCTTTCCGAAGGGACAATTAACTGAGGCTCCTCCTCTACTGATGACACTATGGAGCAGGAGAGAGCGTTGACATGGATGTTCTTCTCCCTTGAAAGATAATGGAGGGAGAAGTGGAAGCAGGAGAAGAACAAGCACCATCTAGCCTGGCGAGAGGTTAGCCGCTGGGCAGTCTGTAAATAAACCAAATTTTTGTGGTCGGTATACACTTAGAAGGGAAAACAAGCCCCCTCCAGGAGGTGTCTCGACTCCAAGAAGGCCAACTTCATAGCTAGCAACTCATTGTCCCCGATGGAATAATTCCTCTCTGCTGGTGTGAAAGTCTTGGGGAAAAAGTAGCAAGGATGCTTCCGACCTTGAGCGTCCTTTTGGAAGAGGACTGCTCCAGCGCCGACTGATGAGGCATCCACCTCCATTATAAATGGTACGATAGAACGATGTAGAATGGTAGCGCTAGCAAAATGAGACTTAATAGAGAGAAAGGA
The DNA here is from genome assembly GCF_051348905.1 of Ranitomeya variabilis. Classification (NCBI taxonomy): domain Eukaryota; kingdom Metazoa; phylum Chordata; class Amphibia; order Anura; family Dendrobatidae; genus Ranitomeya; species Ranitomeya variabilis. Next base: position 34,219,956 of record NC_135236.1, on the reverse strand, counting down.
CTTGGAGACCACCTCCGACCACAATTTAGGATTTGCTCCCTTCTTGGTGAGGGCTACCAAGGGAGCTTCCAAAGTTGAGAAGTGAGGAATCAACTGGCGATAATAGTTAATGAACCCCATAAAATGCTGCACCACTTTGAGAGAATGGGGTTCCTGTCAGTCCATCACAGCCTGTAGCTTGGCAGGATCCATAGCCAATCCCTGGCTTGGCAGGATCCATAGCCAATCCCTGGGTGGGGATGATATATGTAAGGAATTGCAAGGACTCCTGCTCAAACAAAGACTTCTCCAACTTGGCATAGAGGGAGATTGCCCGTGGGAGGTCAAAGACTTGCCAAGCATCTCTCCGGTAGGAGTCTATTTCTGGAGAGTAGATGAGAATATCATCCAGATAGACTATGACCAAGGTAGTGAGCATATCCCAGAAGATATAATTCACAAAGTCTTGGAAAACGGCAGGAGCATTACAGAGCCCCAAGGGCATCACCAGGTATTCATAGTGCCCATCCCTAGTGTTAAATGCCGTCTTCCATTCGTCCCCCTCACGGATGCGAATGAGGTTGCAAGCACCCAGCAGATCAAGCTTAGTAAATACCCCCCTCCCCCTAGGAAAATATCGAATAACTCAGATATCAGAGGCAGAGGGTATTTGTTCTTTAAGGTGATTGCGTTAAGACCCCTGTCATATATACATGGACGTAGTTCTCAGTTCTTCTTCTCCATGAAGAAGGACCCCACACCTGTGGGTGACCCTGACTTCCTAGTGAATCCTCTTGCCAGATTCTCCTGAATGTATTGGGTCATCACATCCATTTCCAAGAGAGATAGGGGATAGATTCGACCTCGGGGAGGCTCTGCACCAGGCAAGAGGTCAATAGGACAGTCAAAGGGGTGGTGGGGTGGAAGGGTCTCCACAACCCTCTTGTAGAACACATTCGCATAGGGCCAATATGCTTGGAGAGAGAGGAAAGATCTGCGGGTACTTCAGTAGTAGCAACCTGAATGCACTCCCTCAGACATCTACCCTCACAAGATTCACTCCATCCCAGAATTCTCCCAGAGGACCACTCTATATGAAGAGATTGGTAGTGTAGCCATGGTATCCCTAACAGAACCTCATCCATTCCCTCAGGAATGACTAGCAGGGAGATAATCTCCTGATGGATGGAGACATGGATAAAGTAAATGGGATGGTCTGGTGTGTTATTTGTGAAGGCACAGTCGACCCATTCACCACTCGTACAGTCACTGGCTTGGGGAGCATCATCAGGGGTATTGCGTGGTGTTGGGCGAAGGCAGAGGACATAAAATTCCCCTCCGCCTCGGAATCCATACAAAGCTCAAGTGTGAGTGGATGGGCCAAAGGTGATTGTCCCTTTGAAGGACAGTTTGGAGGAAAATGTCGCCGTGTCTAGTGTACCTCCTCCTACATCCACTAGACACTGACGTTTTCCTGACCGCTGGGAACATCTGGAGGCAAGATATCCTGACTACTGGCAGACATGACTGACCTTGAGTGCACGAGCGATCCAGGACTTAGATCCTGCTCGTGACACCTCCATGGCCTCATGTGGCTTGGGCGCCTGGACAGAGATTCCAGAGGTATGGTGAAGGTGGGAGCCAGCCAAAACCTCTGCCTATACTGGGCTCACTCCAATCTTTGCTCGTTAAAATGAAGGTTGATGCGAGTTGAACAGCTATTAGCTCCTCCAGTGTGGCGGGAATCTCCCTATTGGCCAAAGCATCCTTCACATGGTCAGCCAGCCCCCTCCAAAATACAGGAATGAGGGCTTTATCTGGCCACTCCAGCTCAGATGCTAAAGTCCGGAAGTGGGTGGAAAAATGGCTGACCAAGGATGAGCCCTGCGTCAGTGCCAGCAGTTGAAGCGCCGTATCATGGGTGACTTGAGGTTCTAAAAAGACCTGTTTCAGAGTGCTCAGGAACCACAGAGCACTCTGCACCAAATGATCATCACGCTCCCACAGAGGTGTAGCCCACTCCAACACCCTGTCCGACAAGAGAGATATTATTAATCCCACTTTAGCCCTCTCTGATGGGAAACGTGCAGCCAGAAGCTCAAGATGTATGGCACACTGCAATCCCCTGCATCACTTGCTATTGCCAGAGTACTTATCTGGCTGTGGGAGGCGGGATAAGGTCTGAACAGGGGTGGCAGTGGACAATCTAGCAGCAGCCACGCTAGCAGCCTGAACAGCTACTGCGGTAACATCCACAGCTGAGGTTGTGCTCTTGAGAGCCACCAACCTGCCCTCCAGCTGCTGGATGTACCGCTGCAGTTGCTGTTCATCCACGATTACTAGCCAGACCCTGGCGCTAGTATAATGTTAGGGCTAGTGGAACGCACCAAATAATTAGAAGGATGGTATAAGGTGCGTTCGCAGCCCGGGGTCCACAGTGCAGAGATGGAACCTGCTGCTGAGTAATGACGGACTATATGGCGGTATAATGTGGATACACACACGGGATAGCTTCACCCCATATGAAGGAAGCGAACACTTGCGTCAGAGGGCCGCGGTACCGCACAAAGAGTCAAGCAAGGAGTCGCAGAACTCTGTCCCAAGACTCAGGGAAAGAGTTCCTCTAGACGTCTTGCACTCGACACCACTACTGGGGTGTCAGAGATTAACAGAAATAATAATTTAATGCACGATAGTGCGTGCAGTGCCGCTCTGGAGGACGCCACTAACCACCCAGACTTGGGCCAGGAAAGCGCTCTATTAGCGCACGGCGCCAAACTGGCAGTCACTGCTATCAGACGCTGTATCATGTGCTAGCTGTGCGGAATAGCACTGTCAGGCGCTAGCTAGCTTGCACTATTCGCGAACAGTCAACAGCAATAGGGATGGGAATGATTCGGAGCTTTCATCCATCAACAGGCATACATCCACACACACGTTAATAAGTTTATAATAGTGCATGGCTGTGCGGCCATGCAAACCTTTTATAGGGGAAGCTCTCCAGGACCTTCCTAGTGGTCCAATAGGAGCTGCTACAGGACCTGAGCATGTGACCCCCAACCTCCAATGGGAGGTCGTCCCTTGGGCATGCTCAGAAGAAGAAAAGCAGGACTTAGTCCCAGGGATGCCTGCACGCTGCTGATCAGTACTGGTTACAATGGCTGAGCCTGGAAGGACAGCAGTAACCAGCCACACAGTATCAGCTTGAGCCAGACGCTGGGACCGACATCTCTGCTGAGCAGGTTCCGCTGCGGCTGGAGGAGAATGGGAGACCACACCGGAGATGGTTCGAGATTCTCCCTGTGTAGTGGTGGGAACAGAATTTTTGAAATATATTTTTTGTTGTTGTTAAGACGTTATAAGGTTAAAAGTTGACTAGTGAGTTCTCATTTTTACAACAAAATTTACAAAATGTTTTTTTGGGGGGAACAACTCAAATTTGAGGTGAGTTTCAGGGGCCTATATGACAGATAATACATAAAACAGACAAAATTCTAAAAATTGAACTCCTCAAGGTTCTAAAAAACAACATTCAAGAAGTTTATTAACCTTTCAAGTGCTTCACAGGAATTAACGTAATGTGGAAAAAAAAAATCAACATTTAGCTTTTTTTTCACAAAAAATTTCCATTAGAGACAATTTTTTTTTATTTTCATAAGGGTAACTGGAGACATTTCTCCATATAATTTGTTGTGCAATTTCTCATGAGCACGCCTATACCTCATATATGGGGGAAAACCCCTGTTTGGGCGCACGGCAGGGCTCAGAAGGGAAGGAGCGCCATTTGACTTTTTGAATGTAAAATTGGCTGGAATAATTAGCAGATGCCATGTCGTGTTTGGAGAGCCCCTGATGTACAGGAGAATGTATACCCCAAAATAGTGGGCATTGCTGCAGAGTATCAGATTTCACATACAGCTGACACCCACACCCGGTCGCCGCGGTGCTCAGCTAGAGGCCATGTGATCGCCAAGCTGTACATATACTGCTGTTTGTGGGAACGCAGCTCCAGGAAAGCAGTATATATAAGGAAGGGGTTATAGTGCGGGACATTTTCCCAACTTATTTTGTATCACCAAGAGAGATATACTTCTTGGCAAGACAATGCTGTGTCTATGTTATAATTAGAGTTGAGTGAATTTTTCAATATTTGGTTCGCATTACGATCGCTGGCGATTATTGTTTTTGCTAAATCTGCTAAACACAGCCGAATGCCATTTGAGTCAATGGGAATGGAAATGACCGAATATGTTCGGAACCAATTATCAAACATAAATTCGACAATAATAGGGTACGAATATCTGAAACTCAGATTCAGCGTTGGTTTTGAACATATTCACTCAACTCTAATGATAATATCCTTTATTTACTTAATTTCCGGAAACAACTGTTTATGAACAAACTGTATAATTCCAATTTATGTCCAAAATTAGACATGAATATCTGTAGCATAGAGTATATATTTGGCAAAACATAAAACACACATTTAATTAACATTTTTATTTTTAAAAACTGAAATTTGTATCAAAACAGATATATAGAAATTGTATAGTAATTTAGAAAAATCGTCAATGTATGCATTAAAGATCCAGAACCCAGTTTCCTCATAGATTGCAAGCTTGCGATCAGGGCCCTCACTCCTCTTGGTATCGGTTTTGATCTTTGTGTTTATTATTATTCTGTAATGTCTATTGTATGTACAAGTCCCCTCTAAAATGTCAAGTGCTGCAGAATATGTTGGTGCTATAGAAATAAAATTATTATTATTATTATTATTATTATTAATATTATTAAAGAAACAAACAAGGACATTACATAGGAATATACTATTTTTTACAAATTATGATAGAAAGGTGGAAATGATGGCACCAGCACAGCATGACTTATTTGATGATTTTGGTCCCTACATTATTGGGCCCCCGATAGGTTGATGAGGTTGGATTCCGGGACAAGGAAGGACTCTGTTGTGGGACATGGTATTGGCCACTTGGTTAAGGGTAACAAAACTCATCTGGATTTTCATTTGCCATTTAGCTAAACCCCCCAGAATGGCTATGCTGAACATACCCATGCTGAGAACACTTTCCAACAGTGGGAATGTTCAAGTGGCCATATTGGGCAGGTGCAGCTTGTGGTGCTTGTGGTTGGAGGTGTTGCTGTGGATGAGGTGGTGGCATCCGTGGTGGAGCTGGTTCTGGGAGTACTATGGGATGTTCATCATGGCTTCCAGGCATGTGTAGGTGGATGTTGGTGGACATCTGCCATCTTTCAAGGAAGTTCAAAACCAGCCTTGGATTGTTAGGTGCTGTGCATTAATCAATGCCAATGTGTAAGGCACCTCTAGCATGCAGCCTCCCCTCACGGGGAATTGTGCGCAAATACTGAGCAAGACTATGACCATAGGCCTTCTCACCATCATTGTTAACAGTGCACGATAGGTATTCCAAAACATTAATGTCTACTTAGCACCTGATACCAGAGGTTTAGGAAATATCTTCCTGCGATGGCCCTGGTGTGGTATGACTGCAGCCTGTAGTGAGGTATCCTGTCGAAGTGTAGAACTACTTCTACATCTACGTTCATCCTCATCTTGATTGGCCTCATGTCCTGCTGAAGGTCATGGTGGTGGTTGCTGTTCTGTTGCTGGTGGTGCAGAAGAAGTTCCAGGCTCCTCTTCAACTTCGTCAACAGGGTCCAGGTTCACCTCGGAATCCGATGCTGTTTCTCTTTCCTGTATGTTGGATTCAGTTCTGTTATTTGGACAAATGAAATTAAAATAAACATTAATTTAACCAACTTAAGGACAAATTTAAAAATGCATGACAAGCATGCACTTACGAATGGAGATCCAGAATGGAAGTTAGGAAATTAAAGCAATCATAATATATGTACTTCCACTTTTTACTGGCTGCTGCACATCTCCTGGCTCGCTGCTGTCGCTCACAACGGTATTGATCCTGGCTGCGCCACCATCTTGTAACGTCAGCCACTGCAAAGTTACACAATAAATAAATCTAATTATGAACACCTTGTTTGGGTTATGATACGCTATAGTGTCAACTTGCATACAGTTTACCAAGTGTGCATTAACAAACATGCTAGTTATTCCAAATAACATCATACAGAATATTGAATTTACACTTTATGTAGTATATTAGTTTTTTTCACTTACTAATGTCCTGCAGCACCTCTCTTGTACTTTTATCATAAATGGGGAACATCTGGCAGCATATGTGCATAAGCTGCATCCTTTTTATTGCGATGTGTTGGTCCCAGATTTCAGGCCTCTCCTGAACTAGAACAATCGGCATTTCCACAGTGATATGTCTGGCCATGTTGCTGGTATCTGTGGAGGCGTGTTTTGGGATTTTTTTATAGGTTGCCAGGACAATCTGTATGACAATCTTCCTGTTCTTGGCTGTTGCAATTTCCTGGCTTCAGGAAAATGTGTGTGCATTTGTCGCATGCTACATGGATGGTCTGTGTGGTTCCGAGTCTTTATTGCACCCATTGACTTGCATTGGTGAATCTCGCACGATATACGCATACGATCCCAACCTGTTGCGATTTTGCATGTATGCCAAATACGCCAGAGAAAAAAACACTGATCTGGATTGCCTCATTTAATAACATTCATCAGAGTGCAATGCGATCTTTACTAGCATTACTCCCAGCTGTGTTGTATGGTAGTGTGACTCCAGCCGTACTGTGAAGATGGCGTCATCAGCGCTGGTCATTGGCGGAGTATTCCAAGCAGTTCAACGCAGCACACACGTCCTGGATGGAGACTCACTCATTGTTGGTGAAGTGATGTTCTGAAGAGCGACTCACCCATGCATGCTGCAGCTGAACCTCCACTATTGCCTGCTGCAGCTCGCAGAGTCTCTCCAACATATGCAAGGTGGAGTTCCACTTTGTGGGTACGTCGCATATGAGGTGGGGAACAGGAAGGCAGAAGTGAGGCTGCGCACAAGACATGCAAGCAACAGGATGAGAATGCCAATAACGCACACACACTGCCCACAGTTTCTGACCAGATGAGGAGATATGGAAGAAGCAGAGTAGGCGGAGAAGGCAACATGTACAAATACTTCTCACAAAATAAGAATATCATCAAAAAGTTCATTTATTTCAGTTCTTCAATACAAAAAGTGAAACTCATATATTATATAGAGTCATTACAGAGTGATCTATTTCAAGTGATTATTTCTATTAATGTTGATGATTACGGCTTACAGCCAATGAAAACCCAAAAAGTTATTATCTCAGTAAATTAGAATACTTTATGACACCAGCTTGAAAAATGATTTTATAATCCGAAATGTTGCCCTACTGAAATGTATGTTCAGTAAATGCACTCAATACTTGGTCGGGCTCCTTTTACATCTATTACTGCATCAATGTAGCGTGGCATGGAAGCGATCAGCCTGTGGCACTGCTGAGGGGTTATGGAAACCCAGGTTGCTTTGATAGCAGCCTTCAGCTCGTCTGCATTGTTGGTTCTGGTGTATTGTCAAGAGAAAGATGAGAGATACCAGACCCAACAATGCAGACGAGCTGAAGGCTGTGGACCCATGTGGGGTCTAGGACCTAATCATCCCTCATTGCATCATCATACCTCTACAGTCCGTCCTACTAATCCACTTCTGTCCTCGCTTCTCCTCTGCTTTTCCCCTCTACAAATCCCTTTATTGTCTCCCAATTCCACAATCTATACACAAAAATCTAGTAACACTGACATACAAAGCTGTACATAATCTGTATTCCCCCATGTATCTCTGAACTAATATTCCAATATCTCTCACCATGTAATCTCTGATCCTCCAACATCTCCTTCTCTCCTCCACATTCGTGCATTCCCCATCCAATTGCCCACAAGACTTCTCCTGAGTATCCATCATCCTGCACAATTCTGTGGCCAAACACATATGATTATCCCCAACATTTAGAACTTTCAAGAGGAACTTGAAAACCCATGTCTTCAGAACAATTTACAGCCTGGTTTTGCAGAATTGCTCACTTGATTAGGTTTTTATTCATTTCAGACCATTGAGCAAGTTAATTTAATGGGGCAGTACATTGGGAAAATATGTGAGAAATGTAAAGTCATACAGATGTCATAGAGATGTCATATGGATAAATTACTGAGAAGACATTGCATCATCGCATTGCAAATGCATTACACGTGGATTACCATATGGAGATCACTCGTGCGACTCTCGACAGTGAGAGGCGGAATTATTTTTTATACGTTTAGTGTGACTACAGCCTTACTATCCCACTGCAATGCCTCCAAGAAAAAAAGCTTCAAGCGATGATGAATGAGGTGGTGGCACAGGAGGAAGAGGAGGAGGAACAGGGACCATCCACACCATTAGCAGGCTAGGTGTCCACACATACCTTGGAGGATGGGTTCCTGTACCAACAGTGGCCAGGTACACAAATCTCCAGCCAGAAGACAGTTTTGCATAATCAGGAGGAGGAGTAACAATATTTGGTCAGTATTTTACATCAGTATTTGTAAGCCAAATCAGAGGAAAAGTGTAATAGAAACACATCATCACTTCTGTATTTATTACACTGTTGATTTTGGCTTATAAATACTGAAAGTGCACACATAAAGAATGCACGTTGCCTCTAAACATAATAAAATATAGGATGAAAAAAATAATACTCACCTCTATGCTGACCTGTCCATCGGCTCATGCAGCCCGCCCATGGAGTGGTCCTCTTCTTTTTGTCTTTCCCCTTTGGTGTATCCCTCTTTGACCTGCTTCCCTCTTATTAGGCCTCTGACATCATTGAACACCAGGTCACCGAGAAGCATATTGTGATTATGGTGTAACGATGTGCACTGCCTGAAGCCTAGTTAGCATTGCATTAGAGGACATCTTGGTGATGATAGTCCTAGTGCAGAGTGAAGGAAGTTGAAGAAAATTCTAATGACAGTGGAAGATGAAAAAAAGTTACGAGGATGAACGGCTGGTGGGAGCAGGTGACTAGTGAATTGAGCAGCAATTTTTTTATTTTTTCCCTTTTGCTGGTCCTCTTCTGGTCCACAAAATGGTTATCATTTTACTAAATGTGTGGTAATTGATATTCTTAAAAATCCAAATTCATGGGAAAATTCAATTTTACTCAAACAAATTTTCTCTGTCGAGAACAATCCTGGAAAGTTTAAAACCCTCTGTTAGTCTGAAAAATAACTTTTGGAGTTACATACAGTAATATAACAAAAAATTCACCATTTTACCTTTAATAAAGGTGTCCACATCATCAACGTTTAGACATAGTTAAGAAGTTGCACATTTGAAGACCCCCAGAATGAAGGAGGAATCAAGTATGTATAACTTGAAGGTAGCATGGGTACATTCCTTTAAGGAAAAAGGGTCATTTCACAGACACATGAATTTAACAAAAGTAACACTTGGATAGACCCTTCAGACAAGCCTTGCTAAAGGCAGATTTTTTTCACTCAATCATGTGTTCCGCTTTCCTTCGTATACTAGAAGGCTATGTGGTTACAGATCAAGATGGCTGCCATCTTTTCCACCTCAGTTTTATATGTTATGGCCCCTTCAGTCTTTCTAACACATGATTTAAAAAATATATATATATTTAGAAATATATTATAAAATGTAAAAATAGAGAATACTGTATATAAAAGAAAATTATTGAAATATATAATATAAAATAAAGTTATTAAAGGCAATAAGGGGATAAAAAAGGTGAGAAAACATAGCTGAGGTAGATAGGTGACAAAGCCCGGGCACGTACAGTAGAATAATAAATATGCAAACAGGTAATGACATGTAGTAAACATATTGTTTTCTCCATTTATAGATTCCCTGAATTGCCTCAGATGTCCATGGGACCAATGGCCGAATCCTGAAAAATCCAAGTGTCTCCCAAAACCCATAGAGTTTCTTTCTTATGAAGATGTATTAGGAGCCACTTTAGCTGCAACTTCCATAATCTCCTCCTTTATTCCAGCGCTTATCTTGGGATTTTTCTTTCACTACAGCAATACACCACTTGTGAAAGCCAGCAATTACTCCCTAAGTTGTCTCCTACTGATATCCCTCAGTCTTTGCTTCTTCTGCTCTTTAGGTTTTATTGGTTACCCTGATCATGATAAATGTCTACTACGTCAGGTGTCTTTTGGACTGGTCTTCACTCTCTGTGTTGCCTGTATATTGGCCAAGACGGTCATGGTGGTTTTTGCCTTCATGGCTGCTAGACCGGGAAGCAGTCTAAGAAAATGGACTACGCTTAGAGTCTCCTACTCAATTATCTCTGTATGTTTCCTTCTACAGCTAATATTGTGTATCACTTGGATGTCAGTGGATCCTCCACATCCACATGTCAACACAGAAGATAAAGCAGAACTCATTATTATTGACTGTAATGATCGGTCTGTCACATTCTGGGCCATGCTCGGTTATCTCTTTCTTCTGGCCACCATTAGCTTCATAGTGGCTTTCTTAGCTCGAAAACTTCCAGATAGTTTTAATGAAGCTCAGTTTATTACATTTAGCATGTTGGCCTTTCTTAGTGTTTGGCTATCTTTCATTCCTGCTTCTCTTAGTGCTCAGGGCAAATACACAGTCGCCATGGAGGTGTTTGCCATCCTGGCATCCAGTTGGGCATTGTTGATCTGTATGTTTTGTCCTAAATGTTTCATTTTACTCTTCAGACCTCAGATGAACTCCAAAGAATATCTGATGAGAAATAAAGATAAAGGTGCAATAAGCAGATTATAGATAGATGTAAATCTTGATATTCTTGAATGATCTTATAAAAAATAACTAAACACTTGATATAATAAAAACACAGAAGTTTGAAGTAGGGTTTCCGTGTGAGTTCTTCTGAACTTATCATGGTATTCCAGATGTGGTCTCACTAGAGCTCTATACAGCCAGTACATAATCACATTCATCTACTGATTATACCTTTAGACATGTAGCATTATGTATTTTCTTTCCATCTTGCCCTCACTTTCTACACATTTAAGATATTTCTCAATTAGAAATGACCTATACTTTAGGTCTCGTTATTATTTATGATGAGTGATTTTAAAAATATATATATATATATATATATTTTATTTTTCAATATTTTATATCTTTATCTACAGATCTAACAAAATTTGAGGTGACTCAGGTAACATTGCATTGGAAAATCACAGCACAAAAAAATTTGACATCAAATTTGACCTCTATCAATGGTAGAGCTATCCAGATCTGACAAAATTCAAGTGTTCCCGGGAAATATGGACCTGTTCATGGTCAAGTTGTTCTCCACTGATTAAATCTACTCTATTATGCTCGAAGATCTCACCAGAACCTGGGGCATAATAAACATAAAATGTAGAAAATAAAAAAAAATCTTTAAATTCATATTAAAGCTATATAACAGGATTAATGGGTTTTTAAGCAAATATATATATATATCTCCCTATTGACATACAATGACAAGCTATATAACAGGATTAATGGGTTTTTAAGCAAATATATATATATATCTCCCTATTGACATACAATGACATGTAAAAGTCTGGGTTCCGCTAGTCAAAATTACGGTTATTGTGAACAGTTAAGCAAGTTGAAGATGAAATGACCTCTAAAAGACACAAAGTTAAATATGACACATTTCCTTTATTTTTTAGGCCATAGAGATATAAATATATTCAACTTTTACATTTTAAAAATTACAAAAATGAAAGAGGGCAAGGTCACCCTGAATGGTTAGTACCTGGTAGCATCCGCTTTTGAAAGTAGCCAGACAAGAGTCTGTCAATTCTTGTTTGAGAAATTTTCATCCTTTATTCATTGGAGAATTCTTCCAGTTCTGTGAGATACCTGGGGCGTCTTGCATCCTCTGCAATTTTGAGGTCAGGCCAAAGATTTTCAATGATGTTCATGTCAGTGGACTGTGAGGGCCATTGTAAAACTTTCAGCTTGGAACTTTTGAGGTCATCTATTGTGGATTTTGAAATGTGTTTCAAACAGATACCATTACTACAGGTAATGAGTGGAGAACAGAGGAGCCTCTTAAAGAAGACATTACGGGCATGTGAGAGCCAGAAATCTTGCATGATTTTAGGTGACCAAATACTTATTTTCCACCATAATTTGCAAAATAAATCTTGCCAAATCAAACAAGGTGATTTTCTGAATTTGCTTTATTATTTTGACTCTCATAGTTGTGGTCTACCTATGATGTCAATTACAGGCCTCTCTCATCTTTTTAAGTGGGAGAACTTGCACAATTGGTGGCTTACTAAATACTTTTTCCCCCACTGTACATGTGTAATAACACTTGGACATTAGTGACAATAGTACTAGTAGTGCTGTAGTGCACATGTAAAAGTAGTACAATAGTATCAGTACTGCATTAGTGCACATGTAACAGTGGTACAATAGTTCCAGTAAAGTGCACATAAATAAATAGCCCCAGTGTGATGCATGTACTGTGTGATCGTACCACCAGTAGACTAGATGTATAACAAAAGTCTCAGTATAGCAATGCTATTTTTAATTTAAACAGCGCCAATTGTATGAATTCTCTTTCTTGTTAGGCATTAGGTAAAGTTCACACAAACAATACGGTTTGGTCAAAACATGTGCAATTTTATTTCTTAAATAAAACTCCAAGGATCTAAAATTAATGCATCATCAGGGCACAAAGGTATAACAGCAAATAAACAGTTCATTCAGCAGACATATATCAGTGCGAGCTCACCCCAACAGATTACAGTCCTTTCTCCAGGAGCAAACTTTATTTACAAAGCGGTATGACCCTACCTGTCTCGGTATCCCCTTCAGTCTGAGCTCCACCAGCTTTCAGCGCCAAATAGACGTGTATAACTCCATGCACAGTTCACAGTGAACAGGCTCCTACACACAGACTGCTCCGCTTTCCTGGCTGACTCATGCAGTCTCCATTCTAGCTTGTCTCCCTCACAGATACAGCTCACATTTTGGCTGGTCACTCACCAGCTTCCACACATTCCCCTCAGCTGAACTCCCAGTAGAATTACACATGGTGAAAGCATTTCCTGGTTCTTAGTCAGTGCTTATTAGGAGTGTGTAATCAAGACCTGCAGTGCTAGCACTTAACCCTAGCCTACCTGGCTTTGCTACATAATAAATTACACATTTTTCAGCCCTTTAACATTCACAGTGGAATGTGCAACAAAAGTACCAAAATACTCAATGTATGACGGCAATATGATATTAGCGTATGCATGATAATTCCAACATTTCACATGTAGAGCAATGCTACCAGTTTAGTGCATTAGTAGTATATTATTAGCACTAATAGAGTGGACACAGTTAGTGATGAGCGAATAGCATTGTTGCTCAGGTCTCACCGAGCACGCTCGGGTGATCTGACTATTTGTTAGTGCTAGAAGATTTTGTTTTCATCCCTCAGCTGCATGATTTACGGCTGCTGGACAGACTGAATACATGTGGTAATTCCCTAACAGACAGGCATTCCTCACATGTATTCAGCCTGTCTACTGTAGCAGCCGTAAATCATGCAGCTGAGGAGATGAAAGCTAATTCTCCAAACACTAACAAATAATCGGAGATCAGCCGAGGACAGTACAGTATAGCCCGAGTGTAACAGTAATACCAGCACAGTGCCTGTAGGACACAAACTGTGTAGTCTGAGTGTAACAATAGCACCAGCACAATGCCTGTAGGTCACTACCAGTGTAATCCCAGTGTATCAAGAGCACCAGCACAGTGCCTAGGGGACAGCACCAATGAAGTCTGAGTATAACAATAGTACCAGCACAGTGCCTGTAGGATACTACCAGCGCAGTCCAAGTAAAACAATAGCACCAGCATAAAGGAGGGGGCAGGAATAAGCACAGCTTGATGTAGGCCCCCCATGACTGTGCTTGGACATAGGCATCTTTTAAAATTTTTGCCAGGAGAAGATGATTGGGTGAAAGGGGGAGCGTAGGGAGGGATTTTTAGTAGGGGGGCGTGGGTATATAGGGAAAAAGTGCGGGAAAGGTGTCACTTGCCACCGGGAAGCCAGAGCGAAGAGAGAGAGCAGCCCCCCCAACAGCTTTTTGGATTACCTTATTTCCGATGGAGTCAGTGGATGAATTGGTGGGGTGCCTGAGAGATGCTGCCAGGTCCAGAAGGGGAGGATGGCTGGAGGAACAGCTCGCTTCACTGCTCAGAAATACAGGAGCGCAGGACACCGGCAGCAGGCACGGCAGGTGGACGAGGCCCCTGCAGAGACTTTCACCGGAGGTGAGCACGCGCAGCAGGCACAGGCTTAGGAGCCCTCCAGGGACCCTGCAGAGGCCGGGTGTAGTGGTGCGGCATCCCTCCGCTGTGCCCCCCTCTGGCAGGAATGCTCCTCACCGGCCGGCAGGCGTAGGTCGCAGAAGTGCAGCGGAAGGAAGCACAGGAAGCGAGGGCTGCACCGGAAGTGAGGCCTGCAGCACCACGGCAGGTCGCATTGCGGACCCGGGGCGCTGCAGGGAGAAGAGCGGACTCCAGGAGCGGCACGGCTACACCGCTGTCAGGAGAACGCCTGGAGCGGCGGACACTGCGCAAGACATCACCAGAGCTGGGGACATCAGCAACGCGGCCACAGGCTCATGGCCTGTTAGCAGGAGTGCGGGCAAAAGGACTTTGGCGGGCATGGTGCTGCAGGGGACGCCCCAGCAGCAAGGCTCAGATGACCTACACCGGATGGGATGTGCGGCGGGCAGTGGGGCCTCACTGCCTGGCAGACTCAGAGGATGAGAGCTGGACAGGGATTCACGGCCTGCAGAGCAAGCACGGTCCAGATCCAGGATGAGGTCGGTGGGGCGAAGCACTTCAGACGCTCTCCGGTCCCCCTGGTGACGTGGAGGCCAGGGGCGCAGGCCAGGAGCAGCGCAGTGGCGCTAAAGACTCTTTTTCTGACAACCATCCAGAGGTGGATAGGGAACGTTGGGATTCAGGACGTACGGATGGCAGGGACACAGCACCTGCGCAGCTAGGTGAGTATGAATCCATGTCTAGTTTGTTGCCCATGGGGGTTTTAGCATCTGAAGTTAGAGGTATTCAGGCGTCAAGTGGGATGGCGATGGAGTTAGGAGGTGCCAGTGGTTCAGTTGAGCCCGGGCTGTGAGATGTCTTGGTTAGCGTATCACAACTTTTGAGCAGATTGGAGAGCGCGGCAGCAAGAGAGGCGGTGGCATCACCGGTCGGTGCATGGCTTCCGGGGGCTGCTTCACAGCTGGTATCCGAACCATGTAGACCAGTAGTGTTTGGGCAGTCGCGTCGGTGTCCGTTGTATCCGTATCAGTGCAAACGGAAAAAAGATAAAGGGAACACAGTGAAGTTGGATGATAGGGCTAAGGGTGAGGTGTATGTATGTTTTGAAGGGCTGTTTGGGGCTCATTTGAAGAAGGAGGTTAAAGAAAAGATTTGGCAGGACGATTATGTGGAGATTTTTTCCCTACTCCCCTTGGAGAAGTTTAATCTGGGCAAGGGAAAAAAGGATGACAGTTTGTCAATTGGTTGCAAGCGTTTGCAATCCTAGCGAGTGTAATAGGTGAGAAGTCTCCTGAAAATTGTTCCAGCTTATTTTGTTATCTTGATGCGATTGGGGAAGCGCACCGTACTTATGGAGGGCAGGTCTGGTTGCGTTATGATGAACAGTTTAGGCAGCGGAAGGCGGTCAGGCCTGAGATACGGTGGGACCAAAAAGATATTGGACTTTGGTTAAAAGTGATGGCGCCAGTCAGGTACGGGCAGTCCTTTCACGGGAGCAGGGGGAGCAGCACCCAGCAGGCGGGCCATGGGAGTAGTGGTCATGGGTCACAGGGAGCAAAGGAGAAATCAGGAACGTGCTGGCAATTTAACGAGGGCCAGTGCAAATACGGGAATACCTGCAAGTTTAAACATGTCTGCTCCCACTGCAATGGAAGTTCCCATGGGGCCTCCAAATGCTTTAAGAAAGCAAGAGGGAAGCCGGCAGTGGGTGTCGGTCAAGGGAGAGACGCCGGTGAGGCTTCAGAAGATGGCCCCCTTTCTAAGTAGGTACCCTGATCAGGAGAAGGCTGGAGTCATTAGTAGGGGTTTTGCTGAAGGTTTTCATATCCCCCCTAACCAAGTGGTTCCGTTTTCAGTTACGAATTTGAGGTCGGCTGCGTTACATGCAGCAGTGGTCAGTGACAAGTTGAAAAAGGAGGTGGAATTAGGGAGAATGGCTTGTCCATTTTCATGTTTCCCTGTTGAAGGAATGATTGTCTCCCTGTTGGGGGTGGTACCAAAAAAGGAACC
This sequence comes from Ranitomeya variabilis, assembly GCF_051348905.1. Classification (NCBI taxonomy): domain Eukaryota; kingdom Metazoa; phylum Chordata; class Amphibia; order Anura; family Dendrobatidae; genus Ranitomeya; species Ranitomeya variabilis. The sequence goes on along the minus strand of NC_135236.1, from coordinate 34,203,673 downwards.
AAATAAATTTCATTTAATTCAGCATTTGTCATACCCGAAGGGGTTGTCTGTTAATGATGGCATTTCGCAGGAGTTATGTTCCGTGGTCTATACGTCATTTGACATGGCGGTGCACTGCATGCACAGTTACGGCACAGGAGCTTTGTTGGCAAAGACGGATTTGGAGTCGGCCTTTAGATTACTTCCGATTCACCCGGACAGTATTCTGTTGTTGGGATGTTTTTAGAATGGCGGTTATTATTTGGATAGATGTTTGCCAATGGGTTGTGCCATTTCATGTTCCTTGTTCGAGACGTTTAGTACCTTTCTAGAATGGGTGGTCAGAGATGTGGCTGGTGTTCCGTCTGTCATTCATTACTTGGATGATTTTTTGTTTATAGGTCCTCCCGATTCTAATGTGTGTAGAAATACTTTGGCCGCCATGGAAAGGGTGGCAGAGTTTTTTGGTGTCCCCTTGGCTAAGGAAAACACTGAGGGCCCTTGCACTGTTTTAAGTTTCCTGGGTATACTGATAGACTCGGAAAAAATGGCATGTCGGTTGCCAGAGGATAAACTGTTGTCCTTGAAACAGGAGGTTGGTCGAATTGTCAGGCTAAAAAAGGTGACTTTGAAAGAGTTGCAGTCTTTGCTCGGCCGCTTGAATTTTGCGTGTAGGATCATGCCCATGGGACAAATTTTTTGCCGTAGGTTGTCCAGGGCGATGGCTGGGGTGCGAGCCCCGCACCATTTCATTCAATTGCAACAAGAGCATAAGGATGATTTGTTGGTGTGGCAGAGTTTTTTGGTGCACTACAATGGTCGCTCTCTGATACAGCAGCAGATGGTGAATAATTTTGATTGCGAGATTTACACAGACGCAGCAGGCAGCGTTGGTTACGGGGGCTATTGCGCAGGCCGCTGGAGCATCGGAACGTGGCCAGACTGTTGGCATAAGAAGGGTCTCACAAAAAACCTCGCTTTGTTGGAATTGTTTCCCATTGTGGTGGCAGTTTTAATTTGGGGTGAGGTGTTTGCGAATCGCAGAATTAGGTTTCATTGCGACAATATGAGCGTAGTGTCGGTGATCAGCACTCTGTCAGTGTCCTCTCCTCCCGTGATAAAGTTGGTGAGAGAACTTGTTTTAAGACGTCTGGAGATCAATGCATGGATTTCAGCGGTGCATGTACCTGGCGTGCAAAATTCGTTAGCAGGTGCCTTATCTCGTTTGCAGTGGGAGCATTTCCGGGAGCTGGCACCAGAAGCGGAAGCATCAGGAGCGGTATGCCCTTCGCACTTGTGGCTGATTCCTACGGAGGAGCTGGACGTGTTGTGAATTCCGTTCTTGGACTCCCTCCTGTGTTCATGGATGGTACTTTGGTTAGTTCTGCTCTTGGACTCCCTCTGGTGGCTTCGAGCGGAACTGCTGGTCACTGAGGTTGGCTTTATCAGCTGCTCTCGTTTATTGCTATGCTGACTTCCCTATTTATCCCCTTCCTGACATCTGACGTACTATCCCGTCGAGGTGGGGTGGGCCCGTATGACCACCGACGGGATAGTACGTCATACGCGATCGGCCGCGCTCACGGGGGGAGCGCGGCCGATCGCGGCCGGGTGTCAGCTGCATATCGCAGCTGACATCCGGCACTATGTGCCAGGAGCGGTCACGGACCACCCCCGGCACATTAACCCCCGGCACACCGCGATCAAACATGATCGCGATGTGCCGGCGGTGCAGGGAAGCATCGCGCAGGGAGGGGGCTCCCTGCGGGCTTCCCTGAGCCCCCCGCAGCAATGCGATGTGATCGCGTTGCTGCGAGGGTCTTACCTCCCTCCCTGCCTGCTCCAGACCTGGATCCAAGATGGCCGCGGATCCGGGTCCTGCAGGGAGGGAGGTGGCTTCACAGAAGCCTGCTCAGAGCAGGCACTGTGAAGCAGCCTGCACTTCTCGCAGATCGGTGATCTGTCAGAGTGCTATGCAAACTGACAGATCACCGATCTGTATTGTCCCCCCCTGGGGCAAAGTAAAAAAGTAAAAAAAAATTTTTCCAAATGTGTAAAAAAAAAAATATATATATATTCCAAAGTAATGAAAAAAAAAAAATATATTATTCCCATAAATACATTTCTTTATCTAAATAAAATAAAAAAAACAATAAAAGTACACATATTTAGTATCGCCGCGTCCGTAATGACCCGACCTATAAAACTGGCCCACTAGTTAACCCCTTCAGTAAACACCGTAAGAAAAAAAAAAAAAACGAGGCAAAAAACAACGCTTTATTATCATACTGCCGAACAAAAAGTGGAATAACACGCGATCAAAAAGACTGATATAAATAACCATGGTACCGCTGAAAACGTCATCTTGTCCCGCAAAAAACGAGCTGCCATACAGCATCATCAGCAAAAAAATAAAAAAGTTATAGTCCTGAGAATAAAGCGATACCAAAATAATTATTTTTTCTATAAAATAGTTTTTATCGTATAAAAGCACCAAAACATAAAAAAAATGATATAAATGAGGTATCGCTGTAATCGTACTGACCCGAAGAATAAAACTGCTTTATCAATTTTACCAAACGCGGAACGGTATAAACGCCTCCCCAAAAAGAAATTCATGAATAGCTGGTTTTTGATCACTCTGCCTCACAAAAATCGGAATAAAAAGCGATCAAAAAATGTCACGTGTCCGAAAATGTTACCAATAAAAACGTCAACGCATCCCGCAAAAAACAAGATCTCACATGACTCTGTGGACTCAAATATGGAAAAATTACAGCTCTCAAAATGTGGTAACGCAAAAAATATTTTTTGCAATGAAAAGCGTCTTTCAGTGTGTGACGGCTGCCAATCATAAAAATCCGCTAAAAAACCCGCTATAAAAGTAAATCAAACCCTCCTTCATCACCCCCTTAGTTAGGGAAAAATAAAAAAATTAAAAAATGTATTTATTTCCATTTTCCCATTAGGGTTAGGGTTAGGGCAAGGGTTAGGGTTAGGGCTAGGGTTAGGGCTAGGGTTGGGGCTAGGATTGGGGCTAGGTTTAGGGCTAGGGCTAGGGTTGGGATTAGGGCTAGGGTTGGGGCTAGGGTTAGGGCTACGGTTAGGGCTAGGGTTAGGGTCAGGGCTAGTGTTACGGCTAGTGTTACGGCTAGTGTTACGGCTAGTGTTAGGGCTAGTGTTAGGGCTAGGGTTATTGCTAGGGTTAGGGCTAGGGTTGGGGCTACGGTTGGGGCTACAGTTAGGGTTGGGGCTAAAGATAGAGTTAGGGTTTGGATTACATTTACGGTTGGGAATAGGGTTGGGTGTGTCTGGGTTAGAGGAGTGGTTAGGGTTACTGTTGGGATTAGGGTAAGGGGTGTGTTTGGATTAGGGTTTCAGTTATAATTGGGGGGTTTCCACTGTTCGGGCACATCAGGGGCTTTCCAAACGGGATATGGCATCCGATCTGAATTCCAGCCAATTCTGCGTTGAAAAAGGAAAACAGTGCTCCTTCCCTTCCGAGCTCTCCCGTGTGCCCAAACAGGGGTTTACCCCAACATATGGGGTATCAGCGTACTCAGGACAAATTGGACATCATCTTTTGGGGTCCAATTTCTCCTGCTACCCTTGGGAAAATACAAAACTGGGGGCCAAAAAATAAGTTTTGTGGGAAAAAAAGGATTTTTTATTTTCACGGCTCTGCGTTGTAAACTGTAGTGAAACACTTGGGGGTTCAAAGTTCTCACAACACATCTAGATAAGTTCCTTGGGGGGTCTAGTTTCCAATATGGGGTCACTTGTGGGGGGTTTTTACTGTTTGGGTACATCAGGGGCTCTGCAAATGCAACGTGACGCCTGCAGACCAATCCATTTAAGTCTGCATTCCAAATGGCACTCCTTCCCTTCCGAGCTCTGTCATGCGCCCAAACAGTGGTTCCCCCCCACATATGGGGTATCAGCATACTCAGGACAAATTGGACAACAACTTTTTAGGTCCAATTTATCCTGATACCCTTGTGAAAATACAAAACTGGGGGCTAAAAAATCATGTTTGTGAAAAAAAAAAGAATTTATTTTCACGGCTCTGCGTTATAAACTGTAGTGAAACACTTGGGGTTCAAAGTTCTCACAACACATCTAGATAAGTTCCTTGGGGGGTCTAGTTTCCAATATGGGGTCACTTGTGGGGGGTTTGTACTGTTTGGGTACATCAGGGGCTCTGCAAATGCAACGTGACGCCTGCAGACCAATCCATTTAAGTCTGCATTCCAAATGGCGCTCCTTCCCTTCCGAGCTCTGTCATGCGTCCAAACAGTGGTTCCCCCCCACATATTGGGTATCAGCATACTCAGGACAAATTGGACAACAACTTTTGAGGTCCAATTTATCCTGATACCCTTGTGAAAATACAAAACTGGGGGCTAAAAAATCATTTTTGTGAAAAAAAAAAGAATTTTTATTTTCACGGCTCTGCGTTATAAACTGTAGTGAAACACTTGGGGGTTCAAAGCTCTCAAAACACATCTATATAAGTTCCTTAGGGGGTCTACTTTCCAAAATGGTGTCACTTGTGGGGGTTTTTAATGTTTAGGCACATCAGGGGCTCTGCAAATGCAACATGGCATCCCATCTTAATTCCAGTCAATTTTGCATTGAAAAGTAAAATAGCGCTCCTTCCCTTCCGAGCTCTGCTATGCGCCCAAACAGTGGTTTACCCCCACATATGGGGTATCGTCGTACTCAGGACAAATTGCACAACAACTTTTGTGCTCTAATTTCTTCTCTTACCCTTGGGGAAATAAAAAAAATGGGGGCGAAAAGATCATTTTTGTGAAAAAATATGATTTTTTATTTTTACGGCTCTGCATTATAAACTTCTGTGAAGCACTTGTTGGGTCAAAGTGCTCACCACACATCTAGATAAGTTCCTTAGGGGGTCTACTTTCCAAAATGGTGTCACTTGTGGGGGGTTTCAATGTTTAGGCACATCAGGGGCTCTCCAAATGCAACATGGCGTCCCATCTCAATTCCAGTCAATTTTGCATTGAAAAGTCAAATGGCGCTCCTTTCCTTCCGAGCTCTGCCATGCGCCCAAACAGTGGATTACCCCCACATATGGGGTATCGGCGTACTCAGGACAAATTGTACAACAAATTTTGGGGTCTATTTTCTCCTGTTACCCTTGGTAAAATAAAACAAATTGGATCTGAAATAAATTTTGTGTGAAAAAAAGTTAAATGTTCATTTTTATTTAAACATTCCAAAAATTCCTGTGAAACACCTGAAGGGTTAATAAACTTCTTGAAAGTGGTTTTGAGTACCTTGAGGGGTGCAGTTTTTAGAATGGTGTCACACTTGGGTATTTTCTATCATATAGACCCCTCAAAATGACTTCAAATGAGATGTGGTCCCTAAAAAAAAATGGTGTTGTAAAAATGAGAAATTGCTGGTCAACTTTTAACCCTTATAACTCCGTCACAAAAAAAAATTTTGGTTCCAATATTGTGCTGATGTAAAGTAGACATGTGGGAAATGTTACTTATTAAGTATTTTGCGTGACATATGTCTGTGATTTAAGGGCATAAAAATTAAAAGTTGGAAAATTGCAAAATTTTCAAAATTTTCGCCAAATATTCGTTTTTTTCACAAATAAACGCAACTTATATCGAAGAAATTTTACCACTATCATGAAGTACAATATGTCACGAGAAAACAATGTCATAATCGCCAAGATCCGTTGAAGCGTTCCAGAGTTATAACCTCATAAAGGGACAGTGGTCAGAATTGTAAAAATTGGCCCGGTCATTAACGTGCAAACCACCCTTGGGGGTGAAGGGGTTAAATCCACTCAGATCGTTACTTCATGCCAGCTGTCAATGTCTCAGTATTGGTTCAGATCTCTCTTGGACTTCTCTGAGGACCTGTCTACTCCAGCAGAAGCTAAGTCTTTGCTAGTTCATTTGTTGTTACTGCTTCCTGAATATATTTCTTAGTACTGCTAATTTCTAGTCCAGCTTGCTATCATGATATTCCCTTGCTAGCTGGAAGCTCTGGGGGTGCAGAGTGGCACCTCCACACCGTGAGTCGGTGTGGGGAGTCTTTTTGCTTACTCTGCGTGGTTTTTTGTAGTCTTTTGTGCTGACCGCATAGTTCCCTTTTCTATCCTCTGACTATTTAGTGAAATCTGGCCTCCTTTGCTAAAACCTGTTTCATTCCTGTGTTTGTGACATTCCTCTTAACTCACAGTCAATATATGTGGGGGTCTGCCTTTACCTTTGGGGAATTTCTCTGAGGCAAGGTAAGGCTTCTATTTCTATCTTTAGGTGTAGTTAGCTCTTAGGCTGTGAAGAGGCATCTAGGGAGAGTTAGGTACGCTCCACGGCTATTTCTAGTGTGTGTGATAGGAGTAGGGTTTGCGGTCAGCAGAGTTCCCACTTCCCCAGAGCTAGTCCCGATTTTGAGTTTACTCATCAGGTCATTCCGGGTGCTCCTAACCACCAGGTCCATAACAGTACAGCTGGCCATAAAGTGTTAATGCATCTCAAAAGAGGGATAAGAGAAGTTCTGAACCCATATTTTTTTCTTTGCAGTGTGTTTTGTCTCTCCTTTCCCCTTAACCTCTGGGTGGTTCAGGACTCAGGTGTAGATATGGATATTCAAGGTCTGTCCTCTTGTGTGGATCATCTCACTGCAAGGGTACAAAGCATTCAAGATTATGTAGTTCAGAATCCAATGTTAGAGCCTAGAATTCCAATTCCTGATTTGTTTTCTGGGGATAGATCTAAGTTTCTAAATTTCAAAAATAATTGTAAACTGTTTCTTGCTTTGAAACCCCGCTCCTCTGGTGACCCCATTCAGCAAGTAAAAATTATTATTTCTTTGTTGCGTGGCGACCCTCAAGACTGGGCATTCTCCCTTGCGCCAGGAGATCCTGCATTGCTTAATGTAGATGCGTTTTTTCTGGCGCTTGGATTGCTTTATGACGAACCGAATTCAGTGGATCAGGCAGAGAAAATCTTGATAGCTTTGTGTCAGGGTCAGGATGAAGCGGAGATATATTGTCAGAAGTTTAGAAAATGGTCTGTGCTTACTCAATGGAATGAGTGTGCCCTGGCAGCAATTTTTAGAAAGGGTCTCTCTGAGGCCCTTAAGGATGTTATGGTGGGATTCCTCATGCCTGCTGGTCTGAATGAATCAATGTCCTTGGCCATCCAAATTGGCGTTTGCGCGAGCGCAAAATTGTGCACCATTTGGCGGTGTCCTCTGAGCAGAGGCCTGAGCTTATGCAATGTGATAGAACTTTGACCAGAACTGAACGGCAAGAACACAGACGTCAGAATAGGCTGTGTTTTTACTGTGGTGACCCCACTCATGCTATCTCTGATTGTCCTAAGCGCACTAAGCGGTTCGCTAGGTCTGTCACCATTGGTACTGTACAGCCTAAATTTCTTTTGTCTGTTACTCTGATTTGCTCTTTGTCATCCTACTCGGTTATGGCATTTGTGGATTCAGGCGCTGCCCTGAATTTGATGGACTTGGAGTTTGCCAGGCGCTGTGGTTTTTTCTTGGAGCCTTTGCAGTATCCTATTCCATTAAGGGGAATTGACGCCACGCCATTGGCCAAGAATAAACCTCAGTACTGGACTCAGTTGACCATGTGCATGGCTCCTGCACATCAGGAAGATATTCACTTTTTGGTGTTGCATAATTTGCATGATGTGGTCGTGTTGGGTTTGCCATGGCTACAGGTTCATAATCCAGTATTGGATTGGAAATAGTGTTGAGCATTCCGATACCGCAAGTATTTTAAAATGCGCGCGTGTCCAGCCTCCCGTGACGTCACGGCTTGTGATTGGTCGCGTCGCCCATGTGACCGCGACGCGACCAATCACAAGCCAGAACGTAATTTTAAAATCCTGAAGGACCTGAAATTACATCACGGCTTGCTGTGATTGATCGCGTCGCGGCCACATGGGCGGCACGCGACCAATCACAAGCCGGGACTTCACGTAAGGAAGTAAACGCGCGAATTTTAAGCAAACAACGCTGCCGGTTCCCTCGGTGAGGTGAGTATAGCAATATTTTTTATTTTAATTCTTTCTTTTACACATTAATATGGATCCCAGGGCCTGAAGGAGAGTTTCCTCTCCTTCAGACCCTGGGAACCATCAGGGATACCGTCCGATACTTGAGTCCCATTGACTTGTATTGGTATCGGGTATCGGTATCGGATTGGATCCGATACTTTGCCGGTATCGGCCGATACTTTCCGATACCGATACTTTCAAGTATCGGACGGTATCGCTCAACACTAATTGGAAATCAATGTCTGTTTCTAGTTGGGGTTGTCAAGGGGTACATGGCGATGTTCCGTTGGTGTCAATTTCTGCTTCCACTCCTTCTGAAGTCCCTGAGTTTCTGTCGGATTACCAGGATGTATTTGATGAGCCCAAATCCAGTGTCCTACACCCTCATAGGGATTGTGATTGTGCTATAAATTTGATTCCTGGTAGTAAGTTTCCTAAGGGCCGACTTTTCAATTTATCTGTGCCAGAGCACGCGACTATGCGGAGTTATATAAAGGAGTCCTTGGAGAAAGGGCATATTCGCCCGTCTTCATCACCGTTGGGAGCAGGGTTCTTTTTTGTGGCCAAGAAGGATGGTTCTCTGAGACCCTGTATAGATTACCGCCTTCTCAATAAAATCACGGTCAAATTTCAGTACCCTTTGCCTCTGCTGTCTGATTTGTTTGCTCGGATTAAGGGGGCTAGTTGGTTCACCAAGATAGATCTTCGAGGGGCGTATAACCTTGTGCGTATTAAACAGGGCGATGAATGGAAAACAGCATTTAATACGCCCGAGGGCCATTTTGAGTACCTGGTAATGCCATTCGGGCTTTCAAATGCTCCATCTGTGTTTCAGTCCTTTATGCATGACATCTTCCGAAAGTATCTGGATAGATTCATGATTGTATATTTGGATGATATTTTGGTCTTTTCGGATGATTGGGAGTCTCATGTGAAACAGGTCGGAATGGTATTCCAGGTCCTTCGTGCTAATTCCTTGTTTGTGAAGGGGTCTAAATGTCTCTCCGGAGTTCAGAAGGTTTCCTTTTTGGGCTTCATTTTTCCCCTTCTACTATCGAGATGGATCCTGTTAAAGTTCAGGCCATTTATGATTGGACTCAACCTACATCTGTGAAGAGCCTCCAGAAATTCCTGGGCTTTGCTAATTTTTACCGTCGCTTCATCGCTAATTTTTCTAGTGTGGTTAAACCTTTGACTGATTTGACAAAGAAAGGTGCTGATGTGGTGAATTGGTCCTCTTTGGCCGTTGAGGCTTTTCAGGAGCTGAAACGTCGTTTTTCTTCGGCCCCTGTGTTGCGTCAGCCAGATGTTTCGCTCCCTTTTCAGGTCGAGGTTGATGCTTCTGAGATTGGAGCAGGGGCTGTTTTGTCTCAAAGAAGTTCTGATGGCTCTGTGATGAAGCCATGTGCCTTCTTTTCTAGAAAGTTTTTGCCTGCTGAGCGTAATTATGATGTTGGCAATCGGGAGCTGCTAGCTATGAAGTGGGCATTCGAGGAGTGGCGACTTTGGCTTGAGGGAGCCAAGCACCGCGTGGTGGTCTTGACGGATCACAAAAATCTGACTTATCTCGAGTCTGCCAAGCGGTTGAATCCTAGACAGGCTCGATGGTCGCTGTTTTTCTCCTGTTTCGATTTTGTGGTCTCATACCTTCCAGGTTCTAAGAATGTGAAGGCGGATGCCCTATCTAGGAGTTTTGTGCCTGATTCTCCGGGAGTCCCCGAGCCGGTTGGTATTCTCAAAGAGGGGGTAATTCTGTCTGCCATCTCCCCTGATTTGCGGCGGGTGCTGCAGGAGTTTCAGGCTGATAGACCCGACTGTTGTCCAGCGGAGAAACTGTTTGTCCCTGATAGATGGAATAGCAGAGTTATTTCTGAGGTTCATTGCTCGGTGTTGGCTGGTCATCCTGGGATTTTTGGTACCAGAGATTTGGTGGCTAGGTCCTTTTGGTGGCCTTCCTTGTCACGGGATGTGCGTTCTTTTGTGCTGTCCTGTGGGACTTGTGCTCAGGCTAAGCCCTGCTGTTCTCGTGCCAGTGGGTTGCTTTTGCCCTTGCCAGTCCCGAAAAGGCCTTGGACGCATGTTTCCATGGATTTTATTTCAGATCTTCCTGTCTCTCAAAGGATGTCTGTCATCTGGGTGGTTTGTGATCGCTTTTCTAAGATGGTCCATTTGGTACCCTTGCCTAAATTACCTTCCTCCTCTGATTTGGTGCCATTATTTTTTCAACATGTGGTTCGTTTGCATGGCATTCCGGAGAACATTGTGTCGGACAGAGGTTCCCAGTTTGTCTCTAGGTTTTGGCGGTCCTTTTGTACTAAGATGGGCATTGATTTGTCTTTTTCTTCGGCTTTCCATCGTCAAACAAATGGCCAAACCGAACGAACCAACCAGACTTTGGAAACCTATCTGAGATGCTTTGTTTCTGCTGATCAGGATGATTGGGTGACCTTCTTGCCATTGGCTGAGTTCGCCCTTAATAATCGGGCTAGTTCGGCTGCTTTGGTTTCGCCTTTTTTTTGCAATTCTGGTTTTCATCCTCGTTTTTCTTCGGGGCAGGTTGAGCCTTCTGACTGTCCTGGTGTGGATTCTGTGGTGTCCCAGGAGAAGGCTCAACGTTTCGCTAACCGCCGTCGTTGTGTTGGTCCCCGACTTCGTGTTGGGGATTTGGTTTGGTTGTCTTCTCGTTATGTTCCTATGAAGGTTTCTTCTCCTAAGTTTAAGCCTCGTTTCATTGGTCCTTATAAGATTTCTGAAATTCTCAACACTGTATCATTTCGTTTGGTCCTTCCAGCTTCTTTTGCCATCCATAATGTGTTCCATAGGTCGTTGTTGCGGAGGTACGTGGCGCCTATGGTTCCCTCTGTTGATCCTCCTGCTCTGGTGTTGGTTGACGGGGAGTTGGAGTATGTGGTGGAAAAAATTTTGGATTTTCGTATTTCGAGACGGAAGCTTCAGTACCTGGTTAAGTGGAAGGGCTATGGTCAGGAGGATAATTCCTGGGTTGTTGCCTCCGATGTCCATGCTGCCGACTTAGTTCATGCCTTTCATTTGGCTCGTCCTGATCGGCCTGGCGGCCCTTGTGAGGGTTCGGTGACCCCTCCTCAAGGGGGGGTACTGTTGTGAATTCCGTTCTCGGACTCCCTCCTGTGGTCATGAATGGTACTTTGGTTAGTTCTGCTCTTGGACTCCCTCTTGTGGCTTCGAGCGGAACTGCTGGTCACTGAGGTTGGCTTTATCAGCTGCTCTCGTTTATTGCTATGCTGGCTTCCCTATTTAAATCCACTCAGATCGTTACTTCATGCCAGCTGTCAATGTCTCAGTATTGGTTCAGATCTCTCTTGGACTTCTCTGAGGACCTGTCTACTCCAGCAGAAGCTAAGTCTTTGCTAGTTCATTTGTTGTTACTGCTTCCTGAATATATTTCTTAGTACTGCTAATTTCTAGTCCAGCTTGCTATCATGATATTCCCTTGCTAGCTGGAAGCTCTGGGGGTGCAGAGTGGCACCTCCACACCGTGAGTCAGTGTGGGGAGTCTTTTTGCTTACTCTGCGTGGTTTTTTGTAGTCTTTTGTGCTGACCGCATAGTTCCCTTTTCTATCCTCTGACTAGTGAAATCTGGCCTCCTTTGCTAAAACCTGTTTCATTCCTGTGTTTGTGACTTTCCTCTTAACTCACAGTCAATATATGTGGGGGTCTGCCTTTACCTTTGGGGAATTTCTCTGAGGCAAGGTAAGGCTTCTATTTCTATCTTTAGGTGTAGTTAGCTCTTAGGCTGTGAAGAGGCGTCTAGGGAGAGTTAGGTACGCTCCACGGCTATTTCTAGTGTGTGTGATAGGAGTAGGGTTTGCGGTCAGCAGAGTTCCCACTTCCCCAGAGCTAGTCCCGATTTTGAGTTTACTCATCAGGTCATTCCGGGTGCTCCTAACCACCAGGTCCATAACATGGACGGTTGATTCGGGCCTCAGTTACGAGTCAGACTTGGGCGCCATATGAAGCATCATGGAATATTTGGCAGAGTTCGGTGTTACAGTGGGGTACGTTGGGGTCGGAGGACGACAAGTTGTTAGCCGTTTTGTGTTTGGTCAGCAGGGCGGCAGATTTAGACTGGTCTATCTCTAAGGTAAACAAATTTGTGGCTGGCCTAGCTTTTGGTTTCAAGCTAGAGGGCTCGGTTGATGTGACAAAAAATTTTCTGGTACGGCAAGCGTTAAATGGTTTTCGGAGGGGTAATAGGAGCGTAGACGGGCACCGGCCTATATCGTTTAGTGTTCTTGAACGTTTAGGCGGAATATTGGATAGTATTTGGTGCTCTCATTTTGAAACGGTATTGTTTCATTTGGCTTTTTCTTTGGCCTTTTTCGGGGCTCTACGATTAGAGAAGTTGGTGTCCCATAGCAGAGTTAGTGCGGGTGGCTTATTGGCTCAAGACGTTGATTTTTAGACTGGCGGTATTGTGTTTTGGATCTGGCGTTCTAAGACGGATCAGGCTGGTGCGGGAAAACGGGTAGTGTTGGGCAGAGTTACTGGGTCATTGATGTGCCCGGAGAAGTGTTTAAAGGCTTATTGGAGTTTGTGGTCCAGTCAGGCGGGCCCATTGTTGTGCCATCAGGACGGGGTTTTTCTGTCCTGATTTCAGCTTATTGCGATTCTTCATAAAAGTTTAAGGGATTTGGGGTTTTTGCAGGATGAGTTTGGGTCGCATTCGTTCAGGATAGGGGCAGCGTCTGAGGCCGATAGCCTTGGCCTGGGGTCGGAAGTGATCAAGCGAATCGGACGCTGGAGCTCGGGCCGTTATTTGTCTTATGTTCGGCACTAATTGCAGTAGCTTTGTAGTTTTGTAGTTTTGTAGTTTAAACCCCCAAGTGCTTCACAGAAATTTATAACGTAGAGCCGTGAAAATACAAAATCCTTTTTTTTACCTCAAAAAAATTTTTTAGCCTGCAATTTTTTATTTTCTCAAGGGTAACAGGAGACATTGGACCCCAAAATCTGTTTACCAGTTTTTCCTGAGTACGCTGATACCCCATATGTGGGGGGGCACTGTTTGGGGACCCATCAGGGCTCGGAAGGGAAGGAGCGCCGCTTGGAATGCAGACTTTGATGGGATGGTCTGCGGGCATCATGTTGCATTTGCAGAGCACCTGATGTACCTAAACAGTATAAACCCCCCACAAGTGACCCCATTTTGGAAACTAGACCCTCCAAAGAGCTTATCTAGATGTGTAGTGAGCACTATGAACCCCTAACTGCTTCACAGAAGTTTATAATGTAGAGCCATGAAAATAAAAAAATCATATTTTTTCCACAAAAATGAACTTTTGACCCCAAAATTTTTACTTTCACAAGGGTAACAGGAGAGATTGGACCCCAAAATTTATTGTGCAATTTATGCTGAGTAGGATGATACCCCATATGCGGGGGTAAACCAGTTTGGGCGCATGGCATAGCTCAGAAGGGAAGGAGCGTCGTTTTGGAATGCAGACTTTGATAGAATGGTCTGTGGGCATTATGTTGCGTTTGCAGAGCCCCCGATGTACCTAAACAGTAGAAACCCCTCACAAGTGACCCCAGTTTGGAAACTAGACCCCCAAGGAACTTATCTAGATGTGTTGTGAGTACTTTGAATGCCCAAGTGCTTCACAGAAGTTTATAATGCAGAGTCGTGAAAATAAAAATAAAAAATTTCCACAAAAAAGATTTTTTTAGCCCCCAAATTTTTATTTTTACAAGGGTAACAAGAGAAATTGGACCCCAAAAGTTGTTGTGCAATTTGTCCTGAGTACAATGATACCCCATGTGTGGGGGGGACCACTGTTTGGGCGCATGGCTAAGCATGGAAGGGAAGGAGTGTGTAAGGATTTGGACTGTACATCTGTTCCTGTCTGCTGTTGCCCTCAGTTCGGTTACTTTTGCCCTTTCCTAAGATGGAGTCACTGGCCTCACGGGGGCCATCTTGCTTCCTGTCAGACTTTCCCTGTTCCTGTCTGTGGTGTATATAAGGGAGCTCTGTATATTACTCATTGCTTGAGTATCTTGTTCCTGGACTTGTGATCAAGCTGGAAGAACTGCTATCTTGCTGGTTTCTTCGTTACCTTGGGATACCCCGTCTGTCTCCGGATCTACGTCTCTTCATCATAAGACTTGTTTCTCTGGATCTGCTCTGCACTCGTCTCTGCTGCTGGACTGTTCCCTGCTAGGAGGCCTGGCCTGGTCTCCAGGTCTCTGACCTGACATACTTGGACTTCCACGGTCTGTACACGTGCTTACTATTTATCCAGCTCTGTCTGCTACTAACTTGCTGTGTCATAGCTGTTTACCTGCATTCCATCATAAATATTCTTGAACTCTTACCCTGTTGTCTCTCGGCCTCTTTTCTGACCCATGATACTGATCTCCACTGCACTTAGCACTAAGTTTATAACAGAGTGCCATTTTGGAATGCAGACTTTGATAGAATGGTCTGTGGGCGTTATGTTGCGTTTGCAGAGCCCCTGATATACCTAAACAGTAGAAACCCCCCACAAGAGACCCCATTTTGGAAACTAGACCCCCAAAGGAACTTATCTAGTTGTGTGGTGAGAACTTTGAATGTCCAAGTGCTTCACAGAAGTTTATAATGCAGTCGTGAAAATAAAAAATATTTTTTTCCACAAAAAAGATTTCCATCTTTTTTTTGCTGTCTGTTAGTACGCTTACTGTATATGCAGCACTATTTTGCATTAAAAAAAATACAGGACACATATTTGGCAGTGTTATATTTCCTTGACAGGCCTCATATATCTGTGTTTTCCAAGTTTGGGCATTGTAGGCCGGTTTCACACTTTTTTTGCTGTCTGTGACTCTACTTATATACAGCACTATTTTGCATTAAAAAAACAGGCCACATATTTGGCTGTGTGGTGTTTCAGTGACAGGCCTCATATATCTGCGTGTTCCAAGTTTGGGCATTGTATGCCAGTTTCCCACTTTTTTTGCTGTCTGTTACTCTACTTATATACAACACTATTTTGCATTTAAAACAATTCGACAAAACCCCAAACAAAATTTAATACAGTCTGTTATGTCAGGCTTAGGTCTGGTGTTTGTGTTTCAAAAATCATAGCTTTGCAGGCATATTGATCAGATATAATTTAGCTCCAAATAAATAAATTTGTGTTGAGTTTTAGAAATAGTGCAGCAGTCCATTTAAAATGGGCAAGGGGCAAAGGACGGGGAAGTGGACATGATGCTGATGGTGCATGCAGAGGATGAGGCCGTGGCCAAGGTGAAAGTGGGCCACAACAAAGACCCACAAAGACGTCCAATAGTGTTGAGCGATACCGTCCGATACTTGAAAGTATCGGTATCGGAAAGTATCGGCCGATACCGGCAAAGTATCGGATCTAATCCGATACCGATACCCGATACCAATACAAGTCAATGGGACACCAAGTATCGGACGGTATCCTGTATGGTTCCCAGGGTCTGAAGGAGAGGAAACTCTCCTTCAAGCCCTGGGATCCATATCAATGTGTAAAAGAAAGAATTAAAATAAAAAATAGGGATATACTCACCCTCTGACGTGCCCTGGACTTTACCGCCGTAACCGGGAGCCGTTGTACCTAAGAATGCGCGCTTGAAGGGCCTTAGATGACGTCACGGCGCTCTGATTGGTCCGTAGTGGTCGCGTGACCGCTACGCGACCAATCACAAAGCCGTGACGTCACCTAAGGTCTTTCAAGCGCTTGAAATACCTTAGAAGACGTCCGCAGCTTCTGATTGGTCACGTAGCGGTCGCGTGACCGCTACGCGACCAATCACAAAGCCGTGACGTCACCTAAGGTCTTTCAAGCGCTTGAAAGACCTTAGGTGACGTCACGGCTTTGTGATTGGTCGTGTAGCGGTCACGCGACCGCTACGGACCAATCAGAGCGCCGTGACGTCATCTAAGGCCCTTCAAGCGCGCATTCTTAGGTACAACGGCTCCCGGTTACGGCGGTAAAGTCCAGGGGCTGCCGGAGAGGTGAGTATATCCCTATTTTTTATTTTAATTCTTTCTTTTACACATTGATATTAATCCCGATACCGATTCCCGATACCACAAAAGTATCGGATCTCGGTATCAGAATTCCGATACCGCAAGTATCGGCCGATACCCGATACTTGCGGTATCGGAATGCTCAACACTAACGTCCAATCTTCCTGTCCGAATTACTAGGGGACTGCAGAACACCACTATTGAACCCAGAGCAGTGTGAAATGGTTGTTGGTTGGATAGCGAATAAGTCTGAGTAGCCATGAGTGTGGACTGGAAATTCCTCACCCTGATCCTCCTTCCTCCCACCATGCCAAGTGCCCTGAGACAACTAATCCTACACTTGGACACTCTGAAGAGCTGTTCAGTTTTCCATTTCAAGATTCTGGACTCACGGCCGGTCAACTTCAAGTGGGGCCAGATGAGATCGCATGTAGCAATGCTCAAAGCTTTTACCAGCCACGGTCACATGAAGGCGATGGTGGGAAAGTGTTAAAAGAGGTGAATGATGATGAGACACAATTGTCAGGAGGATAAGCAAGGTGCGGATGTGGAAGACAAGGTGGTGGATGACATAGTGACTGATCTAAGCTGGCAGGAGACATGCAGAGCGAGGGCAGCAGCACACATGGGGAAGGAGGCATATCCCCCCCACCAGGCAGGAAGAAGCAGTGTGGTGGCCACAGACAGAAGGCGTGCATTCATTCCCTGTAACACCAACATGAGGGAAGTTGCCATTCCAACTGCTAGATTTTTCCGAGTATGGTTATTTTTTAAAGACTCTTCCGATAACCCCATACAGGGCATTTGCAGCACCTGCCATGCCCGCATCAGCAGGGGTAGCAAAACAACCAGCCTGATCACCACCAGCATGATCAGGCACATGGCAGCAAAGCACCCAACTTTGTGGGCTGAACCCCAGGCTCCAGGAACACTGCAGGTGACACCACTGCTTCTTCCACTGTTTTGCGTAGAAGGCGAAGCCAATCCCCAGTCCACCATGCATGTGAAGATGCCTCTGGCCCAGCACCTCTTGTTGCCCACAGTCAATCAGCACCATCATCAAGCCCGTCCATGTCCTTGTCCCAGCACAGCCTTCGGTTGTCTATACCCCAGTCTTTGGAACTCAAGTGGAAATACCCAGCCAATGCCCCAGAGGCCACAGTCCTAAATTCTAACATTTCTCTTCCGCTTGCACTCGAAATGTTGCCTTTTAGGCTCATTGAGATGGAAGCTTTCGCAATCTGATGGCGGCGGCCATCCCCAGGTACTTGGTCCCCAGTTGCCACTGTTTCTCCTGGTGTGCCGTACTGGCATTACACCAGCATGTGTCCCACAACATTACCCATGCCCTTAAGAATGCTGTTACAGGGAAAGTCCACCTAACCACGGACACATGGACAAGTGCTTATGGGCAGGGACGGTACATCTCACTGATGGCACACTGGGTTAACATAGTGGAAGCCGGGACCAAGTCGGACCTAGGGATGGAACATATCCTCCCCACGCCGAGGATTGCTGGCCCTACATCAATCAGCGTTGCGCCCACAGTCTACAGCTCCTGCACCTCTTCCTCCTCTTCATCCTCCATCTCTGAAATCAACACATCAGGCAGAAGCTGGAATCACTGCAGCACTGCCTCAACCAAGTGGCAACAGGCTGTGCTGAAGCTAATCTGCATAGGTGACAAACATCACAATGCAGAACAGTTGTGGACAGCGCTGAAAGAGCAGTCAGATGTTTGGATGACACCGCTGAACCTGCAGCCAGGCATGGTCGTGTGTGACAATGGCAGTTACCTGGTCACAGCTCTGAGGCAAGGTGAGCTCACACACGTACCTTGCTTGGCCCATGTGGGTAACCACGTGGCTTAATATTTTCTGAAAAGCTACCCGGAGCAGCCGGATCTGCTAGTGAAAGTACGCCATCTGTCTCCCCATTTTAGAAAGACAGCTACAGCTTCAGCTGCCCTTGCCATGCTTTATCAGCGTTTGCAGCTTCCAGCTCACCGACTGATGTGTGATGTCCCACGCACTGGAACTCTACTCTTCCATCAATATTCAGTTCAGACTCCACACATAAGACCTCAGGAGTGGAAATGGATGCCCGACATATGTACCATCCTCCAAAACTTTGAAGACTGCACCAAGATCGTGAGCGGCGATGATGCTATAATTAGCATCACCATACCACTTCTCAGCATTCCAAAAACCTCTCTGCTCACAATTAAAGAGGATGCATTGCAGGCAGAGCACGAGGACATGGAGCAATGAATCATATAGGAGGATTACACTCAGCCCAGCCTCATGTCTTCACAATGTGGTTTGGTAGTCAATGAGGAGGGGAAGGAAGAACAGGAGCTACTTTCATGCGCTATAGATGGTACTAAAAACACAGCTGTCATACCTTCTATTCAGCGGGGATGGCCTGAGGACAGGGAGGAGGAGGAGGAGGAGGAGGAGGACAGCATGGTCAGTCTTCCTGTTGGTGAGGAAACGGAAGTCTTGCCTGTTAGCAGTCTGGCATGCATGGCTGACTTTATGTTGAGCTGTGTTTCACGCACGTCCCTCCTTCATAAATGAAACAAGATGGGTCTGCTTATGTGTCACACACCACATGGCCAGCTAGGGTTGATAAATGTTACAATGACATTTCCCAGTGAATGCATTTGTAATGGTTGAAACTAAGCAATGGTAAATTTGAAAAACGCTTCAAAAATGCTGCATCTGAACTAAGCCCAAGTGGTGGAGGAAATTTTCGCTCTGGGGTTAATTATTTGGCCTTACAGGCAAGTCATTAACCTGCAAAGGATGTACCTTGTCATATTTCCCAGCAAAATCCATGTTGGTTTCGTTTTAGTGTGTTATTTGTTGCACTGGGAAAAATGGCATGAATCTCGGAAAAATTGGATTAAAGCTGTAAACCAGGAGTCAGGAATGCTTCCAGGGGCGATCCCCATGATGTCCCCGTGTCATTTGAGCAGTGTTTACATCATTTTCAGATGTTTTTAGACCTTAAAAGGACCCCTGGGGGGATTGTGGTAAAAATATTTGGGTCTCCTATAGACTTACTTAGGGCTTGTTATTCTGGCTGAGTACCCGAGTATACCAATCTGCTCGACCCGAGCAATGAGCACCCGAGAATTTTAGTGCTCGCTCATCACTAATGAGTACAGATTACTGGAAAAAACATGAATCGATCAATCAGTCCGTAGAAAAAATCAGCAGCAAGGCTTAGCATTTATAAAGCAATAATCCTTGACTAGATATCTGTCATACGTTATCCGTACTGCCACACTACGCAAAGTGCCGATAAGAGAGGTACTGTTATAACAGAATATAATTTATTTAAATTTGCCCTGAACAGGTGATTAGTTTAGTTTGCAGCATCAATGACCTTTTATTTCATCAACCCAGCTGGAGGATATAGTAGAGCAGTTGCATCTACTCAGCCTGATATGGAGGAGACCAGGATCTTCTGTACTTATTGTCCAAACTCTTCGGTCCCAGCTGTGAAATCTTGTATTCAGTGAGAGAACTCCCTATGTGATGACCACCTGACAGCCCATAACAAGGCACTGGATCATATACTAAGATAACCCACCAGCTCTTTTGGTTTTAAAAAAAAAATCCCTGCTCACCATCTTGGTTGAGTCCTCAAAGGTTTGGAGAACCGCACAGATGTCAGACATCTATGCCGACTCATCAGATCCTATGTGAAGAGGCTGACCAGAATACCAATGTGCTTGTTTCAGGTGACATTCGACTACCGCCCTCTGCTGCTAACAAAGCATTGCCAATGTATGTAATGTTGTGTTACAACTGTGGGTGATATTGGACACAATACGTTGAGCTGGAAGTTGCAAACCACTTTTTTTTACAGCTAAATAATATTCCTCAGTACCAGAATATATTAAGCATACTTTCTGAGAGATAAATAATATTCCTCGCCTATTGCTGAAATAGCATATATTTATCTAGCATTTGTGTGACTAGCGTAAAAACTGTATAGATAGGAGGACAAGGAGTTTACTGAATATATTATTTATTAAATCCAAAAAGATTTACACAGTAAAAATGGATAATAAGTATCAACTACATACCACATACAAAGTGAACTACCCAGGTGAGTATTAAATGACCTATGAACCACACAGGAAAACAAGAAAAAACTTGCTTGTGCACAATGTCGGTAACATACCAGTGACTCAATATAGTTTTTACAACTGGACCTTTCACTTTGCGCTCAACGCTCTACCAGTGGGTCACTAAGCACTGCATATCAATTGTATTGACTACATTGATTTATATCCAAGTCAAGAGTTAATTGTAATAGTTACCCATGTGTTGTTTTCCAATTCCTGTGAGGACCTCGGTCACCCCAACGCGCGTTTCGCGTGCTATCAATAGCCTCGCTTCCTCAGGGGAAGCGAGGCTATTGATAGCACGCGAAACGCGCGTTGGGGTGACCGAGGTCCTCACAGGAATTGGAAAACAACACATGGGTAACTATTACAATTAACTCTTGACTTGGATATAAATCAATGTAGTCAATACAATTGATATGCAGTGCTTAGTGACCCACTGGTAGAGCGTTGAGCGCAAAGTGAAAGGTCCAGTTGTAAAAACTATATTGAGTCACTTGTATGTTACCGGCATTGTGCACAAGCAAGTTTTTTCTTGTTTTCCTGTGTGGTTCATAGGTCATTTAATACTCACCTGGGTAGTTCACTTTGTATGTGGTATGTACTTGATACTTATTATTAGGGTTGAGCGAAACGGGTCGATCATTTTCAAAAGTCGCCGACTTTTGGCTAAGTCGGCGTCTCATGAAACCCGATCCGACCCCTGTGCTTGTCGGCCATGCGGTACGCGACTTTCGCGCCAAAGTCGCGTTTCAATGACGCGAAAAGCGCCATTTCTCAGCCAATGAAGGTGAACGCAGAGTGTGGGCAGCGTGATGACATAGGTCCTGGTCCCCACCATCTTAGAGAAGGGCATTGCAGTGATTGGCTTGCTGTCTGCGGCGTCACAGGGGCTATAAAGGGGCGTTCCCGCCGACCGCCATCTTACTGCTGCTGATCTGAGCTTAGGGACAGGTTGCTGCCGCTTTGTCAGAAGCAGGGAGAGCGTTAGGCAGGGTCCACTAACCACCAAACCGCTTGTGCTGCAGCGATTTCCACTGTCCAACACCACCTTCGGTGTGCAGGGACTGTGGAAGCTATTTTATTTTTTTTTTTCCCCTCAGTGCTGTAGCTCATTGGGCTGCCCTAGAAGGCTCCGTGATAGCTGTATTGCTGTGTGTACGCCACTGTGGAAACCAACTGCTTTTTTCAAAGCACATATCCTCTTGTTCCTTCCTTTCTGCACAGCTATCTTTTTTGTTTGTCCACACTTTTTATTTAATTTGTGCATCAGTCCACTCCTATTGCTGCCTGCCATACCTGGCTTAGATTACTGCAGGGAGATAGTAATTGTAGGACAGTCCCTGTTTTTTTTTTTGTTTTTTTTGTGGGAGATTAAGATTGGCATTTCTGCTACAGTGCCATCCCTGTGTGTGCCATCTCTCACTGAGTGGGCCATAGAAAGCCTATTTATTTTTTCCGTGATTTGTGTTCTAAATTCTACCTCAACACAAAAACACTACATCAATCAGTGGGAGAAAAATATTGGCCTCAGTCAGGGCTTGTGTGCCACTGCTGTGTGTGCTATCTCTCATTCAGTGGGCTATAGAAAGCCTATTTTTTATTTTTTTTTTTTTAATATTATTTGGTTTCTAAAGTCTCCCTGAAAAAAAAAAAATACCTAAAAAAACAGTGGGAGAGTAATATTGCCCTTTCAGCTTGTGTGCCAGTCTTGACTCCTGGGTGTGCCACCTCTCTCTCTCATTCAGTGGGCCATAGAAAGGCTATTTTTTTTTTGTTTTTTTTAATATTATTTGGTTTCTAAAGTCTCCCTGAAAAAAAAAAAAAAAAAACATAAAAAAACAGTGGGAGAGTAATATTGCCCTTTCAGCTTGTGCGCCAGTCTTGACTCCTGGGTGTGCCACCTCTCTCCCTCTCATTCAGTGGGCCATAGAAAGCCTATTTATTTTTTTTTTTTAAATATTATTGGGTTTCTAAAGTCTCCCTTAAAAAAAAAAAAAACATAAAAAAACAGTGGGAGAGTAATATTGCCCTTTCAGCTTGTGTGCCAGTCTTGACTCCTGGGTGTGCCACCTCTCTCCCTCTCATTCAGTGGGCCATAGAAAGCCTATTTTTTTTTTTTTTAAATATTATTGGGTTTCTAAAGTCTCCCTTAAAAAACAAAAAATACATAAAAAAACAGTGGGAGAGTAATATTGCCCTTTCAGCTTGTGTGCCAGGCTTGACTCCTGGGTGTGCCACCTCTCTCCCTCTCATTCAGTGGGCCATAGAAAGCCTATTTATTTTTTTTTTAAATATTATTGGGTTTCTAAAGTCTCCCTTAAAAAACAAAAAATACATAAAAAAACAGTGGGAGAGTAATATTGCCCTTTCAGCTTGTGTGCCAGTCTTGACTCCTGGGTGTGCCACCTCTCTCTCATTCAGTGGGCCATAGAAAGCATTATTTTTTTTTTTTCCTTGATTTGTGTTCTAAAATCTACCTCAACACAAAAACACTACATCAATCAGTGGGAGAAAAATATTGGCCTCAGTCAGGGCTTGTGTGCCACTGCTGTGTGTGCTATCTCTCATTCAGTGGGCTATAGAAAGCCTATTTATTTATTTATTTATTTTTTTTCTTATTATTTGGTTTCTAAAGTCTCCCTGAAAAAAAAAAAAAAAACATAAAAAAACAGTGGGAGAGTAATATTGCCCTTTCAGCTTGTGTGCCAGTCTTGACTCCTGGGTGTGCCACCTCTCTCCCTCTCATTCAGTGGGCCATAGAAAGCCTATTTATTTTTTTTTTTAAATATTATTGGGTTTCTAAAGTCTCCCTTAAAAAACAAAAAATACATAAAAAAACAGTGGGAGAGTAATATTGCCCTTTCAGCTTGTGTGCCAGTCTTGACTCCTGGGTGTGCCACCTCTCTCTCTCATTCAGTGGGCCATAGAAAGGCTATTTTTTTTTTTGTTTTTTTAATATTATTTGGTTTCTAAAGTCTCCCTGAAAAAACATAAAAAAACATAAAAAAACAGTGGGAGAGTAATATTGCCCTTTCAGCTTGTGTGCCAGTCTTGACTCCTGGGTGTGCCACCTCTCTCCCTTTCATTCAGTGGGCCATAGAAAGCCTATTTTTTTTTTTTTTAAATATTATTGGGTTTCTAAAGTCTCCCTTAAAAAACAAAAAATACATAAAAAAACAGTGGGAGAGTAATATTGCCCTTTCAGCTTGTGTGCCAGGCTTGACTCCTGGGTGTGCCACCTCTCTCCCTCTCATTCAGTGGGCCATAGAAAGCCTATTTTTTTTTTTTTAAATATTATTGGGTTTCTAAAGTCTCCCTTAAAAAACAAAAAATACATAAAAAAACAGTGGGAGAGTAATATTGCCCTTTCAGCTTGTGTGCCAGGCTTGACTCCTGGGTGTGCCACCTCTCTCCCTCTCATTCAGTGGGCCATAGAAAGCCTATTTATTTTTTTTTAAAATATTATTGGGTTTCTAAAGTCTCCCTTAAAAAACAAAAAATACATAAAAAAACAGTGGGAGAGTAATATTGCCCTTTCAGCTTGTGTGCCAGTCTTGACTCCTGGGTGTGCCACCTCTCTCCCTTTCATTCAGTGGGCCATAGAAAGCCTATTTATTTATTTTTTTAAATATTATTGGGTTTCTAAAGTCTCCCTTAAAAAACAAAAAATACATAAAAAAAACAGTGGGAGAGTAATATTGCCCTTTCAGCTTGTGTGCCAGTCTTGACTCCTGGGTGTGCCACCTCTCTCTCTCATTCAGTGGGCCATAGAAAGGCTTTTTTTTTTTTTGGTTTTTTTAATATTATTTGGTTTCTAAAGTCTCCCTGAAAAAAAAAAAAAAAACATAAAAAAACAGTGGGAGAGTAATATTGCCCTTTCAGCTTGTGCGCCAGTCTTGACTCCTGGGTGTGCCACCTCTCTCTCTCTAATTGTGGGCCATAGAAAGCCTTTTTTTTTTTTTTTTTTTTTAATATTATTTGGTTTCTAAAGTCTCCCTGAGAAAAAAAAATAAATAAATTAGGTGGGAGATTAATATTGACATTAGTGCTTGAGTGACAGTCCTGCGTGTGTGTCATCTCTGTGATTTTGTGCCACAGAAAACAGAGTGTGTAACATTGTGCCTGATTTTCCTTGTGGTCTCACCAACCTGTTAAGGGATATTGAAATCATACTGAAGTTATAGCTCACCGTGTAAGTTGTTTGACAGCAACAAATAAAGTTACTTTGGTTAAGATTTTAAAACAATGAGGAAGTCTGGTGCAAGAGGTCGTCGTGGGCGTTCATTGTCAGCTGGTAATGATGGTAGTGGTAGTGGAGCATCAGGTGGTCGTGGGGATAAAAATATTCCACCTAAGTCTGGAGCTGTGGAGCCAGTTTCGTCGTCAGGCTACACAAGGCCTCGAACGCTCTCTTTTCTGGGAGTAGGAAAACCGCTTTTAAAGGCGGAGCAGCAACAGCAAGTTTTGGCTTACATTGCAGACTCAGCCTCTAGCTCTTTTGCCTCCTCTTCCGAAACTGGTAAATGTAAAAGCAGCGCGTCGCTTGTGGATGTTCACGGTCAGGGACAAGTCGCTTCCTTGTCCTCCTCAGCAAAAACTACAACAAGAGAGAAGGATGCAGCAGGCGACACAACGGGTCACTCCATGGAGCTCTTTACACATACCGTCCCTGGCTTAGAAAGTGAAACATTTAACAGGCCATGCCCATTACAAGTATATTCTGACATGGAGTGCACTGATGCACAGCCACAGCCAGAGTACTATGCTGCTCCTTTGACTCAGACCACCACATTGCCCTCTCAGGGTACAGATCCACAATCAGACCCTGATGAGACTATGTTGCCCCGCCACGAACGCTATACCACCGACCGACACAGTGACACAGACGAAGTTGCACACGAGCTCGAAGAGGAGGTAATAGATGACCCAGTTATTGACCCCGATTGGCAGCCATTGGGGGAACAGGGTGCAGGCGGCAGTAGTTCAGAAGCGGAGGTGGAGGAGGGGCCGCAGCAGGCATCAACATCGCAACAGGTTCCATCTGCCGGGCCCGTATCTGGCCCAAAACGCGTGTCAAAGCCAAAACCTGTTGGAGCACAGCGTTGCCATCCGGTTAAAGCTCAGTCTGCAATCCCTGAAAAGGGATCCGAGTCTAGGAAGAGTGCAGTCTGGCATTTTTTTAAACAACATCCAACTGATCAGCGCAAAGTCATCTGTCAAAAATGTTCAACTAGCTTAAGCAGAGGTCAGAATCTGAAAAGTCTAAATACTAGTTGCATGCATAGACACTTAACCACCATGCATTTTCAAGCCTGGACTAACTACCAAACGTCCCTCAAGGTTGTAGCACCCTCGGCCAATGAAGCTAGTCAGCAACGCAACATCCCTTCCGTCACTGTAAGGCCACCATTTTCCGCACCACCGGCAGTATCTGTGCAGGTTTCTTTGCCAGCCAAAAGCAGTCAGGGTCAGGGAATCACCAGTTTTGTAGGAGGAAATATTGCATCTAGGGCACCGGCGGAAACAATACCGTCTCCAACCGTCTCTCAGTCTGCCATGTACACCGGCACACCCGAAAGTTCCACGATCTCCAGCTCTCCAGTCCAGCTCACCCTACATGAGACTCTGGTTAGAAAAAGGAAGTACTTATCCTCGCATCCGCGTACACAGTGTTTTAACGCCCACATAGCTAGACTAATCTCGTTAGAGATGATGCCCTACCGGTTAGTTGAAAGCGAAGCTTTCAAAGCCCTGATGGAGTACGCTGAACCACGATACGAGCTACCCAGTCGACACTTTTTTTCCAGAAAAGCCATCCCAGCCCTGCACCAGCATGTTAAACAGCGCATCGTCCATGCACTCAGGCAATCTGTGAGTACAAAGGTGCACCTGACTACAGATGCATGGACCAGTAGGCATGGCCAGGGACGTTATGTGTCCATCACGGCACACTGGGTGAATGTGGTGGATGCAGGGTCCACAGGCGACATCAATTTAGGGACAGTTGTGCCTAGCCTACGGTCTAGGAAACAGTTGGCTGTAGGCGTTCGCACCCCCTCCTCCTCCTCCTCCTTGTCCTCCTGCAGAAGCTACAGCTCTTCCACAGAACGCAGTCTGCCAACCACTCCATCGGCAGATGACACTGTTGCACACCAGTTGTCCCATTATGGGCCAGCTACTGCCAAGCGTCAGCAGGCTGTATTGGCTATGAAGTGCTTGGGCGACAACAGACACACCGCGGAAGTTCTGTCCGAGTTCTTGCAACAAGAAACGCAGTCGTGGCTGGGCACAGTAGATCTTGAGGCAGGCAAGGTAGTGAGTGATAACGGAAGGAATTTCATGGCTGCCATCTCCCTTTCCCAACTGAAACACATTCCTTGCCTGGCTCACACCTTAAACCTGGTGTTGCAGTGCTTATTGAAAACTTATCCTGGGTTCTCCGACCTGCTCCTCAAAGTGCGTGCACTTTGCTCACATATCCGACGTTCGCCTGTACACGCCAGCCGTATGCAGACCTATCAGCGGTCTTTGAACCTTCCCCAGCATCGCCTAATCATAGACGTTGCAACAAGGTGGAACTCAACACTGCACATGCTTCAGAGACTGTGCGAACAGAGGCGTGCTGTTATTTATTTGTGGGAGGATACACGGGCAGGCAGTAGGATGGCAGACATGGAGTTGTCAGGTGTGCAGTGGTCTAAGATACAAGACATGTGTCAAGTCCTTCAGTGTTTTGAGGAATGCACACGGCTGGTTAGTGCAGACAACGCCGTAATAAGCATGAGCATCCCCCTAATGCGTCTGCTGATGCAAAGTTTGACGCACATAAAGGAGCAGGCGTCTGCACCAGAGGAAGAGGAAAGCCTTGATGACAGTCAGCCATTGTCTGGTCAGGGCAGTGTACAGGACGAGGTAGCGGGCGAAGAGGAGGTGGAGGACGAGGAGGATGATGGGGATGAGTATATTTTTAATGCCGAACCTTTCCCGGGGGCACAGGAAATTGGTTGTGTGTCACGGCCGGGTTCTGGTTTTTTGAGGGACACAAGTGACGTAGATTTGCCTGCAACTGCCCCTCAACCAATCACAACCGGAGATTTGACAACTGGAACTTTGGCCCACATGGCGGATTATGCCTTACGTATCCTAAAAAGGGACACACGCATTACGAAAATGATGAACGATGACGATTACTGGTTGGCCTGCCTCCTTGATCCACGCTATAAAGGCAAATTGCAAAATATTATGCCACATGAGAACTTGGAACTAATATTAGCAACCAAACAATCAACTCTTGTTGACCGTTTGCTTCAGGCATTCCCAGCACACAGCGCACGTGATCGTTCTCACACGAGCTCCAGGGGGCAGCAGACTAGGAGTGTTAGGGGTGCACACATCAGAAGTGGCGTTGGACAGAGGGGTTTTCTGACCAGGTTGTGGAGTGATTTTGCTATGACCGCAGACAGGACAGGTACTGCTGCATCAATTGAAAGTGACAGGAGACAACATTTGTCCAGTATGGTTACTAACTATTTTTCATCCCTTATCGATGTTCTCCCTCAACCGTCATTCCCATTTGATTACTGGGCCTCCAAATTAGACACCTGGCCAGAATTGGCAGAATATGCATTGCAGGAGCTTGCTTGCCCGGCAGCAAGTGTCCTATCAGAAAGAGTATTCAGTGCTGCAGGTTCAATATTAACCGAAAAAAGGACTCGTCTGGCTACCCAAAATGTTGACGATCTAACATTCATTAAAATGAACCACAACTGGATTTCGAAATCTTTTGCCCCACCTTGCCCGGCCGACACCTAGCTTTCCTATGAAAAGCTCTTGCCTGTGAATTACTTTTCTAATGTCTAATTTGCTGCAGCTGATTGTACAGCATACGACATGTTTACACCTCCCTAAATGGCAAAACTCCCCACACGGGGCCGTGGTATCGCGACTTGGCGCAAGCACCCGTGAGACTGCTGTTTGTCTGAAGAGGTGGGTGTGCTCGCTTTTGGTTGACGGCATTGCTACTGGGTCCCTCATAGTACAATGTAGTGTCTCTGGCGGTGGTGGTGCGCACCCAACGTCAGACACACCGTTGTAACATGAGGGGCCCTGGGGCGGTCCCGCCGGCCTCAAGAGAGTTCCCCCCTACCCCAGCTCAAAATGTGCTCTACCACGTGCAAAATTATGTCGCACAGCTCCACCAATCTTTAGTCTATTCGCTGACATCATTCAATGTCTGGCACTGACAATACAAATTTGTAGACATCTATGATGCAACTTAAAGTAGTCTGTGTCTGTGTCCTATATTGGCACCATTAAATAGTTACTGCCAAATTACTATGTCAGAAACTCAGTAGATCAGCCCACCCCTGTACCTAAGTATGCCACCTTTTTTTTTGTTTTGGTTGTTTTGCGAGACATTAACATCTATTTATATTTTGGGAGTACTGGGACAGACACTCCTTGCACTACTCCTCCACTCACCACCAAGCTGCCTGTGTATCCATGTAACTGCTGTAAAGCTGCCATGAGCCTATTGTTTGTTATTTTAGGCCTTTGATAGCCTGTCTGCGGTCCCTACTTTAAATACTCCTCCACTCACCACCAAGCTGCCTGTGTATCCATGTAACCGCTGTAAAGCTGCCATGAGCCTATTGTTTGTTATTTTAGGCCTTTGATAGCCTGTCTGCGGTCCCTACTTTAAATACTCCTCCACTCACCACCAAGCTGCCTGCCCGTGTATCCATGTAACCGCTGTAAAACTGCCATGAGCCTATTGTTTGTTATTTTAGGCCTTTGATAGCCTGTCTGCGGTCCCTACTTTAAATACTCCTCCACTGACCACCAAGCTGCCTGCCCGTGTATCCATGTAACCGCTGTAAAACTGCCATGAGCCTATTGTTTGTTATTTTAGGCCTTTGAAGCCTGTCTGCGGTCCCTACTTTAAATACTCCTCCACTGACCACCAAGCTGCCTGCCCGTGTATCCATGTAACCGCTGTAAAACTGCCATGAGCCTATTGTTTGTTATTTTAGGCCTTTGATAGCCTGTCTGCGGTCCCTACTTTAAATACTCCTCCACTGACCACCAAGCTGCCTGCCCGTGTATCCATGTAACCGCTGTAAAACTGCCATGAGCCTATTGTTTGTTATTTTAGGCCTTTGAAGCCTGTCTGCGGTCCCTACTTTAAATACTCCTCCACTGACCACCAAGCTGCCTGCCCGTGTATCCATGTAACCGCTGTAAAACTGCCATGAGCCTATTGTTTGTTATGTTAGGCCTTTGATAGCCTGTCTGCGGCCCCTACTTGCAATACTCCTCCACTGACCACAATGCTGCCTGGAGTGCCTGCCTGTGTATCCATGTAACCGATGTAAAACTGCCATGACTGCCTACTGTTTGTTATTTTAGGCCTTTGATAGCCTGTCTGCGGCCCCTACTTGCAATACTCCTCCACTGACCACAATGCTGCCTGGAGTGCCTGCCTGTGTATCCATGTAACCGATGTAAAACTGCCATGACTGCCTACTGTTTGTTATTTTAGGCCTTTGATAGCCTGTCTGCAGCCCCTACTTGCAATACTCCTCCACTGACCACACCAATGCTGCCCGTGTACCCCTGGAACCTATTTAAAAGTTCATAGAGCCTAGTTATATATTTTATTTACTATTAATAAGGCCATGATGGACTACGCTGTACCACGCTACAAGCTAACCAGTCGACACTTCTTTTGCGAGAAAAGCCATCCCAACCCTCCACCAGCATGTAGAAGACCGCATTGTCCATGCACTCTGGCAATCTGTGAGTACAAAGGTGCACCTGACAACAGACGCATGGACCTGTAGGCATGGCCACGGAAGATTACGTGTCCATTACGGCGCAATGGGTTGATGTGGTGGATGCATGGTCCACAGGGGACAGCCTACTAAGTCTGTCTGCAGTCCCTAATTCAAATTGTCCTCCACTGTCTAAATCGGAGCTTCCACCTTCTGGCTTTCGGCCTATAGTATCAGAAATTAAACTGCATTTGGCCTTCAACGTTGGTTAGGGCCTACTAACGGCTTATGCCCCTCCCTGGTGTTGCCCTCAACTAAATAAAGCTGAGCTTCAACCTTCTGCTCCAAATTACCATTTTAAAAAATGCAATAGGCTTTTCCGGCCTACTAAAGGTGTCTGTCTGTGTGCCCCTGCCTGGTGTTGTCCTCAACTAAATAAAGCTGAGCTTCAACCTTCCGGCTCTCATTAAGTGGTTTTAAAAAAAAAAAAATGGTGGTTAGGGCCTACTAACGGCTTCTGCCCCTCCCTGGTGTTGCCCTCAACTAAATAAAGCTGAGCTTCAACCTTCTGCTCCAAATTACCATTTTAAAAAATGCAATAGGCTTTTCCGGCCTACTAAAGGTGTCTGTCTGTGTGCCCCTGCCTGGTGTTGCCCTCAACTAAATAAAGCTGAGCTTCAACCTTCTGCTCCAAATTACCATTTTAAAAAATGCAATAGGCTTTTCCGGCCTACTAAAGGTGTCTGTCTGTGTGCCCCTGCCTGGTGTTGCCCTCAACTAAATAAAGCTGAGCTTCAACCTTCTGCTCCAAATTACCATTTTAAAAAATGCAATAGGCTTTTCCGGCCTACTAAAGGTGTCTGTCTGTGTGCCCCTGCCTGGTGTTGCCCTCAACTAAATAAAGCTGAGCTTCAACCTTCTGCTCCAAATTACCATTTTAAAAAATGCAATAGGCTTTTCCGGCCTACTAAAGGTGTCTGTCTGTGTGCCCCTGCCTGGTGTTGCCCTCAACTAAATAAAGCTGAGCTTCAACCTTCTGCTCCAAATTACCATTTTAAAAAATGCAATAGGCTTTTCCGGCCTACTAAAGGTGTCTGTCTGTGTGCCCCTGCCTGGTGTTGTCCTCAACTAAATAAAGCTGAGCTTCAACCTTCCGGCTCTCATTAAGTGGTTTTAAAAAAAAAAAAATGGTGGTTAGGGCCTACTAACGGCTTCTGCCCCTCCCTGGTGTTGCCCTCAACTAAATAAAGCTGAGCTTCAACCTTCTGCTCCAAATTACCATTTTAAAAAATGCAATAGGCTTTTCCGGCCTACTAAAGGTGTCTGTCTGTGTGCCCCTGCCTGGTGTTGCCCTCAACTAAATAAAGCTGAGCTTCAACCTTCTGCTCCAAATTACCATTTTAAAAAATGCAATAGGCTTTTCCGGCCTACTAAAGGTGTCTGTCTGTGTGCCCCTGCCTGGTGTTGCCCTCAACTAAATAAAGCTGAGCTTCAACCTTCTGCTCCAAATTACCATTTTAAAAAATGCAATAGGCTTTTCCGGCCTACTAAAGGTGTCTGTCTGTGTGCCCCTGCCTGGTGTTGCCCTCAACTAAATAAAGCTGAGCTTCAACCTTCTGCTCCAAATTACCATTTTAAAAAATGCAATAGGCTTTTCCGGCCTACTAAAGGTGTCTGTCTGTGTGCCCCTGCCTGGTGTTGCCCTCAACTAAATAAAGCTGAGCTTCAACCTTCTGCTCCAAATTACCATTTTAAAAAATGCAATAGGCTTTTCCGGCCTACTAAAGGTGTCTGTCTGTGTGCCCCTGCCTGGTGTTGCCCTCAACTAAATAAAGCTGAGCTTCAACCTTCTGCTCCAAATTACCATTTTAAAAAATGCAATAGGCTTTTCCGGCCTACTAAAGGTGTCTGTCTGTGTGCCCCTGCCTGGTGTTGCCCTCAACTAAATAAAGCTGAGCTTCAACCTTCTGCTCCAAATTACCATTTTAAAAAATGCAATAGGCTTTTCCGGCCTACTAAAGGTGTCTGTCTGTGTGCCCCTGCCTGGTGTTGTCCTCAACTAAATAAAGCTGAGCTTCAACCTTCCGGCTCTCATTAAGTGGTTTAAAAAAAAAAAAATGGTGGTTAGGGCCTACTAACGGCTTCTGCCCCTCCCTGGTGTTGCCCTCAACTAAATAAAGCTGAGCTTCAACCTTCTGCTCCAAATTACCATTTTAAAAAATGCAATAGGCTTTTCCGGCCTACTAAAGGTGTCTGCCCCTCCCTGGTGTTGTCCTCAACTGAACAAAGCTGAGCTTCCACATTCTGGCTTTCGCCCTATACTATCAGATATTAAACTGCATTTGGCCTACTAGTGTGGTTAGGCCCTTGAAACAGTGTCTGCTGCTCTTGGGTTTGCTACTCCACTGAACAAAGCAATGCCGCCTGTTTAGTCCTGTTACCAATTTTGAACTGCATGTAGCCTACTTTATTCTTTGGCCCTATATCTGTTTCCTCCTCATCCTGCCCATTGCCCAGCCACTGCTAAATGAGTCTGCTGGTACATTGACCTAGACCACTACATTCCCCTTGTACTCTACACAGCCAGAATCTGACCCTGCTGAAAGTAAGGTTCCCCTTCCCGCATGTTATACCACCTTACACAGGGACAAAGAGGAAGGTGCAGATGAAAGTGCAGGTTCCTTCATCAGGTGGGGGGGCATACTCGTTGGCGACGTCACTGGCACAGGGCCCCTCAGAGTACGCAAAAGTGTCGCTGCTGGTGGGAGGCGCCCCCGCCATGCAAACACACCGCCGTACTTTGAGGGGCCCTGTGCCAGTGGCAATGCGAACGAGTGGGCCCCCCCCTGCTTGCTCAGGATCACAGCACTTGCAACGTTTAAATACTTACCTTTCCCTGCAACACCGCCGTGACGTAGTCCGCATTTCCTGGGCCCACGAAAAACTTGAGCCAGCCCTACTCCCCCCACAACTTTCCCCCAATTCCCTATGCCCAACTATTATTATACAGTTAATTAAGATTGGCAAGCTTCAGAAACAAGAATGGATGTTTTTGGCATTAAAATGGGCACTGTAGGTGTTTTCCTGGCCTCCACTCACTGCCGACTATGCTTCCCCATTGACTTGCATTGGGTTTCGTGTTTCGGTCGATCCCCGACTTTTAGCGATAATCGGCCGACTGCACTCGACTCGACTCTGGACAAAATCGGGTTTCCCAAAACCCTACTCGATCTTAAAAAAATGAAAGTCGCTCAACCCTACTTATTATCCATTTTTACTGTGTAAATCTTTTTGGATTTAATAAATAATATATTCAGTAAACTCCTTGTCCTCCTATCTATACAATTTATGTATGAGTAATCTGAATAATTGGATAGTGTTATTCTGCTGGTATCCCCTCTAATGACTAGCGTAAAAACTGCTGACATATGCAATTGTCACTATTTATCAGCAATTTACCTGAGTCTGCTGTTTGTGTGTGTAGTAAAGCCGATAGCAAAAAAATATTACTCTGCTCTTGGTGAAATAGCGTATATTTATCTAGCAGTTGTGTGACTGGCGTAAAGCCTGCAGACATATGCAGATGTCACTATTTATCAGTAATTTACCCAAATCTGCTGTTGGAGTGTGTAATAATGGTGATATAACAGAAAGAAATCAGAGCTCTGGTGCAGAGACAGCAGGTAGAACTATCTGGTGGAGAAATTGGCTGTGCCATAGTGAGTGATTCAATCCCCATTGCAATATCCCCCAGGAGTGAAACGTTAATATGGTATCGGGCAGCAATAGGTCTCAGAGGTAAAGACTACCAGGCCCTGGTAGAACCTTTGTACTCAGATAGTAGGCCCACAATCCTGACAGCCAGAGGGGTGGTTGAAGTCCGCAAGGGGAGGGTGCCAGTACGTGTCCTTAACTGTGGAGAGAAAGAGGTCCACCTAACCAAATATGCCACACTTGCAAAACTGTTTACTGTTGATAATAATGTAATACAGGCCACAGAACCCTTGGTCCTGTCCAACCAGGCGGGGGACAATGGTTCAGCAGGACAAATGGAAGATTGATGTCAGCAATTACACATGGGCACTGATTCACTTCAGAAACAAGGGGCTTACAGGGTGGACCTTGAGCATGAGCGGGTATTCAGCAAGCACCCCCTGGATTTTGGGCAGGTAAAAGGGATTCAACATCATATCCCCACGGGAGATCATCCGCCCATTAAAGAGAGATACCGTCCTGTACCTCCAACTCATTATCAGTGTGCCAAAGACATGTTACGAGAGATGAAGGAAGCTGGGGTAATTAGAGACAGTTGTAGCCCCTGGTCAGCTCCATTAGTCCTTACGAGAAAAAAAGATGGCACGATGAGAATGTGTGTTGATTATAGGCAGATAAACCGCATTACACAAAAGGATGCATACACATTGCCAAGAATAGAAGAGTCACTAGCTGCTTTAAAATCTGCTAACTTCTTCTCTACCTTGGATCTCACCAGTGGGTACTGGCAGGTTCCCGTAGCAGAGGCAGATAAGGATGAGATGTCCTTCAACACACCGATGGGTCTCTGTGAATTCAACTACATGCCGTTCGGACTGTGCAATGCCCCAGGAACGTTTCAGAGGATGATGGAGTGCTGTCTTGGACACAAGAATTTTGAAACCGTCTTGCTGTATCTGGACGATGTCATCGTCTTCTCCAAGAATTATGAGGACAACCTGAAGGACTTGGCCGAGGTGTTCGAAGCTCTGTCCAACTTTGGCCTAAAGGTAAAACCATCCAAATGCCATCTGTTAAAGCCCAAAGTGCAGTACCTGGGCCATGTGGTGAGCACCGAAGGAGCGGCCCCAGACCCTGACAAGGTCACTGTGAACAGAGACTGGCCGAGAACAACCAACAACCATGAGGTTCGGCAGTTTCTCGGGTTGGTAGGCTACTACAGAAGATTTATCAGAGACTTCACCAAGAAAGCCGCACCACTACAAGACCTGTTAGTGGGCCAATCCAAGAAAACCAAGGGTAAGAATACCCCATTCGACTGGGACGATGGACGGTAGAGATCCTTCACTCGTTTGAAGTTAGCTCTGACGGGAGATGAGGTACTGGCTTACCCTGAATATGACCAACCGTTTGTACTGTACACGGACGCCAGTAACATGGGACTAGGAGCCGTGTTTTCCCAGGTCCAGAAAGGCAAAGAAAGGGTAATCGCCTACGCTAGCAGGAAACTTCGTCCCACCAAAAGGAACCCTGAAAACTACAGTTCCTTTAAGCTGGAGTTCCTTGCCATCGTCTGGGCAGTGACAAAGAGATTCAAGCACTACCTGGCCTCGGCAAGATTTACCGTCTTCACGGATAAGAATCCCCTGACACACTTGGACACAGCAAAACTAGGTGCCTTGGAGCAACAGTGGATGGCCCTGTTGTCCAATTATGATTTCATCATCAAGTACCGGGCAGGGCACAAGAATGCGAATGCCGATGCCTTGTCTAGAATGCCCAACTTGCTGGAAATAAGAGAAGATTCAGAAACACTCAAAGAAATAGAGTTACCAGCTTTCCATCGCCCCAGGCTGACTAAGTATTCCCATCATGTGAGGAACAGGTGCAAGGACAAACAGGACGCCACGCTGAATCCCCTGCCCCACCATGGATGGGCAGAGACCCAGGACAGTGACCCCGCGGTCCATCTGGTGAAAGAACTCCTGACGCAGGCAGGTTCACACCCTGGTCCAGATGATCCACAAGAGACGCAACAACTGTGGAAGGAGAAAGGCAAACTATTTATCTATGATGGTATGTTGTGCCGGAGAAACATCGACCCACGCACTCATGAGTTAGTTTAGCAGATAGTGGTCCCAAGACAAGATGTGCCAATTGAAGCATACCACGATGGAGCAGGACACTTCGGATGGAAGAAGTTGGAGATTCTACTTCGTGGAAGGTTCTACTGGGTTGGCATGAGAAAAGCCATCGAAAAGTGGTGCCAAGAGTGTGACCCGTGTAGCCTACGCAGGAAGGACCGTGACAGTCAGAGGCTCCCCTACAGCCCATAGTGACCAAACAGCCACTTGAACTGGTGGCCTTAGATCATGTGAAGCTAATGCCCAGCCGATCAGGCTATGTTTATGCTCTGACCATTGTGGATTACTACTCTAGATTCCTGGTAGTCGTACCTGTCAAGGACCTGACAGCAAAGAGAGCAGCCAAAGCCAGATATTTAGTATATTAGTGAATTAATATATACTGAATAAAATTAAAATCGAGACTTGTAGTTAGTGTTGTGTGTAGAAAGTAGTAAAAATGTTTGATGTTGCACCTTTGAATCAGATAAACGTGATGTAGTATACCCGTAGGGGTAAGAGAACTCTGCACTTTTGAATAAAACTGAAAAGAGAATATAGTAAACCCATGTGGGTTGATAGAAAGTTTTTGCACTTAAAGAAGAGTAAGAGTAATAAAATGTTGATTTGCACTTTGAAGCCTTAAGAGATAGAATGCCCATTAGGGTCATCCCATTTCATAGTTATTTAATTGATATATTGTTTTCTATTCTTATCAAAAAGGGCCCATAATGTAAATAGTTAATGCAAAGTTCAAGTGTCCTCACCTCCCATAAAGGGAAGCTTAGATATAGTATTAACTTTTTTCATAGCGTTTCAAAAATTGCATGTCTATTTGCTAACATGTATTGTTTTTCTTCTTTTCCCAATCCGGGAGTACTGGATTTAACCGGGGGGGTAAGTGTGGCGCCTCAGGGTCCTGGCCATCACAGTGGTATTGATTTCCTCTTGGGGAGAGTGATGCTACGTTTGGAGGCAAAGAAGGATAACTGCATCAGGTATCACTAACATGCAACACATTCACACTCAAAGCCACCAGGGGGGAGCTTCTGATCCTATTTACTAGGTGACTCCCCATATATATATAACTGGTAGTCTGTAGGGAAAGTTAGTTGCTGACTGAGCTCAGCTCAGAGAGTTCCAGACATCAGTCTGAGGAGGACAGAGGGTCCACGGAGCTGTGCATGCCCTAAGAGCTGCAGCTCCCAGAAAGAGACATTGAAGGCAGAGGAGCATGTAAGAAAAGCAAAAGCAAAGGAGCGGATACCAGAGGGGGACCAGCCCCGAACAGGCTGCCTCCCTCTGATGCACAGAAGCCCGGTAGCCGGAACACCAAAGTAGTAAGGACCTCTATGCCTTACTTCAGAGACCAGCAGGACAGCTAATTGCAGGTTACCTGTTCGCACCTACACCCAGGAGGCACGGTGGCACCCCTCAGAGGCCGGAGCGTGCTAGAGTCCCTATAAACAGCCTCAAGCCACAAGTCATATGGGTTTTGTCCTATCTGACTACGGGGGACAGAGAGAGAGAGACACCACATCTGTGAGACCCCTATTTGAAGCTTATGTAGTAAGGGACTACACCACCACAGTGCAAGGGAAGGCTATTGATTTCCACCTGGACAAGGGGACTCTGGACTTGCCTCCAAACTGGCCGGACTCTGACTGCCCTGTGATCTGGTGCTCTGGATTGTGGATGCTGAAGTCTTCAGTAAAGGTAAAGAGACTGCAACCTTGTGTCCTCGTTACTCTCTGCGCCATTCACCATATCACCTTCTACACCACGGGAGCCCTGGGGATATACTTCACCTGTGGGAAGGTATACCATCTAGCTGCCATAAAATCACCCCAGCAGACCCCTTAAAGCAGCGTCTGTCACCCTGACCAAGCATAAACTTTATCCCTTTAAAGACCTTCCCCTTTTACACGGACATCCCAGGGCCATGGACTGGGTCAGCCCCCGTGACATCCCCCAGTGAAACAGCAGGACCTGGTACCAAGTACCCCACGGCCCTGATGGGGCGCTCCACAAATATTAACCCCACTTGCCACCGCTACAGTAGGCTAGTATTTTTAGGCTGGGGGGGTCAATATCCATGTCCCCTTACCAGCCTGAGAATACCAGCCCCCAGCTGTCTGCTTTAGGAATGCTGGTTGTCAAATAATTAAAAAAAACAGCTTGGGGACACCTCTATTCTTGATAACCAGCCTTGTTGATGATGACATTTGAGGGGTTTGCCTGTATGGTTAACAAAAATACAGGGGAACCAAAGCCATTTTTATATTATTAATATTTATTTACAGCACAGGACCGGCTGATGAATACTCCCATCCGTGGCTCCTGCTCTCACTGTTATTAGTGGGTGCAAGAGTCGGATGAAGGCAGCAGGTTTCCCATCAGCTGACACCAGTGACCAGAGGTAAACTATATACCTCTGATCAAAGCTGCGTGCTCACACTGTCTTTTGAAAACATGGGAACTGTGGCTCTCTGACTGGCGGTGATTATTTCACCACTGATCAGAAGCGATGTTTGCCGCGCTGTCATGCACATGACAGCGCGCAAACACCCAGTGTTCAGGCAGCCAAACCCAATCAGTTACACAGACATCCTGGTGAAGTCCGTGTTTGGTGTCTGTGCCCGAACAGTACATGTTCGGGCACGTAGAGGTTTTTGGAGAGGTGAGCACTCTGGGTTGGGTCTCTAACTGTTGGGTTGGCTGTAGTGGAAGAGTTGCCAGTCACTGTTATACTATTTCTACTCTGGTGAAATTGATGCCACTATGGTGGTGTCAGCCACTAATTTTTGGAAATGTGAAGACTTCTGATTGGGTCTCTCCATCTGCTAAGTTGGCTGTAGAGGAAGAGATGTCGCTCTCCATTATACTATTTCTACTCTGGTAAAATTGATGCCACTTTGTATATGCCAATAATTTTTGGAAACGTGAACATTTTTGGTTGGTTCTCTAACTGTTGAGTTGGCTGTAGTGGAAGAGCTGTCTGTCCCCATTACACTATTCTACTCTTGTGAAATTGATGCCACTTTGTTTGTATCTGCCAATAATTTTTGGAAACCTGAACACTCTTGGTTGGTTCTCTAACTGTTGAGTTGGCTGTAGTGGAAGAGTTGTTGGTCCCTTTTATACTATTTCTACACTGGTGAAATTTATGCCTCACCCACCTCGTCTTAATTTGAAGTTCAATTCAAAGCTGTAAATGCTGGCCCATACTCTGATACCTCATGCATGGCTTATTGCTGCCGTGCCATTCTAAAATTTGTACTGTTGGTTAATTGAGGCCACTTTCCTGGGGGTTGCCTGAGGGCTCCAGTTTATAAAATGTCACATGAGAGTGGTTTCCACTGTTTAGGAACATCAGGGGGTCTGCAAATGCAGCATGGCTTCCGCTAATTAATCCATAAAATTTTACATTCAAAAAGTCATATGGAGCTTCTTCCCTTCCGAGCCCTGATGCACACCCAAACAGTAGTTTCCTCCCACATATGGGGTATCCGCATGCTCACGAAATTGCGCAACAAATTTTTGGGGTCCAATTTTCCTGCTACCCTTGCAAAAATAATAAATGTTTGGTGTAAAGTAACATTTTTGTGACAAAAAAATGAACTGTTCATTTTTTTCCTTCCACGTTCCAAAAATTCCAGTGAAGCACCTGAAAGGTTAATAAACTTCTTGACTGTGGTTTGAGCACCTTGAGGGCTGCAGTTTTTTGAATGGTGTCACTTTGGGGTATTTTCTGCCATATTGACCCCTCAAAGTAACTTCAAATGTGACGTGTCTCCTAAAAAAATGGTTTTGCTAATTTTGTTGAGAAATAGTCAACTTTTAACTTCCTAACACAAAAAATATGTTTGAAAAATTGTGCTGAGGTAAAGTTGACATGTGGGAAATGTTATTTATTAACTTTTTTTGTGTGATATGACTCTGATTTAAGGGCATAAAAATTAAAAGTTTGAAAAGTGCATAATTTTCGCTAAATTTCAATTTTTTCACATATAAACGCAATTCATATTGAAGAAATGTTACCACTATCAAGAAGTACAGTATGTCACTAGAAAATAATCTCAGAATAAGTGGGATCCGCTGAAGCATTCCAGTGTTAATAATATCACGTAAATTGACAGTGGTCAGAATTGTAAAATTTGGCCTGGTCAGGAAGGTGAAAACAGACTCAGGGGTGAAGGGGTTAAATAAGACTCATTTTGTGAATTTACAG
Organism: Ranitomeya variabilis; assembly: GCF_051348905.1. Lineage (NCBI taxonomy): Eukaryota > Metazoa > Chordata > Amphibia > Anura > Dendrobatidae > Ranitomeya > Ranitomeya variabilis. The sequence goes on along the minus strand of NC_135236.1, from coordinate 34,163,623 downwards.
ATTCTAGAATGCAAGCAGGGAGGCCACATCTGCTTAGTTATTAAGTAATTATAAATAACCTAATCCCCAAACTATTTCTTAGCGACCATTTTAATTATGTTGTCATAATCACATTCAATTACCATAATTACATTACAGATCTCCAGTATATAAGACTATTCTATATATAAAAAATTAGCTATGTACAGACAGGAGTGGACTGGAGAACCGTGGGAATTGTGAGTAGAAATGAAACATTCTTCTTAGTGAGTCCATCTGGTCATACTGTATGACAATAATCATATATATGTATAATCTTACAGTTTCGACACTGACATTCACATAAAGAAATTTATTATTAAATTTTAATTTTTTCAAATTATTTTAAATAAAAGCATTTTTTTTCATATGCCAATTAAAACAATTGCATAATTAAATGTTTATTGCTATAAACGTAAACCTGTTACAATCTTTTTATACCCCATACTTTATAATAGTTGTAGATAGGAAATATTAGTTCTACACATTTCCACTTTTTCCGTAGTCTACGGGGTAACATTACTGATTGCGAAGAGTGACCAATTGGCTCTGGCATGTCAAGGTAAGGAGTCGTGATGAGTAGTGTGTTGAGCGATACCTTCCGATATGCAAAGGTATCGGTATCGGATTGGATCGGCCGATACCCAAAAAATATCGGATATCGCCGATACCGATACCCGATACCAATGCATATCAATGGGACACAAAATATCGGAATGGTTCCCAGGGTGTGAAGGAGAGGAAACTCTCCTTCAGGCCCTGGGATCCATATTCATGTATAAAATAAAGAATAAAAATAAAAAATATTGATATACTCACCCCTCGGATGGCCCCTGGCTCTCACCGGTCCAAGCGTCTGCCTCCATTCCTAAGAATGCAGAGTGAAGGACCTTCGATGACGTCGCGGCTTGTGATTGGTCACGTGACCGCTCATGTGACCGCTCACGCGACCAATCACAAGCCGCGACGTCATCGCAGGCCCTACACTCACTCATTCTTAGGAAAGGAGGCTGCCGGTTACATCGCTAAGGTCCAGGGTCTGCCGGAGGGGTGAGTATATCCATATTTTTAATTTTTATTCTTTATTTTTTACATGAATATGGATCCCAGGGCCTGAAGGAGAGTCTCCTCTCCTCCAGACCCTGGGAACCATACACTGGGAACTTCCGAGTCCGATTTCCGATATCACAAAAATATCGGAACTCGGTATCGGAATTCCGATACAGCAAATATCGGCCGATACCCGATACTTGCGGTATCGGAATGCTCAACACTAGTGATGAGCGAACGTGTTTGGATAAGGTGTTATCCACCATACTTGGGTGCTAACCGAGTGTCTTCAGCATACTCAAAAAATATTTTAAGGGTCCCCTTGGCTGCATGTCTCAAGGATATTTGACAGCCGCAAAACACATGCAGGGATTGCCTAACAAACAGGCAATCCACGTACGTGTTTCGGTTGTCTAACTTCCCATTTATTGTCTCCAATTTCTTGCCTCCTAATCGTACCCTCTCTCTAATGGTGTCCCTCAAAGCACTGTACAGTAACACCTAACCTTCTCCATCTATATCTTTGGCCTGGAGCAACTGATAAAGTCTCATGGCTTCTGGTACCATCTACACATTGATGATACTCAGATCTACGTCTCAAGCGAAGACATCACCACTCTGTTGTCCAGATTGCCATACTGTCTTTCAGCCATATACTTCTTCTTCTCCTCTCTCTTTCTAAAACTCAACTTGCACAAATTAGAACTCATCATCTTTCACTCATTTTGCCTAACCCCCCAATCTATCTATTACAATTTATGACACCACCCTTTCCACAGCACCAAACGTCTGATGCCTCAAAATCATTTTTCAAGCTGGTGTTATAAAGTATTTTTATTTACTGAGATAATGACTTTTGGGTTTTCATTGGCTGTAAGCCATAATCATCAACATTAACAGAAATAAACACTTAAAATAGATCACTCTGTCTGTAATGACTCTATATAATATATGAGTTTCAGCTTTTTTATTAAATAATGAAATAAATTAACTTTTTGATGATATTCTAATTTTGCGAAAAGCACATGTATATCATAATGAACATGCAAGACAGTACAATATCATGATTCCAAACCATCTGGTAGCAGACAGACCAGGGGCAGTGACACAAATATGGCTTACTAAGAAGATATCTTAGCAAAACTCAGTATAGACATACAGACAGGCATATTTACCAGAACTCCAACATGCAACAGTAGACCCCCTTCCCCCTCCATATATCTCTGAACTAATCTCACAATGTCTTCCAACACACAATCTCTGGTCCACTCATGACCTTCTTCTCCCAAGTGTCCCCCATCCTCTCGAATTCTGTGCCTCGATAAATCTGACTATCAAACAATGGGAACCTTCAGGCGGAACTTGAAAACCCAACTATTCAGTAAGGCTTACCGGATGCAATGACCCCGCTGCCACCTCACCACCACCCAAACTATCGCAAACCCGTAAGCCTACTGTTTGCTTCCCCATTATCTGGTAGACGCTAAGCGCGCAAGGGCAAAGCCCTCTCCTTTCTGTGCCAGTCTGTCACTGTTAGATGGTTCACCATGTTTTCATAGAATCATAGAATGTTAGAGTTTTAACGGACGTCCGGGGTCGTCGTGTCCAACCCCCAGCTCAATGCAGGAGTCACTAAACCATCTTAAATTTGTGAAACTTTTCCTGACATTCAGCAATGAATACAACAGAATTTGGGAGAAATATTTTTAAAAAATCTGAAAAAAATCATTTTCATTAAAGATAGAAGTACGTAAATTGTGACTTAAATGCAAAAATAAATGCTTGGACACAATGGTTTTAAAAATGTTGCATTTTCTAAAAATAATTAATTATAATTAATTTACATTTACTGTATATATAAATCCATATTATGTAGAAAGCTAAAATATTGGTTAAAATGAAATGAAACTTATACAATGTGGAAATATGAAATACAATAAAAATTCAGTTTAATGATGTGTTTATTAAAGCTCTTTTATTTACATGCTGGTCTGCCCTACTTTGATTGACAACTTCTGTTATATAATGAATATACTGTATTTAAAGGGAATTTGTCACCAGGATTTTGCCTCCTAATCTAAGAGCAGTGTGACACAGGGCAGAGACCTTAATTCCTTGGATGTGTCCATTCCTGAGCTGCTGTTTCATCAGCAGGAGATTGTCACTGGAGGACTAGTAATCCTGTTGCCATGTAGTCCTCCATATTCATTAGCTCTGTATAATCCCGCCACTTTGTAGAGCTTTATGGGGAATTAGTGTGCCATACAGAAGATTACCACTCCCAGACTTAGAGATAATGCACTAGGACAGGCCAACTGTAATACTGACATATGGTCTAATGTGTAGTAGATAATGTGTTTCTTTTAGTCCACAGTCATTAGAGAACTGCAGTAACATGGTTTATATGTATATAACATTTCTGAAGATTCTCCTGTCCCACCTTATGTCAGCTATTTACTCCATGGATCACATGTGTAGATTACCACCTTTGTCCGTCCAGGAGGGGATAAGACAACCTGGAGATATCATGATAGGAGTTCTACTACCTATTAACTATGAAAAGGTCTACCAGAAGCTGACATTTGATGTCCCTCCAACCAGGGCTTCCTGTAAATTGTAAGTAGGTCCTACGCTATGCTTTATAATATATTGATGGAATAGTGAGCACAAATCCTAATTCTTAAAGTCAATATCATTTCTTTTTTTCCATATATAGAAGTATAATACAGGGTGGGTCACTTACCGTATATGGATTCACCTAAATAAAATGGGAATGGTTGGTGATATCAACTTCCTGTTTGTGGCACATTAGTATATGGGAGTGGGAAAACTTTTCAAGATGGGTGGCGACCATGGTGGCCATTTTGAAGTCGGCCATTTTGGATCCAATGTTATTTTTTACAATACAAAGGGAAGAGGGTCATGTGACCTATCAAACTTATTGAGAATTTCACAATAAAAACAATGGTGTGCTTGGTTTTAACATAAATTTATTATTTCATGAGTTATTTACAAGCTTATGACCACTTATAAAATGTGTTCAAAGTGCTGCCCATTGTGTTTGATTGTCAATGCAACCCTCTTCTCCCACTCTTGACACAGTGATAGCAACACTGCAGAAGAAATGCTAGCACAGGCTTCCAGTATCCATTGTTTCAGATGCTGGTGGAGCGGCCCCCAGACGCAGGGTGGCGGGGTACCCGGTACCGAGTCTCTCGGTTCTAGGGATGTCACGGTGGCCCGACCCGGTCCGTGGCCCTGCTAAGGGGCGCCCAATAAAAGGTGTAGGTGATGGTGTAGGTTGCAGAAAATGACCAGGACACAGGGTTGCAGTCTCTGTACCTCTTTACTGAAGGCTTCGGCATCCACAATCCAGAGCACTGCTAACAGGGCTGGCCGAGACCGGCCGGTCCGAAGGCACATCCAGAGTTCCCTTTGCAGGTGGAAATCAGTAGCCTACCTACTAGCACCTGGGTGTTGTAGTACTTCCCTGCTGAGCACCACGGGATAGTCCTCACAACTGTCGTGTATGTTTCTGTTCTTTCTCTCCGTCCCCCAGATGATATGGATAGGACGCACCCGTATGACGGGGTAGGCCTGGAGTTATTTTATAGGGACCCTAGAGATGCCCCTCTCCCACAATTGCCTCCGTTGTCTTCATTAGGTGTAAAGGTGAGACAGCCAACCTAAAGTTAACTGCCCTGCTGTAGTTCAAGTAATGCGTAGAGTCTATTACCTCCTCGGCGTTCCGGCCGCCGGCTACGCTCCTCAGAAGGATGTTGCCGATCTCGGGGCACGACTCCTTCTGGTTTTATCTCCTTTGTGCTGTGATCTTGTTTCTCACTTCTCCACTATATACCTCGCTTCGTGTCCTTTCTTAAGATGCCACCGCAATGAGGTGCATGCACGGCTCCATAACGATCTGTCCTTTTGCTAGGCCACTGTCAGGATCCCACCCCTGACAGGGACCCCCCTGAATCTTCCCAAGTAACGCTCTCCTCTCTCTAGATGCTACTTGGGCAAAACCCAATCAGCTCCTCCCTAACTTCCTATCCAACCCCCAGTTTTACCAGAGTGTGAGGAGTGGCCTAATACATAGAACCCTTTGCTCCCCCTGGTGGCCAGAGTGTGAAGTGTAATGTGTGACTGTGATACCTGGTCAGGTGAACTCTTTTAGTGCAATCAGATGTACCATCACTCCCCTTAGCGGCAGAGCGACATTACTGCAACGACCAGGACTCTGGGGCGCTGCACTGGCTGTCGGAGTCATGTGAAGGCTTGTTTTTTCTGGACGAATTGACATTTTTATTGGTACTATTTTTGGGCACATGTCAATTTTTGATCACTATCTATTCCAATTTTTGGGAGGCAGAATGAACAAAGACCAGCAATTCAGGAATTTTTGGGGAGTTGTTTTTTCTATGCAATTCCACATATGGTAAAATTGACGAGACAGCTTTATTCTTCTGGTCAATACAATTACAGCATTATCTCATTCATATCGTTTTTCTATGTTTTGGCGCTTTTACCCAAAAACTATTTTACAGAAAAAAGAATTATTTTTGCATCACGTTATTCTGAGAGGTTTAACTTTTTATTTTTATGCTGACTGAACTGTATGGTGGCTAGTATTTTGTGGATCAATATGACAATTTCAAAGATACCATTTCTATTTACGTTCGTCTTTTTGATCGCGCTTTATTCCACTTTTTGTTCAGCAGTATGATGATAAAGCGTTTTTGCCTAAATTTTTATTTATTTTTTATGGTGCTCACTGAAGGGGTTACCTAGTAGTACAGTTTTATAGTTCGGGTCGTTCTAGAAGCGGAGATACCAAATATGTGTACTATTTTTTTTCATTTTTGTGTTTACTTAAATGTATTTATTGGATTAATTTTTTTTATTTTATGATTTTTTCTTTTATATTTTTAGAATTTTAATTTTTTTAGAAACTTTTTTTTAAACTTGAACAAGGATGGGACATTAACTTTCCCTGCCCTGATTGCTGATGTAATACTCTACAAAGCTTATGAAATGCAGGTCATTAGATCAGCGTGTCATAGGTAGGGAGGAGCCGTGGCAGCTCCTTCTCTGAGCTGGAACTTTCAGGCCTTCGTCCCTGGGTGACCCCATGGCCATATTTTGGCCTGAAGGTCACCAAGAAAACAATCAGCACAATGCAATTGTGTTGTGCAGATGAGAGAAGAGAGGGATCTCCATCCATTTGTGATGCCCATCGATGACGCCATCACTACTGACAGCGGCATCAGAGAGGTTAAACGACCATAATTGGTGCTAGCATCGATCGTGGGCATTGCTGCAGAGTGTCTGCTCTCTTACAGAGTTGACACATGCATTTTATCGTGGCCGCACTCAGCTGCGCTCATCACACGGTATACGTATGGTGAATTACGAGAATGCAGCTCCTACAGTGCCACATATATATACGGCATATGACATTAAGAGGGTAAGCCACTGTGTGTTCTCTGCACCCCCTGCCAGTGGGAGTACTGTTCCTTTAAGCTGCTGTGTGTACTCTGCATCCTCACCTGGGGAAGTAATGCCCTTTAAACTGGTGTGTGTGCTGTGCAAACCCATCTCTAAGAGTACTGTGCTAAAAGACATTGTGTGAACTCTACACTCCCTGCCTATAGGAGTACTGTGCTAAAATCCTCAGTGGGTACTCTATACTTCCCCTCACCTATGGGAGTACTGTCCTTTAAACCACTGTGTGTACTCTGCGCCCTCCTTGCCTATGGGAGTACTGTGCCTTTAATCTGATGTGTGTACTCTGCACCCCCGCCTGTGAGAGTACTGTCCTTTAAGCTGCTGTATGCACTCTGCTCCCCTCACCTGTGGGAGTACTGTCCTTTAAGCCACTGTGTGTACTCTGCACCCACCACCTGTGGTAGTACTGTTTTTTAAGCCATTGTGTGTACTCTGCACCCCTCACCTGTGGGAGTACTGTTCCTTTAAGCTGCTGCTGTGTGTACTCTGCTACCTGCTGGTGGGAGTACTGTCTCTTAATCCGCTGTGTGTATTTTGTAAGCTCATTTGTTAGAGTACTCTGCTAAAAGATAATGTGTGTACTTTACACCCCCACCTATGGGAGTACTGTCTTTTAAGCCACTGTGTGTACTCTGCACCCTCCACCTGTGGGAGTACTGTATTTTAAGCCACTGTGTGTACTCTGCACCCTCCACCTGTGGGAGTTCTGTTCCTTTAAGCTTCTGTGTGTACTCTGCACCCTGCTGGTGGGAGTACTGTCTTTTAAGCCGCTGTGTGTATTCTGTAAGCTCATCTGTGAAAGTACTCTGCTAAAAGCCACTGTGTGTACTCTGCACCACCCACCTGTGGGAGTTCTGTTCCTTTAAGCTTCTGTGTGTACTCTGCACCCTGCTGGTGGGAGTACTGTCTTTTAAGCCGCTGTGTGTATTCTGCAAGCTCATCTGTGAAAGTACTCTGCTAAAAGCCACTGTGTATACTCTGCACCCCCCACCTATGGGAGTACTGTCTGTTATGCCACTGTGTGTACTCTGCACACCACAACTGTGGAAGTACTGTCCTTTCAGCTGCTGTGTCCACTCTGTAAAAACTCATCTGTGAGAGTACTCTGCTAAAAGCCACTGTGTGTACTCTACACCCCCCACCTGTGGAAGTACTGTCCTTTAAGCCACTGTGAGTACTCTGCACACCACGACTGTGGAATTGCTGTCCTTTAAGATGATGTGTCCACTCTGTAAAAACTCATCTGTGAGAGTACTGTGCTAAAAGCCACTGTTTGTACTCTGCACCCTCCCCCCGCCGGTGGGAGTACTGTCTTTTAAGCTGCTTTGTGTACTTAGCAAACCCATCTGTGAGAGTACTGTCCTTTAAGCCCCTGTGTGTACTCTGCACCCCACCTTGTCTGTGGTAGTACTGTTCTTTTAAGCTGCTGTCTGTTTTCTAGTAGTCTTGGGAAAAAATAATTGTCATCAGCTATCTTTTTGTCATTTATAGGCCAAATAAATATTTTTTTCATGTCTGCTGTGTGTTTTTAGTAGAGTTGCAAATAAATAACTGGCATCGGCTATCTCATTGGCATTTATAGGCCAAAGAAATAATTTTTCTGGACCAGTATGTGTTTTTTAGAAATCTGGGAAATAAACAATTGCCATGACTTGTCTTGTTACCATTTCTAGGTGAAACAAATATTTTTACTGTACTGATGTGTCTGTATGAGTATAGTGTGTGTTAAAAAATAATTGTACTCTGCAGCGATTTTTGCAAGCAGTGTGTGAAAAAAAAATTATCTTACTATGCAGAATTTTTTTGCAAGCACTGTCTAAAATAAATTCTACTCTGCAGCTGTCTCTTTCCTATTTGTGGGCAGAAAAAAATATTTTATTCTGCTGCTGTGTCTTTATGAGTAGTCTTTCCAAAAAGGTACTCTATTCTGCAGCGTGTTTTTGTGAGTGGTGTGTCTAAAAAAAAATCTACTGAATACTGGGAGTACAGTGCTGAAAAGTCTCTGGGAATACTGTGCCAAAAATCCACTGGGAGTACTGTGCCGAGAAGCCTATGTGCGTACTGTGCTGAAAAGCAGTGTCTAAAAAATAATTATACTCTATAGCTGCGTCTGTACGAGTTGTGGGCCTGAAAATACTTATAATATGCTTGTGTCTGTGGGAGTACTGTGTGTAAAAACAGATTTTTGTACTCTGCAACTGGGTCTGTGTGAATACTGTGTCAGAAAAATCTATATGTATACTCTGCACATGTATCTGTGGGAGTACTCTAAAAAAAGCCTCTGTGGGAGTACTGTGCGAAACAGCCTGTGTGAGTGTACTATGCAGAACACCCTTTTTTTTATTTTTAATTTGGGGGGCCCCAAAACATTGTGAATGGAAAATAGACTAAAAAAACTGTGATACAGTCTATTAATGGCTGGGTGTGGCTAGTATACTTCTATCTTCTTCTGGGTAATTTTCTTTTTTAATTCTTTATTTAAAATTTTCAGAATAACAAAATAACAAAAAGAAATAAACAAAGATGGTCTTACAGCACTAAATCACCAATATTATGGTACATCAAAAATGCAAATGGTGTCTTAGTTTAACCAATCTGGTGATCCATAAAAGTCCCACGGAATAAACAGTGTACGCCAATAATCTCACGACGACAGATGTAAGTCCATAAATAAAAGAAAAGAATAAACAACAATCAGATGTATAACCTAACAAGGAAACAAAAAGCTTTAGAGTTAGTAGCTCAAGAGATCGGAAGACTGGACCTCCTGAACTTCTGCTAGGATGAGACAGTTAGAGCATTCAAAGCATACCATCTAGAATAGTACAGCTTCATGGAGTCAGGGTCCATACAACGTGGCACTGTTAGTGAAAAGAGAGAACGTATAAAGACATATTATAAGGCCTGAAGTGTTTGGTAGAATCATAGGGGAGTAGGTGAAGGCTGTTGCCAGGGGAGCTATATTTTTAAAAATTTATCATGTGTATGTGATTCCCAGCTAGACAATTCCTCCATCCAATAAATATCTTGAACTTTGTTTATCCATTCACCCAAGGTTGGGGAAGATGTTTGCTTGCAATGTAGTGAGATCAAGTGATTTGCTTCTGCTATCAATTTTGGGAGCAGATCGTGTTTTATAGGGTTTTAGGAGTTTGAAGGGAGTGACAGCAGCACTTCTTGGGGTGTTAAATTTCTAAGAATTATCCCCGAACATTGGAGGTACTTGAAAATCTCATCCCAGTGTTTAGAGATTTAGAGATTATTGGGCAATGCCAAAAGATATGGGCTAAGGAGCCCACCGACTTTAAACATCTCCAACAGAGAGGGGAGTCAGACAGTCTCATATGGTAGAGTCTCTCGGGGGTTCTATACCAGCGTGATAGAATTTTAAAGGAATTTTCCTGTAACAGGACACATCTAGAAAAACCATGTGAGTTACCCAAAACCTTCCTTATTTCTCAAGAGGACAGGGATACATTTAGTTCTGTTTCCCATGAAGACAGATATAGTGGTTTAAAGTGGGAGGGGGGGGAAATTAGGTTAGCATAAAGTTTAGAGATAAGTTTTGGGGGGGCGGAGATTTGAGCCTGACGAGAAGTTCTAGCCAGAGCCAATCGGTGGTTTGGGTTACCTCAGACTTAAATTTTGAAACAATATGTTGAACATGATGTTTTTGTAGGAAGTTGTGAGGGTATTTTTTAGCTTCCCGTGGCCAAGCTTCCACACACTGAATCTGGTTGGAGAGACTGGTAGGTTAGGCAAGGCTTCCCATAAGTCAAACGCATCAACGTAATTCGGGTCTATTAGCCAAGGGATAGTTTTTAGAGGGATGTTATCTAGAAAAAGGCAATGTGGCAGTCTATTAGGGATAAGGGCTCTTCTAATGGCTAAAGTATTATTGGTCAAGGTGTCTATTGAGTGGGGTGTGGGGACAGAAGAGGACCATAAGTAGATCTCCGCCTTTTTCCCTAACCAAATAAGTTCTAAGTTAGAAGATTTGCAGTCAGGCTTGGTTTTGGCCAGATTCATCCATCGAGCCAAATGGATTGCATGGTAGTATGTCTTGAAATTAGGGAGACCAAGGCCTCTGGCATTTTTTGGGAAGGGAAAGGATTTTGAATGGGAGTCTAGCTCTATTAGCCCTCCAGATGGAATTAGCAACTAATCTGTTTGCAGTTAAGAAAAAAGACTTAGGGAGAGGAATGGGAATCATATTCATATGGTAGAAAATTTTGAGGAGTATATAAGATTTAATTATATTTATCCTACCAATCCAGGAAAGATATGGCAGGTCGCATGATTTAAGTAAAGATTGTAAATTGTCTAGCAAAGGGAGAAAATTATGTTTGTATAGGGTTGAAGGATCTGCCGTTAGAAAGACCCCCAGATATTTTAGTTTCTCAGAAGGCCACTTAAAAGGGGTAGAACGTTTGAGTTCTGAGGTCACCGCCTCGGATGTCGAACTGTTCAACACTTCGGACTTACTCATGTTGACCATGAAGTTAGAAACAACTCCAAACTCATCAAGCAAATTCAGGAGATATGGGAAAGCTATTTTGGGATTCGAAATTAGAAGTTACAGATCATCCGCGAAAGCTGCTGTCTTAGATTCAAATTGATCTACTACGAAACACTTAATCATTACTTCCTGTCTTATTTTTCGAATCAGAGTCTCCATCACCATCACAAAAAGGGTGGGGGAGAGAGGGCAGCCTTGCCTGGTGCCATTTCCAATCACGAAAGGATCCGAAAGTATGCCATTTATTCTGACCTTGGCAGTTGGGGTTGAGTATAGAGTCATAATGGCATATATAAAAGGTTGGGGGAAGTCAAACTTCCTTAAGGTGCATATCATATAATGCCAACTGCCTCTATCAAAAGCCTTCTCGGCATTGGTTGCTAAAATAGTCAGGGGAATACCAGAGCGTTTCGCGTGAGAAAAGGGAAGCAGTATTCTTGTGGCATTATCTTTCCCCTCTCGGCCTCTAACTAAGCCAACTTGATCAGGGTGGATTAAAGAGTCCAGAACGGTATTGATTCTGGAAGCAAGGATCTTTGCCCATAACTGTATGTCTGTGTTGAGCAACGATATGCGTCTATAGTTATTACAAAAGCTACTATCTCTCCCCTCCTTAGGGATAACAGTTATGTGAGCCTCCAGGGTCTGAACTGATGAGATATTTCCCACCAGGAATGAATTAAAGAGGGAAACTAATTAAGGTAAGAGTAAGTCCGCACATTTTGTAATAACCTAAAGGGAATCCACCTGGACCGGGAGTTTTGTTGGCAGCCATATTCTGTAAGGTGTCTTTGATTTCTTGAAGAGTGATTTTGTAGAGGAGGGTTGTATGATCTTTGGGTTGGACTTTGGTAGGGAGAGAGGGGCCAAAAAACTCTGAATCCTCTCAATAGCGGCCATTGGAACCTTCATAGGTTCAGGTGGGTCTAAATTATAAAGAGATTCATAATAAAGTCTAAAAGCCTCCCCAATCTCATCAGACCTATCCACTCTTGAGTTGTTATTGGTATGGATATGTTTTATGAATTTATTATCCTTTTGATTTTTGAGCAGGTGAGCTTACTGCTCTTATTCCCATGGATGTAGAATCTATGTCTAAAGTGCATATATAACTTTGCAGATTTGACATTAAGTATATCTTTCAACTTACTATGAAGGGAGGAAAGGTCTTGCTGAAATTTTTGCATGCCAGATTTTTTGTGGAGACGTTCTACGGTGCTGATCTGGTATAACAGTGACATAATCTCTTTATCTCTCTGTTTCTTGGTATAGGAACCAATAGAGATAAGCTCCCCCCTAAGTACTGCCTTATGCGCTTCCCAGATATTAGGTGTAAGCTTGCCCTCTGTGATGTTTTCTTTGAAGTAGTGGGAGATGGTGGATTTAACTTTATTTAGATTTTGTGGGATATCTAGTAAGGACGCATTAAGTCTCCAAGTCGGCGCGGGATGAGGCAAGGTGCTAATAGTGATGTCTATAGAAATAGGGGCATGGTCAGAAATTGTGATCATTCCTATATTGGCAGATTTAATTAATTGCAAAGATTGAGACTGAATCAGTAGGAGGTCAATTCGGTGATAGGAAGAGTGGAGTGGGGGAGAGAAAGTATAGTCCTTTTTGGTGGGGTGGATGATACGTCAGGGATCAATCAGGTGTAGTGAATTCAATTTATGCAAGAGTTTTTGTCTGTCCATGGGAAATAGGTGATGAGCCACTGGATGAGTCAACTTCAGGAATGAGAGTTAGATTGAAATCGCCTCCAACCACCAGAAGTCCCTCCTTAAAGAGTTGTAGCACAACAAGTGTTTTTGTGAGCCATTGGACCTGGTGGTTGTTAGGTGCATATAAATTAGCCAAGGTTACCATTGTGTTAGCTAGCATCCCCTTAACAAAGATATATCTACCTTCATGGTCACTCAATCTGTCCTTAAGCAAAAATGGAAGACCTTTCCCGAATGCTACACTAACACCCTTAGAGGAGGAACTACTACAACTATTGAACCATGCGGGATAGGAGGAAAAGGAAGTATTGGGAACTCTACCAAGCTTAAAATGGGTTTCTTCGAGAAAGACAATTTGAGAGTTTTGTTTTTTTAAGAGCGTGAAAATTTGGTTTCGCTTTGCTGGGGAATTAAGCCCTTTAACGTTAAAAGAAGCCACATTGATGGACCCGGAACTCACCTGACTACTCATATCCGACATGATGTGTATTGAAATCTGTCTCATCAAGATACCTGAAAAAAGAAAAGAACAGTAGAACCATCAAACTTTTTACAAGCATAAGCTCGCCTAACGCGGGGGGGGGGGTTGGAATACCCAAACATAGGCGAGGTAGTCCAAGCTGTGAGCAAAATGTGAGAAACATAGAATAAAAGCTTAATGATGCAAGAAAGAATGGCCTAACAATAAATAGGCTCGTGAAAGATTTAGCAGACGCTCGATTTAGACAACATAAAATCATGGAGGGTGTCTCTTGGGGTCATATTTCTTGACTTTCGTAGAAGTGTGCTTCTTCTTATGGGACCATTCTTGAGGTTTCGAAAGGGAAGGAAGTCTCCAGTTGGTGTCAATCGGCATCCAAGAAGGGAGTTCAATTGGCAAAATAAATATCCAGTGACTTCCAAGCATTAGGTAGGTCCTCTGGAGTGCGGACCACAATCTGCCGACAGCCTATATTAACTGCCAGACCAAAAGGAAATAGCCACTTGTACACCAAGTTTTTGGCTTTTAAGGCTGAGAGAAGGGGTCGTAGGATTCATCTCTTCGTTAAAGTGGAGGGAGCCAGATCTTGAAAAAGCTGAATTTGGGAGTTGTCATATAGAATCTTTTCTTGTTCTCTGGCACTTGCAAGAACAGCTGCAGTATCAACATAGCTTATGAGGCCGCAAATGACATCTCTGGGCAGTTCTTCAGCTTTTGGCTTAGGTCTCAGAGCACGTTGTACCCTTTCAATTATAATTGTGGATGCTCTGTCATGACCTAGAAGATTGGCAAAAATTTCCCTGGTTACCTTCTCTAAAGCTTCTTGAGCAAAAGACTCCGGGATGCCTCTTATGTGAATGTTTTTCCTCCTGCTCCTATTTTTCTGATCCTCCATTGCTAGCAATGCAGTGTTGATATGATGTTGCTGTTTAAGGACCTGGTCTTGGATGCAGGTTAAAGCATCAACTGTCTCCATATTTGCAAATTCCAGTACCTCAACCCTCTGCCCCAGTTGTTGGAGATCTGAAAGCATACCAGACAATTCCTCCAGAAGGGGTTTCATATTCTGAGCCATTAGTTTGTTCATAAATGCTCTATAGATAGGTGCTGCATCTTCCAGGGTGGAATCGCTGTTGGAGTCAGCTCCACTGAGATCCGAGTCGTCCATGTTGCATAGAGAGATATATTTTTTTAAGGGCACATCTTGCCAGAGTATGGGAAGAGTCTGTTTTCTTCTTTAGATATTTGTCAAGATCTCCATGAGTGTAGGGTTGAGCGAAACGGATCGTTCATTTTCATAAGTCGCCGACTTTTGGCAAAGTCGGCGTCTCATGAAACCGAGCCAATCCCTGTGTGGGGTCGGCCATGCGGTACGCGACTTTCGCGCCAAAGTCGTGTTTCAATGACGCTAAAAGCGCCATTTCTCAGCCAATGAAGGTGGACGCAGAGTGTGGGCAGCGTGATGACATAGATCTCAGTCCCCACCATCTTAGAGAAGGGCATTGCAGTGATTGGCTTGCTTTCTGCGGCGTCACAGGGGCTATAAAGGGGCGTTCCCGCCGACCGCCATCTTACTGCTGCTGATCTGAGTGTAGGGAGAGGTTGCTGCAGCTTCTTCGGAAGCAGGGATAGTGATAGGCAGGGTACATAAAGCCACAAACCGCTTGTGCTGTAGCGATTTCCACTGTCCAATACCACCTTTTGTTTGCAGGACAGTGGAAGCTACATTTTTTTTTCCTCAGCGCTGTCGCTCATTGGGCTGCCCTAGAAGGCTCCCTGATAGCTGCGTTGCTGTGTGTACGCCACTGTGCAAACCAACTGCTTTTTTCAAAGCACAAATCCTGTTTTTCCTTCCTTTCTGCACAGCTATCTTGTGTGTTTGTCCACACTTTTGTGTGCAGCAGTCCTTTTTACAGCTGCCTGCCATATTTTTCTGAGATAACTGCAGGGAGATAAATATTGGCAAGTCTGCCTCCATGCCATTGCTGTGTGTGGCATCTGTCTCTCATTGTGTGCCACCAAAAACACTGTGTAATACTTGGCCTTTTATTTTTTTTCTAAATTCTCCCTTTTCCCCAAAAAAAATTATTGGGAGATAAATATTGTCAAGTCTGCCTCCGTGCCATTGCTGTGTGTGGCATCTCTCTCTCATTGTGTGGCACTGAAAACACTGTGTAATACTTGGCCATTTTTTTTTGGGGGGGGTACATTCTCCCTTTTCAAAAAAAAAAAAAATTTTGGGAGATAAATATTGGCAAGTCTGCCTCCGTGCCATTGCTGTGTGTGGCATCTCTCTCTCATTGTGTGGCACCGAAAACACTGTGTAATACTTGGCCATTTTTTTTTTTTTTAGGGTAAATTCTCCCAGAAAAAAAAAAAAAATTAGCGGGAGATTAAGATTGGCATTTCTGCTTGAGTGCTGGTCCTGTCTGTGCCATCTGTCTCAAATTTTGGGGGCACAGAAAACCTAGTGTGCAACATTGGGCCTGATTTTCCTTTCAGTGTCAGGCACCTATAAAGGTATATATAAATCCTACAGAAGTTTGAGTTCACCTGATAAGTTGTTTTACAGTAACAAATAGCGTTACTTTGGTTACGTTTTGCAAACAATGAGGAAGTCTAGTGGAAGAGGTCGTGGCCGTGGGCGGTCATTGTCAGCTGGTAATGATGGTAGTGGTGGTGGAGCATCAGGTGGTCGTGGTAAAAGCAGTACAGCACCTAAGTCTCGAGTTGTTGAGCCAGGTTCGTTGTCTGGCTACACAAGGCCTCGAACGCTCTCTTTTCTGGGAGTAGGAAAACCACTTTTGAAGCCGGAGCAGCAGGAACAAGTATTGGCTTTCATTGCTGACTCTGCCTCTAGCTCTTTCGCCTCCTCCTCGGAAAGTGTCAAATGTCAGAGCAGTGCATCGTCAGTGGATTGTTGTGATCCGCTTTTTGGCTCCCCTGGTGGTGGCTGGTGGTACTGGAGACTTGTGTGTGCTTTTCTTCCTCTGCTCACCTGCTTCCATCAGTTTTGGGAGTTCCCTATTTAGCCTTGCTCTCCAGTCACTTCCTTGCCGGTCATCATTGTAACCTGAGTCATTCAGTTGCATGTTCCTGCTACTAGTCTGCTGATCAGCTAAGTGGACTCTTGTCCTTATTGTTTTGTTTTTCTTGTCCAGTTTACAGTTTTGTCATTTCCTGTTACTGGAAGCTCTTGTGGACTGAAATTGCCACTCCTGTGTCATGAGTTGACACAGGAGTCTTAAAGTAATTTCAGGATGGGTTTTTTGAAAGGGTTTTTCAGCTGACCGTGAAGTCCTCTTTTGTATCCTTCCTCTATCTAGTAAGTGGACCTCGCTTTGCTAAATCTACCTTCATACTGTGTATGTCTTTTCCTCTGAACTCACCGTTAATATACGTGGGGGCTACTATCATCTTTGGGGAATTTCTCTAGAGGTAAGCCAGGTCTGTTCCTTCCTCTTCCAGGCGTAGTTAGTTCTCCGGCTGGCGCATGGCATCTAGGCAGCTGTAGGAATGCTTCCTGGCTACTGTTAGTTGTGTGGTAGATTTAGGTCACGGTCAGCTTGAGTTTCCATCACCCGAGAGCTAGTCTGTTATTTTTGTGTTTCTGATGTTCCCATGCCATTGGGGAATCATGACAGTATGACCGGCCGCTGTTAAAGTAATTGGCAGAAGAAAGGAGAGTAAAAGAAGTCTGTAGATTTTTTTTTTTTTTTTTTCCTCTCATGTTTGCTACTTAGTTGGCTCAGTTGTATTTCTGCTCTATTTACAGCCTTGCCTTTCTCTCCTTCTAATCCTTGAATGGCTCTGATCTCTCCGGTTTAAGGATGGACCCTCAGAGTTTGGCTGCAGGTTTAAATAATCTTGCTACGAAGGTTCAGAATTTACAAGATTATGTTATACGTACTCCTATTTCTGAACCTAGGATTCCTACACCAGAGGTATTTTCCGGAGATAGATCTCGGTTTCTGAATTTCAAATGTAATTGTAAATTATTCCTTTCTCTCAGACCTCACTCCTCTGGAGATCCTGTTCAGCAGGTTAAGATTGTGATTTCTTTGCTGCGAGGTGACCCTCAAAATTGGGCATTTTCATTGACACGAGGGGATCCTGCGTTGCTCAATGTGGATGCGTTTTTTCTGGCTTTAGGGTTGCTGTATGAGGAACCTAATTTGGAGATTCAAGCTGAAAAAGCTGTAATAGCCCTGTCTCAAGGGCAAGATGAAGCTGAGATATACTGCCAAAAATTTCGTAAATGGTCTGAGCTTACTCAGTGGAATGAGTTCGCCCTAGCGGCAAATTTCAGAGAGGGCCTTTCTGATGCCGTTAAGGATGTCATGGTGGGGTTTCCTACGCCCACAGGTCTGAAGGAGTCCATGACAATGGCGATTCAGATTGATCGGCGTTTGCGGGAGCGCAAACCCGTGCACCATTTGGCGGTATCTTCTGAAGGGACGCCAGAGAAAATGCAATGTGACAGAATTCTGTCAAGAAGCGAGCGGCAGAATTATAGGCGCAAAAATGGCTTGTGCTTCTACTGTGGTGATTCCGCACATGTTATATCAGCATGCTCTAAACGTACTAGGAAGGTTGACAAGTCTGTTTCTATTGGAACTTTACAGTCTAAATTTCTTCTGTCTGTAACTCTGATTTGTTCATTATCAGTTATTACCGTGGATGCCTATGTGGACTCTGGCGCCGCTCTGAGTCTCATGGATTGGTCCTTCGCCAGGCGATGTGGGTTTGATTTGGAGCCTTTGGAAGTTCCTATACCTCTGAAGGGTATTGATTCTACACCTCTGGCTTGTAATAGACCACAGTTCTGGACGCAAGTGACTATGCGTATGACTCCAGACCATCAGGAGATGATTCGCTTCCTCGTGTTGTATAATTTACATGATGTTTTAGTGCTTGGATTACCATGGTTACAATCTCATAACCCAGTACTGGACTGGAAAACTATGTCTGTGTTAAGCTGGGGATGTCGGAGGGCTCATGGGGACATACCTTTGGTTCCTATCTCGTCATCTATTCCCTCTGAGATTCCTGCATTTTTGTCGGATTTTGGGGATATTTTTGAAGAGCCTAAAATTGGTTCTCTCCCTCCCTACAGAGAGTGTGATTGCGCCATAGATCTGATTCCAGGCAGTAAATTTCCAAAGGGTCGTTTGTTTAACCTATCTGTACCTGAGCATGCTGCCATGCGAGAATATGTTAAGGAGTCCCTGGAAAAGGGACATATTCGTCCTTCTTCATCACCTTTAGGAGCTGGGTTTTTCTTTGTCTCTAAAAAGGATGGCTCGCTGAGGCCTTGTATTGATTATCGGCTCCTGAATAAAATTACTGTCAAATATCAGTATCCGTTGCCGCTGCTTACTGATTTGTTTGCTCGCATAAGGGGGGCTAAGTGGTTCTCCAAGATTGATCTCCGTGGGGCGTATAATTTGGTGCGAATTAAGCAAGGGGATGAGTGGAAAACCGCATTTAATACCCCTGAGGGCCACTTTGAGTATTTAGTAATGCCTTTCGGCCTTTCTAAAGCGCCTTCAGTTTTTCAGTCCTTTATGCATGATCTTTTCCGTGAATATCTGGATAAATTTATGATTGTGTATTTGGACGATATTTTGATTTTTTCTGAGGACTGGGAGTCTCATGTTCAGCAGGTCAGGAGGGTTTTTCAGGTCTTGCGGGAGAATTCTCTGTGTGTAAAGGGTTCTAAGTGTGTTTTTGGGGTTCAAAAGATTTCCTTTTTGGGGTACATTTTTTCCCCTTCTTCTGTTGAGATGGACCCTGTCAAGGTTCGGGCTATTTGTGACTGGACGCAGCCTACTTCTCTAAAGGGTCTTCAGAAGTTCTTGGGCTTTGCTAATTTTTATCGTCGATTTATAACTGGTTTTTCTGGTGTTGCTAAGCCTCTTACGGATTTGACTAAGAAGGGTGCTGATGTTGCCAATTGGTCCTCTGCCGCTGTGGAGGCCTTTCGGGAACTTAAGCGCCGCTTTTCGTCTGCCCCTGTGTTGCGCCAGCCCGATGTCTCTCTCCCCTTTCAGGTTGAGGTCGATGCTTCCGAGATCGGAGCGGGGGCGGTTTTGTCGCAGAAAAGTTCCGATTGCTCAGTGATGAGACCTTGTGCGTTCTTTTCTCGAAAATTTTCTGCCGCCGAAAGAAATTATGATGTCGGTAATCGGGAGCTTTTGGCCATGAAGTGGGCATTTGAGGAGTGGCGTCATTGGCTTGAGGGTGCTAGACATCAGGTGGTGGTTTTGACTGATCACAAGAATCTGATTTATCTTGAGTCTGCCAGGCGCCTGAATCCTAGACAGGCGCGCTGGTCGTTGTTTTTCTCTCGGTTTAATTTTGTGGTCTCATATCTACCAGGTTCTAAGAATGTGAAGGCGGATGCCCTTTCTAGGAGTTTTGAGCCTGATTCCCCTGGTGATTCGGAACCTACAGGTATCCTTAAGGATGGGGTGATATTATCCGCTATTTCCCCAGATCTGCGACGTGCTTTGCAAGAGTTTCAGGCGGATAGACCTGATCGCTGTCCACCTGGTAGACTGTTTGTTCCTGATGATTGGACCAGTAGAGTCATCTCGGAGGTTCATTCTTCTATGCTGGCGGGTCATCCTGGAATTTTTGGTACCAGGGATTTGGTGGCTAGATCCTTCTGGTGGCCATCTCTGTCTCGTGATGTGCGTGTTTTTGTGCAGTCTTGTGATGTGTGTGCTCGGGCCAAGCCTTGTTGTTCTAGGGCTAGCGGGTTGTTGTTGCCCTTGCCTATTCCGAAGAGGCCTTGGACGCACATCTCGATGGACTTTATTTCTGATCTTCCTGTCTCTCAGAGAATGTCTGTTATCTGGGTGGTGTGTGACCGTTTTTCTAAGATGGTTCATTTGGTGCCATTGCCGAAGTTGCCTTCCTCGTCTGAGTTGGTTCCTTTGTTTTTTCAAAATGTGGTTCGCTTGCATGGTATTCCTGAAAATATCGTTTCTGATAGGGGTACCCAGTTCGTTTCTAGATTTTGGCGGGCATTCTGTGCCAGGTTGGGCATTGATTTGTCTTTTTCGTCTGCCTTCCATCCTCAGACTAATGGCCAGACGGAGCGAACTAATCAAACTTTGTAGACGTATTTGAGGTGTTTTGTGTCTGCGGATCAGGATGATTGGGTTGCCTTTTTGCCGTTGGCGGAGTTTGCTCTTAATAATCAGGCCAGTTCTGCCACTTTGGTTTCCCCTTTCTTTTGCAATTCGGGGTTTCATCCCCGTTTTTCTTCTGGTCAGGTGGAGTCTTCGGATTGTCCTGGAGTAGATGCTGTGGTGGATCGGTTGTATCGGATTTGGGAACAAGTGGTGGACAATTTGAATTTGTCCCAGGAGAGGACTCAGCGGTTTGCTAACCGCCAGCGTTGGGTTGGTCCTCGCCTTCGTGTTGGGGACTTGGTGTGGTTGTCTTCCCGTTTTGTCCCAATGAGGGTTTCTTCTCCTAAATTTAAGCCTCGGTTCATCGGTCCCTATAGGATTTTGGAGATTATTAACCCTGTTTCCTTTCGTTTGGACCTTCCGGCATCTTTCGCTATCCATAATGTGTTCCATCGGTCGTTGTTGCGGAGATACGAGGTGCCGGTGGTTCCTTCTGCTGGGCCTCCTGCTCCTGTGCTGGTTGAGGGTGAATTGGAGTACGTTATAGAGAAGATCTTGGACTCCCGTATTTCCAGGCGGAGACTCCAGTACCTGGTTAAATGGAAGGGCTATGGTCAGGAAGATAATTCTTGGGTAACTGCCTCTGATGTTCATGCCTCGGATTTGGTTCGTGCCTTTCATAGGGCTCATCCAGGTCGCCCTGGCGGTTCTTGTGAGGGTTCGGTGCCCCCTCCTTAAGGGGGGGGGTACTGTTGTGATCCGCTTTTTGGCTCCCCTGGTGGTGGCTGGTGGTACTGGAGACTTGTGTGTGCTTTTCTTCCTCTGCTCACCTGCTTCCATCAGTTTTGGGAGTTCCCTATTTAGCCTTGCTCTCCAGTCACTTCCTTGCCGGTCATCATTGTAACCTGAGTCATTCAGTTGCATGTTCCTGCTACTAGTCTGCTGATCAGCTAAGTGGACTCTTGTCCTTATTGTTTTGTTTTTCTTGTCCAGTTTACAGTTTTGTCATTTCCTGTTACTGGAAGCTCTTGTGGACTGAAATTGCCACTCCTGTGTCATGAGTTGACACAGGAGTCTTAAAGTAATTTCAGGATGGGTTTTTTGAAAGGGTTTTTCAGCTGACCGTGAAGTCCTCTTTTGTATCCTTCCTCTATCTAGTAAGTGGACCTCGCTTTGCTAAATCTACCTTCATACTGTGTATGTCTTTTCCTCTGAACTCACCGTTAATATACGTGGGGGCTACTATCATCTTTGGGGAATTTCTCTAGAGGTAAGCCAGGTCTGTTCCTTCCTCTTCCAGGCGTACTTAGTTCTCCGGCTAGCGCATGGCATCTAGGCAGCCGTAGGAATGCTTCCTGGCTACTGTTAGTTGTGTGGTAGATTTAGGTCACGGTCAGCTTGAGTTTCCATCACCCGAGAGCTAGTCTGTTATTTTTGTGTTTCTGATGTTCCCATGCCATTGGGGAATCATGACAGTGGATGCTCCCGGTCAGGGACAAGTCGCTTCCTTGTCTTCTTCACCCAGAAAGAGAGAGAAGGATGCGTCAGGAGACACAACGGGTTACTCCATGGAGCTCTTTACACATACCGTTCCTGGGTTAGACAGTGAAACAGTTAACAGGCCATGTCCATTAGAAGTTGAATCGGACATGGAGTGCACAGATGCACAGCCACAGCCAGATTACTATGCTGTTCCTTTGACTCAGACCAGAACATTGCCCTCGCAGTGTACTGAGGCAGAATCATACCCAGCGGAGACTATGGTGCCCCGTCACGGACGCTATACCACCGGCTTACACGGTGACACAGACGAAATCGCACACAACATAGAAGAGTAGGTCATAGATGACCCAGTTGTGGACCCAGATTGGCAGCCATTGGGGGAACAGGGTGCAGGCGGCAGTAGTTCTGAAGCGGAGCCGCAGCAGGCATCAACATCACAACAGGTTCCATCTACCGGGCCCGTATCTGGCCAAAAACGCGTGGCAAAACCAAAACCAGTTGGAGGACAGCGTGGCCATTCGGTTAAAGAAGCTCAGTCTGCAATGCCTGAAAAGGTATCCGATAGTAGAAAGAGTGCAGTCTGGCATTTTTTTAAACAACATCCAAATGATCAGCGCAAAGTCATCTGTCAAAAATGTTCAACAACCTTAAGCAGAGGTCAGAATCTTAAAAGTCTAAATACAAGTTGCATGCATAGACATTTATCCACCATGCATTTGCAAGCCTGGACTAACTACCAAACGTCCCTAAAGGTTGCAGCACCCTCGGCCAATGAAGCTAATCAGCAACGCTACATCCCTTCCCTCCCTGTAAGCCGACCATTTCCCACACCACCTGCAGTATCTGTGCAGCTTTCGTCGCCAGGCCAAAGCAGTCAGGGAATCACCAGGTTTGCAGTAGGAAACACTGCATGTAGGGCACCAGCAAGATTACCATCTCCAACCCTCTCTCACTCACCCATGTCCACCGGCACCACCGCTAGTTCCACGATCTCCAGCTCTCCAGTCCAGCTCACCCTACATGAGACTCTTGTTAGGAAAAGGAAGTACTCATCCTCGCATCCGCGTACACAGGGTTTGAACGCCCACATTGCTAGACTAATCTCATTAGAGATGATGCCCTACCGGTTAGTTGAAAGCGAAGCTTTCAAAGCGCTGATGGACTACGCTGTACCACGCTACGAGCTACCCAGTCGGCACTTCTTTTCTAGAAAAGCCATCCCAGCCCTCCAACAGCATGTTAAAGACCGCATCGTCCATGCACTCAGGCAGTCTGTGACTACAAAGGTGCACCTGACAACAGATGCATGGACCAGTAGGCATGGCCAGGGACGTTACGTGTCCATCACGGCACACTGGGTGAATGTGGTGGATGCAGGGTCCACAGGGGACAGCAATATTGGGACAGTTTTGCCTAGTCCACGGTCAAGGAAAGAGTTGGCTGTAGGCGTTCGCCCCCCCTCCTCCTCTTCCTCCTCCTCATGCAGAAGCGAGAGCTCGTCCACACACCGCAGTCGCACATCCACTCCATCCGCAGCTGCCACTGTTGCACACCAGGTGTGCCATTATGGGACAGCTAGTGGCAAGTGTCAGCAGGCTGTATTGGCAATGAAGTGTTTGGGCGACAACAGACACACCGCGGAAGTTCTGTCCGAGTTCTTGCAGAATGAAACTCAGTCATGGCTGGGCACTGTACATCTTGAGGCAGGCAAGGTTGTGAGTGATAACGGAAGGAATTTCATGGCTGCCATAGCCCTTTCCCAACTGAAACACATTCCTTGCCTGGCTCACACCTTAAACCTGGTGGTGCAGTGCTTCCTGAAAAGTTACCCGGGGTTACCCGACCTGCTCCTCAAAGTGCGCAGACTTTGCTCGCATATCCGCCGTTCGCCCGTACACTCCAGCCGTATGCAGAACTATCAGCGGTCTTTGAACCTTCCCCAGCATCGCCTAATCATCGACATTTCAACAAGGTGGAACTCCACACTGCACATGCTTCAGAGATTGTGTGAACAGAGGCGTGCTGTTATGTTTTTGTGGGAGGATACACATACACGGGCAGGCAGTTGGATGGCAGACATAGAGTTGTCAGGTGTGCAGTGGTCGAAGCTACAAGACCTGTGTCAAGTCCTTCAGTGTTTTGAGGAATGCACACGGCTGGTTAGTGCAGACAACGCCATAATAAGCATGAGCATCCCCCTAATGCGTCTGCTGATGCAAAGTTTGACGCACATAAAGGAGCAGGCGTCTGCAGCTGAGGAAGAGGAAAACCTTGATGACAGTCAGCCATTGTCTGGTCAGAGATGTGTAGAGGACGCGGTAGCGGGCGAATAGGAGGAGGAGGACGAGGAGGATGATGGGGATGAGTACTTTTTTAATGAGGAAGCTTCTCCTGGGCCAACAGAAATTAGTGGCGTTGCAAGGCCGGGTTCTGTTTTTTTAAGGGAGACAAGTGACGTAGATTTGCCTGTAACTGCCCCTCAAACCAGCACAACCGCAGATTTGCCAACAGGAACTTTGGCCCACATGGCGGATTATGCCTTACGTATCCTCAAAAAGGACCCACGCATTACTAAAATGATGAGCGATGACTAGTGTTGAGCGATACCTTCCGATATCGGAAAGTATCGGTATCGGAAAGTATCGGCCGATACCGTCAAAGTATCGGATCTAATCCGATACCGATACCCGATCCCAATGCAAGTCAATGGGACGAAAATATCGGAATTAAAATAAACCCTTTATACACTTGTAGGTTCATTCTACATGAAGGAAAACAACTAAGAATAATGTAGGATGTATTGGGGGACGTGGCGGAGATATTAAAGGCACAGAGGTTTAGCCCAATGTAATAGAATAGCAGGATTTTGCGTTTTTTTTTATGACGTTCGGCGTTAGAAAGAATTTGACTATGTTAATTTTTTTTTTAATGTCAGATATTGATGTTTCACTGCTTCCACGCCCTTCACCTTTTTTTTTACTTCTCCCACGCTTTCTTCTTAATTATCCTCATCATCAGCTTCTTTGACATCAACTTCTTCACCTTATTCATCTTCTTCTTCATCTTCTACCTATTATTTTTTGGGTTACATTGTTCATATTGTTTTTAGTTTACTATTATCTTCATCATATTCTACTTCTTCATCATATTCTTATTTGTGACAGGCATTCCCGTAGTTGTTATCTATAAAAGTTTGAAGATTACACCTTCCGTTCTGCCTGTCACAAAACAGTTACATTTGTCCGCGTTCAGTTTGGCCTGCAGCATCAGGCTTTATCCAGGGGCACCACGAGGAGGAACGGACTCACCCCCATACACTGCTTAGTCTTCTTCTGCTTATAATTTACATAATATTTTTTGCTCTGATATTTTGTGTTATGCTTAATGTCCTTCTGCTCTTTGTTCTGCAGTCTCTTGTTCTTCTGCTTCTCGGTCTTCCAGGTCGTCGTCGTCTCCAGGGTCGTCGTCTCCGGGGTCGTCGTCATCGGGGTGGTCTTCAGGGTCGTCGTCTCCGGGGTCGTCGTCATCGGGGTGGTCTTCAGGGTCATCGTCTCCAGGGTCGTCGTCATCACGGTGGTTGTCGTCTCTGGTGTCGTCGTCATCTTAGGGGTGGTCTTCCGGGTCATCGTGTTTAGTCTCTTGAACTTGGAAATGTAGCAGAAGGTACAAGAAGGCTGAGAAAATGCCGAGAACCAGCTGATGGAACTGGAACTCGGATGGCTACCCGAAGGTCCAAGAGCCAATGGAACGACCGAGGACCAGCTGACGTTACTGGAACCCGGTTACTAAGCAGGAGGTACCTGTGCTGAAAGCACTACCAAGGACCACCTGACGTTGGTGGAACTCAGATACCCAGAGGGAGGCACCTAAGCCAAAGGCTCTGCCCGGAACCAGCTGACGGTACTGGAACCAGGATGGGGAGCAGAAGGTACAAGAGCAAAAGACACTGCCGAGAACCAGCTGACGGTGCTGGAACCCGGATGGGTAGCCGAAGGTCCAAGAGCCAATGGAACTACCGAGGACCAGCTGACGTTACTGGAACCCGGTTACTAAGCAGGAGGTACCCGTGCCTGAAAGCACTACCAAGGACCACCTGACGTTGGTGGAACTCGGATACCAAAGGGAGGCACCTAAGCCAAAGGCTCTGCCCGGAACCAGCTGACGGTACTGGAACCAGGATGGGGAGCAGAAGGTCCAAGAGCAAGTGTCTGCGTGGCTTTTGCAGGACACGTTGCCGGCTGCACAGCAGGGGAACAGCTGGCGGTGCTGGACCCCACTGACACATTGGCGAGGTGTTTGGCTCTGTGCAGCCAGCACTTCCGGACAGCAACTAGCGGTGTTGGAGCCCGGGCTCTGCAGGGGGAGCAGAGTGTAGGCCGAAGCCTACTTGAACCAATTTCAAAGGTAACCTTTAACCCCCCCTCAGGGGTTAGAAAGTAGAAGAGCCACAGCTTATGCAGCAGTAGTGCTGCACAAGTCAAAGGTTGCTCTTTTAATTTCGCTCCTTGCACACGCTGAATGAAACACGTATAACATTTAGCCCTTTATACAGTCAAACTGTGTTGGAGGCGCGAGTTCCCTTTGTAATGAGACGCAGCACAGATGTCAAGAATCCCACCTTGGTGCTGGGTGCAGCCTCCTGAGCGTTGTTATTTGCTGTACAGGAGTCTGCGCTGTCGTGTTATCCCCTGGCCTAGCGCTGTTAGCGCTGCCCATCTTCTGACCTCATTTAATGTTGGCTGGTGCGGTTCGCGATGCCCATGAATCACAGCCCCGCAGTGTATTGACATAGTTAAAACACTGCGGGGCTGGGATTCATGGCCTGGCGCAGTACATATGTTCGCCTCTCGCTTGGGTTCTTACACCTGCTTCAGACTATGTGGCGTCAGCTGATCCCTTATCGCATGCCACGGCCATGAAGCCGCACAGTCTGAAGAAGGCGGAAGGAGATGAGGGACAGGCGAACTGATGCACTGCTCATGCCCATCAAACACACCCTCGCAGTCCCAATAAATAAGACACCGAGGGGCGTTGTGTGGGTCAGGGCGGCCGCAGAGGCGCAGGCAGCCAAACAATGATGCCAGAAGACGGGCAGCGCTACCAAGGGGGTTGCAGCGTGTCATTACAAAGGAAAGTCACACCACCGGGACGGTTAAATGGTCACACAGAGGACACATTGCAGACGTGTTTTCAGTTCCACATGTGCGAGGAGAATACGTTTCTGAGCCACCTTGCACACATGCAGCATTACCGCTGTACAAGGTGGCTGGATAACGTAAAAACGCCTGGGGGAGGGGGGACAGGTTCCCTTCAATTTCAGTTCTTGTGTCTGCGTGGCTTTTGCAGGACACGTTGCCGGCTGCACAGCAGGGGAACAGCTGGCGGTGCTGGACCCCACTGACACATTGGCTGGTGTTTTTCTCTGTGCAGCTAGCACATCTGGGCCCCAACTGGCGGTTTGTTAGAGCCCAGGGTCAGCAGGAGGAGGAGGAGCAGGAGCAGGGGGAGGGGAGTGTAGGCCGAAGCCTGCACTGGCGGCAGCTTTGGGTCTGTTGTGTCTGCGTGGCGGTCGCAGGACACGATGCCGGCTGCACAGCAGGGGAACAGCTGGCGGTGCTGAACCCCACTGACACATTGGCGAGGTGTTTTTCTCTGTGCAGCTAGCAGTACCGGGCCCCAACTGGCGGTGTTGGAGCCCAGGGCTCTGCAGGGGGAGCAGAGTGTAGGCCGAAGCCTAATTGAACCAATTTCAAAGGTAACCTTTAACCCCCCCTCAGGGGTTACAAAGTAGAAGAGCCACAGCTTATGCAGCAGTAGTGCTGCACAAGTCAAAGGTTGCTCTTTTAATTTCGCTCCTTGCACACGCTGAATGAAACACGTATAACATTTAGCCCTTTATACAGTCAAACTGTGTTGGAGGCGCGAGTTCCCTTTGTAATGAGACGCAGCACAGATGTCAAGAATCCCACCTTGGTGCTGGGTGCAGCCTCCTGAGCGTTGTTATTTGCTGTACAGGAGTCTGCGCTGTCGTGTTATCCCCTGGCCTAGCGCTGTTAGCGCTGCCCATCTTCTGACCTCATTTAATGTTGGCTGGTGCGGTTCGCGATGCCCATGAATCACAGCCCCGCAGTGTATTGACATAGTTAAAACACTGCGGGGCTGGGATTCATGGCCTGGCGCAGTACATATGTTCGCCTCTCGCTTGGGTTCTTACACCTGCTTCAGACTATGTGGCGTCAGCTGATCCCTTATCGCATGCCACGGCCATGAAGCCGCACAGTCTGAAGAAGGTGGAAGGAGATGAGGGACAGGCGAACTGATGCACTGCTCATGCCCATCAAACACACCCTCGCAGTCCCAATAAATAAGACACCGAGGGGCGTTGTGTGGGTCAGGGCGGCCGCAGAGGCGCAGGCAGCCAAACAATGATGCCAGAAGACGGGCAGCGCTACCAAGGGGGTTGCAGCGTGTCATTACAAAGGAAAGTCACACCACCGGGACGGTTAAATGGTCACACAGAGGACACATTGCAGACGTGTTTTCAGTTCCACATGTGCGAGGAGAATACGTTTCTGAGCCACCTTGCACACATGCAGCATTACCGCTGTACAAGGTGGCTGGATAACGTAAAAACGCCTGGGGGAGGGGGGACAGGTTCCCTTCAATTTCAGTTCTTGTGTCTGCGTGGCTTTTGCAGGACACGTTGCCGGCTGCACAGCAGGGGAACAGCTGGCGGTGCTGGACCCCACTGACACATTGGCTGGTGTTTTTCTCTGTGCAGCTAGCACATCTGGGCCCCAACTGGCGGTTTGTTAGAGCCCAGGGTCAGCAGGAGGAGGAGGAGCAGGAGCAGGGGGAGGGGAGTGTAGGCCGAAGCCTGCACTGGCGGCAGCTTTGGGTCTGTTGTGTCTGCGTGGCGGTCGCAGGACACGATGCCGGCTGCACAGCAGGGGAACAGCTGGCGGTGCTGAACCCCACTGACACATTGGCGAGGTGTTTTTCTCTGTGCAGCTAGCAGTACCGGGCCCCAACTGGCGGTGTTGGAGCCCAGGGCTCTGCAGGGGGAGCAGAGTGTAGGCCGAAGCCTAATTGAACCAATTTCAAAGGTAACCTTTAACCCCCCCTCAGGGGTTACAAAGTAGAAGAGCCACAGCTTATGCAGCAGTAGTGCTGCACAAGTCAAAGGTTGCTCTTTTAATTTCGCTCCTTGCACACGCTGAATGAAACACGTATAACATTTAGCCCTTTATACAGTCAAACTGTGTTGGAGGCGCGAGTTCCCTTTGTAATGAGACGCAGCACAGATGTCAAGAATCCCACCTTGGTGCTGGGTGCAGCCTCCTGAGCGTTGTTATTTGCTGTACAGGAGTCTGCGCTGTCGTGTTATCCCCTGGCCTAGCGCTGTTAGCGCTGCCCATCTTCTGACCTCATTTAATGTTGGCTGGTGCGGTTCGCGATGCCCATGAATCACAGCCCCGCAGTGTATTGACATAGTTAAAACACTGCGGGGCTGGGATTCATGGCCTGGCGCAGTACATATGTTCGCCTCTCGCTTGGGTTCTTACACCTGCTTCAGACTATGTGGCGTCAGCTGATCCCTTATCGCATGCCACGGCCATGAAGCCGCACAGTCTGAAGAAGGCGGAAGGAGATGAGGGACAGGCGAACTGATGCACTGCTCATGCCCATCAAACACACCCTCGCAGTCCCAATAAATAAGACACCGAGGGGCGTTGTGTGGGTCAGGGCGGCCGCAGAGGCGCAGGCAGCCAAACAATGATGCCAGAAGACGGGCAGCGCTACCAAGGGGGTTGCAGCGTGTCATTACAAAGGAAAGTCACACCACCGGGACGGTTAAATGGTCACACAGAGGACACATTGCAGACGTGTTTTCAGTTCCACATGTGCGAGGAGAATACGTTTCTGAGCCACCTTGCACACATGCAGCATTACCGCTGTACAAGGTGGCTGGATAACGTAAAAACGCCTGGGGGAGGGGGGACAGGTTCCCTTCAATTTCAGTTCTTGTGTCTGCGTGGCTTTTGCAGGACACGTTGCCGGCTGCACAGCAGGGGAACAGCTGGCGGTGCTGGACCCCACTGACACATTGGCTGGTGTTTTTCTCTGTGCAGCTAGCACATCTGGGCCCCAACTGGCGGTTTGTTAGAGCCCAGGGTCAGCAGGAGGAGGAGGAGCAGGAGCAGGGGGAGGGGAGTGTAGGCCGAAGCCTGCACTGGCGGCAGCTTTGGGTCTGTTGTGTCTGCGTGGCGGTCGCAGGACACGATGCCGGCTGCACAGCAGGGGAACAGCTGGCGGTGCTGAACCCCACTGACACATTGGCTGGTGTTTTTCTCTGTGCAGCTAGCAGTACCGGGCCCCAACTGGCGGTGTTAGAGCCCAGGGTCAGCAGGAGGAGCAGGGGGAGCGGAGTTTAGGCCGAAGCCTGCACTCGAGCAAGTTGAAAGGAAACCTTTAACCCCCCCCCCCCAGGCGTTTGTAGCTGAAAGAGCCATTGTGTACAGCACTAATGCTGGAAAAGGTAAACTTAGCTCTTTTAATTATGGTCCTTGCACATGCGGAACCTAACAGTTATGAAATGTGTCCCCTCACAGCGTTAAACCGTCCGGTAGGTGGAACTTTCCTTTGTCGTGTGACGCAGCACAGCCATCATTTTTACCCCCTTGGCGCCGTGCGCCGCCTCCTCAGCATTGTTTGAATCTGTCCCGGAGCCTGCGCTGTTAGGTTAGCCCTTGGCCATGCACACATTTTGCGCTGCCCGTCTTCTGACATCATTTGGTGTCAGGCTGGCTGCGCCTGTGCGGGTGCGCTGGCCGAGATCCCGCCTCGCAGTGTCGTCTAATGTAATCCCACCGCGGGCCTGTGATCCGTGCCCGTGCGCAGTGCATATCCTCGCCTCTCACTCCCCTCCCTACGGCTTTTTCAGACTGTGCGGTGTCACGGCCGTGGCATGCTATTAGGGACCAGCTGACATCGCACAGTCTGAAGAAGCCGTAGGGAGGGGAGTGAGAGGCGAGGATATGCACTGCGCACGGGCACGGATCACAGGCCCGCGGTGGGATTACATTAGACGACACTGCGAGGCGGGATCTCGGCCAGCGCACCCGCACAGGCGCAGCCAGCCTGACACCAAATGATGTCAGAAGACGGGCAGCGCAAAATGTGTGCATGGCCAAGGGCTAACCTAACAGCGCAGGCTCCGGGACAGATTCAAACAACGCTGAGGAGGCGGCGCACGGCGCCAAGGGGGTAAAAATGATGGCTGTGCTGCGTCACACGACAAAGGAAAGTTCCAGCTACCGGACGGTTTAACGCTGTGATGGGACACATTTCATAACTGTTAGGTTCCGCATGTGCAAGGAGCACCACGAAAAGAGGCACTTTTTCCCTTTGCATCATTACTGCTGCACAAGGTGGCTCCTTCAGTAACAAACGCCTGGGGGGGGGGGGACAGGTTCCCTTAAAGTAAACTTGTTGTGACTGCGTGGCGGTCGCAGTACACGTTGCCGTATACACAGCAGGGGAACAGCTGGCGGTGCTGAACCCCACTAACACATTGGCGAGGTGTTTGGCTCTGTGCGTACAGCACTTCTGGACGGCAACTGGCGGTGTTGGAGCCCAGGGACAGGTGGAGGAGGAGGAGGTTGGAGGAGGTTGGAGGAGGTAGGAGGGATTGCCACACACACAGCAGGGGAACAGCTGACGTTACTGAACCCCAATAACAGAGGAGGGACTGTTGACTGTGCGTACAGCACTTCTGGACGGCAACTGGCGGTGTTGGAGCCCAGGGACAGGTGGAGGAGGAGGAGGTTGGAGGAGGTAGGAGGGATTGCCACACACACAGCAGGGGAACAGCTGATGTTACTGAACCCCAATAACAGAGGAGCGACTGTTGACTGTGCGTACAGCACTTCTGGACGGCAACTGGCGGTGTTGGAGCCCAGGGACAGGTGGAGGAGGAGGAGGTTGGAGGAGGTAGGAGGGATTGCCACACACACAGCAGGGGAACAGCTGACGTTACTGAACCCCAATAACAGAGGAGGGACTGTTGACTGTGCGTACAGCACTTCTGGACGGCAACTGGCGGTGTTGGAGCCCAGGGACAGGTGGAGGAGGAGGAGGTTGGAGGAGGTAGGAGGGATTGCCACACACACAGCAGGGGAACAGCTGACGTTACTGAACCCCAATAACAGAGGAGGGACTGTTGACTGTGCGTACAGCACTTCTGGACGGCAACTGGCGGTGTTGGAGCCCAGGGACAGGTGGAGGAGGAGGAGGAGGTTGGAGGAGGTAGGAGGGATTGCCACACACACAGCAGGGGAACAGCTGACGTTACTGAACCCCAATAACAGAGGAGGGACTGTTGACTGTGCGTACAGCACTTCTGGACGGCAACTGGCGGTGTTGGAGCCCAGGGACAGGTGGAGGAGGAGGAGGTTGGAGGAGGTAGGAGGAGGTAGGAGGGATTGCCACACACACAGCAGGGGAACAGCTGACGTTACTGAACCCCAATAACAGAGGAGGGACTGTTGACTGTGCGTACAGCACTTCTGGACGGCAACTGGCGGTGTTGGAGCCCAGGGACAGGTGGAGGAGGAGGAGGAGGTTGGAGGAGGTTGGAGGAGGTAGGAGGGATTGCCACACACACAGCAGGGGAACAGCTGATGTTACTGAACCCCAATAACAGAGGAGGGACTGTTGACTGTGCGTACAGCACTTCTGGACGGCAACTGGCGGTGTTGGAGCCCAGGGACAGGTGGAGGAGGAGGAGGAGGTTGGAGGAGGTAGGAGGGATTGCCACACACACAGCAGGGGAACAGCTGACGTTACTGAACCCCAATAACAGAGGAGGGACTGTTGACTGTGCGTACAGCACTTCTGGACGGCAACTGGCGGTGTTGGAGCCCAGGGACAGGTGGAGGAGGAGGAGGAGGTTGGAGGAGGTTGGAGGAGGTAGGAGGGATTGCCACACACACAGCAGGGGAACAGCTGACGTTACTGAACCCCAATAACAGAGGAGGGACTGTTGACTGTGCGTACAGCACTTCTGGAGGGCAACTGGCGGTGTTGGAGCCCAGGGACAGGTGGAGGAGGAGGAGGAGGTTGGAGGAGGTAGGAGGGATTGCCACACACACAGCAGGGGAACAGCTGACGTTACTGAACCCCAATAACAGAGGAGGGACTGTTGACTGTGCGTACAGCACTTCTGGACGGCAACTGGCGGTGTTGGAGCCCAGGGACAGGTGGAGGAGGAGGAGGAGGTTGGAGGAGGTTGGAGGAGGTAGGAGGGATTGCCACACACACAGCAGGGGAACAGCTGACGTTACTGAACCCCAATAACAGAGGAGGGACTGTTGACTGTGCGTACAGCACTTCTGGACGGCAACTGGCGGTGTTGGAGCCCAGGGACAGGTGGAGGAGGAGGAGGTTGGAGGAGGTTGGAGGAGGTAGGAGGGATTGCCACACACACAGCAGGGGAACAGCTGACGTTACTGAACCCCAATAACAGAGGAGGGACTGTTGACTGTGCGTACAGCACTTCTGGACGGCAACTGGCGGTGTTGGAGCCCAGGGACAGGTGGAGGAGGAGGAGGTTGGAGGAGGTTGGAGGAGGTAGGAGGGATTGCCACACACACAGCAGGGGAACAGCTGACGTTACTGAACCCCAATAACAGAGGAGGGACTGTTGACTGTGCGTACAGCACTTCTGGACGGCAACTGGCGGTGTTGGAGCCCAGGGACAGGTGGAGGAGGAGGAGGAGGTTGGAGGAGGTAGGAGGGATTGCCACACACACAGCAGGGGAACAGCTGACGTTACTGAACCTCAATAACAGAGGAGGGACTGTTGACTGTGCGTACAGCACTTCTGGACGGCAACTGGCGGTGTTGGAGCCCAGGGACAGGTGGAGGAGGAGGAGGAGGTTGGAGGAGGTTGGAGGAGGTAGGAGGGATTGCCACACACACAGCAGGGGAACAGCTGACGTTACTGAACCCCAATAACAGAGGAGGGACTGTTGACTGTGCGTACAGCACTTCTGGACGGCAACTGGCGGTGTTGGAGCCCAGGGACAGGTGGAGGAGGAGGAGGTTGGAGGAGGTAGGAGGGATTGCCACACACACAGCAGGGGAACAGCTGACGTTACTGAACCCCAATAACAGAGGAGGGACTGTTGACTGTGCGTACAGCACTTCTGGACGGCAACTGGCGGTGTTGGAGCCCAGGGACAGGTGGAAAAGCAGAGGAACACAATGTAGGCCGAAGCCTGAGAAAGTCGAAAGGGAACCTTTAACCCCCCCCCCCAAGGCGTTTGTAGCTGAAAGAGCCAGCTTGTGCAGCACAAAAGATGCAAAAGGAAAAGGTGGCTCTTTTCATCATGCTCCTTGCACACGCAGAACTAAACACTTATAAAATGTGTCCCCTGAAACCGTGAAACCGTCCCGGAGGTGGGACTTTCCTTCGTAATATGACGCAGCACAACCGTCATTCCTACCCCCCCGGCGCCGCGCCCCGGCTCCTCAGCGTTGTTTGATTCCGTCCCGGAGCCTGCGCTGTTATGTTATCCCGTGGCCAGGCACACTTAGCGCTGCCCATCTTCTGACATCATTTGGTGTCAGGCTGGCTGCGCCTGTGCGGCCGCGCTGGCAGAGAGCCCGCCTCGCAGTGTCTTCTGATTTAATCCCACTGGGGGCCTGGGATCCATGGACATGCGCAGTGCATATCCTCGCCTCTCACTCCCCTCCCTACGGCTTCTTAAGACTGTGCGGTGTCACGGCCGTGGCATGCTATTAGGGACCAGCTGACACCGAACAGTCTGAAGAAGCCATAGGGAAATGAGTGAGAGGTGGAGGTTCAGATATGCACTGCGCATGTCCATGGATCCCAGGCCCCCAGTGGGATTAAATCAGAAGACACTGCGAGGCGGGCTCTCTGCCAGCGCGGCCGCACAGGCGCAGCCATCCTGACACCAAATGATGCCAGAAGACGGGCAGCGCTAAGTGTGCCTGGCCACGGGATAACATAACAGCGCAGGCTCCGGGACGGAATAAAACAACGCTGAGGAGCCGGTGCGCGGCGCCGGGGGGGTAGGAATGACGGCTGTGCTGCGTCACATTACGAAGGAAAGTCCCACCTCCGGGACGGTTTTACGGTTGCAGGGGACACATTTTATAAGTGTTAAGTTCTGCGTGTGCAAGGAGCTAAACAAAAATAGCTACCTTTTCCTTGTGCAGCATTACTGCTGCACAAGGTGGCTCTTTCAGTAACAAACGCCTTGGGGGGGGGGGGACAGATTCCCTTACATTTCAGTTGTTGTGTCAGCGTGGCGGTCGCATGACACATTGCCGGCTACACAGCTGGGGATCAGCTGACGTTACTGAAACCCAATAACACTGGGTCGTATGTTTTGACTGTGCAGACGGCACTTCTGAGCCTCAACTGGCGGTGTTGGAGCCCAGGAATTAAAGTTCAGGTGGTAGAAAGATGAACACAACAGGAGACCTGGATAACGTATACAGTGACCTAATTATTTAATCAGGAGGAGGAGTGGCAAATTCCTGCGAGATCCAGGCCTTGTTCATTTTCAGGAAAGTAAGCCGGTCAACGTTATCGGAGGATAGTCGCATGCGACGGTCAGTTAGTACACCACCTGCAGCACTAAAGACACGTTCCGATAATACACTGGCCGCAGGGCAAGACAGCACCTCCAATGCATACTGGCTTAGCTCTGGCCATGTATCCAGCTTTGAGACCCAAAACTTGAAAGGGGAAGAGCCGTCTGGGAGTACAGCAAGAGGGCAAGACATGTAGTCTGTCACCATCTGACGGAACCGTTGCCTCCTGCTGACTGGAGCCGTCTGTGATGGTGTAGACTTTTGTGGGGGGCACAGAAAACTGTGCCACAGTTGGGCCATACTGGTCTTGCCTTGGGCAGAGGCACTGCTTCTGCTCCCTCTTTGTGCAGAGCCTCCACCACTGCCTGGACGCACTGAGCTGCTTTGGAATGCACTAGCAGCACTTCTCTCAGTTGGAATGGAGAAGATGATGGAATTGACCAGTGTGTCTTGGTACTCCCGCATTTTTCGCTCACGGTTCAACGGTGTGATGAGGCTTTCTACGTTGTCCCGGTAGCGAGGATCGAGGAGGGTGAACACCCAATAATCAGACATGTTGAGAATGTGGGCGATGCGGCGGTCGTTTCTCAGGCACTGCAGCATGTAATCCACCATGTGCTGCAGACTGCCAACTGCCCAAGAAACGCTGTCCCCTGCTGGAGGCGTGATCTCTGCCCGCTCGTCATCACCCCACCCTCGCTGTACACACTGAGTACTGGACAATTCGGTAACTCCCTCCTCTGGACGGACGTCTTCCTCCTCCATTGACTCCTCCTCATCCTCCTCACAAACTGTCCCCTGCCTAAGCGTTTGTGAGGAACCACGTGGCGCTGACTGTCCAGAAGATGATGGAAATGGTGAATCCTCATCCTCCACCTCTTCCACAACATCATCCCTTAGCGCTTGCAGTGATTTTTCAAGCAGGCAGATAAGGGGGACAGTCATGCTGACTAGTGCATCATCTGCACTCGCCATCCGCGTGGAATAATCAAAGGGACGCAAAACCTGGCAGACGTCATTCATAGTGGCCCACTCTGTGGTTGTGAAGTCTGTACGGCGCTGAGTGCGACTTCTTTGCGCCTGAAGCAGCTGGTACTCCATTACAGCTTGCTGCTGCTCACACAACCGCTCCAACATATGTAACGTGGAATTCCACCTGGTAGGTAGGTCACATATGATGCGATGTTCCGGCAGGCGGTGTCGGCGCTGCAGAGCCGCAATGCGCGCTTTTGCCGTGCTGGAACGCCGCAAGTGAGCACACTCTAGGCGGACCTTGTGCAGCAGTGCATCAAGATCCGGATAGTCCCTCAAAAAGCTCTGCACGACCAAATTGAGCACATGTGCCAGACATGGGATGTGAGTGAGGTTGCCGAGGCCCAGAGCTGCCACCAGATTTCGGCCATTATCACACACTACCATGCCTGGCTGGAGATTCGCTGGCACAAACCACACATCGCTCTCCTGCTTGATGGCATTCCAGAGCTCCTGCGCTGTGTGGCTATGATTCCCCAAAAAAATTAATTTCAACACGGCCTGTTGACGTTTGGCCACGGCTGTGCTCATGTCGGTCGTAACAGGTACACGTTCATCACGGGTCCATGTGGAGGTGGACTGTGACGGCTCCTGCAGCGATGATTCTGAGGAACTGGTGTAAGAGGAGGAGTCAATGCGTACAGAATGGATTCCTGCAATCCTTGGAGTGGGCAGGACACGTCCTGCGCCACTCGCACGGTCTGTACCCGGCTCAATGACATTAACCCAATGGGCAGTGAGGGAAAGGTATCGCCCCTGTCCATGTTGACTGGTCCACGCATCGGTGGTGAGGTGGACCTTGCTACTGACGGCGTTCAGTAGCGCGTGTTTTATGTGTCCCTCCACATGCTTGTGCAGGGCAGGGACGGCTTGCCTGCTGAAGTAAAAGCGGCTGGGCACATTGTACTGTGGGACTGCCAATGACATCAAGTCACGGAAGCTGTCAGTCTCCACCAGCCTGAATGACAGCATTTCCAGTGACAGAAGTTTGGCAATGCCTGCAGTCAGAGCCTGTGCTCGTGGGTGGTTTGACGAGAAAGGCCGCCTTTTCTCCCATGCCTGTACTACCGATGGCTGTAGACTGGGCTGGGAGTGTGTGGATGACTGGGAAAGTGGTGCTGCGGGTGGAATTACAGCGGGTCTCTGGACAACAGGGCCAGAGGTTCTTCCACGGCAATCCTGGGAGGAAGCCGAACCAGCTGCGTGTGAGCTAGAGGAAGAGGCAACACGAGCTGAAGAGGTGGTAGCTGCCGCTGTTGGTTGGCCTACCTCTTCAGTGTGTTTTTCTAACAACGCCGGGTGCCTGGTGCGCACATGTTTCCACATGTTGGAGGTATTGAGGCTGCTGACATTTCGACCTCTTTTGACTTTGTGATGACACACGTTGCATCTGACATAGCAAATGTCATCTGCAACTGTGTCAAAAAAGGACCAGGCACTGCAAGTCTTGGGAGCGCCCTTTTTGGCTTTTGGAAGAGACATGCTCCTAACGGGTGCCAAAGCGGAGGCTGCAGGATCCGCAGTCTTCCCCCTCCCTCTCCCTCTTTGGGCCGTACGGGGAATCTCTTCCTCAGAGCTGCTCCCACCACCTTCCTGTCCCTCACGCCAAGATGGGTCGAGGACCTCATCATCTACACTACCCTCTGCCCCCAACTGCTCCTCCTGGGTAGTCTCAGCAGCAGAGCACGCACCAGTAAGTGGCACCTGAGTGTCATCATCAGCTGATGCGGCCTGCGATGTGGTGACCGGAGCCACTGGCCCACCCGCCTCTTCAGAGGAAGACAGAAAAAGCTGTTGGGCATCACTGCACCCTGCCTCTTCTTCCATTTCTCCAATGCTGCTTGGCTGGCCCCCTGTTTCCAAGCCAAGAGATTCAGAGAACAGAAGTAGAGACGGCTCCTGTCCTGGGCTCTCTGTCTGCCTGGGCAATTTGGCAGGTGGTGAAGAGACAGATGGCTGCTCTCCAGTGCTCTGTGTCTGAGAGGATGTGGCACTAATGGAAGTTGATGCATTAGCTGCCATCCATCCGACAACGGCTTCAATTTGGTCTTCACGCAGCAGCGGTGTACGGCGCTCTGACACAAAGCTGCGCATGAACGACTGTTGCCTGGTGAAAGTGGGTGCTGATGAGTCACCGGTGCCCGCAGCAGGCACAGAATCCCCACGTCCCCTCCCTGCTCCGCGCCCACGCCCACGTGCCTTACTCACTGCCTTCTTCATCTTGGTTGACTGATAAAGATAAGCAGAAAAGTACTAACGGATTTGTGTGCTTATTCCTGAGCAACTCCTCCTAACAGGTATAAGAAACACTAATTTTCTAAAGTGTGGACTAGACTTTAATATGAGCTAATGTGGCCTACACAAATGTAAAGTGGTGTAACTGGTGTGTTTGGTGAACTTTATTATTTATTTCTTTTTTGGGGGCTGAACTGACAACAGATAGAGCTGCAGTCACACAGAGACCGTGCAGACAGACGTAAACGGCGCTGCAAGGCCCAAAAACCCTCCTCTACTTTATCCTATGTAGTGTTTTTCAACAAATTAGCTGGAGACGGGTGGAAAGACACTAATAGGATTTTTTTAAATTAATTAGCAGCAGACTACACTACTTGAAAAAAAATTAAAATTGATTTGGCGGTATGACGCAGTGAACAACCCTGAGCTGGAGACAACCAGGCTACGGCTGCTCACAGACTACAGGGCGAGCTGCAGTCACACGGAGACCGTGCAGACAGCCGTAAACGGCGCTGCAAGGCCCAAAAACCCTCCTCTACTTTATCCTATGTAGTGTTTTTCCACAAATTAGCTGGAGACGGGTGGAAAGACACTAATAGGATTTTTTTAAATTAATTAGCAGCAGACTACACTACTTGAAAAAAAATTAAAATTGATTTGGCGGTATGACGCAGTGAACAACCCTGAGCTGCAGACAACCAGGCTACGGCTGCTCACAGACTACAGGGCGAGCTGCAGTCACACGGAGACCGTGCAGACAGCCGTAAACGGCGCTGCAAGGCCCAAAAACCCTCCTCTACTTTATCCTATGTAGTGTTTTTCCACAAATTAGCTGGAGACGGGTGGAAAGACACTAATAGGATTTTTTTGAATAAATTAGCAGCAGACTACACTACTTGAAAAAAAAAAAAAAAAAAAGAACAGTATGAGGCAATGAACCACCCTCCCTGAACTGAATACAACCAGCTATGGATGGCCTATGTGGCTGCACTCAGACTAGAGAGTGGGCTGCACTCACACACACACACACACACACAGACCTTGCAGATCGCTGTGAAAACAGCGCTACAAGGCAAAAGCAAGGTGAATAGTAGGTGAACACAGCGGTTGCTAAATTAGCCTTTGGAAAGCACAAAGAAGCAAATCGCTATCTCTAAACTGTCCCTCAGTCAGCAAACAGCGTCCTGTCACTAACTGAATTCACAGCAGAGTGATCGGAAAATGGCGCCAGCGACTTTTAAACTGCATCATGACATCATTTCAGCAGCCAATCACAGCCTTGCCAGTAGTTTCATGCCCTCCATGCTAAACAGGATGTGCCCACACTTGGAATCATTCTCATTGGCTGAATTTCTGAATTTTGAATCTTGGAACTTCCGATTCCGGTATCCGATACGCGGCAAGTATCGGAATACCGGTATCGGAATTCCGATACCGCAAGTATCGGCCGATACCCGATACTTGCGGTATCGGAATGCTCAACACTAGCGATGACGATTACTGGTTGGCCTGCATCCTTGACCCTCGCTATAAAGGCAAATTGCAAAATATTATGCCACATGAGAACCTCGAACAAATATTAGCAACCAAACAAGCTACTCTTGTAGACCGTTTGATTCAGGCATTCCCAGCACACAGCGCCGGTGATGGTTCTCACACAAGCTGCAGGGGGCTACATGGAAGAGGTGTTAGAGGTGCACAGATCAGAAGTGGCGTTGGACAGAGGGGTTTTCTGACCAGGTTGTGGAGTGATTTCGCAATGACCGCAGACAGGACAGGTACTGCAGCATCTATTCAAAGTGACAGGAGACAACATTTGTCCAGTATGGTTACTAACTATTTTTCTTCCCTTATCGATGTTCTCCCTCAACCGTCATTCCCATTTGATTACTGGGCATCAAAAGTAGACACCTGGCCTGAATTGGCAGAATATGCGTTGCAGGAGCTTGCTTGCCCAGCAGCTAGTGTGCTATCAGAAAGAGTATTCAGTGCTGCTGGTTCAATATTAACCGAAAAAAGGACTCGTCTGGCTACCCAAAATGTGGATGATCTCACCTTCATTAAAATGAACCACTCCTGGATTTCAAATTATTTTGCCCCACCTTTCCCGGCTG
The DNA here is from genome assembly GCF_051348905.1 of Ranitomeya variabilis. Classification (NCBI taxonomy): domain Eukaryota; kingdom Metazoa; phylum Chordata; class Amphibia; order Anura; family Dendrobatidae; genus Ranitomeya; species Ranitomeya variabilis. The sequence goes on along the minus strand of NC_135236.1, from coordinate 34,122,671 downwards.
ACACCTAGCTTTCCTATAAAAAGGTCTTGCTTGTGGACTGGTCTTACTGAGTGTTCCAATCTGTTAATTTGCAGCAGCTGTTTGTCCAGCATACGACATGTTTACACCTCCCCCAATGGGAAAAATCCCCCCACGGGGCCGTTGTCTCGCCACTTGGCGTAAGCACCCGTTACAGTGCTGATTGTCTGAAGAGGCAGGTGTGCCCGCTTTTGGTCGACGGCATTGCCACTGGGTCCCTCATAGTACAATGTAGTGTCTCTGGCGGTGGTGGTGCGCACCCAACGTCAGACACACCGTTGTAACATGAGGGGCCCTGGGGCGGTACCGCCGGCCGCAAGAGAGTTCCCCCCCAGCTCAAACTGTGCTCTACCACGTGCAAAATTATCACGCACAGCTCCACCAATGTTTAGTCTATGCACTGACATCATTCAATGCCTGGCACTGACAAACAATACCAATTTGTTTGCATCTATGATGCTAGTTAAAGTAGTCTGGGTCAGTGTCCTATATTGACACCAGTAAATACTAATTTACTGCCAAATAACTTTGTCATAAACTCTGCAGATGAGCCCACCCCTGTACCTAAGCATGCCATCCTTTTTTTACTTATAGTTGTTTTGCGAGACATTAACATCTATTTATTTTTTTGGAGTACTAACTGTGTCAGACACTCCTTGCAATACTCCTCCACTGACCACAATGCTGCCTGGAGTGCCTGCCTGTGTATCCATGTAACCGATTTCAAACTGCCATGACTGCCTACTGTTTGTTATTTTAGGCCTTAGTGAGCCTGTCTGCGGCCCCTACTTGCAATACTCCTCCACTGACCACAATGCTGCCTGTGTATCCATGTAACCGATATAAAACTGCCATGAGCCTATTGTTTGTTATTTTAGGCCTTTGATAGCCTGTCTGCGGTCCCTACTTGCATTACTCCTCCACTGACCACAATGCTGCCTGGAGTGCCTGCCTGTGTATCCATGTAACCGATGTAAAACTGCCATGACTGCCTACTGTTTGTTATTTTAGGCCTTTGTGAGCCTGTCTGCGGCCCCTACATGCAATACTCCTCCACTGTCCAGTGACCACAATGCTGCCTGGAGTGCCTGCCTGTGTATCCATGTAACCGATGTAAAACTGCCATGACTGCCTACTGTTTGTTATTTTAGGCCTTTGTGAGCCTGTCTGCGGCCCCTACTTGCAATACTCCTCCACTGACCACAATGCTGCCTGCCTGTGTATCCATGTAACCGATTTCAAACTGCCATGACTGCCTACTGTTTGTTATTTTAGGCCTTTGTGAGCCTGTCTGCGGCCCCTACTTGCAATACTCCTCCACTGACCACAATGCTGCCTGGAGTGCCTGCCTGTGTATCCATGTAACCGATTTCAAACTGCCATGACTGCCTACTGTTTGTTATTTTAGGCCTTTGTGAGCCTGTCTGCGGCCCCTACTTGCAATACTCCTCCACTGTCCAGTGACCACAATGCTGCCTGGAGTGCCTGCCTGTGTATCCATGTAACCGATGTAAAACTGCCATGACTGCCTACTGTTTGTTATTTTAGGCCTTTGTGAGCCTGTCTGCGGCCCCTACTTGCAATACTCCTCCACTGTCCACAATGCTGCCTGGAGTGCCTGCCTGTGTATCCATGTAACCGATGTAAAACTGCCATGACTGCCTACTGTTTGTTATTTTAGGTCTTTGTGAGCCTGTCTGCGGCCCCTACTTGCAATACTCCTCCACTGACCACAATGCTGCCTGGAGTGCCTGCCTGTGTATCCATGTAACCGATGTAAAACTGCCATGACTGCCTACTGTTTGTTATTTTAGGCCTTTGTGAGCCTGTCTGCGGCCCCTACTTGCAATACTCCTCCACTGACCACACCAATGCTGCCCGTGTACCCCTGGAACCTATTTAAAAGTTCACAGAGCCTAGTTATATATTTTATTTACTATTAATAAGGCCATGATAGACTACGCTGTACCATGCTACAAGCTAACCAGTCGACACTTCTTTTGCGAGAAAAGCCATCCCAACCCTCCACCAGCATGTAAAAGACCGCATTGTCCATGCACTCTGGCAATCTGTGAGTACAAAGGTGCACCTGACAACAGACGCATGGACCTGTAGGCATGGCCACGGAAGATTACGTGTCCATTACGGCGCAATGGGTTAAGGTGTTGGATGCATGGTCCACAGGGGACAGCCTACTAAGTCTGTCTGCAGTCCCTAATTCAAATTGTCCTCCACTGTCATGAATCCCAATGGCTAGGGATAGCAAGGGACAAGCAAAGTAATACAAAATATCGGACGAGCTCTAGGGTGATGGAACCTGGGCTGACCGCTGCCCTACGCCTGACAAACGCAACTAGAGATAGCCAGGGAGCGTGCCTACGTTGGTTCTAGACGCCACGCACCAGCCTAAGAGCTAACTAGTACTGCAGAGAAAATAAGACCTCACTTGCCTCCAGAGGAATGAACCCCAAAAGGTATAGTTGCCCCCCACATGTATTGACGGTGAAATGAGAGGAAGGCACACACATAGAGATGATATATATAGGATCAGCAAATTGAGGCCCGCTGTAAACTAGAAAGCAGAACGATACAAAAGGGGTCTGAGCGGTCAGCAAAAAACCCTAATCAAAAAACCATCCTGAGATTACAAGAACCCATGTGCCAACTCATGGCACATGGGGAGAACCTCAGTCCACTAGAGCTACCAGCTAGCATAGAGACATAATAAGCAAGCTGGACAAAAAACCAAACAACTGAAAATCAGCACTTAGCTTATCCTGAAAGATCTGGGAGCAGGTAGGCAGGAACCAAACAGAGCACATCTGAATACATTGACAGCCGGCAAGGGAATGACAGAAAGGCCAGGTAAAATAGGAAACACCCAGCCTCTGATGGACAGGTGGAAACCAAAGGCCGCAACCCACCAAAGTCACCCAGTACCAGCAGTAACCACCAGAGGGAGCCCACAAACAGAATCCACAACAGTACCCCCCCCTTGAGGAGGGGTCACCGAACCCTCACGAGAACCCCCAGGGCGATCAGGGTGAGCTCTATGGAAGGCGCGGACCAAATCAGTCGCATGAACATCGGAGGCGACCACCCAGGAATTATCCTCCTGACCATAACCCTTCCACTTAACCAAATACTGGAGTTTGCGTCTGGAAACACGAGAATCCAAGATCTTCTCAACAACATACTCCAATTCTCCCTCCACCAGCACCGGAGCAGGAGGCTCAACCGAAGGAACAACGGGCACCTCATACCTCCGCAACAACGACCGATGGAACACATTATGAATAGCAAACGATGCTGGGAGATCCAAACGAAAAGATACAGGGTTAAGAATCTCCGAGATCCTATAAGGACCGATGAACCGAGGCTTGAACTTAGGAGAAGAGACCTTCATAGGGACAAAACGAGAAGACAACCACACCAAATCCCCAACAAGAAGTCGGGGACCCACGCGGCGACGGCGATTAGCAAACTGCTGAGTCTTCTCCTGAGATAACTTCAAATTGTCCACCACCTGATTCCAAATCTGATGTAGCCTGTCCACCACCACGTCCACTCCAGGACAATCCGAAGACTCCACCTGACCAGAGGAAAAACGAGGATGAAACCCCGAATTACAAAAAAAAGGAGAGACCAACGTGGCAGAACTAGCCCGATTATTAAGAGCAAATTCGGCCAGCGGCAAAAAAGCAACCTAGTCATCCTGATCAGCAGAAACAAAACACCTCAAATAAGTTTCCAAGGTCTGATTAGTTCGCTCCGTCTGGCCATTCGTCTGAGGATGGAATGCAGATGAGAAAGACAAATCAATGCCCAACTTGGCACAAAACGTCCGCCAATATCTAGACACAAACTGGGATCCCCTGTCAGAAACGATATTCTCCGGAATCCCATGCAAACGAACCACGTTCTGAAAAAATAAAGGGACCAACTCAGAGTAGGAAGGCAACTTAGGCAAGGGCACCAAATGAACCATCTTAGAAAAGCGGTCACACACCACCCAGATAACGGACATTTTCTGTGAAACCGGGAGATCAGAAATAAAATCCATGGAAATGTGCGTCCAAGGCCTCTTCGGGATGGGCAAGGATAACAACAAGCCACTGGCCCGAGAACAGCAAGGCTTAGCTCGAGCACACACTTCACAAGACTGCACAAAGGTACGCACATCCCTAGACAAGGAAGGCCACCAAAAAGACCTGGCCACCAAGTCTCTAGTACCAAATATTCCAGGATGACCAGCCAACACAGAAGAATGGACCTCGGAAATGACTCTACTGGTCCAATCATCCGGAACAAACAGTCTTTCTGGTGGACAACGATCCGGTTTATCCACCTGAAACTCCTGCAATGCACGTCGCAAGTCTGGGGATACGGCGGACAATATTACCCCATCCCTAAGGATACCAGTAGGCCCAGAGTCTCCAGGAGAGTCAGGCACAAAACTCCTGGAAAGAGCATCTGCCTTCACATTCTTTGAACCTGGCAGGTATGAAACCACGAAATTGAAACGAGAAAAAAAACAACGACCAACGAGCCTGTCTAGGATTCAAACGCCTGGCAGACTCAAGGTAAATGAGATTCTTGTGATCAGTCAAGACCACCACACGATGTTTAGCACCCTCAAGCCAATGACGCCACTCCTCAAATGCCCACTTCATGGCCAAAAGCTCCCGATTACCCACATCATAATTGCACTCGGCGGGCGAGAATTTTCTAGAGAAGAATGCACATGGCTTCATCACCGAGCCATTAGAACTTCTCTGTGACAAAACCGCCCCCGCTCCAATCTCGGAAGCATCAACCTCAACCTGAAAAGGAAGTGAAACATCTGGTTGACACAACACAGGAGCAGAAGAAAACCGGCGCTTAAGTTCCTGAAAGGCCTCCACGGCCGCAGGAGACCAATCAGCAACATCAGCACCCTTTTTAGTCAAATCAGTCAAAGGTTTAACAATACTGGAAAAATTAGCAATGAACCGACGATAAAAATTAGCAAACCCCAAGAACTTCTGAAGGCTCTTAACAGATGTAGGTTGTGTCCAGTCACAAATCGCCTGAACCTTGACGGGATCCATCTCAATAGTAGAAGGAGAAAAAATGTACCCCAAAAAAGAAATCTTCTGGACTCCGAAAAGACACTTTGAGCCCTTCACAAACAGAGAATTGGCCCGCAGAACCTGAAACACCTTCCTGACCTGTAAAACATGAGACTCCCAGTCATCAGAAAACACCAAAATATCATCCAAATACACAATCATAAACTTATCCAGATATTCACGGAAAATATTGTGCATAAAGGACTGAAAGACTGACGGAGCATTGGAGAGTCCAAAAGGCATTACCAAATACTCAAAATGGCCCTCAGGCGTATTAAATGCGGTTTTCCACTCGTCACCCTGTTTTATCCGCACCAGATTATACGCACCGCGAAGATCTATCTTAGTGAACCACCTAGCCCCCTTAATGCGAGCAAACAAATCAGTCAATAATGGCAGTGGATACTGATATTTGACTGTAATCTTATTCAGAAGGCGATAATCTATACAAGGCCTCAGGGAACCATCTTTTTTTGCCACGAAAAAAAAACCTGCTCCCAGAGGGGACGAAGATGGACGAATATGTCCCTTTTCCAAGGACTCCTTAATATAATTCCGCATAGCAGTATGCTCTGGCAGTGACAGATTAAATAAACGACCCTTAGGGAACTTACTGCCAGGAATCAATTCTATAGCACAGTCACAATCTCTATGAGGAGGGAGCGAATTGAGCTTAGGCTCCTCAAAAACATCCCTATAGTCAGACAAAAACGCAGGGATCTCAGAAGGAGTAGATGAAGCGATTGAAATCGGAGGTGCATAATCATGAACCCCCTGACATCCCCAGCTTAACACAGATATTGTTTTCCAGTCCAGGACAGGATTGAGTTTGTAACCATGGCAGACCAAGCACTAGTACATCATGTAAATTATACAGTACAAGTAAGCGAATCACCTCCTGATGAACGGGAGTCATGCGCATGGTCACTTGTGTCCAATACTGCGGCTTATTCATAGCCAATGGTGTAGAGTCAATTCCCTTCAGAGGGATAGGAACTTCCAGAGGCTCCAGACTAAAACCGCAGCGTTTAGCAAATGACCAATCCATAAGACTCAGGGCAGCGCCTGAATCCACATAGGCATCGACGGAAATGGAAGACAGTGAAAAAATCAGAGTCACAGACAAAATGAACTTAGGCTGCAGAGTACCAATGGCAAAAGATTTATCAACCCTTTTTGTGCGTTTAGAGCATGCTGATATAACATGAGCTGAATCACCACAATAAAAACACAATCCATTTTTCCGCCTATAATTTTGCCGTTCACTTCTGGACTGAATTCTATCACATTGCATAGTCTCAGGTGCCTGTTCAGAAGACACCGCCAACTGGTGCACAGGTTTGCGCTCCCGTAAACGCCGATCAATCTGAATGGCCATAGCCATCGACTCATTCAGACCTGTAGGCGTAGGGAACCCCACCATAATATCCTTAATGGCCTCGGAAAGACCATTTCTGAAGTTAGCAGCCAGGGCGCACTCATTCCACTGAGTAAGCACCGACCATTTCCGAAATTTTTGACAATATATTTCCGCTTCATCATGCCCCTGAGAGAGGGCTAATAAAGCCTTTTCAGCCTGAATCTCCAGGTTGGGTTCCTCATAGAGCAATCCCAATGCCAGAAAAAACGCATCCACATTGAGCAATGCAGGATCCCCTGGTGCCAATGCAAATGCCCAATTCTGAGGGTCGCCCCGCAGGAAAGATATTACAATCTTGACCTGTTGAGCAGGGTCTGCAGAGGAGCGAGATTTTAAAGAAAGAAACAATTTACAATTGTTCCTGAAATTCAGGAAGGTAGATCTATCTCCAGAAAAGAACTCTGGAATAGGAATTCTAGGTTCAGACATGGGAGTGTGAACAACAAAATCCTGTATGTTTTGAACTTTTGCCGCGAGATTACTCAGGCTGGAAGCCAAACTCTGGACATCCATGTTAAACAGCTAATATCAGAGCCATTCAAGGGTTAAGAGGAGGTAAGAAGCACCTAGACAGCAATTAAGGGCTAGGCAGCAAAACTCTGAAGGAAAAAAAAAAAAAAAAAAGATTTCCCTTAAACACTTCTTTTTCTCCTGCTTCAGCCCAAACAATTAACACTTTGTGGGCCGGCTATACTGTCATGAATCCCAATGGCTAGGGATAGCAAGGGACAAGCAAAGTAATACAAAATATCGGACGAGCTCTAGGGTGATGGAACCTGGGCTGACCGCTGCCCTACGCCTGACAAACGCAACTAGAGATAGCCAGGGAGCGTGCCTACGTTGGTTCTAGACGCGACGCACCAGCCTAAGAGCTAACTAGTACTGCAGAGAAAATAAGACCTCACTTGCCTCCAGAGGAATGAACCCCAAAAGGTATAGTTGCCCCCCACATGTATTGACGGTGAAATGAGAGGAAGGCACACACATAGAGATGATATATATAGGATCAGCAAATTGAGGCCCGCTGTAAACTAGAAAGCAGAACGATACAAAAGGGGTCTGAGCGGTCAGCAAAAAACCCTAATCAAAAAACCATCCTGAGATTACAAGAACCCATGTGCCAACTCATGGCACATGGGGAGAACCTCAGTCCACTAGAGCTACCAGCTAGCATAGAGACATAATAAGCAAGCTGGACAAAAAACCAAACAACTGAAAATCAGCACTTAGCTTATCCTGAAAGATCTGGGAGCAGGTAGACAGGAAGCAAACAGAGCACATCTGAATACATTGATAGCCGGCAAGGGAATGACAGAAAGGCCAGGTAAAATAGGAAACACCCAGCCTCTGATGGACAGGTGGAAACCAAAGGCCGCAACCCACCAAAGTCACCCAGTACCAGCAGTAACCACCAGAGGGAGCCCACAAACAGAATCCACAACACTCCACTGTCTAAATCGGAGCTTCCACCTTCTGGCTTTCGGCCTATAGTATCAGAAATTAAACTGCATTTGACCTTCAACTTTGGTTACGGCCTACTAACGGTGTCTGCCCCTGCCTGGTGTTTGTCCTCAACTGAATAAAGCTGAGCTTCAACCTTCTGGCTCTCATTAAGTGCTGTTATTTTAAAAATTGGTGGTTAGGGCCTACTAAAGGTGTCTGCCCCTCCCTGGTGTTTGCCCGCAACTGAATAAAGCTGAGCTTCATACTTCTGGCTCTCATTAAGTGCTGTGTTTTCAAAAATTGGTGGTTAGGGCCTACTAACGGTGTCTGCCCCTCCCTGGTGTTTGTCCTCAACTGAATAAAGCTGAGCTTCATCCTTCTGGCTCTCATTAAGTGCTGTGTTTTCAAAAATTGGTGGTTAGGGCCTACTAACGGTGTCTGCCCCTCCCTGGTGTTTTTCCTCAACTGAATAAAGCTGAGCTTCAACCTTCTGGCTTTCGGCCTATAGTATCAGAAATTAAACTGCATTTGGCCTTCAACTTTGGTTACGGCCTACTAACGGTGTCTGCCCCTGTCTGGTGTTTGTCCTCAACTGAATAAAGCTGAGCTTCAACCTTCTGGCTTTCGGCCTATAGTATCAGAAATTAAACTGCATTTGGCCTTCAACTTTGGTTACGGCCTACTAACGGTGTCTGCCCCTGCCTGGTGTTTGTCCTCAACTGAATAAAGCTGAGCTTCATCCTTCTGGCTCTCATTAAGTGCTGTGTTTTCAAAAATTGGTGGTTAGGGCCTACTAACGGTGTCTGCCCCTCCCTGGTGTTTGCCCGCAACTGAATAAAGCTGAGCTTCATCCTTCTGGCTCTCATTAAGTGCTGTGTTTTCAAAAATTGGTGGTTAGGGCCTACTAACGGTGTCTGCCCCTCCCTGGTGTTTGTCCTCAACTGAATAAAGCTGAGCTTCATCCTTCTGGCTCTCATTAAGTGCTGTGTTTTCAAAAATTGGTGGTTAGCCTACTAACGGTGTCTGCCCCTCCCTGGTGTTTTTCCTCAACTGAATAAAGCTGAGCTTCAACCTTCTGGCTTTCGGCCTATAGTATCAGAAATTAAACTGCATTTGGCCTTCAACGTTGGTTACGGCCTACTGACGGTGTCTGCCCCTGCCTGGTGTTTGTCCTCAACTGAATAAAGCTGAGCTTCAACCTTCTGGCTTTCGGCCTATAGTATCAGAAATTAAACAGCATTTGGCCTTCAACTTTGGTTACAGCCTACTAACGGTGTCTGCCCCTGCCTGGTGTTTTTCCTCAACTGAATAAAGCTGAGCTTCAACCTTCTGGCTCTCATTAAGTGCTGTTATTTTAAAAATTGGTGGTTAGGGCCTACTAACGGTGTCTGCCCCTCCCTGGTGTTTGCCCTCAACTGAATAAAGCTGAGCTTCAACCTTCTGGCTTTGGGCCTATAGTATCAGATATTAAACTGCATTTGGCCTACTAGTGTGGTTGGGCCCTTAAAACAGTGTCTGCTGCTCCTGGGTTTGCTACTCCACTGAACAAAGCAATGCCGCCTGTTTAGTCCTGTCCTGTTACCAATTTTGAACTGCATTTAGCCTACTTTATTCTTTGGCCCTATATCTGTTTCCTCCTCATCCTGCCCATTGCCCAGCCACTGCTAGATGAGTGTGCTGGTACATTGACCTAGACCACTACATTCCCCTTGCACTCTACACAGCCAGAATCTGACCCTGCTGAAAGTAAGGTTCCCCTTCCCGCATGTTATACCACCTTACACAGGGACAAAGAGGAAGGTGCAGATGAAAGTGCAGGTTCCTTCATCAGGTGGGGGGGGCATACTCGTTGGCGACGTCACTGGCACAGGGCCCCTCAGAGTACGCAAAAGTGTCGCTGCTGGTGGGAGGCGCCCCCGCCGTGCAAACACACCGCTGTACTTTGAGGGGCCCTGTGCCAGTGCCAATGCGAACAAGTGTGCCCCCCTGCTTGCTCAGGATCACAGCACTTGCAACGTTGAAATACTTTCCTCTCCCTGCTCCACCGCCATGACGTAGTCCACGATTCCTGGGCCCACTAAAACCTTGAACCAGCCCTACCCCCCACAAATTTGCCAAATAACCCCCAAGTTCCATTGAACAACTATTATTATAAAGTTAATTAAGATTGACAAGCTTCAGAAACAAGAATGGATGTTTTTGGCATTAAAATGGGCACTGTAGGTGTTTTCCTGGCCTCCACTCACTGCCGACTATGCTTCCCCATTGACTTGCATTGGGTTTCGTGTTTCGGTCGATCCCCGACTTTTAGCGATAATCGGCCGACTGCACTCGACTCGACTCTGGACAAAGTCGGGTTTCACAAAACCCGACTCGATCTTAAAAAAATGAAAGTCGCTCAACCCTACATGAGTGTTCTTTTTCTGTTCATCTGCGATAGCTTTTTTCGCTAATTTTTCACGTTCTTTTTGTGATTTAACCATGGTGAGGCTTCTAATAACGTGTATAGCTGTGCACACAACTTGGACAAAAGAGAGAAAATTCATTTGCGCATATTTTTGGAGTTAGAGCAAATTATGAGGTGTCGCTGTAGTATTAAAGAGAGATAAATGAATGCAGAGCACTTTCCATGTCTGTTTTGAAATGAGAAAAAATGTACAGTCTCTAAACGCTTTATATGTGCTCTTAAAAACGGTAGCCTAGCAGAGAGAAAGCAGTCTGGGGGATACTGAAAGGCTATAATGAATCACCCTTCCCTTTGATTGATTGCTGGGGGGTAGTTGCCACAACAGTTCAACAGTCCTGCTTATAAATTGGGAAATTGGGTATGGGGCAGCAGGAGAGAAAGCTCATGAGAGCAACCTAAGATATGAGCAGCCTTGTCCCCAGAGCCGAGTGCTGGTGAATATGTACAGTTAAAGTTTATAATGACCAAAATGCCCTGAGAGCAAATAACTATAATCAGGACTCCGGTAGATGAAGCTTGCCCTGGTTGCCCTGGGGCCTCTGGGCTCACCTTGTCTCCTCCGTGCTGAAGGCCGATGGAGAACATGCTGCTTCCCCTAGGGCGACGCTGCACTCTGAGTCCGGATGCCGGCTGTGAACAATTCAGCTCTGTAAACCGCAAACGCCTTCCGCCTCCTTACTAGAGTCAGGGAGGGCCGTCGCCTGCTGCGGGGGGATGTCGGGTGGCACCACGCTTTGTGGTCCTCTGGCGGGAAAGATACCAGGTTCGCAGCAGAGCCACGTCGGCCGCACCCAACTCCGAAGAGCTCCGATACCCTCTCACCGCCGTCGATCATCGGGGATGCCTCTGGTGCTTCTGGGGTCTCGGCGCAGGTATCAGCGTTGTACTCTGGTCCCCAGCGCCGCGATAGTAAGTGCAGGAACCCTCTGCTGATGATCACCATAGCTCTTGCGCCTCCAAGCAGCGAGGGGAAGCTGCCTCCCGTGGGAAGGAGGTCCCAGACCGACCAGCACCGGGTGAGTGATGCTGTTCTCCTTTTTAGCAAGCTGGGAGAGTGGCGCTGGGTTTGCGGTAATAGGTTAGCCACCGGTCCCTGTTGCTGATGGAGGGGGAGAGTGACTCACGTTGTGTGTTGCCTTCTCTCCAAGATGGCGGTTCCAGCGGGATCCAGGCAGCTGGAGGGACGCCGAAGTGAGAAGTCTCTCAAAAGCTTGCTAGATTGATGAGCTTGGTCCCCACTTGAAGCTGATCATCTGGATAGGCTTTAGATGTCCACAAAAGTCCTTTTTAGCCTCAAAAAGGGTTTAAAATAGCTTAAATGAAGGGGTCTGGGAGGGAGCTCAGAGTTCCTGCTGCCTCACCCGACCAGAGCTAGGCCACGCCCCCTCTTCTGGGTCATTTTAATGTGAGTTTGCCCATGTTGGCTGTGGACAGGTACATGTGTCTGTCTGTGATCACACCTCTATCATGCTAAACACACTTTCTGACAGTACACTTTCCGCAGGGCAGGACAACACCTCCAAGTTGGAAAGGGCAAGCTCAGGCCATATGTCCAATTTGGAGATTCAAAATTTAAATGGGCCAGACCCATCAATTAGTATGTGGATAAATGTGAACACTTACTCTTCCACCATGTTGTTGAAACTGTTTTACTCATGGATTTGAACCCTTAAGCTTGTGTTTTTTCGTCTGCTTATCTTTCTGCTGAGCCATATGAGACACACCTTTTCTTTGAGTGTTTGTTTTCTGGCTGCACTCTGTGTAGCTTGACACAGGTGTTTTTCTCTGTTCACCTATCACCTTATGGGTGCAGCATTATATTCTTTCCCCATTTCCTGCTGGTGATACATTCATTTAGATATTCTGACATTGTACTGATGTTTGGAGCAGGTCTGTGAGTTTTGAGCTAAGGATTTTCACCTTGTAGTATCCTTGCTATACTTTGCACCTCTCTTCTGTTTAACTTAAGTAAGCTGTATATTATTCCATGTTCTGTAATTTCTTATTTACTTTACTCACAGTAAGATCTTTCCTTTGCTCAGCACACTTCTCCTCTTGTAGTTAATTCACACTCTACTCTGCCCACCGGTTCCTTAGGAGATACATGAAGCAGGTCCAAGTTGCCATCCAATAGTTCTTTGGTTAGGGCTATCTGCTTACCTGAAGGCACCACTGCCGGTACAGACTGCGGTGTCACAATATACAGTCTGCACGGGAAGTGACTGGCTCAGTTGGGTTTCTTTAGTGTCTAATCTACCGTATATAGTCGAGTATAAGCCGACCCGAGTATAAGCCGACCCCCCTAATTTTGCCACAAAAAACTGGGAAAACTTATTGACTCGAGTATAAGCCTAGGGTGGAAAATGCAGCAGCTACCGGTGAATTTCAAAAATAAAAATAGATGCTCCATACCGTTCATTATGGCCCCATAGCTGTGCCATATAGTGCTCTGCACCATTCATTATGGCCCCATAGCTGTGCCATATAGTGCTCTGCACCGTTCATTATTGCCCCATAGCTGTGCCATATAGTGCTCTGCACCGTTCATTATGGCCCCATAGCTGTGCCATATATGCTCTGCACCATTCATTATTGCCCCATAGATATACCATAGGAAGCTGTGCCATATAGTGCTCTGCACCATTCATTATTGCCCCATAGCTGTGCCATATAGTGCTCTGCACCGTTCATTATTGCCCCATAGCTGTGCCATATAGTGCTCTGCACCGTTCATTATTGCCCCATAGCTGTACCATAGGAAGCTGTGCCATATAGTGCTCTGCACCATTCATTATTGCCCCATAGCTGTGCCATATAGTGCTCTGCACCGTTCATTATTGCCCCATAGCTGTGCGATATAGTGCTCTGAGTCTGCACCATTCATTATTGCCCCATAGATGTACCATAGAAAGCTGTGCCATTGCTGCTGCTGCTGCAATAAAAAAAAAGACATACTCACCTCTCTTGCTTGCAGCTCGTCAGCGTCCCATCCCGGCGTCTCTCTGCACTGACTGATCAGGCAGAGGGCGGCGCGCACACTATATGCGTCATCGCACCCTCTGACTTGCACAGTCAGTGAGGAGAGACGCCGGGAAGATGGAGCGGCGCCCGGCGTGTGGAACGCGGACAGGTGAATATGTAATACTTACCTGCTCCCGGCATCCCGCTCCTTCCCCCGGACAGCTGGTCTTCGGTGCCACAGCCTCTTCCTCCATCAGCGGTCACCGTTACCGCTCATTAGAGAAATGAATATGCAGCTCCACCCCTATGGGAGTGGAGTCCATATTCATTTCTCTAATGAGCGGTCCCACGTGACCGCTGAACAGGGGAAGAGCTGCGGCACCCGGTGACCGTGGGACTGCAGGGACAGCGCCAGGAGCCCCGGAAGCAGGTAAGTATGCCTCAGCGCCCTCTCCCCCTCAACCGCCGACCCTGCCGCCGACCGTGACTCGAGTATAAGCCGAGAGGGGCACTTTCAGCCCAAAAATTTGGGCTGAAAATCTCGGCTTATACTCGAGTATATACGGTATTAATCTCAAGTGAATTACTACACATGCATAACTTAAAGGCTGCCTCCTGCTAATACGCACCATATCAGATGGTGGTGCTGGATGTTGTGATATGCTGAATAATGTTTCCCACATATCCGCCATGCTAACTTTCCATTATGTGGAGGTGCTGATAGCAACTTCCTCCTCCTACTATGCCATGTGCCTCCGCTGAGCACTCACTGTCAGGTGAGGATGAATTTAGTAGTGCATTCATTAGGGTGTGGTTGTATTCTCGCATTTTATGATCAGTGATCAATGTAAGGATGGCACGTTGTGCTTGTAGTGGGGATTAGTGGGGATTCAGCAGGCTGAACACACAGTAATCATCACATGTAACAATCCTGCCAACTCAGCGGTCATTGCATGTAATGCCTCTTGCGTTCCAGGTTGTCAAGAGGCAACAACAAGCTGTCCTCAGTGGGGGTGTATCATGCCAGTCACACTCAGTGAAATCTGGGAGCTGCTTTGAGTGTCACGCTTCTGTGAACATGTTGTACACATGATTGTTCCTCATCCTCCTCCTCCTTGAAAACTGTTCCTTGGCTGGATATTTGTGTACCTGGCCACTGTTGGCAAAGAAACTCATCCTCCAAGGCATGTGTGGATGCCTGGCCTGATAATTTTGTGAATGATCCCTGTTCTTCCTCCTCTTCCTCCTGTGCTACCATCTTATCCATCATTGCCTGAAGGTTTGATATTCTACGAGGCATAGAACTGGGATAGTAGCTCTGATTATAGCATCATCAGCACTGGTCATGTTCTTGAAGTACTTAAAGCAGCGCAACATGGCACACATGTCCCTCATGGTGGTCTACTCATTGCTTGTGATGTGGTATTGTTCCGCAGGGAGATTCACCCGTGCATGCTGCAGCTCAAATGCAAGCATCACTTGCTGCCGCTACCACAGTCTCTCCATAATCTGCAAGGTGCAGTTCCACTTTGTGGTTACATCACAAATGAGTCGTTGAGCTGGAAAGCTGCAGTGCAGACAGGTGAGAAGCATCAGGGTGAGAACGACAAAAGCGCACACAGAGAGCCTGCAGTTTCAGCACCAGCTCTGTGTTAATGTTAAGGAAGCTCTACACCACCAAATTCAGCACATGAACCAGGGAAGGGACGTGCATTAAACTGGCTAGATACAGAGATACTATGAGATTTCGCCTGTTATCGCGCACCACCAGGCCGGGCTTGAGGTTTTGCAGCACCAATCACCCATATGTCAGTTGAATGATCCCCATCCACAGATCCCGCGTAGTGTAGCATTTTTCCCACAAACAGATGAGTTTCAGAAAAGCCTGCTGTAGTTTACCCCCTTAAAATGCTGAAGTTGGTGGTGCATGTGATACGCTGATCAGATGAGGAGGCGTTGGAGAAAACGGAGTAGAAGGAAGAGGCAAAATGTAAAAATGTAGAGAGAAACATCCCAAAAACATTCAGCAATCCTCTGCTGTAGTAGGACATGCACCCAAAACGCTTTCTGCCTCAGCCCCAATTGACATAACAATTAGCCAATGGGTAGTTAGAGAGATATAATGTCCCTGCCCTTGCTTACTGGTTCATGTATCAGTGGTTTTGTGGACCTTTACACTGATGGTATTGCACAGTGCACACATGATTTTGTACGCAACATGTTCGTGCCACCTCCAGATCCATCATCACCTGAAGCGTTTTTTCATGGAAGCATAGAAGTGGTATAGGGGGGGATTCAGGGGAGCTTCCCTCAAATATGGATATATGTCCTGGTCTGGAGGAGGAGTTAGCCAGTTAGTGAGAGACACTGAAGTGGAAGGACATCTGGAGCAGATGTGAGAGGCCTGGCAGCCACGAAGGAGCTGCAGCCTCTGGGAAAGGACAAACAACCTGGTGGGTTAGATGTGGAGTACCTGGAGAGGAAAGGAGCAAAGGAGAGGAACAGGGCTCAGAGGGGAACTGTAACCGGGCACCCTCAGAGCCGATGCACAGAGCCGGGTAACGAGAGCCCAAGACTTTTGTGGGACTCTAGGACACAGAGCAGAACCGGAGGGCCAGGAACTGTATGTAACTAGCCCACACCACGCCTGAGATGCAGCAGCAACTATGGAGCCTGGGGCATGTTAGAGTCCCTGTAAAACGGCTCAAGCTGCCTGTCATGCAGGTATCTTTCCCAGGACAGAGGAAAACTGGAGGACCCTGTAGGAAGCTTCAGGCAGCAGAGACTTCACCTTTAACGACACTAGAGGAACCTCTTACGGACCTCCCCTGGAGAAGGGGACTCTCCGTTGCCTCTGAGCTGGCTGGGCCATCCCACCACCCTTGCCTGGTGCCCGGGCCATCCCACCACCCTTGCCTGGTGCCCTGGACTGTGGCCATCCAACTACAGTAAACCAGGTAAGGACTTAAAATGTTCTCCTCCATTTATTTATTGGCACATACCATCATCTTGGCCACACACCATAGGACCCATGGGGACCCCGCTTCACCTGTGGGAAGTGTAACATCTGTGCTGCCACAGCATCCCAAGGGGACCCCTTCAACGCAGCGCAGGTCCCACTGCTGACCAAACACCACAAGTGGCGTCACGATGGACTTTGAACATTTTCCCCTTTAAAGACCGTCTCCCCTTTAACGTTGAGCCCCAGGGCCACGGACCGGGTCGCAGCCACTGTGACATCCCCTTTAAGACCAGACCCGGTTCCGAGTACCCCACTGTCCTGGCTGGGTGACTCAAGTACATGTAGCAATGCAACACAGCACACAGGTCCCGCATGGAGGCAGAAAAAAGAGTATAGGCCAGCAGTAGCAGCCAACTTAATGGTTAAGGGCCGGCTTCGGCATTTTTGTACCCTGCTCCCACGTTTGCTGTGCAACAGGGGCAGCATGACCACCACCTCTTCCTCCAAACTGCCCTTATCACTAGAATGGCCTAGACTCCATGTAAGGTCAAGGACCTCATCATCTCCCATCGCATCATCACACCTCTCCTATCTGTCCATTATTTTGCTGTACTATTATTCCACTTCTGTCCTCACTACTCCTAAGCTTTTCCCCTCTACAAATCTGTTCATGGTCTCCTAAATCCACAATGTATGTGTATGAAAACCTGCTGTGGATGCAATTGTCCTCCTACCATTTCAAGACTGCTGCGTCATGCGGTGCTAGCGCGCACTTGGATGATGAAATTATACGCAATGATGCCTTGTGTATGTACAGTATGTGCTGAGTGTGGGATGCTGTGCTTTCCTCTAGTTTCAAAGCCCGGGAGACAAGGGGATACTGTGATTTCATTGGTTTTGAGGCACTGGAGACATGGGACTCTGTGTCTCTCAGTTGCCAGGCATTGAAGAACGCTGCCTTGGTGTTAGCCAATGGTGGAAATGTTTGCACCCTGCTGTTCAGATGAGCAGGGAGTGGCTCCCTAGACATGACTGGAAGGAATGCATCACCTGATTATTACCTTTGGACTTCTAAAAACAGTTTGCAGTCCTTGCCCATAGCGTTCTAAGAAAATTTATTCTGAACTCTAGTCTAGTCCAAATTGATGGTTGACTATTCTTTAAATGTTAAACCTCATCGTTAGGTTAGCTTCATGTTTTGCCCCCACTATAATATCAGACGGGTTCAAGTCAGAATTTGGTCAAACTAACGTTTAGATCAGTGTTCCCCAAGTTCGGTCCTCAAGAGCCACCAACGGGTCATGTTTTCAGGATTTCCTTAGTAATGCCCAGGTGAATACTCCATAATCTTGACAGGCAACAATTCCATCACCTGGGCCATACTAAGGAAATCCTGAAAACACGACCTGTTGGTGGCTCTTGAGGACTGGAGTTGGGGAATACTGGTTTAGATGATAGAGGTTAGAGGGGTATTTCCATCTTAAACATTTATGTTGCATCTGCAGAAAGATCTTTATAAATTATTTTGGAATATTCATTGATTTCTTGGATAACTCTGTTTTGAATGCCCTTCATAGTAGGACATAAATTAGCCACAGTGTTCTGAGTCTTCTTTCATTGTGAATAATGATGACTACACCCTTGGTGGTCTAGGGCACTGGCTCTTTTTTTTAGCACCATTCTGTATTTTGCTGATGATTCGGCACTAAATGGCTGTAGAAGACGGCATCACACATAGCGTTACTCAATGTAGCTGGCTTTGACGATAACAACATACAGACTATTATATCAGGAGACATATTACTAAAGCTGAGGTGGTCTAAAACGTTGTGAGGGGGGAAAGAAGAGGGAAGTGCTACATTAAAAATGCCTTCCAATTAATTTTGCTTCTTTTTCTGCTTTTTGAAGATTCAACCTGGAATATTATCACCGATTTCAGACATTCCTGTTCACCGTTGAGGAAATCAACAAAGACCCAAATATTCTGCCGAATATGACAGTAGGATTCCAGATGTATGAAACATGTAACATACCTCACTATGAATTACAAGGGGCTTTACAGTTCCTGACTGACTCTAGTACAACTATCGCCAACAACAAGTGTAATTCTCGACCAATGTTCCCCGCTGTCATTGGGCCCACAGTTTCTGCCAATTCAATCATCTTAGCTCATTTTTTGGGGACCTTCAGATATCCACAGGTAAGAAACTTTTAGAAACAAGGTTTCAAAAGTAGGAAATTATGGCACATGCAGTGGATACGGAAAATGTTCATACCCCTTTAAATTTTTCACTCTTTGTTTCATTGCAGCCATTTGGTAAATTCAAAAAAGTTCATTTTTTCACATTAATGTACACTCTGCACCCCATCTTGACATAAGAAACAGAGATGTAGAAATTTTTGCTAATTTTTTAGAAAAATTGAAATATCGCATGGTCATAAGTATTCAGACTAGTGATGGGCGAGCACTAAAATGCTCGGGTGCTCGATGCTGGGGTCGAGCAAATTGGAATGCTCGGGTGCTCAACCCGAACAACGAGCCCAATGTAAGTCTATGGGAAAACGGAGCATTTATGCCGCAACACCTCCCCCCCCCCCCCGGAATCCTTTTAGCGTATAAAAACATCTGAAATAGCTGGGATCAGTTCTCAAATAACATGGGAACATCATGGGGAAGACCCCTGGAGGCATTTCTGACCCCCAGGTCACAGCTGTGAACAATGGATTTTCCTGGGAAATATGTTAAGGAACATCCTTTCCAGGGTAATAATTTGTACGTAAGGCAAAATAAATAACCCAACACATAAATGTTCCTCCACCACTTGGACTATGTTCACATGCAGCGTTTTTTATGTGTTTTTTAACTTTCGCATTGCTATCAACCAAGACAAAAGCATTCACTGGGAAATGTCATTTTAACATTTTACAACCTTATCTGGCCATGTGGTGTGCGACACCTCATCAGACACATCCTGTTTCATTTATGGAGGGAGTCTGAACTCACAAAGTCTATTTTTATAGGGCCATCAGTCGGCCCACGCTATTCTTAGAGAGCCATCAGCCGGCTATGCTTTGTTGTTCCCATTATTAAACAGTGGGTCCCTTATACTGTTATTGTGTATGCAGTGAGTGGCAGGGCTGTCCAAAATTTCTATGCACCCCAACAACCCATTGAACAGATGTCATGGATGACCACATGCAACCAAATTTCACATTATTCACATTATTGTTCACATTCGGTACTCCCATGCTGTTTGCGTGTGCATTAAATGCAAGGCCTGGCCTGCCCTGCCCAAAGTTACACGCACCCCAATAACCCTTTGACCCACATACTGCATGGCCACATGAAAACAAAGTTCTCATTATTAGTCATTTAGTACTCCCATAAAGTTTGCACATGAAGTGAATGCAAGACCTGCCCCAAATTTGCACGGACCCCAATCCACTTTGGAATAAATGTGGAAGATGGAATCTGAAAAATGTTTTCTCAGTTTAAAGGAGGGGGTCTCCTATACTTATAATGCCCATACACTAAGTGTATGGGCTGACAAACATTTTGCCCTGGGAGGGTACACATCAGCATACTGTGTAAACATTTTTATTTATGGGCATCATAAACACCCTTGAAAAAAATAACCTGGCTGTTGCATCATAGAACTCGTTCACCCTGGTGATCTAATGGAGGTGTCTGAAGAGACGCGGAGGATGGTCTCCTAAAAATTATTTTCCCAATTTAAAGGAGCGGGTCTCCTACACTTGTAATGCCCATACACTAAGTGTATGGGCTGACAAAAATTTCCTCCTGGGGGGTACACCTCAACATAATGAGTAAACATTTTTTTTTTTTTTACAGTCATCAAAAACACCCTTTAACACAATAACATGGCTGTTGCATCACGGACCACGGTCACCATGGTGATCTAGTACTGGAGGCTGATGAAGATGAGGAGGATAACAGCAAATAGGCATAATCAGGACTCGTATACCCATGTGTGGGTGTGAAGAGGTACATGGGAATAGACCTCCCAAAAAAAGACACCATATTGGAGGTTATGTTTCGCTGTTCTCATTCGGTGGTGTAGAGAAGTCTGGCCCAGTCCAGTCCTTGTTCATTTTTATAAGAGTCAGCCTGTCAGCATTTTCAGTTGACAGGCAAATGCGCTTATCAGTTATAATTCAGTGGCACTAAAAACCTGCTCTGACAAAATGCTAGCAGCAGGGCAGGCCAGGACCTCCAAGGTGTAGAGAGCCAGTTCATGCCACGTGTCCAGCTTGGATACCAAATAATTAAAAGGCACAGAGGAATCACGGAGGACGTTGGTACAGTCAGCAAGGTACTACCTCAGCATCATCCAAAACTTTGCACTCCTTGTGAGAGTACCCCGCACCTCAGGTTCAGTGCTATGGGAGGGTCTGAGAAAACTCTCCCAGAACTTTGCCAGTGTTCCCCTGCCTCTGCTGGATTTGAGTTGTGTCTCTCTCGCCTGTACTCCTTGGTTGTCCAACGAACTGTGACTTCTGCCGCCAGCATTTTCAGATGGGAATTTTTTTAATAATTCTGCAACAATGGCTTTCTGTTACTGCACCATTTTAGTATACATGTCAGCCTCTGGAAGTAGAGATTGAAAGACTGAAATTTCTGCTTGTAGCAAGGGTCTAGAAGTGTGACCATCCAGTAATGACTGTCACAAAACATTTTGACAATATGAGGGTCATGGGAAAAGCAGCGCAACATAAAGTCAGCCATTCATGCCATACTGCTGACAGGCAAGACTTCCGTATTCTCACCAAGAGAACGACTGACCATGTTCTTGTCCTCCTCCTCCTCTCTTCAGGCTATCCACGCTGAACAGACGTATAACAGTTGTGCTGGTAGTACCGTCTATAGTTGATGAAACTAGCTCCTGTTCTTCCTCCTTCTCCTCCTCTTCCTCATTATCCTCCAATCCACGTTGCGATGACATGAGGCTGGGCTGTGTGTAATCACCCTGTATGGTTCCTTGCTCCATCCCATCGTCCACCACCTGAAATGCATCCTCTTTCATTGTGAGCAGAGAGCTTTCCTGAATACAGAGAAGCAGGATGGTGATTCTAATTATGGCTTCATCGCCGCTCATCATCTTGGTGGACTCCTCAACATTTTGTAGCATGGTACATATGTCTGACATCCATGTCCACTCCTGAGGTTTTATGTGTGGAGTCAGAACTGAATACCAGTGGCCTTGTTGATGCTAGTAGTCAATAACTGCCCTCTTCTGCTCACAAATCCTTTACAACATATGAAGTGTAGAGTTCCAAAGCGTTGGGACATCATGCACCAGTGGGTGAGCCGGAAGCTGCAAATGCTGCTGAAGCACGACAAAGACGGCGGAAGCTGTAGCTGACTTTCTAAAATGGGCACAAAGGCGGCGCACTTGAACAAGCAGATCTGGCAGCTCTGGGTAGCTTTTGAGAAACCGTTGACCAGCAAGGGCTAGGCATGGTACTTGTGTGAGCTCACCTCACCTCAGAGCTGGCACCAGGTTCCGGCCATTGTCACACACTACCATGCCTAGTTGCAGGTTCAGTGGTGTCAGACACACATCTGCCTGCTCTTTCAGAGCTGTCCACAACTCTTCAGCATTGTGTGGTTTGTCACCTAAGCATATTAGCTTCAGCACAGCCTGTTGCCACTTGGCTGAGGCAGTGCTGCAGTGCTTCCAGATTATGACTGATGTACTACTTTGGGAGATGGAGGCTGAAGAGGAGGAGGAGGCGCAGGAGCAGTAGACTGTGGGGGCAACCATGATTAATGTAGGGCCTGCAGTCCTCAGCGTTGGGAGGTCGAGTTCCATTCCAAGGTCCGACTGGGTCCTGGCTTCCACTATGTTAACTCAGTGTGCCATCAGCGAGATGTACCATCCCTGCCCACAAGCACTTGTCCACGTATCCATGGTTAGGTGGACTTTCCCAGTAACAGCATTGAGGGCATGGCTAATGTTGTCTGACACGTGCTTCTGTAATGAGGGGACGGCACACCGGGAGAAATAGTGGTGGCTGGGGACCGAGTACCTTGGGATGGTGGCCACCATCAGGTTGTGGAAAGCTTCCATCTCCACGAGCCTAAAAGGCAAAATTTCGAGCACAAGCAGACAAGAAATGTGTGAATTTAGTGCTGTTGCCTTTGGGGCATTGGCTGCGTATTTACGCTTGCGTCCAAGGACTGGGGTATCTTCACCTGAACAATGCACTGGGACAAGGACGTAGACGTGCCTGATGATGGTGCTAGTTGAGTGTCTGCAATGACAGATGCAGGGCTGGAGGCATCTTCACAGGCACCATGGACAGGGGATTGGCTTCCATGCACAACTGCGGAAGAAGCAATGGTGTCACCCACAGACAGTGTTCTTGGACCCTGGGGTTTGGCTCACAAAGTTGGGTGCTTTACTGCCATGTGCCTGATCATGCTGATGGTGGTCAGGCTGGTAGTTTTGCTACCCCTGCTAATGTGGACATGGCAGAAGGTGCAAATGGTCTGTTTTGGGTTATCGGCAGAGTCTTTAAAAAGACCAGACTTGGGAAGACCTAACAGTTGGAGTGCCAACTTCCGTCATGTTTGTGTTATGGGGATCGGTTGACCACCTTCTGTCTGCAGCTTCTTCCTGCCTGTTGTGGTGCTACACCTCACTCCCCCTTTGTGCTGCTGTTCTCGCTCTGCATGTCTACCTGCCAGGTTGGGTCAGTTACTATATCATCCACCACCTCGTCATCCACTGCCACACTCTGGTCCTCCTCTTGACTTTCTGGCAATTGTCTCATCATCGTCCACCTCTTGTGACACGTTCCCACCATCGCCTTCATGTGACCGTGGCTGCTCAAATATTTGGGCATTGCTACATGCAATCTCATCTTGCCCCGCTTCAAGTAGACTGAGTGAGAGGCACTCGGCATGGTGGGAGGAAGGACAAATAAGGTGAAGAATATGCGGTCTAGTCTCACGGCTGCTCAGACTTTACCATGTGGAAGACAGGGTGGTAGTGGCTAAGTAACTGGAAACATTATCCGCTATCCAAACAGCAACCTTTTGACAACGCTCTGGGTTCAATAGTGGTGTTCTGCGGTCCCCTAGTAATTCGGACAGGAAGATTGGACGAGAAGATGTTGGTGTTTGTTGTGGCACAATTTCAGTTTTCCCACGGTCTCGGCCTCTGCATGCACCATCACCATCATGTCCACTTCCCCATCCCTTGCCACGTGCCTTTCCCATTTTAAATGCACTGCAATATTTTCCAAGTTCATTACAAATGGCTGAACTTAGAGCGAACTTATATGTGATCCACAGTTTAAAATATCTGGCCTGTAGCTAACATTTTTTTTCAGCAAACTGGTGTCAATAATTAGGCTAAGACATCGGAAAAATAATTGAATGGAGGCTTCAAATGCCACAATATGTAGTAAACAGATAGAAGAGGCATGTAACAGAGATACTAAACTGTAAAGTATGTGGCCTGTATTTTTTTTTTTTACAGGAAAATAGTGTCAAGAACAACTGTAGCACACAGGAAAAATAGTTGAATGGAGGCCTGAAATGACACAATTTTTAGCTCACAGGTAAATGAGGCGTGTGACGGAGATACCACACCAAGATGTGGCCTGTATTTTTTTTATTTACAGCAAAATAGTGTCACTAACTACGGTAGCACACTGCAAAAACAGTTCAATGTAGGTCTGAAATGCCACAATTTTTAGCCCACAGATAGATAAGGCGTGTGACCGAGATACCAAACTGTAAAATATGTGGCCTGTATTTTAATTTTCTTACAGGAAAATGCTGTCAAGAACAAGGGTAATGTGAGCAGGTTGCATGATGCAGTGATGGACAGGAGGCAGAGCAAGGGTTAGCAATTTTAATTAACACTGAGAAACTCTATGCAGGGAGATTAAAGGTTAACTAGGGGCTTGAGTAGGCAGTTCAAAATATAGATAGTGTGCAGGGGTTAAAGAACAGTGAAAAAGGTATTAACAGTTTTTGGGGGGTTAACTTATCCTGTCAGATGTTTATCAAGATGTGGTAGTCCCGAAGTAGGTGATGGCGCCAACAACAGCTAACGCGATGCTTGTCTGATATGGTACTGTAGATAACAATGATCTGACTTCTGGCGGCAGCGCTTGGTCTCCGGCACATTCCGCTGAGCCCCTAGTCCATATACTGATGTTGCCGTAGGAGGCTGACGTGTCCCGGCAGACATACACTGGTTAATCAGGGTGCAGATAGCAGTCCTGCACCCGGTCTCTCTCTGGCAACACGCGTGCAGTACTCACTAGCCCGGAATGTTCAACTTCTCGCTTTGTGGTGACCAACGGGCACACTGCACGTCTCTCCTCGCAGTCTCTGTCAGCGGTGATGGGGAAGCTCAAGTGCGGGCCTGCGCTATATTGATGCTGGCGGGCCGGAGCACTCATGTCCCCCTGCTGTGCACCGTCTCTTCCCGCAAAGTCTGCCCATTTCTGAACATGCTGAGACTGAAAGCGCTTAGCCACACCCCCTGTTTCTGCCTGCAATAATTGGTCCGGTCTCTTAAGCTTTCTCCTGGAAAACAGAGGAGACAGCTGTCACGATGTGACTGAAGCAGTGTGACACAATCTTACCATAGGTCGGTCACCAACAGTACAACAAGGGAACACCCGGGACACAATTACATTGGTGGGCCCTGCGATAGGGAACTGGGAGATGGACACCTCCTGCACTCTCCTAAAGATGTGCCCTGATCTCCCTGATGTCCCAATACAGGTTCTTTCAACCTATCGCCTAGCAGGATACCCTAGCCCTAGCTTGCCCTTGCACCTATCCCTAAGTAGGGAATTGGCAAGTGCGGACACTGGTCCCACCGCTGCACTAAAACAATACAAAGGGAAGGTATGACAGACAAGGTAAAGAAAAAACAACACTTAACTCACTGCTGCAAAATGCAGTACAGCAGGAAAGAAACACCAGACTCAGCTGATGAACAACTGTTCCCAGCAAGCTCCTATTCCCAGCTTGGTCACTGCAGAATGAACTCTAACACCAACAGCTAGCTGATGCATCAGGTGACCTCTTGAAGGATGGTGGGAGTGGTCACCACCCACATCAGCTGACCCAGCAGCAATATAATTACACCAGCAGGCCACCGGGGGGAAACTGCATTAACCCTCGATGACCTGAAAGGAATAAAGATTTCATTAGAGGGAAACCAGATCTGCCACAAATCCAAAAATGGATTATGACAGTACCCCCCTTTCAATGAGGGGCCTCTGGACCCTCACCACTGGACCTCACCAATAAACAACCTGCGGAGAGTACCTTTGAATTCACCAGAGTTCACCTTGACAGTCGCCTGACCCACAGGTTTATGGTGAACGCAGCACGATGGTGAAACAACGTAGGTGGCACAAATCTCCAGAGCGCCGACCTATGGAATGAGTTGTGTACGGGCATTACTGGGGGTAACTCCAGCTGGTACGTCCCTGGGCTGAGAATAACCGGCACCCAATATGGCCCGATTACCCTCGACCTCCAGATTCCAGTACCATACTTCCACCTGATGTCTTTGGTGGACACGCATACGCATTCATTCACACACAGGTCTGAACCTGAACTTTTATTTTCATGCATGCGTCTGCCACAAGATGGTGAACTCTCTTCAGAACTGACAACAGAGATGTCCCCCTGTGTTACCAAACTCACACCCCAACTATGCACAGAGGGAACCACCACTCTCCTCTGACCCCTCCTCCTAAGAGGTCTCTGACACACCGGGTTAGTATATAGTGAGGGTAAAGTTTTGCCCCTACTCCCTGGAAGCACCTGTGCTGCCCCCACTGGAGAAGAAGGGGAGAAGTAGGTTGTAGAAGGACGGCAGAGATAGTAGCTCCCGGTCAGCAGTCCTTACACGACTGACCCCAGCTTACTACTTCCCTGGACTGCCAATCTATGACTGGGTTGTGTTTTTTCATCCAAGGGAGTCCTAAGACCATGGGAGTTGGCATGCCCTCCAAGACATAGCAGGACAGGGACTCTTCATTACAAGCCTGTATACGCAGATGTATATTGTCCATGACTTGGGTAATGCTCCGCTGGCTAAGTGGAGCAGAGTCAATGGCCTGGATGCTTAGGGGTCTCGCTAGCGTCCTACTCATCAGGCCATGGATCTGGACAAAATGAGCATCCACCAAATTCACTCCTGCTCCACTGTCCACCAGCATCAGAATATTCTCAGTTACCCCACCAACAACCACCTCAGCAGGTAAGGTACACTGAGATGAACAAATGGAGGAAATATACACACCCTGGTCGCCTCCCTCTACACGGCCAGGGGGATGCGGCTTTTTAGATGGTGCAAGTACTTTGGCGCTCGCTGGGCAGACATTGATAAAATGACCAGTCTGCCCACAGTAAAAACATGCCCCCACTCCATGGCGAACTGCAGGCAAACCCGTTTGGGAACCAACTCATCCCACCTGCATGGGTTGGTCTGCCTGCTCAGGTGTGTCCTCCTCCCTAGCCAGGACTACAGGGGGCACATTTCGTATATGCCTCTCCCTCAAGCATCTATCCACCCGAATGGCAAGTGACATATGATAAGATACGATACACTTTAATGATCCCACGGGGAAATTACAGACATGGCAGCCTCCAACGACCTGGGGGTGGCGAACTGCACAAGAGTATCCTGCAACCTTGGGGACAGACCCTGCATAAAATGGCTCCTAAGGGCAGGATCATTCCACTGAGTGTCAGTGGCCCACCTCCTGAACTCTGAACAGTACTCCTCAGCTGGCCGACCCCCCTGCTTGATCTTATGGAGCCGGGATTCCATCAGGGAGACGCCATCAGGATCACCATACACCAGCAACAGAGCTGCAAAAAAATTGTCCACTGACCGTAGAGATGGAGAACCAGTCGGCACGGAGAAGGCCCAGGACTGGGGATCACCCCTAAGAAGGGAAACGATGATTCCCACCCGTTGCCCCTCACTCCCTGATGAACAAGGGCAGAGCCTGAAGTTTAGCTTGCAGGCCTCCTTAAAAACCAAAAATGTAACACTCCCTCCAGAGAACTTATCAGGGAGAGATATCTTGGGTTCCGATTCAGCTTGTACCTGGGCCAAAGCCCAAAACCCCACCAACTGCTGCAGCAGCTGCACCACCTCACCATGCAGCACCTTAAACTCCTCAGTGAGGGTCTGAAGCAGTTGGGCAAAGGCCTGCATTTGAGCCATGGCACACCAGAATTAAACGATATGGTCGGTGTTAATGTCACGATGTGACCAAAGCGGTGTGACACGACCTAACCGTAGGTCGGTCACCAACAGTACAACAAACAAGGGAACACCGGGGACACAATTGCGACGGTGGGCTCTGAGAAAGGGAACGGGGAGATGGACACCTCCTGCACTCTCCTAAGGATTTGCCCTGATCTCCCTAACATCCCTATACAGGTTCTTTCCTCTTGACGCCGAGCAGGATACCTTAGCCCTAGCTTGCCCTGCACCTATCCCTAAGTAGGGTATTGGCAAGTGCGGACACTGGTCCCACCACTGCACTAAAACAATACAAAGGGAAGGTATGACAGACAAAGTAAAGAAAAAACAACACTTCGCTCACTGCTGCAAAACACAGCACAGCACAGCAGGAAAGAAACACCAGACTCAGTTGACGAACAACGGCTCCCAGCAAGCTCATATTCCCAGCTTGGTTGCTGCAGAATGAACTCTAAAACCTACAGTCAGCTGATGCATCAGGTGACCTCTTGAAGGACGGTGGGAGTGGTCACCACCCTCATCAGCTGACCCAGCAGCAATGCAATTGCACCAGCAGGCCACTGGGGGAAACTGCATTAACCCCCGATGACCTGAAAGAAAAAAATTTTAATCAGAGGGAAACCAGATCTGCCAAAAATCCAAAAATGGATTGTGACAACAGCCCTGACCTGGCACAAAAAAAGATAACTGCAGCACGGTAACACAGAGCAAAAACAGTTCAATATAGGCCTGAAATGCCACAATTTTTAGCCCACAGAGATATGAGGTGTCTGATGGAGATAGTCCACTTTCAAATATCTGGTCTGTATTTTTTTTTGGGACCAGCAAAAATGTGTCAATAAGTAGGCTAAGCCACAAAAAAAACAATGCGCATACCGCAGTGGTATGCAATCTGTGTGGTGGACAAAACCCAGTGTAAAATATCTGCCCTGTAGCTAAATATTTTTTTGGCCGCTAAATATTTTTTGGCAGCAAAATGGTGTCAAGAAATTGCATAAGACCCTCCCAAAAAATGTTACAGTACCACAAAAATTGAAAAACACACATGCGCATAGCACTCAGATGGCAAACCCATTTAAAATAGCTGGATTTTCACGCTGTACTATGAAAAGGATGTGACTGTATTCTGCAGTCCCAACAAGCAAATGGAGAAAACAAATGTGGGCTCTGGATTGCTTTGGAATTAAATAAACAGGAATAAGATGCAAAAAAGATTATTCCTGCCACTGATACCTGGGGCTATGTATATACGGTCAATATGTGTAATAGGCAGCAGCAGCAGACAGTAATGGAATGGACCCTCGTGATGAATACAATGAAGTGTGCCACATACAATGCCTGCCTGCTACTGATATCTATATACCCACATACAGTCCCTGCATACCTAGCACTGCAATCTATATACAACATATTTAGTCCTTAGAAGGACTGTTGGTTTGGCTGGATTTTTGTACTGAATTGTGGCATACCCACAGTAACTGATACACCACCTATTCTGTCCCTAAGGCTGCAGTAAATCACCCTACACTAGTGATTCCAGAGCTGACTATGGTGAGCAGAGCGTGCCCGTTCTGATATAGACCTGATGACGCTGTGCGGCCTGCCAATCACTGTAATGCCACAACCTGGCGCTCGAGTCCGACACATCGCTGATCGGGTGGACAGATTACTGGGAGGGGCTGGTGAGGACCCAGCGGTCATGGTGCACATTGGCACAAATGACAAAGTTAGAGGTAGGTGGAAGGTCCTTAAAGATGATTTCAGGGAATTAGGCTGCAAGCTGAAAGCAAGGACCTCCAACGTGGTATTTTCCGAAATACTGCCTGTACCACGTGCCACGCCAGAGAGGCAACGGGAGATTAGGGAGGTTAATAAGTGGCTCAAGAATTGGTGTAGGAAGGAGGGGTTTGGGTTCCTGCAGAACTGGGCCGACTTCTCAGTTGGCTACAGGCTCTACGCTAGGGACGGGCTGCACCTCAATGGGGAAGGTGCAGCTGTGCTGGGGGAGAAAATGGTTAGAAGGTTGGAGGAGTGTTTAAACTAGGGAATGGGGGGGAGGGTATTCATTTTATAGGAGGGGAAGATAGTGCAGATAGAGACCTGGGCACAAATAAGGAAGTTGGGGGTGGCGGTGGCATGGGGGGTGGGGTTAGAACAGTTAGTAATTTAAGAAAGAATAGAGGTACAGAGAGTAACATCAAGTGCATGTATACTAATGCCAGAAGCCTCGCCAACAAAATGGATGAATTAGAACTAATGTTGTTGGAGCATAATTATGACATGGTGGGGATATCTGAGACGTGGCTGGATGAGAGCCATGACTGGGCTGTTAACTTGCAGGGCTATAGCCTGTTCAGAAATGACCGTACAGATAAGCGAGGGGGGGGGTGTGTCTATATGTAAAATCTTCCTTAAAACCCATCCTGCGTGATAATATAGGTGAATTTAATGAAAATGTAGAGTCCCTGTGGGTGGAGATAAGGGGAGGGGGAAAAAATAATAAATTACTGATAGGGGTTTGTTATAAATCTCCAAAACTAAAGGAAGCAATGGAGAATATCCTCGTAAAGCAAATAGATGAAGCTGCGACTCAAGGAGAAGTCATTATTATGGGGGACTTCAACTACCCTGAAATAGATTGGGGAACAGAAACCTGCAGTTCCAGCAAAGGTAATCGGTTTTTGACAACTATGAGAGACAATTACCTTTCACAACTGGTTCAGGACCCAACAAGGAGGGGGGCACTGCTAGACCTAATATTAACCAACAGGCCAGACCGCATATCAAATATAAGGGTTGGGGGTCACTTGGGGAATAGTGATCACAAAATAATAAGTTTTCATGTAACCTTTAATAAGATGGGTAGTAGGGGGGTGACAAGGACACTAAACTTCAGGAGGGCAAATTTCCAACGGATGAGAGAGGATCTTGGTGCAATTAACTGGGACGATATCCTGAGACACAAAAATACACAAAGAAAATGGGAGACATTTATTAGCATCCTGGATAGGACCTGTGCACAGTATATACCGTATGGGAATAAACATACTAGAAATAGGAGGAAACCAATATGGCTAAATAGAGCTGTAAGGGGCGCAATAAGGGACAAAAAGAAAGCATTTAAGGAATTAAAGGAAGTAGGTAGTGATGAGGCATTAAATAAATACAGAAAATTAAATAAATTCTGTAAAAAGCAAATCAAGGCAGCAAAGATTGAGACAGAGAGACTCATTGCCAGAGAGAGTAAAAATAATCCCAAAATATTCTTTAACTATATAAATAGTAAGAAACTAAAAAATGACAGTGTTGGCCCCCTTAAAAATAGTCTGGGTGAAATGGTGGATGAGGATGAGGAAAAAGCCAATATGCTAAATGACTTTTTTTCATCAGTATTTACAAAAGAAAATCCCATGGCAGACAAAATGACTAGTGATAAAAATTCCCCATTAAATGTCACCTGCTTAACCCAGCAGGAAGTACAGCGGCGTCTAAAAATAACTAAAATTGATAAATCTCCGGGCCCGGATGGGATACACCCCCGAGTACTGCAGGAACTAAGTACAGTCATTGATAGACCATTATTTTTAATCTTTAAAGACTCCATAATAACAGGGTCTGTACCACAGGACTGGCGTATAGCAAATGTGGTGCCAATATTCAAAAAAGGGGCAAAAACTGAACTCGGTAATTATAGGCCAGTAAGCTTAACCTCTACTGTGGGTAAAATCCTGGAGGGCATTCTAAGGGATGCTATGCTGGAGTATCTGAAGAGGAATAACCTCATGACCCAGTATCAGCACGGGTTTACTAGGGACCGTTCATGTCAGACTAATTTGATCAGCTTCTATGAAGAGGCAAGTTCCGGACTGGACCAAGGGAACCCAGTGGACGTAGTATATATGGACTTTTCCAAAGCTTTTGATACGGTGCCACACAAAAGGTTGTTACATAAAATGAGAGTAATGGGGATAGGGGAAAATATGTGTAAGTGGGTTGAGAGCTGGCTCAGGGATAGGAAACAAAGGGTGGTAATTAATGGAGCACACTCGGACTGGGTCACGGTTAGCAGTGGGGTACCACAGGGGTCAGTATTGGGCCCTCTTCTTTTTAACATATTTATTAATGACCTTGTAGGGGGCATTCAGAGTAGAATTTCAATATTTGCAGATGACACTAAACTCTGCAGGGTAATCAATACAGGGGAGGACAATTTTATATTACAGGATGATTTATGTAAACTAGAAGCTTGGGCTGATAAATGGCAAATGAGCTTTAATGGGGATAAATGTAAGGTCATGCACTTGGGTAGAAGTAATAAGATGTATAACTATGTGCTTAATTCTAAAACTCTGGGCAAAACCGTCAATGAAAAAGACCTGGGTGTATAGGTGGATGACAAACTCATATTCAGTGGCCAGTGTCAGGCAGCTGCTACAAAGGCAAATAAAATAATGGGATGTATTAAAAGAGGCATAGATGCTCATGAGGAGAACATAATTTTACCTCTATACAAGTCACTAGTTCGACCACACTTAGAATACTGTGCACAGTTCTGGTCTCCGGTGTATAAGAAAGACATAGCTGAACTGGAGCGGGTGCAGAGAAGAGCGACCAAGGTTATTAGAGGACTGGGGGGTCTGCAATACCAAGATAGGTTATTACACTTGGGGCTATTTAGTTTGGAAAAACGAAGACTAAGGGGTGATCTTATTTTAATGTATAAATATATGAGGGGACAGTACAAAGACCTTTCTGATGATCTTTTTAATCATAGACCTGAGACAGGGACAAGGGGGCATCCTCTACGTCTGGAGGAAAGAAGGTTTAAGCATAATAACAGACGCGGATTCTTTACTGTAAGAGCAGTGAGACTATGGAACTCTCTGCCGTATGATGTTGTAATGAGTGATTCATTAATTAAATTTAAGAGGGGACTGGATACCTTTCTGGAAAAGTATAATGTTGCAGGGTATATACACTAGATTCCTTGATAAGGCGTTGATCCAGGGAACTAGTCTGATTGCCGTATGTGGAGTCGGGAAGGAATTTTTTTCCCCATGGTGGAGTTACTCTTTGCGACATGGGTTTTTTTTGCCTTCCCCTGGATCAACATGTTAGGGCATGTTAGGTTAGGCTATGGGTTGAACTAGATGGACTTACAGTCTTCCTTCAACCTTAATAACTATGTAACTATGTAATATGTAACATGGCTGTGGCATTACAGTGCATGGCAGACAATCTCTGCATGTTGGTTGGTGCTCTAAAGAGAGCCAAACATGCAGGGCGGGGACCCGAGCTCCTGCCAAATAATTCCAGAAATGCTCAGTGCTCACTGAGCACCTCGAGTACAAAGATGCTTGGGCGAGCACCGAGCATTACCGAGTATGCTTGCTCATCAATAATTCAGACCCTTTGCTCAGTATTGAGTAGAAGCACCTTTTTTGAGCTAGTACAGCCATGATTCTTCTTGGGAATGATGCAACAAGTTTCTCACACCTGGATTTGGGGATCCTCTGCCATTTTGCCTTGCAGATCCTCTCTGTCATGACTCAGGAGAGGATGGTGCCACCTCCATCCTGGTCAGGTCAGGGTTAATTTTAGACCACCTCTCTTTGTTTCTGGGGCAGCTATTTAATGTTGGCAGTTCCTGGATTGTGTGTCGGTGATACTTCCGTATACTGACCCAGGTACTCATCCGTAAACATTGTGCCTCTGTGCTAGTGTGCCTTGTTGTGTATGACTCGGTTTTGTTCTCTGACTTCCATTTTTTCATTCTGCTTTGTACTGCTCTGTCTCTCCTGGTTACCAGACCCATTGGCTTGTCCCTGTTTACTCTTTGTCTTATCCCCAAGGTACTTCACTCCCTCCTGGCTTTGACCCTCAGCAGTAATAATTATAGGGGATAACTCAGGAGACTCTTTGCATGGAACAAGACAACTACAGGACACAGTTTTATAAGTGGTAAAGTCCATGTTATCACACGGTGATTTAAACAGGTGCAGAGAGAAAGTCCACAACACTTGGAGTAAATATTAAATGCAGCTTAGCAGTCTATAGGAAACTTCAGAGGAAAATGCAATCAAGCAGAAAGTCTATGAAGCACAATTATTCTTGAGGATACTTGACACAAGTAAGTCCTTGTCTTAGTCCAAAACACAGATAGATATGCTTATAAGGCAGTTCAAATAATATCTTAGCTCAACCAGGGAGGCCTGGTTATTAGTCTCAGGTTTAAGCAGAGCATCAACAGCTTACATGTCCAGCAAATGCAGATGGAAGTAAACACAAGCAGCAGATAAAGGAGGATTACGGGAAACTTGTGTATGCAGCAGGAATTCAGAGCAGAGTAGCAGGATAACCCCACAGGTTCACAGGAGCAGGTATATAGCCAGGGAGTCACCAGAGGTCAGGAGCTGGATGCAAGGCAGAATACTCTAGCACAGACTGAAGGCTGGGGTGGAGTTTTATAGCAGGAAGGCACAGTGCACATGAGACCAAAGACGCCATCTTGGAAAAGGGCAGTAATTCACAAAAGGTAATAAAAAATGTTCAGAGTCCTGACATCAGCTCTATTTGACTACGTTTTCTGTCTGTGCCCTGCATAATGTGTGATCAGTGTCATTCTCTACACTCACTGCTGTGTTTCCGTCCCCTGGTCCCATTACTGCTCTGTGCCACGTCCTGTGCTCACTGCAATAGAGAAAGGTCCTTGAATTCAGCGTGACGTGTTTCTGCACTCACTACGTTTATTTGTGCCCCCCTGTTAGCACCCCCTAGGCAGCGCCAGTGACACCTTAGGTGTCACGACACTCTCCAATTCCATCAGGTGGGATGGTGGGATGGTGAACGTTGGTGGACAGCCATTTTCAGGTCTCTCCAGAGATGCTCAGTTGGGTTTAGGTCAGGGCTCTGGCTGGCCCAGTCAAGAATGGTCAGATCTTCTGAAGCCACTGCTTTGCTATTTTAGCTGTGTGCTTAGGGTCATTGTCTTGTTGGAAGGTGAATCTTCAGCCAAGTCTGAGGTCCAGAGCACTCTGGAAGAGGTTTTCATCCAGGATATCTCTGTACTTTGCCGCATTCATGTTTCTTTCAATGACAACCAGTCATCCTGTCCCTGCAGTTGAAAAACACCCCCATAGCATGATGCTGCCACCACCATGTTTCACTGTTGGGATTGTATTGGGCAGGCGATGAGCAGTAAAATACCTATACAGAAAAGAAATACCAGCAATGTATAAATAAAATAAAAACTCAGAATACCAAATATAATATATTACCCAAACAAAGAATTCCAAAAACAACATGTAAAAATAATTAATTTAAAATAATAAATACCGCGCCACAAGGGTCTAAAAACAATTTTCAACTGATCTATAGGTTGATTACCGGTTCGCCTTTCACAGCAAACTTTGCACAATATAGTGAATATTCTGCACTAGTGTCCAATCGCCTGACACTGTTCCTGCCTTTAATTGGAATACATCGCAATTAATATGTACACTATATATACCTATTGTGGTAAATAAATAATAAATCACATACCGTGATGGTCTAGCTGATGGCTTGAAGTAAGTGTACCACTAGATACATGCGATACTCCACAACGATGGACAAGGGGTCTGTTGGTAAGGGTGGTCCTCTATGCGATGGCGGTCAGGTAGGCACACACCGGTTACCACTTGTGCAGACAGAGGACCGGGTGCCAGTGAACAGTGCAGAGCCAGGAACCGTCCCGGCCGGAGATGATCCTGGTTGTACTGAAAAAAATGGCATCTCTGAACGCACAGTGCGTCGAACTTTGAGGCAGATGGGCTACAGCAGCAGAAGACCACACCGGGTACCACTCCTTTCAGCTAAGAACAGGAAACTGAAGCTACAATTTGTACAAGCTCATCGAAATTGGACAGTAGAAGATTGAAAAAACGTTGCTTGGTCTGATGAGTCTCGATTTCTGCTGCGACATTCGGATGGTAGGGTCAGAATTTGGCGTAAACAACATGAAAGCATGGATCCATCCTGCCTTGTATGGAGCATCTTTGGGATGTGCAGCCGACAAATCTGCGGCAACTGTGTGATGCCATCATGTCAATATGGACCAAAATCTCTGAGGAATGCTTCCAGCACCTTGTTGAATCTATGCCACGAAGAATTGAGGCAGTTCTGAAGGCAAAAGGGGTCCAACCCTTTACTAGCATGGTGTACCTAATAAAGTGGCCGGTGAGTGTATATTTTTCACAATTATTTTTGGCATTTATTCTTATTTATTTCACTCACATTTTATTACACTAAAAAAAAATAATTCAATATAATTTTTATATTATTTTTTTATTTTTATTTATTTTAATAAATAATACATTTATTTTATTTATTCTTCATTTAGTAAATCTAATTTTTCATATTTCATACCTGGACCGGATTTTTTCACTTGTTTCATATATTACAATATTATTTTCACTATAACATTATATCATCCATCACATTTTATATTATTCACATTAATTTTTTCTAGTTGCATTATTTTTTATTTTTGCCAGTATTCATGAAATTTCATTAGTAAATCATCATATATAATTCCTTTAATTTTGTTGCACTTTTTACACCTTATTTTTTGTTCAACTGTATCATTTTTTTATTTATTTGATTACATATCTATATATATTATTTCTGGCGACATTTTGCCATTAAATCACATAGAAATAAATATTATATGGTTTTACTTTGTGATATATATATATATTTTCCAGTCATTTGCATAATTGTTACCAGACAATTTCCCTTTTTTTATCTTTCACTTCTGCCCCTCAGCTAGGTTTATTCGATTAAACAGTCTCCCTGTTCCATGATGGCTGCAGTGGCGCTGCACTCTGCCTCTCCGTTGGGTTGGTGGCGTGGAGGTCGCGTGATCGACTGTGCCCTAGGTCGCACTCGGTCACGTGCTTCCAGTTTTCCGGCTCGCGGTGATGGCGCCCGCATGTGTAAGTAGCGGCGTGACATAATATGACGCCGCTGATTTATATCATTTTCACCGGTCTTCCTCCTTATATATAGTTCACTGGACCCCTGACGAAGCGGCAGCGAAACGTGCGTTGGAGTGGTGTGTGCAGGGGACAGTGGAGCTTCACATCCGTTGGTATCACCAATCTATATATGCATTTATTATTTCCAACTTTTAGGTTTGTTGATCACTTGATCATTGAATTATATACCAGCTACTACGCATACCTTTTGGTCTTTACTTGATGATATGGCTGTATGTACTGTTCCATTCATCTTGATCAAAACATGTGCTTTGATTGATTTATTATGGTGCACATATTACTGATTTTGGGTATTCACTATACATTTATTATTATATATTTATATATTGCACTAAAAATATACAGTATATATGTTTTTATTGATTCATTTTTTGTGCGGGTCACATATTTATTTTTATACACATATACTGTATGTTCAAATATTTTCCACTGAGTAAATTATCACGTTTTTATTACTCTGTATACACTTTTGTGATGTCCCACAAGATATAGTTATATTTTTTGCTGTTATACTTATTCTTATATTTGATATATTTTGTACCATACAGTCTGGTGCTCCTCGTCCCCTGCTACACAATTTTTATATAAACTTTTTTTATTATATCAATTTTAATAAATTCTTTTGGTATCATCAATTGTTACCTGTATGTGTATATTATTTTAATGTAATAAAGTTTTTTACCTTCTGTATAATCATGGCTTTATAATTAGTGATGAGCGAACGTGCTCGCCACTACTCGTTACTAGCCCGAGTATCACTGTGCTCGGTGTACTCGGTGAGCACTGAGCATTTCCGGAATTGTTCGGCGGTAACTGGTGTCTCCACCCAGCGGTTTTGTCGGACTTTAGAGACCCAATCACGGTGCAGGGATTGGCCGCAGCCATCTTTGTTGTGGTCGTGCAGAGATTGGCTATGCCGTACAGCATCATCCCGAGTATAAGAGACCTGGCGCCGCCCTGCTCGCTGCATTCTGTTTCTGTTTCAGCTAGAGTAGGGAGAGCTGCTGCCGAGATAGGGTCAGAATTAGTGTTGAGCTGTTGTGAATTCTGCTCTTGGGCTCCCTCCGGTGGTTGTAAGTGGTAGCGCTGCTGTCTCTGAATCGCAGCAGTTATCAGGTGTGTTCACTTTTTGCAATTTTTACTGGGCAATTTAGTCTTGCTTCACCCTTTAGTCAGTGCCAGTTGTCCATTGTTCCTGGAGGATTCACATGCCTGCCTGGTCTCTTCTGCTTTGCAGTTCATTTCAACAAAGATAAGTTCTGGCCTTGATTTTTCTTGTCCAGCTTGGTCTGTATAAGGATTTGTTTAGCCAAGCTGGTAACTCTGGAGATGCAGATATACCCTCCATATCTTTAGTTAGCTGTGGAGATTTTGTATTTTCTGTGGTGGATATTTTCTAGTGTTTTAATACTGACCGCATAGTACTCTGTCCTATCCTTTCTATTTAGCTAGAAGTGGCCTCCTTTGCTAAATTCTCATTTCAGTCTGTGTATGTTTTTTCCCTCTCCTCTCACAGTCAATATTTGTGGGGGGCTGCCTATCTTTTGGGGATTTTCTCTGAGGCAAGATAGTTTTCCCTTTTCTATCTCTAGGGGTAATTAGTCCTCCGGCTGTGTCGAGATGTCTAGGGAGCGCTAGGTACATTCCATGGCTACTTCTAGTTGCGGTGTTAAGTTCAGGGTCTGCGGTCAGTACAGGTACCACCTTCTCCAGAGTACGTCTCATGCTGCTCTTAGGCCACCAGATCATAACATTGAGCATTCCGATACCGCAAGTATTGGGTATCGGCCGATATTTGCTGTATCGGAATTCCGATACTGAGTTCCGATATTTTTGTGATATCGGAAATCGGAATCGGAAGTTCCCAGTGTATGGTTCCCAGGGTCTGGAGGAGAGGAGACTCTCCTTCAGGCCCTGGGATCCATATTCATGTAAAAAATAACGAGCACAAATAAAAAATATGGATATACTCACCCCTCCGGTGGACCCTGGACCTTAGCGGTGTAACCGGCAGCCTCCGTTCCTAAAAATGCAGTGAGTGTAGTACCTGCGATGATGTCGCGGCTTGTGATTGGTCGCGTGAGCGGTCACATGAGCGGTCACGCGACCAATCACACGCCGCAATGTCATCGAAGGTCCTTCACTCTGCATTCTTAGGAACGGAGGCTGCCGGTTACATCTCTAAGGTCCAGGGTCCGCCGGAGGGGTGAGTATATCCATATTTTTTATTTTTATTCTTTATTTTTTACATGAATATGGATCCCAGGGCCTGAAGGAGAGTTTCCTCTCCTTCAGACCCTGGGAACCATCCAGGATACCTTCCGATATTTGTGTCCCATTGACTTGTATTGGTATCGGGTATCGGCGAGATCAGATATTTTGCCGTATCAGCCGATCCAATCCGATACCGATACTTTCGAATATCGGAAGGTATCGCTCAACACTAGTCAGAATCATAGTTTTATAGTTAGTGTAGATCTGCAACTCTTACATCCACAACTCCTGAGAAACCAACAGTCCTTTTTAGAGCTAATTCATGGGTCCCGAGATTGCAGCACTAGGTAGGCAGGGCACAGCATATCCACATCAGTGCAAGGCCTGCAGGCACTGTATGTATGTCCATTGTTCCCACTGCATCCCTCCCAAAGCTCCATAACTGCCTGCTGCAGCTTGTTTACTGTCTATATACCTATTTTTTTCCACAATTCCCCCCCCCCAAAAAAAAAACAGTCTGTTCTGTCAGACTGAGACCTGTTGAAAAGTTATAGTTTGTCAGGCATACGTAGCATAGTTGTGTGTGCTACCCTTGTGCCCTTTTTTTTTTTTTTTTTGGTGTTTTAAATTCACCGAAAAAGACCTGATATATCTCTGTGCTCTAAGTTAGGTCATTGGAGGCCGGTGTACTTACTTTGTGGCTGTGTGATACTCAAATTCTATGCAGCGCTATTTAGCATCCAAAAAAATTGAAAGGCCACAGATTTGCCAGTGTGGTATTTCCGTTACAGCCGTCAACCATCATATATCTCTGTACTCTAAGTTTGGACATTGAAGGCCGGTGTACTTATTTTTTGGCTGTGTGATACTCTAATTCTATACAGCCCTATTTAGCGTAAATTAACTTTAAAAAAAAAAATTGAATACATTTGTGTTGAGCATTTGAAATAGTGCAGTAGTCCATTTAAAATGGTTAAGGCAAGGGGCAAGGGACGGGGAAGTGGACGTGATGCTTATGGTGCATCCAGAGGACGAGACCGTGGGGAAGGTGAAAGTGGGCAACAACAAAGACCCAAATCTTTTCGCTCGACCTTCCTGTCCCAGTTTCTGGGGGACCGCAGAACACCAATATTGAAGCCAGAGCAGTGAGAAATGATTGTTAGTT
Organism: Ranitomeya variabilis; assembly: GCF_051348905.1. NCBI lineage: Eukaryota > Metazoa > Chordata > Amphibia > Anura > Dendrobatidae > Ranitomeya > Ranitomeya variabilis. Next base: position 34,082,590 of record NC_135236.1, on the reverse strand, counting down.
GGATAGCGGATAATGCTTCCAGTCACTTAGCCACCACCACCACCATGTCTTCCACATGGTCAAGTCTGAGTAGCCGTGAATGTGGCCTGGATATTCCTCACCCTGATCCTCCTTCCTCCCACCATGCCGAGTGCCCAGAGACAACTGATCCCACACTTGGACATTCTGAAAAGCTGTTCAGTTTACCATTTCAAGATTCAGATATCTCTGCTAGTCAACTTGAAGTGAGGAAAGCTGAGATCGCATGTAGAGCTGCCCAGAGCTTTGACCAGCCCCGGTCACATGAAGGCGATGGTGGGAAAGTGTCACAAGAGGTGGACGATGATGAGACAATTGCCAGAAAGTCAGAAGGAGGAGAAGGGTGCGGATGTGGAAGACGAGGTGGTGGATGACATAGTGACTGACCCAACCTGGCAGGAGGACATGCATAGCGAGGACAGAAGCACAAATGGGGAAGGAGGCATAGCCCCCCAACAGGCAGGAAGAAGCAGTGTGGTGGCCACAGACACAAGGTGTGCATCTTTTCCCCGTAACACCACCATGAGTAAAGTTGCCTTTCCACCTGTGAGATCTTCCCGAGCCTGGCTATTTTTTAAAGACTCTGCCAATAACCCCAAACAGGCCATTTTCAGCACCTCCCATGCCCGCATCAGCAGGGGTAGCAAAACAATCAGCATGACCACCACCAGCATGATCAGGCACATGCAAGCAAAGCACCTGACTTTGTGGGCCGAACCCCAGGCTCCAGGACCACTTCCTGCTGGTCACACCAATGCTTCTTCCACTGTTTTGCATAGAAGCCAATCCCCAGTACACCATGCATGTGAAGATGCCTCTAGCCCTGCACCAGTTGTGGCCCACAGTCAAGCAGCATCATCCGCAAGCGCATCCACGTCTTTGACCCAGCACAGTGTTCAGTTGTCTATAACCTAGTCTTTGGAACACAAGCGGAAATACCCAGCCAACGCCCCACAGGCCACAGTCCTCAATTCTAATATTTCTCTCCTGCTTGCGCTAGAAATGCTGCCTTTTAGGCATGTTAAGACGGAAGCTTTCCGCAACCTGATGGTGGCAGCCGTCTCAAGGTACTCGGTCCTAAGTCACCGACATTTTTCCCGGTGTGCCATACCGGCATTACACCAGCATGTGTTCCACAACATTACCCGTGCCCTCAATAATGCTGTTACCAGGAAAGTCAACCTAACCACGGACACATGGACAAGTGCTTGTTGGCAGGGACGGTACATCTCAATGACGGCGCACTGTGTTAACATAGTGGAAGCCGGGACCCAGTCGGACCTTGGGATGGAACACATACTCCCCACGCTGAGGATTGCTGGCCCTATGTCAATCAGGGTCTACAGCTCCTGCACCTCCTCCTCCTTTGCATCCTTCATCTCTGAAAGCAACATATCAGTCAGAAGCTGGAAGTACTGCAGCACTGCCTCAGCCAAGCGGCAACAGGCTGTGCTGAAGCTAATCTTCATAGGTGACAAACCTCACAATGCAGAAGAGTTGTGGACAGCGCTGAAAGAGCAGTCAGATGTTTGGATGACACCGCTGAACCTACAGCCAGGCATGGTCATGTGTGACAATGGCCGTAACCTGGTGGTGGCTCTGAGGCAAGGTGAGCTCACACACGTACCTTGCTTGGCCCATGTGCTTAACCTCATGGTTTAACAGTTTCTGAAAAGCTACCCGGAGCTGCCGGATCTGCTAGTGAAAGTACGCCATCTGTCTGCCCATTTTTGAAAGTCAGCTACAGCTGCAGCTGCCCTTGCCGTGCTTCAGCAGCGTTTTCAGCTTCCAGCTCACTGACTGTTGTGTGATGTCCCCACGCCCTGGAACTCTACGCTGCATATGTTGGAAAGGATTTGTGAGCAGAAGATGGCCATTGTTGATTACCAACATCAACAAGGCCGTCGAATTCCAGGTCAGACTCCACACAAGGAGTGGACATGGATGTCAGACATATGTAACATCCTTCAAAACATTGTGGACTGCACCAAGATGGTGAGCAGCGATGACGCCATAATTAGCATCACCATCCCTCTTCTCAGCATTCTGAAAAACTCTCTGCTCACAATCAAAGAGGATGCATTGCAGATGGAGCACGAGGACATGGAGCCTGGAAACATACAGGGGCATTACACTCAGCCCAGCCTCATGTCCTCTCAACGTGGATTGGTAGGCAATGAGGAGGAGGAAGAACAGGAGCTACTTTCATGCGCTATGGACGGTACTACAAACACATCTGAATTAGCTTCTGTTCAGCGGGGATGGCCTGAGGACAGGGAGGAGGAGGATGAGGAGGAGGAGGACAGCATCGCCAGTCATCCTGTTGGTGAGGACATGGAAATCTTGCCTGTTAGCAGTCTGGCCTGCAAGGCTGACTTTATGTTGGGCTGCATTTCACGTGACTCTCGGATTATCAAAATTTTGGGTGACACTCATTACTGGTCGGTGAATGGGGCAACCAGGCGCACAACAGTATAAATGTATAAATGATAATATGGTAATGATGGAAGGGTGCAAAGCAGTAAAAAGCAACTGATTATACAAAAAAGGAGAAGAAAGTATACTGCATAATAATGCACACCATCCAAATAATAATAGGTATAACAAAAGATTTATTGACACATCTTAAAGACACGAACATCTAAAACATGCTTAAAAAACAACAATGCACTGACCAGGTTGTAATGACCATGTGAAACAAATGACACCTCTATCTAAACCCCGCTGGCTCATGAGAACACTGACAAAGTAGTCTATAATGAAATAAATAACCCTAATGCAAGGGAACAAAAGAATACAAATGGATCAGACAAATGAACCAAGATAACCAAGATAAGGCAGGACCTGGATGAGGTCACATCCACAAGGCCCAGGGGCTGGACAGATGAGCACATGGACAAGAACAACGCTCATGGCAGAGGGGAAAGATAACCCTCCATGAGCATACAACCTGGAATGGCAAACGATGTCCCACGCGTATCGCCCGGCAGACGGGCTTCGTCAGGGATAATAGGTAAGAGATGTGTACACCAATCTTAAATAGTACGACTAATAAAAAGAGAAAGTGATACCGGTGTGCAGACATACAGCGAACCGGAAGCGAGGGTGGCTCGCGCCGCCGCAGAAGAGAGCATGTGGAAAAAAGCCACGCAGCCGTAGTTGAGCCCGGCACCCGGCCAGGAAGGTAGGACGCCGGCGCCGGGCTAATGTAACGCAAGCGCAGTAGCCCACAGACAGGGGCGCACCAAGAGCCAATAGAAATCATGGCTGTGTACGGGTCCTGGTCCTGCCTTATCTTGGTTATCTTGGTTCATGGGTCTGATCCATTTGTATTCTTTTGTTCCCCTGCATTAGGGTTATTTATTTCATTATAGACTACTTTGTCAGTGTTCTCATGAGCCAGCGGGGTTTAGATAGAGGTGTCATTTGTTTCACATGGTCATTACAACCTGGTCAGTGCATTGTTGTTTTTTAAGCATGTTTTAGATGTTCGTGTCTTTAAGATGTGTCAATAAATCTTTTGTTATACCTATTATTATTTGGATGGTGTGCATTATTATGCAGTATACTTTCTTCTCCTTTTTTGTATAATCATTACTGGTTGGTGACACTTTTAGACCCATGCTACAAGGAGAACTTTCAATCTCTTCTGCCTGAGGCAGAGAGGTGTACTAAAATGTTGCAGTACCACAGGGCCCTTGTAGCGGAATTACTTAGAAAATTCCCATGTGAGAACATTGGCAGCAGACGTCATAGTTTGTTGTACAACCAAGGACTCCAAGTGAGAGAGACAGAAGTACAACCCAGCTCAGGCAGGAGAACAATGGCCAAGTGCTGGGACAGTTTTCTCAGACACTCCCATTGTGGCGGCACCGAGGCAAGGGGTGCTGTCACAAGAAGTGCAATGTTTGTGAAGATGGTGAGGGAGTACCTTGCAGATCGCTCAAATGTCCTCCTTGATTCCTCTGTGTCTTTTAATTATTGGGTATCCAAGCTGGACAAGTGGCATGAACTGGCTCTCCACGCCTTGAAGGTCCTGGCCTGCCCTGCTACTAGCATTCTGTCAGAGAGGGTTTTTAGTGCCGCTGGTGGAATTATAACATATAAGCGCATCCGCCTGTCAACTGAAAATGCTGACAGGCTGACTCTTATAAAAATAAACAAGGCCTGGATTGGGAAAGACTTCTGTACACCACCAAGTGACAACAGTGAACCATAACCTCAAATATATTCTCTCTTTTGGGGAGGTGTACTCTCATGCACCTCTTCACAACCACACATGGGTATACGCCTCCAGATTTGGTCTGTTTGTTCTTATCCTCCTCCTTATCCTCATGCTCCTCATCCAGAAGCACTATATCACCAGGATGAATGTGCTCTGTTCGGTGCATGTTGGCCAAGGGGGCTGTGATGGCACTCTTTTATTTTTTAAACAAAGGATTTCACATTGGGGAATTGGGCATGACATTACATTGGGCCTACTTCTTAACTCGGTCGCCTGAAATCTGTCCTGTACCTGTCAGTAGATCACCAGGGTTAACGTGCTCTGTATGGTGCATGTTGGCCAAGGGGGCTGTGATGGTATTCTTTTATTTTTTAAAAAAAGGACAACACATTGAGGAATTGGGCATGACATTACATTGGGCCTACTTCATAACTCGGTCGCCTGCAATCTGTCCTCTACCTGCCAGTAGATCACCAGGATGAACGTGCTCTGTACGGTGTATTTTGGCCAAGGGGGCTGTGATGGCACTCTTTTATTTTTTAAAAAAAGGATCCCACATTGGGGAATTGGGAATGACATTCCATTGGGCCGACTTCTTAACTCGGTCTCCTGCAATCTAAAATGTACCTGCCACTAGATCACCAGGGTGAACATGCTCAGTACTGTTATAGGCCATTGAAGTTTGGGCTAGGGGCATGCGATGGCACTTGTGTATTTTTTAAAAAAGGTACCTCCATTGGGGAATTGTTTAGCAGATCATGCACTGCATTACAAGTCTCAGAGACCCACACCACTACATTGGCCCTAATTCTTAACTCTGTCTCCTGCAATGTCTCCTCCTTATCTCCGACGACATGACCTGGGTGAACATGCTCTGTAATGTTATAGACCTGTGAAGTTTGGGCAAGGGGGGCTGTGATGGCAATAGTATATTTTTAAAAAAGGTACCCCCCATTGGTGAAACCACATCCTTGATGGCAAACACTTCGCATTTGTGTACCTTAAAGAGCTCACTTGAAAAGCTCCTTTTTGTGTTGCCTGGTTGCTCAGATTGGACACAATACACTTCATATAAATTTGATAAACAATGCTGTTAGTTTGTCTCAGTAATTCATTAAAAATATAGCTTTGTCCACTATATTAGTTTCTCTCCTTGAGAGCCATAACTTTGGCTGCCTCAAATGTACAAATGGCGAATATACAAATGATGATTTGTAAACAAGATTGAAATACTGTATACCGAATGCATTCAGACAATCACATATCTGCATGTCTTGTAAAACATTTACAGATGTGACAGACAATGCTCATAAATTTCAAAAAGCTGACCGTCACAACCAAACATACATCAAGTGTGAACTTGTGCTGAACCTAGAGTCACCAACTCGTATACAGTCAAATAAATAAGGCAGCACACTGCGGTGCTAAAACATGAAAACATGAAAATTGAACTGCATTACTGCACTAGAAATATGAAAAAATGAGAGCGTTTAGTGCATAAATTGGCCAATTCATTTGTACCTGGTAGCCGCATTAAGGCATCTCTCGTAAACCAGGTCCTACACTTTCCTTTCCTTGCTGAGAATAAACGTCTTCATCTGAATGGGTACCTGTGAAACCTCTTCTTAGACTGAATTTCTCTCTCTCTGTGGAGGGGTAATGGTGACGGTCAGTTTTTTGAAATTTGTATTCATTAGCCTTCTGACTGAGCACTCCTCCACCTCTTAGCCACAGGTGTTTTAATCGCAGCAGGTCCATTACTCCTCCACAGAGAGAGAGAAATTCAGTCTAAGAGGTTTCACAGATATACATTCAAATGAAGACGTTTATTCTCAGCGAGGAAAGGAAAGTGTAGGACCTGGTATACGAGAGATACCTTAATGTGGCTACCAGGTACACGTGAATTGGCCAATTTATGCGCTAAACACTCTCATTTTTTTTCATATTTCTAGTACAGTAATGCAGTTAAATTTTCATGTTTCATGTTTGCATGTTTTAGCGCCGCAGTGTGCTGCCTTATTTATTAGACAATGCTCATAGTGACACAATCTTGATAAATGTTTGTTTACTCACTTCACAAACAGTTCGAAGCCTCTATATGTTTGCTGTTTGTCATTGTAAAACAGTAAGGTTTACCAAAACTCTGCCTGTGGTGGTTTGATCTTAATCCTTGTGACTTTAATTTCTAGGGGTTCTCTGTATTGGTGTTGCTTCTCGGATAATCCAAATGGATGATATTTAAAAGCCTCTTGGTGATGATCTAAGTAGACTGTATGAAGTTAACCTTCATATATACATAATCAGTATATTTATGTAATTCTTTTATGTACTTATTAACTTTTCTATGTTATTGTTAACATATACAAAAATGTACGCACTCACACTATTCAATCTTAACCCCTTCCCGACCTCCGCCACACTATTATGCGCTGCGACGCTGAGCCCACCTTAAAGCCGGTGTAACAGGCCAGATTATACCCCCAGGCCAGACTATACCCGGGGTTAAAGTGGCCTAGGCTAGATTATACCCCGGGTATACTTTGGCCTAGGCCAAACTATACCCCGGGGTATAAAATAGCCTAGGCCAAAGTATACCCCTCCAGGCCAGATTATACCCCCCAGGGTAAGCTGAGGGAAAGCTGCTCATTCTTCTAGGTCACAGCTCCCCCTCCCATCGGGCACTGCTCCTTTTCAAGCTCCTCCACCTCTGGTGACGCCAGGGATCTCCCTTTCTAAGCCCCACCCCCTCCCTATAGTCACATGTGACATGAAATCTTCAGCCCTGCTCGTGCCAGCTCGTTGTCTTGGCGCCTTGGATATGCTTGGAAAAGGGCTTTGTATACCTAGGGGGCACTGACGAGCACTGAGGGGTGGGTGGGGAACCCCTTTACTGGTTGCTATGGGATATAGCATGATCACTCTATCCTAGCAACACCTTGGATACGCTTGGAAAAGGGGTTTATCTATCTTGGGGGCACCATTGCAGCACTGCGGGTGGGTGGGGAAACCTTTTACTGGTTGCTATGGGATTTTACATGATCACTCTATCCTAGCAACGCCTTGAATACGCTTGAAAAAGGGGTTTATCTACCTTGGGGGCACTCTCGCAGCACTTAAGGATAGGTGGTTAACCCCTTAGGTGGTTGCTATGGGATTTTACATGACCACTTTATCCTAGCAACGGCTTGTATACGCTTGGAAAAGGGGTTTATCTACCTTGGGGGCACCCTTGCAGCACTGTGGGGAAGCCGGGGAACCCTTTTACTGGTTGCTATGGGATTTTACATGACCAATTTATCCTAGCAACGCCTTGTATACGCTTGGAAAAGGGGTTAATCTACCTTGGGGGCACCCTCACAGCACTGCGGGGTGGGTGGGGAACCCTTTTACTGGTTGCTATGGGATTTTACATGGCCATTCTATCCTAGCAACGCCTTGGATACGCTTAAAAAATGGGTTTATCTACCATGGGGGCACCCTCGCAGCACTGCGGGGAAGCCGGGGAACCCTTTTACTGAGGAAGGAAACAGCACAAAAATTCAAAAGCTGACTTAGGCCATAGTATACCCCCGGGGGATAAACTTTATACCAGGGGGTATAAAATAGTTTTTATAGTATTTCTCTAGGCCATAATGTTATCACTTCACTGTTTTTCTCACCCTATTGCTTATTTGTTGAAAAGTGTGCAGATCTGAACTGACAGTAGATGGCGCTGTCCTGTCAGTGCATAGTTAATGATAACTTGTTTTGTATGTTCTCTATGACACCTCTCTGCTCTCTATGACACCAAATCTTTTCCAATTTTGACAACCATGGAAGATCAATTGTATGACCAGCTTTTGAGATTCTACACTGCAACAGAACAAAGGTACCCTCAGTATACCTACGATCTACCTCCTGAGAAACGTGCAAATGCCAAGTCCCAGTTTAGACAAACAGCAAAGCCATATCGAGCCCAAGGAGGAATTGTTTATCATAGGGAAAAGGAGGTTCTTACTAAAAGTCGACTGCCAAATATCCTGAAGGCCTGTCATGACAACCCAATATCTGGGGGCCATTTTGGCAGAGATAAAACTTTAGCCAAAATCTCTGACCGGTTTTACTGGAAGGGAATGAAAAATGACGTTCACCAGTATGTGAAAGCCTGTCAAAAATGTTTTGTTATAAATCCCAAAATCACAAAGGAAGCTCCACCACTCAACAGTATATCAGTGCCTGGAAAAGTATGGAGCTTAGTTGGGATTGATATGATTGGCCCTCTTCAGGAAACATCAAATGGCAACAAATATATAGTTGCTGCCACTGATCATTTCTCCAAATGGACTGAAGCAACAGCTGTCCCAGATAAGAGTGCCAAGTCAGTGGCAAATTTTTTGTACTCCGTTATCTGTCGCCTTGGCTGTATGGAGACTCTGATTAGCGACCAGGGACGAGAGTTTGTAAACTCGATCATTGACAACCTGATGGAACATTTTCAAACAGATCACCGTATTTCATCTGCATACCACCCACAAACAAATGGCCAGCGGGAACGTGATAATCGGACACTTAAAGAAGCTCTTAGTAAGCTTGTCAATGACCAAGGAAACAACTGGGATCAATTCATCCCTGGTGTTCTGTTTGCCTATCACACATCTGTGCATGCTTCAACCAAGGTTACTCCATTTGAGGTCATGTATGGACGGAAGGCCAAGCTTCCCATGGACCTTAATCCCTCAAAAGATGATACGGTGGATCCCATGCCCATTTCAGATCATGCCACCCCTGATGTGCTAAATACACTGTCAAGCATTCTTAAAAAGCTGCACTCAGACGTCAGTACCAACATCCACTCTGCTCAAGAACACCAGAAGTGTGCCTTTGATCGCCGACACAAAAGCAACAAAGAAATCACTGCTGGTACCATAGTTTATATCAAGAATCAGCGCCGTATTCAACGCATAGGTTCAAAGATGGAACCACGCTGGATTGGACCTTATTTAGTTGTGGAATCCTTGACCAAGGGACGAGTAAAACTTAAGAACAACAAAACTGGCAAGATATTAAGCAACACATACCACACCAGCAACCTAAAGATTTACCAGGATAAAGAGGCTTCTCCACCATCCGATGATGATTATTCCAGTGACTCTGCCACACAGAAAAATAAGCAAACTAAGGCTTTCAACCTACTACCAAGTTCAAGAAGGAAGTATCTTAGCACCACTCTTGGCCTTACGTTTAGTAAGGTTGTATACTGTGGATGCAGACGAGACCTTGAACAACCACGGCGTACATATAAAACCAAAGGTGATGGAAACTGCTTCTTCCGGGCCATCAGCTACATCTTGACAGGAACAGAGGACAACCATTCCCTTCTCAGAGATAAAGTCATCCACCATATGAAAACTGACTTGACAAAAAAACTACAGGACTACTTGAACCAAAATGTGAATGAATATGTGAACATCTCTGGAATCTCTCGTGATGGAGTCTGGGCAATTGATGCAGAGATCATGACCACGGCGAATCTGTTGAGTTGCGACATAATAATCTACACAAACGTCGGTGACTCCATGGATTGGTTGACATATCCTGCAAGCTTCAATCTGCAGTCAACAACTGAACATGCACTGTATCTTGAAAATAAGCACGATCATTTCAATGTTGTTATCAGTGTTTAGCTTTAAACGTTAATTTGGTAGCAAGGACATGCTAGACTAAATGTCATAATACACAGAATGACTGTTGGGCGATTTGTTGCCCCAGATAATTGCATTGCATGATAAGTGACTTATAGCTAATGAGAAATTATTGCCCCCCCTCCCACCGCTAGGTGGTGCTGGCTCTGCTTCTACAAGCTCCAACGGCACTAGCCAGGTGCCGCTCTCCTCTATGGCGCCTGGCTGTGACGTCGGCGCATGGAGAGGCAGCGCCACCTAGCGGCAGGAGGGGGACCCCGTCTACCAGGAGACGGGCAGCGGCGGTTAGCGAGGGGGGGTAATCGGGCAGCCCCCCTAAGGTAACTATAAAATGGGGGGGTATTTGTAATGCATATGCATTACAAATACCCCCCTTTACAACTACTTTTGCCATGGGCAAAAGTTTTGTATAGTGGGAGGTACTCTTTAAGAATTGTCAGTTTGGTTTCTCAATAAAATGTTGAAGCATTAAGTAATTCTTAATAATAATAAGTAAGTAATAATAATTAAGTAATTAAGTAATATCACTCAATGCAAATGATTTCATTGGGGTATAATATGAGCTGAGAGGTATAAATTGGGCTAGGCAACTTTAACCCCAGATTAGTTACATAATCTGGCCTGGAGGGGTATAGTTTGGCCTAGGCTATTTTACACCCCGGGGTATAGTTTGGCCTAGGCCAGTTTATGCCCGGGTATACTCTGGCATAGACCAAATTATACCCGGGGTTAATCTGGGACAGGGTTACTTTGGCCTGTTACACCGAGGAACCCTTTTACTGGTTGCTATGGGATTTTACATGACCACTTTATCCTAGCAATGCCTTGTATATGCTTGGAAAAGGGGTTTATCTACCTTGGGGGCACCCTGCTTGCTATAGGGTTTTACATGGTGTAAGTACCTTAGATTGATCATTTGAAATCGCTTAGCAACCAGGAAAAGAGTTCCCCAGCCTCCATGCAATGCTGCGACAGTGCCCCCAAGGTAGATAAGCCCCTTTTCCAAGCGTATCCAAGGCGTTGCTAGGATAAAGTGGCCATGTAAAATCCCATAGCAACCAGTAAAAGGGTTCCCCGGCTTCCCCGCAGTGCTGTGAGGGTGCCCCCAAGGTAGATAAACCCCTTTTCCAACCGTATCCAGGGCGTTGCTAGGATAAAGTGGCCATGTAAAATCCCATAGCAACCAGTAAAAGGGATCCCCACCCACCCCGCAGTGCTGTGAGGGTGTCCTCCAAGGTAGATTAACCCCTTTTCCAAGCGTATACAAGGCGTTGCTAGGATAAATTGGTCATGTAAAATCCCATAGCAACCAGTAAAAGGGTTCCCCGGCTTCCCCGCAGTGCTGTGAGGGTGCCCCCAAGGTAGATAAACCCCTTTTCCAACCGTATCCAGGGCGTTGCTAGGATAAAGTGGCCATGTAAAATCCCATAGCAACCAGTAAAAGGGATCCCCACCCACCCCGCAGTGCTGTGAGGGTGTCCTCCAAGGTAGATTAACCCCTTTTCCAAGCGTATCCAAGGCGTTGCTAGGATAAAGTGGCCATGTAAAATCCCATAGCAACCAGTAAAAGGGTTCCCCGGCTTCCCCGCAGTGCTGTGAGGGTGCCCCCAAGGTAGATAAACCCCTTTTCCAACCGTATCCAGGGCGTTGCTAGGATAAAGTGGCCATGTAAAATCCCATAGCAACCAGTAAAAGGGATCCCCACCCACCCCGCAGTGCTGTGAGGGTGTCCTCCAAGGTAGATTAACCCCTTTTCCAAGCGTATACAAGGCGTTGCTAGGATAAATTGGTCATGTAAAATCCCATAGCAACCAGTAAAAGGGTTCCCCGGCTTCCCCGCAGTGCTGTGAGGGTGCCCCCAAGGTAGATAAACCCCTTTTCCAACCGTATCCATGGCGTTGCTAGGATAAAGTGGCCATGTAAAATCCCATAGCAACCAGTAAAAGGGATCCCCACCCACCCCGCAGTGCTGTGAGGGTGTCCTCCAAGGTAGATTAACCCCTTTTCCAAGCGTATACAAGGCGTTGCTAGGATAAATTGGTCATGTAAAATCCCATAGCAACCAGTAAAAGGGTTCCCCGGCTTCCCCGCAGTGCTGTGAGGGTGCCCCCAAGGTAGATAAACCCCTTTTCCAACCGTATCCAGGGCGTTGCTAGGATAAAGTGGCCATGTAAAATCCCATAGCAACCAGTAAAAGGGATCCCCACCCACCCCGCAGTGCTGTGAGGGTGCCCCCAAGGTAGATTAACCCCTTTTCCAAGCGTATACAAGGCGTTGCTAGGATAAATTGGTCATGTAAAATCCCATAGCAACCAGTAAAAGGGTTCCCCGGCTTCCCCGCAGTGCTGTGAGGGTGCCCCCAAGGTAGATAAACCCCTTTTCCAACCGTATCCAGGGCGTTGCTAGGATAAAGTGGCCATGTAAAATCCCATAGCAACCAGTAAAAGGGATCCCCACCCACCCCGCAGTGCTGTGAGGGTGCCCCCAAGGTAGATTAACCCCTTTTCCAAGCGTATACAAGGCGTTGCTAGGATAAATTGGTCATGTAAAATCCCATAGCAACCAGTAAAAGGGTTCCCCGGCTTCCCCGCAGTGCTGTGAGGGTGCCCCCCAAGGTAGATAAACCCCTTTTCCAACCGTATCCAGGGCGTTGCTAGGATAAAGTGGCCATGTAAAATCCCATAGCAACCAGTAAAAGGCTATAGTCTGGCCTGAGGGTATAGTGTGGCCTGTTATAGTTTGGCCTAGGCTGTTTTACATCCTTAGGTATAGTTTGGCCTAGGCCAAAATATACCCAGGGTTAAATGTAGCCTAGGCCACTTTAACCCTGGGGGGTATAATGTGGCCTGGAGGGGTATAGTTTGGCCTAGGCTATTTTACACCCCGGGGTATAGTTTGGCCTAGGCCATTTTATGCCTGGGTATAGTTTGGCCTAGGCCAGTTTATACCCCGGGGTATACTCTGGCCTAGGCCAAATTATACCCGGGGTTAATCTGGGACGGGGTTACTTTGGCCTGTTACACCGGGACATGTCAGCTGTTTTGAACAGCTGACATGTGCCCACAATAGCGGCAGGTGAAATCGCGATTCACCCACCACTATTAACTAGTTAAAAGCCGCTGTCATACGCGGCCGGAAATGATCGCATCGCCGACCCCCGTCACATGATTGGGGGTCGGCAATGCGTCAGGATGGTAACCATAGAGGTCCTTAAGACCTCTATGGTTACTGATGTCGGCCTGCTGTGAGCGCCACCCTGTGCAATTCAGCTACCAGCCTGCAATCCAGCTACCAGGCTGCTATGTAGCTGAGCCACTCCAGTTGTGCCAGCTTCTAGCCTCCCATGGAGGCTATTGAAGCATGTCAAAACTTAAAAAAAATGTTTTTAAAAATATGAAAAAAAAAAATATATATAAAAGTTTAAATCACCCCCCTTCTGCCCCATTCAAAATAAAACAATAAAAAAAAATCAAACCTACACATATATGGTATCGCCGCATTCAGAATCGCCCGATCTATCAATAAAAAAAGGGATTAACCTGATCGCTAAACGGCGTAGCGAGAAAAAAATTTGAAATGCCAGAATTACGTTTTTTTGGTCGCCGTGAAATTGCATTAAAATGTAATAACGGGCGATCAAAATAACGTATATGCACCAAAATGGTATCATTAAAAACACCAGCTCGGCACGCAAAAAAATAAGCCCTCAACTGACACCAGACCACGAAAAATGGAGACGCTACGGGTATTGGAAAATTGCGCATTTTTTTTTATTTAGCAAAGTTTGGAATTTTTTTTTACCGCGTAGATAAAACATAACCTAGACATGTTTGGTGTCTATGAACTCGTAATGACCTGGAGAATCAAAATGGTCATTCAGTTTTAGCATTTAGTGAACGTAGCAAAAAAGTCAAACAAAAAACAAGTGTGGGATTGCACTTTTTTTGCAATTTGACCGCACTTGGATTTTTTTTCCCGTTTTCTAGTACTCGACATGCTAAAACCAATGATGTTGTTGAAAAGTGCAACTTGTCCCTCAAAAAACTAGCCTTCACATGGCCATATTGACGGAAAAATAAAAAAGTTATGGCTCTGGGAACGAGGGGAGCGAAAAATGAGAAAGCAAAAACAGAAAAGGGCATGGTCGTGAAGGGGTTAATATTCCTTGAATTTCGTAGTTTGCAATGAAATTGCGTTGTATTGCAAGTATTAACCTTTTTTAAAGCCATATCTGAACTTTAGTGTTAAAAACATGTCAAACACAATTGTGAAATTCTCCTGTAAATAATTCTGCAAAAAGGGAACCATCATACCACTAAGAAATATGAGTGAATTTTCATGGGTCCATCCAGTATGTGGGTTCCAAGGCCTAATGGGGTGCATATGACTATGCAGCAGGGCTCGCCTTCCTGCCAATGTAGAAAAAAAAGGAGTAAGGAGCACACAATGCATATTCTTAAGTGGATTTTCCTGGGCCCATCCAGTATGTGGGCTCCAAGGCGTAAGAGGGGGCATATGAATTGATAGCAGGGCAGGCCTTGCATTCAATGCAACATTTTTTCAGGAGTCCCGCCTGGACATCTTATGACAGGGGTATTGTGGTGTGTCATAATTCTTGGCAGTCCATCCACTCACAGCGAAGGGCGAAGGCTACAACATCTTAGGAGACCCACAATTTAAAAATGGCCCTTTAAGAAGATTAATGCCTCCTGATGCACCAGTAAAAATAGGCTCTGTGACTTTAAGAGTCCCTCCTTTGTAAATGAAACAAGACGGGTCTGCTTATGTGTCACACACCACATAGCCAGCTAGGGGTGTTACATGTTACAATGACATTTCCCAGTGAATGCATTTGTAGTGGTTGAAAGCAATGTTAAAGTTCAAAAATGCTTCAAAAACGCTGCGTCAGAACTAAGTCTAAGTGGGAGAGGAAATTTTCGGTCTGGGGTTAAATATTTGGCCTTACAGGCAAGTCATTAACCTGCAAAGGATGTACCCTGACTAGTGTTGAGCGATACCTTCCGATATTCGAAAGTATCGGTATCGGATTGGATCGGCCGATACCGGCAAAATATCGGATCTCGCCGATACCGATACCCGATACCAATACAAGTCAATGGGACACAAATATCGGAGCAACGAGCACCCGAGCATTTTAGTGCTCGCCCATCACTATTTATAATCTTTAATAAAGTGAACTTATTTTTACATATTTTTGTTTTTTGAATACTTTGTTTGGGTAATAGGTGAGGAGCAGTGCCTGGTTTTCTCGACACATACCACTGAAAATTATTACCAAAAAGGTCTATCTTCATCTCATCAGACGAGAGAATTTTATTGCTCATAGTCTGGGAGTCCTTCATGTGTTTTTTAGTAAACTCTATGTGGCTTTCATATGTCTTGCACTGAGGAGAGGCTTCCGTCGGGCCACTCTGCCATAAAGGCCTGACTGGTGGAGGGCTGCAGTGATAGTTGACTTTGTGGAACTTTCTCCCTTCTCCCTAATGCATCTCGGGAGCTCAGTCACAGTGATCTTGGGGTTCGTCTTTACCTCTCTCACCAAGGCTCTTCTTCCACGTTTGCTCAGTTTGGCTGGACAGCCAGGTCTAGGAAGACTTTTGGTGGTCCCAAACTTCCTCCATTTAAGGATTATGGAGGCCACTGTGCTCTTAGGAGCTTTGAGTACTGCAGACATTATTTTGTAACCTTGGCGAGATCAGTGCCTTGCCACAATTCTGTTTCTAGGCTTGTTAGCCAGTTCCTTTGGCCTCATGATTCTCATTTGGTCTGACATGCACTGTGAGCTGTGAGGTCTTATATAGACAGGTGTGCGCCTTTCCAAATCAAGTCCTATCAGTTTAAACACAGCTGGACTCCAATGAAGGACTAGAGCCATCTCAAGGAGGATCACAAAGAAATGGACAGCATGTGAATTAAATATGAGTGACTGAGCAAAGGGTCTGAATACTTATGACCATGTGATATTTCAGGTTTTCTTTTTTATTAAATTTGTAAAAAATTCTACATTCCTGTTTTTTTCAGTCAAGATGGGGTGCAGAGTGTACATTAATGAGAAGAAAATGAACTTTTTTGAATTTACCAAATGGCTGCAATGAAACAAAGAGTGAAAAATGTAAAGGGGCCTGAATACTTTCCGTACCCACTGTACAATGTTCTAAAATACAAGTTGTAAAATCTGGAAGGCAAATAACTCTGTGTAGTTTTCTAGATCCTTCTGATTTAGAACTATCCACATTTACAAACCAAGTACCATTTACTTGAATGGTACTTCTTTGCTCATGCCCCCTATAGTAGACTCATACATTGAGCGGCATTGGTTTAGACATAGTGTCACATGGTTAACAAACATATCCCCTTAAACTTTCACTTTATTATTATACTGTTTATAATAGAAATCCAAATGAGAAAAATATGAATAATATTCACTAATAAAATGTGTCAATTAGTGATGTAAGGAATATGATGTAGATACCAGGTAGAAATATAATCAATACATCAAAACTTGGTGTCCCTTCACTATTTTCTTGCCATAGAGGTCAGTGCCCCCAAAGTAGGGCTTTATCATTTTCCTACTAGAAAATATATGATATTGCTCTTTTGGCGGCCCCAATAATTCATACAACTCTTAGTTGTCAGTAAGTATTTGCACTATACCACCTTGGGCATAATGTACAGTTGCATATGATCATGAACAGAAAAACGAGTTTTAGCTAGATAACTAATATCCCCTCTGATGACCCTTCTTGACCACAGGGGTTGGCTTGCTAACATTAGTGTGCAAAGGGTGCTCCCACTCACATGTGGTCTGTTCCTGGTGCCAGATTCATTTGGCTCTAATATTCCTCTGGTCAATTCCTTGGCAGTCTTACGTGATTCTTCCAATTTTGTCTCCTATTAAGCACGCTACACTGTATGGATAATTACAGTTAGGTCCATATATATTTGGACAGAGACAACATTTTTCTCATTTTGGTTATAGACATTACCACAATTTAATTTTAAACAAAACAATTCAGATGCAGTTGAAGTTCAGACTTTTAGCTTTCATTTGAGGGTATCCATATTAAAATTGGATGAAGAGTTTAGGAGTTTCAGCTCCTTAACCTGTGCCACCCTGTTTTTTAAAGGGACCAAAAGTAATTGGACAATTGACTCCAAGGCTATTTCATGGACAGGTGTGGGCAATCCCTTCATTATGTCATTCTCAACTAAGCAGATAAAAGGCCTGGAGGTGATTTGAGGTGTGGTGCTTGCATTTGGAAGGTTTTCCTATGAAGTAAACATGCGGTCAAAAGTGCTCTCCATGAAGGTGAATCAAGCCATTCTTAAGCTGCGAAAACAGAAAAAACCCATCCGAGAAATTGCTACAATATTAGGAGTGGCAAAATGTACAGTTTGGTACATCCTGAGAAGGAAAGAAAGCACTGGTGATCTCATCAATGCAAAAAGACCTGGGCGCCCACGGAAGACAACAGTGGTGGGTGATCGCAGAATAATCTCCATGGTGAAGAGAAACCCCTTCACAACAGCCAACCAAGTGACCAACACTCTCCCGGAGGTCGGCGTATCAATATCCAAATCTATCATAAAGAGAAGACTGCATGAAAGTAAATACAGAGGGTTCACTGCACGGTGCAAGCCACTCATAAGTGTCAAGAATAAAAAGGCTAGACTGGACTTTGCTAAAAAACATCTAAAAAAGCCAGCACAGTTCAGGAAGAACATTCTTTGGACAGATGAAACCAAGATCAACCTCTACCAGAATGATGGAAAGAGAAAAGTATGGCGAAGGCTTGGTACAGCTCATGATCCAAAGCATACCACCTCATCTGTAAAACACGGCGGAGGCAGTGTGATGGCTTGGGCATGCATGGCTGCCAGTGGCACTGGGTCACTAGTGTTTATTGATGATGTGACACAGGACAGAAGCAGCCGAATGAATTCTGAGGTATTCAGAGCCATACTGTATGCTCAGATCCAGCCAAATGAAGCAAAACTGATTGGTCGTCGTTTCATACTACAGATGGACAATGACCCAAAACATGAAGCCAAAGCAACCCAGGAGTCTATTAAAGCAAAGAAGTGGAATATTCTTGAATGGCCAAGTCAGTCACCTGATCTCAACCCAATTGAGCATGCATTTCACTTGTTAAAGACTAAACTTCAGACAGAAAGGCCCACAAACAAACAGCAACTGAAAACCACCGCAGTGAAGGCCTGGCAGAGCATCAAAAAGGAGGAAACACAGCGTCTGGTGATGTCCATGAGTTCAAGACTTCAGGCAGTCTTTGCCAACAAAGGGTTTTCAACCAAGTACTAGAAATGAACATTTTATTTAAAATTATTGAATCTGTCCAATTACTTTTGGTCCCTTTAAAAACAGGGTGGCACATGTTAAGGAGCTGAAACTCCTAAACCCTTCATCCAATTTTAATGTGGATACCCTCAAATGAAAGCTGAAAGTCTGAACTTCAACTGCATCTGAATTGTTTTGTTTAAAATTCATTGTGGTAATGTCTATAACCAAAATGAGAAAAATGTTGTCTCTGTCCAAATATATATGGACCTAACTGTAAGTAAGTACAGCAAAAAATTGTAATACTTTATTGAATTGTTATATACCACAGAAATTTACCACAGATCATGTAATAGTGTATGGATGAGTAATTTAACCCAGAAAAATGTTTAAACACTTTTTGGAAGAATTAGAAATTACAGAAATGTACCCAAAACCACAAAATACTGTATGGCTGAGAAATTTAACTCAGCAAAATTTTGATGTGCAGGCAATCATCGCATGCTTATTTGCTGTGTAACAGTGGGGATTAGAGTTTTACATCAAGCACCGACTAATGCTCGCTGATTAATGAGTACAATCGAGCACCGTGATATTCAAGTTATATCCAAGTATTACAGAGCACATTCACTCATTCCTACCAGCAACCCAATGACTGGATACTATCAAGTTAACATCGGGGGTGAACCTATCTAGGTTTGCACAAGATCGATCCTCATACAGATCCATTATTATTATTATTATTATTCATTTTTATAGCACCATTTATTCTATGACGCTTTACATGTGAAAAAAGGGGCATACATAGAAAAGTGCAATAAACATGAGCAATACAAGGCATACACAAGGAGAGAGGACCCTTGGGGATGGGTGAGAATACACTAGAAGAGAATAGAGCTGGTCATGCGGCAGTTCAGTAGACTGAGGATCACTGCAGGTTGTAGGCTTGTCAGAAGAGGTGGGTCTTCAGGTTCCTTTTGAAAGTCTCCATGGTAGGCGGAAGTCTGATGTGTTGTTGTAGAGAGTTCCAGAGTATTGGGAAAGCACGGGAGAAGTATTGTGTGCTGTTGTGGGAAGAAGAGATAAGAAGGGAGTAGAGAAGGAGATCTTGAGAGGATCGAAGGTTGTGTGTAGGTAAGTACCAGGAGACCATGTCACAGATGTATGGAGGAGACAGGTTTTGGATGGTTTTGTATGCCATAGTTAGGGGTTTGGACTGGAGCCTCTGGACAATAGGAAGCCAGTGAAGGGCTTGGAAGAGAGGAGAGGCTGGGGAATAACAGGGAGACAGGTGGATTAGTCGGGCAGCAGAGTTTAGGATAGATTGGAGTGGTTCCAAAGTGCTAGAGGAGAGGACAGAGAGTAGGAGGTTGCAATAGTCATGATGAGGGTGTGTACGAGCGTTTTTGCAGTTTCTTGGTCAAGGAATGTACGGATCCAGAAAATATTTTTAAGTTGGAGTCAGCAGGAGGAGGCAAGTTCTTGGATATGTGGCTTGAAAGAGAGGGCAAAGTTGAGGATCACCCTGAGGCACCGAGCATGAGGGACTGGGGAAAGTGAGCAGCTATTGACATGGATAGATAGGTCTGGTGGAGGAGTAGAGTGAGATGGGGGAAAGATGACGAATTCTGTTTTGTCCATGTTCAGTTTTAGAAAGCGAGTAGAAAAGAAAGATAAAATAGTGGACAGACATTGTGGGATTTTGGTCAGTAAGGAGGTGAGGTCAGGTCCAGATAGGTAGATATCCGTATCATCGGCGTAGAGATATCTGCGTGTCATCGGCATAGAGATGATACTGCAGACCATGGGATTCTATGAGCTGTCCCAGGCCAAAAATGTAGATGGAGAAGAGTAGGGGTTCTAGAACTGAGCCTTGGGGAACACCGACAGACAGGGGGCAAGGTGAGGAGGTGGTGTGGGAGAAGGAAACACTGAATGTCCGGTTTGTTAGATATGATGACAGCCAGGATAGGGCCAAATCTGTGATGCCAAGAAATGACAGAATCTATAACAAGATGGAATGGTTGACAGTATCAAAGGCAGAAAACAGGTCAATGAAAAAATGGACAGAGTAGTGTTGCTTGCTCTTGGCAGTTAGTAGGTCATTGGTAACTTTACTTAGGGCACTTCCAGTTGAGTGATGCCGTCGGAAGCCAGATTGTAACCAGTCAAAGAGGGAGCAGGAGAGGTATGCAAAAAGTTCATGACGGATGTGTTGTTCCAGTAGTTTTGAGGAATAAGAGAGAAGTGATATCAGGCGGTAGCTAGACACAGAGAATGGGTCGAGGGAGGGCTTTTTGAGGATGGGGTAATTGAGGCATGTTTGAAGGATGAGGGGAAGACACCATTTGCAAGTGAAAGTTGAAGAGATGTGTTAGGGTTGGGATCAAGACTTTGGCTGTTCTGACGTAATCCATCTAACAACGAGTGTCCCCCGATGATCTCCCCTATAGAGCAGCCACATCAGGGGATGTGACCACTCTACAGGGCCTCCAGTGACACACCGACAAGAGACAATGGCTCCTGCAGTATTATCACTGAGGACTCACTGGAGTTAATGCTCTCACCCTATGGCACCACTGTGTGAGAATTTTTCCACACAGCAGTGCCGCAAGTGACAGCCCAAACTCCACTGACCTCTGATGGCAGAGTGATACACAGCTGGAGGATACCTGCAGTTATTATATCACCTGAGGCACCTGGAGAACAGTCACATCTGAAGATCTGACAGCTCTCCACGGCAGATCGTAGTGGGACAATCGCCACCACATGGAACACGTCTGGACAGGGAGCATACTATTGCTTTATTATTATATTTTTTTACAGGTGATCGAGGGCATCTGGGATTAGCTTTATGGTACGTATGTACTATATGTGTGTATGTTTTTTTTTTTTTTACACTTGAACACACTAGCCTGATGATGGGACTACAACTGTCCCATAATTGGCTAGCTGTCACTTCTGGTTGGGACTATTAGTCCCATCGGACGATGCCTGCCTACATACAGATCCGCACACACACCAACACACACACACAGCCCCGCAGACCCCCGCCATCACCGACACACACAAACGCATACACACAGACCAGCATACAGTCCTACAGACCCACGCCGACCCCCTCAAACACAGCACACACACACATACACAGAGACACCCGCACACAGACGCGCACATATTCACCACACACAGTCTCTGCCTACACACTCTTCCTCCTCACGTTCTGCAGCATTTCTAGCACCCAACTCCGCATCAAAACCACAAATCTTCTTAAACCTGCGGTTTTGCTGCAGATTTGCCTGACTCAATGGAAGTCAATGGGTGCAGAAACGCTGCAGATCTGCACAAAGATTTGACATGCTGCTGAAAATAAAATGCGGCAAATCCACATGTATTTTTCCACAGCATGTGCACAAGAAATCTCAATTTCCCATAGATTAACATTGGTGGTGCACTACACTGCAGATTTGATGCAATTCCGCGTGTCCAAACACACTGCTGAGACGCATCAAAATCCACAACTTGTGCAAACAACCTAAGGGGTGAAAAAAATTTTGGGGCGAGTTGTAAAAAAAAAAAAAAATCCTGTCACCATATTCCGAGGCTTGTAACATTTTTATGTTTTGGTCGATGAGGCCGTATGAGGGCTTTTTTTTTCGCACTCTAAGCCCATGTTTCTTTTGGTGTGGATATTATTTTTTTTATCTCCTCTACATTTTGTTTTCCAATGTGTCGATGGTGGCAAAACGCGTTTCTGGAATTTACTTTTTTTTTTTCCCCCAATGATGCAGTTTACTGATCGGGTAAAGTAAATTTGTATTTTGATAGATCAGATCCATCAAGTCATGATGGCTTGAGATTGTGCTTAAGGCCGTTTAAAAGAAAACTGTAATTTTTTTCTATGACATTTTTTAATTTAATGTACTTGTGTGTTTATTTTTTGTTAACTCTTCATCAAGAAACTCTAAAAATAAACAAAAACAAGCCAGGAGTCAAAATGACTCCATTCGGTAGTTCTAGGGGGGTCACCAGTCCAGTAGTCCTAGTGTTAAATTGTGGGGGAAAAAATAAAATATGCCACATTTCTTTGCACCATTTACCAATTGCCATGACTAAGACAGCTAAAGAAAATAAATACTTGGTGTCTTGATTTTTAGGTCTGTTCCTGGGGGTTATTTGGGATTGTAATTCAGAAAATTGCACGGGATAGAATGCTTCAGCTCTAGCTTTTTAAATATGGTTGAAATTATAAAAATGTTGTCCTCTCTTCTGCAAAAACGTATGTATTTAAATTATTCACATTTTTAAATATAATGATATACAAGTTAGCAAAAATAGTGTGAATGTTCCCTTTTTTCAACTATAGTTTTACATCCAAACCATTGGATTATACAATGCAAGTAACTTAACTGTATTATAGTGAGAATCTTGATGACTTAAGCAAACAGCAAGGTGAAAGATTTTCCCAAGACTTAAAAATAATGTAAGCCAGATACCAAGGAAGAAAGGATGCAAACATTATGGTAGAACATTGTGGGGAAATGATGTGTGATTGTACTGGCACATCCCACTCGGAAACCTTAGAAAAAATGCTCTAAAACGTAAATCAATGGGAAGCCTACATTTATTTTGCAGGATTGATCTTTGGAAAGAGAATAATTAAACAATAGGGTCATGGCAACATAAGGAAATTTTGCTCAGGCCACCATTGAGCATTGCATGGCACTGTCATTATAAGACCAAGCAAGAAGAATTATCTAGGTTTTTCCACACAATGTTTACAAAATAAATGCTGCGCAGTGAAAAAAAAAATAATAATTCTGAGAGGCGGTTGGTCTTCCAAGCACAACATGACCGTGTGTTGCATGGACAGCCTTCTGACTCTATTGAGGTTGTTTGATGTTTATTCTTCCTGCAGTAGAGTACAATGAAGCTAAAGTCTTGCTCATGGGTTTCCATGTCCCAGTAAAACATCCTATGATCAATTTAGAATCGTTTGACGTTTTATCCAAAAATCTTCATAACTCTATATTCTCCAAACAAATTTACATTGTTCAAATTACTAATTCTTTATATTCCAATTTACATTTTTTTCTTCCAGATCAGTCCATTTTCCAGTGTTTCCATCTTAAGTAACAGAAACATGTTTCCATCCTTCTTCAGGACTTCACCGAGTGACATTGTCCTCTCTAAAGGCATGGCTAAGCTTATTCTCAGATTTGGCTGGACCTGGATTGGTCTTCTGGCTCTCGATAATGATTATGGTATACAAGGAATTCAGCCAATAAAAGAAGAAATAATAAAAGCTGGAGCATGTGTGGCCTTTATGGAATATATTAGCCTTGGCCAACCCGACCGCAATGCTCCACGTATAGTCAAAGTCATGAAAGAGTCCAGCGCTAAGGTTGTAGTTGTTTTTACCCTTGAAATTGAATTTATTCCTATTTTGAATGAGATGATAAAGCAAAATCTAACGGGAAAGATTTTTATTGGGAACGCCGGTTGGGCAAAGTCGCTGTTATTGTCCATAAGTAAATATTTCCAGTTGTTATCTGGCAGTCTTAGTTTAGCCAGCAATGATTACACTATCCCAGGTTTTAGCCAATTCCTTACCAAGATCCATCCATCTACATCAACAACAGTACACTGGACCACGATGATGTGGGAGACAGTTTTCAACTGCCAATTTGTCCCTGAGAACCAAACTGTTTCTTTAGGGAACCCGGTGAAGGTTTGCACTGGATCAGAACATATAGATGATATCAAAAATAATTCCATCTATATCGCCAGCCTTAAATCGACTTATGCAATGTTTGCTGCCGTTCATGTCTTATTTAAAGCGTTAGATGATCTGAAAACCTGCAATTTTGCTGAAGGGCCATTTTCTAAGAGGACCTGTGCACACATTTGGAACTTCAAATCATGGCAGGTAAATATACATATGCTGGGTTCAAAAAAATTACTGCATTCAGTGCTGTGAAAAAGTGTTTGCCCTTTCCTGATTTCCTATTCTTTTGTATGTTTGTCACACTTTCAGCACACACAAACAGATCACCAAACAAATGTAAATATTAGACAATGATAACCCAAGTAAGCACAAAATGCAGTTTATAAATGAAGGTCTTTATTAAGAGAAAAAGAAATACAAACCTACAGTGCCCTGTGCGAAAAAGTGATTGCCACCCTTCCCTTAAAACATAAATTAACTGGTCTATCACATCTTTGGGAAGCTGAGTTCAAAGTCCCTAACCAGACACAGGCCTGATTACTGCCACACTTGTTCTCAATAAAGAAATTACTTAAATAGGACCTGACTGACAAAGTGAAGTAAACAAAAAGGTAATCAAAAGCTAGACATCATGCCCTCATCCAAAGAAATTCTGTAACAAATGAGAAACAAAGTAAATGAGATATGGAAAATGTTATAAAGCCATTTCTAAAACTTTGGGTCTCCAGTGAACCTAATTGAGAGCTATTAAACACAAACGGTGAAAATATGGAAAAGTATTAAACTTTCCCAGGAGTGGTCTGCCGAACAAAACTACCCCAAGAGTACGTCTCATTCAAGAAGTCGCAAAAGAACCCACAACAACATCTATAGAACTGCAGGCCTCACTTGCCTCACTTAAGGTTAGTGTTCACAACTCTAACAGAAGAAAGAAACTGGGCAAAAATGGCCTGCATGGCAGAGTTATAAGATGAAAACCACTGTTGAGCAATAAAAACATAAAGGTTAGCCTCAGTTTTGCCATAAAATATCATGATGATCTCCAAGACTTTTGAACACACTGTGGACTGACGAGACAATAGTTGAACTCTTTGCAAGGTGTATGTCCCATTACAGCTGGCATAGAAGTAACACAGCAT
Source organism: Ranitomeya variabilis (assembly GCF_051348905.1). Lineage (NCBI taxonomy): Eukaryota > Metazoa > Chordata > Amphibia > Anura > Dendrobatidae > Ranitomeya > Ranitomeya variabilis. The sequence continues at coordinate 34,057,482 of NC_135236.1, read as the reverse complement.
TTCATAAAAGGAACATCATAAAAACAGTAAGATATGTTGGTGGTAGAGTGATGGTCTGGGGCTGTTTTGCTGATTCAGGACCTTGAAGACTTACTGGGGTAAATGGAGCCATGAATTCCAGTGTCTACCAACCAAAATATTCTATAGGAGTATGTCCGGCCATCTGTTTGTGACCTGAAACTGAAGCGCATTTGGGTTATGCAGTAGGACAATGGTCCAAAATATACCAGCAAGTCCACCTCTGAATGATTTAAGAAAAACAAAATTAAGACTTTGGAGTGGTCTAGTCAATGTCCTGTCCCTAATCTGATTGAGTTGCTGTGGCATGACCTTAAAAAATTGGTTCGTGCTCGTAAACCCTCCAATGTGGGTGAATTATAACAATTCTGGAAAGGTGAGTGAGCCAAAATTATCCCAGACTCATTGCCAGTTATAGCAAACTCTTTAATGCAGTTATTGCTGGTAAGGGTGGCCCAATCAGTTATTAGGTTTAGGTTGCAATCACTTTTTCACACAGGGACCTGTAGGTTTGGATTTCTTTTTTTCCGTTAATAATAAAGACCTTCATTTAAAAACTGCATTTTGTGTTTATTTATGTTATCTTTGTCTAATATTTAAATTTGTTTGGTAATCTGAAACATTTAAGTGTGACAAACATGCCAAAGAATAGGAAATCAGGAAGGGGGCAAACACTTTTTCACACCATAGTATATGTACAGTGGCGTGTAAAACTTTGGGCACCCCTGTTTAAAGTTACTGTTATTGTTAACACAAGTTGAAGATAAAATGATTTCTAAAAGGTCTAAAGATAAAAATAAAGCAATTCATTTGTATTTCAGGCAAAAAATATATACATATTTTCATCTTTTACATTTTAAAAATAACAAAAAGGAACATGGACCAATGCAATAGCTTGGGTTCGCTTAAAATTTGTGTACTCAGATAACTTTGATAAAGGTTTCACACCTTAGTGAGCCTGTTAGGGTAATAGCTTGTTCACAATCATTATTAGGAGAGGCCAGGTGATGCAAATTTCTCAGCTTTATAAAAACCCAACCTTCAATGAAGAGTCATCAGAAGAAAACCTCTCCTGCATCCTCACCATAAAATTCAGCATCAGAAGTATGCAAAAGAACATCTAAACAAGCATGCTGCATTGTTGAGGTTAAAATAGAACTTGTTGGCTACAATGATCAAAAGTATGTGTGGAGAAATACCAATAGATTGAGAGCGCTACGTTCCCATTAATAATATCATGCAGCAAGGCCTTTTTGTCAAGACAGATGCAGGTCACTCCTTCATGACCACATTTTCTTGACATTTATGGAAAATCATTTGGATATCTCAATAGTGTTCCTCTAATGGGGGTTTCTTACAACACACATTTATCCACATGATTCTCTTAGAATCTCTTGACATGTAAATCCGATACTGATGTCAGTGCCAGAGCATGTGTCATTGTGATTGTTTTCACATAATTGATGGTAAATTCTTATTTTAGAATGGTATTATTAAATCTTTTTATTAAACCTTTCCAAATGTAGCTTATGTACTATATACGGAGGGTCAGAGCTAATTTGAATCTGAAGAGCGAAAAATATTTTGATGAGAATGGTGATCCTCCTGGAGTGTATGCGGTTGATGACTGGCAGCTGAAGGCAGATGGGACCCTGGCACAAGTGAAGATCGGCATCTATAATAATACAGCCCCACCACCTCAGGATCTGACCCTGAACTCTAATCTAACAGTGTGGAATCTGGGAAGTCAACAGGTGGGTGGAAATATAGTACAAATAATAATGATTACACGAGCTGAATGTTAGTGATTGTAAGGATGTGATTCACATTTAGACTGTGTTCACACTGAGTTTTTTTACAGAAGTTCAAAGACCATGAACTTTCAAACATAAGGCACTTGAAACCCTCATTTCTGGGGAGCTCGTGTGAGAGTTTTTCACTTCCAGAAGTTATCTAGAGTCTAGGCACAACCGTCAGAGTTTTTGCTCACAAAGCCACTGCAGAAAAAGCTGACTTTTTGAAGTTGCTCTCTTGATGATTTTGTCTTAATTTTCAGAGTCTTTTTATTATATCTTCTACTAAGAGAGTTGGGGGAAACCACCTGCAGAATTGAAAAGCGCTGTGAAACCACCACAATGACAATGACTTTGCTGTGCACATGTTCCACCTTATATCATTTCTATTAACCATTTTAGGGTTCAGAAACTACTGAAAAACCACCTGAGGCTTTAGAAAAAAAGTCACTAGATTTTTTCTGAAGTGACTTTGCGTGAAAGACAATTCTGTCAATTCTGCCGTTGGGTGAAAGATGTTGTGTGCACACAGAACGGTTCTGCTGCCAAAACTATGATTGCGCATTGTTATAATGTGATTCCGGGCTACCTGATCATGATATCTTTTAAATTCCGGAGTTTTGCCAGAGAAAACTGCTTCAGACAAATGCCAGTGTTCATTTTTCCAATAGAGCTTCGCTGGCGGTCTGTCCAGCATTCCTGTGACGGCTCCACAACTAGTGTATTTTGCTCTATACTGTCAAATATAGAGAGTGGCTTCCTACGGGAAGCTGCCTGAAGAGTGAACATGTCATTTCTTTTAACCGCTGGCATCTTTACTGTTGTTTCTGCAGCATCTTTTTCCTATATCTTGAAAGTAGCCTGAAGAATGAACATGCTGTAAACCGCTTCATGGTTTCCAAACTCTGGAATAGTGATGTAACATAACGCTTTGAGTGGAAACTGAGAAGAAACTGGGTATGTGCATACAAAGTCTTTTTACTGTGGTCTTGGAGTGAAAACTGAACTGATCCTCCAAACTATTGAGGTATTTTGAGATGTGGAAGAGGATTACGAGAGTGTCCAGTGTGCAGTACAGTGCAACCTCCACCGGGGGGAGTTTGAGAGGAAAGTAAGACTACACACACAGGACAGCAAAACAGACGCCACCTAGTGGCGAGAGAGTGGTCAGGCAAGCCGAGTCAAAAGCACGAGATAGCACGACAGTATTTATAGGATAAGACAGATGGATAGTCAGAACGTAGCCAGAGATCAGTAAACCAGAACGAGCAATATACGGTACAAAAGGGACAAACAGCAACAGCGTAAAAAACCAAGCCAGGGGATCAGAACCGGAGAATCAAGCAGACAATCAGACAGAGAAACACTGGGAAAAGGGAAGACAGAGGGAGTTAACAGACACAAGACAAGTCAGGGTTCACAGCAGGGCAAATCAAGAGCTACCAGCAGGGTCAGGTTAACACGCCAAAGGCAGAACTATAGCTGACACTGCCAGCAAGATTCATGGGAGCTAAATAGCAAGCCTGAACCCAGAATGAGGCAAAGCACAGTTAACTCTTGACATGATCCGTCCAGAAAAAAGGGCAGACACTAATAAACCCTGGAACGGATCATGACAGTACCCTCCTTTCAAGGGGGGCCACCGGACCCCCAGGTTTCCCAGGATAACGTGCATGAAATGCCCGGACCAAGACCAATCAATCAGCATGGACAGATCACGCCGGGACCGAAGATCGATCCTCAGGACCATAACCCCTCCAATGGACCAAATACTGAAGAGAACTACGGACCATGCGAGAATCCACGATCCGTTCTACTTCAAACTCGGTCTGACCATCCACAGAGACAGGAGGCGGAGGGGATGGAGGCCCAGCGGAAGATGGTACAAAGGACTTAAGAAGGGATTTATGGAACACATTGGGGATCCGAAGCGACTGAGGAAGGCGTAAACGAAAGGCAACTGGATTGACCACCTCAATGATCTCGTAAGGACCAATAAACCTGGGACCCAGCTTAGCAGAAGGAATCTTTAGACGAATGTTCTTGGTAGACAACCACACTTTATCTCCTACCAGGAACATAGGTCCTACAGACAGTCGCTTATCAGAAAAAAGTTTATGTTTGCCCTGAGCCTTCCCAATGTTCTTCTGGACCTCCCTCCACACCTCCCCCAACCGTTGCACTGCCGTATCAGCCCCTGGACATCCTGAATCAAGCCTAGAAAATTCACTAAATTGGGGATGAAAACCGTAGTTACAGAAGAATGGAGAGGTGCCCGTGGACTGGTTAATCCGATTATTAAATGCAAATTCAGCCACGGGCAAAGAAGAACACCAATCATCCTGCTGAGACGTAGCAAGACACCTCAAAATCTGTTCAAGTGACTGATTGGTCCTCTCCGTCTGCCCATTGGTCTCAGGATGGTAAGCAGAGAAGAAGGTCAAACAAATACCCAATCTTTTACAAACTGCCCTCCAAAATTTGGACACAAATTGTACTCCTCTATCAGAAACCACACTCAAAGGCACACCATGCAGCCATACAACGTGTTCAACAAACAATCTAGATAGTGTCTCAGCATTAGGCAATCCTGCCAGAGGTACAAAATGCGCTTGCTTACTGAATCTGTCAACCACTACCCAGATTACAGTTTTGCCATTGGAAAGAGGGAGATCAGTGATAAAATCCATGGACAAATGAGTCCAAGGTCTATCTGGAATTGGCAATAGCACCAATTCCCCGGCCGGCCGGTTATGGGAGCTCTTAGCATGGGTACAGATATCACAAGCAGACACAAACTCAATGATATCAGAGTTCATGGAGGGCCACCAAAACAGCCTAGCAATAGCTTTCCGGGTGGCAGAGATCCCCGGGTGACCACTAAGAGCAGAATCGTGGAACTCCCGGAGAATCCTCAATCGGTACTGAACTGGGACAAAAAGCTTATTGTCAGGCAAAGAGGGAGGAGCAAGAGACTGAGCCTTTCGAATCTCCTGCTCCAATTCAGAAGATACCCCCGCAACAACCACCCCGTGCTGAAGAATGGAGGAAGGATGTTCGGGGGGTGATATCGGATCAAAACTGCGAGATAAGGCATCAGCCTTGACATTCTTGGAACCAGGCCGAAAAGTAATTGAAAAATGAAAACGAGAGAAAAAAAGTGACCACCTAGCCTGTCTAGGAGTTAAGCGTTTGGCGGTTTCAATATAAGACAAATTCTTGTGGTCAGTAATCACCGTGATCCGATGAACCGCTCCCTCCAAAAAATGCCTCCATTCTTCAAAAGCCAATTTTATGGCCAATAACTCCTGGTTCCCAACATCATAGTTCCTCTCAGCAGAAGAAAACTTACGGGAGAAAAAGGCACATGGTCTCAAGTTGGTCAAAGTAACGGGTCCCTGGGACAACACCGCCCCTACTCCCACCTCTGATGCGTCCACCTCTACAATGAATGGTTTAGATGGATCGGGCTGAACTAATACAGGAGCAGACATAAAACATTTTTTTAGTGTAATAAATGCTTCAACTGCCAAGGATGACCAAACTTTGAGATCAGCCCCCTTGCAAGTGAGATCAGTGAGTGGCTTGACAACCTGAGAAAACCCTTTGATGAATTTCCGGTGATAATTGGCAAAACCCAGAAAATGCTGCAACTCCTTGAGGTCTCTGGGTTGTACCCAATCAACAATGGCTTGTACCTTTCCGGGAGCCATCCGAAACCCATTCACAGAAAGGATGATCCCCAGAAAAGAAAGCTCCTGGACACAAAACAAACATTTCTCTGGTTTAGCAAACTAAGAATTTCCCCGTAACCGGTGAAGAACAGCACGTAAATGACCAATGTGAGATTCCTTGTCAGGCGAAAAAACAAGGATATCATCCAGGTATACAACCATAAAGCGCCCGATAAAATCAGAAAAAACATTATTCATGAAGTTCTGAAACACCGCGGGCGCGTTTGTGAGACCAAAGGGCATGACCAAATTTTCAAACAGGCCCTCGGAGGTGAGAAATGCCGTTTTCCACTCATCCCCTTCCTGAATGCGGATAAGGTTATATGCTACCCTAAGATCGAGTTTGGAAAACCACTTAGCCCCAGACAATTGGTTATAGAGATCAGGAATGAGTGGGAGAGGGTAGGTATTTCTCACCGTAATTTTATTTAGTTCCCGGAAATGGAGGCATGGGCGTAAACCACCATCTTTTTTCTTGACAAAAAAAACCCCGCGGCCACAGGTGAGACAGAAGGACGGATGTGACCTTTGCGTAGACTATCAGAGATATAGTTTTTCATAGCAGTACTTTCTGGGCCAGAAAGATTGTACAAATGGGCTTTGGGCAATTTAGAACCCGGAATAAGGTTGATGGTACAATCATAAGGACGATGGGGTGGTAAGACCTCAGCCTCTTTTTCGGAGAACACGTCCCCAAAGTCCTTTAGGTACTCTGGAATACCCTCCGGACTAATAGTGGACACAAACACAGCAGAAAGACAACCATTGGAACAATTAGGACCCCATTTAACAATATCACGAGATCCCCAGTCTATAACAGGATTATGCCTCTGCAACCAGGGGAACCCCAAAACCAGTCCCGCAGGAAGATTATTCATAACATAACATGAAATTCGTTCCTGGTGCAAAGAACCCACCTTGAGGAGGAACTCCTCAGAGACAAATTTAAGGACATTTTGAGCCAACGGTGTCTTGTCAATGGCAACAATATGGATGGGAGTCTCTAGCCTAACTGTCCCTAACTTTAACTTGGACACCAGACTATAGTCAATGAAGTTCATGGAAGATCCACAGTCCACAAACGCTGAAGTGGATGCAAAAACGCCTCCATAACACCGTTCCACCTCTGACAAAACTTTTTGAAATGATGAAAATGGTACCTGTGAGTCTGGATGACCTCCAAGACCATCACCCAGACTCGGCAGCTTGTTACTCGATGGACAAGAGGGGCAGTCCTTCTTCCGATGTCCCGGATCTCCACAGTAAAAACATAATTTCCCATCACGTCGCCGTTTCCTCTTCTTCTCCTTGAAATTGATGGCACCAACTTCCATAGTCTCCTTGAATGACATAACCACAGATTTGGCAGGCAAAACAGGAATCTCACGCTGGATAATTCTCTCCCGTAATCTCCGGTCCATACAAATGGCCTGAGTCATGGCCTCCACCAGGGAACTGGGAGACGTGTGAAGGGCCAGCGCATCTTTGAGATAATCAGAAAGTCCTCTCTCAAACAAGCGCCTCAGAGCAGAGTCACCCCAAGACACCTCAATGGACCACCGCCTAAACTCAGAACAATACTGTTCAGCAGTGAGTTCATTCTGGGAGAGACTCATGATCATGTCCTCTGCAACCCTGACCCGGGCCGGTTCGTCATAAATAAGTCCCAGAGCCTCAAAGAATCTATCCACAGACACACGTTCAGGGGCAGAAGCAGGTAAAGAAAAAGCCCATGATTGAGGTCCCTCCCGCAGTAAAGAAATAATTATTCCCACCCGCTGACTCTCATCTCCAGAAGATCGAGGTCTAAGAGAAAAAAAAAGCTTGCAACTCTCCTTAAAAGTATGAAATCTCTCCATCTCCACAGAGAAGGTACCTGGGAGCTTGACAGTAGGTTCAGGAGAGTGCAAAAGACATCAACAGTGTCAGAGTGCTTACAGTCAGTCTGCAACAATTTAACTGTGTCAGAAAGCTCCCTTTGCAGGTGGTTATGAGACGAGGACAAGGCCCTCTGTTCCACAAACAGGTCTTGTATCATAATCGTCAAACTGTCCACTTGATCCACCAAGCTATGGAGCGGATCCATAGCAAACAGAGCAGAGGGAAAAAAAATGCAGAAGGCCCTATAAATGTATTGGTCAGCTATAATGTCACGCTGCTGCAGTGCAGTACAGTGCAACCTCTACCGGGGGGAGTTTGAGAGGAAAGTAAGACTGCACACACAGGACAGCAAAACAGACGCCACCTAGTGGCGAGAGAGTGGTCAGGCAAGCCGAGTCAAAAGCACGAGATAGCACGACAGTGTTTATAGGATAAGACAGATGGATAGTCAGAACGTAGCCAGAGATCAGTAAACCAGAACGGGCAATATACGGTACAAAAGGGACAAACAGCAACAGCGTAAAAAACCAAGCCAGGGGATCAGAACCGGAGAATCAAGCAGACAATCAGACAGAGAAACACTGGGAAAAGGGAAGACAGAGGGAGTTAACAGACACAAGACAAGTCAGGGTTCACAGCAGGGCAAATCAAGAGCTACCAGCAGGGTCAGGTTAACTGTTGTGAATTCCGTTCTTGGGCTCCCTCTGGTGGTTTCTAGTGGAACTTAGCAGCTGCATTCACTAATCGGTTCCCTGGTCTTGTTATTTAACTGGGCTCTAGTCTTTAGTCAATGCCAGCTGTCAATGTTCCTCCTGTGGACTCAGTCCTTTCCTGGAAGTGCTCTGTTGGCCAGTTCATTTCAGCTTAAGATAAGTCTGCTAGTTTTTTGGGTGTTTCCTTGCTTATGACCTTCAGTTCAAGTTAATGTTATGTCTGTTGTCCAGCATGCCAGTATGAATTATTTTGGCTAGTTGGAAGCTCTGGGGTAGCAGATTTGCCCCTCCACACCGTGAGTCGGTGTTGAGGTTATTTTTTGTAAACTCTGCGTGGATATTTAGTTTTTTAATACTGACCGCACAGTATCCTTTTCTATCTCTGTCTATTTAGATAGTAATGGCCTCCTTTGCTAAAATCTAGTTTCATTTCTGCGTGTGTCATTTCCCTCTCCACTCACCGTCAATATTTGTGGGGGGCTATCTTTCCTTTGGGGGTTTCTCTGAGGCGAGTTAGTTTTCCGTTTCCATCTTCCGGGGTAGTTAGCTCTTAGGCTGTGAAGAGGCATCTAGGCAGAGACAGGAACGCTCCACGGCTATTTCTAGTGTTGGTGTTAGGTGTAGGGCTTGCGGTCAGTAAAGTTACCACCTCCCCAGAGCTTGTACATGTTTGGTTTTACCCACCAGGTCATCTCAGTACTGCTTCGTAACCACCAGGTCGTAACAGTACAGCTGGCCTACAATGTGTTAAATGCTTCTCAAAAGAGGGAAAAAAAAGGGTTCTGAGTCAGTGTTTGTTTGTTTTTTTTGTGCTGCTTGTTTTGTTCTTTTTTTTTTTTCCCCTTGATCTTTGGATGGTTCAGAATTTGTGGACTGAGATGGAGGTTCAGGGTCTGTCTGCGCGTGTTGATCATCTCGCTGCTAGGGTACAGAGTATCCAAGATTATGTTGTCCAGACTCCGGTTTCTGAGCCTAGAATTCCTATTCCTGATTTGTTTTCTGGGGATAGATCTAAATTTTTGAACTTCAAAAATAATTGTAGATTGTTTTTTGCTCTGAGACACCGTTCCTCTGGTGACTCCGTTCAGCAGGTGAAGATTGTTATTTCTCTGCTCCGGGGAGACCCGCAAGACTGGGCATTCTCCCTTGAGCCAGGGAATCCTGCATTGCTCAATGTAGATGCATTTTTTCAAGCACTCGGACTGCTTTATGATAAACCTAATTCTGTGGATCAGGCAGAAAAAATCTTGCTGGCCCTGTGTCAGGAGCAGGAAGCAGTAGAGATATATTGTCAGAAATTTAGAAATTGGTCTGTGCTTACAAAATGGAATGAGGATGCTCTGGCGGCTATTTTCAGAAAGGGTCTTTCTGAAGCCCTTAAAGATGTTATGGTGGGGTTCCCCATGCCTGCTGGTTTGAACGAATCAATGTCTCTGGCCATTCAGATTGATCGGCGCCTACGTGAACGTAAGGAGGTGCACCATATGGCGGTGTCCGCTGAGCAGAGTCCTGAGCCTATGCAATGTGATAGGACTTTGACTAGAGCAGAACGGCAGGAGTTCAGACATCAGAATGGGCTGTGTTTCTACTGTGGTGACGCTACTCATGCTGTCTCTGACTGCCCGAAGCGTACTTAGAGGGCTGCTAGGTCGGTTACCATCAGTATTGTACAGCCTAAATTTCTCTTGTCTATTACCCTGATTTGCTCATTGTTGTCCTTTTCTGAAATGGCATTTGTGGATTCTGGCGCTGCCCTGAACTTAATGGACCTGGAATTTGCCAGGCGCTGTGGTTTTTCCTTGGAGCCTTTGCAGAGCCCTATTCCCTTGAGGGGGATTGATGCTACGCCATTGGCCAAGAATAAACCTCAGTACTGGACACAGTTAGCCATGAACATGGCTCCTGCACATCAGGAAAACATTCGCTTTTTGGGGTTGCATAATTTGCATGATGTGGTTGTGCTGGGGTTTCCATGGTTACAGGTACATAATCCTGTGCTGGATTGGAAATCTATGTCTGTGACTAGTTGGGGTTGTCAGGGGATACATAGTAATATTCCTCTGATGTCTATTTCTTCGTCCCCTCCTTCTGAAGTTCCTGAGTTTTTGTTGGATTTCCAGGATGTATTTGAGGAGCCCAAATCCAGTCCCCTGCCTCCTTATAGGGACTGTGATTGCGCCATTAATTTGATTCCTGGCTGTAAGTTCCCTAAGGGCCGACTCTTCAATCTGTCTGTGCCAGAGCATGCCGCTCTGCGGAGTTATGTAAAGGAGTCCTTGGAGAAGGGGCATATTCGCCCGTCTTCATCACCGTTGGGAGCGGGGTTCTTTTTTGTTGCCAAGAAGGATGGCTCCTTGAGGCACTGTATAGATTATCGCCTTCTCAATAAGATCACGGTCAAATTCCAGTACCCTTTGCCTTTGCTCTCTGATTTGTTTGCTCGGATTAAAGGGGCTAGCTGGTTTACCAAGATTGACCTTCGAGGGGCATATAATCTAGTCCGCATCAAACAGGGTGATGAATGGAAAACAGCATTTAATACGCCCGAAAGCCATTTTGAATATCTTGTGATGCCTTTCGGGCACTCTAATGCTCCATCTGTGTTTCAGTCCTTTATGCATGATATTTTCCGGGAGTATCTGGATAAATTCATGATTGTATATTTGGATGATATTTTGGTTTTTTCCGATTATTGGGAGTCTCATGTGAAGCAGGTCAGGATGGTATTTCAGATTCTTCGTGCTAATGCACTGTTTGTGAAGGGGTCTAAGTGCCTTTTTGGAGTTCAGAAGGTTTCTTTTCTGGGGTTCTTTTTTTCCCCTTCAGCTATTGAAATAGACCCTGTTAAGGTCCAGGCTATTTATGATTGGACTCAGCCCACATCTGTGAAGAGCCTTCAGAAATTTTTAGGCTTTGCTAATTTTTATCGCCGCTTCATTGCTAATTTTTCTACTGTGGTTAAACCTCTGACCGATTTGACCAAGAAAGGTGCTGATGTGGTGAATTGGTCCTCTGCGGCTGTGGAGGCCTTTCAGGAGCTTAAGCGTCGTTTTACTTCTGCCCCTGTCTTGTGTCAGCCAGATGTCTCTCTCCCTTTTCAGGTTGAGGTTGAGGTCTGAGATTGGGGCAGGAGCTGTTTTGTCTCAGAGAAGTTCTGATGGCTCTGTATTGAAACCATGTGCTTTCTTCTCTAGAAAGTTTTCGCCTGCTGAGCGTAATTATGATGTCGGCAATCGGGAGTTGTTGGCTATGAAGTGGGCATTTGAGGAGTGGCGACATTGGCTTGAGGGAGCTAAGCATCGTGTTGTGGTCTTGACCGATCACAAGAATCTGATTTAACTTGAGTCTGCCAAGCGGTTGAATCCTAGACAGGCTCGGTGGTCTTTGGTTTTCTCCCGTTTCGATTTTGTGGTCTCGTATCTTCCGGGATCTAAGAATGTGAAGGCTGCTGCCCTGTCTAGGAGTTTTTTGCCTGATTCTCCGGGAGTCCTTAAGCCGGCTGGTATTCTCAAGGAGGGGGTGATTCTTTCTGCCATCTCCCCTGATTTGCGGCGGGTGCTTCAGGAGTTTCAGGCTGATAGACCCGACCGCTGTCCTGTGGGGAAATTGTTTGTTCCTGATAGATGGACTAGTAAGGTGATTTCTGAGATTCATTGCTCTGTATTGGCTGGTCATCCTGGAATCTTTGGTACCAGAGATTTGGTTGCCAGGTCCTCTTGGTGGCCTTCTTTGTCACGGGATGTGTGTTCTTTCGTGCAGTCCTGTGGGATCTGTGCCCGGGCTAAGCCCTGCTGTTCTCGTGCCAGTGGGTTGCATTTGCCTATCCCTGAGAGGCCCTGGACACATATTTCCATGGATTTTATTTCCGATCTTCCTGTCTGTCAGAAGATGTCTGTCATCTGGGTGGTTTGTGACCGGTTTTCTAAAATGGTCCACTTGGTACCTTTGCCTAAGTTGCCTTCCTCCTCTGATTTGGTTCCTTTATTTTTTCAGCATGTGGTTCGTTTGCATGGTATTCCGGAGAATATTGTGTCTGACAGAGGTACCTGTTGTGAATTCCGTTCTCAGGCTCCCTCCTGTGGTCATGAGTGGTACTGTGTGAGTTCTGTTCTTGGGCTCCCTCTTGTGGCCTTTAGCGTTACGGCTGGTCTGTAGGCGGCTCAGCTGTCTCGTTTCCTGCTATTCTGGTTCCTATTTAATTCACCTGGACCTTTACTGGTTGCCTGCTGTCGTTGTATTCAGTACTGGTTCTGATCTCTCCTGGACTTCCCTTGTGACCTGTCGTCTCCTCCTGGAGAAGCTAAGTCTTGCTAGTTCTTTTGCGCCCCTCGCATCGTGAGTCGGTGTGGGGGTTCTTTTATTCTCTGCGTGGATATTTTTGATTGCATTTTGTACTGACCGCACAGATCCCTTGCTATCTTCTGACTATTTAGTATTAGCGGGCCTCATTTGCTTAAACCTGTTTTCATTTCTACGTTTGTGCTTTCCCCTTAACTCACCGTTATTATTTGTGGGGGGCTGTCTAAACTTTGGGGTTATTTCTCTGAGGCAAGTGAGGCTTGCTTTCTCTCTAGGGGTAGCTAGTTTCTCAGGCTGTGAAGAGGCGTCTAGGTTTTTAGGTAATGCTCCATGGCTGCCTTTAGTGTGTTTGGATAGGATCAGGGTCGCGGTCAGTATAGTTACCACATCCCCAGAGCTTGTCCTATTATTCTGGTTTACCTATCAGGTCAGTTTTGTGATCCTTACCACCAGGATCCATAACAGTACAGCAGGCCATTAAAGTGTTAATGCATCGCAGAAGAGGGATAAGAGAAATCCTGAGTTCATTTTTTTTTTCTGCAGTGTGTTTTGCTTCTCTCCTCTCCTTAATCTCTGGGTGGTTCAGAATTCAGCTGCAGACATGGACATTCAGAGTCTGTCCTCTAGTGTGGATCATCTCTCTGCAAGGGTACATAGCATTCAGGACTATGTAGTTCACAGTCCTATGTCCGAGCCTAAAATACCAATTCCTGAGTTATTCTCTGGAGATCGATCTAGGTTTTTGAACTTTAAGAATAATTGTAAGTTATTTCTTTCTCTGAGACCTCGTTCCTCTGGTGACCCTGTTCAGCAAGTTAAAATTATTATTTCTTTGTTACGTGGTGACCCTCAAGATTGGGCATTCTCTCTGGCGCCAGGAGATCCTGCATTGCTAAATGTGGATGCATTTTTTCTGGCACCCGGATTGCTCTATGAGGAACCAAATCTGGTAGACCAAGCAGAAAAGGTTTTGCTGACTCTCTCTCAGGGTCAGGATGAAGCAGAGGTTTACTGTCAGAAGTTTAGAAAATGGTCTGTGCTCACTCAGTGGAATGAGTGTGCCCTGGCAGCGATTTTCAGAAAAGGTCTTTCTGAAGCCCTTAAGGATGTTATGGTGCGGTTCCCCACGCCTGTGGGTCTGAATGAGTCAATGTCTTTGGCCATTCAGGTTGATCGGCATTTGCGGGAGCGCAAACCTGTGCACCATCTGGCGGTATTTTCTGAAGAGAAGCCTGAGTCTATGCAATGTGACAGGATTCTGACCAGAATTGAACGGCAAAATCACAGACGTCAGAATGGGTTGTGCTTTTACTGTGGTGATTCTGCTCATGTTATCTCAGCATGCTCTAAGCGCACAAAAAACTTCGCTAAGTCTGTCACTATTGGTACTATACAGCCTAAATTCATTTTGTCTGTTACTTTGATTTGCTCTCTGTCATCCTACTCAGTTATGGCTTTTGTGGATTCAGGTGCTGCCCTGAATTTGATGGATTTGTCTTTTGCCAGGCGCTGTGGTTTTATCTTGGAGCCTTTGCAATTCCCTATTCCACTAAAGGGAATTGATGCTACGCCATTGGCCAAGAATAAGCCTCAGTACTGGACTCAAGTGACCATGTGCATGACTCCTGCAGATCAGGAGGTGATTCGCTTTCTTGTGTTGCATAATTTGCATGACGTTGTCGTGTTGGGTCTGCCATGGCTGCAGGCTCATAATCCAGTCCTGGATTGGAAAGCAATGTCTGTGTCAAGTTGGGGTTGCCAGGGGATTCATGGCGATGCTCCTTTGGTGTCAATTGCTTCTTCTACTCCTTCTGAAGTCCCTGAATTTTTGTCGGACTACCAGGATGTATTTGATGAGCCCAAATCCAGTGCCCTACCTCCTCATAGGGATTGTGATTGTGCTATAAATTTGATTCCTGGTAGTAAGTTCCCTAAGGGACGACTCTTTAATTTATCTGTACCAGAACATGCCGCTATGCGGAGTTATATAAAGTAGTCTTTGGAGAAGGGGCATATTCGCCCGTCTTCGTCCCCTTTGGGTGCGGGGTTCTTTTTTGTGGCCAAGAAGGATGGTTCTCTGAGACCCTGTATAGATTATCGCCTTCTAAATAACATCACGGTCAAATTTCAGTATCCTTTGCCACTGTTGTCCGATTTGTTTGCTCGGATTAGGGGTGCCAGTTGGTTCACCAAGATAGATCTTCGTGGAGCGTATAATCTTGTGCGTATAAAGCAGGGCGATGAATGGAAAACAGCATTTAATACGCCCGAAGGCCATTTTGAGTACTTGGTGATGCCTTTTGGGCTTTCTAATGCCCCTTCTGTGTTCCAGTCCTTCATGCACGACATCTTCCGAGAGTAACTGGATAGATTTATGATTGTGTACCTGGATGATATTTTGGTCTTTTCTGATGACTGGGAATCTCATGTGAAGCAGGTCAGGATGGTATTTGGCACACAGCAAATACTCACCATATGTATTTGTATAATCCATATCATGGCTGCTGCTTTCACACACAATCACCGCCCTTGCATCAACTCTTTACACTCCATCCATATTGGCCCCTCTGTCCTGGCCTCTCCTATGTATAGCACTCATGCTCTGTTCACATTGCTTAACAGTACAGATCCATTCAGTCCCACCATCCAACAGAAGAGACACTCTCACAAATCACTTAACCATCTGCTCACTCTTTCTATCCTCCTTCTCCTAGTTGCTGGAGACATCTCTCCGAACCCCGGCCCCCCATGTTATAGCCAGTCAAACCTCCCAACTGCTACACCCAGAAACCCCTCTAACCTTATTAATATTCCATGCATGCCTTCTGTCTCTTTCAATTGTGCTCTTTGGAATTCTCGCTCTGTGTGTAATAAACTCTCCTTCATTCATGACTTCTTCCTTTCTAACTCTCTTAATCTCCTGGCTCTTACTGAAACCTGGATCCAGCAGTCAGACACCACCGCTGCTGCTGCTCTCTCATTTGGTGGACTACACTTTTCTCATACCCCAAGATCAGACAACAGAGCAGGTGGAGGCGTTGGTCTGCTCCTTTCACCCAAATGTACCTTCCAAGTTATCCCCCAAGTACCCTCACTTGTATTCCCTTCCTTTGAGGTCCATGCTGTCAGATTCTACGTCCCCTTCTCCATGCGAGTGGCGGTGGTGTATCGTCCTCCCGGCCCCTCTCACCAGTTCCTGGATCATTTTGCCACCTGGCTTCCACACTTTCTCTCTTATGACACCCCCACCCTCATCATGGGTGATTTCAATATCCCAATTGCTTCTCCCCTCTCCTCATCTGCTTCTCACCTTTTATCTCTAACCTCCTCTTTCGGCCTCTCGCAGCATACTAACTCTCCAACACATGATGATGGAAACTCCCTTGATTTGGTCTTCTCCCGGCTTTGCTCACTGGATGATTTCACAAACTCCCCTCTCCCGCTCTCTGACCACAACCTTCTTTCATTCTCTATCAAGAACTGCCATCCCGCTCAGGTCATCCCCACTTTCCACACTTATAGAAACATACAGGCCATTAACACCCAGAAACTTATGAAGAACTTGCAGTCTTCATTGGCCCCAATCTCCTCCATCTCTTGTCCTGATTCTGCTCTGAAGCATTACAATGAAACCCTGCAAAGTGCCCTGGAAGAAGCTGCACCTCCTATACATAGAACAACTCGGCACAGACGGCGACAACCGTGGCACACGCTGCAAACACGTTTCCTGCAGCGGTGCTCCAGGTGCGCCGAACGTCTGTGGAGAAAATCTAATCTGCCCGAAGATTTCATCCATTATAAGTTCATGTTAAAAACATACAACTCTGCCCTTCACCTCTCCAAACAAACCTATTTCAACACCCTCATCACCTCGCTGTCCAATAACCCTAAACGTCTCTTTGACACTTTCCGGTCCCTACTCAACCCAAGAGAGCAGGCCCCAACCACAGATCTCCACGCTGACGATCTGGCCAATTACTTCAAAGAAAAAATTGACCACATTCGACAGGAAATCATTTCCCAATCTCTTCATACCAAGCACTGTCCTCCCTCCCCCACTGCATCTAGTTCACTCTCTGACTTTGAACCAGTTACAGAAGAAGAAGTAAGCAGGCTCCTTGCATCTTCTCGCCCGACCACTTGCACCAGCGACCCCATTCCGTCGCATCTCCTCCAGTCCCTTTCCCCGGCTGTCACCTCTCACCTAACAAAAATATTCAACCTTTCCCTCACTTCCGGTATTTTTCCCTCCTCATTTAAGCATGCCATCATACATCCACTACTTAAAAAGCCCTCCCTCGATCAAAATTGTGCCGCTAATTATAGACCTGTCTCTAATCTTCCCTTCATCTCTAAACTCCTCGAACGCCTGGTCCACTCCCGTCTTACCCGCTATCTCTCAGATAATTCTCTTCTCGACCCTCTTCAATCTGGTTTCCGCTCTTTACACTCTACTGAAACTGCCCTCACTAAAGTCTCTAATGACCTACTAACAGCTAAATCTAATGGTCACTATTCCATGCTAATTCTCTTGGATCTCTCCGCAGCATTCGACACTGTGGATCATCAGCTCCTCCTCACTATGCTCCGCTCCATCGGCCTCAAGGACACCGTTCTCTCTTGGTTCTCCTCCTATCTCTCTGGCCGATCCTTCACTGTTTGTTTTGCTGGTTCCTCCTCCTCTCACCTTCCCCTTACTGTTGGGGTTCCTCAAGGATCAGTCCTAGGCCCCCTCCTCTTCTCTTTGTATACTGCCCCTATTGGACAAACAATCAGTAGATTTGGTTTCCAGTACCATCTCTATGCTGACGACACCCAATTATATACCTCTTCTCCTGTTATCACGCCGACCTTTTTAGAAAACACCAGTGATTGTCTTACCGCTGTCTCTAACATCATGTCCTCCCTCTATCTGAAACTGAACCTGTCAAAAACTGAACTCCTCGTGTTCTCTCCCTCTACAAACCTACCTTTGCCCGACATTGCCATCTCTGTGTGCGGTTCCACCATTACTCCAAAACAACATGCCCGCTGCCTTGGAGTCATCCTTGATTCCGAGCTTTCTTTCACCCCCCACATCCGATCACTGGCTCGCTCTTCTTATCTGCATCTCAAAAACATTTCCAGAATTCGCCCTTTTCTTACTTTCGACTCTGCAAAAACTCTTACTGTCTCACTTATTCACTCTCGTCTGGACTATTGTAACTCTCTACTAATTGGCCTACCTTTTACCAGACTCTCCCCGCTCCAATCTGTCCTGAATGCTGCTGCCAGGATCATATTCCTCGCCAACCGTTACACCGATGCCTCTACCTTGTGCCAGTCATTACACTGGCTACCCATCCAATCCAGAATCCAGTACAAAACTACTACCCTCATCCACAAAGCACTCCATGGCTCAGCACCACCCTACATCTCCTCTCTGGTCTCAGTCTACCAACCTACCCGTGCCCT
The DNA here is from genome assembly GCF_051348905.1 of Ranitomeya variabilis. Classification (NCBI taxonomy): domain Eukaryota; kingdom Metazoa; phylum Chordata; class Amphibia; order Anura; family Dendrobatidae; genus Ranitomeya; species Ranitomeya variabilis. Next base: position 34,039,590 of record NC_135236.1, on the reverse strand, counting down.
CCGCTCTGCTAATGACCTCAGGTTAGCATCCTCAATAATCAGAACCTCCCACTCCCGTCTCCAAGACTTTACACGTGCGGCGCCGATTCTTTGGAATGCATTACCTAGGTTAATACAATTAATACCCAATCCCCACAGTTTTAAGCGTGCACTAAAAACTCATTTGTTCAGATTGGCCTACCGCCTCAACGCATTAACCTAATTATCCCTGTGTGGCCTATTAATAAAAAACAACAACATAATCACGTTCCTCCATCATGTTCTCATACACTTTACGCAGTTAATAGCCTCTGTGTCCGTACTGCTACATACTTAGGCAGTTAACTGGTTCATGCAGCTTTACATGAACACCCGAGCCTTACACTATGGCTGGTCCAAATAACTAAAGCAATTGTTACCATCCACCTCTCGGGTCTCCCCTTTTCCTCATAGATTGTAAGCTTGCGAGCAGCAGGGCCCTCATTCCTCCTGGTATCTGTTTTGAACTGTGATTTCTGTTATGCTGTAATGTCTGTTGTCTGTATAAGTCCCCTCTATAAGTTGTAAAGCGCTGCGGAATATGTTGGCGCTATATAAATAAAATTATTATTATTATTATTATTATTATTATTTCAGGTCCTGCGAGCCAATGCATTGTTTGTGAAGGGCTCTAAATGTCTCTTTGGAGTCCAGAAGGTTTCCTTTTTGGGCTTTATTTTTTCTCCTTCTACTATTGAGATGGATCCAGTCAAGGTCCAGGCTATTCATGACTGGACCCAACCTACATCAGTGAAGAGTCTTCAGAAGTTCTTGGGTTTTGCTAATTTTTACCGTCGCTTCATCACTAATTTTTCCAGTGTGGTTAAGCCTTTGACGGATTTCACCAAGAAGGGTTCTGATGTGATGAATTGGTCTCCTGCGGCCGTGGAGGCCTTTCAGGAGCTGAAACATCGGTTTTCTTCGGCTCCTGTTTTGCGTCAGCCGGATGTCTCTCTTCCCTTCCAGGTCGAGGTTGATGCTTCTGAGATTGGAGCAGAGGCTGTCTTGTCGCAGAGAAGCTCTGATGGCTCTGTGATGAGACCATGTGCTTTCTTTTCAAGAAAGTTTTCGCCTGCCGAGCGGAATTATGATGTTGGTAATCGGGAGTTGTTGGCAATGAAGTGGGCATTTGAGGAGTGGCGACATTGGCTTGAGGGAGCCAAACATCGTGTGGTGGTCTTGACGGATCACAAGAATTTGACTTATCTCGAGTCTGCCAAGCGGCTAAATCCTAGACAGGCTCGTTGGTCGCTGTTTTTCTCCCGTTTCGATTTCGTGGTTTCATACCTTCCGGGTTCGAAGAACGTGAAGGCTGGTGCCCTTTCTAGGAGTTTTGTGCCTGACTCTCCGGGAGTTTCGGAACCAGCTGGTATCCTCAGAGAGGGGGTGATTTTGTAGGCCATCTCCCCTGATTTGCGACGGGTGCTGCAGGAATTTCAGGCCAATAGACCTGACCGTTGTCCACCGGAGAGACTGTTTGTCCCGGATAGATGGACCAGTAGAGTCATTTCCGAGGTTCATTCTTCGGTGTTGGTGGGTCATCCTGGGATTTTTGGCACCAGGAAATTGGTGGCTAGGTCCTTTTGGTGGCCTTCTTTGTCGCGGGATGTGCGTTCCTTTGTGCAGTCCTGTGGGATTTGTGCTCGGGCCAAGCCTTGCTGTTCTCGTGCCAGTGGATTGCTTTTGCCCTTGCCTGTCCCAAAGAGGCCCTGGATGCATATTTCCATGGATTTTATTTCGGATCTTCCTGTCTCTCAGAGGATGTCTGTCATCTGGGTGGTTTGTGATCGTTTTTCTAAAATGGTCCATTTGGTACCCTTGCCTAAGCTGCCTTCCTCCTCCGATTTGGTGCCACTGTTTTTTCAGAATGTGGTTCGTTTACATGGTATTCCGGAGAACATTGTGTCTGACAGAGGATCCCAGTTTGTGTCCAGATTTTGGCGGTCCTTTTGTGCTAAGATGGGCATTGAATTATCTTTTTCGTCAGCCTTCCATCCTCAGACGAATGTCCAAACCGAACGAACTAATCAGACCTTGGAAACTTATCTGAGATGTTTTGTTTCTGCTGATCAGGATGATTGGGTGACTTTTTTGCCTTTGGCTGAGTTCGCCCTCAATAATCGGGCTAGTTCTGCTACTTTGGTTTCGCCTTTTTTTTGCAATTCTGGTTTTCATCCTCGTTTTTCCTCAGGTCAGGTTGAGCCTTCTGACTGTCCTGGGGTGGATTCTGTGGTAGATAGGTTGCAGCAGATTTGGAACCACGTGGTGGACAATTTGACGCTGTCACAAGAGAAGGCTCAGCGCTTTGCCAACCGCCGTCGCTGTGTGGGTCCCCGACTTCGTGTGGGGGATTTGGTATGGTTGTCTTCTCGTTATTTTCCTATGAAGGTTTCCTCTCCTAAGTTCAAGCCTCGGTTCATCGGTCCTTATAAGATTCTCGAAATCCTCAACCCTGTGTCATTACGTTTGGACCTCCCAGCATCGTTTGCCATTCATAATGTGTTCCATAGGTCTTTGTTGCGGAGGTATGTTGTGTCAGTGGTTCCTTCTGTTGATCCTCCTGCTCCGGTCTTGGTCGAGGGAGAATTGGAGTATGTGGTGGAGAAGATCTTGGATTCTCGTGTTTCTAGACGGAAGCTTCAGTACTTAGTCAAATGGAAGGGCTATGGTCTGGAGGATAATTCCTGGGTTGTCGCCTCTGATGTCCATGTGGCCGATTTGGTTCGTGCCTTTCATTTGGCTTGTCCTGATCGGCCTGGGGGCTCTGGTGAGGGTTCGGTGACCCCTCCTCAAGGGGGGGGTACTGTTGTGAATTCCGTTCTCAGGCTCCCTCCTGTGGTCATGAGTGGTACTGTGTGAGTTCTGTTCTTGGGCTCCCTCTTGTGGCCTTTAGCGTTATGGCTGGTCTGTAGGTGGCTCAGCTGTCTCGTTTCCTGCTATTCTGGTTCCTATTTAGTTCACCTGGACCTTTACTGGTTGCCTGCTGTCGTTGTATTCAGTACTGGTTCTGATCTCTCCTGGACTTCCCTTGTGACCTGTCTCCTCCTGGAGAAGCTAAGTCTTGCTAGTTCTTTTGCTCATTGTTTCCTTGAAAATGTTTCTCACTATATGATGAGTTCAGTCCTGCTTGCTTATATGTGATTTTCTCGCTTGCTGGTAGCTCTGGGGTGCGGAGTGCGCCCCTCGCATCGTGAGTCGGTGTGGGGGTTCTTGTATTCTCTGCGTGGATATTATTGATTGCATTTTGTACTGACCGCACAGATCCCTTGCTATCTTCTGACTATTTAGTATTAGCGGGCCTCATTTGCTTAAACCTGTTTTCATTTCTACGTTTGTGCTTTCCCCTTAACTCACCGTTATTATTTGTGGGGGGCTGTCTAAACTTTGGGGTTATTTCTCTGAGGCAAGTGAGGCTTGCTTTCTCTCTAGGGGTAGCTAGTTTCTCAGGCTGTGAAGAGGCGTCTAGGTTTTTAGGTAATGCTCCATGGCTGCCTTTAGTGTGTTTGGATAGGATCAGGGTCGCGGTCAGTATAGTTACCACATCCCCAGAGCTTGTCCTATTATTCTGGTTTACCTATCAGGTCAGTTTTGTGATCCTTACCACCAGGATCCATAACAGTACAGCAGGCCATTAAAGTGTTAATGCATCGCAGAAGAGGGATAAGAGAAATCCTGAGTTCATTTTTTTTTTTTCTGCAGTGTGTTTTGCTTCTCTCCTCTCCTTAATCTCTGGGTGGTTCAGAATTCAGCTGCAGACATGGACATTCAGAGTCTGTCCTCTAGTGTGGATCATCTCTCTGCAAGGGTACAAAGCATTCAGGACTATGTAGTTCACAGTCCTATGTCCGAGCCTAAAATACCAATTCCTGAGTTATTCTCTGGAGATCGATCTAGGTTTTTGAACTTTAAGAATAATTGTAAGTTATTTCTTTCTCTGAGACCTCGTTCCTCTGGTGACCCTGTTCAGCAAGTTAAAATTATTATTTCTTTGTTACGTGGTGACCCTCAAGATTGGGCATTCTCTCTGGCGCCAGGAGATCCTGCATTGCTAAATGTGGATGCATTTTTTCTGGCACCCGGATTGCTCTATGAGGAACCAAATCTGGTAGACCAAGCAGAAAAGGTTTTGCTGACTCTCTCTCAGGGTCAGGATGAAGCAGAGGTTTACTGTCAGAAGTTTAGAAAATGGTCTGTGCTCACTCAGTGGAATGAGTGTGCCCTGGCAGCGATTTTCAGAAAGGGTCTTTCTGAAGCCCTTAAGGATGTTATGGTGCGGTTCCCCACGCCTGTGGGTCTGAATGAGTCAATGTCTTTGGCCATTCAGGTTGATCGGCATTTGCGGGAGCGCAAACCTGTGCACCATCTGGCGGTATTTTCTGAAGAGAAGCCTGAGTCTATGCAATGTGACAGGATTCTGACCAGAATTGAACGGCAAAATCACAGACGTCAGAATGGGTTGTGCTTTTACTGTGGTGATTCTGCTCATGTTATCTCAGCATGCTCTAAGAACACAAAAAACTTCGCTAAGTCTGTCACCATTGGTACTATACAGCCTAAATTCATTTTGTCTGTTACTTTGATTTGCTCTCTGTCATCCTACTCAGTTATGGCTTTTGTGGATTCAGGTGCTGCCCTGAATTTGATGGATTTGTCTTTTGCCAGGCGCTGTGGTTTTATCTTGGAGCCTTTGCAATTCCCTATTCCACTAAAGGGAATTGATGCTACGCCATTGGCCAAGAATAAGCCTCAGTACTGGACTCAAGTGACCATGTGCATGACTCCTGCAGATCAGGAGGTGATTCGCTTTCTTGTGTTGCATAATTTGCATGACGTTGTCGTGTTGGGTCTGCCATGGCTGCAGGCTCATAATCCAGTCCTGGATTGGAAAGCAATGTCTGTGTCAAGTTGGGGTTGCCAGGGGATTCATGGCGATGCTCCTTTGGTGTCAATTGCTTCTTCTACTCCTTCTGAAGTCCCTGAATTTTTGTCGGACTACCAGGATGTATTTGATGAGCCCAAATCCAGTGCCCTACCTCCTCATAGGGATTGTGATTGTGCTATAAATTTGATTCCTGGTAGTAAGTTCCCTAAGGGACGACTCTTTAATTTATCTGTACCAGAACATGCCGCTATGCGGAGTTATATAAAGTAGTCTTTGGAGAAGGGGCATATTCGCCCGTCTTCGTCCCCTTTGGGTGCGGGGTTCTTTTTTGTGGCCAAGAAGGATGGTTCTCTGAGACCCTGTATAGATTATCGCCTTCTAAATAACATCACGGTCAAATTTCAGTATCCTTTGCCACTGTTGTCCGATTTGTTTGCTCGGATTAGGGGTGCCAGTTGGTTCACCAAGATAGATCTTCGTGGAGCGTATAATCTTGTGCGTATAAAGCAGGGCGATGAATGGAAAACAGCATTTAATACGCCCGAAGGCCATTTTGAGTACTTGGTGATGCCTTTTGGGCTTTCTAATGCCCCTTCTGTGTTCCAGTCCTTCATGCACGACATCTTCCGAGAGTAACTGGATAGATTTATGATTGTGTACCTGGATGATATTTTGGTCTTTTCTGATGACTGGGAATCTCATGTGAAGCAGGTCAGGATGGTATTTCAGGTCCTGCGAGCCAATGCATTGTTTGTGAAGGGCTCTAAATGTCTCTTTGGAGTCCAGAAGGTTTCCTTTTTGGGCTTTATTTTTTCTCCTTCTACTATTGAGATGGATCCAGTCAAGGTCCAGGCTATTCATGACTGGACCCAACCTACATCGGTGAAGAGTCTTCAGAAGTTCTTGGGTTTTGCTAATTTTTACCGTCGCTTCATCACTAATTTTTCCAGTGTGGTTAAGCCTTTGACGGATTTCACCAAGAAGGGTTCTGATGTGATGAATTGGTCTCCTGCGGCCGTGGAGGCCTTTCAGGAGCTGAAACATCGGTTTTCTTCGGCTCCTGTTTTGCGTCAGCCGGATGTCTCTCTTCCCTTCCAGGTCGAGTTTGATGCTTCTGAGATTGGAGCAGGGGCTGTCTTGTCGCAGAAAAGCTCTGATGGCTCTGTGATGAGACCATGTGCTTTCTTTTCAAGAAAGGTTTCGCCTGCCGAGCGGAATTATGATGTTGGTAATCGGGAGTTGTTGGCAATGAAGTGGGCATTTGAGGAGTGGCGACATTGGCTTGAGGGAGCCAAACATCGTGTGGTGGTCTTGACGGATCACAAGAATTTGACTTATCTCGAGTCTGCCAAGCGGCTAAATCCTAGACAGGCTCGTTGGTCGCTGTTTTTCTCCCGTTTCGATTTCGTGGTTTCATACCTTCCGGGTTCGAAGAACGTGAAGGCTGGTGCCCTTTCTAGGAGTTTTGTGCCTGACTCTCCGGGAGTTTCGGAACCAGCTGGTATCCTCAGAGAGGGGGTGATTTTGTAGGCCATCTCCCCTGATTTGCGACGGGTGCTGCAGGAATTTCAGGCCAATAGACCTGACCGTTGTCCACCGGAGAGACTGTTTGTCCCGGATAGATGGACCAGTAGAGTCATTTCCGAGGTGCATTCTTCGGTGTTGGTGGGTCATCCTGGGATTTTTGGCACCAGGAAATTGGTGGCTAGGTCCTTTTGGTGGCCTTCTTTGTCGCGGGATGTGCGTTCCTTTGTGCAGTCCTGTGGGATTTGTGCTCGGGCCAAGCCTTGCTGTTCTCGTGCCAGTGGATTGCTTTTGGCCTTGCCTGTCCCGAAGAGGCCCTGGATGCATATTTCCATGGATTTTATTTCAGATCTTTCAGTCTCTCAGAGAATGTCTGTCATCTGGGTAGTTTGTGATCATTTTTCTAAAATGGTCCATTTGGTGCCCTTGCCTAAGCTGCCTTCCTCCTCCAATTTGGTTCCACTGTTTTTTCAGAATGTGGTTCGTTTGCATGGTATTCCGGAGAACATTGTGTCTGACAGAGGATCCCAGTTTGTGTCCAGATTTTGGCGGTCCTTTTGTGCTAAGATGGGCATTGAATTATCTTTTTCGTCGGCCTTCCATCCTCAGACGAATGTCCAAACCGAACGAACTAATCAGACCTTGGAAACTTATCTGAGATGTTTTGTTTCTGCTGATCAGGATGATTGGGTGACTTTTTTGCCTTTGGCTGAGTTCGCCCTCAATAATCGGGCTAGTTCTGCTACTTTGGTTTCGCCTTTTTTTTGCAATTCTGGTTTTCATCCTCGTTTTTCCTCAGGTCAGGTTGAGCCTTCTGACTGTCCTGGGGTGGATTCTGTGGTAGATAGGTTGCAGCAGATTTGGAACCACGTGGTGGACAATTTGACGCTGTCACAAGAGAAGGCTCAGCGCTTTGCCAACCGCCGTCGCTGTGTGGGTCCCCGACTTCATGTGGGGGATTTGGTATGGTTGTCTTCTCATTATTTTCCTATGAAGGTTTCCTCTCCTAAGTTCAAGCCTCGGTTCATCGGTCCTTATAAGATTCTCGAAATCCTCAACCCTGTGTCATTTCGTTTGGACCTCTGTTATGACCCCAATGGCGAGGGTCTCAGAGGAACGTGGAAGTCTGCAGAATACAAAAATCCAGCTCATAGGGCAGTGGTAACTGGGTTGACCATATATCTACACCTAACGCCAACACTAGAAGTAGCCGGGGATCATTCCTACGTTGATTCTAGATGACACGCGCCAGCCGGAGAATCTAGCTACCCCTAGAAGAGGAAAACAAAGACCTTTCTTGCCTCCAGAGAAGGGGACCCCAAAGCTGGATAGAAGCCCCCCACAAATAATGACGGTTAGGTAAGAGGAAATGACAAACACAGAGATGAACCAGGTTTAGCACAGAGAGGCCCGCTTACTGATAGCAGAATAAAGAAAGGTAACTTATATGGTCAACAAAAACCCTATCAAAATCCACACTGGAAATTCAAGAACCCCCGAACCGTCTAACGGTCCGGGGGGAGAACACCAGCCCCCTAGAGCTTCCAGCAAAGATCAGGATATAGATTTGGAACAAGCTGGACAAAAATACAAAACCAAAACAAATAGCAAAAAGCAAAAGGCAGACTTAGCTGATATAACTGGAACCAGGATCAGTAGACAAGAGCACAGCAGACTAGCTCTGATAACTACGTTGCCAGGCATTGAACTGAAGGTCCAGGGAGCTTATATAGCAACACCCCTAACTAACGACCCAGGTGCGGATAAAAGGAATGACAGAAAAAACCAGAGTCAAAAAACTAGTAACCACTAGAGGGAGCAAAAAGCAAATTCACAACAGTACCCCCCCCTTAGTGAGGGGTCACCGAACCCTCACCACGACCACCAAGGCGATCAGGATGAGCGGCATGAAAGGCACGAACTAAATCGGCCGCATGAACATCAGATGCGACCACCCAGGAATTATCCTCCTGACCATAGCCCTTCCACTTGACCAGGTACTGAAGCCTCCGCCTGGAGAGGCGAGAATCCAAGATCTTCTCCACCACGTACTCCAACTCACCCTCAACCAACACCGGAGCAGGAGGCTCAGCAGAAGGAACTACAGGCACAATGTACCGCCGCAACAAGGACCTATGAAATACATTGTGAATAGCAAACGACACAGGAAGATCCAGACGAAAAGATACAGGATTAAGGATTTCCAATATCTTGTAAGGCCCAATAAAACGAGGTTTAAACTTGGGAGAGGAGACCTTCATAGGAACAAAGCGGGAAGAAAGCCATACCAAATCCCCAACGCGTAGTCGGGGACCCACACCGCGGCGGCGGTTGGCAAAGCGCTGAGCCTTCTCCTGTGACAACTTCAAGTTGTCCACCACATGATTCCAGATCTGCTGCAACCTATCCACCACAGAATCCACCCCAGGACAGTCAGAAGGCTCCACATGACCCGAAGAAAAGCGAGGATGGAAACCAGAGTTGCAGAAAAAAGGCGAAACCAAGGTGGCGGAACTAGCCCGATTATTAAGGGCAAACTCAGCCAACGGCAAGAATGTCACCCAATCGTCCTGATCAGCAGAGACAAAACACCTCAAATAAGCCTCCAAAGTCTGATTGGTTCGCTCCGTCTGTCCATTAGTCTGAGGATGGAAAGCAGACGAAAACGACAAATCAATGCCCATCCTACTACAAAAGGATCGCCAGAACCTGGAAACGAACTGGGATCCTCTGTCTGACACAATATTCTCAGGGATGCCGTGCAAACGAACCACGTTCTGGAAAAACACAGGAACCAGATCGGAAGAGGAAGGCAGCTTAGGCAAAGGAACCAAATGGACCATCTTGGAGAAGCGATCACATATCACCCAGATAACGGACATGCCCTGAGATAGCGGAAGATCAGAAATGAAATCCATGGAGATATGTGTCCAAGGTCTCTTCGGGACAGGCAAGGGCAAGAGCAAACCGCTGGCACGAGAACAGCAAGGCTTAGCTCGAGCACAAGTCCCACAGGACTGCACAAATGACCGCACATCCCTTGACAAGGAAGGCCACCAAAAGGACCTGGCCACCAGATCTCTGGTGCCAAAAATTCCCGGGTGACCTGCCAACACCGAGGAATGAACCTCGGAAATGACTCTGCTGGTCCACTTATCCGGGACAAACAGTCTGTCAGGTGGACAAGACTCAGGCCTATCAGCCTGAAATCTCTGCAACACACGTCGCAGATCCGGAGAAATAGCTGACAAGATAACTCCATCTTTAAGAATACCAACAGGATCAGCGACTCCAGGAGCATCAGGCACAAAGCTCCTAGAAAGAGCATCGGCCTTCACATTCTTTGAGCCTGGTAAATACGAGACAACAAAATCAAAGCGGGAGAAAAACAATGACCAGCGGGCCTGTCTCGGATTAAGGCGTTTAGCAGACTCGAGATACATCAGATTTTTGTGATCAGTCAAGACCACCACACGATGCTTAGCACCCTCGAGCCAATGACGCCACTCCTCAAATGCCCATTTCATGGCCAACAACTCCCGATTGCCCACATCATAATTTCGCTCGGCAGGCGAAAACTTCCTAGAGAAAAAGGCACAAGGTTTCATAACAGAGCAACCAGGGCCTCTCTGCAACAAAACGGCCCCTGCCCCAATCTCCGAAGCATCCACCTCAACCTGAAAGGGAAGTGAGACGTCAGGCTGGCACAAAACAGGCGCCGAAGTAAACCGGCGTTTCAACTCCTGGAAAGCCTCCACGGCAGCAGGAGCCCAGTTAGCTACATCGGAGCCCTTCTTGGTCATATCCGTCAAAGGTTTCACAATGCTAGAAAAATTAGCGATAAAACGACGGTAGAAGTTAGCGAAGCCCAAGAACTTCTGAAGACTCTTAACTGACGAGGGCTGAGTCCAATCAAGAATAGCTCGGACCTTGACTGGGTCCATCTCCACAGCAGAAGGGGAAAAAATGAATCCCAAAAAGGGAACCTTCTGTACACCAAGGAGACACTTTGAGCCCTTGACAAACAAAGAATTTTCACGCAAAATTTTAAAGACCAACCTGACCTGCTCCACATGCGAATCCCAATTATCAGAAAAAACCAAAATATCATCCAGATAAACAATCAAAAATTTATCCAGATACTTCCGGAAAATGTCATGCATAAAGGACTGAAAAACTGAAGGCGCATTGGAGAGCCCAAAAGGCATCACCAAGTACTCAAAATGACCTTCGGGCGTATTGAATGCGGTTTTCCATTCATCACCTTGCTTAATGCGCACAAGGTTGTACGCACCACGAAGGTCTATCTTGGTGAACCACTTGGCACCCTTAATCCGGGCAAACAAGTCAGACAACAGCGGTAAAGGATACTGAAATTTGACAGTGATCTTATTTAAAAGCCGATAATCAATACAAGGTCTCAAAGATCCGTCCTTTTTTGCCACAAAAAAGAATCCCGCACCAAGAGGGGAAGAAGACGGACGAATATGTCCTTTCTCCAGAGACTCCTTGATATATGAACGCATAGCGGTATGTTCAGGTACCGACAGATTAAACAGTCTTCCCTTAGGAAATTTACTGCCTGGGATCAAATCTATAGCACAGTCACAGTCCCTATGAGGAGGCAGTGCACTGGACTCAGACTCACTGAAGACATCCTGATAATCAGACAAATACTCCGGAACTTCCGAAGGCGTAGAAGAAGCAATAGACACAGGCAGGGAATCCCCATGAATACCACGACAGCCCCAACTTGAGACTGACATAGCCTTCCAGTCCAGGACTGGATTATGGGTCTGTAACCATGGCAGCCCTAAAACAACCAAATCATGCATTTTATGTAAAACCAGGAAACGTATCACCTCGCGGTGTTCAGGAGTCATGCACATGGTAACCTGTGTCCAATACTGCGGTTTATTTGCTGCCAATGGTGTAGCATCAATACCCCTAAGAGGAATAGGATTTTCTAATGGTTCAAGAGTAAAACCACAGCGCTTAGCAAATGAGAGATCCATGAGACTCAGGGCAGCACCTGAATCTACAAATGCCATGACAGGATAAGATGACAGTGAGCAAATCAAAGTTACAGACAGAATAAATTTAGGTTGCAAATTGCCAACGGTGACAGGACTAACAACCTTAGCTATTCGTTTAGAGCATGCTGAGATAACATGTGTAGAATCACCGCAGTAGTAGCACAAGCCATTCCGGCGTCTATGAATTTTCCGCTCATTTCTAGTCAGGATTCTATCACATTGCATTAAATCAGGTGTCTGTTCAGACAACACCATGAGGGAATTTGCGGTTTTTCTATCACATTGCACCGAATTAGGTGTCTGTTCAGACAACACCATGAGGGAATTTGCGGTTTTGCGCTCCCGCAACCGCCGGTCAATTTGAATAGCCAGTGCCATAGTATCATTCAGACCTGTGGGAATGGGAAAACCCACCATAACATTCTTAATGGCTTCAGAAAGGCCATTTCTAAAATTAGCGGCCAGAGCACACTCGTTCCAATGTGTCAGCACGGACCATTTCCGAAATTTTTGGCAATACACTTCAGCCTCGTCCTGCCCCTGAGACATAGCCAGCAAGGCCTTTTCTGCCTGAATCTCAAGATTGGGTTCCTCATAAAGTAAACCGAGCGCCAGAAAAAACGCATCAAGATCAGCCAATGCCGGATCTCCTGGCGCCAGCGAAAAAGCCCAATCCTGAGGGTCGCCCCGTAAGAACGAAATAACAATTTTTACTTGCTGAGCAGAATCTCCAGATGAACAGGGTCTCAGGGACAAAAACAATTTACAATTATTCACGAAATTCCTAAACTTAAACCTGTCTCCGGAAAACAGTTCAGGAATCGGTATTTTAGGTTCTGACCTAGGATTTCTGATAACATAGCCTTGTATGCCCTGCACACGAGTAGCCAGCTGGTCCATACTTGTAATCAAGGTCTGGACATTCATGTCTGCAGCAAGCATAGCCACTCTGAGGTAAAGGGGAAGAAGAAAGAAAAAAAAAAAAAAAAAAAACTCAGAATCTTCTTTCTTATAATCCCTCTTCTGCAATGCATTAAACATTTAATACTGGCCTGGCAAACTGTTATGACCCCAATGGCGAGGGTCTCAGAGGAACGTGGAAGTCTGCAGAATACAAAAATCCAGCTCATAGGGCAGTGGTAACTGGGTTGACCATATATCTACTCCTAACGCCAACACTAGAAGTAGCCGGGGATCATTCCTACGTTGATTCTAGATGACACGCGCCAGCCGGAGAATCTAGCTACCCCTAGAAGAGGAAAACAAAGACCTTTCTTGCCTCCAGAGAAGGGGACCCCAAAGCTGGATAGAAGCCCCCCACAAATAATGACGGTTAGGTAAGAGGAAATGACAAACACAGAGATGAACCAGGTTTAGCACAGAGAGGCCCGCTTACTGATAGCAGAATAAAGAAAGGTAACTTATATGGTCAACAAAAACCCTATCAAAATCCACACTGGAAATTCAAGAACCCCCGAACCGTCTAACAGTCCGGGGGGAGAACACCAGCCCCCTAGAGCTTCCAGCAAAGATCAGGATATAGATTTGGAACAAGCTGGACAAAAATACAAAACCGAAACAAATAGCAAAAAGCAAAAGGCAGACTTAGCTGATATAACTGGAACCAGGATCAGTAGACAAGAGCACAGCAGACTAGCTCTGATAACTACGTTGCCAGGCATTGAACTGAAGGTCCAGGGAGCTTATATAGCAACACCCCTAACTAACGACCCAGGTGCGGATAAAAGGAATGACAGAAAAAACCAGAGTCAAAAAACTAGTAACCACTAGAGGGAGCAAAAAGCAAATTCACAACAGACCTCCCAGCATCGTTTGCCATTCATAATGTGTTCCATAGGTCTTTGTTGCAGAGGTATGTGGTGTCAGTGGTTCCTTCTGTTGATCCTCCTGCTCCGGTCTTGGTCGAGGGAGAATTGGAGTATGTGGTGGAGAAGATCTTGGATTCTCGTGTTTCTAGACGGAAGCTTCAGTACTTAGTCAAATGGAAGGGCTATGGTCAGGAGGATAATTCCTGGGTTGTCGCCTCTGATGTCCATGCGGCCGATTTGGTTCGTGCCTTTCATTTGGCTCGTCCTGATCGGCCTGGGGGCTCTGGTGAGGGTTCGGTGACCCCTCCTCAAGGGGGGGGTACTGTTGTGAATTCCGTTCTCAGGCTCCCTCCTGTGGTCATGAGTGGTACTGTGTGAGTTCTGTTCTTGGGCTCCCTCTTGTGGCCTTTAGCGTTATGGCTGGTCTGTAGGTGGCTCAGCTGTCTCGTTTCCTGCTATTCTGGTTCCTATTTAGTTCACCTGGACCTTTACTGGTTGCCTGCTGTCGTTGTATTCAGTACTGGTTCTGATCTCTCCTGGACTTCCCTTGTGACCTGTCTCCTCCTGGAGAAGCTAAGTCTTGCTAGTTCTTTTGCTCATTGTTTCCTTGAAAATGTTTCTCACTATATGATGAGTTCAGTCCTGCTTGCTTATATGTGATTTTCTCGCTTGCTGGTAGCTCTGGGGTGCGGAGTGCGCCCCTCGCATCGTGAGTCGGTGTGGGGGTTCTTGTATTCTCTGCGTGGATATTTTTGATTGCATTTTGTACTGACCGCACAGATCCCTTGCTATCTTCTGACTATTTAGTATTAGCGGGCCTCATTTGCTTAAACCTGTTTTCATTTCTACGTTTGTGCTTTCCCCTTAACTCACCGTTATTATTTGTGGGGGGCTGTCTAAACTTTGGGGTTATTTCTCTGAGGCAAGTGAGGCTTGCTTTCTCTCTAGGGGTAGCTAGTTTCTCAGGCTGTGAAGAGGCGTCTAGGTTTTTAGGTAACGCTCCATGGCTGCCTTTAGTGTGTTTGGATAGGATCAGGGTCGCGGTCAGTATAGTTACCACATCCCCAGAGCTTGTCCTATTATTCTGGTTTACCTATCAGGTCAGTTTTGTGATCCTTACCACCAGGATCCATAACAGGTACCCAATTTGTTTCTAGGTTTTGGCGGTCCTTTTGTGCTAGAATGGGCATTAATTTGTATTTTTCTTCAGCATTTCACCCTCAGACAAATGGACAGACGGAGCGAACCAATCAGACCTTGGAAACCTATTTGAGATGCTTTGTGTCTGCTGATCAGGATGATTGGGTTACTTTTTTGCCGTTGGCCGAGTTTGCCCTTAATAATCGGGCTAGTTCGGCTACTTTGGTTTCACCTTTCTTTTGTAACTTCGGTTTTCATCCTCGTTTTTCCTCAGGGCAGGTTGAGCCTTCGGACTGTCCTGGGGTAGATTCTGTGGTGGACAGGTTGCAGCGGATTTGGACTCATGTGGTGGACAATTTAACATTGTCTCAGGAAAAGGCTCAACGTTTTGCTAACCGCCGTCGGTGCGTTGGTCCCCGGCTTCGGGTTGGGGATTTGGTCTGGTTGTCTTCTCGTCATGTTCCTATGAAGGTCTCTTCTCCTAAGTTCAAGTCTCGTTTTATTGGTCCTTATAGGATTTGGAAATTATCAATCCTGTGTCTTTTCGTTTGGCCCTTCCAGCTTCTTTTGCCATTCATAATGTGTTCCATAGATCTTTGTTGCGGAGATATGTGGTGCCCATGGTCCCCTCTGTTGACCCTCCTGCTCCGGTGTTGGTTGAGGGGGAGTTGGAATATGTGGTGGAGAAGATTTTGGATTCTCGTCTTTCGAGGCGGAAACTTCAGTATCTGGTCAAGTGGAAGGGTTCTGGCCAGGAGGATAATTCTTGGGTTTTTGCCTCTGATGTCCATGCTGCTGATTTGGTACGTGCTTTTCATTTGGCTCGTCCCGATCGGCCTGGGGGCTCTGGTGAGGGTTCGATGACCCCTCATCAAGGGGGGGGTACTGTTGTGAATTCCGTTCTTGGGCTCCATCTGGTGGTTTCTAGTGGAACTTAGCAGCTGCATTCACTAATCGGTTCCCTGGTCTTGTTATTTAACTGGGCTCTAGTCTTTAGTCAACGCCAGCTGTCAATGTTCCTCCTGTGGACTCAGTCCTTTCCTGGAAGTGCTCTGTTGGCCAGTTCATTTCAGCTTAAGATAAGTCTGCTAGTTTTTTGGGTGTTTCCTTGCTTATGACCTTCAGTTCAAGTTAATGTTATGTCTGTTGTCCAGCATGCCAGTATGAATTATTTTGGCTAGTTGGAAGCTCTGGGGTAGCAGATTTGCCCCTCCACACCGTGAGTCAGTGTGGAGGTTATTTTTTTGTAAACTCTGCGTGGATATTTAGTTTTTTAATACTGACCGCACAGTAGCCTTTTCTATCTCTGTCTATTTAGATAGTAATGGCCTCCTTTGCTAAAATCTAGTTTCATTTCTGCGTGTGTCATTTCCCTCTCCACTCACCGTCAATATTTGTGGGGGCTATCTTTCCTTTGGGGGTTTTTCTGAGGCGAGTTAGTTTTCCGTTTCCATCTTCAGGGGTAGTTAGCTCTTAGGCTGTGAAGAGGCGTCTAGGCAGAGATAGGAACGCTCCACGGCTATTTCTAGTGTTGGTGTTAGGTGTAGGGCTTGCGGTCAGTAAAGTTACCACCTCCCCAGAGCTTGTACATGTTTGGTTTTACCCACCAGGTCATCTCAGTACTGCTTCGTAACCACCAGGTCATAACAGTTAACACGCCGAAGGCAGAACTATAGCTGACACTGCCAGCAAGATTCATGGGAGCTAAATAGCAAACCTGAACCCAGAATGAGGCAGAGCACAGTTAACCCTTGACATGATCCGTCCAGAAAAAAGGGCAGACACTAATAAACCCTGGAACAGATCACGACAGCCACTATGCAGAGTCTTTCCAAATTATCTTCAAACACCTGGAGGTTTTGAGCGGTTTCTGCTCTGCAAAATCTGCAAAAATCTCTGTGTATACAAAGCCTTAGTGTACGTACACACATCGTATGTAAGATGCAGGTGGACCATTGAGTTTTGTCTAGGTAAAGTAGAGACTAAGGGTACGTGGAATGGCTTCCAAACAAAAGTCTTATAAAAAATAGTCAGGTCCGTTCTTTGATCTGCATCATGGCTTTTGAAGCCCTGAGAAGGATAAAAGAAGCTCAAAAGACTGAACATATGCACAATATGCCATTTTTCCTAGTGATGAGCGAGTGTGTTTGTTACCGAGCATGCTCGGGTGTTCTCCAAGTATCTTGAGCATGCTCGTAGATTATGTGTGAGACCCCGCAGCTGCATGATTTGCGGCTGCTAGACAGCCTGAATACATGTGGTGATTCCCTAATAAACAGGCAATCCCTGCATGTGTTCAGGCTGTCTAACAGCTGCAAGTCATGCAGCTGCGGGGACACAAACATAATCTATGAGCACGCCCAAGATACTCGGAGAACTCCCGAGCATGTTCGGAAATCTCGAGTAACTACTCGTTCATCACTACATTTTACATTGTTTTTGTCACGTCTAGTGCTTCTTCAAGCAGGTTTCTAGCAGAATCTGCCAGAAAAATGATGCCATGTGCAAATACCTCAAATTTGTGGGTTAAATTTTAGATTCCTATGGTTAAAAGGAGTAGCATTTTAATTCTTCAGGCAACTTCCATTAGGGCGCCGCTAGCCACGCTAATGAAAAATACTGAGAAAAGACAATGGTTACAGAGCAGAAAATTACCGCAAAGTCAGAAGTGGAGCTGTTTCAGGGAAAAGCCAACTGTCATTTTCCTGGAGCAGTATTGCCTAGAAAAACTCAGCAGCTCTGATACCAGGAAAGAAATTGTGTGCATCTTCCTCAACTCTCTAGCCAAAACTAATTTTTTAATCCCTATTGGTTTTGGAGAGTTTCTGATCTAAAAGCACAAGAAAAGAAACATATCCTGAACACAATCTCAGGGCTCATACCCATCACCATTGAAAGAAAAAAGCAGTCCGATATCAGTCCTGAAAAGTGGGACGAGCGCCATGTGATTTTCATACAATGCGATTTTTATCACCTTCCATCCAAATGATTTACGTGCAAATGCGACTTTAACATGAGCTTTTACAAAGAGTATTTATGTCAGTTACACATTATATAATTATATTAGTGATAATCGTATAGTGAAATATTCGGATGCATGAAATTCGTTCCAAATAATTTCTAATATCCGTGTATTCGTACCGTATAATAAATCCATTGCAAGTCAATAGGAAAGCCGAATATTTCTCTGCTGGACCCAACAAACAGGTCTGGGGGAATGAGAAAAAAGCTGAAATAGATGGGAAAAAGCAAAAACTAAATGGGAAGAGCATGGAGAGGATTCCTGCATGTCTTTCTGACTCACGTGGTATCTGGGAATAATGTTGTCAGACTATTGTGCAGATTTTATGAATTTATAAAAAAAGACCTTCCAAACCATACCTAAATTGTTGTTTACAGGGAAAAATGCTAAGAAACATTGCTTTCTTCATAATTATTTGTATGTAAAGTAAAATAAAAAAGTGATAAAAAATTTTTTATCTCCCCTTTAGGCTTTAGTTTTTCCTTTTACATTTGTGAAGGCTCTCACTCCTACGTTCGGGAGGTCCTTCCCTCATGCCATATAGTTAGCCAGATAGTGGAATGCATATTCCCCATCCCTTTACAATGGCAGATGAAACAAGCCTATTTGAATTTTGAGCTTCGAACGCCACCACCACCATGTCCACCGCCATGTCATAATGTGGCCCTCGCTTCACATTTTCAGAGGGACACCAGGTGCTGTGAAACCTGAGTTTTGTGAGCTCCACAGTTCATTTTGGCCACCGGATCCCAATGGAGCCACTGTCATAGCGGATGAAGCCACTTTAAGGTGAACATAATGCAGGAGTTGGGGGAGCTGTATGATCGGTGTCAATAAATTGGATTCTACCAGACACCAAAAGCATTAGAATTAAATTTTTCATACAGTGTGTGCAAGTGATGGCCTGTATTGTGGTCAGTGTGTCAGGCCTGAAACCCATGTCAGGAACATGTACAAGCCTCATTTTACTTGGAAGCAGCCTCCTCAAGGGAAAGAGACGCAAGTGCTATTGACCAATCTGCACAAGACCAAGTACTTCTTCTGGAAACTACACAACAAGGCAGAATGGATCTTTTGCGTGGTTTTCAGCAACAATGGAGCAATTACAGGATATATCCCACAGAGTGACAAGGTCTTTGGAGTGTATTACTCAGGTGACAAGCAGTGCTACAGAGCTCAGGTAAAGGCCTTAGCGTAACAATGCCCATGTTCCAATATGTAGGGAGGAGGTTATTTGGCGTGCACTCGGCTCAATACGATGAGGTGCTGGTGTAATGGACCTAGTGGCCCCAAATAAGTAGTTAATCAAATTCACCGCACTCTCTTTGGATAAGTGTCAAAGTTGTAACAGTTTATTCAACCTGAATTGAGTTGGGAGCGTAACAGAATATTACAGCATATGCGATTAACAACGTTTCGGCTCGACGTTTCGGTACACCTGATACACGCTGACACAGAGCACAACGCGGGAGCGCCGCTCTCCATCCTGACTCTCAAGGTCCATACCCCCATAAGGGAACCTCTGCTAATATATCTACTCAGCAGCACACCAGTACATTACTGAGAGAATCTGCTGCATCACTGAGACTTATCCCTCCTCACATACTATCCTTTATTGGAATAAGCGATAACGTGATAAAGGCTCAGGTCGAGCCGAAACGTTGTTAATCGCATATGCTGTAATATTCTGTTACGCTCCCAACTCAATTCAGGTTGAATAAACTGTTACAACTTTGACACTTATCCAAAGAGAGTGCAGTGAATTTGATTAACTACATGTTCCAATATGTGTAAGGCTGTGGCCTGAATAGGTCTATAGACCATTTTAATCCAGTCTCTTAGACCTGCTTAAAATGTACAGAAACTCGCCAATACCCCACAATCATTTTTATTTTTACAAAAATTTTGAAAATGTAAGAGAAGCGATGGTTTAATAAAGAGACACAAGTCTCATTTATGAGTCTGGAAAAGCCAGGAATGGACAACGTAAAGTGCTAACAATAAGGAAGAGATATATATCCTGCCATTGAAAACTGATCACTGCTCTGGGACCAAAAAGTAGGATGGTAAGGCATGGATGTTAAGACAACTTACAAAAAAGAACATTTGGGGAGAATTTAGATTGGATTGCTATCATCCGGAGGGCTTTCAAAGTCTTAGGAAATCCAGCCCTCGTTCAATTTTAGAAGAGACGGCTTGTCGGCAATTTCCGTTGACAGTATTATGCACCTATCCGTTATGATTGCACTCTCCGAACTAAAGACCTGCTCAGACGACACACTTGCCGCAAGGCATGGAATCACCTCCAAGGCATATAAAGAGAGGTCAGGCCAAGTGTGCAGCTTGGACAAACAATAGTTAAAGAGCACTGAAGAATCAGGAAGGATGCTGTTATGGTCACTTAAGTACTCCTTCACCATCTTGGTCAACTTATTCCTCCTTGTCATACTTACAGTACATCCACAGATATACCTTGCTGATATGTTGGTTTCATGAAAATGGCCTAGATGGTGGATATTTTCCCTTGCCTGAGTTGCACCTGGTGTGCGTGTCCCTCCCCTGTAATCCTTGTGGGTGAAAAGAGGCGGTACCTCAGCCAGAAGTGTTGTCTGAGGGTATGTGCACATGTTGCGGATTTCTTGCAGAAATTTCCTGAAGAAAACCGGAAACTGCTTTTGCAGCATCTATAGTAAAAGATAGAACGTTTAAAAATAATAAAAAAAATAAAAAAAATGCTTATACTCACCCGCAGACATCAGATCTCCTCACCGGCGTCCGTTCCTATAGCTGATGTGTGCGCGCAGGGCCTTCCATGACGTCACGGTCACGTGAGCGGTCTCGGCCAATCACAGGACAGTGACGTCATTCGGCAAGGTCCTTCACCGCACACCAGCTACAGGAACCGAAGCCAACGTGCAGCACAGAGGCGGGAACACTTCGGGGGCCATCAGAGGGTGAGTATAGGACTATTTTTTATTTTAATTCTTATTTTTTTACCAATTATATGGTGCCCAGTGCGTGGAGGAGAGTCTCCTCTCCTCCACCCTGGGTACCAACCGCACATAATCTGCTTACTTCCCGCATCGTGGGCACAGCCCCGTGCGGGAAGTAAGCAGATCAATGGACCCCTAGGTGTGCGGAATCCCCTGCAATTCCGCATTTTAATGAACATGTTGCTTTTTTTTCCGCGATGCGATTTTTTCGCGGAAAAAAAGGCTACATTTGCACAAAAAATGCGGAATACACTGAAAATAATGGGAGGCATATGTTAGCGTTTTTTTCGCGTTTTTATCACGTTTTTATAGCGAAAAAACGCGAAAAAAATGCGAAAAATACTGAACGTGTGCACATGGCCTGAGGGTAATCTTTTCAGCAACTCTTCATCAATGGCCCTCTGTCAGGCATGCATTTAAAATGGCATGTATGACTCTGACATTAGAGAAGGAAATTTATTCTTGCACCATGGGTCAAGAAAAATGCACAGCCAGTATTTCTTGGGGGACAAAATGTCTTTCACACGAGGGTCTTGGGAAAAGCATCTGGACATGAAATTTGCCATGTGTGCCAGACTACAAGTTGTCAAACATTCAGTGTCCACACTAGGAAGAACACTAACCATCCTCTCCTCCTCACGACGCCTTGCCTCCTCCTCTTCAGGCCAACCATGCTGGACAGGCAGGAAGCTGGGATTGGGAGTTCCCTGTGTAGCACAGACACATCACAGCATGCTGGGCTTTTTGTTCTCAGTCTGAATTCAGCTGAAAAAAAAATCAGGGAGTCATAGATTAACATTGGTAAGAGTGCAATCCAATATGTTATCAAATTGCACTTGTCCATTTTCCTCGCAGATGAGTATGAGCTCTCAGAATGTTAATCCCATGTTCTCATCATTCCACTTCCACCACCATTTAATTATCTGTTTGATTTGACATAAACCTTACAATTAAACAGCATCTTCGAGACATAAAATTAATCTTTACTGTTTCTAGGTCCCACTCTCAAGTTGTAGTAACAGCTGCACCATTGGATTCCGGAAGACTGCTTTGCAAGGGAAACCATTATGTTGCTATGCCTGTGTCACGTGTTTACATGGAGAGATCTCAAATCAGACAGGTGATGTTCCATTGCAGTGAAACTGTATCTCAAGTTTAGGGATGAGTGAACCTGAACTGTGAAGTTTGAGGTTTGTACCAGGCACTTTGTGTCCAGTACAATCACTGATTTTTTACTGGATGTCCGGTTTACTGTCCGGGTTCAAGTACTTAATTAAGTTTGCTGATAGGCTGCAGCACAGCCAGTCAGCCAGCTTTTAGGCTGTGGGCACTTCCCGAGCCATCACAGACATGCCAAGTACGGACATGGCTGGATTGTCGAGTGCAGGAGGTGACCCAGGTGTTTAGAAGCCAGATCAAGCGTGTCACCACAATTCTGCTCTCTTTAGTGTAGGTAGAAGATGCAGTTAGAGTGAGGGACAGTGCTAGTGCACTTTGTCACAAATCTGTTTCCTCTGCATTTGACTCATTTGGAATACTGTGCCATAAGCCGCTGTGTGTACTCTGCACCTCCGGGTGTGAGAGTACTGTGCCATAAGCCGCTGTGTGTACTCTGCAGTTGTCTCTGTGCCACTTGTAGGGTAAACAAATAATTTAACTGTACTGCAGTGTCTATACAAGTAGTGTGTGTAAAAGTTAGTCTTACTCTGCAGCTGTTTTTTGTGAGTAATGTGAGTAAAAAATAAAAGTACTCTTTTTGCTAGTAGCGTGTGTAAAAAGTATTGTACTCTTCAGCAGCTTTTTGTGAGTAGTGAGTCTAAAAAATAAGTGTACTCTGTAGTGTTTTACTGCAAGTAGAGTCTAAAAATAGCTGTGCATGCTTAATGATCATTGAATTGGCAGCATTGCTACCAGTGCTGATTACCGGAAGGCCACCCTGAAGGATCCCACAACAACAATGTACATCATTACATCCATCACTGAAATGCGATTAAAAAATACGTAAATACAAGAGAAGGTTGGTAGAGAAACTGCTGTTGGCTTTTTGACCTGACAGCGGGGGCTAAGAAAATAATACACATAGAGAACCAAAATGAAGTAAAAATTGTATTTATTGGCAAGACATTTAAAACATTGTTTAAATTACAATAAGGGAGCAGAGGCAAAAGGCAATGAAAATCACCAATAGAGTGGCACCACAGGTCCGAGGTATAGACATAAATCCAAGGTACCCTTAGTAAAACATAGATAGTTCACAAGTATATCCAGTGAATCACTGAAACAAAGAGGATCTAAAGTGAATCAGCAATAAAGATAGGAACTTGGGAGTAAGGAATAAAGATGGTTACCTCAGACCTCTGGAGCCATAGCCCTTACGCGCTTATCAGCTTTGTGCCTTTTTTCGGGGAAGTACCACCATGTCATAGGGTCCGTATTAACTGGAAGCAAAGTTACAACAACATAGTTAGTGAGTACCTGTCCATTACGTCTCCACGTATTATATGATGAGTTTGACCCATTTAACTTTTGGGTCTTCAAATTGGACTCATAGCCTGAGATTGCACTTTATGACTTAGAGGTGTTGGCCTGCCCCTTGGCAAGTGTGCTGTCAAAATGTTTGTTTAGCGGGGCAGGGGGTGTGATCACACACCGGCACATCAGTCTGTCCACATCCAATGTGGGGATGCTAATATTCCTTAAAATTAACCAGGCATGGATCCCGCAGGACTAGTTCATACCTTTGGTTGACTAGATAACTAAAGCAGCTGCACACATTTACAGGTGCATCCCACAAAATTAGAATATCATCAAAAAGTTAATTTATTTCAGTTCTTTAATACAAAAGTGAAATTCATATATTACATAGAGTCATAACACACAGAGTGATCTATTTCATGTGTTTATTTCTGTTAATGGTGATGATTATGGCTTACAGCCAATGCAAACCCAAAAGCGATTATCTCAGTAAATTAGAATAATTACCAAAAAACAAAAAAAAAAACACCTGCAAAGGCTTCCTAAGCGTTAAAAAGGTCCCTAAGTCTGTTTCAGTAGGCTCAACAATCATGGGGAAGACTGCTGACTTGACAGATGTCCAGAAGGCAGTCACTGACACACTCCACAAGTAGGGTAAGCCACAAAAGGCCATTGATAAGAATCTGGCTGTTCACACAGTGCTGTATTCAAGCATATTAATGGAAAGTTGAGTGGAAGGAAAAAGTGTGGTAGAAAAAGGTGCACAAGCAACAGGAATGACCGCAGCCTTGAAAGGATTGCTAAGAAAAGGCCATTCAAAAATTGGGGGGAGATTCACAAGGACTGGACTACTGCTGAAGTCATTGCTTCAAGGGCGCACACACACACATGTATGTATCCAGGACAAGGGCTACAAGTGTCGCATTCCTTGTGTCAAACCACTCATGACTCATAGACAATGCTAGAAGCGTCTTACCTGGGCCAAAGAAAAAAAGAACTGGACTGTTGCTCAGTGGTCCAAGGTGTTGTTTTCAGATGAGGGTAAATTTTGCATTTCATTTTAAAATCAAGGTCCCAGAGTCTGGAGGAAGAATCCAAGATGCTGGAGGTCTAGTGTGAAGTTTCCACAATCAGTGATGCTTCGGGAGCCATGTCATCTGCTGGTGTAGGTCCACTGTGTTTTATCAAGACCAAAGTCAGCACAGCCACCTACCAGGAGATTTTGGAGCACTTCATGCTTCCCTCTGCCGACAAGCTTTTTGAAGATGGAAATTTCATTTTCCAGCTGGACTTGGCCCCTGTCCACACTGCAAAAAGTACCAATACCTGGTTTACAAGCAACAGTATCACTGTGCTTGATTGGCAGCAAACTCGCCTGACCTTAACCCCATAGAGAATCTATGGAGTATTGTCAAAAGGGAGATGAGAGACACTAGATCCAACAATGCAGACGAGCTGAAGGCTGCTATCAAAGCAACCTGGGCTTCCATAACACCTCAGCAGCACCACAAGCTGATCGCCTCCATG
The DNA here is from genome assembly GCF_051348905.1 of Ranitomeya variabilis. NCBI lineage: Eukaryota > Metazoa > Chordata > Amphibia > Anura > Dendrobatidae > Ranitomeya > Ranitomeya variabilis. The sequence goes on along the minus strand of NC_135236.1, from coordinate 34,015,144 downwards.
CCACGCCGCATTGATGCAGTAATTGATGCAAAAGGAGACCCAACCAACTTGTGAGTGCATTTACTGAATATACATTTCATTGGGACAACATTTTTCAAGCTGGTATTATAAAGTATTCTAATTTACTGAGATAATTACTTTTTTGTTTTCATTGGCTGTAAGCCATAATCATCAACATTAACAGAAATAAACACATGAACTAGATCACTCTGTTTGTAATGACTATATATAATATAGGAATTTCACTTTTTGTATTAAAGAACTAAAATAAATTAACTTTTTGATTATATTCTAATTGTGTGAGCAGCACCTGTAGTTTTCAACTCTATTTGCCATTGATTTCATTTTGGTGTCTCCTCAAGAAGAAAAAAACTGTGTTGGCTAGCTCTTCCTCTGTCTCTTCCACCTACCCTGTCACTTCCACCTACTCCACCACCTCCTCTAGTTGGACCTCTGCCCCTTGGTTGTAGCTTGCTAGTTTATTTTGAGTTCCTTCTATGTTCTTTATCAGTTCCCTAATCCCCCCTCCCATCCAAAAAACACAGTTTTTTTTTAATAAACAAAAACAACAAGTGTTGGATTACTCTTCTCTTGCCTCTTCTACCTATACCTCCATGACCACCTTCCCCTCCACTTGGACCTGTTCCTCCTGGTTCAATATTGTAATTTGTTATTGCTCTGCTTAGCATATTAACAGGATACAGCTGTAGTGTAGTTTTGCAAAAACACTTTGTTTTTCATGCCACTGGGCGTACCCCAATATTTTTCTAATCTGCAGCCATGTCAGTGGGAGTCATGTGCATCAAAACAATTTTTTCTACTAATATGCACAATGTCTTTGATTGTATAGTGCATCAATTTACATTGTTCTACTCTTATTCACCTATGTCTGAGATAGTACTGTGAGTACAAACACATTTTTTCTAATAGTATGCACTCATGTCTTTGATAGTACTATGACAAAAAGTCAATGTGTGTACTCTGCACCAATATCTGTGGGGGTGCTGTGCCAAAATCCCTCTATGTTTACCTTTAAACCTCACATGTGGGAGGGCCATTTCAAAAAGAATCTGTGTACTCTGCAGCCATGTCTGCCCGAATAAGGTGAACAAAAAATTATTCTACTTTGTAGCCTTCTTTTTTTTGAGTAATATGTGAAAAAAATATTATATTATGCAGCCATTTATTTCCCATTTGTTGAGTGAAAAAATTATTTTATTGTACCACTTTGTCTTTACGAGTAGTGTGTCTACATCTTTTTTTTACTCTGCAGCCATCTCTGTCCTATTTATAGGTTAAAAAAATTATTTAATTCTATCGCTGTATCTATACAAGTAGCGTGTATAAAAAGTTCTACTCTGCTGCAATCTTTTCTGAGTAATGCTTCTAACAATGTCCTACTTTGCAGCCATCTTTTTGTGAGTAAGGAGTGCGTTACACTCCGAAACGCGTTGGTTTGCTTTTTGCCCTAGTGTGACTCCGTAGGCCTGTGACGTCACACGCTGCCTGGCAGCGCCGGCCATTCTTTCCAGTACAACCAGGAGCGTCTCCGGCCGGGACGGTTCCTGGCTCTGTACTGTGTATTAGCATCCGGCCCCCCGGCTGGACAACTGTTATTCGGTGTGCTCATCTGGTTGACCACCGCTGTGAGGACCACCCTAACTAGCAGACCCTTGTCCATCGTTGAGGAGTACTGCGTGCATCTGGGATTACATTCAACTCAAGCCAGCAGCAGCACCACCGCGGTATGTGTTTTATGTTCTGCTTACCCTAGTTAAATTCAGCGCACATAATTGCGATTTGCTTCAATCATAGGGAGGATTATTGGCAATCGACGATTGTTTGGACACTGTTACTGACCATTCACTACATTGTGTCAAGTTAGTGTTGCTAAGGTGTATTGGGAACCAACTTGCAGTTTGGTCTAAACTAGTTCTTACACCCTTGTAGCACGGTATTTAATATTTTAAGTTGTTTTTTTGTGAGTAATGTTTCTAAAAAAAATGTTGTACTATACAGCCGTCTCTTTCCCATTTGTAGACTGAAAAACAAATTTCATTCTACCTTTATGTCCATACGAACAGGGTGTCTAAAAAGTTTTTCTAGTCTTCATCCATATCTTTCCCTTTTGTGGGCCAAAAAGTCTTTGTGTGTACTGAGTCAAAAAGCTTCTGTTTGTACTGTACCAAAATGGCAACCATATCAGATGGTGGAGCTGGATTTTGCGATGTTCTGAGTAAGAGTGTATATATTTCTGCTCTGATAACCATCCCTTCTAAGGTGGTGCCAGTGTTTCAGCTGCTTTGGTGACTTCATCCTCCTCTGCCTTGAGCTTCCACTGAGCCCTGCTGTCACGTGAGGATGTCATCAGTAGTGCGTCTACCAGTCTGCGCTTGTATTCCCACATTTTCCTATCTTGCTCTAGTGACAGAAGTAAGGATTGCACATTGAGCTTGTAATGGGGATCCAACAGCCCCGGGAGCTCCCTCCTGCACAGCAGCGCAGCGTCCTCTCCACCCCTGACAGCGGCAACATCCAGCGCTCCTCACTTTGCGAGTATCTCGCATTACCACAAGCGCCTATACTGCCGTCCAGTGCTTTCAGACGCATTGCTCTCCCGCTCCTCGGCTACACACACAGTGTGTGACTCATACACACTACCAGTGTCCTCCAGCATTTGACAACCATATCTGATGAAGGTCTCAGTTGTCGAGACCGAAAACGTTTATATGTTGAGCTGGATGCACTAGAATAAAAATCTACTTTTTGAATCATTCTACAAATTTCTCCTGAGTGCCAAGAATTATTATATTTGCTACTACGGGTTGGATCCCCTACTTGAGCACCTCCCAAGAATCCCTGAGTGCCGTGGCCAATACTTTCTATATTTCTGCTCTGATAACCATCCCTTCTAAGGTGGTGCCAGTGTTTCAGCTGCTTTGGTGACTTCATCCTCCTCTGCCTTGAGCTTCCACTGAGCCCTGCTGTCACGTGAGGATGTCATCAGTAGTGCGTCTACCAGTCTGCGCTTGTATTCCCACATTTTCCTATCTTGCTCTAGTGACAGAAGTAAGGATTGCACATTGAGCTTGTAATGGGGATCCAACAGGGTGACCATCCAGTAATCAGCACTTGTATCAACTCAGCGGTCATTGCATAGGCACAACATAGGCCCCAGGATGCCCAGAGTCAACAACAAGTTGTTCTCTGTGGGAGGTGTGTCGTCTAGGTCCTCTGTGTTGTTTGTATCCTCCTTATCCCCCAGATACGCTTCATTTATGCCCGTGAGATGGTTTGAGTGCCACTCTGCTGTGAACACAGTTGTTCCTCATCCTACTCCTCGGGCCATGTTCACACATTCAGAATTTAGTCAGTATTTTATGTCAGACTTTGTAAGGAAAAAACCAGGAGGAGGTGAAAAATGTTGTGCACGTGTTTCTATTATACTTTTCTTCTGATTGTTCCACTACTTATTATGGCTTACAAATTATGATGTAAAATACTGATCAAATGATGAACGTGTGAGCATTGCCTTATATTCTTACTCCTCCTCCTGACCATAGAAAACTGTCCCCTGACTGGAGATTTGTATACATGGCCGCTGTCGGTACAGGAACCCATCCTCAAAGGTATGTGTGGACACCTAGCCTGGTAATGGTGTGAAAGGTCCTTGTTCCTCCTCCTTTTTTTCCTCCTTTGCCACCACCTCATCCATCATCGCATGAAGCTTTGCCTTTCTAGGAGGCATAGCAGTGTGATAGTAAGGCTGTAGTCACACTAAACGTATAAAAATAATTCTGATTCTCACTGCCGAGAGTTGCACGAGTGTTCTCCATATGGTAATCCATGTGTAATGCGTTTCCATTGCGATGATACAATATATTCTAAGCCATTTATCCATATGATATCCGTATGGCTTTAAATTTTTCACATATTTTTACAATGTACCGCCCCGTTAAATTAACTTACTCAAAGGTCTGAAATGAATAGAAACCTAATCAATAAGGCCATACATTGGGTCCACAAGAAGCTTAGTCCACAAATCTTTCATGCAGACACCCTGTAGGAGTTTTGCTTGTCTTGGTTTGTGAAAACCATGTGTGACAGGATTACATTAAACTGAGAGGGTGCTTTTACATTGGGTCTTGTCTCAGGGGAGCTTTACTCAATGATTGTTGATCCGAGGAGGCGGAGACGAATGTGGGTTCATCTGCTTTTGAGGAGATGGCTCACAAAAGGACATTTCCACTGACTATATGGTTCTCTATGCAGCCATCCTGACTAGTTTTATCACAACTGTTGGAGGCAGAGCAACCTGGGCTAACATTCAAGGACAGAAAGATGCGCAAATGTATTTCGGCAAAGGAAAATGTTTTACTTACAGTACGGTGTGTATTCATTTTATGCTTGTTGGCTACTGAATGTAATGGTCATTTTGAAACAGGTTCCACCCATATGTTATTTCAAAATATTATATGAATGTTGATGACATCTTTACTTCAACTACTTCCAAAAATGTTGTTATTATCACTCCTTGATGTAATTGAAACTGAACTGTTCCTGAGAATGTAATAGTGATGTTTATTTTTGACCCAGTGTTTAGTTTTCTATTTTGCTTACTTTTATGATGGACTACACTGTTTGTGTTATGCGTGCTGATGTTTGTTTTTTTTTCAGATTTTTTCCTTTTTTTTAATTTTTCTATAAACCGGTCTCTTCTGTGCGGTGCTTCATTTGGAGATTCTTAATGGGAAATCTATCATCTCAGCCATTTGTACATTCCACTTGAACAGAAATCTGGTCCTGCATTCAGAATTCAGTTATGCCCGAGCCCAAACAACAAGACTGGGTGCAGATAGCCCGTGGCTTTGAGCAAAAATGCCAGTTCCCCAACTGCAGAGGATCTCTGGATGGAAAGCACATCCAAACCGAAGCCGCCAAACTTTTTTCTCTGTGGGACTGTTGGTCCTAGTCGACAGCACATACAGGTTTATAATTGTTGATATTGGGGCCTATGGAAGAACTGGAGACCCCAGAGTCTTCAATTCTTTTGTTGGATTGGCGGCAGCAAAATAATGATTTGCCCATCACATGGTTCCTTATGTAATGGTTACTGATGAGGCATTTCAATCGATCTCCAATGTAATGAGTCTATATCCACAGAGAGGCGTGAACCACCAGTGGCAAATTTTTAATTATCGGTTATCACACGCAAGACGATTGGAGAAGTGCGCCTTTGGAATCCTATGTGCAAAATGGAGGGTCCTGATGTCAGCCATCCAATTAAGTGAAGCTAATGTGAATGCGGTCATTAAGGCCTTTGTCATCCTTCACACTTTCACGAGGATCCATGAATGTCCAACAAATGATGCTGATGAGGGAGAATACGGGAATAATGGCAGACCTAGAACACATGTTGCCAATCCACGTCGTCAGCCCTATGGCATTAACCCCTTCACCCCGAAACTCGTTTTCTCCTTCCTGACCAGGCCAATTTTTTTCAATTCTGATCACTCTCATTTAATGAGGTCATAACTCTGGAACACTGCAATGGATCCCACTGATTCTGAAACTGCTTTTTTGTGACATATTGTACTTCATGATAATGGTAAAATTTATGTGATATGACTTACATTTAATTGTGAAAAAAAGGAAATTTGGCAAAATTTTTGAAAATGTTGTAATTCTATTTTAAATTTTTTTAATTTTTATGCACTTAAATCAGAGAGCCATATCACACAAAATAGTTAATAAATAATATTTCCTACATGTCTACTTTACATGAGCAGAATTTTTGAAACATAATGTTTTTGTTTTTTGGAAGTTATAATGGTTAAAAGTTGACCAGTGATTTCTCATATTTACAGCAAACTTTAGGGACCACCTCAAATTTGAGGTGACTTTAAGGGCACTATATGACAGAAAATGTCAAAAAGTGACACGATTCTAAAAACTGAACTACTCAAGGTGCTCAAAACAACATTCAAGAAGTTTATTAACCCTTCAGGTGCATCACAGGAATTAATGTAATGTGGAAGAGAACAATAAAGATTTAACTTTTTTCCACAAAAATGTTCCTTTAGACCCTCATTTTTTTCATGAGGTTAACTAGAAATATTGCTCCATATAATTTGGTGTGCAATTTCTCGTGAGCACACCAATTATTGTTATTATTATTATTTATTATTATAGCGCCATTTATTCCATGGTGCTTTACATGTGAGAAGGGGTATACATAATACAAACAAGTACAATAATCTTGAACAATACAAGTCACAACTGGTACAGGAGGAGAGAGGACCCTGCCCGCGAAGGCTCACAATCTACAAGGGATGGGTGAGGATACAGTAGGTGAGGGTAGAGCTGGTCGTGCAGCGATTTGGCCGATCGGTGGTTACTGCAGGTTGTAGGCTTGCCGGAAGAGGTAGGTCTTCAGGTTCTTTTTGAAGGTTTTGATGGTAGGTCAGAGTCTTATATGTTATGGCAGAGAGTTCCAGAGTAGGGGGGATGCACGAGAGAAATCTTGTATGCGATTGTGGGAAGAGGAGATAAGAGATTGTGAGCCTTCGCGGGCAGGGTCCTCTCTCCTCCTGTACCAGTTGTGACTTGTATTGTTCAAGATTATTGTACTTGTTTTTATTATGTATACCCCTCCTCGCATGTAAAGCGCCATAGAATAAATGGCGCTATAACAATAAATAATAATAATAAGAGGGGAGTAGAGAAGGAGATCTTGTGAGGATCGGAGGTTGCATGCAGGAAAGTACTGGGAGACGAGGTCACAGGTGTATGGAGGAGACAGGTTGTGGATGGCTTTGTACGTCATGGTTAGGGTTTTGTACTGGAGTCTCTGGGCAATGGGGAGCCAGTGAAGGGATTGACAGAGGGGACAGGCCAGGGAATAGCGGAGGGACAAGTGGATTAGTCGGACAGCTGAGTTTAGAATAGATTAGAGTAGTGCAAGAGTGTTAGAGGGGAGGCCACAGAGCAGGAGGTTATAGTAGTCGAGGCGGGTGATGATGAGGGCATGGACTAGGTTTTTTGCATATTCTTGGTATAGGAAAGTACGAATCCGTGAAATATGCCATATGTTGGGGAAAACCACTGTTTGGGCCCACAGCAGGGCTTAGAATGGAAGGAGCGTCATTTGACTTTTTGAATGTAAAATTTGATGGAATAACTATCGGACACCATGTCCGAGGGACAGCATTTTGGAGACTACACCCCTCAGGGAACTTATCTAGATGTGTATTGAGTACCTTGAAACCTGCGGTGCTCCACAGAAGTTTAGAGCGTTGAGCCATGAAAATAAAAAATAAACACATCTTTCCCACAAAAATTATTTTTCACTCCAAGCTTTGCATTTTCATAAGGGTAACTTGAAAAATTGCACCATACAATATGTTCTGAAATTTCTCCTGAACATGCCAATACCCCATATATGGGGGAAAATCACTGCTGGGGTACACATCAGGGCTTGGGTGGAAAGGAGAGCCATTTGACTTTTTGAATGTAAAATTTGTTGGAATAATTAGCAGACACCATGTCGTGTTTAGAGAGCCCCTGATGTGCCTAAACAGTGGAAACCATCCACAAGTAACACATTTTGGAAACTAGACCCCTTAGGGAACTTATCTAGATGTGTGGTGAGCACTTTGAAACCCAAGGTGCTTCACAGAAGTTTATAAAATTGAGTCAAGGGTAACAGGATAAAATATACCCCAAAATTTGTTATGCAATTGCTCCTGAGTTCACCGATACCCAACATGTGGTCAAAAACTAATTTTGAGGCAGCTCAGAAAGGAAGTGGTGCCATATTAAAATGCAGATTTCCCTGCACTGGTTTGAGGGTGCCATGTCATATTGGCAGAGCCCCTGAAGTACCAGAACCATAATCAGCCTGCTCAGGGGCCTGTAGCAGCGAGGAGGTAGAGCAGGGAGATCGATTCTCCCTGCTCTGCCGCAGAATGTAACTGTATCGGCGTGCTGTGCACGCCGATACAGTTACAGTAGCGTAGCTCCGGGTGGGCCCCCTCTGAGCAACGGGCCCAGGGCGCCTGCACCCTCTGCCCCGTCGGTAGCTACGCTACTGCCACGAAGCATATTGTGATTATGGTGTAACGATGTGCGCTGCCTGAAGTCTAGTTAGCATTGCATTAGAAGATATCTTGGTGATGATAGTCCTAGTGCAGAGGGCAGGGACCATCCACACCATTACCAGGCTAGGTGTTCACACATACCTTGAAGGATGGGTTCCTGTACCAACAGCGGCCAGGTACACAAATCTCCAGCTAGAAGACAGTTTTGCATAATCAGGAGGAGGAGTAACAGTATAAGGAAACGTTCACACGTTCAGTATTTGGTCAGTTTTATACATCAGTATTTGTAAGCCAAAATCAGAGGAAAAGAATGATAGAAACATGTCACCACTTATGTATTTATCACCCACTGTTGATTGTGGCTTATAAATACTGAAAGTGTATGTATAAAGAATGCAGGTTGCCTCTAAACATAATAAAATATAGGATGAAAAATTAATACTCACCTCTATGCTGACCTGTCCATCTGCTCATGCAGCCCACCCATGGAGTGGTCCCCTTCTTTTTGCCTCTCCCCTTTGGTGTATCCCTCTTTGACCTGCTTCCCTCTTATTAGGCCTCTGATATCATTGCACACCAGGTCACCGAGAAGCATATTGTGATTATGGTGTAACGATGTGCGCTGCCTGAAGCCTAGTTAGCATTGCATTAGAGGATATCTTGGTGATGATAGTCCTAGTGCAGAGTGAAGGAAGTTGAAGAAAATTCTAATGACAGAGGAAGATGAAAAGAAGTTGCGAGGAGGACCGGCTGGTGGGAGCAGGTGACTAGTGAGTTGAGCAGCAATTTTTTTTCCCCTTTTGCTGGTCCTCTACTGGTCCACAAAATGGTTATCATTTTCCTAAATGTGTGATAACTGATATTCTGGAAAATCCAAATTCATGGGAAAATTCAATTTTACTCAAACAAATTTTCTCTGTCGAGAACAATCCTGGAAAGTTTACAATTACAATCCTCTGTTAGTCTGAAAAATAACTTTTGGAGTTACATACAGTAATATAACAAAAAATGCACCATTTTACCTTTAATGAAGGTGTCCACAATCCACATCATCATCATGGTTAAGAAGTTGCACATTTGAAGACCCCCAGAATGAAGGAGGAATCAAGTATGTATAACTTGAAGGTAGCATGGGTACATTCCTTTAAGGAAAAAGGGTCATTTCACAGACACAGAAATTTAACAAAAGTAACACTTGGATAGACCCTTCAGACAAGTCTTGCAAAAGGCAGATTTTTTCCATCAAACACGTCTTCCGCTTTCCTTCGTATACTAGAAATCTATGTGGTTACAGATCAAGATGGCTGCCATCTTTTCCACCTTAGTTTTATATGTTATGACCCCTTCAGTCTTTCTAACAGATGATTAATATATATATATATATATATATATATATATATATATATATATATATATATATATATATAATAACATGTAGAAAATAGAGAATATAAAAAAACAAATTTATTGAAATACATAATATTAAATAGTCATTAAAGGTAATGAGGGGATAAAAAAGGTGAGAAAACATAGATGAGGTAGATAGGTGACAAAGCCCGGGCACATACAGTAGAATAATAAATATGCAAACAGGTAATGACATGTAGTAAACATATTGTTTTCTCCATTTATAGATTCCCTGAATTGCCTCAGATGTCCATGGGACGAATGGCCGAATCCTGAAAAATCCAAGTGTCTCCCAAAACCCATAGAGTTTCTTTCTTATGAAGATGTATTAGGAGCCACCTTAGCTGCAACTTCCATAATCTCCTCCATTATTCCAGCTCTTATCTTGGGATTTTTCTTTCACTATAGCAATACACCACTTGTGAAAGCCAGCAATTACTCCCTAAGTTGTCTCCTACTGATATCCCTCAGTCTTTGCTTCTTCTGCTCTTTAGGTTTTATTGGTTACCCTGATCATGATAAATGTCTACTACGTCAGGTATCTTTTGGACTGGTCTTCACTCTCTGTGTTGCCTGTATATTGGCCAAGACGGTCATGGTAGTTTTTGCTTTCATGGCTACTAGACCGGGAAGCAGTCTAAGAAAATGGACTACGCTAAGAGTCTCCTACTCAATTATCTCTGTATGTTTCCTTCTACAGCTAATATTGTGTATCACTTGGATGTCAGTGGATCCTCCACATCCACATGTCAACACAGAAGATAAAGCAGAACTCATTATTATTGACTGTAATGAACGGTCTGTCGCATTCTGGGCCATGCTCGGTTATCTCTTTCTTCTGGCCACCATTAGCTTCATAGTGGCTTTCTTGGCTCGAAAACTTCCAGATAGTTTTAATGAAGCTCAGTTTATTACATTTAGCATGTTGGCCTTTCTTAGTGTTTGGCTATCTTTCATTCCTGCTTCTCTTAGTGCTCAGGGCAAATACACAGTCGCCATGGAGGTGTTTGCCATCCTGGCATCCAGTTGGGCATTGTTGATCTGTATGTTTTTTCCTAAATGTTTCATTTTACTCTTCAGACCTGAGATGAACTCTAAAGAATATCTGATGAGAAATAAAGATAAAGGTGCAATAAGCAGATTATAGATATACGTAAATCTTGATATTCTTGAATGATCTTATAAAAAATAACTAAACACTTGATATAATAAAAACACAGAAGTTTGAAGTAGGGTTTCCTTGTGAGTTCTTCTGAACTTCTCATGGTATTCCAGATGTGGTCTCACTAGAGCTCTATACAGCCAGTACATAATTACATTCATCTACTGATTATACCTTTAGACATGTAGCATTATGTATTTTCTTTCCATCTTGCCCTCACTTTCTACGCATTTAAGATATTTCTCAATTAATCCATGGTATATTCTCCTTCATGCTGTCATGCCCTGATCCATCTGCTTTCATTCACAGGTACGTCTGAACGATCTCCTACTCTGGAATAGCCACTGCACCCCTGAATCTCATGTACTTCTCCCCCTCTGTTCTAAGTGGTACTTTGTTTTTTTGGGGGTTTTTTTGTTTTTTTTTTCCCCTGACTTTAATTCCTGTATCATTCTGAACATTTTCTGACTGCATATTGACATGTCTGTGCTCCTCACCCCTAGCCCCATCTTTTGATCTTATCCTGCCTCTGTCTTCATTTTTGGTAGTCAAATGTATTTACTGCAATCTGCTAATTGTCCCCTGCTGTGGACTGTCCTCCACCTCCTTCCCCCCCTTCCTCTCTCACCTGGCTTCATCTCTTGGTCATTTGAATGGTATAAGTTGCATGGAGTGGGTCAGATCTGACTTTAGTCAGATGTGACATAATTTCAACTGATATATTTTAAGTGTATCATCTGAAATGTACCAGAAATCGGCCAGAAATCGGCCAGACGGGAAGACTAATCACTGTCTTCTAAATTTACTTGCCTTTCTTTTTCTCCCCTGCTCTTTAACCATGCTCACATTTCCCCCACCGGTTTTGCTCCACTAATCTTCACTCTCCTCCACTGACCCCATACCCTCGCACCCTCAAACCACATAACTATCTCCCCCTCTCTCTTACCCCCCCACCTCGCTTCATCTGCAGACCTGCTCTCTAACCTCAGACCTCTACCACCAAAATATAATATAAGCCAATCACTCTCCTTCTCCCACCTGCTTCTTTCTCTGCTTATTCCCACTGCTAATGACACATCCCCCAATCCTGCCCCCCCTGCCTCATTCATCACTAATCCTTGCCCCTATCCTTCTTACACTATGAGAAACTATCGCAGCTCCTCACACTTAAAATCTGTGCCACTGACCTCCACCCCCCTGCTTCCTCTTTCTGGGGCACTTTGGAATGCTCGCTCTATATACAACAAGCTCCACACGATCCACGATCTCTTTACTTCCCGCAACCTTTTTTTCCTGGCCCTCACTGAGACCTGGCTGACGCCCCCTGACACGGCCTCGCCTGCAGCACTGAGCTACAGTGGCCTCCATTTTACCCACACTCCTCGCTCTGGAAACAGACATGGTGGAGGAGTGGGTATCCTTCTTTCTAAATACTGTTCCTTCAAACCTATCTAACCCCCACCCTCCCTTATCCTCCCTTCTTTCGAGGTTCACTCTGTCTGTATCTACGCTCTCTCCAATCTCCAAACGGCTGTCATATACTGACCACCGGGCTCAGCCACTGCCTTCATCGACCAATTTTCCACCTGGCTCCTTCACTTTCTCTCTGCTGACATCCCCACCATCATAATGGGTGACTTTAATATCCCTAATGACACCTGCCAGCCAGCAGCCTCCAAGCTCCTGGCCCTTACTTCATCCTTTGGACTCACTCAGTGGTCCTCCACAGCCACCCACACAGATGGACATACACTAGACCTCATCTTCACCCACCTCTGTTCCTTATCTAATCTCACAACCTCTCCCTTCCCCCTATCTGACCACCATCTACTCGCCTTCTCATCCTTGTCCTCCTCACCTGCCCCCCCATGTCCAGCCATTACCACATCCTAGGGCAAACCCTAACTGTTCCACGACCCCAACCACTCCATATACCAGACCTCTGCCCTTCCCTAATAACCTCCCTCTCCAACATCACTGAAGGAGAGCTTACTCACCCCTTTTCCAAATCGCACCTCACCACCTGTGCACTTGACCCCATCCCCTCCCACCTGCTCCCCAACCTCACTAACATGCTCATTCCCGCCCTAACCCATCTCTTCAACCTATCGCTCTCTTCTGGTACCTTCCCCTCTGCCTTCAAACATGCCACCATCACACCCATCCTCAAAAAACTAACCTTGACCCAACTGCTATGCCAAGCTACCACCCCATATCGCTGCTTCCGTTTGCTTCAAAACTCCCTGAGCAGCATGTCCATACTATAATTTCCTCCCACCTCTCATCTAACTCTCTCCTTGACAAGCTCCAATCTGGCTTCCGCCCCCACCACTCCACTGAAACTGCCCTGACAAAAATTACTAATGACTTACTCACAGCCAAAGCTAACAGACAGTTCTCCATCCTCCTCCTCCTTGACCTATCCTCTGCTTTCGACACAGTCGATCACTGCCTACTGCTACAGATTCTTTCTTCCCTTGGCATCAAAGACCTTGCCCTGTCCTGGATTGCCTCATACCTTTCCGACTGCACATTTAGTGTTTCCCACTCCCAAACCACCTCCTCATCCCGCCCTCTCTCTGTTGAGTCCCTCAAGGCTCTGTCCTAGGGCCCCTACTTTTTTCCATCTATACCCTTTGCCTAGGACAACTCATGAAGTCCCATGGCTTCCAGTACCACCTGTATGAGGACGACACTCAGATCTACCTTTCTGGCCCAGATGTCACCTCTCTGCTGTCCAGAATCCCGAAGTGTCTGTCAGCCATATCCTCCTTCTTCACCTCTCACTTCCTAAAACTCAATGTAGACAAAACTGAACTCATCATCTTTCCCCCATCTCACGTATCCCCCATACCTGACCTATCTATTATGGTAAACGGCATCATGCTCTCTCCCGCATCTGAAATCCGCTGCCTCGGGGTAACTCTCGACTCTGCCCTGTCCTTCAAACCGCACGTCCAAACTCTTGCCACCTCCTGTCGCCTTCAACTCAAAAATATTGGCAGAATCCATTCCTTCCTCAGCCCACAATCTACCAAAACTCTTGTGCATGCCCGCATAATCTCCCGCCTCGACTACTGCAACACCCTCCTCTGTGGCCTCCCCGCTAACTCTCTTGCACCACTCCAGTCTGTCCTCAACTCTGCTGCCCGGCTAGTCCACCTCTCTCCTCGCTACACCCCTGCTTCTCCCCTCTGCAAATCCCTCCACTGGCTCCCAATTCCCCAACGAATCCAGTTCAAACTACTAACACTGATCTACAAAGCCATCCACAACCTGTCCCCTCCCTATATCTCTGAACTAAACTCCCAATATCTTCCCTCACGTATTCTCCCAAGACCTCCTACTCTCCTCCACACTTATTCGTTCCTCACACAACCACCTCCAAGATTTCTCCCGAATATTCCCCATCCTCTGGAATTCCATGCCTCAACACGTCCGACTATCCACCACCCTTGCATCCTTCAGACAAAACCTGAAAACCCATCTCTTCAAGAGAGCCTAAATCCTGCAATAACCATTCTGCCACCTCGCCATCGCCAGAGCCGCCGCCTCTCCATCGCCAGAGCTGCCTCCTCGCCCCTACCTTCTGCCTCTTCCCCACTATCCCATAGAATGTAAGTCCGCAAGGACAGGGTCCTCTCCCCTCTGTACCAGTCTGTCACTGTAAACTTGATAACTGTAAACGATATCTATAACTCTGTATGTAACCCCTTTCTCATGTACAGCACCATGGAATTAATGGTGCTATATAAATAAATAATAATAATAATAATAATAATAATTAGAAATGAGCTATACTTTAGGTCTCGTTATTATTTATGATGAGTGATTAAACAAATATATATATTTTTTATTTTTCAATTTTTGATACCTTTATCTACAGATCTAGCAAAATTTGAAGTGACTCAGGTAACATAGCATTGGAAAATCACGGCACAAAAAATAGTACTTCGACATCAAATTTGACATCAATCAATGGTAGAGCTATCTGACAAAATTCAAGTGTTCCTGGGAAACATGGACCTGTTCATGGTCAAGTTGATCTCCACTGATTAAATGTACCCTATTATGCTCCAAGATCTCACCAGAACCTGGGGCATAATAAACATAAGGTGTAGAAAATTAAAAAAATCTTTAAATTCATATTACAGCTATATAACAGGATTAATGAGTTTTTAACCAAATATATACAGTTATATGAAAAAGTTTGGGCACCCCTATTAATCTTAAGCTTAATGTTTTATAAAAATGGCTTTTTTGCAACAGCTATTTCAGTTTCATATATCTAATAACTGTTGGACACAGTAATGTTTCTGCCTTGAAATGAGGTTTATTGTACTAACAGAAAATGTGCAATCTGCATTCAAACAAAATTTGACAGGTGCATAAGTATGGGCACCTTTATCATTTTCTTGTTTTAAATACTCCTACCTACTTTTTACTGATTTACTAAAGCACTTTTTGGGTTTTTGTAACCTCATTGAGCTTTAAACTTCATAGCTAGGTGTATGCAATCATGAGAAAAGCTACTTAAAGTGGCCACTTGCAAGTCGTTCTCCTGTTTGAATCTCCTCTGAAGAGTGGCATCATGGGCTCCTCAAAACAACTGTCAAATGATCTGAAAACAAAGATTATTCAACATAGTTGTTCAGGGGAAGGATACAAAAAGCTGTCTCAGAGATTTAACCTGTCAATTTCCACTGTGAGGAACATAGTAAGGAAATAGATGAACACATGTACAGTTCTTGTTAAGGCCAGAAGTGGCAGGCCAAGAAAAACATCAGAAAGGCAGAGAAGAAGAATGGTGAGATCAGTCAAGGACAATCCTCAAACCACCTCCAGAGAGCTGCATTATCAACGTGCTGCAGATGGTGATGCGAAAGAAGCCGTTTCTGCAAGCACGCCACAAACAGAGTCGGCTGAGGTATGCAAAAGCACATTTGGAGAAGCCAATTTCTTTTTGGAAGAAGGTCCTGTGGACTGATGAAACCAAGATTGAGTTGTTTGGTCATACAAAAAGGCGTTATGCATGGCGGCAAAAAAACACAGCATTCCACGAAAAAAACTTGCTACCCACAGTAAAATTTGGTGGAGGTTCCATCATGCTTTGGGGCTGTGTGGCCAATGCCGGCACCGGGAATCTTGTTAAAGTTGAGGGACGCATTCCTCTCAGTATCAGCAGATTCTTGACAATAATGTTCATGAATCAATGACGAAGTTGAAGTTACACAGGGGATGGATCTTCCAGCAAGACAATGATCCAAAACACCGCTCCAAATCTACTCAGGCATTCATGCAGAGGAACAATTACACTGTTCTGGAATGGCCATCCCAGTCCCCAGACCTGAATATCATTGAACATCTGTGGGATCATTTGAAGAGGGCTGTCCATGCTCAGCGACCATCAAACTTAAGTAGTAGAGCGTCGGGTGGTTTCGTCAAACTCAATTTGACAGGTGGACACGCCCCTATCAAAGTGTATCAAAGTGTCTAACCCCTCCCTGTCAGCCAGCTGTCCTCCTTGTCTGGCCCTCCCTTTTTGATATAGTTTAATTTGTTAATACAGTGAATATTATCCCAGTAATTGTTTTATATTAGATGTTTATATGATATATTAAGAGTAGTCTTATTTGATAATCCACTGATAGGGAGAGTGAGGCTGTGTTTCTACAGTATTATTCTGTTGTGAGCTTGAATGAGTCTGGTACTATAGTTGCTAACAGCTGCCAAGAGTTTCTGTGGTGGAGATACAAACATTCCACTTGCTAGCAGCTGTTAAAATGTATCTGTACTGACCACTAACTAGACAACCAGACTTTCTGTGATGGAGATACAAACATTCCACACAAGCATTCCTTAAACCACACAGAAATAATTTGATGTTGTGATTATTATCACCTTTTATTTATAGTCACAATAATATTTATTCTCTTTTATTTACGTTTTCATACACCTATAGTCCCAATAATATTTATTTGGCCAGCAGTTAATTAAATAAAAGCGCATAAAGTGTGTTAAATAGACATCATACGGTATGAATTGAATGAGTCTGATACTATAATTGCTAGATTATCGTATCAAAGTGTATTATTACACCTATTATTACATAAGGCCTTTTATTTATAGTCACAATAATATTTATTCTCTTTTATTTACATTTTCATACACCTATAGTCCCAATGATATTTATTTGGCCAGCAGTTAATTAAATAAAAGAGCATAAAGTGTGTTAAATAGACATCATATGGTATGAATTGAATGAGTCTGATACTATAATTGCTAGATTATCGTATCGAAGTGTATTATTTGCTCCCGTAATCAGAGCAGTGTATTTTAGACCCAGTGTTTCTGTCTGCAACATGTAATGTGTAAGAAGTTCATCAGCACACACATGGTTCCTCAATCAGCACAGCAAAACGAGTTTCTGTGTTGGAGACCTGACCCCCCTCCCCCTTTCTGAGAGCCCAGACAGATGATCAAAACACAGAAAGCTTTATCAGAGATTTAGAGTCTGTATAATTATCGGACTTCAGTATCGCTGTAAGCTGCAGACTGCCCATTTGATAATAAACTGCTGCTCCCCCTCCCTTTTTGATATAGTTTAATATTATTATCACTGTATTTGATAGTGTTTATTATCCCAGTAATTGTTTTATATTAGATTAATGTGCTGATCATTTATCAGTTTTTCATGCGTATCACAGAAAGATTTAGCTTGATCTGTGCGAGTTTGTTGGCATATTAGAAAAAGTACATTTGTATTAATTTTATTAGATTGTGGAAGAATTTTATTGACATTTTCATAAACCTATAGACCCAATAATATTTATTTGACCAGCAGATAATTAATTAAAATCGCATATAGTTCACTGATAATTGTTACAGTATTTTATTTTCCTGATGCTCCTTTTGTTCGTGTATTATCGGCGTCTTCTTCAGTTGTGATTCTTACCTTTTCTATATAAATATGGGCAAATGAATTGTCCAGTGCCAGCATAATTTTTCAGCGTGGCCAGGGGTTGTGTTTAACTATCCTTTTAGAGTGTCTAGTAGTTTTATATTCTTTGTCTGATATATTTCTACACAAAGCTTTAAAACTATTTTGTAATTTATAATGTATCACAGTAGTTTCATATGAAGTTACATCTTAGGCTCTGTTCAGACTATTGTAATATCTGTAGCTTAAAATAGAGACAAATAGCTACTTTCAAATCCTGACATACACCATTGATTTTAATGGGGTCTAAGGGGATTCTATCAAGCATTTCCACATAATAGTTATGGAAAGAATAATGCTACAGAATTGGCCGCTCCAGTTATAAAACAAAAATGATGAAAATTATCCTTGATGATAATGTGAAAAAGGCTTATGCAGCGGGTTTATGGATCTCTACAATAAACACCATGTGTAGAAATTTGGTTCTAGAACTTGTTGAATTAGTGAATATAATAACGCTTGGCATATTTTATAACATACAGCTAATGATTCTTGCTTTTAACTTGTATGTAACTGGTTAACGTTACTAATACCCTCTAACATGGGGTCATGGTTCTGCATTTTCTGAAGAGCTGAGCTTCATCTCCATCTTTCTTTAATTCTACATTATTTTATCACATATTAATTTCACAGTTGTCTGTGTGGGCTATTTACACACAGCCTTCTTGAATTCAATGTTTGTAGATTTTTCTGTCTTGGAAAAAAAAAAAAAAAAAAAAAACGTGTACAAAGTTAAAACATAATTAAAATAAAGAATAATGACCTAGCTGATTGTTTGGATGTTATTGTAAAATCATTTATTGTTTCTACTACTTGGCAATTGTTACACTCTGTTATTTTTATTTATTTATTTATTTTTTATTTTTTATTTTTTCCTTGGATTTTGTTAGTCATTACAATTATTTTTGCTCCCAAGATAGGGTTTTAGAGTCACCAAGTAACATAAACGTGCAGACTCCTGAATATTACAATTACAAAACATTCAAAGTTTGTTTCCCCACTTTTTGCAGATAATAAATCTTAATTTCTTTATAATTTGACTTTTAGTTATAGTTTGTTTCAGCTCTTTGTCGTTCTATGTATACCGTAAATTTTGCTTCCTTTCAGCGAATAATATAAGACAAATTATTTTTATACAAAGACATCTAACTTATGTATACTTTTAAAGCTTTGTTACATTTCTATCCAGTCTACACCATGCTGTGTAACATAAATACATGTGGTCTTGTAGTATGGTTTTTGGTTTCTCTGAACTGCCGCAAACAAAACATATAAGGTAGTACGGCACAAGATGTGAGCGTACCCGCAGCTCACTGAGCATTACCGCTGCACTCATGGCCACTTCTCTTTGCAGCTTCTGAATGTACACTATTCTCACCCATGGAGAGTTTTCCTTTAAAAATATGAATATTATTGAATATAATGTTTTACATATGTTACAGTATTTTATTTTCCATGCAAAAATCCATCTTTGTGCTG
Organism: Ranitomeya variabilis; assembly: GCF_051348905.1. Taxonomy (NCBI): domain Eukaryota; kingdom Metazoa; phylum Chordata; class Amphibia; order Anura; family Dendrobatidae; genus Ranitomeya; species Ranitomeya variabilis. The sequence continues at coordinate 33,995,997 of NC_135236.1, read as the reverse complement.
ATGGAGGCAGTCACACACAACACAGAACACATGCACAACAAACACACATAACATACAGAACACACACAACACATACAACACACACAACAAACATACACACACAACATACAGAACACACGCACAACACATCTTTTAGTGAACTATATGCGGGGGGACAGGCACACAGCTGCTGGCAGCAGCCATGAGATGTCGTGTGAGTCTCGTATCAGTAATCAATTTTATACATTTTGATTCACTATGATTTTGGTGTGATGTCTATTTAACACACTTTATGCGATTTTAATTAATTATCTGCTGGTCAAATAAATATTATTGGGACTATAGGTTTATGAAAATGTCAATAAAAGAGAATAAATATTACTGGGACTATAAATAAAATAATACACTTATGATATTATTATCAATTTGTTGGAAGCGTATTAGTAATCAATTTAATACATTTTGATTCACTGCGGTGTCCGTTCGCTGTCTATTTAACACGCTTTATGCGATTTTAATTAATTATCTGCTGGTCAAATAAATATTATTGGGACTATAGGTTTATGAAAATGTCAATAAAAGAGAATAAATATTATTGGGACTATAAATAAAATAATACACTTTTGATATCATTATCAATTTGTTGGAAGAGTATCAGTAATCAATTTAATACATTTTGCTGACACTTTGATAACAATTTATTATCAAATGGGCAGTCTGCAGCTTACAGCGATACTGAAGTCCGATAATTATACAGACTCTAAATCTCTGATAAAGCTTTCTGTGTTTTGATCATCTGTCTGGGCTCTCAGAAAGGGGGAGGGGGGTCAGGTCTCCAACACAGAAACTCTTTTTGCTGTGCTGATTGAGGAACCATGTGTGTGCTGATGAACTTCTTACACATTACATGTTGCAGACAGAAACACTGGGTCTAAAATACACTGCTCTGATTACGGGAGCAAATAATACACTTTGATACGATAATCTAGCAATTATAGTATCAGACTCATTCAATTCATACCGTATGATGTCTATTTAACACACTTTATGCTCTTTTATTTAATTAACTGCTGGCCAAATAAATATTATTGGGACTATAGGTGTATGAAAATGTAAATAAAAGAGAATAAATATTATTGTGACTATAAATAAAAGGCCTTATGTAATAATAGGTGTAATAATAGGTGTAATAATACACTTTGATACGATAATCTAGCAATTATAGTATCAGACTCATTCAATTCATACCGTATGATGTCTATTTAACACACTTTATGCGCTTTTATTTAATTAACTGCTGGCCAAATAAATATTATTGGGACTATAGGTGTATGAAAACGTAAATAAAAGAGAATAAATATTATTGTGACTATAAATAAAAGGTGATAATAATCACAACATCAAATTATTTCTGTGTGGTTTAACCCCTTAGTGACAGAGCCAATTTGGTACTTAATGACCAAGCCAATTTTTACAATTCTGACCACTGTCAATTTAAGAGGTTATAACTCTGGAACCCTTTATCGGATCCCGCTGATTCTGAGATTGTTTTTTCGTGACATGTTGTACTTCAAGTTAGTGGTAACATTTCTTCGATATTACTTGCGATTATTTATGAAAAAAAATGGAAATATGGCGAAAATTTTTAAAATTTTGCAATTTTCAAGCTTTGTATTTTTATGCCCTTAAATCAGAGAGATATGTCACAAAAAGTAGTTAATAAATAACATTTCTCACATGTCTACTTTACATCAGCACAATTTTGGAAACAATTTTTTTTTTTGTTAGGGAGTTATAAGGGTTAAATTTGACCAGCAATTTCTCATTTTTACAACACCATGTTTTTTTTAGGGACCACATCACCTTTGAAGTGATTTTGAGGGGTCTATATGATAGAAAATAACCAAGTGTGACACCATTCTAAAAACTGCACCCCTCAAGCTGCTCAAAACCACATTCAAGAAGTTTATTAACCCTTTACGTACTTCACAGGAACTAAAACAATGTGGAAGAAAAAAATGAACATTTAACTTTTTTTTGCAAACATTTTACTTCAGAACCATTTTTTTTAATTTTCACATGTGTAAAAACAGAAACTTAACCACAAATTTTGTTGTGCAATTTTTCCTGAGTACGCCGATACCCCTTATGTGGAGGTAAACCACTGTTTGGGCGCACCGCAGAGCTTGGAAGTGAAGGAGCACCGTTTGACTGTTTCAATGCAGAATTGGCTGGAATTGAGATCGGAAGCCATGTCGCGTTTGGAGAGCCCCTAATGTGCCTAAACAGTGGAAACCCCCCACAAGTGACACCATTTTGGAAACTAGACCCCTTAAGGAACTTATCTAGATGTGTGGTGAGCACTTTCAACCCCCAAGTGCTTCACAGAAGTTTATAACGTAGAGCCGTGAAAATAAAAAATCGCATTTGTTTTCACAAAAATGATTTTTTCGCCCACAAATTCTTATTTTCACAAGGGTAACAGGAGAAATTAGACCACAAAAGTTGTTGTGCAATTTCTCCTGAGTACGTCGATACCCCATATGTGGAGGTAAACCACTGTTTGGGAGCACCGCAGAGCTTGGAAGTGAAGGAGCACAGTTTGACTTTTTCAATGCAGAATTGGCTGAAATTGAGATCGGATGCCATGTCGCGTTTGGAGAGCCCCTGATGTGCCTAAACAGTGGAAACCCCCCACAAGTGATACCATTTTGGAAACTAGACCCCTTAAGGAACTTATCTAGATGTGTGGTGAGCACTTTGAACCCCCAAGTGCTTCACAGAAGTTTATAACGTAGAGCCGTGAAAATAAAAAATCGCATTTTTTCTACAAAAATGATATTTTTGCCCCAAAATTTTTATTTTCACAAGGGTAACAGGAGAAATTAGACCACAAAAGTTGTTGTGCAATTTCTCCTGAGTACGTCGATACCCCATATGTGGGGGTAAACCACTGTTTTGGCGCACCGCAGAGCTTGGAAGAGAAGGAGTGTCGTTTTACTTTTTCAATGTAGAATTGGCTGGAATTGAGATCGGACGCCATGTCACGTTTGGAGAGCCCCTGATGTTCCTAAACAGTGGAGACCCCCCACAAATGACACCATATTGGAAACTAGACCCCTTAAGGAACTTATCTAGATGTGTGGTGAGCACTTTAAACCCCCAGGTGCTTCACAGAAGTTTATAACGTAGAGCCGTGAAAATAAAAAAATCGCATTTTTTCTACAAAAATGATCTTTTTGCCTCCAAATTTTTATTTTACCAAGGGTAACAGGAGAAAATGGACCCCAGAAATTGTTGTACAATTTGTCCTGAGTACGCCGACACCCCATATGTGGGGGTAAACCACTGTTTGGGCACATGGCTGAGCTCGGAAGCAAAGGAGCGCCATTTGACTTTTCAATGCAAAATTGACTGGAATTGAGATCGGACGCCATGCCGCGTTTGGAGAGCCCCTGATGTACCTAAACAGTAGAAACCCCCCAAAAGTGACCACATTTTGGAAACTAGACCCCCCATGGAACTTATCTAGATGTGTAGTGAGAACTTTGAATGCCCAAGTGCATCACAGAAGTTTATAATGCAGAGTCGTGAAAATAAAAAATATATATTTTTTAACAATAAAGATTTTTTAGCCCCCAAGTTTTTATTTTCACAAGGGTAACAAGAGAAATTGGACCCCAAAAGTTATTGTCCAATTTGTCCTGAGTATGCTGGTACCCCATATGTGGGGGTAAACCACTGTTTGGGCGCACGGCAGAGCTCGGAAGGGAAGTAGCGCCATTTTGGAATGCAGACTTTGATAGAATTGTCTGCGGGCGTTATGTTGCGTTTGCAGACCCCTAATGTACCTAAACAGTAGAAACCCCCCACAAGTGACCAAATTTTGAAAACTAGACCCCCCACGGAACTTATCTAGATATGTGGTGAGAACTTTGAATGCCCAAGTGCTTCACAGAAGTTTATAATGCAGAGTAGTGAAAATAGAAAATATTTTTTTTTTCCACAAAAAAGATTTTTTAGCCCCAAGTTTTTATTTTCACAAGGGTAACAAGAGAAATTGGATGCCAATATTTGTTCTCCAATTTGTCCTGAGTATTCTGGTACCCCATATGTGGGGGTAAACCACTGTTTTGGCACACGGCAGAGCTCGGAAGAGAAGGAGCGCCATTTTGGAATTCAGACTTTGATAGAATTGTCTGTGGGTGTTATGTTGCGTTTGCAGAGCCCCTGATGTACCTAAACAGTAGAAACCAACACAAGTGACCAAATTTTGGAAACTAGACCCCCTAAGGAACTTATCTAGATATGTGGTGAGAACTTTGAATGCTCAAGTGCTTCACAGAAGTTTATAATGCAGAGTAGTGAAAATAAAAAAATATTTTTTTTCCCACAAAAAAGATTTTTAGCCCCCAAGTTTTTATTTTCACAAGGGTAACAGGAGAAATTGGACCCCAAAAGTTGTTGTCCAATTTATCCCGAGTACGCTGATGCCCCATATGTGGGAGTAAACCACTGTTTGGGCGCACGGCAGAGCTCAGAAGGGAGGGAGCACCATTTGACTTTTTTAGCGCAAAATTGGCTGTCGTGTTTGGAGACTGTTGTGAATTAGACTTTTTTGGCTCCCTCTAGTGGTTACTAGTGATATGACTCTGGGATTTCCTTCCCTCTGTCTGCACCCAGCTGGATTGTTACTTCAGGGGTGTTGCTATATAAACCTCCTGGAACCTTAGTCCAGTGCCTGGCATCGGTGTTATCAGACACATTCTGTTTGCTCCTGTTTGCTGGTCCTGGTTCGTGTTAAATTAAGCTAAGTCTTGCTTCTTTGTTTTTTGGGTTATTTGTTTGCTATCATTTTTGTCCAGCTTGTACTAAATGTGATTCCTGACCTTGCTGGAAGCTCTAGGGGGCTGGTGTTCTCCCCCCGGGCCGTTAGACGGTTCGGGGGTTCTTGAATTTCCAGTGTGGATATTTTTGATAGGATTTTTTGCTGACCATATAAGTTATCTTTCTATATTCTGCTATTAGCTAGTGGGCCTCTCTTTGCTAAATTCCTAGCTCATTCTTATGTTTGTCTTTTCCTCTTACCTCACCGTTATTATTTGTGGGGGGCTTCTATCCAACTTTTTGGGGTATTTCCTCTGGAGGCAAGAAAGGTCTTTCTTTTCCCTTCTAGGGGTAGTTAGCTCTCCGGCTGGCGCGAGACGTCTAGGATCAACGTAGGAACATTCCCCGGCTGCTGGTATTTGTGGTGCTAGGATTAGTTATATGGTCAGCCCAGTTACCACTGCCCTATGAGCTGGTTTTCTGTATTTACTGACTTAGCATTATTCCTGAGACCCTCTGCCATTGGGGTCATAACAGTATGCCAGGCCGATATTGAAGGTTTAAAGCATTGCAGAAGTGGGATAATAAGAAAGGAAATTCTGAGGGTTTTTTTTCCTTCCTTCTCTTCCTCCCCTTTACCTTTGAGTGGTGTGTGCTTGCTGCAGACATGAATGTGCAGACCTTGATTACAAGTGTTGACCAGCTGGCAGCTCGTGTGCAGGGTATACAAGATTTTGTTACCAGTAGTCCTATGTCTGAACCTAAAATACCTATTCCGGAATTGTTTTCTGGAGATCGATTTAGGTTTAGGAATTTCAAGAATAATTGTAAATTGTTTCTTTCTCTGAGACCCCGTTCATCTGGAGATTCTGCTCAGCAAGTTAAAATTGTTATTTCTTTTTTACGGGGCGACCCTCAGGATTGGGCTTTCTCGCTAGCGCCAGGAGATCCGGCATTGGCGAATATTGATGCGTTTTTTCTGGCGCTCGGTTTGCTTTACGAGGAACCCAATCTTGAAATTCAGGCAGAAAAAGCCTTGCTGGCTATTTCTCAGGGTCAGGATGAAGCTGAAGTGTATTGCCAAAAATTTCGGAAATGGTCCGTGCTTACTCAGTGGAATGAGTGTGCTCTGGCCGCAAATTTCAGAAATGGCCTTTCTGAAGCCATTAAGAATGTGATGGTGGGTTTCCCTATTCCTACAAGTCTGAATGATTCTATGGCGCTTGCTATTCAAATTGACCGGCGTTTGCGGGAGCACAAAACCGCTAATCCTCTGGTGGTGTTGTCTGAACAAACACCTGATTTAATGGAATGTGATAGAATTCAGACTAGAAATGAACGGAAAAATCATAGACGTCAGAATGGGTTGTGTTTTTACTGTGGTGATTCTACACATGTTATATCAGCATGCTCTAAACGCCTAACAAGGGTTGTTAGTCCTGTCGCCATTGGTAATTTGCAACCTAAATTTATTTTGTCTGTGACTTTAATTTGCTCTTTGTCTTCTTACCCTGTTATGGCGTTTGTGGATTCAGGTGCCGCCCTGAGTCTTATGGATCTGTCATTTGCCAAGCGCTGTGGTTTTGTTCTTGAACCGTTAGTAAATCCTATTCCTCTTAGAGGTATTGATGCTACGCCATTGGCGGAAAATAAACCGCAGTTTTGGACGCAGGTGACCATGTGCATGACTCCTGAACATCGGGAGGTGATTCGTTTTCTTGTTCTGCATAAAATGCATGATTTGGTCGTTTTGGGTCTGCCATGGTTACAGACCCACAATCCAGTCCTGGATTGGAAGGCAATGTCTGTGTCAAGTTGGGGCTGTCATTCATGCTGATTCCCCGCCGGTGTCTATTGCTTCCTCTACTCCTTCGGAAGTTCCTGAGTATTTGTCTGATTATCAGGATGTATTCAGTGAGTCCAGATCCAGTGCTCTGCCTCCTCATAGGGACTGTGACTGCGCCATAGATTTGATTCCAGGTAGTAAATTTCCTAAGGGAAGATTATTTAATCTGTCAGTACCTGAGCATGCCGCAATGCGTTCATATATCAAGGAGTCTCTGGAGAAGGGGCATATCCATCCATCCTCTTCCCCTCTTGGTGCGGGATTCTTTTTTGTGGCTAAGAAGGACGGATCTTTGAGACCTTGTATTGACTATCGGCTACTGAATAAAATCACTGTAAAATTTCAGTATCCTTTGCCTCTCTTGTCGGACTTGTTTGCCTGGATTAAGGGTGCCAAGTGGTTCACCAAGATAGATCTTCGTGGTGCATACAACCTTGTGCGCATTAAGCAAGGTGATGAATGGAAGACTGCATTTAATACGCCCGAAGGTCATTTTGAGTACTTGGTGATGCCTTTTGGGCTTTCTAATGCTCCCTCAGTATTTCAGTCCTTTATGCATGATATTTTCCGGAAGTATCTGGATAAATTTATGATTGTTTATCTGGACGATATTCTGGTTTTCTCTGAAGATTGGGACTCACATGTGGAGCAGGTCAGGATGGTGTTTCAGGTTTTGCGTGAGAATGCCTTGTTTGTTAAAGGCTCAAAGTGTCTCTTTGGAGTACAGAAAGTTCCCTTTTTGGGGTTTATTTTTTCCCCTTCTGCTGTGGAGATGGACCCAGTCAAGGTCCGGGCTATTCATGAGTGGACTCAACCCACGTCAGTTAAGAGTCTTCAGAAGTTCTTGGGTTTTGCTAACTTCTACCGTCGTTTTATCGCTAATTTTTCTAGCATTGTTAAACCTTTGACGGATATGACCAAGAAAGGTTCTGATGTTGCTAACTGGGCTCCTGCAGCCGTGGAGGCGTTCCAGGAGTTGAAGCGCCGGTTTACTTCGGCGCCTGTTTTGTGCCAGCCTGATGTCTCACTTCCCTTTCAGGTCGAGGTGGATGCTTCTGAGATTGGGGCAGGGGCCGTTTTGTCACAGAGAAGCCTTGGTTGCTCGGTAATGAGACCATGTGCTTTCTTCTCTAGGAAGTTTTCGCCTGCTGAGCGGAATTATGATGTGGGCAATCGGGAATTACTGGCCATGAAGTGGGCATTTGAGGAGTGGCGTCATTGGCTCGAGGGTGCTAAGCATCGTGTGGTGGTCTTGACTGATCACAAAAATTTGATGTATCTCGAGTCTGCTAAACGCTTGAATACTAGACAGGCCCGCTGGTCATTGTTTTTCTCCCGTTTTGACTTTGTGGTCTCGTATTTACCAGGTTCAAAGAATGTGAAAGCTGATGCTCTTTCAAGGAGCTTTGTGCCTGACTCTCCTGGAGTCACAGAACCTGTTGGTATTCTTAAAGAAGGAGTTATTTTGTCAGCCATTTCTCCTGATTTGCGACGTGTGTTGCAGAGATTTCAAGCTGGTAGACCTGACTCTTGTCCACCTGACAGACTGTTTGTTCCTGATAAGTGGACCAGCAGAGTCATTTCCGAGGTTCATTCCTCGGTGTTGGCAGGTCATCCGGGAATTTTTGGCACCAGAGATCTGGTGGCTAGGTCATTTTGGTAGCCTTCCTTGTCACGGGATGTACGGTCATTTGTGCAGTCCTGTGGGACTTGTGCTCGAGCTAAGCCTTGCTGTTCCCGTGCCAGCGGGTTGCTCTTGCCCTTGCCTGTCCCGAAGAGGCCTTGGACACATATTTCCATGGATTTCATTTCTGATCTCCCGGTGTCTCGGGGTATGTCTGTCATCTGGGTGGTATGTGATTGCTTTTCAAAAATGGTCCATTTGGTGCCTTTGCCTAAGCTGCCTTCCTCTTCCGATCTGGTTCCTGTGTTCCTTCAGAATGTGGTTCGTTTACACGGCATTCCTGAGAATATTGTGTCTGACAGAGGATCCCAGTTTGTTTCCAGGTTCTGGCGATTCTTTTGTGCTAGGATGGGCATTGATTTATCGTTCTCGTCTGCCTTTCATCCTCAGACTAATGGACAAACTGAGCGAACTAATCAGACTCTGGAAGCTTACTTGAGGTGTTTTGTTTCGGCAGATCAGGATGATTGGGTGACCTTCTTGCCGTTGGCTGAGTTTGCCCTAAATAATCGGGCTAGTTCCGCTACTTTGGTTTCGCCATTTTTCTGCAACTCTGGTTTCCATCCTCATTTTTCCTCGTGACATGTGGAGCCTTCTGACTGTCCTGGAGTAGATTCTGTGGTGGATAGGTTGCAGCAGATCTGGAATCATGTGGTGGACAACTTGAAGTTGTCACAGGAGAAGGCTCAGCGTTTTGCCAACCGCCGCCGCGGTGTGGGTCCCCGACTTCGTGTTGGGGATTTGGTGTGGCTGTCTTCTCGATTTGTTCCTATAAAGGTCTCTTCTCCTAAATTTAAGCCTTGCTTCATCGGTCCTTACAAGATATTGGAAATCCTTAATCCTGTGTCCTTTCGCTTGGATCTTCCGGTTTCATTTGCCATTCACAACGTGTTCCATAGGTCTTTGTTACGACGCTACGTTGTGCCTGTGGTTCCTTCTGCTGAGCCTCCTGCTCCGGTGTTGGTTGAGGGCGAGTTGGAGTACGTGGTGGAGAAGATCTTGGATTCTCGTCTCTGCAGGCGGAGGTTTCAGTATTTGGTCAAGTGGAAGGGTTATGGTCAGGAGGATAATTCCTGGGAGGTTGCCTCTGATGTGCATGCGGCCGATTTGGTTCGTGCCTTTCACGCTGCTCATCCTGATCGCCCTGGTGGTCTTGGTGAGGGTTCGGTGACCCCTCCTTAAGGGGGGGTACTGTTGTGAATTAGACTTTTTTGGCTCCCTCTAGTGGTTACTAGTGATATGACTCTGGGATTTCCTTCCCTCTGTCTGCACCCAGCTGGGTCGTTACTTCAGGGGTGTTGCTATATAAACCTCCTGGAACCTTAGTCCAGTGCCTGGCATCGGTGTTATCAGACACATTCTGTTTGCTCCTGTTTGCTGGTCCTGGTTCGTGCTAAATTAAGCTAAGTCTTGCTTCTTTGTTTTTTTTGGATTATTTGTTTGCTATCATTTTTGTCCAGCTTGTACTAAATGTGATTCCTGACCTTGCTGGAAGCTCTAGGGGGCTGGTGTTCTCCCCCCGGGCCGTTAGACGGTTCGGGGGTTCTTGAATTTCCAGTGTGGATATTTTTGATAGGATTTTTTGCTGACCATATAAGTTATCTTTCTATATTCTGCTATTAGCTAGTGGGCCTCTCTTTGCTAAATACCTAGCTCAGTCTTATGTTTGTCTTTTCCTCTTACCTCACCGTTATTATTTGTGGGGGGCTTCTATCCAACTTTTTGGGGTATTTCCTCTGGAGGCAAGAAAGATCTTTCTTTTCCCTTCTAGGGGTAGTTAGCTCTCCGGCTGGCGCGAGACGTCTAGGATCAACGTAGGAACGTTCCCCGGCTGCTGGTATTTGTGGTGCTAGGATTAGTTATATGGTCATCCCAGTTACCACTGCCCTATGAGCTGGTTTTCTGTATTTACTGACTTAGCATTATTCCTGAGACCCTCTGCCATTGGGGTCATAACAGGAGACCCCCTGATGTACCTAAACAGTGGAAACCCCCAAATTATAACTCCAACCCTAACTCCAACACACCCCTAACCCTAATCTCAACCCGATCCATAATCCTAATCACAACCCTAACGATAATCACAACCCTAACCCCAAAACAGCCCTAATCTCAACCCAACCATAACCCTAATCAAAACCCTAAATCCAACACACCCCTAACCCTAATCCCTAACCCTAGTCCAAACCCTAATCCCAAACGTAACCCTAAAATCAACCCTAATCCAAACCCTAACCCTAATCCCAACTCTAACCCTAACTTTAGCCCTAACCCTAACTTTAGCCCCAACCCTAACCATAACTTTAGCCCCCGTCGTCACAAAAAAAGTTCAATGTAACCTTTTTTTGTACGTCGTGTCTGCCATTTCCGCGCATGCGTGGCCGTAACTCTGCCCCCTCCTCCCCAGGACATAGACTGGGCAGCGGATGCATTGAAAAACTGCATCCACTGCCCACGTTGTGCACAATTTTCACAACGTGCGTCGGTACGTTGGGCCGACGCATTGCGCCCGCCCCATACCGATGCAAGTGTGAAAGAAGCCTAAGGCTACTTTCACACTAGCGTCGTACTCGGCCCATCGCAGTGTGTCGGGCCGACGTACCGATGCTAGCGTTGTAAGCGCCGCACAACGGGTGCAGCGGATGCTGTTTTTTTCAACGCATCCGCTGCCCTATTGTGAGGTGCGGGGAGGCGGGGGCGGAGTTCCGGCCGCGCATGCGCGGTCAGAAATGGCGGACACATAGCACAAAAAAGTTACATGTAGCTTTTTTTGTGCCGACGGTCCGCCAAAGCACGACGCATCCGTCGCACGACGGATGTGACGTGTGGCAATCTGTCGCAATGCGTCGCTAATGCAAGCCAATGGAGAAAAAATGCATCCTGCAAGCACTTTTGCAGTATGCGTTTTTTCTCCAACGACGCATTGCGACGGAAGCCAAAAAACGCTAGTGTGAAAGTAGCCTAACCCTAACCCTAGCCCTAACCCTAACCCTAAATTTAGCCCCAACCCTAACCCTAACCCTAAATTTAGCCCCAACCCTAAATTTAGCCCCAACCCTAACCCTAACCCTAACCCTAGCCCTAACCCTAACCCTAACCCTAACCCTAATTTTAGCCCCAACTCGTCTTCTCCTGCCGGCCGGCAGATGGCAGCAGATGGCGGGCGCACTGCGCATGCGCCCGCCATAAGGAAAAAGCCGGCTGGCAGGAGAAGACAGAAGAGGACCCAGGGACACCGGGTGAGTATGTTAGGGTCCCCGAATCCCCCTATTTCTCTGTCCTCTGATGTGCGATCACATAAGAGGACAGAGAATTACAGATCGCTTTTTTTTTTTTTTTTTTGCGGTCGCCGGTAAACTGTTAATTACCGGCGATCGCAAAACAGGGGTCGGTGCAAACCGACCCCGATCATGTTCTTTGGGGTCTCGGCTACTCCCGGCAGCCGAGACCCCAAAGATCTTCCGGGTGCCGGGCGGCGGGCGCACTGCGCGTGCGTCCGCCATTTTTTCCCCAGAAAAAAGATGGCGGCGCCCATCGGGAGCCACGAGGAGCACCGGGGGAGATAGGTGAGTATTGGGGGGCTGTCGGGGGCCATCGGGGACCCTATTTCTCTGTCCTCCGATGTGCGATCACATCGGAGGACAGAGAAATTAAAAGGCAAATCGCGTTTTTTTTCTTTGTTTCGACCGCCGGAAAACGGTTAATTACCGGCGATCGCAACTCGGGGGTCGGTTAAAACCCCCCGAATCATGTTCTCTGGGGTCTCGGCTACCCTCGGCAACCGAGACCCCAGAGAAAATCCGACTCTGGGGGGCGCTATTCACTTTTTCCACAGCGCCGTTAATTAACGGCGCTGTGGTTTAAGTACCCTTAGCGGCCGCTGTTAAAAGGCGTATCGGCGGTCGTTAAGGGGTTAAGGAGTGCTTTTGTGGAATGTTTGTATCTCCATCACAGAAAGTCTGGTTGTCTAGTTAGTGGTCAGTACAGATACATTTTAACAGCTGCTAGCAAGTGGAATGTTTGTATCTCCACCACAGAAACTCTTGGCAGCTGTTAGCAACTATAGTACCAGACTCATTCAAGCTCACAACAGAATAATACTGTAGAAACACAGCCTCACTCTCCCTATCAGTGGATTATCAAATAAGACTACTCTTAATATATCATATAAACATCTAATATAAAACAATTACTGGGATAATATTCACTGTATTAACAAATTAAACTATATCAAAAAGGGAGGGCCAGACAAGGAGGACAGCTGGCTGACAGGGAGGGGTTAGACACTTTGATACACTTTGATAGGGGCGTGTCCACCTGTCAAATTGAGTTTGACGAAACCACCCGACGCTCTACTACTAACTTAACTGGACTGGAATTGTTTTGTAAAGAGGAATGGTCAAAAATACCTTCATCCAGGATCCAGGAACTCATTAAAAGCTTCAGGAAGCGACTAGAGGCTGTTATTTTTGCAAAAGGAGGATCTACTAAATATTAATGTCACGTTTCTGGTGAGGTGCCCATACTTATGCACCTGTCAAATTTTGTTTGAATGCAGATTGCACATTTTCTGTTAGTACAATAAACCTCATTTCAAGGCAGAAACATTACTGTGTCCAACAGTTATTAGATATATGAAACTGAAATAGCTGTTGCAAAAAAAGCAATTTTTATAAAACATTAAGCTTAAGATTAATAGGGGTGCCCAAACTTTTTCATATAACTGTATATCTCCCTACTGACATACAATGACATGAAAAATTTTGGGCTCCGCTAGTCAAAATTACGGTTGTTGTGAACAGTTAAGCAAGTGGAAGATGAAATGATCTCTAAAAGGCACAAAGTTAAATATGACACATTTCCTTTATATATATATATACTCTACATTCATCTTTTACATTTTAAAAATTACAAAAAGGAAAATGGGTCTAAGTAAATGTTTGGGCACCCTGCATGGTTAGTACCTAGTAGCATCCACTTTGGAAATTAGCAAGATGAGTCTTTCAATTCTTTTTTGGGGATTTTCATCCTTTCTTTCTTGGAAAATTCTTCCAGTTCTGTGAGATACCTGAGTTGTCTTGAATTCTCTGTAATTTTGAGGTCTGGCCCCAGATTTTCTATGATGTTCAGATCAGGGGACTGTGAGGGCCATTGTAAAACCTTCAGCTTGGAACTTTTGACGTGTGTGTATAAGTTCATTGTCAATTTGTAGAAGCCATCCTCTTTTCAATTTCAGATTTTTTTTACAGATGAGATTATATTTACATCAGGAGTTTGTTGAAATGTCATTGAATCCATTGTTCCCTCTACCTATGATATGTCCCTATACCATTGGCGTCAACACAATCCCAAAAAATGATTCATAAACCCCTATGCATAATGGTTGGTGGGATGTTCTTTTCCTGAAATGATGTGCCCTTTTATCTTCACACATAACTTTCATCTTTGTGGCCAAGGAATTCTATTTTAACCTCCTTGGTCCACAGGACTTGTTTCCAAAATGCATCAAGCTTGTTTAGATGTTTTTTTGCATACTGCTGATGCTGAATTTTATGGTGAGGATGCAGGAGAGGTTTTCTTCTGATGACTCTTCCATGAAGGCCATATTTGTGCAGTTGCGTCTGAACAATAGAACAATGTATCACAACTCCAGAGTCTGCTAAATCTTTCTGAAGGTATTTTGCAGTCAGGGTTCTGATTTGCCTATGTAGCAATCCTACAAGCAGCACTAACTGAAATTTTGCTAAGTCTTAAGGTACCTTCACACGAAGCGACGCTGCAGCGATAGCGACAACGATGTCGATCGCTGCAGCGTCGCTGTTTGGTCGCTGGAGAGCTGTCACACAGACCGCTCTCCAGCGATCAACTATGCCGAGGTCCCCTGGTAACCAGGGTAAACATCGGGTAACTAAGCGCAGGGCCGCGCTTAGTAACCCGATGTTTACCCTGGTTACCAGCGTAAAATCTAAAAAAAACAAACAGCACATACTTACATTCACGTCCCCCTGCGTCCACTTCCTGACTGACTGAGCGCCGTACAGTGAGAGCAGAGCGGTGACGTCACCGCTGTGCTGCTTTCACTTTCACTTTGCGGCGCTGAGTCAGAGGAGGAAGCAGACTGCAGGGGACGCAATGTGAGTATGTGCTGTTTGTTTTTTTTACATTTTACGCTAGTAACCAGGGTAAACATCGGGTAACTAAGCGCGGCCCTGCGCTTAGTAACCCGATGTTTACCCTGGTTACCAGTGTAAAATATCGCTGGTATCGTTGCTTTTGCTTTCAAACACAACGATACACAGCGATCGGACGACCAAATAAAGTTCTGGACTTTATTCAGCGACCAGCGACATCACAGCAGGATCCTGATCGCTGCTGCGTGTCAAACGAAACGATATCGCTAGCGAGGACGCTGCAACGTCACGGATTGCTAGCGATATCGTTATAATGTCGTTTCGTGTGAAGGTACCTTTACAAACCTTATCTTGACCTCCACTGTAACTGATAACTGCCATTTCTTAATTACATTTTAAACTGAGGAAAGGGCAACTTGAAAATGGTTTGTTGTCTTCTTATAGCCTTCTACTGCTTTTTGGGCCACCACCATTTTCATTTTCAGAGTGCTAGGCAGCTCCTTAGAAGAACCTATGTCTGCTGTATTTTGGCAAAAAGATAGAAGAGGATGAGTTTTTATAAAGCTGAGAAATTTGTATCACCTGGCCTTTCCTAACAATGATAGTGAACAAACCATAACACCAACAGGATAATTAAGGGCTGAAACCTTGGTCAAAGTTATGTGAACACACAAATCTCCAAGGGTGCCCAAACATTTATGACGTTATGTCATAAACCGGTTTCTTGAATTCTATGCTGGCTTTCCCTGCAGATGATGGCTGTGATATTCGTCTATCTCTGCCTCTTGCAGCTAGGTGTAGAGTGGAGCTCTGTTCTTGACTGTTAACCTGTTAAATGCCACTGTCAATCTCTGAAAGCAGCATTCACAGCACTCCGGCAGAGAGCTTTTATGTACGTATTGACACCCCTGTGGCATAATGGTAGGGCTTTGATAGGTTGTTATGATGGATGGAGATCTGCTGAAGACAATTATGCATGTCGATTTGGTTCTCCTGCAAAAGTAAGCCTGTGAATGTCATTTGTGGGATACCGTGACCACCACTAAACTCAGCAGTACTGCAGTATTGCTATATATTGCACAAGCAATCATATAATCACAGGTTCAAGTCCCCAAACGGGACTAATAAAAACAGTGAGAAGTAAAAAATTGTTTTTTAAAATATGCAGAAATAAAGAAATATAAAAGTTCATATCACCCCATTGTCCCCTGTTAAAATAAAGAAATAAAAAATGCATATATTTGGTATCAATAAATTTGAAAAAGTTTGATCTATCAAAATATAAAAGTAATTAACCGAATCAGTTAACGGCGATATGAGAAAAAAATGTGAACAACAGAGTTACGCTTTTTCAACCTCTGAAACATTGCAGGTCACTCACCGAGGTCACTGCAGTTCACTGTCCCGGCTGAGAACGCAGCTTCAGTGATCGTTGGTAACCTGAATGATGTCACCACTAGTCACTGATTATGCGTCCGCAGCAGCTCTTTCATCAGTGGTTTTCTGCCAGACATGGATTACGAAGTGGGACAGAGCGACAGACAGGTGAGGGATATGGTTGTTTTTGATTTCTGTTTTATTACAGAGGACGAGGGCTTCAATGTAATGGGCATTACGCTGTGTTTAATATTTTCAAACAAAAATGGAAATGGAAAACTGTGTTTTGTTTTATTTCAAATAAAATACTTTATTCTGGCTGTGTGTTTATATATAACTATATAACTATAGGATTAGTAATGGATTGGTGTCTTATAGATGTCTCTCAATAACTAATCCGTGGGCTTGATGTCACCTGACAATACAAAAGTGACAACCCAACAAATATGAACCCCACTTGCCACTGCTACAGGGCAAGCAGGAAGAGCTGGGTAAATCTAATATTTGCATCTTTTCTTGTGGTGGCTGTGATATGATATTTTTAGGCTTGGGGGCAATATCCATGGCACTTTTCAGCCTGAGAGTACCAGTTGTCTGCTCTAGCAAGGCTGGTTGTCAAAAATGGGGGGGCACCCCACAATGTTTTTTTAATTTATTTTAATAATTTAAAAAAACAGCATGAGAGCCCCTCTATTCTGGATAACCAGCCTTGCTGGTTTATTTTCCCAAACTGGGTCATTTGGGGGGACTTTCTACTGTTTTGATACCATTTCAGCTGTTCAAGTGCGCATGGCATCTGCAGTCTATTTTAGCTACATCAGCTCAAGAAAGTCAATGATGATCCTTCCTTTCCAAGCCATGCTACATGCCCAAACAGCAGTGTTGCCCACATATGGGATATCTAAATACTCAGTGAGTAGAGTTGAGCGACTTTTACTTTTTTAGGATCGAGTCGGGTTTCGCGAAACCCGACTTTGTCAAACGTCGGGTTGGGTGAAATCGGCCGATTATTGCGAAAAGTCGGGGATCCGACTGAAACACGAAACCCAATGCAAGTCAATGGGGAAGCAAAGTCGGCAGTGAGTGGAGGACAGGAAAACACCAACAGTGCCCATTTTAATGCCAAAAACATCAATTCTTGTTACTTAAGCTTGTCAATCTTAATTTACCTTATAATAATAGTTAGGCATTGAAAATTGGGGGACTTTTGGCTAAAGTTGTGGGGGGAGGGGTAGGGCTGGATCAAGTTTTTCGTGGGCCCAGGAAACGCGGACTATGTCATGGCGGTGGAGCAGGGAGAGGTAAGTATTTCAACTTTGCAAGTGCTGTGATCCTGAGCAAGCAGGGGGGGTACACTCGTTCGCACTGGCACTGGCACAGGGCCCCTGATAGTACGGCGGTGTGTTTGATAGCGGGGGCACCTCCCGCTGGCAGAGACACTTTTGTGTACTATGAGGGGCCCTGTGCAAGTGACATTGCCAACGAGTATGCCCCCCACCTGATGAAGGAACCAGCACTTTCATCTGCACCTTCCTCTTTGTCCCCATGTAAGATGGTATAGTATGCGGGAAGGGGAACCAGACTTTAAGCAGGGTCAGATACTGGCTGTGTAGAGTGCAAGGGGAATGTAGTGGTCTGGGTCAATGTACAAGCAGACTCATCTAGCAGTGGCTGGGCAATGGGAAGGATGAGGAGGAAACACAGATATAGGCCCAAAGAATAAAGTAGGCTAAATGCAGTTCAAAATTGGTAGCAGGACTAAACAGGCGGCATTGCTTTGTTCAGTGGAGGAAAACTGTAATGAGTGGCAGACAAAGTTAGTAGGCCCAAGTAATAAAGTGGGCCAAATGAAGTTCAAAATTGGTAACAGGAGTAAACAGGTGGCACTGCTTTGTTCAGTGGAGGAGAACATCAAGCAGCAGCAGACACCGTTAGTAGGCCCAACCAAACAAGTAGGCCAAATGTAGTTTCATATTTGATATAGGCTGAAAGCCTGAAAATTAAAGCTCAGTTTTGTTCAGTGGAGGAGAACAACAAGCAGCGTCAGACACCGTTAGTAGGCCCAACCAAACAAGTAGGCCAAATGCAGTTTCATATTTTATATAGGCTGAAAGCCTGAAAATTGAAGCTCAGCGTTGTTCAGTGGAGGAGAAGAACAAGCAGCGGCAGACACCGTTAGTAGGCCCAACCAAACAAGTAGGCCAAATGCAGTTTAATATGTGATATAGGCTGAAAATTGAAGCTCAGCTTTGTTCAGTGGAGGACAGCTGTATTGAGTGGTGCAGACAGACACAGGTAGAAGGCCTAAAATAAAAAAGTAGGCTAAAAGCAGTTTAAAATAGGTAACAGGGGTACACAGGCGGCATTGGTTTGTTCAGCAGAGGACGATTGTAAGGAGTGGCGCAGACAGACTTTGTAGGCCTAAAATAAAAAAGTAGGCTAAATGCAGTTTAAAACTGGTAACAGGAGTAAACTGGCGGCATAGGTTTGTTCAGTGGAGGACAACTGTTGCAGTTCTGAAAGGGCTATGGCAGCCATAAAATTCCTTCCGTTATCACTGACTACCTTGCCTGCCTCGAGATGTACACTGCCCAGCCATGACTGAGTTTCTTGCTGCAAGTACTCAGCCAGTACTTCCACGGTGTGTCTGTTTTCGCCCAAACACTTCATTTCCAACACAGCCTGCTGACGCTTACCACTAGCTGTTCCATAATGGGACCCCTCGTGTGCAACACTGGCAGCTGCGGATGGAGTGGTCATGCGACTGCACTCTGTGGACGAGCTGGTTTTACAGCGAGGGAAGCAATGTAGCGTTGCTGACTACCTTCATTCTGAGCGGGTGCATCAATGTTTCAGGACATTTGGTAGTTAGTCCAGGCTTGCAAGTGCATGCTGGTTAAACGTCTACGCATGCACGTTGTATTTAAATTTTGGACATTCTTCCCTCTGCTAAAGGTCTTTGAGCATTTCTTACAGATAACTTTGCACTGATCATTCGGATCTTGGTTAAAAAATTCCCACACTGCACTCTTCCTACTATCGAATACCTTTTCAGGCATTGCCATTGCACACTGTGCTACTTTCACCGGATGGCCACTCTGTCCTAAAAGTGTTTTTGGTTTTGTCAAACATTTTTGACCAGATACGGGTCTGCCAGATGAAAGCTGTTGCAATGTTGATGCCTGCTGCGGATCATCCTCCTCCACTTCAGAGCTACTGCCAGGGGCACCCTGTTCCCCCAATGGCTGCCAATCTAGGTCAACAACTGGGTAATCTATCACCTCCTCTTCAATGTCCTGTGCACCTTCCTCTGTGTCACCGTGTAAGGTGCTATAGCGTTTGGGAAGGGGCACCATAGTCTCATCAGGGTCAGATTCTGGCTCAGTACACTGCGAGGGCAATGTACTGATCTGAGTCAATGGAACAGCATAATAATCTAGCTGTGGCTGTGCATCTGTGCACTCCATGTCTGATTCATCTTGTAATGGGCTGTGAACTATTTCCCTTTCTAACCCTGGCACGGTATGTGTAAAGAGCAACTATTTCCCTTTCTAACCCTGGCATAGTATGTGTAAAGAGCTCCATGGAGTAAACTGTAGTGTCGCCTGCCGCATCCTTCCCTTTTGGTTTGGGTGAAGGACACAAGGAAACGTCTTTTTCCTTACCGGGAGCATCCACTGACCACTCGCTGCTTTTATATTTCGAACTTTCTCAAGACGAGGCTAAAGAGCTAGAGGCTGAGTCAGCAATGAAAGCCAAAACTTGTTCCTGCTGCTCTGGCTTTAAAAGCGGTTTTCCTACTCCCAGATAAGGGAGCCTTCGAGGCCTTGTGTAGCCAGACGATGATGCTGTCTGAACAACTCGAGCCTTAGGTGCTATTTTGCTTTTCCCACTACCACCAGATGCTCCACCACCACCATCATTACCAGCTGGCAATGATCACCCAAGGCCTTTTCCACCAGACTTCCTCATTTTTGGGAAAATGTAACCAAACTAATAACCATTATATGGTACTATAAAACAAGGTAGAAGGTGTATATAAACTTGTTGAGAATTTAAATCTCCCTTTTTTGGGTGGGAAACTGCTGCAACAATCAGGCCCAGTGTATTACACTACAGAATGTAAGTGGCAGAAAGTGGCTGGCAGATATACGACAAACAGAACTGACGCAGATCCACTTAGTGGCAATTTAAATCTCCCTTTTTTTTGTGGGAGACTGCTGCAAAAATCAGGCCCACTGTATTACGCTACACAATGTAAGTGGCAGAAAGTGGCTGGAAGATATATATATAAAAAGGGACTGTACTACAATAGCAATCTCCCTACAATGATCTCAGGAAAAGTATGGCAGCCAGCAATAAAAAGGACTGCTGCACACAATAGTGTGGACAAATAAACAATAGAACTGTGCAGAAAAAGGAGCAACAGGATTTTTGCTTTTAAAAAAGCAGTTGGTTTGCACAGCGGCGTACAAACAGCAATGCAGCTATCAGGGAGCCTTATAAGCTACAGAGCTGATGCAGAAAAATCTATTCTCCACTGTCCCTGCAAAGAAAAGGTGGTGTTGGACAGTGAAAATCGCTACAGCACAAGCGGTTTGGGGGTTAATCTTCCCTCCCTAACTATATACCTGCTTCTGATGAAGCTGCAGCAACCTCTCCCTATGCTCAGATCAGCAGTAAGATGGCGGACGGCGTGCACACCCCTTTATATCCCCTGTGATGCCGCAGAAAGCAAGCCAATCACTGTCATGCCTTTCTCTAAGATGGTGGAGACTGAGACCTATGTCATCACGCTGCCCACACTCTGCGTCCTCCTTCATTGGCTGAGAAATGGCGCTGAAAGCGTCATACGAAACGCGGCTTTGGCGCGAAGATCTCCGACAGCATGGCCGATCCCACACTGGGATCGGGTCGAGTTTCACGAAACCCGACTTTGCCGAAAGTCGGCGATTTTTCAATTTGTCCGATCCATTTCGCTCAACCCTACTCAGTAGAAATTGCACAACAAATGGATGCTTCCTTTTCTCCTGTTACCCTTTGAAAATGAAAAATGTGGAGCTAAAGAGACATTTTAGTGAAAAACACTGAAAAACACGTGTGAAAGGATAACAAACTTTCTGAATTGGGTTTTCATTACCAAGAGGAGGTGCTACTTTTTACATGGGGTCTTGTTTGGTAGTTTTTTGAATATAGGACCCTCAAAGTTTCTTTAAAAGTGAAGTGGTCCATAAAAAAATCTGATTTGTACATTTCATTGAAAAAATGAAAAATTACTGCTAATTTTTTAACCCCTCAAACATCCCAAAAAGAGAAAATGTGTTTCAAAAATGATCCAGACATAAAGTAGACATGTGACAAATGTTATTTGGTAATAATTTTGTGTGGAACGTTTATTTGATTGAGAGGGCATAAAAACATCCAATTTTTCAAAATTTTATTCAAATTTTTGATATATTCATTAAATGCTAATCACGTTTCAGTGTTGTTACCACATAAAGTGTCACTGGTCAGAAATGAAAAATTTGGCTGCGTAAAGAAGGTGAATTCAGACTGCTGCATGAAGGGATAAAATAAAAAATAAAATGAAAGGAACACTTTAAATCCTGCAACTTTATGGCCTGTGATATTTTTGGGACTATAAGATGCACTTTTTTCCTCCCAAAATGTGGAGGAAAATGGGGGGTGCATCTTATAGTCCGGATGTATGGGCTCTGGCTGTGGTGGAGAAGTGAGAGAGCAGATTTGGCAGAGCATCGGGTCACAGGAGGCTGGAGCCGGAAGCTCCGGCCAACACCTGTCCCTGCTGCTGAAGAGAAATGAATATGCACTGCATTCCATGCCCGTGGGCGTGGATGACAATGAATATTCATTTTTCTGGCATCCTGGTAAAAATGGCCCCATCCTGTTCCTGGTATGATTGGCCCCATCCTTTTTCTTTTATAATTTTCCCCATCCCATTCCTGGTATGCATGGCCCCATGAGGAAAGATTAATAAAACCAAACCATTATACTCACTTACACGGCGCTCCCTTGCAGGTCCTGCTCTGGTGCCAGCAGCTGCTTAAGGCTTGTTAGGGACGTCATGCACTGTTCACAAGCAGAGCACAGCTGCCAGAATACTCACCGGGATCGTTCATCGCAGAGAGCGGTGAGTAACCATTCTTCTTCAGTAGCATTAAATGTGTGCCGATACTTGAGATATGAATATATAAAGCAGCCTCTATGTTACCTATGTGATGTATATACAGCAGTGTCAGTATAATTTATGTAATGTATATAGTGCATTGTCAGTGAATCCTAGGTGATGTATATCCAGCAAAATAGAAAATAATTTTGAGAGTATGGCATAATTTACACCCCTGAGGTGGCTTAAGTTTGGATGAATTTGCTGATGGAGTTTTACAACATCTTGCCCTATTCGATCTCCAACAGCTCTGGTGGAGCTGGCCAGGACTAGCACAAAACACTAAAATTTTGCAACATTTCAAGGTGTTTTATACCAGAAAACTAAAACATCCACCTTTAGGGCTTGTCTAATGAAGACAATTATTTTCTCAAACAGGTGCCCCTTCTCCGGAGAACTCTCTAATAGCCACAGATGCAATAAATAGAAGGCGCATTAAAGAGGTTGACCACTACTTTCCACGTCTCCTTCATGTGAACTAGCTCCCACAGATAAGCATCGCACTTTATGATCAGTTTATTTTCAATCACATTGGACTAAAATATAAGAATTGAGGGTTCCGCTGATCAATGTTGGTCCTTCCACAAAAAAGAACCCATGTATATATGCGTTTATCATGTATTGCTTCACTGTACATCCTCTTATGTTCTTCTAAAATCAGTTCTACCATTTTACATCAATGTCCTCCTGCTTGGAAAACTCATTAATTTGCTCTAATTTGTGGAAAACAGACAGTGAGTAATTGTCTCCACAAGTAAAATAAGGCAGTACACAGTGGTTTCTAAAATCTATGGTCTGACTTTAAAGTATATGAACATTTTGGAAAAAAAGGATCCCTGTTGTAAGCCAGCTAAGACTATTTGGTAGAGGTGCTAGGTAAATATGTGATTAAATGATCATCTGTGTTATCTCTGACTGCTCTGTTCTTTCCTGTCACTCAGGATGAAGCCTCTTCCCATAGGGTTTGCTCCAATTACATTGCTTGTGAGATTTCTCATCTGTACAGTCATTGAAGTAATTTTTCTACTTAGGGAAGACCCAACCCACCAAAGCTAACACCATGTAAGCTTATTTTTTTAACTATAATTATGGATAACACACACAACTCTCAAGGGAATATCAAGGGTTAAGGAGGACATTATAATTAGTAGTGAGTGATCTTTATAAAGGTCTAGCCTGGATACTGTTTATACAATAGGAAGTGAAGTTACATATTTTCCTTACTTTTCCAGTCTCCTCAATCCTTGTGTCCACTTTTAATTTATCTGAGGAGCCTTCACATTGAACACAACCTCATAATCCATCCATTTCGTAGCTTTTATTCTTCTATTCCATGGAGATAATCTCAGAAGTAGAGATGAGCCACCTCCCTAGTGTTCGGGTTCGGTTCGTCGAACAGGGAGATGGTCGATGAACACCGTCGAACCCCATTGAAACCAATGGCAGACAAACACAACACATACAAACACATGGAAAACACATAGAAAACACCTCAAAAGGTGTCCAAAAGCTGACAAACTGCTCAGAAGACACAACAAACACATGGAAAAGTCACAACTACACATAGTCATGCAAAAAGAAAAGAGGTGGAGGAGTAAAAGGAGGAGGAGACACAGATATAGGCATGTCATGCCCTTCTAAAGTTAAGAAAGGCTGGAGTAAAAATCTAAACACCCAGACGTCTTGACAAAAAAAAAAATATATCTTTAGGTAGAATGGCGGCGGGTCCATTCAGAACACTTTCCATAGAAGACGTAGTGGTACCCCCGTTGGGAGTTGTGCCAAAAAATGAAACCAATGCATTCAGACTAATCCACCATTTGTCATATCCAAGGGGCAGGTCAATAAACAACAACATCGATGCAGAACCAAGTACAGTACTATGTACTGTTCCTCCTTGACAAGGCAATCTGGTGGGTCAAGAAGTTGGGAAGGGGCACCCTAATAGCCAAAACAGACATTGAGGGGGCGTTCCGGTTACTACCTGTGCCTCCGCATAGTGTCCTCCCATTGGGCTGCTTCTGTGAAGGAGCATACTACATAGATCGCTGTTTGCCCATGGGGTGCTCCATATCCTGCTCACTATTTTAGGCGTTTAGTTGCTTCCTCGAATGTGTCGTCATGGACGTTTGTAAGGTGGCACATATTATCCATTACCTCGACAACTTTTTATGCCTGGGCCCAAAAGATTCACCACGGTGTGAAAACACGCGGTAGTCCACCTGTGAGAAGGAGAGAGCTGGAGGGAGAGTGGACACCCCAGAGCCGAGGGGTTAGATTGAGAAAGAAAGAAGACAGTGTAGCTTGCTTCATGGGTGGGGTACTCTGCTGAGTAGCAGAAATTGCTACTAGACCCAAAAGGATTTCCTGGGCCAGATGCCGTATAAAAATTGTACTTAGATAAACAGGCAGTGTAGCTTGCTTCATGGGTGGGGTATGCTGCTGAGTAGCACTAAATTGTACTAGGCCCAAAAAGATTTCCAGGGCTAGATGCCATTACAAAATAGTAGTTAGGTAAACAGGCGGTGTAGCTTGCTTCATGGTTGGGGTACGCTGCTGAGTAGCACTAAATTCTACTAGGCCCAAAAAGATTTCCAGGGCTAGATGCTGTTACAAAATAGTAGTTAGGTAAACAGGTGGTGTAGCTTGCTTCATGGGTGGGGTATGCTGCTGAGTAGCACTAAATTCTACTAGGCCCAAAAGGATTTCCCTGACTAGATGCCATTACAAAATAGTAGTTAGGTAAACAGGCGGTGTAGCTTGCTTCATGGGTGGGGTACGCTGCTGAGTAGCACTAAATTCTACTAGGCCCAAAAGGATTTCTTGGGCCAGATGCCGTTAAAAATAGTACTTAGGTAAACAGGCGGTGGGTGGCTGGGCTACTCTGCTGACTAGCAAACACTGAAGCTTTGGAGGAGACCTCTGAATCCCAGGCCATAGTATGAGTAAACAACTCTGCAGACGACCCCACCCACCTGGAATTGACGATGGCAGCATCATGTAAAACTCAGCAATTGGACTAAATAAAAGAGTCTCCATTTTTAAAAAAAATTCGGCCACAGACACCACTTAAGTAGCATCAATTTCACCAGAATTTTTTAAAACGGTTAGTGAGGTGATTTTAAAAAATCATCAAGCTTTTAGTCTCCCCAAGATGACACAGGGGTAGAAAAGTCCTTGTGGATCCAGGATTTGTTCATCTTGATGAACGTTAATCTGTCTACATTGTCACTGGAAAGCCGCGTGTGCTTATCTGTCAGCACACCAACAGCAGCGCTGAACACACGTTCAGAGAGAACACTGGCTGCGGGGCACGACAAGATCTCCAAGGCGTGAGTGGCGAGCTCAGCCCATTTTTCAAGATTGGAAGCCCAAAATGAGCAAGGGTCCAGTTCCACAGTCATGGCATCGATGTTAACTTGGAGATACTCTTGTACCATTCTCTCTAGGCGTTGGCTGTGCGTCAGACTTCTTGTCTCCTGTGGCCTTGCAAAGGATGGTCTAAAAAAATCTTGAAACGATTGGAAAAAATTGCTGTTACCACCAGATACGATGTTACTGTTACGGTTAGAGTGATGAATCGATAGTCCCACGGTTGGCATGTTAGAACTCAGAGATTCACTACGTGCACCACTGGTGTTTTGTGGAAAAGCAGATGTTAGATTCTGTAATAGTCTCTGCTGATACTCCTGCATGCGTGAATCCCTTTCTATGGCAGGAATTATTTCGCCAAATTTGCTTTTGTACCGGGGATCTAAGAGTGTGGCAACCCAGTAGTCGGCATTACTTCGGATTCTGACAATCCGAGGGTCATGTTGCAGGTAGTGCAGCAAGAAGGCACTTATGTGTCTTGTGCATCCAGGAGGACCAAGACCTTGTTGTCTTGTTGGTGGTGAGGTGAGAATCATGCTTCCTTCATCTGCCCTCTCCCCCCAACCTCGCACAACAGAAATTTGATCAAGGTCTCCCTCATCTGATGAGTCTTCCATGCCCAGCGCCAGTTCGTCCTCCACTTCTTCCTCGCCTCCTGCACCTTCCTCAACAGTTTGGCTGCTACCATGCACCCTCAGTAATCCCTCTCCCCCAGCCTCCAATGCCAGCCGCCTTGGTGCTGCCAACCTTCTTGACCTTGGAGATATTATCCCTTCCGCATACGATGAATCCTGTTCCTCCTGCTCCTCTTGTTCCACCACCTGAGTCCGAACACTGTGTAAAGTGTGCTCCAGCATGTAGATCACCGGAATGGTCATGCTGATAATGGTATCGTCAGCACTAAACATCTTCGTTGCTATTTCAAAACTGTGCATAAGGGTGCATAGGTCCCTGATCTGAGACCACTCCTGCAGCGTGATTTGCCCCACCTCTTGAGCTCGTTGGCCCAGGCTATACGTCATAACGTATTGCACCAGGGCTCATCGGACAGTGCAGACACTGCTCCTAGGCCCAAAACTATTAACTGGATTAGATGCAGTAAAAATAGAGATACACAGGCGGTATAATTAGTTTCACAGGCGGGCTACTCTGCTGACGTGCAGACACTGCTCTTAGGCCCAAAACTATTAACTGGATTAGATGCAGTAAAAATTGAGATACACAGGCGGTATAGTTTATTTCACAAGCTGACTACTCTGCTGACGTGCAGACACTGCTCCTAGGCCCTAAACTATTAACTGGATTAGATGCAGTGAAAATAGAGATACACAGGCGGTGTAGTTAGCTTCACAGGCGGGCTACTCTGCTGATGTGCAGACACTGCTCCTAAGCCCTAAACTATTAACTGGATTAGATGCAGTGAAAATAGAGATACACAGGCGGTATAATTAGTTTCACAGGCGGGCTACTCTGCTGACGTGCAGACACTGCTCTTAGGCCCAAAACTATTAACTGGATTAGATGCAGTAAAAATTGAGATACACAGGCGGTATAGTTTGTTTCACAGGCGGGCTACTCTGCTGACGTGCAGACACTGCTCCTAGGACCTAAACTATTAACTGGATTAGATGCAGTAAAAATTGAGATACACAGGCGGTATGGTTTGTTTCACAAGCTGACTACTCTGCTGACGTGCAGACACTGCTCCTAGGCCCTAAACTATTAACTGGATTAGATGCAGTAAAAATTGAGATACACAGGCGGTATAGTTAGTTTCACAGGTGGGCTACTCTGCTGACGTGCAGACACTGCTCCTAGGCCCTAAACTATTAACTGGATTAGATGCAGTAAAAATTGAGATACACAGGCGGTGTAGTTAGTTTCACAGGCTGCTACTCTGCTGACGTGCAGACACTGCTCCTAGGCCCAAAACCCCAAAACGATTTACTGGGTTAGATGCAGTAAAAATTGAGATACACAGGCGATGTAGCTAGCTTCACAGGCGGGCTACTCTGCTGATGTGCAGACACTGCTACTAAGCCCAAAACCCCAAAATGATTTACTGGGTTAGATGCAGTAAATATTGAGATAACAGGCGGTGTAGCTAGCTTCACAGGCGGGCTACTCAGATGACTATCAGACAATGCTACTAGCCCAAAAGGATTGGCTGAGCTAGATTACACCAAATGCTGTGACAAACACTTGCACAGCACTGGCTCAGACCTGCCTGGCAAACAGTGCTATGAACTGCTGTAACCAACCCTGAAAAGGGCTGATATTACAACTAGTCCTGACTCCTCCCGACTCCCTAAACCTATCTCTCTGACAATTTGCTCCAACAAAACACTCTTAGTCTGTATAGCGCCCACAGCAGCAGCAGTGCCATCTAACACTAAGCTGCAGCAGTGAGGAAATAGTGGCGATGGGGCAAATGGCTGGTTCTTATAGGGCAAGGACATGTGACATACACAGCCAATGACACATGCCCTTGCTTGTGTGCATCACATGCACATTGCTGTGTGTGTGCACTGCTGATAGGCTGAGAGACTGCACCGCCCCTCTGTAAATGCGGGAAAGAAAAAAAAATGGAGATCGGCGTTATTTCAGCACAGATCTATCCCCCGCCCCCACCCACCCACTATACACTGAAACAGTCTATTAACAATGATAAACAGTTTTAATGTGCAAATCAAGCTAGGCTTTTGGTCAACGAACAGTTATCGAACAGAAACTCGAACAGCCCATTTTTAAGCAAATTGTTCGGGTTCGTCAAACGACTCGAACACCGCCCAAAACAGCTCGAATTTGAAATTGGCGAACATTTCGACTCGAACACTGCTCATCTCTAGTGATCAGGAAAAGGGGCATGTTGATGACAGGAATGGGAACGTACACGATTAATAACAGCGGTGGCTATGGGAGGTATGAGATCCAGGATACAGCCTACAATGATTATTCGTTTATCCACCACCAATTACCAGAATGTGTTTCGTGCCCATCAGGAGATCGGTGTAACAGATGCGCGTGTTTGACTCGGCCTAAAAAACGCCTGTCAAAAATATGTTGCCAAAGACGCACGTGTCTGTCTAAAGGGCAAAATGCAACATGTTCGTGAGATGCTGAATTAGAGAAAGCAGATCAGTGTTGGAGGAAAACCAAAAAAACTGATGGTTGCTGTAAAAAAATAAGTTTAAAGAGGAGTGCACCGTCCGTAACTATAAAAACACCCGTGGCAAAAGGTTCTTCATCTTTACCCGTATATGTTACCAATAATATCCAAATGTCACAGTCGAAAATTATTTGTTCTAGTGTAACGAACACTGTTAAAGGAATGCCACTAAACGTAGATAACCACTTCTCTGGGAAACACCAGATTTCCTCTATGCAAGATATGGACAATGATGATATTGATGACGACTTTGAAATTTACACCATCTACACCAAGAAGATGAAGATCAAAGCTTCAAAACATGTGCAAAAAAGGCCGGGAATGTCTGGAAAATCATTTTCTCTTGGGCAAACTTTCTCTATTACTAAAGTGGTACCGAATGATGCATACACAGCTCTCATGTCTATTTAGCGTGAGATGGCTGAAAGATGATATATTGTGTTTTGACCATGTCCACTTTTTGAAAGCGAGCAGAAAAGAAGGATGAAATAGCGTGAAGACGTGTGATTTTGGTCACTAAGGAGGTGATGTCAGGTACAGATAGGTAGATCTGCATGTCATCGGCGTACTGATAATATAGCAAACTGTGCCATTACATCAGCTGTCCCAGGCCGAAGGTGTAGATGGAGAAGAGTAGGGGTCCTAGAACTGAGCCTTGGGGAACACCGAAAAAACAGGGTCAAAGTGAGGAGATGGTGTGGGAGAGAAAGACACTGAATATCCCTTTAACAGCCTGGTTGTTTTTTAAAGACTGTGCTGATAAACCCAAAAAGGCCATTTGCACCACCGGCCATGCCTGCAGCAGAAGGGGTAGCAAAACTCCCATCCTAACCACCACAAGCATGATCAGGCACATGGGAGCAAAGCACCTGACTTTGTTGGTTGAACACAAGGCTCCATGAACAGTGTCTGCGGGTGATACCAGTTGCACACAAACTGACATAGCACCATCAGCAAGCACATCCACGTCCTTGTCCCAGTGCAGCGTTCAATTGTCCATACCCCAGTTCTTGGAACGCAAGCGGGAATTAGCAGCAAATGCCACAGTACTAAATTCACACATTTTTCGTCTGCTGTCACGACATCACACAAACAAGCATGTGTCCCACAACATCACCTGTGCCCTCCACAATGCTATTATTGGGAAAGTCCACCAAACCACAGATACGTGGACAAGTGCTTGTGGTCAGGGACGGTACATTTCACTAACGGCACACTGGATTAACATACAGTAGTGGAAGCCGGGACCCAGTCCGATCGTGGGATGGTGCACTTCCTCCAAATCCCGAGTATTGCAGGCCTTACGTCAATCTGGGTTGCCCCCACAGTCTACAGCTCCTGCCCCTCCTCCTCCTTCACATCCTCTCAGCCTCCATCCCTGAAAGTAACACGTCAGTCACAAGCTGGAAGCACTGTAGCACTGCCTCAGCCAATGGCAACAGGCTGTGCTGAATGTAATATGCTGTGACAAGCCGCACAATGATGAAGAGTTGTGGACAGCTCTGAAAGAGCAGGCAGATCTGTGGCTGACACCGCTCAACCTACAGCCAGGCATGGTAGTGTGTGACAATGGCTGGAACCTGGTGGCTGCTCTGTGTCGAGGCAAGCTCACACACGTGCCATGCCTGACACACGTGCCATGCCTGACACACGTGCCATGCCTGGCCCATGTGCTTAACCTCATTGTTGAAAGTTTTCAGAAAAGCAACACGGAGGTGCCCCATCTGCTAGGAAAAGTACGAGTCTCTGCGTACAAATTTTAGAAAGTCAGCTAGATCTTCATCCGCCCTTGCTGTGCTTCTGCAGCACTTGCAGCTTCTGGCTCACCGAGTGATGTGTCATGTCCTCCCCATGCATTGGAACTCTACACTGCATATTTTGGAAAGGATTTGTGAGCAGAAGAGGGCATTTCTAGACTACCAGCATCAACAAGGCCGTCGGTATTCAGTTCTGACACATAAGATCTCAGGAGTGGACATGGATGTCAGACATATGTACCATCCTCCAAAACTTTGAGGACTTCACCAAGATGGCGATCGGCAATGATGCCATAATTAACATCTCCATCCTACTTCTCTGTGTTCTAATATTAATATTTATAGTTATTTACTGTATATAGCGTTAACATATTTACAGTTTCAAACACAGCAGTCCTAAGTAACAACGATAACAATAATACAATAATTAAACAGAAATCAAACTACCCTGCTTGTGACAGCTTACAATCTACACTAACAACAATAACAATAATTAACCCCTTAGTGAAGGTGCCAAATGTTTGACATCTGACCAGTGTCACTTTATGTGGTATTAACTCTGGAACTCTTTAACAAATCCCTGTGATTTTGAGATTGTTTTTTCGTGACACGCTATACTTTATGATAATGGTAAATTTAGGTAGATATGTTTTGTGTTTATTTATAAAAAATATCAGAAATTTGAGAAAAAATTTTAAAAATTGCAATTTTCACACTTTGAATTATTATCCCTTTAATCCAGATAGTCATACCACAGCAAAACATTAATAAATAACATTTCCCTCATGTCTGCTTTACATCAGCACCATTTGTAAAATGTTCTTTTATTTTATTAGCATTTTACAAAATTTACTTTCTTAGAGACGCATCCATGTTTGAAGTGACTTTAGGGGTCCCATATATTGGGAAACCCCCAAAAGTTATACCATTTTAAAAACAGCACCCCCTGACATATTGAAAACTGCAGTCAGGTAGTTTATTAACCCTTCAGATGCTTTTCAGGAATTAATGCAAAGTGGCATGACAGAAATGAAAATGTGTATTTTTACCACCTAAATGCCGCTAACTTCTGAACAGATTAGTACAGCAGTCAGACTCTAAGGCCACTATTTGGTTGTGAATTGCCATGGCAAACATCAGGACCACAAAATCATGATCTGAGGGCACCAGTTTGGATAAAGAGGAAGCCCCCACACTCTGTTAACCATTTATAATGATGTAGTCACTATTGACAGCAGCATCTAAGGGGTTAAACAGATTTGGATGGTGCAAACACTGATCGTGGCTGATACAGCAAGTTGTCAGCTATAGTGTACAGCCGACAGCTGCTGGATTGTCACCTGTATGTGGAGGCTATTCTCTTATATCTCAGGTCAGGTAAAAGATGTATTGGCGGTCATTAAGAAGTTAAACCCCTCAAAAAATCTGCACGTGACAACTTACAATCTTCAATGAGGTGGGAGAGAAAAAACTACAGGGGAATGTATTTACAGTGACGTATTTACAATGATATTACTGAGGTTTGTCAAAAGTTGTGGAGGCCTGAGGACAAGGAGGAGGAGTAGACCATGGTCAGTTGTCCTCTTGGTGAGGACATGGAAGTATCGACTGTTAGCAGTCTTGCACGCATGGCTGAGTTTGTTATTCTGCCTTTCCCGCTACCCTCACGTTCTCAACAGTTTAGGTGACAGGCAATACTGATTATTGACAATCCTAGACCCACGCTACAAGGAAAACTTTATATCTCTTATACCAGAGGCAGACAGGTGTACTACAATGTTGGAGGACCATAGAGCCCTTCTTGCTGAATTATTAAAAAATTCCCATCTGAAAACACTGACAGAAGAGGTCACAGCTCGTTAGCCAAGCAAGGAGTACAGGTGAGAGAGACACAACTCCAATCCAGCAGAGGCAGCGGAACACTGACAAAGTTCAAGGAGAGATTTCTCAGGCCCTCCTATCACCCTGGCCCTGAGGCGTGGGCGACTCTCACAAGGAGTGCTTTGTTTGGGAAAATGCTGAGGGAGTACCTTGCTGACCGTACCAACATCCTCTGTCATTCCTCTGTGCCCTTTAATTATTGTTTTGCAAAGCTGAACACGGAGCATGAACTGTCTCTCTCTACTGCGAAAATATGCTGTACTCATGGTCATGGAGCGCACAGTGCCTCGCTCTCTGATGGTCACTGTGAACATGGCTCCTCGCTTTCTGGCAGTACCGCTTTTATTGGCAGGAGCAAACCCCTTCATAATACAGAGACAGAGTACAACACAGCACAAGCGTTCACACTCTGTTCCTCAGACTTTCTGTGTGCGCAGTGACTGCCTCTAGGCAGGAGATGATGATGGTGGTAGAAGTAGTTGGAGCATTTAACACAGTCATGAAGCAGCCATAAGAACTTAAAAGAGAAGTATTTTTAACGAGATATCACACTGTTTGATATGTGGCTTGTATTTTTTTATTTTTTAAACTAAAATACTGTACTGAACTAGGGTAACAGACAGCAAATAAAGCTGAATGTAGGCCTGAATTTCCACAATTTGTAGGCCACAAATACATCAGATGTCTGACAACGATAACACACTGCCAAATATGTGGTATGTTTTGTTTTTTTAAATGCAAAATAATGCTGTATATAAGTAGAGTAAGAGACAGAAAAAACAGTGGAAAATCAGCCTACAATGCCCAAACTTGGAGCACGCAAATATATGAAGCCTGTCACAGAAATACCACACTGCCAAAAATGTGGCCTGTATTTTTAATTTAATGCAAAATAGTACTGTATATAAATTGAGTAACAGACAGGAAAAAGCATGGAAAACTGGCCTACAATGCCCAAAATTTGAGCACGCAGATATATGAGGCCTGTCACGGAAATACCACACTTCCAAATATGTGGCCTGTTTTGTTGTAAAATGCAAAATAGTGCTGTATATAAGTAGAGTCACAGACAGCAAAAACAGTGGAAAACTGGCCTACAATGCCCAAACTTGGAGAACGCAGATATATGAGGCCTGTGAGGGAAATACCACACTGCCAAATATGTGGCCTGTTTTTTTTTAAATACAAAATAGTGCTGTATATTATTTGAGTTACAGACAGCAAAAACGGTGGCAAAATGACCTAAAATGCCAAAACTTTGAGCACGCAGATATATGAGGCCTGTCACGGAAATATCCCACTTTCATATATGTGGCCTGTATTTTCTAAATGCAAAATAGTGCTGTATATAGTAGAGTAACGGACAGCAAAAAAAGTGGTAAACTGGCCTACAATGGCCAAACTTGGAGCATGCAGATATATGAGGGCTATCACGGAAATATCACACTGCCAAATATGTGGCCTGTGCTTTTTGAAATGCAAAATAGTGCTGTATATAAGTAGAGTAAGAGACAGCAAAAAAAGTGGAAAACCGGCCTACAATGCCCAAACTTGGAACACACAGATATATGAGGCCTGTCACGGAAATACCAAACTGCCAAATATGTTCCCTGTATTTTTTTTAAATACAAAATAGTGCTGTATATAATTTGAGTAACAGACAGCAAAAACAGTGGCAAAACAACCTAAAATGCCAAAACTTTAAGGGTCGTCCTCTGGTAAGTGGCATCCATGCGCCTTCTTCTCTAAATAATTCTTGTCGGCCAAAAGGGACTGTTATGTAGGCAAAAGAGAACTTTTGGCCATCAAGTTGGCTTCTGAGAAGTGGCGTCACCTTTTAAATTATATATGGAGCATTATATTATTATTATTATTATTTATTTATATAGCACCATTAATTCCATGGTGCTGTGTTGTGAATTCTGCTCTTGGGCTCCCTCCGGTGGTTGTTAGTGGTAGTGCAGTAGTCTCTGGATTGTAAGCCAGGGCAGGTGTTTCTGCTTATTGCAGCTCTATTAGGTATTTAGGTGTGTAGGATCCATCAATCCCTGCCAGTTGTCCATTGTATCTTGGAGGGATTGCATCTCTGTCTGGCTCCACTTGCCCTGCTGTCATTTCAGCTAAGATAAGTGTCTGGTTTTTGTTCTCTGTAGCACGCATGCAGTGTGCTTTTATGTGCAGTGCAATCTATTGTGTTTTTGTCTAGCTTAGACTTTGTTTGGATTTTTCTGTCATGCTGGATTCTCTGGAGATGCAGATATACATCCTATGTCTTTAGTTAGATGTAGTATATAGTTTTTTCTGAGGATGGGGGATATTCAGGAGAAATCTTGGAGGAGGTTGTGTGAGGAACGAATAAGTGTGGAGGAGAGTAGGAGGTCTTGGGAGGATCGAAGATTATGTGAGGGAAGATATTGGGAGATTAGTTCAGAGATATAGGGAGGGGACAGGTTGTAGATGGTTTTGTAGATCAGTGTTAATAGTTTGAACTGGATTCGTTGGGGAATTGGGAGCCAGTGGAGGGATTTGCAGAGGGGAGAAGCAGGGGAGTAGCGAGGAGAGAGGTGGATTAGCCGGGCAGCAGAGTTGAGGACAGACTGGAGTGGTGCAAGAGTTAGCTGGGAGGCCACAGAGGAGGGTATTGCAGTAATCGAGGCGGGAGATGATGAGAGCATGCACAAGAGTTTTGGTAGATTGTGGGCTGAGGAAGGAATGGATTGTGGCAATATTTTTGAGTTGCAGGTGACAGGAGGTGGCAAGAGCTTGGATGTGAGGTTTGAAGGACAGGGCAGAGTCGAGAGTTACCCCGAGGCAGCAGATTTCAGGTGCGGGAGAGAGTGTGATGCCGTTTACATAATAGATAAATTGAGTAGGGGGGGATGCGTGAGGTGGGGGAAAGATGATGAATTTGGTTTTGTCTATATTGAGTTTTAGGAAGTGGGAAGTGAAGAAGGAGGATATGGCTGACAGACACTTCAGGATTCTGGACAGCAGGGAGGTGACATCTGGGCCAGAGAGGTAGATCTGAGTGTTGTCTGCATACAGGTGTTACTGGAAGCCAAGAGACTTTATGAGTTGTCCTAGGCCAAGGGTATAGATGGAAAAAAGTAGGGGCCCTAGGACAGAGCCTTGAGGGACTCCAACAGAGAGAGGGCGGGATGAGGAGGTAATGTGGGAGTGGGAAATGCTAAATGTGCGGTTGGACAGGTATGAGGCAATCCAGGACAGGGCAAGGTCTTTGATGCCAAGGGAAGAAAGAATCTGTTGCAGTAGGCAGTGATCAACTGTGTCGAAGGCAGAGGACAGGTCAAGAAGGAGGAGGATGGAGAACTGTCTGTTAGCTTTGGCTGTGACTAAGTCATTAGTAATTTTTGTCAGGGCAGTTTCGGTGGAGTGGTGGGGGCAGAAGCCAGATTGGAGGTTATCAAGGAGAGAATTTGTAGAGGGAGTATATGGAGCAATATATGGGGCCCATCATATACTGTATGGAGCAATATATGGGGCTCAATATGTATGGAGCATTATGTAGGATCCATTATATATGGAGCAATATATGCGGCCCAGCAGCACAATTATCTCAAACATACTTCATGAAGCACCTAGAAATGGACGGAAACAAAGCACTGGAGAGATCAGAAGTTATAATTTTAGCTCTAGTAACGTAACGTCTCCCACCACTACCTCTTACATACAGGTGCTACAGAATAACTGCAAATGGACACATTAAATCATTTAATTTTGCCTGCTTTGATGAATTTCTGAGTACACAGCACCGCAAAAAACATGAATCTGTCAATGTGTGAATGAAAAAAAGCAATCAAGCTATGGACTGTGAAAGAGATGTATGTGACCAGAATGAACACTCATTTCCAGCAGATGATACCTAGCAGCTATCCCTACACTAAACACAGCTAACAGCGTTATTAATAGGAAATAGAATAGATGTTACCTTGTTTTTTTTTAGGTTGCAGCAGCAAGGATTATAATTTATAAGGCAATAATCTTCCCTGACTACATGCATGTAATATGCTATCCCTACTGCGACAGTTCACCCTAGACAAAATGAAGATAAGAGTGGTATTATTGCAGAATATAGAAGGGATTTAAACATCCCTGAAAAGATTTTTTTCTTGTATGTGGCAGCAACAAGCTCTAGAGGAACACAAGTAACACTGCCAGCTTTGATTAATTTCTGAGTACAGATCACCGTTAAAAACATGAATCTGTTAATTACTGTATGGAAAAAAAGCAATCAAGTTAAGGACTGTGGATGTATGAGACCAGAATGAACACTCATTTCCAAGAGATTATACCTAGCACTTATTCCTACACTAAACACAGCTAACAGTGGTATTAATAGGGAATAGAAGGATTATAAGGCAATAATCTCTGATTAGATGTCGGTAATACGCTTTCCCTACTGTGACAGCTCACACTACATGAATTGCAGATAAGAGCAGTATTATTAGAGAATAGAATCTATTTGATTTAGCCCTGAAAAAAGCTATTAGTTTAATGAAGTAGCATCAAGGACTGTTATTTCATTAACCCTGCTGGGAAATATAGTGGAGTGTTTTGCATCTACTCAACCTGCTATAGAGGAGACCAGGATCTTCTGTACTTACTTTACAAAAGAAACCTATACAAAGGATAAGTCATCCAACAAAATTCCACATAAAATATAATTTTTTTTGAGACATTGGTTTTTTTACATTTTCTTTCAAAAACGGAGATAACAATACACAGAACAAAAAAAATGAAAAACAAGCCAAAACTGAGCAGAGCGATAAAGTCCAAAGTTATATACGAGAAATACACAGACTTGCAGTAATAATCCCTACGTTCTTACATAAAAGCAAATACTCTCAAATAATGCAAATACTCAACGCAAGTAAATTGGGACATAGATAAATAGGACTTGACCGGGTTTTGTTTAGAGAAATGCCATAACTTTATCTAAAGAATTGTAAGAGACTACATAGTAAATATCAAAATCATATAGGAGTCCAAAAAACAAAAAGATTTCTTTGCACACCATAACTGACAAAAGTGGAGAGTGCTAGCAAGTGCCAAGTATGACATGTATGCAAGTTAGAAGGTGCACGTAGTTACCCAGAGTCCCAGCTGCTGCAGCGTACTGCTTGACACGAGTTTCGAGAATCTCTTCCTCAGAAGGGTTTGTTACTTTAAAAAAGTCTCATGTCTCGGCTGGGAAATCCTGTATGCAGTGTAAGAACTCCCTATGTGATGACCACCTGACAGCCCATAACAAGGCATGGATCATATACTAATAGAACCCAATGGCTCTTTTGGTTTCCAAAAATGAACCATCAACTAGAAGGTAGATCCTGAGAAAAGCATTTTTTACATTAGTAAGGAGTGGTAAAGTGTATGTACTAAGTGCAAGTATTGCTAAAAAAAATTAGAGGAGGCACTCCAATACACCTTTCAAGAGGCATATTGGAGAGCCTCGACTGGTAATGTGCATGTAGTAAGTTGGCTGAAAAATATTTACTCCTGGGGGTTTACATATATATCAAAGAATGCTAGAGGTAGGCCTCTCAAAATTCTTAATGCGGGCATCACAAACACCTTTAAAAAATATTTTGAGGGTAGCATGATCACCCTGTTGATATGGTGATGGAGGAAGAGGAGGAGGAGTAGGATGACACAAAAAAGACAAAATCCTGAACTGTTTACCTATTCTTGGGTGGGAAGAGGTGCATGGGAATTGGCCACAAAAAAACCCCACTGGATTTGAGTTTATGTTCCGTTGCTATTATACGATGGAAAGAAGTCTGGGCCTAACCAGCCCTTGTTCATTTTGATAAGAGCTAACCTGTCAGCATTTTCAGTTTACAGATGGATGTGCCTATTAGTTAGAATACCCCCTGTGGCACTAAAAACCTGCTGTGACAAAATTATAGCGGCAACACAGGCCAGGACCTCCAAGGCATAGAGAGACAGTTCATGCCACGTGTCTAGCTTGGATAGCCAATAGTTGTAAAACACGTAGGAATCATCCACAATTTGTGTCCTCCATACATCTGTGACCTAGTCTCCCAGTACTTACCTGCACACAACCTCCGATCCTCACAAGATATCCTTCTCTACTCCCCTCTTATCTCCTCTTCCCACAATCGGATGCAAGATTTCTTTGCGCATATCAGACTCCTGCCTACCATGGAAACCTTCAAAAAGGACCTGAAGACCTACTTCTTCCAACAAGCCTAGAACCTGCAGTAACCATCAATTGACCAAACCACTGCACGACCAGCTCTACCCTCACATACTGTATCCTCACCAATCCCTTGTAGATTGTGAGCCCTCATGGTCAGGGTCCCCTCTTCTTCTTGACTTGTATTGTTTAAGATTACTGTACTTGTTTTTTATTATGTATACCCCTCCTCACATGTAAAGTGCCATGGAATAAATGGAGCTATAATAACAAATAATTATAATAATAATGAGGCATACGCAGATGCCTTTATGTCCAACTCAACCAGCTTGACCTTGAGAAGAATGGAGTGGAGATACAGTCGAAACAAGAAACAAAGACTACAGGAACTGTGCCTGCTTTGAGTGATCGAATACAAGCCCATGGAAAGTTGATCAGATTGATCCAGTAATTAGTCTTTTAGAATGTGGAAGATGACGAGTTTCACCAACAGGAATTGAACTGCCTGCCAAATCAAGGATCCAGTGGCAATCTGGAATCATGTACACAGTTTCAAGCAGACCAAATCCAGAAGTTGTTGGTCACATTGGGACCAGAGCCTTGAGCTGGAGGAATTGTTTTATTGATACAGGCGGAACCATACAATCGAGCTGAAGAATTGCAGGGGAGACTATGCCACACCGTTTGCTTTCATCAGTTTCTAGGATCCACAGGATGCGAAGGACATCATGCGTGGATGCAACAGATATGTGTCAGTTGTTTTTGATTATGTTAAGAGTTACCCAGGTCAAGCCGGAAACAAAGAGAAGGATGAATCTAATCCTGTCACATCTGGCTAATTAAGATGGGGAGGAATGTGATGACACAGCTTTTAATCTTAATTATGCCAAATTTGTCTTTCTTCGGTGGGTCAAGAGACATATGCTATTGTTCATATGAGCCTAAACGTTCAGTCTTGAATTGATTATGGTGTTGTTATTCTTGGAGTACAAGGACGTGGGGTCATTGATCAATCAATGTTTGCCTATATGTTGATTACACATTGTAAACATCCATGTCGCTTCTTGACCTGCAAACAGTTTGATTAAATATTCAAACAATGAAAGTTGACCTCATCTCATCTTCCACCCTGACCTGAAAATGATGGAGGACATATGTGGGTATAAAAAGGACCGTTACATTTCTGCAGAGAGAGTCTCTACAGAGCAGCAGACAGAACGCCATGGCTCCAACAGGAGGAATACAAATTTCAGTGATTCTACAGGATGCCAGCTTAAGGGACTATGACACTAGCTGGAGGAACACAGATCTGCTCCTTTGACATCAATGAACCCTCAAAGACTTTTGGAGAATCCAGGTTGGGACAATAAGGTTGCCTGGCCTTATGGGGATGTTCTGAGAAGCCAGGTTTGGACCATCCGATCACCTATCCCCATTGAGACATTCGCAAAAGCCAGGTTGGGACAGACAGGTCGTCTGACCACATACCTCAGTTGACTGTCAGCTTATTAAGCTTGCTATTACCTCCTCATTTACCAGTAGAACAATGAGTAATTAATATACCAAAACAGTAACTTAGATTTCATAATTATTTTTTATTTAATACCATGAATTTATTTTACAATCAATACATAGGTCTTTTTAGTACAAAAAATTAAGTGAATCAAACTAAAGTGTTAAACAAGACACAGGGTGGAGTGTACCGGACTAAGAGTACTAAAGGAGTGATAAGGGATCATTATAGTGCCCATATGCCAATATGGTCAATTATGTATATACACATCACTGCTTATAGGCACATCCCTTCCACTCATATATACGTACTCACACTATATGCTGCGGATAACAAGAGGTGATTCCTCTGTTGCGATTAGAATCCCTCCTATATGTAGCATAGTATCCACACCATAAACTGCAAACAGCTATTCCCTCGTTAGTACACAGAAAAGATAGCTTTGTTTATTTACCCATGATAAGGTGAACCGTCCGACTCCAACCTGCATCAGGATCCCCAACGCGCGTTTCGCGTACAAATTGTGTTGCTTCCTCAGGGGGCGTGGTTTTAGGTGGTAGCTAGTTCAGATTAAATAGTGCGCCATTCCGGTCACATGACCGGGCGGCCGCCTATCAATAATCACAGGCTGTGCGCATGCTTTTGAACAAGGGATTATCCCGAAGAAAATATATGAGGGTCTACTCACTAAATTCCCCAAAATACCAACTTTGTATTTTATTCCTAAAATACACAAGAATCCCATTGATCCCCCCGGGCGTCCGATTGTGTCCGGCATGGGGGGACTTAATGACCCGGTATGCAAATTTGTGGATTTTTATTTAAAACCACTGGTAGAGTCACTTCCCTCATATGCACGTGACACATCGGACGTCCTGAGCAGGATCAATGGGATTCAACTGGATGAGGATATGATTCTTGTCACTGCAGATATAGAATCACTGTATACCTGTATACGTCATGATGACGGATTGGAGGCGGTCCGCTTCTTCCTGGGGTCCGGCAACCTGGATGGCCCTATGTGCGGGTTAGTTATGGATCTGTTGTCATTTATTCTTACCAAGAATTTTTTTGTGTTTAAGGATATTTTTTATTTGCAGCAGCGCGGCACTGCCATGGGCGCGGCCTGTGCGCCCTCCTTCGCTAATCTCTTCCTCGGATACTGGGAGAGGGAGATATTTGGCGGGGGGGGTGTCCGGGCCGCGGACAATGTGCAGTGCTGGCTGCGCTATATAGATGATTTATTCATAATTTGGCAGGGGTCTGAGAAGGACCTGCATGAATTTATGCAGCAGTTAAATGACAACAATTTCAACATCAGATTGACATATAACATGAGCAAGACGGGGGTTGACTTCCTGGACATTAAAGTGGAAGTGGACACAAATGGATACTTGCAGACAGATATGTACAGGAAGTCCACCTCTGTCAATTCTTTGCTTCATGCTAGTTCTAGCCATCCATATAGCACTATCAGGGCCATCCCGGTTGGACAACACCTCAGGATGAGGCGGATCTGCTCCTCTGAATCTAAGTTTGAAAAACAAGCCTTGGATCTCCGTGAGAGATTCAGAGAACGAGGCTACAGCAACAAATGCATCAAAAAGGGTTACACTAGAGCGAAATCTCAACCCCGTGATGCATTGTTGTATCCTAGACAGAGGAATAAGGACAACAAAGACGAGACCGTCCGGTTTATATCAACCTTTAATGGGGAGTGGGCATCTATGAGAGATTGCCTCAGTAGACATTGGGATGTCTTAAAAACGGACCCCACACTATTTAAAATCTTGTCAAAATATCCCATGATGACATCAAGAAGAAGTAAAAATTTGAAAGATATTCTGGTGTCCAGCCACTATATGCCTCTGATCAGTAAAAATGTGTTTGGTTCAAGTGGTTGCCCCTTAGGATGTTTCCCATGTGGCAGCTGCATCTCTTGCAAAAATATATGTCGGGCAGTGGATTTTCAATCTACTGATGGAAAAAGAAAATTTCGAATACGACAGCACATTACGTGCAATACAACACAAGTCATATACTATGCGAGATGCAGCTGCCCCAAAGTGTATATAGGTCTCACTTCTAGACGTCTGGGAACACGCACAAGGGAACACGTCCGTGATATTATGGCGGCAGAAATGGAGGAGGATTCCTCCCAACTAAAAACTATTCCACGCCATTTTAAACAATACCACAAATGTAACCCCAAGTCCTTACTGGTTAGAGGCATCGAACATGTACAATGTGGCATTAGGGGAGGCAATATCCAACGTCTCCTGTCACAAAAAGAATGCCGATGGATAACTCTCCTTGGTACTATGACTCCTGCAGGTCTGAATGAAAGCCAAGGGTTCTCGTCTTTTCTTTGAGTCTTTTCAAGGCTTGGATTAATTTATTGTCTCTAGATCCGTTCCACTAGCCTTGTCATATACCTACCAGATTTTAAGTGTGGTTTTCATATATGTTTTTTAAATTTATTTTTATTTTTATTGCGTTGTTCTATCATAGAGTAATTACCTGTGTCTGTGATGTGGTGATGGGAAATGAGTAAGCAGCTGGTCGTTGTTCCCTGCGGTCCAGGAGGAAACATCTTGAGCTGGGTTTTGGGCTTCCGGAGGTGAAAATGAATACAAAAAATAAAAAGAAGAATATAGTTTGAAAACTGAAGGATGGATCACCTCTAATTACAACATAACTAGAACTTGGAGCCTATTATATGTGAAACCCGTGGATTACTTAAATGATGATGCATGTATGATACTTAATCATGCCCCCACATGACCGTATTTAGCCCCTTCTGGGTAGGCTGCGACTGCTGTTTTCCCCTTTCCCCTTTCCTCTCTTCCCCTTTTCCCTTATTTCCCTTGGGTTGTTATATTTATATAAGTATTTTTGATATATTATTGTACATATGCGATGCTTAAGGTCTTTTTATCTATTTAAATTTTTTTTTAATATTTCTAATTTCATCTAGGAGTTTAACATGTTTTACATGCACGGTTAATTATAACCTTTAGCATATTGCACTTTTCTATAAAATGGCTGTAGATGCCTATTATTTATTATTACGCACTGGACACTTTAATAATTTAATTTGCACTCTTTTGCAAGGTAATTACTTGCGGCACATTTTTCACTAAGTAACGCGCTCTGTGTCCCTGGTAATCATTCTCCTGGCCCCTGTGCGGCTGTCCATCCAGTGTGAGCGAGGTGCGAGACCTGGCGCCGGTCCGCCCACGTGATCACTGGGGGATGTCCGTTCGAGGCTTCAGTTGTTATGGTGATGGGATGCTGTGCGCATGCGCACAGCCTGTGATTATTGATAGGCGGCCGCCCGGTCATGTGACCGGAACGGCGCACTATTTAATCTGAACTAGCTACCGCCTAAAACCACGCCCCCTGAGGAAGCAACACAATTTGTACGCGAAACGCGTGTTGGGGATCCTGATGCAGGTTGGAGTCGGACGGTTCACCTTATCATGGGTAAATAAACAAAGCTATCTTTTCTGTGTACTAACGAGGGAATAGCTGTTTGCAGTTTATGGTGTGGATACTATGCTACATATAGGAGGGATTATAATCGCAACAGAGGAATCACCTCTTGTTATCCGCAGCATATAGTGTGAGTACGTATATATGAGTGGAAGGGATGTGCCTATAAGCACTATATTGGCATATGGGCACTATAATGATCCCTTATCACTCCTTTAGTACTCTTAGTCCGGTACACTCCACCCTGTGTCTTGTTTAACACTTTAGTTTGATTCACTTAATTTTTTGTACT
The DNA here is from genome assembly GCF_051348905.1 of Ranitomeya variabilis. Taxonomy (NCBI): domain Eukaryota; kingdom Metazoa; phylum Chordata; class Amphibia; order Anura; family Dendrobatidae; genus Ranitomeya; species Ranitomeya variabilis. The sequence goes on along the minus strand of NC_135236.1, from coordinate 33,952,309 downwards.
AAAAAGACCTATGTATTGATTGTAAAATAAATTCATGGTATTAAATAAAAAATAATTATGAAATCTAAGTTACTGTTTTGGTATATTAATTACTCATTGTTCTCCTGGTAAATGATAAATTTATGAGTTATTATACCTACATGGGTCCTTATTAAATGTCTGGTGCAGTATAGAATAATTGCTATTACCTCCTGTTTGTGGGTGCCCACCAAAAGTGGGGTACCATTGGAGAGGGTAGTCGGCCCTGGAAGCCCCGATGTTGCAGCTGCTCTAATCACGTAGAGAGAGCGGAAGTGTGAGACTGCAATTTGCACCATCTTATGTATTTGCTGGGACTGTTCTATATGTTATTGTCTGTTGGTGGTTCAATAGAGTATTGTTACACTGATTTACCCTCACCCTGTGTGGTCTGAGTACTATTCTGTCCATGGGAAAGAGTGCGGGCTTTTATTGAGATGACATGTTGTCCTTTTAAATACATATTGGCCAACAGATGAGAGCACCCAGTAAGCCTCATATCTCCACATGAAGGTGGAGTTCTGTTTACTTTTGTTTTCTCTCAATGTTACAAAGAATTTCCCCCAATGGAAAGAGGAAAGAGGCTTTTGGAGGCTCAAGTTGTCTTTCCTGTAAGAAGCAGAGATGAGACAATCTTTTGAGGAGATCTCTAAAGTGAAATCTTTGCTTATGAAGTGTCAGCATGATAAACACACATCTTAGTAAAGTTTTAACAGGACTGGTCAATACTGCAAGGTCCCTTAAAAGATCCAGATTAGGAATCCTTAAGGTCATCAGATCCTTCAACTCATAACTCTTGGGGAAGAGAGATCTGAATTTGAATGAAATGTAGGCTTTTCTAGCTGAAGCCATCCGTGAACCAGGGGTAGACCCCTCTCCCAACATTTTCACAGAGTTGATCAGGGAACAGGATGTTAAGTTAATGATTGAAAAGCTGGTCCTATAGAAATTGCCCTAACAAGATTGTCTACCATCTAAATTCTATAGACCTTCAAGGACACCTTCATTCCCTTCTTGATTGAGGTATTCACGCATGAGCTAGTCAGTCTTCATTCACTCTGTCAAAGTCAATGAGGAGGTCTGCCTTCCTCCTTTTTGCCCAAGGGTAAGGACCTGTCTTAAATTGAAAATTTGCATCCCATAATACTTATTAATGCAGAAAGAGAGGTTTTAGCAAAAGTGCTGTTTAATCATCTGGTGACATTTGCACCCCATCTCCTTTCAAGGGCCCAGCCAGTACATTTAGTGTTGTGCTCTTTGTCCGAGGGGCAGTGGAATAGGGTAGGGATGGCCACTAGAAGGTATGCATACTCTCATTATAGCCTGTAAACATGAAATATGAAAATTGAATTGCATTGCCACACTAGAAATATGAAAAATTGAGAAAGCTTAGCGCAAAAATTGGGCAATTCATGTGTATCTGGAAGCCACGTTAAGGTGTTTCTCTTTTGCAGGTCCTAACACTGCCAATCCTCGCTTAGAATAAAGTCTTCATCTGTATGGGAACTTGTGAATCCTCTCTTAGACTAAAATCTATATCTCTGTGGAGGGGTAGGGTCCTGGTGTAATTAAAAACTCCCTGAGTGAGGAATGTGTTGTGAATTTGCTTTTTGCTCCCTCTAGTGGTTACTAGTTTTTTGATTCTGGTTTTTCTGTCATTCCTTTTATCCGCACCTGGGTCGTTAGTTAGGGGTGTTGCTATTTAAGCTCCCTGGACCTTCAGTTCAATGCCTGGCAACGTAGTTATCAGAGCTAGTCTGCTGTGCTCTTGTCTACTGATCCTGGTTCCAGTTTTATCAGCTAAGTCTGCCTTTTGCTTTTTTGCTATTTGTTTTGGTTTTGTATTTTTGTCCAGCTTGTTCCAAATCTATATCCTGACCTTTGCTGGAAGCTCTAGGGAGCTGGTGTTCTCCCCCCGGACCGTTAGACGGTTCGGGGGTTCTTGAATTTCCAGTGTGGATTTTGATAGGGTTTTTGTTGACCATATAAGTTACCTTTCTTTATTCTGCTATCAGTAAGCGGGCCTCTCTGTGCTAAACTTGGTTCATTTCTGTGTTTGTCATTTCCTCTTACCTCACCGTCATTATTTGTGGGGGGCTTCTATCCAGCTTTGGGGTCCCCTTCTCTGGAGGCAAGAAAGGTCTTTGTTTTCCTCTACTAGGGGTAGCTAGATTCTCCGGCTGGCGCGTGTCATCTAGAATCAACGTAGGAATGATCCCCGGCTACTTCTAGTGTTGGCGTTAGGAGTAGATATATGGTCAACCCAGTTACCACTGCCCTATGAGCTGGATTTTTGTATTCTGCAGACTTCCACGTTCCTCTGAGACCCTCGCCATTGGGGTCATAACAGTTTGCCAGGCCAGTATTAAATGTTTAATGCATTGCAGAAGAGGGATTATAAGAAAGAAGATTCTGAGTTTTTTTTTTTTCTTCTTCCCCTTTACCTCAGAGTGGCTATGCTTGCTGCAGACATGAATGTCCAGACCTTGATTACAAGTGTGGACCAGCTGGCTACTCGTGTGCAGGGCATACAAGACTATGTTATCAGAAATCCTAGGTCAGAACCTAAAATACCGATTCCTGAACTGTTTTCCGGAGACAGGTTTAAGTTTAGGAATTTCGTGAATAATTGTAAATTGTTTTTGTCCCTGAGACCCTGTTCATCTGGAGATTCTGCTCAGCAAGTAAAAATTGTTATTTCGTTCTTACGGGGCGACCCTCAGGATTGGGCTTTTTCGCTGGCGCCAGGAGATCCGGCATTGGCTGATCTTGATGCGTTTTTTCTGGCGCTCGGTTTACTTTATGAGGAACCCAATCTTGAGATTCAGGCAGAAAAGGTCTTGCTGGCTATGTCTCAGGGGCAGGACGAGGCTGAAGTGTATTGCCAAAAATTTCGGAAATGGTCCGTGCTGACACATTGGAACGAGTGTGCACTGGCCGCTAATTTTAGAAATGGCCTTTCTGAAGCCATTAAGAATGTTATGGTGGGTTTTCCCATTCCCACAGGTCTGAATGATACTATGGCACTGGCTATTCAAATTGACCGGCGGTTGCGGGAGCGCAAAACCGCAAATTCCCTCATGGTGTTGTCTGAACAGACACCTAATTCGGTGCAATGTGATAGAAAAACCGCAAATTCCCTCATGGTGTTGTCTGAACAGACACCTGATTTAATGCAATGTGATAGAATCCTGACTAGAAATGAGCGGAAAATTCATAGACGCCGGAATGGCTTGTGCTACTACTGTGGTGATTCTACACATGTTATCTCAGCATGCTCTAAACGTATAGCTAAGGTTGTTAGTCCTGTCACCGTTGGTAATTTGCAACCTAAATTTATTCTGTCTGTAACTTTGATTTGCTCACTGTCATCTTATCCTGTCATGGCGTTTGTAGATTCAGGTGCTGCCCTGAGTCTCATGGATCTCTCATTTGCTAAGCGCTGTGGTTTTACTCTTGAACCATTAGAAAATCCTATTCCTCTTAGGGGTATTGATGCTACACCATTGGCAGCAAATAAACCGCAGTATTGGACACAGGTTACCATGTGCATGACTCCTGAACACCGCGAGGTGATACGTTTCCTGGTTTTACATAAAATGCATGATTTGGTTGTTTTAGGGCTGCCATGGTTACAGACCCATAATCCAGTCCTGGACTGGAAGGCTATGTCAGTCTCAAGTTGGGGCTGTCGTGGTATTCATGGGGATTCCCTGCCTGTGTCTATTGCTTCTTCTACGCCTTCGGAAGTTCCGGAGTATTTGTCTGATTATCAGGATGTCTTCAGTGAGTCTGAGTCCAGTGCACTGCCTCCTCATAGGGACTGTGACTGTGCTATAGATTTGATCCCAGGCAGTAAATTTCCTAAGGGAAGACTGTTTAATCTGTCGGTACCTGAACATACCGCTATGCGTTCATATATCAAGGAGTCTCTGGAGAAAGGACATATTCGTCCGTCTTCTTCCCCTCTTGGTGCGGGATTCTTTTTTGTGGCAAAAAAGGACGGATCTTTGAGACCTTGTATTGATTATCGGCTTTTAAATAAGATCACTGTCAAATTTCAGTATCCTTTGCCGCTGTTGTCTGACTTGTTTGCCCGGATTAAGGGTGCCAAGTGGTTCACCAAGATAGACCTTCGTGGTGCGTACAACCTTGTGCGCATTAAGCAAGGTGATGAATGGAAAACCGCATTCAATACGCCCGAAGGTCATTTTGAGTACTTGGTGATGCCTTTTGGGCTCTCCAATGCGCCTTCAGTTTTTCAGTCCTTTATGCATGACATTTTCCGGAAGTATCTGGATAAATTTTTGATTGTTTATCTGGATGATATTTTGGTTTTTTCTGATAATTGGGATTCGCATGTGGAGCAGGTCAGGTTGGTCTTTAAAATTTTGCGTGAAAATTCTTTGTTTGTCAAGGGCTCAAAGTGTCTCTTTGGTGTACAGAAGGTTCCCTTTTTGGGGTTCATTTTTTCCCCTTCTGCTGTGGAGATGGACCCAGTCAAGATCCGAGCTATTCTTGATTGGACTCAGCCCTCGTCAGTTAAGAGTCTTCAGAAGTTCTTGGGCTTCGCTAACTTCTACCGTCGTTTTATCGCTAATTTTTCTAGCATTGTGAAACCTTTGACGGATATGACCAAGAAGGGCTCCGATGTAGCTAACTGGGCTCCTGCTGCCGTGGAGGCTTTCCAGGAGTTGAAACGCCGGTTTACTTCGGCGCCTGTTTTGTGCCAGCCTGACGTCTCACTTCCCTTTCAGGTTGAGGTGGATGCTTCGGAGATTGGGGCAGGGGCCGTTTTGTCGCAGAGAGGCCCTGGTTGCTCTGTTATGAAACCTTGTGCCTTTTTCTCTAGGAAGTTTTCGCCTGCCGAGCGAAATTATGATGTGGGCAATCGGGAGTTGTTGGCCATGAAATGGGCATTTGAGGAGTGGCGTCATTGGCTCGAGGGTGCTAAGCATCGTGTGGTGGTCTTGACTGATCACAAAAATCTGATGTATCTCGAGTCTGCTAAACGCCTTAATCCGAGACAGGCCCGCTGGTCATTGTTTTTCTCCCGCTTTGATTTTGTTGTCTCGTATTTACCAGGTTCAAAGAATGTGAAGGCCGATGCTCTTTCTAGGAGCTTTGTGCCTGATGCTCCTGGAGTCGCTGATCCTGTTGGTATTCTTAAAGATGGAGTTATCTTGTCAGCTATTTCTCCGGATCTGCGACGTGTGTTGCAGAGATTTCAGGCTGATAGGCCTGAGTCTTGTCCACCTGACAGACTGTTTGTCCCGGATAAGTGGACCAGCAGAGTCATTTCCGAGGTTCATTCCTCGGTGTTGGCAGGTCACCCGGGAATTTTTGGCACCAGAGATCTGGTGGCCAGGTCCTTTTGGTGGCCTTCCTTGTCAAGGGATGTGCGGTCATTTGTGCAGTCCTGTGGGACTTGTGCTCGAGCTAAGCCTTGCTGTTCTCGTGCCAGCGGTTTGCTCTTGCCCTTGCCTGTCCCGAAGAGACCTTGGACACATATCTCCATGGATTTCATTTCTGATCTTCCGCTATCTCAGGGCATGTCCGTTATCTGGGTGATATGTGATCGCTTCTCCAAGATGGTCCATTTGGTTCCTTTGCCTAAGCTGCCTTCCTCTTCCGATCTGGTTCCTGTGTTTTTCCAGAACGTGGTTCGTTTGCACGGCATCCCTGAGAATATTGTGTCAGACAGAGGATCCCAGTTCGTTTCCAGGTTCTGGCGATCCTTTTGTAGTAGGATGGGCATTGATTTGTCGTTTTCGTCTGCTTTCCATCCTCAGACTAATGGACAGACGGAGCGAACCAATCAGACTTTGGAGGCTTATTTGAGGTGTTTTGTCTCTGCTGATCAGGACGATTGGGTGACATTCTTGCCGTTGGCTGAGTTTGCCCTTAATAATCGGGCTAGTTCCGCCACCTTGGTTTCGCCTTTTTTCTGCAACTCTGGTTTCCATCCTCGCTTTTCTTCGGGTCATGTGGAGCCTTCTGACTGTCCTGGGGTGGATTCTGTGGTGGATAGGTTGCAGCAGATCTGGAATCATGTGGTGGACAACTTGAAGTTGTCACAGGAGAAGGCTCAGCGCTTTGCCAACCGCCGCCGCGGTGTGGGTCCCCGACTACGCGTTGGGGATTTGGTATGGCTTTCTTCCCGCTTTGTTCCTATGAAGGTCTCCTCTCCCAAATTTAAACCTCGTTTTATTGGGCCTTACAAGATATTGGAAATCCTTAATCCTGTATCTTTTCGTCTGGATCTTCCTGTGTCGTTTGCTATTCACAATGTATTTCATAGGTCCTTGTTGCGGCGGTACATTGTGCCTGTAGTTCCTTCTGCTGAGCCTCCTGCTCCGGTGTTGGTTGAGGGCGAGTTGGAGTACGTGGTGGAGAAGATCTTGGATTCTCGCCTCTCCAGGCGGAGGCTTCAGTACCTGGTCAAGTGGAAGGGCTATGGTCAGGAGGATAATTCCTGGGTGGTCGCCTCTGATGTTCATGCGGCCGATTTAGTTCGTGCCTTTCATGCCGCTCATCCTGATCGCCCTGGTGGTCGTGGTGAGGGTTCGGTGACCCCTCACTAAGGGGGGGTACTGTTGTGAATTTGCTTTTTGCTCCCTCTAGTGGTTACTAGTTTTTTGATTCTGGTTTTTCTGTCATTCCTTTTATCCGCACCTGGGTCGTTAGTTAGGGGTGTTGCTATTTAAGCTCCCTGGACCTTCAGTTCAATGCCTGGCAACGTAGTTATCAGAGCTAGTCTGCTGTGCTCTTGTCTACTGATCCTGGTTCCAGTTTTATCAGCTAAGTCTGCCTTTTGCTTTTTTGCTATTTGTTTTGGTTTTGTATTTTTGTCCAGCTTGTTCCAAATCTATATCCTGACCTTTGCTGGAAGCTCTAGGGAGCTGGTGTTCTCCCCCCGGACCGTTAGACGGTTCGGGGGTTCTTGAATTTCCAGTGTGGATTTTGATAGGGTTTTTGTTGACCATATAAGTTACCTTTCTTTATTCTGCTATCAGTAAGCGGGCCTCTCTGTGCTAAACTTGGTTCATTTCTGTGTTTGTCATTTCCTCTTACCTCACCGTCATTATTTGTGGGGGGCTTCTATCCAGCTTTGGGGTCCCCTTCTCTGGAGGCAAGAAAGGTCTTTGTTTTCCTCTACTAGGGGTAGCTAGATTCTCCGGCTGGCGCGTGTCATCTAGAATCAACGTAGGAATGATCCCCGGCTACTTCTAGTGTTGGCGTTAGGAGTAGATATATGGTCAACCCAGTTACCACTGCCCTATGAGCTGGATTTTTGTATTCTGCAGACTTCCACGTTCCTCTGAGACCCTCGCCATTGGGGTCATAACAGGAATGCCTGTTTGTTAGGGAATTCCCACATGTATTCAGTTTGTCTAGCAGTCGTAAATCATGCAGCTGAAGTGACAAAAAACTAAATCTCCGACCATGCCAAAATACTCGGAGATCACTCGAGCATGCTCGGGGAGACCAATGCAACGAGTATACTCGCTCATCATTAATAGGGATGGAGATTTAGGTATAGATGTCAGGTTGTGTTGTGGGAAAAGGGGAAAAGTGGGTTATTCTTGTGATACCTTGGGACATTGGGGTGCTTGGGCAAAAACCGTCCCTGCCTGATCTCACCTAAGGACATTGGAGATGGACTGAGGCATGATAAGCAGGACTAGCTTTCAGGTCAGTGTGGGAGTTGGGAATAGTGGGCTTGAGTGTGAAGTGGTTAGTGTGATCTTATATGTATTTATATAGTTAGCATATATTTTATATTAAAAAAAGTTTCTGTATACTATCATTTTTTTGTGGCTATTGTTTATATATTTTATTGATTGTAGCTATTATTTTCTTTGGTAACCAAACCAGAAGCTGGAGTTGTACCGTATATACTCGAGTATAAGTCAACCTGAGTATAAGCCGAGGCACCTAATTTGGCCATAAAAAACATGGAAAACGTTTTGACTCAAGTACAAGCCGGGAATGCATTGTCCCCTCATCCCTACCCTTGTATGCATGGCTACTCATCACTGTCCTGGTATGCACAAGCTCCTCATCGCTAATCTGGTATGCAGGTCTCCTTATCCCCATCCTTGTTTGCATGGCTCCTCATCCCTGTCTTGGCATGCATGGCTCCTCATCTCTATCCTTGTATGCATGGCTACTTATCCCCATTCTTGTCTGCATGGTTCCTCATACCTGTCCTGGTATGCATTTCCCTCATCCCTATCCTTATATGCATGTTTCCTCATCCCTATCCTTGAATGCATGGTCCACATGAGAAAAGCATAAGAAAACCACCTCTTACTTAGCTTCCCTTCGCAACTTCGCAACATCCTGTTCCGGCGCCAACAGCTCCTGCACGTGTGCTGGCTCATTAAGGTAATGAATATTCACCTCTCTCCACTCACTGGGGACATATGATCGCTCAGCCGCAAGAGCTGTTTTCACTGATCCAGAACAAGATGCTGTGATGCTGTGAGGGCGCGCAGGGAAGGTAAGTAGGAGTACAGCTGCTGGAGGCTGCGGCTGTGGTTGTAACTGTGTGCGCTATTAGAGAAATGAATATTCATTACCAGTGCAGTGAATATTCATTTCCCTTTAGCAGCGGGCACAGTTACAGCCACATCCGCCGGCTCCTGCATCCTGTGACTCGCTGCTCCGACGCTCCCCCTCCCCTGCCGGCTTCTAGAACATTGACTCGTGTATAAGTGGAGGGGGGTGTTTTCAGCACAAAAAAAGTGTGCTGAAAACTCTGCTTATACACAAGTATATATGGTAAGTAGTTATTATTAGTTATTATTATCTATATATGTATAATAATGTATATCTGTGCTGACAGAATGAGTGGCTTCTTGTTATGTTTCTGTTATTATTGTTATCGTTTGCATTTTATAATAAAATATCTACAGGATAAATAATGTAATGTATGTACACAGTGTTTCCATCAGCAGAATAGTGAGTTCGGCTCTAGATTATAATAAATTAATATTAAACATATTTATTAAATCAATTTTTCTGTACATTTATTTTACATACAATATCAACTGCAATATAATGCATGCAGGTGTACTGTCAGCTAACTTGTATACATATGTATAAATATTATGTACATATAATTAAATTATATATTATTATATTATATATTATTTTTTTAATGATTTTGTATAAAGTTTTCACGTTACTATGGCCTATCAGATATATATTTGCATTGGACATATCTTTATTCTTAAGGTTATCCAATCAGCTATCAGGTCACATTCTGCTGTCCTTAATCACAGAATTTCTGTGCCTGTTCATGACATAGTCTTTGGAGTTCCTATTAGGTCGGAACACTATAATAAAACATTTTGGGACAAACATGCATAATAAAATAGCCCAGCTAGAGGCCATGATTGCAAATATTTCCATTGCTACAGTGTATTTTCCTTGTGCGCTGAGGGAGGCAGGAATGAAGGACAGCCACACACAAAGAAAGGCCAACATGCTGAATGTAATAAACTGGGCCTCATTGAAGCTGTCGGGAAGTCTTCGAACCAGGAAGGCCACTAAGAAGCTTATCGCAGCCAAGAGGAACAAATAACCCAACATGATCCAGAAAGCGATAAGTGATCCTTCATTACACTCAACAATGATAACTTCAGGGTTAATATGAAAGTCATATTGCATAAAGGGAGGTCTAAGAGAAAGCCAACTAATGCACAAGAGTGCCTGAATTATGGAGCCAGCAGATATTATTACATAAGAAGCTCGAGTGTTGGTCCATTTCTTCTTGTTGCTTCTTGGCTTTATGGCCATGAATGCCAATAACACCAATATAGTTTTGGCCAAGATGCAAGATACACAGAGAACAAAAACCATCCCAAATGCGGCCTGTCTCAGGAGACATTTCACAGGCTTGGGGTATCCAATGAAAAACAGAGAGCACAGGAAACACAATGACAAGGATACCAGAAGAAGACAACTTATAGCATAGTTACTGGCCTTTACGAGGGCACTTGACTTATGCAATGCTAAAATCCTCAAAATTATGTATGGTACCAATGAGGATGCCACGTTAGTAATAGCCAAGGTTGTCCCTAAGGGTTCTTCATAGGAGAGATAATCTTCAGCTTTAGGCACGCATTTTCTTCTTTGAAGATTCGGCCACTTGTCCCATGGACATTTGAAGCACTCAACAGCATCTGAAATACAAAAGACACCTATTAGTGATGAGCGAATATACTCGTTACTCGAGATTTCTCGAGCATGCTTGGGTGTCCTCCGAGTATTTTTTAGTGCTCGGAGATTTAGTTTTCTTCGCCGCGGCTGAATGATTTACAGCTACTAGCCTGCTTGATTACATGTGGGGATTCCCTAGCAACCAGGCAACCCCCACATGTACTTATGCTGGCTAACAGATGTAAATCATTCAGCTGAGGTGATGAAAACAAAATCTCCAAGCACTAAAAAATACTCAGAGGACCCCTGAGTGTGCTCGGGAAATCTCGAGTAACAAGTATATTCGCTCATCACTAACAACTATAGATAATATAATAGACCAGAAATCATTCATTCATACCAAACCAATGTCCATCACAAACCCAATAATAATTAATTGTAACATCGTTGTCCTCCTTTGACAAAGTCTAAGTTTTGAAATGTTCTCGTGGCTGCTTGTTGATCGCAAAATGTCTCTTTATTGGAATTCTCAGTGGAAAACTCATCTTTAAGTACATTTCAACAATTAATGTCTATAGCTTCTATAAGCAGCAAATGTAAAACCTGGCATTATTATAATTTACGTTCTAAAACCATTAACAAGAAGGTTTGAAGCTCTTGACAGTTAAGTAAGTCTATTCTTGCAATGTGACTTCAGTACATTAAGTTCACAAGGGTAAACCGTTATGTAAACCTTAGCGAGGTTTTTCGCTTTCAGAAGTTCTTTCTCTCCAACAGCAGTTTGCTATAAAATAAACTGCAGTTTACTCACTGTACCCTGGCCTAGCGTTGGCTCTCAGTGTCGTCAACCATGTGGTAGTCAATCACTGAGTTCAATGACTCTGCCTGTGTAGATGGAACTTCTCCTTCAGTGCCATGAAGTTTACTTATTGGCTGATACAATGTCGATATGACTTCAGTACCGCAGCAAATAGTGGACAGTGGGAGCAGAAACTCCATCTTGAACCCAGGTTTGGTGAGTAAAGAGTGGTATGTTGTTTGCAAACTGCAGGCGGAGACAAAGATTTTTTGAAATAGGACCAACTCTACGTATAAAGCTAATAGACCTCTGAAACATTTCTAACAGGGCTAACACCTACCATGGCCTATTTGTGTCTTCTTTTTTGAGAGATGAGCTTTTGATGCCCGTCAGACATCATTGATTGGGTGTAACTGTAACCCTAGTGTAGCTACACCTCAGGTGTACTATTCTTAATGGCTATTTGGGGGATTAGAATACTACTCACTAGGGTTGAGCGAAACGGGTCGGCCATTTTCAGAAGTCGCCGACTTTTGGCAAAGTCGGGTTTCATGAAACCCGACCCGACCCCTGTGTGGGGTCGGCCATGAGGTCGGCGATCTTCTGAATCTGGTATCGGAATTCCGATACCGAGTTCCGATATGTTTGCGATATCGGAAATCGGTATCGGAATCCACATTTAAGTGTAAAATAAAGAATTAAAATAAAAAATATTGATATACTCACCTCTCCGACGCAGCCTGGACATCGCCGCTGGTAACCGGCATCTTCCGTTAATAAGAATGGCGCTTGAAAGACCTTTCAATGATGTCACGGCTTGTGATTGGTCGCGGCCGCCCACGTGACCGCTCAGCGACCAATCACAAAGCCGTGACGTAATTTTCAGGTCCTAAATTCCTCATTCTAGGAATTTAGGACATGAGAATTACGTCACGGCTTTTGATTGGTCGCTGAGCGGTCACGTGGGCCGCCGCGACCAATCACAAGCCGTGACGTCATCGAAAGGTCCTTCACGCGCTCATTCTTAAGAAGGAAGGCTGCTGGAAAGAAGCAGGGCGCGTCCGAGGGTGAGTATATACCTAATAGGAATATACTCACCCTCAGCTTCTTTCCGGCAGCCTTCCTTCTTAAGAATGAGCGCGTGAAGGACCTTTCGATGACGTCACGGCTTGTGATTTGTCGCGGCCGCCCACGTGACCGCTTAGCAACCAATCACAAGCCGTGACGTAATTCTCATGTCCTAAATTCCTAGAATGAGGAATTTAGGACCTGAAAATTACGTCACGGCTTTGTGATTGGTCGCTGAGCGGTCAAGTGGGACCGCCGCGACCAATCACAAGCCGTGACGTCATCGAAAGGTCTTTCAAGCGCCATTCTTAGGAACGGAAGATGCCGGTTACCAGCGGCGATGTCCAGGCTGCGTCGGAGAGGTGAGTATATCAATATTTTTTATTTTAATTCTTTATTTTACACTTAAATATGGATCCCAGGGCCTGATGGAGAGTTTCCTCTCCTTCAGACCCTGGGAACCATAGTATCCCATTGCACTGCATTGGGTTTCGTGTTTCGGCCGACCCCGACCCCGACTTTTTTATAGGATCGTCCGATTTCACTCGACCCGACTATTGAGAAAGTCGGGTTTCGTGAAACCCGACCCGATCCTATAAAAATAAAAGTCGCTCAACCCTACTACTCACCTGAATTCCCAGAATTCTTGTATACTGAGAATTTCTGCAAGAATATTACAAAGTTGAGCTCTAGCCGAACATAACAGATTACCAAAACATATCCAAAAAACATTGACAAAGTTAGGAATTTGTATGTTTTTCTCCATTCCCCATATTTGAGGCAAATTTACCTGTCTGGTTGGAAACTTCACCCAAAGGACACGGGACACATTCGAAACAGCAGACGGGTTCTCTAATTTTGGTAGCCTTCCGAAATCCCTGTTCACAGCTTTTACTGCAAACTGACTGAGGGACCTAAAGAAAACTTTGTAGTGTTAAATCTCTTAGTGTACATAGCTAGAAAGTCATCCATGGTATAAATACATGAGCAACATCTCCGAATAATTTGAAAATGACTGTAAACTTTTACTTAGCAGGCAAACATCTGTGGAAGTGCAATATATGCCATGCATAATAAAGACTTTATTCATCTTTTCATCTTTTTAGACAATTTATTGTTTAATGCACCTAAATATTTTTTGATAAAATGAACTCACTTTGCAAAACTCAAGCTCAAGTTTTCCTAAATTTGGTAGGATGGGCTGCCTTGATTCGGTAAATTGTAAAGTTCTGATTAACTGCAGTTTGAGCAAAGAATAGAGGTATTCTTTCTCTGTTGAGAAGTATACTTTTTATGTGGGAAAAAAAATATTGGCTCCTGAAAGAAAAATTGCTCTAAAATTATGGCCACGAGGTGTTTCTCTTGTGGCACTCTTGTTCTCCTTTTGTGAAGTCAAATCCATCAATAATTACAGTCAAGCAGGACTGGTTACATGGAATGGGAGCATGTGTTTAAAGGCTGATTGCTGCACCCATTACATGACTGTATCTACCTATCACAGTTTTTTGGGTCAGTCACTTATTATGTTCAATTGCCTTTTCATTTTTAATAGCAAATCAGCTGTGCAATTCAAACCCTTTTTCCACTCCCAGGTTTGTTTCTTGAACTTCTTTGTTATAGAAGACCATCAGTGCAATTATCCACTTCTTTTCTTTACTTTTGTGGTTTGTGCAGTTTTGCACAAGTTGAAAATGAAATGATCTCTGTAAGGGCTTAAGTTAAAGATAACACATTTCTCTGTATTTAGAGCAAAAAAAAGTCATTTTTTTAACATTTTAACCATTTTACCCTTCAAGGCTGTTTTTACCTTTATGACCAGGCCAAATTTTACAATTTTTTCCACAGATCCAGATGATTCTCAGATTGTTTTTTTATGATTTACCGTGTGTCATGATAGTGGTAACCATTATTTGATATGACTTGCATGTATTTGTGAAAAAAAACAGAAATTTGGCAAAAATGTTGAAAACTTAACAATTTTAAAAATTTTATTTGCATGTCCTTAAATCAGAGAGTTATGTCACACAAAATAGTTAATGCATAACATTTCTCACTTGTTTACTTTACATCAGCACAATGTATGAAACATTTTTTGTTAGGAAGTTATAAGGGTTAAGAATTGACCAGCATATTCTAATTTTTCCAACAAAATATACAAAACCGTTTTTTAGGACCACCTCACATTTTAAAGACTTTGAGGGGTCTATATAACACAAAATACCCAAACGTGACACTATTCTAAAACCTGCACCACTCAAAATGCTCAAAACCACATTCAAGAAGTTTATTAACCCTTCAGGTGCTTCACAAGAATTTTTAGAATGTGTAACGAAAAATGAAGAATTTACATTTTTTTCACAAACATTTTCCTTTAGATCCATTTTTTTATTTTCACAAGGGTAATATAAAAAATGAACCCCAATTTTTTTTGTGCAATTTCTCTTTGGCATGCTGACGTGGGGGAAACCACTGTTTGGGTGCATGGCAGGGCTCGAAAGGGAAAGAGTGCCATTTGACTTTTTGAATGCAAAATTTTCTTGAATCATTAGTCGACGCATGTTTGCAGAGCTCCTGATGTGCCTAAACAGTGGAAACTCCCCACAAATGACACCATTTTGGAATTTAGACACCTCAGGAAACTTATCTAGATGTGTAGTGAGCACCTTGAACCACAAGGTGCTTCACAGAGGTTTACAACACTGATCTATGAAATAACAAAATGACATTTTTCTACAAAAATGTTTTTTAGCCCCAAATTTTGCATTTTCATAAGGGTAACAGGAGAAATTTCACTATACAATTTGTATTTGGAGGGCCCCTGGATTACCTAAACAGTGGAAAACTTCCACAAATAACCTCATTTTGGAAAACAGACCCCTGAAGCAATTTCTCTAGACGTATGGTGAGCACCTCGAACCCCCATGTGCTTCAAAGAATTTTCTGCGAAAATGAATAAAAATGTTTCACACAAAGCTGTTGTTTTAGCCCAAATTTTTACAAAGGTAGCAGAAGAAAAGAGACACTAAAATTTGTTATGCAAATTATCCTGAGTACAACGATACCCCATATGTGGTTGAAAGCAAATTTTGAGGCACAGTGCAAACTTTAGAAGGGAAGAAACGCCTTATATTAGTTCAGATTTTGCTGGAATGGTTTGAGGGTGCCATGTCACATTTGCAGAGCCCCTGAGGGCCAGAACTGAAGAAACCCCCCATATATGACCTTATTTTAACAAACTGCACTGCCAAATGAATTAATCTATGGGTGCAATGATCATATTGACACCGCCTGTGCCTCACAGAGTTTTATACTACTGGGTGATAAAGAAAGAATAATTACATTTTTAACACTAAAATATTGTTTTAGCCCAAGGAAGCAATTCACTATAATGAAGCAGCAGAATTACTCTGGACTACATCTCACCTATGTTCAGCTTTTTCCTTCTTTTCAGAAGTGCACAAAATTGTGGCAGACGGCAAATTTTAGGCACACCTAAAAAGACGGACACCGCCAGATCACAGGTCACAGGGCGTCCACAGCTCCTCCATTTGCCTCATTATAGGGAATCTTCTGCCAGAGGTACTGTCTGAATCACGTATTTAAGAGATTTGCATGGAAACTCCAGTGTAAACACTCAGCGCAGAGCACAGGATAAATGTAAGCTGAGCAGGGCCGGCATCAACAGGGGGGCCCACTCACACAGTCATAGAGCCATCTGGCTGCTTTAACCCTTTCTACCCTTTCAATTTGCACTGGCACAAGCATCTTCTCACTGTCAGTGCAGGGCCAGGCACACATAGGGGTTAATTAAGGACACAGCCAGCGTGACATTGTGGGCGGAGAGTTCTCCTGCTCTGAAATGTGTGCACTGCTGAACTTATCAAGGAGACCGAGCTCCTACCAGCACCTGAGTGAGTGCCATGCTATATCGCTGTATGTTCTGACAGTCTGGGACTGGGTGACCTGGGGCGGCCATGGGCTGGGCGGCTGCAGCTGATATATATATACTACAGCAGCCTCCCAGCCCAGGCCCCCAGCACAGCCTGTATAGATACAGTGTATATAATATATATACAGGACAGGTGCTGGGGGCCTGGGCTGGGCGGCTGTTGAAGTATATACACTGCACAGTACCACTCCCCTGTATATATACACTGCACAGTACCACTCCTGTCCTGTATATATACACTGCATAGCACCACTCCTCCTGTATATATACACTGCACAGTACCACTCCTCCTGTCCTGTATATATACACTGCACAGTACCACTCCTCCTGTCCTGTATATATACACTGCACAGTACCACTCCTCCTGTCCTGTATATATACACTGCACAGTACCACTCCTCCTGTCCTGTATATATACACTGCACAGTACCACTCCTCCTGTATATATACACTGCACAGTACCACTCCTCCTGTCCTGTATATATACACTGCACAGCACCACTCCTCCTGTATATATACACTGCACAGTACCACTCCTCGTGTCCTGTATATATACACTGCACAGTACCACTTCTCCTGTCCTGTATATATACACTGCACAGTACCACTCCTCCTGTATATATACACTGCACAGTACCACTCCTCCTGTCCTGTATATATACACTGCACAGTACCACTCCTCCTGTCCTGTATATATACACTGCACAGTACCACTCCTCCTGTCCTGTATATATACACTGCACAGTACCACTCCTCCTGTATATATACACTGCACAGTACCACTCCTCCTGTCCTGTATATATACACTGCACAGTACCACTCCTCCTGTATATATACACTGCACAGCACCACTCCTCCTGTATATATACACTGCACAGTACCACTCCTCGTGTCCTGTATATATACACTGCACAGTACCACTTCTCCTGTCCTGTATATATACACTGCACAGTACCACTCCTCCTGTATATATACACTGCACAGTACCACTCCTCCTGTCCTGTATATATACACTGCACAGCACCACTCCTCCTGTCCTGTATATATACACTGCACAGTACCACTCCTCCTGTCCTGTATATATACACTGCATAGCACCACTCCTCCTGTCCTGTATATATATACACTGCACAGTACCACTCCTCCTGTACTGTATATATACACTGCACAGTACCACTCCTCCTGTATATATACACTGCACAGTACCACTCCTCCTGTATATATACACTGCACAGTACCACTCCTCCTGTATATATGCACTGCACAGTACCTCTCCTCCTGTATATATATACACTGCACAGTACCACTCCTCCTGTATATATACACTGCACAGTACCACTCCTCCTGTATATATACACTGCACAGTACCACTCCTCCTGTATATATACACTGCACAGTACCACTCCTCCTGTATATATACACTGCACAGTACCACTCCTCCTGTATATATACACCGCACAGTACCACTCCTCCTGTCCTGTATATATACACTGCACAGTACCACTCCTCCTGTATATATACACACTGCATAGCACCACTCCTCCTGTATATATACACTGCACAGCACCACTCCTCCTGTCCTGTATATATACACTGCACAGCACCACTCCTCCTGTCCTGTATATATACACTGCACAGTACCACTCCTCCTGTCCTGTGTATACACTGCACAGTACCACTCCTCCTGTCCTGTATATATACACTGCACAGTACCACTCCTCCTGTCCTGTATATATACACTGCACAGTACCACTCCTCCTGTCCTGTATATATACACTGCACAGTACCACTCCTCCTGTATATATACACACTGCATAGCACCACTCCTCCTGTATATATACACTGCACAGCACCACTCCTCCTGTCCTGTATATATACACTGCACAGTACCACTCCTCCTGTCCTGTATATATACACTGCATAGCACCACTCCTCCTGTCCTGTATATATACACTGCACAGTACCACTCCTCCTGTACTGTATATATACACGGCACAGTACCACTCCTCCTGTATATATACACTGCACAGTACCACTCCTCCTGTATATATACACTGCACAGTACCACTCCTCCTGTATATATACACTGCACAGTACCACTCCTCCTGTATATATACACTGCATAGCACCACTCCTCCTGTATATATACACTGCACAGTACCACTCCTCCTGTACTGTATATATACACTGCACAGTACCACTCCTCCTGTATATATACACCGCACAGTACCACTCCTCCTGTATATATACACTGCACAGTACCACTCCTCCTGTCCTGTATATATACACTGCACAGTACCACTCCTCCTGTATATATACACCGCACAGTACCACTCCTCCTGTATATATACACCGCACAGTACCACTCCTCCTGTCCTGTATATATACACCGCACAGTACCACTCCTCCTGTACTGTATATATACACTGCACAGTACCACTCCTCCTGTATATATACACTGCACAGTACCACTCCTCCTGTATATATACACTGCACAGTACCACTCCTCCTGTATATATACACTGCACAGTACCACTCCTCCTGTATATATACACTGCATAGCACCACTCCTCCTGTATATATACACCACACAGTACCACTCCTCCTGTCCTGTATATATACACTGCACAGTACCACTCCTCCTGTATATATACACTGCATAGCACCACTCCTCCTGTATATATACACTGCACAGTACCACTCCTCCTGTCCTGTATATATACACTGCACAGTACCACTCCTCCTGTCCTGTATATATACACTGCACAGTACCACTCCTCCTGTCCTGTATATATACACTGCACAGTACCACTCCTCCTGTATATATACACCGCACAGTACCACTCCTCCTGTATATATACACTGCACAGTACCACTCCTCCTGTCCTGTATATATACACTGCACAGTACCACTCCTCCTGTATATATACACCGCACAGTACCACTCCTCCTGTATATATACACCGCACAGTACCGCTCCTCCTGTATATATACACTGCATAGCACCACTCCTCCTGTATATATACACCACACAGTACCACTCCTCCTGTCCTGTATATATACACTGCACAGTACCACTCCTCCTGTATATATACACTGCATAGCACCACTCCTCCTGTATATATACACTGCACAGTACCACTCCTCCTGTCCTGTATATATACACTGCACAGTACCACTCCTCCTGTCCTGTATATATACACTGCACAGTACCACTCCTCCTGTCCTGTATATATACACTGCACAGTACCACTCCTCCTGTATATATACACCGCACAGTACCCCTCCTCCTGTATATATACACCGCACAGTACCGCTCCTCCTGTATATATACACCGCACAGTACCACTCCTCCTGTCCTGTATATATACACTGCACAGTACCACTCCTCCTGTCCTGTATATATACACCGCACAGTACCACTCCTCCTGTATATATACACTGCACAGTACCACTCCTCCTGTCCTGTATATATACACCGCACAGTACCACTCCTCCTGTATATATACACTGCACAGTACCACTCCTCCTGTATATATACACTGCACAGTACCACTCCTCCTGTATATATACACTGCACAGTACCACTCCTCCTGTATATATACACAGCACAGTACCACTCCTCTTGTATATATACACCGCACAGTACATCTCCCCTGTATATACAGTGCCTACAAGTAGTATTCAACCCCCTGCAGATTTAGCAGGTTTACAAATTTGGAATTAACTTGGCATTGTGACATTTGGACTGTAGATCAGCCTGGAAGTGTGAAATGCACTGCAGCAAAAAAGAATGTTATTTCTTTGTTTATTTTTTTTTTAAATTGGGAAAAGTATTTTCAGAGGGTCATTTATTATTCAACCCCTCAACCCACCAGAATTCTGTTTGGTTCCCCTAAAGTATTAAGAAGTAGTTCAGGCACAAAGAACAATGAGCTTCACATGTTTGGATTAATTATCTCTTTTTCCAGCCTTTTCTGACTATTTAAGACCCTCCCCAAACTTGTGAACAGCACTCATACATGGTCAACATGGGGAAGACAAAGGAGCATTCCCAGGCCATCAGAGACAAGATCGTGGAGGGTCACAAGGCTGGCAAGGGGTACAAAACCCTTTCCAAGGAGTTGGGCCTACCTGTCTTCACTGTTGGGAGCATCATCCGGAAGTGGAAGGCTTATGGAACTACTGTTAGCCTTCCACGGCCTGGACAGCCTTTGAAAGTTTCCTCCCGTGCCGAGGCCAGGCTTGTCCGAAGAGTCAAGGCTAACCCAAGGACAACAAGGAAGGAGCTCCGGGAAGATCTCATGGCAGTGGGGACATTGGTTTCAGTCAATACCATAAGTAACGTACTCCACCGCAATGGTCTCCATTCCAGACGAGCCCGTAAGGTACCTTTACTTTCAAAGCGTCATGTCAAGGCTCGTCTACAGTTTGCTCATGATCACTTGGAGGACTCTGAGACTGACTCTGGTTCAAGGTTCTCTGGTCTGATGAGACCAAGATCAAGATCTTTGGTGCCAACCACACACGTGACGTTTGGAGACTGGATGGCACTGCATACGACCCCAAGAATACCATCCCTACAGTCAAGCATGGTGGTGGCAGCATCATGCTGTGGGGCTGTTTCTCAGCCAAGGGGCCTGGCCATCTGGTCCGCATCCATGGGAAGATGGATAGCACGGCCTACCTGGAGATTTTGGCCAAGAACCTCCACTCCTCCATCAAGGATCTTAAGATGGGTCGTCATTTCATCTTCCACCAAGACAACGACCCAAAGCACACAGCCAAGAAAACCAAGGCCTGGTTCAAGAGGCACAAAATCAAGGTGTTGCAGTGGCCTAGTCAGTCTCCTGACCTTAACCCAATTGAAAACTTGTGGAAGGAGCTCAAGATTAAAGTCCACATGAGACACCCAAAGAACCTAGATAACTTGGAGAAGATCTGCATGGAGGAGTGGGCCAAGATAACTCCAGAGACCTGTGCCGGCCTGATCAGGTCTTATAAAAGACGATTATTAGCTGTAATTGCAAACAAAGGTTGTTCCACAAAATATTAAACCTAGGGGTTGAATAATAATTGATCCACACTTTTATGTTTAAAATTTATAAAAATTTAACTGAGCAACAAAACTTTTTGGTTTGTAAGATTTATGCATCTGTTAATAAATCCTGCTCTTGTTTGAAGTTTGAAGGCTCTAACTTATTTGCATCTTATTAAACCTGCTAAATCTGCAGGGGGTTGAATACTACTTGTAGGCACTGTATACACTGCACAGTACCTCTCCCCTGTATATATATACCGCACAGTACCACTCCTGTATATATACACTGCACAGTACCACTCCCCTCTATATATACACTGTACAGTACCTCTCCCCTGTATATATACACTGCACAGTACCACTCCTCCTGTATATATACACTGCACAGTACCTCTCCCCTGTATATATACACTGCACAGTACCTCTCCCCTGTATATATACACTGCAGAATTTACAATAGCTATCACTCATGTAAGAAGTGAAATCTGGCATTGTACTATACCTATATTTCTCCGCTGTATCTGGGCATCATGATTCGTGGTATATTTTAAAGGGGGGGGGGCCCACTGAGACTCTTTCGCCCGGGGCCCTCAAAAACCTGGACCCGGCCCTGAAGCTGAGCCTTATGGTGATCTTTGGAAGGCAGAATGAACAAATCAACAGCAGGGGAAGAATTGGTTTTATGTATTTTTTATGTAGTTCCTTGTGTGGAGTAAGTGATTAGGCGACTCTATTCTTCAGGTCGGTGCGATTACAGCAAAACCAGTTTTAGATTGGATTTTTATATTTGGCTGCTGTCACACACTAAAAGACGCTTTGTTTTCAAAAAATAGTTTTGAAAGCTATTATTTTTCCATATTTCGTCTGACAGAGTCATGTGGGGGCTTGTTTTTTGTGAGACAAGTTGATGTTTTTATTAATGGTACCAATGCAGGAAATGTTTTTTGGGCTTTTGTTATGTCATTCCACGTTTGGTAAAATTGATGACAGCTTTATTCTTTGTTTCAGTATGATTCCAACAATACCACACATAGATTTTTTTATGTTTTGGTGCTTTTCGCGCAATAAAAACTATTTTATAGAAAAATAATTATTTTTGCATTGCTTAATTCTGAGAGCTTTTTTATTTTTCCACTGATGGAGATGTATAGCAGCTAGTTTTTTGCAATCTAAGAAGATGTTTTTAGAGATACTAATTGTATTTACATTCTCTTTTTTTATTGCATTTTATTCCACTTTTTATAATTCGATATATCCACGAGCATTGCAATGGCTTATAACTGTCAGTGCCACACTGACACAAGCCCCTGAGACTATGCTCTGCATATGGTCTGAGGGGCTTACCATAGCCTTGTGACCTAAAGGCAGCGATCACAGCATTTAGGGGGTTATAGTGCTTGAAATGGTGCAAGTACCACTCCTAGCACTGATAGTTAGATGTCAGCTGTTTGAATCACCTGACAAACGGCAGTAATCGCGCACCACAGCCTCTGTGCACTCAAAATCACCTGGACGTGCTCAATACATTCAAGGTCGGTAAGTAATATCCATCCAAAGTCGAAAAAGGGGTTAAAATTAAACAAGAAGAAAAATGGGCCAAGGCAAAACTTTGGGCACACTTGGAGATGTGTGTGCTTGGAGATGTGTGGGTTAGGGCTTGTTCACTATTACTGTTAGGAAAGGCCAGGTGATGTGAATTTTTCAGCTTTATAAAAATCCAGCCTTCTCTAACCTTATACCAGAAAACAGCAGCCACGAATTCTTCTAAGCAGCTGCCTCGCACTCTGAAAACGAAAATGGTGGAGGCCAACATAGCAGGAGATGGCTATAAGAACATAGCAAAGCGTTTTCAAGTTGTCCTTTCCTCAGTTCAAAATGTAATTAAGAAATGGAGTTACAAGGAACCGTGAGGTTAAGATAAGGTCTGGGAGACCAAGCAAAATTTCAGTGAGAGTGCTCGTAGTATTGCTAGAGAGGCATATCAGAATCACCTCTTGACTGCAAAAGACCTTCAAAAGGATTTAGCAGGCTCTTTAGCTGTGGTAAATTGTTTTACTGTTCAAAGACATCTGCACAAATATGGCCTTTATGGAAGAGTCATCAGAAGAAAACCTCTCCTGCATCCTCACCATAAAAGTCTGTGTCATAAGTATGCAAAAGAACAGCTTAACAAGTCTGCTGCATTTTGAAATCAAATCCCATGGACTGATGAGGCAAAATAAAACTCTTTGGCCACAGTGATTAAAGATATTTGTGAAGAAAAAAGGGTGCAGAATTTTAAGAAAAGAACATCTCGACAAAGATTAAGCATGGGGGTGGATCGATCATGCTTTGGGATTGAGCCGCAGCCAACAGCACGGGGAACATTTCCAAGAGAAAAGAGGAATATGATGGCTTCTACAAATGGATAATGATCCTAAACACACATCAAAATCCACAATAGATGACCTCAAAACGAGCAAACTGAAGGTTTTACAATGTCCCTCACAGACCCCTGATCTGAACGTCATTGAAGATCTGTGGTTAGACCCCAAAATAGCAGAGGATGCAAGACGACCCAGAAATCTCACAGAACTGAAGGGATTCCCTAGGGAAGAATTGTTGAAAAACCCTCAAACAAAAACTTTTTTTTTACTTTAGTCCATCTACAAAAAGCCTTTACAAGCTGTGATTCTAAAAGCGTTTACAAGCTGTGATTCTTGCAAAAAGGAGGTTCTAATAGGTACTAATCATGCAGGGTGCCCAAACTTTTGTATCTGCTCATTTTCCTTTTTCTAATTTTTAAAATGACAAAAATGACAATATACAGTATATATTTATTTTCTTTGCCTAAAATTCAAAGGAAATGTGTCATCTATAACTTTAAGCCTTTCAGAGATCATTTCATGTTCAACTTGCTTAGTTCACTTCACAATATTAGTAATTTTGACCAGGGGTGCACACACTTTTACCTGCTACTGTAGAAAGATAGATGATAGATACTGTAGATAGATAGATAGATAGATAGATAGATAGATAGATAGATAGATCGATAACTTGGAGGATCATGAAGTTTAGGAATAGAACACATGTGATTTTCTATATTAGGTTGTACATTTAGATAACATTTTCATCCATATGATAGGTAAACTTTAAGTCAATGGAAGTAGACATTTTGGACTACCAAAAATCAAGGCATATAGTTGAAAAGTCGTTTGTTGAGAACCTTGCAGGTAATTGGCCTTATCAAGTTATTTTCGATCAACCTGATAGATGGTAAAAGGTATAAATGATTAATTTTGGCCATAATGCAGAGACTGACACATATCACTATTAAAGGTGCAATGTCTGTGGTTCAGCCGTAGCCACAAGATTGCATTCGGAGGAGTTGAATGAAGCACTAGGTTGTGCATCCCTTCTGGCACTCAAGGTATAGGTCACTCTATCCAAATTTAGGGTCACAATTACCCCATTAGTGGGATCCCAGCACAGAGAAGATGACTTTTCTACACTCTGAGAAACAGATCCTTCTCATCCAATTCTTCATTATACAAATCACCAGGCCTACCTGTCTGTCTCCATTATCCCATAGTAGAACGTCAGTCTTAATTGAGAAGATCCCATTGCGAGAAGTAGTGGTGTCATAGCTACCGACTTTTACTAGTTGTATGGTTCCTTCTGGCCCTTGCTGCCAGTTAACAATGTCGTAGACTGCAGGAGGATCTCCATTTTCATCAAAGTAAAATACCTTCCCGTTACTCAACATCACCTCCACCTTCTTCATATAATACAGGAGCTGGGAGATGACAGCAGAGATTTTAGCTTTGACATGAACTTTCTCATTTATTTCTATTAGTTTGTGAATTTTCTGACATTTACTGCTAATTATTTATTTCCACCTTTAATTGCAAGGTTATCTTTATCATTGTGTGGACAAAACTGTAAGATAAATGAAACTTGTATTAGAATATTATAAACAATGGAGATATTAGATTACCTGCCATGGCTTAAATTTCCAAATGTCGGCACAGGTTTTATTATGAAATGGTCCTTCTCCATTTTTACAAGTCTGAAGGTCCTTTAAAGCTTTACCAAAAACATGTCCTGCGGTGTAGACATTGTAGGTGGCTCTGAGGTTGGAGACATCGTTGTAGCTACTTTGGACATTTGTTAGACTTTCTGTCCCTAAACATTGTCTGCTTTTTGTTCCATTTTCCATATTTAAAAATGTACAGTTGAAAACTTCCTCCCAGAATAACTTTACCCAAGGCTGACGTAAATCAGAGAAAGAATTGATTTCTTGCAAAAAGTGTTTAAACCCTGGAATTCTCCCACTGTAGAGTGCAAGACCAATGGTGCCCGAGAAAACTGGAGCAAATCTTTCTGCTGAGAATAAAGAAGATGTTGACCAACCTTCACTTGCAACAAATATTTTCACTCTTATATTTTGTCTTAACATCTCTTCTGCAATTGGGATAAAGTCAAGTTCAGTAGAGAAGACAATGACTACCTTCACGGAGGACTTCTTAATGATTTTCACTATTTGTTGAGCATTCCGGTCGGCTCGGCTTACCAGAATATATTCAGTGAATGCTACACAAGCTCCAGCCTTCACTATCTCTTGTTTGACCAGCTGTATTCCCTGATGACCATAGTCGTTCTCCACAGCTACCAGTCCCACCCAAGTCCATCCAAAATACAACACCAGCTTGGCAAGGCCCTGAGACTGAAATGCATCACTGGGTACGGTCCTGAAGAAGGAGGGGAACTTGGTCCTGTCACTCAGAAGACGACTTGTTGAGAAATGGCTGATCTGATTACAAGAAAACAAAATTTTTGTTTAAATAAAAATAAGATCTACAACCACATTAATAGAGATCTAAAAACACTTTTGGGTGCTATAATTAGGGCAATGCTGCTATGAAAGTCTACTGGTTTAATTGGATTTGTTTATAGGTGTTGGGGAGGAATCCTAGGGTGCTATGGGAATATTGGAGACATAATGTATCTCACAGTAGTAGGCATGGTTACACATGCAGCAAATATTTCAGTATCAAGACACGGGAGATGGTACTGACCTGTGGATACCTAAAGAGGCCAAGAACATGAGCCAGTAGAAGTGAATTTGAAGATACCGCGGCCCCTATGACACCACCGAGAGGGATATCCAATAGACAGCGGTAGTTGGGGATGACTGTTCTGAATCCTGTGAGAACTTGTAAGGCTCCTTCTAAGTCATAATGAAGGACATTACAGGAGTCGTAGACTTGGTAGCCAAGCGTTAGGTTGGGCAGAATACTGGTATTATTATTATTAATCTCTTGAATAGCAAATTTTAGAGCCTGGATCTGCTGATAACTCTCAAGATGAAACCTGTAGGATATGATATAAAAAATAGAAGATGAGCTCAGAAGAGACATAAAATATCTTATGGAAAAAAAAGAAGCATCGCTTATAAAGTGGTATTATTCCCTTGTGTATGGGTGATACATGAGAGATTGCTTGTGGACGGATTAGACAGAATGATAGGGTTTCAGAAGTAGCAAATGGACATGTGCTCTGATACCTAAAATATCTTAAAGACTCATAAAACAATAACACATAAAAAAAATTACAAAATAAAATACTGCATATTTAAAATAATACGACAATGCAGTGTCAATAGAGATTCCATATATACTGTAGTGCTAAAATAATACGACCATACGGTGGCCTGGTGGTGCTGTCTTATTTTACAATAGTCAAAGCAGACTGCTACACTTTGACTAAATTACACCGGAATACAAGGCCCAAATATTAGTCGCCTTTGGTGTCCTTAAAATAGTGCATAAAGCCCCATAATACTGCAATATAGATCAGAGTAGGAGACATCATTGAATGTCTTTAACGTAGACCTCTGACATGCATGCTACTGAATGCACTATAGAAGTACATGCAATGTGTCGGCACTACTGTTATACAGGGTGTTGTCACACATGCTCTATCCTGCCACTGTTTGTGGTGCATTCTACTAGTATTCATTATAGACGCACTTTGCTGGCATTATTGGTGCAAATGAATTATTCTGACACTGTGGTTACAGATACTTGAACTACTGCTGCTGTACAGGCACTATACTGGTGCTATAGTCACACTTGGACAACACTGGAAGTGTCCTACAAGCACTGTGCTCGTACTGTTACACTCGGACTACACTGGAAGTGCCCTACAGGCACTGTGCTGGTGCTATTGTTATACTCAGACTACACTGGAAGTGTCCTACAGGCACTGTGCTGGTACTGATATACTCAGACTACACTGGAAGTGTCCTACAGGCACTTCACTGGTGCTATTGTTATACTCAGACAACACTGGAAGTGTCCTACAGGCACTGTGCTCGTACTGTTACACTCGGACTACACTGGAAGTGCCCTACAGGCACTGTGCTGGTGCTATTGTTATACTCAGACTACACTGGAAGTGTCCTACAGGCACTTCACTGGTGCTATTGTTATACTCAGACAACACTGGAAGTGTCCTACAGGCACTGTGCTGGTGCTATTGTTATACTCAGACTACACTGGTAGTGTCCTACAGGTACTGTGCTGGTACTGATATACTCAGACTACACTGGAAGTGTCCTACAGGCACTTCACTGGTGCTATTGTTATACTCAGACAACACTGGTAGTGTCCTACATGTGCTGTGCTGTTGCTATTGTTACACTCGGACTACGCAGGGACTGTCCTACAAGCACTATGCTGGTGAGGGCCGGACTGGGACTAAAATTCAGCCCTGGCATTTGAAGGTACACAGGCCCACTTGTCACATGGTGACTGTATAACATCTTTGTACACTTGTAGGTTACAAGAAGTGAGGGGAGTGTAACATGACTATATAACATATAATCACAGCTGTATCCAGCATTACAGCTCGGTCCTATTTATTGCTTTTAGTTGCAGTACCAAGAAAAGCCGCTACTTTACCTACATAACTGGATCTCGTAGATAATGAAGGGATTGAGACGACCAAAGGCTATGGAACCTCATTCTGATGCTCCATAAACTTTGCCTACAGCCACTTTTGGTTCCGCTGTGCAGCACGAGACCCAGTGACTCTGAAGAGCGGTGACATCGGTAACGTCACCGCTCTTCAGATATTCCGGGTCTTGCGCTGAGCTCGGCGACTGTGAACAGCAGTATTGTTACTACCGTCACCGCTCTTCAGAGTCGCTGGGTCTCGCCAGGTCTGGGCTAGTAGTGGGGGTGTCTGATAGACACCTCTCCATTACTTACACCAGGGATTGATAGCAACTGATATTACACAGCTGACATCAACCCTAAAATCATTATACATACCAGAATTAAATACTCTGGCAGCTGGGAAAAGCAGTAGCGTTAGCGCTATTCCCAGGCGTCGGGTGCTAACTACAACTGTCATCATCCTTGCCTCATCTCTCTGCGAAGCATTTCTGCTGTATTTACATGCGCTGATCTCAGGCCACTAAATAAGTGTGATCGACAATAGTGAAATCGATCGCTTGTTTCCCAGCCTCTTTACACCAACTGAGAAAGAATAAAGGGAACAGAACAATCACAATTCGATCAATCTGTCCCCATACAGTATCATGTTATCAGCAGCACATCTACAGTTTACATCGGCGATGTGCTGCTGAGAACAAGGATTTCTGTTCCCACATAAACAATCCAATCACTCGATGAATAGGCAGCATTTTGCTTGCTTAGTATAATACACTCCTCATAGTCCTCCATATATTATAATCTGCACCTCAGTCCTCCATATAGTATAATACACTCCTCAGTCCTCCATATAGTATAATGTTCTGCCACAGTCCTCCAAATAGTATAATACACTCCTCATAGTGCTTCATATAGTATAATGCGCCGCCATTGTCATCCATGTAGTACAATTCACTTCCCATAGTATAATTCACCACATAGTTCTTTATATAATATAATGTATTCCCCATAGTCCTCGATACAGGATAATGAAGCCCACATATAGTATAATGCAGCCACCCCAGAGTATAATGCAGCCACCCCACAGAATATATTGTAGCCCCCTGAGTATAATATAACCCCCCAGAGAATATAATGCAGCCCCCTCATATAGTATAATGCAGCCCCTGCATATATATGGTAGCCCCCTCATAGAGCATAATGCAGCCCCCCATAGAATATAATGTGGCCCCTCCATAGAATACAATGCAGCCCTCCTCATATAGTATAATGCAGCTCCCCATAGAATATAATGTAGCCCCCTCATAGACTATGATGCAATCACCCCTCATAGAATCTCATACAGCCCCCCATAGAATCTCATACAGCCCCCCATAGAATGTAATACAGCTCCCCATAGAATGTAAAACAGCCCAGCCCCTATAGAATGTAATGCAGCACAGCCTCCATAGAATGTAATGCCGCCAGCCTCCACAGAATGTAATGCAGCCAGCCCCCATAGAATGTAATGCAGCCAGCCCCCATAGAATGTAATGCAGCCAGCCCCCCTCTGTAACCACTGATAGCAGCAGCGACCCACTACTGGCAATGGCCCTTCTGGCATTTGCCAGAAGAGCCCAATGGCCAGTCCGGCCCTGATGCTGGTGCTATATTTACACTGGGACTACACAGGTAGTGTCCTACAGACACTGTGCTGGTGCTGTTGTTACACTCAGACTACACTGGAACCGGAACTACCCTACAGATGCTGTGCTGTTGCTATGGTAACATTTGGACTACACTGGAAGTGTCCAACAGGCACTGTGCTGGTGCTGTTGTTACATTTGGACTACCCTGGTATTATCCTACTGGCACTGTGCTGGTGCTATTGTTATACTTGGACTACACTGATCGTTTCCTACAGTCAATGTAGTGGTGCTAATGTCACACTTGGACAGCACTGATTGTGTCCTACAGCCACTGTGCTGGTGCTATTTTTGCACTACACACAGACTACACTGGTCGTGTAATACAGACTCTGTGCTAGTGGTATTGTTATACTCAGTCTACACTGGTATTGTCCTACAGTCACTGTGTTGGTGCTATTTTTACACTTGGTCTACACTGATAGTGTCCGACAGGTGCTGTGCTGGTACTATTGTTATACTCAGACTACACTGGTAGTGTCCTACAGGCACTTTGCTTGTGCTATTGTTACACTTGGACTACACAGACAGCGTCCTACAGTCACTGTGCTGGTACTATTGTTATACTCGGACTACACAAGTACTGTCTTACACTGGCAGTGTCCTACACAGTGCTGGTGCTATTGTTACATTTGGACTACACTGGTACTCTCCTACAGGCGCTGTGCTGGTATTATTGTTATACTCGAACTACACTAGTAGTGTCCTACAGGCACTGTGTGCTGGTGCAATTGTTACATTTGGACTACACTGGTAGTGTTCTTCAGGCACTGTGCTGGTACTAATGTTACACTCAGACTACAGTGGTAATGTCCTACAGGTGATGTGCTGGTACTATTATTATACACGTACTACACTGGTAGTGTCCTTCAGGCACTGTGTTGGTATTATTGGTATACTAGAACTACACTGGTACTGTCCTACAGGCACTGTCCTGCTGCTATAGATACACTCGGACTACATTGATCGTGTCCTACAGGCACTGTTCTCATGCTATTGTTATACTCAGACTACACTGGAAATGGAACTGTCCTACTGGTGTGGTGCTGGTGCTATTGCTATACTCAGACTACACTGGTACTGTCCTACAGGCACTGTGTCCACTATGTTAGTGTTAGTATCATACTGGCATGAATTTGCTACATGCACTAAACTGGTAACATCGCTCTTCATGTGCTATGTTGATATAATCATGCATGCATATTTCCATCATACATTGACTATTTTGGTACTTTTGTTCAACATACCACTCTGAATATTAAAGGGCTGAATAATGTGTAATTTATTATGTAGCAAAGCCAGGTAGGCTAGGGTTAAGTCCTAGCACTGCAGGTCTTGATTACACACTCCTAATAAGCACTGACTAAGAACCAGGAAATGCTTTCACCTTGTGTAATTCTGCTAGGGGTTCAGCTGAGGGGAATGTGTGGAAGCTGGTGAGTGACCAGCCAAAATGTGAGCTGTAGCTGTGAGGGAGACAAGCTAGAATGGAGACTGCATGAGTCAGCTAGGAAAGCGGAGCAGTCTGTGTGTAGGAGCCTGTTCACTGTGAACTGTGCATGGAGTTAAACACGTCTATTTGGGGCTGATAGCTGGTGGAGCTCAGACTGAAGAGGATACCGAGACAGGTAGGGTCGTACCGCTTTGTGAATAAAGTTTGTTCCTGGAGAAAGGACTGTAATCTGTTCAGGTGAGCTCGCACTGATATGTGCCTGCTGAATTAACTGTTTATCTGCTGTTATACCTTTGTGCCCTGATGAGGCTTTCATTTTAGATCCTTGGAGTTTTATTTAAGAACTAAAGCTGCACATGTTTTGACCAAACCGTATTGTTTGTGTGAAAGCTACCTAATGCCTAACGAGAGAGAGAATTCGTACAATTGGCGCTGTTTAAATTAAAAATAGTATTACTATACTGAGACTTTTGTTATACATCTACAATACTGGTGGTACGATCACACACACAGTACATTCATCACACTGGGGATATTCATTCATGTTCACATTACTGGTATTATCATACTACTGTTACATGTGCACTAATGCAGTCCTGATA
The DNA here is from genome assembly GCF_051348905.1 of Ranitomeya variabilis. Classification (NCBI taxonomy): domain Eukaryota; kingdom Metazoa; phylum Chordata; class Amphibia; order Anura; family Dendrobatidae; genus Ranitomeya; species Ranitomeya variabilis. Next base: position 33,920,586 of record NC_135236.1, on the reverse strand, counting down.
CTATTGTCACTAATTTCCAAGTGTTATTACACATGTATATAAGCACTGTGCTTGTACTGTTGTTAGATACCTTGTATTTTCCATGAGGTTTTTACCAATGTAGAAATGCTGAGCTTTTAATATGATGTAACTTATGTGTGCTATGTAGTGATGAGCGAGTATACTCATTACTTGAGATTTCCCAATCATGCTCGGGTTTTCTCTTGAGTATTAGTGCTCGGAGATTTAGTTTCTGTCTCCATAGCTGCATGATTTGCGGCTGCTGGACAGCCTGAATACATGTGGGAATTCCCTAACAAATAGGCAACCCCCACATGTACTCAGGCTGTCTAGCAGTCACAAATCATGCAGCTATGGCAACAGACACTAAATCTCCGGGCACTTCCAAATACTTGGAGATCACCCGAGCATGCTTGGGAAATATCGAGTAATGAGTATACTCACTCTTCAATAGTGCTATGTGTTATCTATGGCTTCACGTAGGACTGCAGGTAAAACAATTACATTATTCGAAATCACAATAAAGCCTTCCAATGAATCTCCAATACAAGCACAATACATTGAATACATTTTTCTACAACATTTCACTTCGCTGTTACTATTCTTTATCTATTCTAGTGGATAGTGACATGCCCATCATTGACCAGTAATATTCTGTCTTCCCCACAGTGACGTACATGGTACACATGGTCCTTGAAGGTCCCTTTTCAAAAGAAACTTTCTGATAAATTCTGTCCAGATGAAGCGGTATGATGACCCCTATCACGATGTCACCTGGTTGGCTTATCCCATCCAGTTCTGAAGTTGACATCAGTTTGCATTCACTTCCATCCGACGTGGAACAGGCAACTGGAATTCGACCAAATAGAACCAGAGCCCAAAATACTTTCCAGGTTGTCTCCATCCTCCGCCGTAAATATGATATAATTAGAATGATTGTGATGTTGAGGTCTCATCTATGGAGTCCTAGAAAGGAAGAATGTTGATGATTGTTTACAACGACACAGTCAATGGGAAATCTGTCTTCAATATTGGTGGAGAACATCACTCTGCATAGGGTTTCTGCTCCTTTATTTTTATTGAGCGTGGAATCTAAGCCACTGAACCTCCAACAGATCAAAACTTCTGACAAGTTTTCATGACATATTTTTCTAAACTATTTGTTTACATGAAGGCATCATCAGTTCATATGTTCTATTTGGTTATATGGGCATCATAAAGTGGGGTCTTCTAAATGGCCATCTTGTTACACAACGATGTCTGGTGGTTATGAATTAACTCTATATTGTCTATCTGATGTACCAGGAGTTTGACCAGCAATAATGTGTTGATCAAAACTGTAGCTTTATCTGTCAAATGGCTGATGAGACAACTGTTATGATCCGGTGACCTTGGAGCCGCATGAGACTTTCTCAGGAGTAGGTGAAACCTGTACTGACCGCAAACCCTAAACTGTCACCGCAACTAGAAGTAGCCGTGGGGTGTACCTAACACATCCTAGACACCTCGACACAGCCGGAGGACTAAATACCCCTATAGATGGAAATGGGAATTCTATCTTGCCGCAGAGCAGAACCCCAAAGGATAGGCAGCCCCCCACAAATATTGAATGTGAGTATTAGAGGAAAGACACACGCAGGCAGAAATCAGGATTTAGCAAAAGAGGCCACGCTAGCTAAACAGGAAAGGATAGGATAGAATACTAAGCGGTCAGTATTAAAACCCTAAAAATATCCACAGCAGATAATACAAAAATTCCACCATCTAACTAAAGACATGGAATGTATATCTGCATCTCCTGAGAATCCAACTTGACTGCAATATCCAAACACAGTCTAAGCTGGACAAGAAAAAACATTGAATAGTACTGAATTGTAAAGCACACAGCATGTGTGCTGTAGAAACAAAACCAGACACTTATCTTTGCTGATTTGGAAGCAGGGCAGGAGGAACCAGACATAGATGCAAAACCTGCAAGAACAATGGTCAACTGGCAAGGGCTAATGAATCCTGCACACCTAAATATCCCAGTCAGAGCTGCAATCAGCAGGGACACCTGCCCAGGATTGCAACCCAGGGACAACTGCATTACTACCAACAACCACCGGAGGGAACCCAAGAGCAGAATTCACAACAGACAACCCCTTGAAGAAGTGTGAATCACAGTATAGGGTTCTTCTCCCTTTAAACCAGGTGATTGATGTCTAGGTAGAGACAATATTTATTTCAGTGGGCTTGCTCATTCATAAGCAATCTCTAAAGTGGATAATTCCTTTAAGGCGCATTTCAAATGCCCAGAAAATAGAGATATTGTAATTCCAATACCTGAACCGCTCTCTTCCAAACTGCACGCAGATCACCACACAGTCTTATGTTATGGCATATGTATATAAGCAGATTGTACATTTTTCTAGATTTTTGTGTGGCAAAAATTCCAATACCGGTTACTAATTACTTAAAATTATGTTGAGGCTGGTCAGTATTTCAGAGGTTATCTCCATGGAATAGAAGTATGAAAGCCAAGAAATGGATGGATTATGAGGTTTTGTCCAAGGTGAAGGCTCCTCAGATACATTAGAAGTGGACACATGGATTGAGTAGACTGGGAAAGAGATGGTCTTCTGGATGGAGATAATTGTGAGAGGTTCAGTAAGGAATATATGTATCTTCCCTTCCTATTGCTTACACAGTATCCAGGCTAGACCTTTACAAAGATCACTCAGAACTAACTATAACGTCCACCTTAACCCTTGATATTCCCTTGAGAGTTGTGTGTGTTATCCATAATTATAGTTAACAAAATAAGCTTACAGGGTGTTATGTTGTGAATTTGGATTCTGGGCTCCCCCGGTGGCCGCTTGTGGAATTGGACTTGTCATCCTCTTTCCTGTTTCACCTGGTTCCATCAGTAGTGGGTGTCGCTATTTAAGCTCATTTCTCTGGTGGTTTCTTGCCGGTCAACAATGTTATCTGATGCCTCTCAGTGCTTGTTCCTGCTTCTAGACTACTACTAGATAAGTTGGACTTTTGTCCATGTTTTGTTTTGCCTATTTGTTCCAGTTCACAGCTGAAGTTTTGTTACTGTGTCTGGAAAGCTCTCGTTGATCAGGGATTGCTACTCTGGCGTTATGAGTTAATGCCAGAGTTTAAGGTAATCTCTGGATGGTGTTTTGTTAGTGTTTTTCTGCTGACCATGAAAGTATACTATCTGTCTTCTGCTATCTAGTAAGCGGACCTCAAATTTGCTAAGACTATTTTCCTGCTGCGTTTGTTGTTTCATCTGAACTCACCGTCATTATATGTGGGGGGCTACTGTCTTCTTTGGAATATTTCTCTAGAGGTGAGCCAGGTCTTATATTTCCCTCTGCTAGCTATTTAGGTCTTAGGCCAGAGCTGGGCATCTAGCGATAAATAGGAAATGCTACCTGGCTATTTCTAGTTGCGCGGCAGGCTTAGTTCATGGTCAGTATAGTTCCATCTTCCGAGAGCTTGTCCCTCTATAGGCTTGCTATGATCTCTGCCTGCAGAGATCATGACAGTTTGACCGGCCAATAAAGTGTTAAAGACCCAGGTTGAGAAAGGAGAGTTATAAGAAGTCTGCTGGAATTTTTTTTTTTTTTTTTTTTTTCCTCCAGTCTGCCTTGCTGCAGTCTTTTTTCTCTCTCTCCTCCTAATCTCTGTATGGCTCTGTGTGCACCTGACAATAATGGATCTCCAGAGTGTAACTGCGGGTTTGAATAATCTCATCACGAAAGTACAAAATTTACAAGATTTTGTGGTACATGCTCCGGTATCTGAGCCGAGAATTCCTTTGCCGGAGTTCTTCACAGGGAATAGAGCTAGCTTCCAGAATTTCCGAAATAATTGTAAGCTTTATTTGTCCCTGAAGTCTCGTTCAGCTGGAGACCCTGCTCAGCAGGTTAGGATTGTGATTTCCTTGCTCAGGGGTGACCCTCAAGATTGGGCCTTCTCATTGCCAGCAGGGGATCCTGCGTTACGCGATGTGGATGCGTTTTTTCTGGCCTTGGGCTTGCTTTATGAGGAACCTCATTTGGAACTTCAGGCAGAAAAAACTTTGATGGCACTATCTCAGGGGCAAGACGAAGCTGAAGTTTTCTGCCAAAAATTCCGTAAATGGTCTGTGCTTACTCAGTGGAATGAGTGCGCCTTGGCGGCAACTTTCAGAGAAGGTCTCTCTGATGCCGTTAAGGATGTTATGGTGGGGTTCCCTGTGCCTGCAGGTCTGAATGAGTCCATGACAATGGCTATTCAGATTGATAGGCGTCTGCGGGAGCGCAAACCGGTGCACCATCTGGCGGTGTCTATGGAAAAGACGCCAGAAAGTATGCAGTGTGATAGAATTCTGTCCAGGAGCGAGCGACAGAATTTTAGACGGAAGAATGGATTGTGTTTCTATTGTGGGGATTCTACTCATGTTATATCAGCATGCTCTAGGCGTACAAAGAAGCTTGATAAGTCTGTTTCCATTGGCACCATTCAGTCTAAGTTTATTTTGTCTGTAACCCTGATTTGCTCTTTGTCATCCATTGCCACGGACGCCTATGTTGACTCTGGCGCCGCTCTGAGTCTTATGGATTGGTCCTTTGCCAATCGTTGTGGTTTTGATTTAGAGCCTTTGGAGACTCTTATTCCTCTGAAGGGGATTGACTCCACCCCATTGGCTAATAATAAACCACAATACTGGACACAAGTAACCATGCGTATCAATCCGGATCACCAGGAGATTATTCGTTTCCTGGTGCTGTATAATTTACATGACGATTTGGTACTGGGATTGCCATGGTTGCAGTCTCACAACCCAGTCTTGGACTGGAGAGCAATGTCTGTGTTGAGCTGGGGATGTAAGGGTATTCATGGGGACTTACCTTTGGTTTCTATTTCGTCGTCCATTCCCTCTGAAGTCCCTGAGTTCCTCTCTGATTATCAAGACGTCTTTGACGAACCCAAGCTTGGGTCGTTACCTCCGCACCGTGAGTGCGATTGTGCCATAGATTTGATACCGGGTTGTAAATATCCAAAGGGTCGTTTGTTTAATCTGTCTGTGCCGGAACATGCTGCTATGCGGGAATATATAAAGGAGTCTTTGGAAAAGGGACATATTCGTCCATCTTCTTCTCCCTTGGGAGCTGGGTTTTTCTTTGTCTCAAAAAAAGACGGCTCTTTGAGACCATGTATTGATTATCGGCTTCTGAATAAGATCACTGTTAAGTATCAATACCCATTGCCATTGCTTACTGATTTGTTTGCTCGTATAGAGGGTGCTAAGTGGTTCTCTAAAATTGATCTTCGTGGGGCGTATAATTTGGTGCGGATCAGGCAGGGGGATGAGTGGAAGACCGCATTTAATACGCCCGAGGGCCACTTTGAGTATTTGGTCATGCCTTTTGGTCTTTCTAATGCCCCTTCAGTTTTCCAGTCTTTTATGCATGATATTTTCCGCGATTTTCTGGATAAATTTATGATAATATATCTGGATGATATTCTGATTTTTTCTGATGACTGGGACTCTCATGTCCAGCAGGTCAGGAGAGTTTTTCAGGTTCTGCGGTCTAATTCTTTATGTGTGAAGGGGTCTAAGTGCGTTTTTGGGGTCCAGAGAATTTCCTTTTTGGGGTATATTTTTTCTCCCTCTTCCATTGAGATGGATCCCGTCAAGGTGCAAGCTATTTGTGACTGGACTCAGCCCTCCTCTCTTAAGGGTCTTCAGAGATTTTTGGGCTTTGCCAACTTTTACCGCCGATTTATTGCTGGTTTTTCGGATGTCGTTAAACCACTGACTGATTTGACCAGACAAGGCGCTGATGTTGCTAATTGGTCCCCTCATGCTGTAGAGGCCTTTCAGGAGCTTAAGCGCCGTTTTGCCTCTGCCCCTGTGTTGCGTCAGCCTGATGTGAATCTGCCTTTTCAGGTTGAGGTTGACGCTTCGGAGATCGGAGCTGGGGCAGTGTTGTCGCAGAAAGGTTCCGACTGCTCCGTCATTAGGCCTTGTGCCCCAGACCGAGCGGTGATCTCTGCCTGTTTCCCAGAAGATGTCTGTCATCTGGGTGGTCTGTGACCGTTTCTCTAAAATGGTCCATTTGGTTCCTCTGCCCAAGTTGCCTTCTTCTTCTGAGTTGGTTCCTCTGTTTTTTCAGAATGTTGTCCGATTGCACGGTATTCCTGAGAATATTGTTTCTGACAGAGGTACCCAATTTGTGTCTAGATTTTGGCGGGCATTCTGTGCTAGGATGGGCATAGATTTGTCTTTTTCATCTGCTTTTCACCCTCAGACTAATGGCCAGACCGAGCGGACTAATCAGACCCTGGAGACATATCTGAGGTGTTTTGTCTCTGCTGACCAGGATGATTGGGTTGCTTTTTTGCCATTGGCAGAGTTCGCCCTCAATAATCGGGCCAGCTCTTCCACCTTGGTGTCCCCGTTTTTCTGTAATTCGGGGTTTCACCCTCGATTTTCCTCCGGTCAGGTGGAATCCTCGGATTGTCCTGGAGTGGATGCGGTGGTGGAGAGATTGCATCACATCTGGGGGCAGGTTATGGACAATTTGAAGTTGTCCCAGGAGAAGACTCAGCGTTTTGCCAACCGTCATCGTCGTGTTGGTTCTCGGCTTTGTGTTGGAGATTTGGTGTGGTTGTCTTCTCGTTTTGTCCCTATGAGGGTCTCTTCTCCTAAGTTTAAACCTCGGTTCATCGGCCCTTATAGAATATTGGAGATTCTTAATCCTGTTTCTTTCCGTTTGGACCTCCCTGCGTCCTTTTCCATTCATAACGTTTTTCATCGGTCGTTATTGCGCAGGTATGAGGTACCTGTGGTACCTTCAGTTGAGCCTCCTGCTCCGGTGTTGGTTGAGGGTGAGTTGGAGTACGTTGTGGAGAAAATTTTGGACTCTCGTGTTTCCAGACGGAGACTCCAGTATCTGGTCAACTGGAAGGGTTACGGCCAGGAGGATAATTCTTGGGTCAATGCATCTGATGTTCATGCTTCTGATCTTGTTCGTGCCTTCCATAGGGCTCATCCTGGTCGCCCTGGTGGATCTGGTGAGGGTTCGGTGCCCCCTCCTTGAGGGGGGGGGTACTGTTGTGAATTTGGATTCTGGGCTCCCCCGGTGGCCGCTTGTGGAATTGGACTTGTCATCCTCTTTCCTGTTTCACCTGGTTCCATCAGTAGTGGGTGTCGCTATTTAAGCTCATTTCTCTGGTGGTTTCTTGCCGGTCAACAATGTTATCTGATGCCTCTCAGTGCTTGTTCCTGCTTCTAGACTACTACTAGATAAGTTGGACTTTTGTCCATGTTTTGTTTTGCCTATTTGTTCCAGTTCACAGCTGAAGTTTTGTTACTGTGTCTGGAAAGCTCTCGTTGATCAGGGATTGCTACTCTGGCGTTATGAGTTAATGCCAGAGTTTAAGGTAATCTCTGGATGGTGTTTTGTTAGTGTTTTTCTGCTGACCATGAAAGTATACTATCTGTCTTCTGCTATCTAGTAAGCGGACCTCAAATTTGCTAAGACTATTTTCCTGCTGCGTTTGTTGTTTCATCTGAACTCACCGTCATTATATGTGGGGGGCTACTGTCTTCTTTGGAATATTTCTCTAGAGGTGAGCCAGGTCTTATATTTCCCTCTGCTAGCTATTTAGGTCTTAGGCCAGAGCTGGGCATCTAGCGATAAATAGGAAATGCTACCTGGCTATTTCTAGTTGCGCGGCAGGCTTAGTTCATGGTCAGTATAGTTCCATCTTCCGAGAGCTTGTCCCTCTATAGGCTTGCTATGATCTCTGCCTGCAGAGATCATGACAGTGTTAGCTTTGGTGAGTTGGGTCTTCCCTAAGTAGAAAAATTACTTAAATTACTGTACAGATGAGAAATCTCACGAGCAATGTAATTGGAGCAAACCCTATGGGAAGAGACTTCATCCTGAGTGACGGGAAAGAACAGAGCAGTCAGAGATAACACAGATGATCATTTAACTTATTTACCTAGCACCTCTACCAAATAGCCTTAGCTGGCTTACAACAGGGATCCTTTTTTTCCAAAATGTTCATATACTTTAAAGTCAGTACAAAGATTTTAGAAACCACTATGTACTGCCTTATTTTACTTGTGGAGACAATTGCTCACTGTCTGTTTTTCACAAATTAGAGGAAATTAATGAGTTTTCCAAGCAGGAGGACATTGTTGTAAAATGGTAGAACTGATTTTAGAAGAACATAAGAGGATGTACAGTGAAGTGATGCATGATAAACGCATATATACATTGGTTCTTTTTTGTGGAAGGACCAACATTGATCAGCAGAACCCTCAATTCTTATATTTTAGTCCAATGTGATTGAAAATAAACTGATAATAAAGTGCGATGCTTATCTGTGGGAGTTAGTTCACATGAAGGAGACGTGGAAAGTAGTGGTCAACTTCTTTAATGCTCCTTCTATTTATAGCATCTGTGGCTATTAGAGAGTTCTCCTGAGCAGGGACACCTGTTTGAGAACATAATTGTCTTCGTTAGACAAGCCCTAAAGGTGGATGTTTTAGTTTTCTGGTATAAAACACCTTAAAATGTTACAAAATTTTAGTGTTTTGTGCTAGTCCGGGCCAGCTCCACCAGAGCTGTTGGAGATCGAATAGGGCAAGATGTCCATCAGCAAATTCATCCAAACTCAAGCCACCTCAGGGGTGTAAATTATGCCATACTCTAAAAATTATTTTCTATTTTGCTGGATATACATCACCTAGGATTCACTGACAATGCTCTATATACATTACATAAATTATACTGACACTGCTGTATATACATCACATAGGAAACATAGAGGCTGCTGTATATATTCATATCTCTTAAGTATCGGCACACATTTCGCCCTACTGAAGAAGAATGGTTACTCACCGCTCTCTGCGATGAACGATCCCGGTGAGTATTCCGGCAGCTGTGCTCTGCTTGTGAACAGCGATTGACGTCCCTGCCAAACGTTGCTTACAAGCATTAAGCAGCTGCTGGCACCAGAGCAGGACGCTGCAAGGGAGCGCCGTGTAGGTGAGTGTAATGGTTTGTTTTTTTAAATCTTTCCTCATTGGGTCAAGCATACCAGGAACAGGATGGGGCCATTTATATCAGGATGCCAGAAAAATGAATATGCATTGCCCTCCACGCCCACGGGCATGGAATGCAGCGCATATTCATTTCTCTTCAGCAGCAGAACAGGTGTTAGCCGAAGCCTCTAGCTCCAGCCTCCTGTGACCCGATGCTCTGCCGAACCTGCTCCCCCACCTCTCCACCACAGCCAGAGCCCATGCATGCGGACTATAAGATGCACCCCCCATTTTCCTCCACATTTTAGGAGGAAACAAGTGCATCTTATAGTCCAAAAAATGCGGTATATCACAGGCCATAAAGTTGCAGGATTTAAAGTGTGCCTTTCATTTTATTTTTTATTTTATCCCTTCACACAGCAGTCTGAATTCACCTTCTTTACCAAGCCAAATTTTTCATTTCTGACCAGTGACACTTTATGCGGTAATAACACTGGAATGTAATTAGCATTTTATTTATGAATATATCAAAAATTTGAGGAAAATTTTGAAAAATTGGATGTTTTTATGCCCTCAAATCAAATAAACATACCACACAAAATTATTACCAAATAACATTTGTCACATGTCTACTTTATGTCTGGATTATTTTTGAAACACATTTTCTTTTTTAGGGAAGTTTGCGGGGTTAAAAAATTAGCAGTAATTTTTAATTCTTCCAATTAAATTTACAAATCAGATTTTTTTATGGACCACTTCACTTTTAAAGTAACTTTGATGGTCCTATATTTCAGAAAACTACCAAACAAGACCCCATTTAAAAAGTAGCACCTCCTCTCGGTATTTAAAACCCAATTCAGAAAGTTTGTTATCCTTTCACACGTGTTTTTCAGTGTTTTTCACTAAAATGTCTCTTTAGCTCCACATTTTTCATTTCAAAGGGTAACAGGAGAAAAGGATCCAGCCATTTGTTGTGCAATTTCTCCTGAGTATTTAGATATCCCATATGTGGGCAACACTGCTGTTTGGGCACATAGCATCGCTTGGAAGGGAAGGAGCATCATTGACTTTTCTTGAACAGATGTAGCCAAAATAGACTGCAGATGCCATGTTGCACTTGAACAGCTGAAATGGTACCAAAAGAGTAGAAAGTCCCCCCAAATGACCCAGCTTGGGAAAATAAACCAGCAAGGCTGTTATCAAGAATAGAGGGGCTCCCATGCTGTTTTTTAAAATTATGAAAATAAATACATTAAAAAAACGTTGTGAGGTGCCCCCCCCATTTTTGACAACCAGCCTTGCTAAAGCAGACAGCTGGGGACTGGTATTCTCAGGCTGGTAAGTGCCATGGATATTGCCGCCAAGCCTAAAAACATCATCTCGCAGCCACCAAGAAAAGGCGCAAATATTAGATTTACCCAGCTCTTCCCACTTGCCCTGTAGCAGTGGCAAGTGGGGTTCATATTTGTTGGGTTGTCACTTTTGTATTATCAGGTGACATCAAGCCCATGGATTAGTAATTGAGAGACGTTTATAAGACACCTATCCATTACTAATCCTATAGTTATATAGTTATATAGTTATATATAAACACACAGCCAGAATAAAGTCTTTTATTTGAAATAAAACAAAACACAGTTTTCCATTTCCATTTTTATTTGAAAATAATAAACACAGCCTAATGCCCATTCCATCAAAGCCCTCGTCCTCTGTAATAAAACAAAAATAAAAAACAACCATATCCCTCACCTGTCTGTCACTCTGCCCCACTCCGTAATCCATGTCTGGCTGAAAACCACTGATGAAAGAGCTGCTGCGAACGCATAATCAGTGACTGGTAGTGACATCATTCAGATTACCAATGATCACTGAAAGCTGTGTTCCCCGAGGTGACAGTGAACTGCAGTGACCTCGGTGAGATCACGGTGCAGCGGCAAGATCACCGCAGTTCACCAGGAGAATTTCACTGTGGTGAATTTGACCTTGTTACATTTTTTGCAATGTTTCAGAGGTTGAAAAACCGTAACTCTGTTGTTTACATTTTCTTCTCATATCGCCATTTACTGATTCGGTTAATTACTTTTATATTTTGATAGATCAGACTTTTACAAATTTATTGATACCAAATATATGCATTTTTTTATTTCTTTATTTTAATGGGCACAATGGGGTGATATGAACTTTTATATTTCTTTATTTCTACATATTTAAAAAAAAAACATTTTTTTACTTCTCACTGTTTTTATTGGTCCCCTTAGGGGACTTGAACCTGTGATTATATGATTGCTTGTGCAATATATAACAATACTACAGTACTGCTGAGTTTAGTGGTGGTCACGGTATCCCACAAATGACATTCACAGGCTTACTTTCGCAGGAGAACTAAGTCGACAGGCACAATTGTCTTCTGCAGATCTCCATCCATCATAACAACCTATCAACGCCCTACCATTATGCCACAGAGGTGTCAATACGTGCATAAAAGATCTCGGCTCTCTGCCAGAGTGCTGTGAATGCTGCTGTCAGAGATTGACAGTGGCATTTAACAGGTTAGCAGTCAAGAACAGAGCTCCGCTCTACAGCTAGCTGCAAGAGGCTGAGATAGCTGAATATCACAGCCATCATCTGCAGGGAAGGCCAGCATAGAATTCAAGAAACCGGCTTATGACATAGCATCATACAGTGGCATGTACTATTACTGTTATTGTGAAGAGTTAAGTAAGGTAAAGATGAAATCATCTCTGAAAAGGTCTAAAGTTAAAGATAACACATTTACTTTGTATTTAAGGCAAAAAATACATATTGACATTACTTTTTGTAAGTATTAGAAAAAGGAAAGTTGGCCAATGCCAATGTTTGGGCACTCTTGGAGATTTGTGTGTTCAGATAACTTTGACCAAGGTTTCAGCCCTTAATTATCCTGTTGGTGTTATGGTTTGCTCACTATCATTGTTAGGAAAGGCCAGGTGATATCAATTTCTCAGCTTTATAAAAACTCATCCTCTTCTATCCTTTTGCCAACATACGGCAGACATAGGTTCTTCTAAGGAGCTGTCTAGTACTCTGAAAATGAAAATGGTGAAGGCCCAAAAAGCAGTAGAAGGCTATAAGAAGGCAACAAACCATTTTCAAGTTGTCCTTTTCTCAGTTTAAAATGTAAGTAAGAAATGGCAGTTATCAGTTACAGTGGAGGGTAAGATAAGGTTTGGAAGATTAAGCAAAATTTCAGTTAGTGCTGCTTGTCGGATTGCTATGTAGGCAAATCAGAACCCTGACTGCAAAAGACTTTCAGAAAGATTTAGCAGACTCTGGAGTTGTGATACATCGTTCTACTATTCAGACGCAACTGTACAAATATGGCCTTCATGGAAGAGTCATCAGAAGAAAACCTCTACTGCATCCTCACCATAAAATTCAGCATCAGCAGTATGCAAAAGAACATCTAAACAAGTCTGATGCATTTTGGGAACAAGTCCTGTGGACTAGTGATGATCGAACGTGCTCGCCACTACTCGTTACTCGCCCGAGTATCACAATGCTTGGTGTACTCAGCGAGAATCGAGCATTTCCGGGATAATTCGGACTGTAACTGTTGTCTCCACCCAGCGTTTTTGGCAGACTTTAGAGACCCAATCACGGTGCAGGGATTGTCTGTCAGGCCATGAAACGGAGCAACCATCTTTGTTGTGGTCATGCAGTGATTGGCTTGGCCGCACAGCATCATCCCGAGTATAAGAGACCTGGCGCCGCCCTGCTCGCCGCATTCTATTCCTGATTCAGCGATAGTAGGGAGAGCTGGTGCCGAGATAGGGTCAGAATCGTGGTTTTTAGAGTTAGTGTAGGTGTGCAACTCTTAAATCCACAACTCCTCAGAAACAAAAATTCCTTTTTAGGGCTAATTCATGGGCCCCGATATTGCAGCACTATGTAGGCAGGGCACAGCATATCCACATCAGTGCAAGGCCTGCAGGCACTGTATGTGCATCCATTGGTCCCACTGAATCATTCCCAAAGCTCCATAACTGCCTGCTGCTGCTGCAGCTTCTTTACTATATACCTAGTTGCATTTTTTTTCAAATTTCACCCCCAAGAAACAAAAATATACAGTCTGTTCTGTGAGACTGAGGCCTGTTGAAAAATCATAGTTTGTCAAGCATACGTAGCATAGTTGTGTGTGCTAGCCTTTTCCATTTTTTGTGTGTTTTAAATTCACCGAAAAAGGCCTCATATATCTGCGTGCTACAACTTTGGGCATTGTAGGCTGGTGGACCACTTTTTTTGCTGTCTAATACTCTAAATCCATGCAGCACTATTTTGCATTTTAAAAAAAAACAGGCCACATTTTTGCCAGTGTGGTATTTCCGTGACAGCCCTCATATATCTGCGTGCTCCAAGTTTGGTCATTGTAGGCCAGAGGACCACTTTTTTGCTATCTGAAACTATAAATTCTATACAGCACTATTTAGCTTCCAAAATTATAAAAAGGCCACATATTTGCCAGTGTGGTATTTCCATGACAGCCCTCATTCATCTGCATGCTCCAAGTTTGGCATTGTAGGCCGGGGAACCACTTTTTTGCTGTCTGTTACTCTAATTATATACTGCATTATTTAGCATAAAAAGTATAAAAAGGCCACATATTTGCCAGTGTGGTATTTCCGCCACAGCCCTCATACATCTGCGTGCCCCAAGTTTGTGCATTGTAGGCCGGTGGACCACTTTTTTTGCTCTCTGTTACTCTACTTATATACAGCACTATTTTGCATGAATTCACTTCACAAAAAAGCCTCCAAAAATGGAATGAAGTCTGTTATATCAGGCTGAGGCCTGCCTGGTGTTTGGGTTTGAAAAATCGTAGATTTGCAGGCATGCTGATCAGATATTATTTCACTACTAATAAATATATTTGTGTTGAGCATTTGAAATAGTGCAGTAGTCTGTTTAAAATGGGAAAGGCAAGGGACGGGGAAGTGAACGTGATCATGATGGTGCATGCAGAGGATGAGGCCGTGGCCAAGGTGAAAGTGGGCAACAACAAAGACCGACATCTTCTCGCTCGACCTTCCTGTCCCAGTTTCTAGGTGACAGCAGCACACCACTACAGAAGTGTAAAACGGTTGTTGGTTGGATAGCGGATAATGCTTCCAGTCACTTAGCCATCACCATCACCATGTCTTCCACACGGTCAAGTCTGAGTAGCCATGAGTGTGGCCCAGATATTCCTCACCCTGTCCTCCTTCCTCCCACCATGCAGAGTCCCCTGAGACAACTGGTCCTACACTTGGACACTCTGATGAGCTATTCAGTTTTCCATTTCAAGATTCAGAACTCTCGGCCGATTAACTTGAAGTGGGGACACATGAGAAAGCATGAAGAGATGCCCAAAGCTTTTACCAGCCCCGGTCATACAAAGGCGATGGTGGGAAAGTGTTAGAAGAGGTGGACGATGATGGGACAAAATTGCCAAAGTCAGGAGGAGGAGCAGGGTGCGAATGTGGAAGATGAGGTGGTGGATGACATAGTGACTGACCCAACCTGGCAGGAGGACATGCATAGCGAGGACAGCAGCACACAAGGGGAAGGAGGCATATCCCCCCAACAGGCAGGAAGAAGCAGTGTGGTGGCCACAGACAGAAGGCGTGCATCCTTTACCTGAAACACCAACATGAGGGAAATTGCCGGTCCAACTGTTAGATCTTCCCGAGTCTGGTTATTTTTTAAAGACTCTGCCGATAACCCCAAACAGGCCATTTGTAACACCTGCCATGCGCGCATCAGCAGGGGTAGCAAAACAACCAGCCTGACCACCACCAGCATCATCAAGCACATGGCAGCAAAACACCCGACTTTTTGGGCCGAACCCTAGGCACCAGGATCACTGCCTGCAGGTCACACCACTGCTTCTTCCACTGGTTTGCGTAGAAGACAATCCCCAGTACACCATGCATGTGAAGTTGCCTCTAGCCCTGCACCTGTTGTGGCCCACAGTCACTCACTTTCAGAAAGACACTATGTGTGTCGGAACGCGTGGGTCTTGTACTCCTCCAAATTCTGGCTGCACTGCTGCTCGGGGGACCAGGGGGCGACATTAGTGGACCAGTGAATCAGTTAGGGTGAAGTATTCAGCACCTTCTAATATTGGTTATCTATCTGCAAATCTTGCTAAAACATATGCACTAATGATATATAGTGCCACAACTTTTTGGCACAGGTATTTTTGTAGATCAAGTTTAGAACGTCCGTTACTTGCACATTGTGTGCACCTCTATTTACATACCTTGTTGGTATTGCTGCCACCTAGGAGCTCTGCATACTGTTTGTAATTTATTGTCTTTGGGCATTTTATTTGTGTGGGTTTGCTGTATATATTGTTCACAATATCGCCACCACATGGGTCCCATATAATTGAAAAAATATTTTGATAAGATGTTATATTCATCATTTGTATATTAAACTGTTTTGGTGCAAGCACAACCACAGCCAGGAATTATATATGTATATATGTATACCCTGAATGAATATTATATCTTGGAATTCTGGAGTTAATATGCACTCCACATTGTGGAATGGTTTTTAGATGTTTTTGATTGTGCGTAGTATCTTGTATGTGGAAATAAACTTTATGCATTTTGTCTAAACCTTTGTGGTGTTCCAACCTTTATTTGCATTTACCTTTCTTTTTCAAACTTTGGGCCCACAGTCAAGCAGTACCATCATCAATCCCATCGACGTCCTTGTCCCAGCTCAGCCTTCAGTTGTCTATAACCCAGTCTTTAGAACGAAAGCAGAAATACCCAGCCAATGCACCACAGGCCTCAGTCCTAAATTCTAATATTTCTCTTCTGCTTGCGCTAGAAATGCTGCCTTTTAGGCTCGTTGAGAGGGAAGCTTTCCACAACCTGAGGTCGGCGGCCATCCCAAGGTACTCAGTCCTCAGTGGCCACTATTTCTCCCAGTGTGCCGTACCAGAATTACACCAGCATGTGTCCCACAACTTTACCCATACCCTCAACAATGCTGTTACAGGGAAAGTCCACCTAACCACGGACAACTGGACAAGTGCTTGTGGGCAGGGACGGTACATCTCACTGACAGGACACTGGGTTAAAATAGTGGAAGCCGGGACCCAGTCGTACCTTTGGATGGAACGCTTACTCGCCACGCCGAGGATTACTGGCCCTACGTAAATCAGGGTTGCCCCCACAGTCTTCAGCTCCTGCACCTCCTCCTCTTCATCCTTCATCTCTGAAATCAACACATCAGTCAGAAGCTGGAAGCATTGCAGCACTGCCTCAGCCAAGCGGCAGCAGGCTGTGTTGAAGCTAATTTGCATAGGTGACAAACAGCACAATGCAGAAGAGTTGTGGACAGCGCTGAAAGAGCAGTCAGATGTTTGGATGACACCGCTGAACCTACAGCCAGGCATGGTCGTGTGTGACAATGGCCATAACCTTGTGGCAGCTCTGAGGCAATGTGAGCTCACACACATACCTTGCTTGGCCTATGTGCTTAACCTCATGGTTCAATGTTTTCTGAAAAGCTACCCAGAGCTGCCGGATCTGCTAGTGAAAGTACGCTGTCTGTGTGCCCACTTTAGAAAGTCAGCTACAGCTTCAGCTGCCCTTACCGTGCTTCAGCAGCGTTTGCAGCTTCCAGCTCACTGGCTGGTGTGTGATATCCCCATGTGCTGGAACTCTACGCTGCAATTGTTGGAAAGGATTTGTGAGTAGAAGAGGGCAGTTTTTGACTACCAACATAAACAAGGCCATCGATATTCAGTTCAGACTCCACGCATAAGACCTCAGGGGTGGACATGGATGTCCGACATATGTAACATCCTCCAAAACTTTGAGGACTGCACCAAGATGGTGAGTGGCGATGATGCCATAATTAGCGTCACCATCCCGCTTCTCAGCATTCTGAAAACCTCTCTGCTCACAATTAAAGAGGATGCATTGCAGGCAGAGCACGAGGACATGGAGCAAGGAACCATACAGGGGGATTACACTCAGCCCAGCCTCATGTCTTCTCAATGTGGATTGGAAGTCAATGAGAAGGAGGATGAGGAAGAACAGGAGCTACTTTCATGCGCTATAGATGGTACTACAAAAACAGCTGTCATACCGTCTGTTCAGCGGGGATGGCCCGAGGACAGGGAGGAGGAGGAGGAGGAGGAAAAAGAGGACAGCATGGTCAGTAGCCCTGTTGATGAGGACATGGAAGTCTTGCCTGTTATCAGTCTGGCACGCATGTCTGACTTTATGTTTCGCTATGTTTCATGTGACCCTCACATTATAAAAATTTTGGATGACACTCATTACTGGTTGGTGACACTTCTAGACTCATGCAACAAGGATCAATCTCTTCTACCAGAGGCAGAGAGGTGTACTAAAATGTTGCAGTACTAGAGGGCCCTTGTAGTGGAATTACTTAAAAATTCCCATGTGAGAATTCTAGCAGCAGACGTCAGCGTTTGCTGTACAACCAAGGAGTCCAAACAAGAGAGACAGAAGTGCAATCCAGGTCAGGCAGGGGAACAATGGCAAAGTTCTGGGACAGTTATATCAGACCCTTCCATCGTGACAGCACTAAGGCAAGAGGTGCTGTCATAAGAAGTGCAATGTTTGTGAAGATGGTGAGGGAGTACCTTGCAGATCGTACAAACGTCCTCCGGGATTCCTCTGTGCCTTTTAATCATTGGGTATCCAAGCTGGACATGTGGCATGAACTGGCTCGCTACGCCTTGGAGGTCCTGGCCTGCCCTGCTGTTAGCATTCTGTCAGAGCGGGTTTTTAGTGCCACTGGTGGAATTATAACAGACAAGCGCATCCGCCTGTCAACTGAAAATGCTGACAGGCTGACTCTTATAAAAATGAACAAGGGCTGGATTGGGAAAGACTTCTGTACACCACCAAGTGAAAGCAGCGAAACATAATCTCAAATACATTCTCTCTTTTGGGGAGATGTATTCTCATACACCTCTTCACAACCACACATGGGTATACGCTTCCAGATTTGGTCTGTTTGTTTTTATCCTCCTCCTTACCCTCATCTTCATCATCCTGAACCACTAGATGACCAGGGTGAATGTGCTCTGTACAGTGAATTTTGGGCACGGGGGCTGTGAAGGCACGATTTTATTTTGTAAAAACAGGATCCCACTTTGGGGAATTGGGCATGACATTACTTTGGGCCTACCTCTTAACTCTGTCTCCTCCAATGTCTCTTCTTTAACTGCAACTAGATCACCAGGGTGAGCGTGCTCTGTACTGTCATAGGCGAGTGAAGTTTAGGCAAGGGGGCTGCGATGTATTAGTCTATTTTTATAAAAGGTACCCCATTGGGGAATTGTTTGGCAGCTCATGCACCGCATTACAAGTCTCAGAGACCCACACCACTACATTGGGCCTACTTCTTAACTCTGTCTCCTGTAACGTCTCTTCTTTAACTGCCACTAGATGACTGGGGTGAATGTGCTTTGTACTGTTATATGCCGGTGAAGTTTGGGCAAGGGGGGCTGTGATGGCAATAGTATATTTTTAAAAAGGTACCCCCCCATTAATGAAACCACATCCTTGTTGGCAAAGACTTCATAACATTTGTGTACCTTAAAGAGCTCACTTAAAAAGCTCCTTTTTGTGTTGCCTGGTTGCTCACATTGGACACAGTATACTTCATATAAATTTGATAAACCAATGCTGTTAGTTTGGCTCAGTAGTTCATTAAAAATATTTCTTTGTCCACTATATTACTTTCTATCCTTGAGAGCCATAACTTTGGCTGCTTCAAATGTACAAGTGGTGAATATACCAATGGCGATTTGGAATCCAGATTAAATTACTGGATACCGAATGCATTCAGACAATCACATAGCTGTATTTCTTGTAAAACATTTACAGATGTGACAGACAATTGTCATGTTCTCAATGGCAAGAGAACATAGCATAAGCATATATAGGAACTAGCTCTTGGAAGATGGGAACTGAGCTGACCATGAACTAAACCTAACGCACAACTAGCAGTGGCCGGGTAGCATGCCTACGTTGATTCTAGATGCCCAGCACCAGCCGGAGGACTAAATAATGCTAGCAGAGGAAAATATTAGTCCTAGCTCACCTCTAGAGAAATACCCCGAAAGGAGACAGAGGCCCCCCACATGTATTGGCGGTGAATTAAGATGAAATAACAAACGTAGTATGAAAATAGGTTTAGCAAATTTGAGGTCCACTTACTACATAGCAGAAGACAGAAAGGACACTTTCATGGTCAGCTGAAAACCCTATCAAAACACCATCCAGAAATTACTTTAAAACTCTGGCATTAACTCATAACACCAGAGTGGCAATTCCTGTTCACAAGAGCTTTCCAGACACAGTAACGAAACTTCAGCTGTGAACTGGAACAAAAATGCAAAAACAAACATGGACAAGAGTCCAACTTATCTAGTAGTTGTCTAGGAGCAGGAACAAGCACAGAGAGGCTTCTGATAACATTGTTGACCGGCAAGCAACTAACAGAGCAGCAAGGTTATATAGCGACTCCCACATCTTGATGGGAACAGGTGAACAGAGAAGATGACAACACCAGTTCAATTCCACCAGTAGCCACCGGGGGAGCCCAGAATCCAAATTCACAACAGTACCCCCCCCTCAAGGAGGGGGCACCGAACCCTCACCAGAACCACCAGGGCGATCAGGATGGGCCCTATGAAAGGCACGAACCAGATCAGAGGCATGAACATCAGATGCATTCACCCAAGAATTATCCTCCTGGCCGTATCCCTTCCACTTGACCAGATACTGGAGTCTCCGTCTGGAAACACGAGAGTCTAAGATTTTCTCCACAACGTACTCCAACTCACCCTCAACCAACACCGGAGCAGGAGGCTCAACGGAAGGCACAACCGGTACCTCATACCTGCGCAATAATGACCGATGAAAAACGTTATGAATAGAAAAGGATGCAGGGAGGTCCAAACGGAAGGAAACAGGGTTAAGAATCTCC
This sequence comes from Ranitomeya variabilis, assembly GCF_051348905.1. NCBI lineage: Eukaryota > Metazoa > Chordata > Amphibia > Anura > Dendrobatidae > Ranitomeya > Ranitomeya variabilis. Next base: position 33,900,542 of record NC_135236.1, on the reverse strand, counting down.
AATATCTTATACGGGCCGATGAACCGAGGCTTAAACTTAGGAGAAGAGACCCTCATAGGGACAAAACGAGAAGACAACCACACCAAATCCCCAACACAAAGCCGAGGACCAACACGACGGTGGCGGTTGGCAAAAAGCTGAGTCTTCTCCTGGGACAACCTCAAATTGTCCACCACCTGCCCCCAGATCCGATGCAATCTCTCCACCACAGCATCCACTCCAGGACAATCCGAAGTTTCCACCTGACCAGAGGAAAATCGAGGATGAAACCCCGAATTACAGAAAAACGGGGACACCAAAGTGGCAGAGCTGGCCCGATTATTGAGAGCGAACTCCGCCAATGGCAAAAAAGCAACCCAATCATCCTGGTCAGCAGACACAAAACACCTCAGATATGTCTCCAGGGTCTGATTAGTCCGCTCGGTCTGGCCATTCGTCTGAGGATGGAAAGCGGACGAAAAAGATAAATCTATGCCCATCCTAGCACAGAATGCCCGCCAAAATCTAGACACGAATTGGGTCCCTCTGTCAGAAATGATATTCTCAGGAATACCATGCAAACGAACAACATTTTGAAAAAACAGAGGAACCAACTCGGAAGAAGAAGGCAACTTGGGCAGAGGAACCAAATGGACCATCTTAGAGAAACGGTCACACACCACCCAGATGACAGACATCTTCTGAGAAACAGGCAGATCTGAAATAAAATCCATCGAGATGTGCGTCCAAGGCCTCTTAGGAATAGGCAAGGGCAACAATAATCCACTAGCCCGAGAGCAACAAGGCTTGGCCCGAGCACAAACGTCACAAGACTGCACAAAGCCTCGCACATCTCGTGACAGGGAAGGCCACCAGAAGGACCTTGCCACCAAATCCCTGGTACCAAAAATGCCAGGATGACCTGCCAACGCAGAAGAATGAACCTCAGAGATGACTCTACTGGTCCAATCATCAGGAACAAACAGTTTATCAGGTGGGCAACGATCCGGTCTATCCGCCTGAAACTCCTGCAAGGCCCGCCGCAGGTCTGGAGAAACGGCTGACAATACCACTCCATCCTTAAGGATACCTGTGGGCTCAGAGTTACCAGGCGAGTCAGGCTCAAAACTCCTAGAAAGGGCATCCGCCTTAACATTCTTAGAACCCGGTAGGTATGACACCACAAAATTAAACCGAGAGAAAAATAATGACCAGCGCGCCTGTCTAGGATTCAGGCGCCTGGCGGTCTCAAGATAAATCAAGTTTTTGTGGTCAGTCAATACCACCACCTGATGTCTGGCCCCCTCAAGCCAATGGCGCCACTCCTCAAAAGCCCACTTCATGGCCAAAAGCTCCCGATTCCCAACATCATAATTCCGCTCAGCGGGCGAAAATTTACGGGAAAAGAAGGCACAAGGCCTCATCACGGAGCAGTCAGAACTTTTCTGCGACAACACTGCCCCAGCTCCGATCTCAGAAGCGTCGACCTCAACCTGAAAAGGTAGAGCAACATCAGGCTGACGCAACACAGGGGCAGAGGAAAAACGGCGCTTAAGCTCCCGAAAGGCCTCCACAGCGTCAGGGGACCAATCAGCAACATCAGCACCCTTCTTAGTCAAATCGGTCAATGGCTTAGCAATATCCGAAAAACCAGCAATAAATCGACGATAAAAGTTAGCAAAGCCCAAAAATTTCTGAAGACTCTTAAGAGAAGAGGGCTGCGTCCAATCACAAATAGCTTGAACCTTGACAGGATCCATTTCAATGGAAGAGGGAGAAAAAATATATCCCAAAAAGGAAATCCTCTGTACCCCAAAAACACACTTAGAACCCTTCACACACAAAGAATTAGACCGCAAAACCTGGAAAACCCTCCTGACTTGCTGGACATGAGAGTCCCAGTCATCCGAAAAAATCAGAATATCATCCAGATACACAATCATAAATTTATCCAAATAATCGCGAAAAATATCATGCATAAAGGACTGGAAAACCGACGGAGCATTTGAAAGACCAAAAGGCATCACTAAATACTCAAAGTGGCCCTCGGGCGTATTAAATGCGGTTTTCCACTCATCCCCCTGCCTGATTCGCACCAAATTATACGCCCCACGAAGGTCAATCTTAGAGAACCACTTGGCCCCCTTTATGCGAGCAAACAAATCAGTCAGCAACGGCAAAGGGTATTGATATTTTACAGTGATTTTATTCAAAAGCCGATAATCAATACATGGTCTCAAAGAGCCGTCTTTTTTTGACACAAAGAAAAAACCGGCTCCTAAGGGAGATGACGATGGACGAATATGTCCCTTTTCCAAGGACTCCTTTATATATTCTCGCATAGCAGCATGTTCAGGCACAGACAGATTAAATAAACGACCCTTTGGGTATTTACTACCCGGGATTAAATCTATGGCACAATCGCACTCTCGGTGCGGAGGTAATGAACCAAGCTTAGATTCTTCAAAGACGTCACGATAGTCAGACAGGAACTCAGGAATTTCAGAGGGAATAGATGATGAAATGGAAACCACAGGTACATCCCCATGAGCCCCCTTACATCCCCAGCTCAACACAGACATAGCTTTCCAGTCGAGGACTGGGTTGTGAGATTGCAGCCAAGGCAATCCCAGCACCAAATCATCATGTAGATTATGCAGCACCAGAAAGCGAATAATCTCCTGGTGATCCGGATTAATACGCATAGTTACTTGTGTCCAGTATTGTGGTTTATTATTATCCAATGGGGTGGAGTCAATCCCCTTCAGAGGAATAAGAGTCTCCAAAGGCTCTAAATCATACCCACAGCGTTTGGCAAAGGACCAATCCATAAGACTCAAAGCGGCGCCAGAGTCGACATAGGCGTCCGTGGTAATAGATGACAAAGAGCAAATCAGGGTCACAGATAGAATAAACTTAGACGGTAAGGTGCAAATGGAAACAGATTTATCAAGCTTTTTAGTGCGCTTAGAGCATGCTGATATAACATGAGTAGAATCACCACAATAGAAACACAACCCATTTTTCCGTCTAAAATTCTGCCGCTCGCTTCGGGACAGAATTCTATCACACTGCATACTCTCTGGCGACTTCTCAGTGGACACCGCCAGATGGTGCACTGGTTTGCGCTCCCGCAAACGCCTATCGATCTGAATAGCCATTGTCATGGACTCATTCAGACCCGCAGGCACAGGGAACCCCACCATAACATCCTTAATGGCATCAGAGAGACCCTCTCTGAAAGTCGCCGCCAGGGCGCACTCATTCCACTGAGTAAGCACAGACCATTTACGGAATCTTTGACAGTAAATTTCCGCTTCATCTTGCCCCTGAGATAGGGACATCAAAGTTTTTTCTGCCTGAAGCTCCAAATGAGGTTCGTCATAAAGCAACCCCAAGGCCAGAAAAAACGCATCCACATTGAGCAACGCAGGATCCCCTGGTGTCAATGAAAAAGCCCAGTCTTGAGGGTCGCCCCGGAGCAAGGAAATCACAATCCTGACCTGCTGTGCAGGGTCTCCGGCAGAGCGAAATTTCAGGGACAAAAATAATTTGCAATTATTTCGAAAATTCTGAAACCCAGATCTATTCCCCGAGAAAAATTCCGGCAAAGGAATTCTCGGCTCAGATACAGGTGCATGACAAACAAAGTCTTGCAAATTTTGTACCTTCGTGGCGAGATTATTCAAACCTGCAGTTACACTCTGAAGATCCATTACAAACAGGTGGACACAGAGCCATTCAAAGATTTAGAAGGAGGGAAAAAAAAAAAAAAAAAAAAAAAATTCTCAGCAGACTTCTTATTTCTCTCCTTTCTCAGCCAAGGATTTTAACCCTTTAGTGGGCCGGTCAAACTGTCATGTTCTCAATGGCAAGAGAACATAGCATAAGCATATATAGGAACTAGCTCTTGGAAGATGGGAACTGAGCTGACCATGAACTAAACCTAACGCACAACTAGCAGTGGCCGGGTAGCATGCCTACGTTGATTCTAGATGCCCAGCACCAGCCGGAGGACTAAATAATGCTAGCAGAGGAAAATATTAGTCCTAGCTCACCTCTAGAGAAATACCCCGAAAGGAGACAGAGGCCCCCCACATGTATTGGCGGTGAATTAAGATGAAATAACAAACGTAGTATGAAAATAGGTTTAGCAAATTTGAGGTCCACTTACTACATAGCAGAAGACAGAAAGGACACTTTCATGGTCAGCTGAAAACCCTATCAAAACACCATCCAGAAATTACTTTAAAACTCTGGCATTAACTCATAACACCAGAGTGGCAATTCCTGTTCACAAGAGCTTTCCAGACACAGTAACGAAACTTCAGCTGTGAACTGGAACAAAAATGCAAAAACAAACATGGACAAGAGTCCAACTTATCTAGTAGTTGTCTAGGAGCAGGAACAAGCACAGAGAGGCTTCTGATAACATTGTTGACCGGCAAGCAACTAACAGAGCAGCAAGGTTATATAGCGACTCCCACATCTTGATGGGAACAGGTGAACAGAGAAGATGACAACACCAGTTCAATTCCACCAGTAGCCACCGGGGGAGCCCAGAATCCAAATTCACAACAGACAATGCTCTTAGTGACACAATCTTGAGAAATGTTTCTTTATTCACTTCACAAACAGTTCTAAGCCTCTATATGTTTGCTGTTTGTCATTGAAAAACATGAAGGTTTACTGAAACTATGCCTGTGGTGTTTTGATCTAAATCATTGTGGCTGTTATTTGTGTTTATGGTCCTCGTCTGATAACTCCATGATATCTCACTTTCATCCAACCTTAAAAAGTGGCCACTTGAAGGTCTGGGTGAAACTAGAGTTACTGCATAGTGCAAATCTCTATATAAGACCAGAGAAACATGACTAATACAGATGCCAAAACTGGGGTACCTGTACATGTACAGTGTGCTGATACCTGCATAATTGGGGATGCCCATGCAGTGTAGGTAATCTCCCAGGGGTTCTCTGTCGTGGTGTAGCTTCTCTGATAATCCCGACGGATGATGTTTAAAAGCCTCTTGGTGATGATCTATGTATACTGTATGTAGTTAATCTTCATATATACATAATCACTATGTGTGTTAGGGGTCGAGTTCCTGCCTCTGCACAGGGGGAATCTCGGGCCAACTCCGCTGCGGTCTCCCATTCTCCGGCCGCAGTGGAACCTGCTCAGCGGGGACATCAATCCCAGCGTCTCGCTCAGTCTGACTCTGTGCTAAGAGTTACTGCTGCATTTCCTGCTTCTGCCATTGAAGTCAGTGCTGGGCAGCGGCGAGCAGACGTTTCTGGGACTAAGTCCTGCTTTTCACGTTCTGAGCATGCCCAGAGTAAGATCTCTCAGTGGAGATCGAGGGTCATATGCTCAGGTACTGCAGCAACTCCATTGGTCCTTCTCTGAAGGTCCTAAACGTGCTGCAACTATTTAAGGCTCGCATGGCCGCACGGCCATGCGCTAGTATTGTCTTTTGTAAACGTGTGTGTGTTGTGAGTGAAAGTCATTCTTTAAAATCCCCTCCCTATTGTGTGACTGCTCGCGGAAGCTGGATGATTGCTATCTAGTGCCTGACTTAGCCATCAGCACGTTACACACATTACAGCGTCTAATTGCTGTGACCGCCAGTGCAGCGCCGTGCGCTTTCTCTGCGCTTTCATGACCCAAGCCTGGGTGGTTAGTGGCGTACGCCAGTGTGGCACCACATGCACTCTCGTTCTTCTTAAATATTATTTCTGTCTCTCTGACACCCCAGTAGCGGTGTCGAGCGCATGAGGTCTTTATGAACTCAAATCCTGAGTCTTGGGATTGAGTTCTGAGACTCCTTGCTTGCGCTCTTGGTGCGGTACCGCGGCCCTGTGACGCAACAGGGTTCGCTTCCTTCACACAGGGTGAAGTTAACCCATGTGTGTATTCATATTGTACCGCCATATCGTCCGTCTCTACTAGCCGCAGGGTTTTCACCTGCACGGTGGACCTCGGACTGCGAACGCACCTAATACCATTACATCTTAAACTTGGTGCGTTCCGCCAGTCCTAACATAATACTAGCGCCAATGTCTGGCTAGTAAATGGCGGATGATCAGCGTTTACAGCGGTACATCCAGCAGCTGGAGGGAAGGTTGGCGGCTCTAGAGCGTTCAACCTCAGCTGTGGATGTCACTGCTGTCGCTGTTCAGGCTGCTAGCGTGGCTGCAGCTACCTTGTCCACTGCCACCACTGTACCTGTACTGATCATGTGGTGCAGAGTGCTCCGTTATTCCTGAGCACTCTGAAACAGGTCTTTTTAGGACCTCGTGTCACCCATGATACGGCGCTCCAACTGTTGGCATTGACTCAGGGCTCGTCCTTGGTCAGTCATTTTGCCGTCCACTTCCGCACCCTAGCATCTGAGCTGGAGTGGTCGGATAAAGCCCTTATTCCTATATTTTGGAGGGGGATGGCTGACCACGTTAAGCACACCCTGGCCACTAGGGAGATTCCCGCCACACTGGAGGAATTAATAGCAGTATCCACTCGTATTGACCTCCGTTTTCATGAGCGGAGGTTAGAGCGAGCCCAGTGTAGGCAAAGGTTTTGGCTGGGTCCCACCTTCGCCAAACCTTTGGAATCTCCAGTCCAGGCTCTTGAGTCACATGAGGCCATGGAAGTGTCACGAGCAGGATCTAAGTCCCGGACCGCTCGTGCACTCCAGGTTTGTTGCCAGCAGTCAGGACATCTTGCCACCAGATGTCTCCAGCGGTCAAGGAAACGTCAGCGTCTAGTGGTAGTAGGTGGAGGTACACTAGACACGGCGACGTTTGCCTCCAAATTGTCCTTTAAGGGGACAATAACGTTAGGCTCATCCTCCCACTCGGTAGAGCTCTGCGTGGATTCTGGGGTGGAGGGCAATTTTATGTCTTCTGCCTTCGCCCAACGTCACGCAATACCCCTGGTTATGCTACCTCAACCAGTAACGGTACGAGTGGTGAATGGGTCGACACTGCCCTCACAGATAACACACCAGACCATCCCTTTTACTCTGTCCATGTCACCATCCCATCAGGAGAATATATCTCTGCTCATCATTCCTGAGGGAATTGATGAGGTCCTGTTGGGGATACCTTGGCTACGGTACCACTCTCCTCACATCGAATGGTCCTCAGGCAGAATTCTGGGATGGGGTGAATCTTGTGGGGTTAGGTGTCAGAGGGAGTGCGTTCAGGTTGCTACTACAGAGGTACCCGCAGATCTATCCTCTCTCCCCAAGCAATATTGGTCCTATGCAGACGTGTTCTCCAAAAAGGCGGCGGAAACCCTTCCGCCCCATCGCCCCTATGACTGTCCTATTGATCTCTTGCCTGGTGCTGAGCCTCCCCGGGGTCGAGTCTATCCGTTATCTCTCCCGGAGATGGAGGCAATGTCTCAGTAGATTCAAGAGAATCTGGCAAGAGGGTTCATCAGGAAGTCAGTGTCACCTGCTGGGGCAGGGTTCTTTTTCGTGCAGAAGAAGAATGGGGAACTATGTCCATGCATAGACTACAGGGGTCTTAACGCTATCACCGTTAAGAATAAGTATCCTTTGCCCTTGATATCTGAGCTCTTCGATAGGCTTCGGGGAGCAAGGGTGTTTACTAAACTAGATCTGCGGGGTGCTTACAACCTGATTCGCATCCATGAGGGGGACGAATGGAAAACGGCGTTTAACACCAGAGATGGGCACTATGATTATCTGGTGATGCCCTTCGGGCTCTATAATGCCCCAGCTGTTTTCCAAGACTTTGTCAACGACATCTTCCGGGATATGCTTTCCACCTCGGTTGTAGTCTATCTGGATGATATTCTCATCTTTTCTCCAGATATTGACTCCCACCAGAGAGATGTTGGCAGGGTCTTCGACCTCCTACGGGCAAACTCTCTTTATGCAACGTTGGACAAGTGTATGTTTGAGCAGGAGTCTTTACCTTTCCTGGGCTATATCATCTCCACCCAGGGATTGGCTATGGATCCTGCCAAACTACAGGTTGTGATGGACTGGCAAGAGCCCCATTCTCTTAAAGCGGTGCAGCGCTTTATGGGGTTCATTAATTATTACCGCCAGTTCATTCCCCACTTCTCAACTCTGGTAGCTCCCTTGGTAGCCCTCAACAAGAAGGGAGCGAATCCCAAATTGTGGTCGGAAGAGGTCTCCAAGGCCTTCACTTCTATAAAGTCTCATTTTGCTAGCGCTCCCATCTTACATCGTCCCGATGTGGATAAGCCATTCCTAATGGAGGTGGATGCCTCATCCGTTGGTGCTGGAGCAGTCCTCTATCAAAAGGATGCTCAAGGTTGGAAGCATCCATGCTTCTTCTTCTCTAATACCTTCACACCAGCGAAGAGAAATTACTCCATCGGGGATAGGGAGTTGCTAGCAATGAAGTTGGCCTTTTCGGAGTGGAGACATCTTCTGGAAGGTGCGCGGTTTCCCTTCCAAGTCTTCACGGACCACAAAAATTTGGTCTATTTGCATACAGCCCAGCGGCTGAATTGTCGTCAGGCCAGATGGTCCTTATTCTTCTCCCGGTTCCATTTCACTCTCCATTATCTCGCCGGGGAGAAGAATATTCGTGCTGACGCTCTCTCTCGCTCCCTTGTGTCAACTGAGGAGGAGGAAGAGGAGCCTCGGCTTATTGTCCCTTCGGAGAGTCTGAGAACCGTAGCTCCGGTTTCGCTAGAGTCAGTGCCTTCGGGCAAGACTTTTGTTCCCATCAATTTGCGACCGGAGGTTCTCTGTTATGAACCTGGTGGTTATGTGCACCAGAAATGACCTGATAGTTAAACACGGAATCGGGACGAGCTCTGGGGAAATTGGAACTCTGCTGACCGCAAACCCTACTCCTATCAACACAACTAGAAATAGGCGTGGAGCGTGCCTGACTCTGCCTAGATGCCTCTTCACAGCCTAAGAGCTAACTTCCCCTAAAGAAAGGAAACAAAGCCTCACTTGCCTCAGAGAAATTTCCCCAAAGGTAAAAGCAGCCCCCCACAAGTATTGACTGTGAGATAAGAGGAAGTCACAAACACAGGATGAAATAGGTTTTAGCAAAGAGAGGCCAGTCTAACTAAACAGATTGAGGATAGAAAAGGGATCTTTGCGGTCAACACAAAAAGCTACAAAAACCACGCAGAGTGTGCAAAAAATACCCCCGCACCGACTCACGATGCGGTGGTGCCACTCTGCACCCCCAGAGCTTCCAGCTAGCCAGATAGTTTCATGATAGCAAGCTGGACTAGAACTTAGCAAGAAAAACCATATGTAACAAATGAACAAGCAGGAACTTAGCTTGTGCTGGAGTGGACAGGTCCACAGAAAGATCCAGGAGAGATCTGAACCAGTACTAGAACATTGACAGCTGGCATGGAGTAACGATCTTAGTGGAGTTAAATAGAGAATCCAGCCTAGCCCTAAACGAGGGCAGCTGGAGAAGGAATCTCAGAACCAGCAGCTCCACTTACAGCCACCAGAGGGAGTCCACGGACAGAACTCACCGAAGTACCATTCATGACCACAGGAGGGAGTTCGAGAACGGAATTCACAACAGTACCCCCCCTTGAGGAGGGGTCACCGAACCCTCACCAGAGCCCCCAGGCCGATCAGGACGAGCCAAATGAAAGGCACGAACTAAATCGGCACCATGGACATCAGAGGCAACAACCCAGGAATTATCCTCCTGACCATAGCCCTTCCATTTGACCAAGTACTGAAGTTTTCGTCTCGAAATGCGAGAATCCAAAATCTTCTCCACGACATACTCCAACTCGACCAACACCGAAGCAGGAGGATCAACGGAGGGAACCATAGGCACCACATATCTCTGCAGCAACAACCTATGGAACACATTATGGATGGCAAAAGAAGCAGGAAGGGCCAAATGAAATGATACAGGATTAAGAATTTCAGAAATCTTATAAGGACCAATGAAACGAGGCTTAAACTTAGGAGAAGAAACCTTCATAGGAACATAACGAGATGATAACCAAACCAAATCCCCAACATGAAGTCGGGGACCAACACGGGGATGGCGGTTAGCGAAACGTTGAGCCTTCTCTTGGGACAAGGTCAAATTGTCCACCACATGAGTCCAAATTTGTTGCAACCTGTCCACCACAGAATCCACACCAGGACAGTCCGAAGGCTTAACCTGCCCTGAAGAAAAACGAGGATGAAAACCAGAATTAAAAAAAAAAGGCGAAACCAAAGTAGCCGAACTGGCCCGATTATTAAGGGCGAACTCAGCCAATGGCAAGAAGGTCACCCAATCATCCTGATCCGCAGAAACAAAGCATCTCAGATAAGTTTCCAAAGTCTGATTGGTTCGTTCGGTTTGGCCATTTGTCTGAGGATGGAAAGCCGAAGAAAAAGACAAATCAATGCCCATCTTAGCACAAAAGGACCGCCAAAACCTTGAAACAAACTGGGAACCTCTGTCAGACACGATGTTCTCCGGAATGCCATGCAGACGAACCACATGTTGGAAAAATAATGGAACCAAATCAGAGAAAGAAGGCAATTTAGGCAAGGGTACCAAATGGACCATTTTAGAGAAGCGATCGCAAACCACCCAGATGACCGACATCCTTTGAGAAACAGGAAGATCTGAAATAAAATCCATGGAAACATGCATCCAAGGCCTTTTCGGGACAGGCAAGGGCAAAAGTAACCCACTGGCACGAGAACAGCAGGGCTTAGCCCGAGCACAAGTCCCACAAGACTGCACAAAAGAACGCACATCCCGCGACAAGGAAGGCCACCAAAAGGACCTAGCCACCAAATCTCTGGTACCAAAAATCCCAGGATGACCAGCCAACACCGAACAATGAACCTCAGAGATAACTCTATTAGTCCATCTATCAGGGACAAACAGTTTCTCCGCTGGACAACGGTCAGGTCTATCAGCCTGGAACTCCTGCAGCACCCGCCGCAAATCAGGGGAGATGGCAGACAGAACTACCCCCTCTCTGAGAATACCAGCCGGCTCAGGAACCCCAGGAGAATCAGGCACAAAACTCCTTGAAAGGGCATCAGCCTTCACATTCTTAGAACCCGGAAGGTACGAAACCACAAAATTGAAACGGGAGAAAAACAGCGACCAACGAGCCTGTCTAGGATTCAACCGCTTGGCAGACTCGAGATAAGTCAGATTCTTGTGATCTGTCAAGACCACCACGCGATGCTTGGCTCCTTCAAGCCAATGTCGCCACTCCTCGAATGCCCACTTCATAGCCAACAACTCCCGATTGCCAACATCATAATTACGCTCAGCAGGCGAAAACTTTCTCGAAAAGAAAGCGCATGGCTTCATTACAGAGCAATCAGAACTTCTCTGAGACAAAACAGCCCCTGCTCCAATTTCAGAAGCATCAACCTCGACCTGAAAAGGGAGCGAAACATCTGGCTGACACAACACAGGAGCCGAAGAGAAATGACGTTTCAACTCCTGAAAAGCCTCAACGGCCGCAGAGGACCAATTCACCACATCAGCACCCTTTTTGGTCAAATCAGTCAACGGTTTAACAACACTAGAAAAATTAGCGATGAAGCGACGGTAAACATTGGCAAAGCCCAGAAATTTCTGAAGGCTCTTCACAGATGTAGGCCGAGTCCAATCATAAATAGCTTGGACTTTAACAGGATCCATCTCGATAGTAGAAGGGGAAAAAATGAAGCCCAAAAAGGAAACCTTCTGAACTCCAAAGAAGCACTTAGATCCCTTCACAAACAAGGAATTAGCATGAAGGACCTGGAACACCATTCTGACCTGATTCACATGGGACTCCCAATCATCCGAAAAGACCAAAATATCATCCAAATATACGATCATGAATCTATCCAGATACTTTCGGAAGATGTCATGCATAAAGGACTGAAACACAGAGGGAGCATTATAAAGGCCGAATGGCATCACCAGGTACTCAAAATGACCCTCGGGCGTATTAAATGCTGTTTTCCATTCATCGCCCTGTTTAATACGCACGAGATTATACGCCCCTCGAAGGTCTATCTTGGTGAACCAACTAGCCCCCTTAATCCGAGCAAATAAATCAGACAGTAGAGGCAAAGGGTACTGAAATTTGACCGTGATTTTATTAAGAAGGCGGTAATCTATACAAGGTCTCAGAGAACCATCCTTCTTGGCCACAAAAAAGAACCCTGCTCCCAATGGTGACGACGACGGGTGAATATGCCCTTTCTCCAAGGACTCCTTTATATAGCTCTGCATAGCGGCGTGTTCTGGCACAGACAAATTGAAAAGTCGTCCCTTAGGGAACTTGCTACCAGGAATCAAATTAATAGCACAATCACAATCCCTACGAGGAGGTAGGGCACTAGACTTGGGCTCATCAAATACATCCCGGTAATCTGACAGAAACTCAGGGACTTCAGAAGGTGTGGAGGAAGAAATTGACAATAATGAAACATCCCCATGTACCCCTTGACAACCCCAACTGGACACCGACATTGATTTCCAATCCAATACTGGATTATGGACCTGCAGCCATGGCAAACCCAACACGACCACATCATGCAGATTATGCAACACCAAAAAGCGAATATCCTCCTGATGTGCAGGAGCCATGCACATGGTCAACTGGGTCCAGTACTGAGGCTGATTCTTGGCCAAAGGCGTTGCATCAATTCCCCTCAAAGGAATGGGATGCTGCAAGGGCTCCAAGAAAAAACCACAGCGCCTGGCAAACTCTAAGTCCATCAAATTCAGGGCAGCGCCTGAATCCACAAATGCCATAACAGAAAAGGATGACAAAGAGCAAATCAGAGTAACGGACAGAAGAAATTTAGGCTGTACAGTACCAATGGTGACGGACCTAGCGAACCGCTTAGTGCGCTTAGGACAATCAGAGATAGCATGAGTGGAGTCACCACAGTAAAAACACAGCCCATTCTGACGTCTATGTTCTTGCCGTTCAGCTCTGGTCAAAGTCCTATCACATTGCATAGGCTCAGGCCTCTGCTCAGAGGATACCGCCAAATGGTGCACAGTTTTGCACTCACGTAAGCGCCGATCGATCTGTATGGCCAAGGACATTGATTAATTCAGACCAGCAGGCGTGGGGAACCCCACCATAACATCCTTAAGGGATTCAGAAAGACCCTTTCTGAAAATTGCTGCCAGGGCACACTCAATCCACTGAGTAAGCACAGACCACTTTCTGAACTTCTGACAATATACCTCCGCTTCATCCTGACCCTGACACAAAGCCAGCAAAATTTTCTCTGCCTGATCCACAGAATTCGGTTCATCATAAAGCAAACCCAGCGCCAGAAAAAATGCATCTACATTACGCAATGCAGGATCTCCTGGCGCCAGGGTGAATGCCCAGTCTTGAGGGTCGCCACGCAACAAAGAAATAATGATCCTTACTTGCTGAATAGGGTCACCAGAAGAGCGGGGTTTCAGAGCAAGAAACAGTTTACAATTGTTTTTGAAATTCAGAAATTTAGATTTATCCCCAGAAAATAACTCAGGAATTGGAATTCTAGGCTCCAACATAGGATTATGAACTACATAATCTTGAATGTTTTGTACCCTTTCAGGGAGTTGATCTACACTAGAGGACAGACCTTGAATGTCCATATCCACACCTAAGTTCTGAACCACCCAGAGTTTAAGGGGAAAAGAAAGGCAAAACACACTGCAGAGAAAAAAAAAAAATGGTCTCAGAACTTCTCTTTTCCCTCTATTGAGATGCATTAACACTTTGTGGGCCAGCTGTACTGTTATGAACCTGGTGGTTATGTGCACCAGAAATGACCTGATAGTTAAACACGGAATCGGGACGAGCTCTGGGGAAATGGGAACTCTGTTGACCGCAAACCCTACTCCTATCAACACAACTAGAAATAGCCGTGGAGCGTGCCTGACTCTGCCTAGACGCCTCTTCACAGCCTAAGAGCTAACTTCCCCTAAAGAAAGGAAACAAAGCCTCACTTGCCTCAGAGAAATTTCCCCAAAGGTAAAAGCAGCCCCCCACAAGTATTGACTGTGAGATAAGAGGAAGTCACAAACACAGGATGAAATAGGTTTTAGCAAAGAGAGGCCAGTCTAACTAAACAGATTGAGGATAGAAAAGGGATCTTTGCGGTCAACACAAAAAGCTACAAAAACCATGCAGAGTGTGCAAAAAATACCCCCGCACTGACTCACGATGCGGTGGTGCCACTCTGCACCCCCAGAGCTTCCAGCTAGCCAGATAGTTTCATGATAGCAAGCTGGACTAGAACTTAGCAAGAAAAACCATATGTAACAAATGAACAAGCAGGAACTTAGCTTGTGCTGGAGTGGACAGGTCCACAGAAAGATCCAGGAGAGATCTGAACCAGTACTAGAACATTGACAGCTGGCATGGAGTAACGATCTTAGTGGAGTTAAATAGAGAATCCAGCCTAGCCCTAAACGAGGGCAGCTGGAGAAGGAATCTCAGAACCAGCAGCTCCACTCACAGCCACCAGAGGGAGTCCACGGACAGAACTCACCGAAGTACCATTCATGACCACAGGAGGGAGTTCGAGAACGGAATTCACAACAGTTCTCTCTTGGGCTCATTCCTCCAGGGTGGGTGGACACTTTGGGACAAAAAGGACATCTGCGCTGCTGGCGAGGACATACTGGTGGCCGCATGTGCTCCGAGATGTCAGAGATTACGTTCTGGCGTGTGTCTCCTGTGCCAAAAATAAGTCTCCTCGACAACGGTCAGCTGGTTTGTTATACCTTTTGCCGGTGGCAGACAGGCCCTGGGAGATGTTCGGGATGGACTTTGTGGTGGGTTTGCCCAAGTCTCATGGCTGTACAGTCATTTGGGTAATCACCGACCACTTTTCTAAAATGGTACATTTGGTGCCGCTTCCTCGGCTACCTTCCGCACGGGCCTTGGCAACGTTGTTTATTAGACATATCTTCCGCCTTCACGGTATGCCGGACAAAATTGTCAGTGACCGGGGTCCCCAGTTTGCGTCTCGGTTCTGGAGAGAGCTTTGTCATCTTCTCAGGATTGAGTTAAATCTCTCTTCTGCCTATCATCCCGAGACGAATGGGTTGGTAGAGAGAGAGCCAACCAGACCTTGGTCACATATCTGCGACATTTTGTCTCTGCTAGGCAAGATGACTGGGCATCTTTGCTATCGTGGGCGGAGTTTGCTCTGAACAACGCTGTAGCCGACTCCACTGGGCAGACTCCATTCCTCCTTAACTATGGTCAGCATCCGCGGGTACCTGTGCCCATGCCCGTGTCTTCCGCTGATTCCAGGGTGGCAGACTGGGCTGTGGAGGCACAGGACATTTGGGATCGCACTCAGGATGCCATTCGGGCTTCCTAGGAGAGAATGAGGTCCTCCGCCGATGCACAGTGGCGCCCCGCTCCGACTTTTGCTTCTGGCGACTTGTTGTGGCTCTCCGCCCGTAACATCAGGCTGCGAGTTGAGTCCATTAAGTTTGCGCCTCACTACTTAGGTCCTTTCAAGATCCTCGAACAGGTTAACCCTGTGGTCTACCATCTGGCCCTTCCTCTACGCTTGGGTATCACCGACACCTTTCATGTGTCCCTCTTGAAACCCGTATACATGTCCCGGTTTTCTGAGTCATCTGCCGGGACATTGGGTTCGTCTACGGATGATTACGAGGTGAACGCTATTTTGGGGTACAAGGTGGTACGTGGTAAAAAATTCTATTTGGTGGATTGGAAGGGTTATGGCCCTGATGACAGGTCCTGGGAGCCTGTTGAGCACATTCGGGCTCCACAGCTCATTGCTGCCTTCGAACGTAGCGAGGCCCAAGGAGGGGGGGTAATGTTAGGGGTCAAGTTCCTGCCTCTGCACAGGGGGAATCTCTGCTGCGGTCTCCCATTCTTCTCCGGCCGCAGTGGAACCTGCTCAGCGGGGACGTCGATCCCAGCGTCTCGCTCAGTCTGACTCTGTGCTAAGAGTTACTGCTGCATTTCCTGCCATTGAAGTCAGTGCTGGGCAGCGGCGAGCAGATGTTTCTGGGACTAAGTCCTGCTTTTCACGTTCTGAGCATGCCCAGAGTAAGATCTCTCAGTGGAGATCGAGGGTCACATGATCAGATACTGCAGCTAGGTCACTGGTCCTTCTTTGAAGGTCCTTGTAGGTGCTAGGACTAAGTCCTGCTTTGCACTCTGAGCATGCCCAGGGCAAGATCTCTCAGTGGAGATCTGGGCTCACATGCTCAGGTACTGCAGCAACCCCATGGTCCTTCTCTGAAGGTCCTAAACGTGCTGCAACTATTTAAGGCTCGCATGGCCGCACGGCCATGCGCTAGTATTGTCTTTTGTAAACGTGTGTGTGTTGTGAGTGAAAGTCACTCTTTAAAATCCCCTCCCTATTGTATGACTGCTCGCGGAAGGTGGATGATTGCTATCTAGCGCCTGACTTAGCCATCAGCACGTTACACACATTACAGCGTCTAATTGCTGTGACCGCCAGTGCAGCGCCGTATGCTTTCTCTGCGCTTTCCTGACCCAAGCCTGGGTGGTTAGTGGCGTACGCCAGTGCGGCACCGCATGCACTCTCGTGCTTCTTAAATAATATTATTTCTGTCTCTCTGACACCCCAATAGCGGTGTCGAGCGCATGAGGTCTCTATGAACTCAAATCCTGAGTCTTGGGATTGAGTTCTGAGACTCCTTGCTTGCGCTCTTGGTGCTGTACCGTGGCCCTGTGATGCAACAGGGTTCACTTCCTTCACACAGGGTGAAGTTAACCCATGTGTGTATTCATATTGTACCGCCATATCGTCCGTCTCTACTAGCAGCAGGGTTTTCACCTGCACGGTGGACCTAGGACTGCGAACGCACCTAATACCATTACATCTTAAACTTGGTGCGTTCCGCCAGTCCTAACAATATGTATTTAATCCTTATATGTACTTATTAATCTTTGTATGTTAACATATACAAAAGTGTACACACTCACACTTCTCAATCATACTATTCCTTGCCTTTTGTAGTTTACAATAAAATTGCGTTGGATTGGAAGTATTAGCCTTATTTAAAGCTGTATCTGAACCTTAGTGTTAAAAACGTGGCAAATAACATTTCCAAATTCTCCTGTAAATTATTCTGCAAAGAGGGAACCATCATACCATTAAAAAATACAAGTGGATTTTCATGGGCCCATCAAAATGTGGGTTCTAAGGCGTAATGGGGTGCATATGACTATGCAGCAGGCTGGGTGCTGCCAATGTGTGAAACAAAGGAGTACAAAATGAATTATGTGAAGTGGGTTTTCCTGTTGCCATCCAGTACTTGATTCAAAGGCTTATTGGGGTGCATATGACTTGGTAGCAGGGCAGGCCTTGCTGTGATGTTAATACATAAGAAAACAGTATAGCAGGACCAACTGAATAATGTGAAGTGTATTTTCCTGTGGCCATTTAGTACCTGGGTTCAAAGGCTTATTGGGGTGCATATGGCTTGATAGCAGGGCAGGCCTTGCATTCAATGCAACATTCTTTCAGAAAGCCTTCCTGTACCTCTTATAAAAGGGGTATTGGGGTGTATCGTAATTCTTGGCAGCCCAGCCACTCACTGCATAGGCAATAATAGCATAGGAGACCCACTGTTTAATAATGGCCCTTTAAGAATATTAATGCCGCCTGATGCTCCTCTAAAAATAGGCTCTGTGACTGTAAGAGTTCCTCCTTCCTAAATGAAACAAGTTGGGTCTGCTTATGTGTCACACACCACATAGCCAGCTAGGGGTGTTACATGTTACAATGACATTTCCCAGTGAATGCATTTGTAGTGGTTGAAAGCAATATTAAAGTTGAAAAATGCTTCAAAAATGCAGCGTCTGTACTAAGCCTAAGTGGGGGAGGAAATTTTCGGTCTGGGGTAAATATTTGGCCTTACAGCAAGTCATTAACCTGCAAAGGATGTACCCTAACATATTTCCCAGCAAAACCCATTTTGGTTTTGTTTTAATGTGTTTTTTGTGGCACTGGGAAAAATGGCATGAATCTCGGAAAAAAATGATTAAAGCTGTGAACTGGGAGTCAGGAATGCTGCCAGGGGCGATCCCAATGATGTTACTGTGTCATTTGAGCAGTGTTTTCATTATTTTCATACATTTTAGACCTTAAAAGGACCCCCGGGAGGGATCGTGGTAAAAATACTCGGGTCTCCCATAGACTTACATTGGGCTCGTTGTTCTGGCTGAGTACCCGAGCCACGAACACCCGAGCATTTTAGTGCTCTCTCATCACTACTGTGGACCAAGGAGGTTAATATATAATTCTTTGGCCACAATGATCAAAGTTATGTGTGAAGATAAAAGGGCACAGAATTTCAGGAAAAGAGCATCCCACCAATAATTAAGCATGGGGGTTTATCAATCATTTTTTAGGATTGTGTTGCAGCCAATGGTATAGGGACATATTACGGGTAGAGGGAACAATGGATTCAATTACATTTCAACAAATTCTTGATTTAAACATAACCTCATCTGTAAAAAAATTCTGAAATTGAAAAGAGGATGGCTTCTACAAATTGACAATGATCCTAAACACACATCAAAAGTTCCAAGCTGAAGGTTTCACAATGGCCCTCACAGTCCCCTGATCTGAACATCATAGAAAATCTGGGGCCAGACCTCAAAATTGAAGAGACTGCAAGACAACCCAGGAATCTCACAGAACTGGAAGAATTCTCCAAGGAAGAAAGAATGAAAATCTCTCAAATAAGAATTGAAAGACTCTTGTCTGGCTAATTTCAAAAGCGGATGCTACCAGGTACTAACCACGCAGGGTGGGTGCCCAAACATTTGCTTAGGCCCATTTTCCTTTTTGTAATTTTTAAAATGTAAAATATATATATATATATATATATATATATATATATATATATATATATATATATATATATATATATAGTATATATATCCTAAAATACAAAGGAAATGTGTCATATTTAACTTTGTGCCTTTTAGAGATCATTTCATCTTCAACTTGCTTAACTGTTCACAATAAACGTAATTTTGACTAGCAGAGCTTAAACTTTTACATGTCATTGTATGTCATTAGGGAGATAAATATATTTGCTTAAAAACTCATTAATCCTGTTATATAGCTGTAATATGAATTTAAAGATTTTTTTTTTATTTTCTACACCTTATGTTTATTATGCCCCAAGTTCTGGTGAGATCTTCGAGCATAATAGCATAGATTCAATCAGTGGAGAACAACTTGACCATGAACAGGTCCATATTTCCCAGGAACACTTGAATTTTGTCAGATTCGGATACCTCTACCATTGATTGATGTCAAATTTGGTGTTGAAGTACTATTTTTTGTGCCGTGATTTTCCAATGCTATGTTACCTGAGTCGCTTCAAATTTTGCTAGATCTGTAGATAAAGATATGAAAAATTTAAAAATAAAATATATTTTTTTAAAATCACTCATCAAATAATAGCGAGACCTAAAGTATAGGTCATTTCTAATTGAGAAATATCTTAAATGTGTAGAAAGTGAGGGCAAGATGGAAAGAAAATATATAATGCTACATGTCTAAAGGTATAATCAGTAGATGAATGTGATTATGTACTGGCTGTATAGAGCTCTAGTGAGACCACATCTGGAATACCATGAGAAGTTCAGAAGAACTCACACGGAAACCCTACTTCAAACTTCTGTGTTTTTATTATGTCAAGTGTTTAGTTATTTTTATAAGATCAGATCATTCAAGAATATCAAGATTTACATCTATCTATAATCTGCTTATTGCACCTTTATCTTTATTTCTCATCAGATATTCTTTGGAGTTCATCTGAGGTCTGAAGAGTAAAATGAAACATTTAGGAAAAAACATACAGATCAACAATGCCCAACTGGATGCCAGGATGGCAAACACCTCCATGGCGACTGTGTATTTGCCCTGAGCACTAAGAGAAGCAGGAATGAAAGATAGCCAAACACTAAGAAAGGCCAACATGCTAAATGTAATAAACTGAGCTTCATTAAGACTATCTGGAAGTTTTCGAGCCAAGAAAGCCACTATGAAGCTAATGGTGGCCAGAAGAAAGAGATAACCGAGCATGGCCCAGAATGTGACAGACCGATCATTACAGTCAATAATAATGAGTTCTGCTTTATCTTCTGTGTTGACATGTGGATGTGGAGGATCCACTGACATCCAAGTGATACACAATATTAGCTGTAGAAGGAAACATACAGAGATAATTGAGTAGGAGACTCTAAGCGTAGTCCATTTTCTTAGACTGCTTCCCGGTCTAGTAGCCATGAAAGCAAAAACTACCATGACCGTCTTGGCCAATATACAGGCAACACAGAGAGTGAAGACCAGTCCAAAAGACACCTGACGTAGTAGACATTTATCATGATCAGGGTAACCAATAAAACCTAAAGAGCAGAAGAAGCAAAGACTAATGGATATCAGTAGGAGACAACTTAAGGAGTAATTGCTGGCTTTCACAAGTGGTGTATTGCTATAGTGAAAGAAAAATCCCAAGATAAGAGCTGGAATAATGGAGGAGATTATGGAAGTTGCAGCTAAGGTGGCTCCTAATACATCTTCATAAGAAAGAAACTCTATGGGTTTTGGGAGACACTTGGATTTTTCAGGATTTGGCCATTGGTCCCATGGACATCTGAGGCAATTCAGGGAATCTATAAATGGAGAAAAAAATATGTTTACTACATGTCATTACCTATTTGCATATTTATTATTCTACTGTACATGTCCAGGCTTTGCCACCTATCTACCTCATCTATGTTTTCTCACCTTTTTTATCCCCTTATTGCCGTTATTTTATTTTATATTAAATATTATATATTTCAAAAAATTTGTTTTTTATACTCTCTATTTTTACATGTTTTATAACACACATATATATATATATATATATATATATATATATATATATATATATATTTTTTTTTTTTTTTTTTTAAATCATGTGTTAGAAAGATTGAAGGGGCCATAACATACAAAACTGAGGTGGAAAAGATTGCAGCCATCTTGATCTGTAACCACATAGACTCCTAGTATACAAAGGAAAGCGGAACACATGTTTGAGGGAAAAAATCTGCCTTTTACAAGACTTGTCTGAAGGGTCTATCCAAGTGTTACTTTTGTTAAATTTCTGTGTCTGTTTCTGTGTCTTTGAAATTAACATTTTTCTTTAAAGGAATGTACCCATGCCACCATCAAGTTATACAGTACATTCTTGATTCCCCCTTCATTCTGGGGGTCTTCTAATGTGCAACTTCTTAACTATGTCTAAATGTGGAGGATGTGGACACCTTCATTAAAGGTAAAATGGTGCATTTTTAGTTATATTACTGTATGTAACTCCAAAAGTTATTTTTCAGACTAATGGTGTTAGGGCTAGTGCAACGCACTGTGCAGAAATGGAACCTATTGCTGAGTAATGACGGACTATACTGCAGTATAATGTGGATACACACACAGGTTAGCTTCACCGGGAAGCAAACCCTGTTGCGTTACAGGGCTGTGGTACCACACAGAGAGCGCAAGCAAAGAGTCACAGAACTCTTTCCCAAGACTCAGGGGAAGAGTTCCTCTAGACCTCTTGCGCTCCACACCGCTACTGGGGTGTCAGAGATTAACAGAACTACTAATTTTCTGCACAACAGTGCGTGTAGTACCGCTCTGGCGGACGCCACTAACCACCCAGACTTGTGTCAGGAAAGAGCTCTATTAGCACACGCGCCACACTGGCGGTCACTGCTATCAGACACTGTATCGTGTGCTAGCTGTGCGGGATAGCACTGTCAGGTGCTAGGTAGCTTTCACCATTCGCGAACAGTCAACAACACAAGGGATGGGAATGATTCGGAGCTTTCATCCATTGACAGGCATACATCCACCCACACACAATAATAAGTTTATACTAGCACATGGCCATGCGGCCATAGGAACCTTTTATAGCGGAAGCTCTCCAGGACCTTCCTAGTGGTCCAATAGGAGTTGCTACAGGACCTGAGCATGTGACCCCCAACCTCCAATGAGAGGTCATCCCTTGGGCATGCTCAGAAGAAGAAAAGCAGCACTTAGTCCCAGGGATGCCTGCTCACCGCTGATCAGTACTGGTTACAATGGCTGAGCCTGGAAGGACATTGGAAACCAGCTGCACAGTATCAGCTTGAGCCAGACGCTGGGACCGACGTCTCTGGTGAGCAGGCTCCACTGCGGCTGGAGGAGCATGGGAGACTGCAGCGGAGATGGTTCGAGATTCCCCCTGTGCAGCGGCGGGAGCTCGACAGCTAACATTACCCCACCTCCTCGGGCTCCCCTCCTTGGACCTGTCTACGCTCGAAGGCAGCAATGAGCTGTGGAGCCCGAATGTGCTCATCAGGCTCCCAGAACCTGTCCTCTCGGCCATGGCACTTCCAATCCACTAAATAGAATGTTTTGCCACGTACCACCTTACACCCCATGACGGCATTCACCTTGTATTTGTCCATGGACGAACCCGATGTCCCGGCAGATGACTTGGAAAACTGGGACATGTGGACGGTCTTTAGGAGGGACACGTGAAAGGTGTCGGCGATGCCTAGGCGTGAAGGAAGGGCCAGACGGTAAACCACAGGATTAACCTGTTTCAGGACCTTGAAGGGACCTAGGTAGTGAGGCGCAAACTTAGTGGACTCAACTCGCAGCCTGATGTTATGGGGGGAGAGCCACACTAAATCGTCTGGAGCAAAGGTCGGAGCTGGTCGCCGATGTGCATCGGCGGAGACCCTCATTCTCTCCTTGGAGGCCCGGATAGCATCCTGTGTGCGGTCCCAAATGTCACATGCCTCCACCGCCTAGTCTGCCACCCTGGAGTTGACGGAAGACATGGGCATGGGTACAGGAACCCACAGATGCTGGACATAATAAAGGAGGAATGGGGTCTGCCCAGTGGAGTCGGCTGCGGAGTT
Source organism: Ranitomeya variabilis (assembly GCF_051348905.1). Taxonomy (NCBI): domain Eukaryota; kingdom Metazoa; phylum Chordata; class Amphibia; order Anura; family Dendrobatidae; genus Ranitomeya; species Ranitomeya variabilis. Next base: position 33,877,604 of record NC_135236.1, on the reverse strand, counting down.
GTTCAGCGCAAACTCCGCCCACGGTAGCAAGGATGCCCAGTCATCCTGCCTGGCTGAGTCAAAATGTTGCAGGTATGTGACCAGGGTCTGGTTGGCTCTCTCTACCAACCCATTCATCTTGGGACGGTATGCTGTAGAGAGATTCAGCTCGATGCTGGGAAGACGACAAGCTCTCTCCAGAACCGAGATGCAAACTGGGGACCCCGGTCACTGACAATTTAGTCTGGCACACCGTGTAGGTGGAAAACGTGCTTAATAAACAACGCCGCCAAGGCCCATGCAGAAGGTAGTCATCAAAGAGGCACCAAGTGCATCATTTTAGAAAAATGGTTGGTGACTACCCAAATAATGGTGCAGCTACGGTACTTGGGTAAGCCCACCACAAAGTCCATCCCTACCATTTCCCAGGGCCTGTCTGCTACTGGCAGGGGGTAAAGCAGCCCAGCATGCCATTGTTGAGGAGACTTATTCTTGGCGCAGGAGACACACGCCCGAACATAGTCTCCAACGTCATGGGTCATATGCGGCCACAGTACATCCTTGCCAGAAGCTCAGATGTCCTCTTGATCCCAAAATGTCCACCCACCCTGGACAAGTGAGCCCAAGAGAAAACCTCCGGTCGCAAATTAGATGGCACAAAGGTCTTGCCCGGGGGCAGAGACTCTATCGAAACCGGGGCCACGGTCCTCAGGTTCTCCGAAGGGACAATTAATCGAGGCTCATCCTCTATTGATGAGCGGGAGAGAGCGTCGGCACGGATGTTCCTCTCCCCGGAAAGATAATGGAGGGTGAAGTGGAAGCGGGAGAAGAACAAGGACCATCTAGCCTAGTGAGAGTTTAGCCGCTGGGCAGTCTGTAAATAAAGCAAATTTTTGTGGTCGGTATACACATGGATGGGAAAATGAGCCCCCTCCAGGAGGTTTCTCCACTCTGAGAAGGCCAACTTCATAGCTAGCAACTCCCTGTCCCCGATGGAATAAATCTTCTCCGCTGGTGTGAAGGTCTTGGAGAAAAAGCAAGGATGCTTCTGACCTTGAGCATCCTTTTGGAAGAGGACTGCTCCAGCACCGAAGGATGAGGCATCCACCTACATTATAAATGGTTTATCTATATCAGGGCGATGTAGGATGGGAGCGCTAGCAAAATGAGATTTAATAGAGAGGATGGCCTTGGAGACCTCCTCCGACCACAATTTGGGATTTGCTCCCTTCTTGGTGAGGGCTACCAAGGAAGCTACCAAAGTTGAGAAGTGGGGAATGAACTGGCTATAATAGTTAATGAACCCCATAAAGCGCTGCACTGCTTTGAGAGAATGAGGTTCCTGCCAGTCCATCACAGCCTGTAGCTTGGCAGGATCCATAGCCAATCCCTGGGCAGATATGATATAGCTAGGGAAAGGCAAGGACTCCTGCTCAAACACACACTTCTCCAACTTGGCATAGAGGGAGTTTGCCCGTAGGAGGTCGAAGACTTTGCAAACATTTCTCCGGTAGGAGTCTATATCTGGACAGTAGATGAGAATATCATCCAGACAGACTATGACTGAGGTGGTGAGCATATCCCGGAAGATATCATTCACAAAGTGTTGGAAAATGGCAGGAGCATTACAGATCCCGAAGGGCATCACCTGCTATTCATAGTGCCCATCCCTGGTGTTAAATGCCATCTTCCATTCGTCCCCTTCACAGATGCGAATCGGATTGCAAGCACCCCACAGATCAAGCTTAGTAAATACCCTCACTCCCGGCAACCTATCGAATAGCTCAGATATCAGAGGCAGAGGGTATTTGTTCTTAATGGGGATTGCGTTAAGACCCCTGTAATCTATGCATGCACATAGTTCTCCGTTTTTCTTCTGCACGAAGAAGCCCACCCCTGCAGGTGACACTGACTTCCTAATGAATCCTCCTGCCAGATTCTCCTGAATGTATTGGGTCATCGCTAGTGTTGAGCATTCCGATACCGCAAGTATCGGGTATCGGCCGATACTTGCGGGTATCGGAATTCCGATACCGAGATCCGATACTTTTGTGGTATCGGGAATCGGTATCGGGATTAATATCAATGTGTAAAAGAAAGAATTAAAATAAAAAATAGGGATATACTCACCTCTCCGATGCAGCCTGGACTTTACCGCCGTAACCGGGAGCCGTTGTACCTAAAAATGCGCGCTTGAAGGGCCTTAGATGACGTCACGGCGCTCTGATTGGCCCGTAGCGGTTGCGTGACCGCTACGCGACCAATCACAAAGCAGTGACGTCACCTAAGGTCTTTCAAGCGCTTGAAATACCTTAGAAGACGACACTGCTTTGTGATTGGTCGCGTAGCGGTCACGCGACCGCTATGCGACCAATCAGAAGCTACGGACGTCTTCTAAGGTCCTTCAAGCGCTCATTTTTAGGTACAACGGCTCCCGGTTACGGCGGTAAAGTCCAGGCTGCGTCGGAGAGGTGAGAATATCCCTATTTTTTATTTTAATTCTTTCTTTTACACATTGATATGGATCCCAGGGCCTGAAGGAGAGTTTCCTCTCCTTCAGACCCTGGGAACCATACAGGATACCGTCCGATACTTGGTGTCCCATTGACTTGTATTGGTATCGGGTATCGGTATCGGATTAGATCCGATACTTTGCCGGTATCGGCCGATACTTTCTGATACCAATACTTTCAAGTATCGGACGGTATCACTCAACACTTGTCATCGCCTCCATCTCCGAGAGAGATAGGGGATAGACTAGACCCCGGCGAGGCTCTGCACTAGGCAAGAGGTCAATAGGACAGTCATAGGGGCGGTGGGGTGGAAGGTCTTTGCAGCCCTCTTGGAGAACACGTCCGCATAGGGCCAATAGTGCTTGGGGAGAGAAGAAAGATCTGCGGGTCCTTCAGTAATAGCAACCTCAACGCACTCCCTCAGACATCTACCCTCACAAGATTCACTCCATCCCAGAATTCTCCCAGAGGACCACTCTATATGAGGAGAGTGGTACTGTATCCAAGGTATCCCTAACAGAACCTCATCAATTCCCTCAGGAATGACTAGCAGGGAGATAATCTGATAGGATGGAGACATGGATAAAGTAAATGGGATGGTCTGGTGTGTTATTTGTGAGGGCAGAGTCGACCCATTCACAGTCACCGGCTTGACAAGCATCACCAGGGGTATTGCGTTTCGTTGGGCAAATGCAGAGGACATAAAATTCCCCTCCGCCCCAGAATCCACACACAGCTCGACTGTAAGAGTGGACTGGACAAAGGTGATTGTCCCTTTGAATGACAGTTTGGAGGGAAACGTCGCCATGTCTAGTGTACCTGCAGACATGACAGACCTTGAGTGCACGAGCGATCTGAGACTTAGATCCCGTTCGGGACACCTCCTTGGCCTCATGTGGCTCTGACGCCTGGAGATTCCAGAGGTATGGCGAAGGTGGGAGCCAGCCGAAACTCCTGCCTACACTGGGCTCACTCCAACCTTCGCTTTTTAAAACGAAGGTCGATGAGAGTTGATACAGATATTAACTCTTCCAGTGTGGTGGGAATCTCTCTAGTGGCCAAAGCGTCCTTCACATGGTGAGCCAGCCCCCTCCAAAATACAGGGAATGAGGGCTTTATCCGGCCACTCCAGCTCAGATACTAAATTCTGGAAGTGGACGGAATGATGGCTGACCAAGCATGAGCCCTGTGTCAGTGCCAGCAGTTGGAGCGCCGTATCATGGGTGACTTGAGGTTCCAAAAAGACCTGTTTCAGAATGCTCAGGAACCGCAGAGCACTCTGCACCACATGATCATCACGCTCCCACAGCAGTGTAGCCCACTCCAATGCCCTGTCCGACAATAGAGATATTATGAATCCCACTTTAGCCCCCTCTGAGGGGAAACGTGCAGCCAGAATCTCAAGAAGTATCGCACGTTGGTTCACGAATCCCCTGCATTGCATGACTTGCTATCGCCAGAGTACTTATCTGGCAGCGGGAGGTGGGATAAGGTTGGAACAGGGGTGGCAGTGGACAAACTAGCTGCAGCCACGCTAGCAGCCTAAACAGCTACTGCGGTAACATCCACAGCTGAGGTTGTGCGCTCGAGAGCCGCCAACCTGTCCTCCAGCTGCTGGATGTACCGCTACAGTCGCTATTGGTTTACCATTACTAGCCAGACCCTGGTGCTAGTATAATGTTAGGGCTAGAGGAACGCACCAAATAATTATAAGGATGATATAAGGTGCGTTCGAAGCCCAGGGTCCACCGTGCAGAGATGGAACCTGCTACTGAGTAATGACGGACTATATGACAGTATAATGTGGATACACACACAGGTTAGCTTCACCCGATATGGAAGCGAACCCTGTTGCGTCACAGGGCCGCGGTACCACAAAAAAGCGCAAGCAAAGAGTCACAGAACTCTGTCCCAAGACTCAGGGAAAGAGTTCCTCTAGACCTCTTGTGCTCGACACCGCTACTGGGGTGTCAGAGATTAGAGACTTGGGTCAGGAAAACGCTCTATTAGTGCACGGCGGCGCACTGGCAGTCACTGCTATCAGACGCTGTATCGTGTGCTAGCTGTGCAGGATAGCACTGCCAGGCGCTACGTATCTTCCACCATTCGCGAACAGTCAACAACACAAGCGATGGGAATGATTCGGAGCTTTCATCCATCGACAGGCATACATCCACACACACACAGAGGGTTGGAAACTTTCCAGGATTGCTCTCGACAGAGAAAATTTGTTTGAGGAGAGATGAATTTGGATTTTCCAGAATATCAATTACCACACATTTAGGAAAATGATAACCATTTTGTGGACCAGTAGAGGGCCAGCAAAAGGGCAAAAATAAAAAAAATTGCTGCTCAACTCACTAGTCACCTGCTCCCACCAGCCGTTCATCCTCGTAACTTCTTTTCATCTTCCACTGTCATTAGAATTTTCTTCAACTTCCTTCACTCTGCACTAGGACTATCATCACCAAGTTGTCCTCTAATGCAATGCTAACTAGGCTTCAAGCAATGCACATCGTTACACCTTAATCACAATATGCTTCGCGGTGACCTGGTGTGCAATGATGTCAGAGGCCTAATAAGAGGGAAACAGGTCAAAGAGGGATACACCAAAGGGGAAAGGCAAAAAGAAGAGGACCACTCCATGGGCGGGCTGCATGAGCAGATGGACAGGTCAGCATAGAGGTGAGTATTATTTTTTTCATCCTATATTTTATTATGTTTAGAGGCAACGTGCATTCTTTATGCGTGCACTTTCAGTATTTATAAGCCCAAATCAACAGTGGGTGATAAATACATAAGTGGTAACATGTTTCTATTGTACTTTTCCTCTGATTTTGGCTTACAAATAGTGATGTAATATACTGACCAAATGCTGAACGTGTGAACGTTTCCTTATACTGTTACTCCTCCTCCTGATTATGCAAAACTGTCTTCTGGCTGGAGATTTGTGTACTTGGCTGCTGTTGGTACAGGAACCCATCCTCCAAGGTATGTGTGGACACCTAGCCTGGTAATGGTGTAGATGGTCCCTGTTCCTCCTCCTCTTCCTCTTCCTACTGTGCCACCACCTATTTCATCATCGCTTGAAGCTTTTTTTCTAGGAGGCATAGCAGCAGGATATTAAGGCTGGAGTCACACTGAACATATAAAAAATATTCCCATTCTCACTGTTGAGAGTCGCACGAGTGTTCTCCGTATGGTAATCCACGTGTAATGCATTTGCAATGCGATGATGCAATGTCTTCTCAGTCATTTATCCATGTGACATCTCTATGACATCTGTATGGTTTTACATCTCTCACATGTTTTCCCAATGTACTGCCCCATTAAATTAGCTGGTTCAATGGTCTGAAATGAATAAAAACCTAGTCAAGTGAGCAATTCTGCAAAAGCAGCTTGTAAACTGTTCTGAAGACATGGGTTTTCGAATTCCTCTTGAAAGTTCTAAATGTTGGGGATAATCATATGTGTTTGGCCACAGAATTGTGCAGGATGATGGATACTCAGGAGAAGTCTTGTGGGCAATTGGATGGGGAATGCACGAATGTTGAGGAGAGAAGGAGATGTTGGAGGATCAGAGATTACATGGTGAGAGATATTGGAATATTAGTTCAGAGATACATGGGGGAATACAGATTATGTACAGCTTTGTATGTCAGTGTTACTAGATTTTTGTGTATAGGTTGTGGAATTGGGAGACAAAGGGATTTGTAGAGGGGAAAAGCAGAGGAGAAGCGAGGGCAGAAGTGGATTAGTAGGACAGACTGTAGAGGTGTGATGATGCAATGAGGGATGATAAGGTCCTAGACCCCACATGGGTCCACAGCCTTCAGCTCGTCTGCATTGTTGGGTCTGGTGTCTCTCATCTTTTTCTTGACAATATGTCAGACCCAACAATGCAGATGAGCTGAAGGCTGCTATCAAAGTAACCTTGGTTTCCATAACCCCTCAGCAGTGCCACAGGCTGATCGCTTCCATGCCACGCTACATTGATGCAGTAATTGATGTAAAAGGAGCCCGACCAAGTTTTGAGTGCATTTACTGAACATACATTTTGGTAGGCCAACATTTCGGATTTTAAAATAATTTCTCAAGCTGGTGTTACAAAGTATTCTAATTTACTGAGATAATGACTTTTGGGTTTTCATTGGCTGTAAGCCATAATCATCAACATTAACAGAAATAAACACGTGAAATAGATCACTCTGTGTGTAATGACTCGATATAATATATGAGTTTAACTTTTTGTATTGAATAACTGAAATAAATTAACTTTTTGATGATATTCTTATTTTGTGAGAAGTATTTGTACATGTTGCCTTCTCCGCCTACTCTGCTTCTTCCATATCTCCTCATCTGGTCAGAAAGAGTGGGCAGTATGTGTGCGTTATTGGCATTCTCATCCTGTTGCTTGCATGTCTTGTGCGCAGCCTCACTTCTGCCTTCCTGTTCCCCACCTCATATGCGACGTACCCACAAAGTGGAACTCCACCTTGCATATGTTGGAGAGACTCTGCGAGCTGCAGCAGGCAATAGTGGAGGTTCAGCTGCAGCATGCATGGGTGAGTCGCTCTTCAGAACACCACTTCATCAACAATGAGTGAGTCTCCATCCAGGACGTGTGTGCTGCGTTGTACTGCTTGGAATACTCCACCAATGGCCAGCGCTGATGACGCCATCTTCACAGTACGGCTGGAGTCACACTACCGTACAACACAGCTGAGTGCAATGCAAGTAAAGATCGCATTGCACTCTGACGAATGATATTCAATGAGGCAATCCAGATCAGTGTTTTTTTTCTCTGGCGTATTCGGTGTTCATGCAAAATCGCAACAGGTTGGGATCGTATGCGTATATCGTGCGAGATTCACCAATGCAAGTCAATGGGTCCAATAAAGACTCGGAACCACACAGACCATCCGTATAGCATGTGACAAATGCACACACATTTTCCTGAAGCCAGGAAATTGCATCAGCCAAGAACAGGAAGATTGTCATGCAGATTGTCCTGGCAACCTATAAAAAAATCCAAAAACACGCCTCCACAGATACCAGCAACATGGCCAGACATATCAATGTGGAAATGCCGATTGTTCTAGTTCAGGAGAGGCCTGAAATCTGGGACCAACACATCGCAATAAAAGGATGCAGCTTGGAGACACATATGCTGCCAGATGTTCCCCATTTATGATAAAAGTACAAGAGAGGTGCAGCAGGACATTAGTAAGTGAAAAAAACTAATATACTACATAAATTGTAAATTCAATATTCCGTATGATGTTATTTGGAATAACTGGCATGTTTGTTAATGCACACTTGGTAAACTGTACGCAAGTTGACACTGTAACCTATCATACCCAAACAAGGTGTTCATAATTAGATTTATTTATTGTGTAACTTTGCAGTGGCTGACATCACAAGATGGTGGCGCAGCCAGGATCAATACCGTTGTGAGCGACAGCAGCGAGCCAGGAGATGTGCAGCAGCCAGTAAAAAGTGGAAGTACATGTATTATGATTGCTTGAATTTCCTAACTTCCATTCTGGATCTCCATTCGTAAGTGCATGCTTGTCATGCATTTTGAAATCTGTCCTTACGTTGGTTAAATTAATGTTCATTTTAATTTAATTTGTCCAAATAACAGAACTGAATCCAATATACATGAAAGAGATGCCGTGGGGAACTTTGACCCTGTTGGCGAAGTTGAAGAGGAGCCTGGAACTTCTTTTGCACCATCAGCAACAGAACAGCAACCACCACCACCACGTCCTTTGGCAGGACATGAGGCCAATCAAGATGAGGATGAACATAGACGTATCAGCAGTTCTACACTTCCCCTGGATACCTCACCACAGGCTGCAGCCATACCACACCAGGGCCATCACAGGAAGAAGTGCCCCACCATCGGTATTAGGCGCTAACTAGACATTGGTGTTTTGGAATACCTATTGTGCACAGTTAACAATGATGGTGAGAAGGCCTATGGTTGTAGTCTTGCTCAGTATTTGCGCACAATTCCCCGTGAGGTGAGGCTGCATGCTAGAGGTGCCTTACAAATTGTCATTGATTCATGCATATCACCTAACAATCCAAGGCCGGTTTTGAACTTCCTTGAAAGATGGCAGATGTCCACCAACATCCACCTACACATGCCTGGAAGCCATGATAAACAGCCCATAGTACTCCCAGAACCAGCTCCACCACGGATCCCACCACCTCATCCACAGCAAACACCTCCAGCCACAAGCACCACAAGCTGCACCTGCCCAATATGGCCACTTGAACATACCCACTGTTGGAAAGTGTTCTCAGCATGGGTATGTTCAACATGGCCATTCTTGGGGGTTTAGCCAAATGGCAAACAAAAATCCATGTGAGTTTGGTTACCCTTAACCAAGTGGCCAATACCATGTCCCACAACAGGGCACTTCCTTGTGTCAGAATCCAACCTCATCAACCTATCGGGGGCCCAATAATGTAGGGACCAAAATCAACAAATAAGTCATGCTGTGTTGGCGCCATCATTTCCACCTTTCTACCATAATTTGTAAAAAATAGAATATTCCGATGTAATCTCCTTGTTTGTTTCTTTAATAATAATAATAATAATAATAATTTTATTTCTATAGCGCCGACATATTCCGCAGTACTTTACATTTTAGAGGGGATTTGTACAAATGATAGACATCACACGGGACGCATTACAGTTAGCACTGGTCAGCCCGCCACATGGCGTTACTAATAGGCTAGGATCCAGTTGCTGTGCATACTCTGTGTGAACATTGCTGCAGATTATTATTTGCACTGGTGTGCCCAGCGGCCAATCCCTGATTGTAGGCTGGCTGTCTCATTTGGTATTACCACACCTGTGTAGTCGCCATCTTTACTTGGGGCCCACTGCACCATGAGAGTGCATTTGATTTGAGGCCTAGACAGGTAAGCACCTTTGCCTGTTTTTCTGTTGTGTTTTTTCTAGAATAGTGGAGGTTTTTTCCTCTTTTTTATTTCCCTCCTGTTGTGGAAATGATAGACATTACAGCATAACAATAAACACAAATATCAAAACAGATACCAAGAAGAATGAGGGCCCTGCTCGCAAGCTTAAAATCTATGAGATAAAGGGGAGACACGAGAGGTGAATGGTAACAATTGCTTTAGCTATTCGGACCAGCCATAGTGTAAGAATCGGGTGTTCATGTAAAGCTGCATGAACCAGTTAACTGTAGGGTTGAGCGACCTTTACTTTTATAGGATCGGGTCGGGTTTCACGAAACCCGACTTTTTCAAAAGTTGGGTCGAGTGAAATCGGCCGATCCTATAAAAAAGTCGGGGTCGGGGTCGGCCGAAACTCGAAACCCAATGCAGTGCATTGGGTTTCCAATGGTTCCCAGGGTCTGAAGGAGCGGAAACTCTCCTTCAGGCCCTGGGATCCATATTTAAGTGTAAAATAAAGAATTAAAATAAAAAATATCGCTATACTTACCCTCTGACGGGCCCTGGTACTAACCGGGAACCTTCCTTCCTTAGAATCAGCCTTCCAAGACCTTGCGGTGACGTCGCGGGGACGTCGCGGCTTGTGATTGGTCGCGCGGCCCCCATGTGACCGCTCGCGCGACCAATCACAAGCCGCGACGTCAACGTGACGTCACCGAAGGCCCTGGAAGGGCTGATTCTTAGGAAGGAAGGCTGCCGGAACGAAGCCGAGGGTGAGTATATTCCTATTAGGTATATACTCACCCTCGGACATGCCCTGCTTCTTTCCGACAGCCTTCCTTCCTAAGAATCAGCCCTTCCAGGGCCTTCGGTGACGTCACGGTGACGTCGCGGCTTGTGATTGGTCGCGCGAGCGGTCACATGGGGGCCGCGCGACCAATCACAAGCCGCGACGTCACCGTGACGTCACCGCAAGGTCTTGGAAGGCTGATTCTAAGGAAGGAAGGTTCCCGGTTAGTACCAGGGCCCGTCAGAGTGTAAGTATAGCGATATTTTTTATTTTAATTCTTTATTTTACACTTAAATCTGAATTCCGATACCAATTCCCAATATCTTAAACATATCGGGAATCGGTATCGGAATTCCGATTCCAGATTCAGAAGATCGCCGACCTCATGGCCAACCCCACACAGGGGTCGGGTCGGGTTTCATGAAACCCGACTTTGCCAAAAGTCGGCGACTTCTGAAAATTGCCGACCCGTTTCGCTCAACCCTAGTTAACTGCCTAAGTATGTAACAGTACAGACACAGAGGTCTATTAAATGCATAAAGTGTGGGAGAACATGATGCGAGGAACCTGGTTGTTGAAAATATTTTGAATGGGCCACACAGGGATAGTTAGGTTAATGCGTTGAGGCAATAGGACAATCTGAACAAATGCGCTTTTAGGGCACGCTTAAAACTGTGGGGATTGGGAATTAATCATTATTAACCTGGGAAGTGCATTACAAAGAATTGGCGCAGCACGTGAAAAGTCTTGGAGACAGGAGTGGGAGGTTCTGATTATTGAGGATGCTAACCTCAGGTCATTAGCAGAACGGAGAGCATGGGTAGTGTCACAGATTGAGACGAGAGAGGAGATGTAGGGTGGTGCTGAGCCATGGAGTGCTTTGTGGGTGAAGGTAATAAGTTTGTACTGGATTCTGGATCTTTAATGCATACAGTACATTGACGATTTTTCTAAGTTGCCATACAATTTTAATATACCTGTTTTAATACAAATTACAGTTTTTATAAATAAAAATGTTAATTAAATGTGTGATTTATGTTTTTCCAAATATATACTCTATGCTACAGATATACAGGTTTATTTTTGGACATAAATTGGAATTATACATTTTGGTCATAATCAGTTGTTTTCGGAAATTACAGTAAGTAAATTAAGGATATTATCATTAGAGTTGAGTGAATATGTTCGGAAATAACGCTGAATCTGAATTTGCCATATTCGTACCCTTTTATTGTCGAATTTATGTTTGATGATCGGTTCCGAACATATTCGGTCATTTCCATTCCCATTGACTCCAATGGCATTCCGCTGTGTTCAGCAAATTTTGCAAAAACAATAATCGCCAGCGATGTAATATGAACCAAACATTGAAACATTCACTCAACTCTAATTATAACTAGACACAGCATTGTCTTGCCAAGAAGTATATCCCCCTTGTGATACAAAATAATTTGTGAAAATGTCCCGCACTATAACCCTTTCCTTACATATACTGCTTTCCTGGAGCTGCATTCCCACAAACAGCAGTATATGTATGGCTTGGTGATCACGTGGCCTCTAGCTGAGCACCGCGGCGACCGGTTGTGGGTGTCAGCTCTATGTCACAGCTGATACCCTGCAGCAATGCCCACTATGTTGGGGTATACATTCTCCTGTTACCCTTGTGAAAATACAACATTTTGGGTTAAAAAACATTTTTGTGGGAAAAATGTGACTTTTTTATTTTCATGGCTCAACGTTATAAACTTCTGTGAAACATCGGGGGGTTCAAGGTATGCGCTACACATCTAGATAAGTTTCCTGAGGGGTCTAGTTTCCAAAATGGTGTTACTTATGGAGGATTTCTACTGTATAGGCACATCAGGGGCTCTCCAAATGTGACATGTCAACCGCTAATTATTCCAGCAAATTTTACATTCAAAAAGTCAAATGGCCCTCCTTCCCTTCTGAGCCCTGCCGTGCGCCCAAACAGTGGTTTTCCCCCATATATGAGGTATAGGCGTGCTCATGAGAAATTGCACAACAAATTATATGGTGCAATTTCTCCAGTTACCCTTATGAAAATAAAAAAATTGTTTCGAAAGGAAAATGTTTGTTTATTTTTTTCTTCCACATTACATTAATTCCTGTGAAGCACCTGAAAGGTTAATAAACTTCTTGAATGTTGTTTTGAGTACCATGAGGAGTTCAATTTTTAGAATGTTGTCACTTTTAGGTATTTTCTGTCATATAGGCCCCTGAAAGTCACCTCAAATTTGAGTTATTCCCCCCCAAAAAAGATTTTGTAAATTTTGTTGTAAAAATGAGAAATCACTGGTCAACTTTTAACCTTATGACTTCCTAACAATAAAAAAATGACATTTCAAAAATGTTGCTGAGGTAAAATACACATAAGGGAAATGTTATTTGTTAACTGATTTCATGTGATATGGCTCTCTGATTTAAGTGCATATGAATTAAAATAAGACAATTGCAAAATTTTCAAAATTTTTCCCAAATTTCCATTTTTTCACAATTAAACGTAAGTCATATCAAATAAATTTTACCATTATAATAAAGTACAATATGTCACGAAAAAACAGCTTCAGAAATAGTTGGATCCAGTGGAGCGTTCCAGAGTTATGACCTCAAAATTGAGAGTGATCAGAATTGAAAAAATTAGCCTGGTCAGGAAGGTGAAAACAGGCATCTGGGAGCAGGGGCTAAGGCCAGAGGGCTGACAACATGGATTGGCAACATGTGTTCTAGGTCTGCCATTATTCCCATATTGTCCCTCATCAGCATCATTTGTTGGGCATTCATGGATCCTCGTGAAAGTGTGAAGGACCACAAAGGCCTTAATGATCGCATTCACATTAGCTTCATTTAATTGGATGGCTGACATCAGGACCTTCCATTTTGAACATAGGATTCCAAAGGTGCACTCCTCCAATTGTCTTGCGTGTGATAACCGATAATTAAAAATTTGCCGCTGGTGGTTCACGCGTCTCTGTGGATATGGCCTCACTACATTGCAGATCAATTGAAATGCCTCATCAGCAAACATTACATAAGGAACCACTTTCAAACGTGAACCAGGTAGAACACATGGGGATGGGATGGACAAATCATTTTTTCGCAGTCGCCAACCCATTATGAAGAATTGCAAACTCTGGGGTCTCCAGTTGTTCCATAGGCCCCAATATCGACAATTATAAACCTGTATGTGCTGTCGACCAGGGCAAACAGCGCTACAGGAAAAAATAGCTTATAATTGTAACATTGGAACCCTGAGTTTGGTGACTTACGAACACGGATGTGCTTATCATCCAAGGATCCTATGTCGTTGGGGAACTGGCATGTTTGCTCAAAGCCACAGGCTATCTGCACACATTCTTCTTGTTTGGGCTCGGGCATAACTGAATTCTAAATGCAGGACCAGATTTCGGTTCAAGTGGAACATACAAATGGCTTATATGTTAAATTTCCGAATAAAAGAAACTTCAAATGAAGCGCCGCACAGGAGAGACAGGTGGATAGAAACATTTTAAAAAAAGGTAAAAATCTGAAAAAAAAATCAGCACGCATAACATAAACAGTGTAGTCCATCATAAAAGTAAGCAAGATAGAAATCTAAACACTGGATCAACAATAAACATCACTATTACATCCTCAGGAACAGTTCAGTTTGAATTACATCAAGAAGTGCCAATAACAACATTTTTAGATGTAGTTGAAGTAAAGATGCCATAAACGATCACACAATATTTTGAGATAACATATGGGTGGAACGTGTTTCAAAATGACCATTACATTCAGTAGCCAACAAATATAGGATGAGTACATACCGTACTGTAATTAAAAGACTCTCCTCTGCCAAAATACATTTGCGCATCTTTCTGTCCTTGAATGCTAGCCCATGTCACATTGCCACCAACAGTTGTGATAAAACTTGCCTGAGTGGCTGCATAGAGAACCATACAGTCGGTGGAAATGTCCATTAGTGAGCCGTCGCCTCAAAAGCGGAGGTACCCACCTTCGTCTCCGCCTCCTCGGATCAACAAGACCCAATGTAAAAGAACCCTCTCAGTTGTGTTTAAGCTAAGCCTATCAAATATGTTTTTCACAAACCAGGACAAACAAAATACCTACAGGGTGTCTGTCTGAAAGATTTGCGGACTAAGCTTCTTCTGGACCCTATGTATGGCCTTATTGATTAGGTTTTTATTCATTTATTCATTTCAGACCATCGAGTCAGTTAATTTACTGGGGAGGTACATTGGAAAACTATGTGAGAAATGTAAAGCCATATGGATATCATATGGATAAATGGCTTAGAAAGTATTGCATCATCGCATTGCAAACGCATTACACATGGATGACCATATGGAGAACACTCGTGCAACTCTCGGCAGTGAGAATCAGAATTATTTTTATACGTTTAGTGTGACTTCAGCCTTGCAAACCCACTGCTATGCCTCCTAGAAAGGCAAAGCTTCATGCGATGATGGATGAGGTGGTGGCAAAGGAGGAAGAAAAGGAGGAGGAACAAGGACCATTCACACCATTACCAGGCTAGGCGTCCACACATACCTTGGAGGATGGGTTCCTGTACCGACAGCAGCCAGGTACACAAATCTCCAGCCAGGGGATGGTTTTGCATGATCAGGAGGAGGTAGTAAGAGTATAAGGCAACGTTCACACATTCAGTAATTGATTAGTATTTCACATCAAAATTTGTAAGTCATAATATGGAGTGGATCAATCAGAAAAAAGTATAATAGAAACATGTGCACGACTTCTGCATTTTTCACCTTTGGTTTTTCCTTACAAATTCTTAAGTGAAATACTGACTAAATACTGAATGTGTGAACATGGCCCGAGGCGTAGGATGAGAAACAACTGTGTCCATGGCAGGGTGGCACTCAAACTAGCTCACGGGCATAAATGGAGCATAGCTGGCGGAATATTAAGGATACAGACAACACAGAGGACCTAGACAATTCACCTCCCACAGAGAACAGCTTGTTGTTGACTCTGGGTATCCTGGTGCCTATGTACTGACCGCTGAGTTTCCTGGATTGTTAAAAGTGCTGATTACTGGTTGGTCACCCTGCTGAATCCCCATTACAAGCTCAATGTGCTATCCTTACTTCTGTCACTAGAGCGAGGTTTGAAAATGTGGTAACACAAGTGCGCTGCCATGTCGGACGCTGTTCAAACCAGGTCGTTCGACAGACAGCGGTAATTCCGCTTTTGACCACTATGTGCTCATTGGCGTCGGCTAGATTTTATCTAGCTGGTCCGGGGTTAATTTACCTGATGCTCGGATTGGAAGCTGGGCCATGCCCATTGCCTTTAAATAGTTCTCCTGAACATTAGGCGTCGCCGATTATAGCTTCTGTCTTGTGCGCTGTTATCTCGGTCTGGAGTGGTGAGCTAGTAGTTGGAGTATCGTTGCTGGTGGTGTATTTCCCTTTGTCTTATTTACTCCTTCCTATATTTGTATTTATTTTGCCTGCGCATTTATAGTGTATTCCTGAGTGACTGCGGCAAGGTGTATATTTTCCATTATCCTTGTCTGTGCTAACTGTGGGTATTGGTGTATGATCTTTTCACTGGGTGATGTGCGGTCGTTTCAGCCTAGGGTTGAAACAGGAGACAGGGCGAGGGTCGAGGCCTAGACATGCACACCATCAGTGTAAACTCTAGGTAGAGGGTCAGTCAGGATTTCCCTAGTCTGAGGGAAATTGCAGGGGCCCGGGTTATTAGCTCTTACCCACCTAGTCTCCTCGTGACATTATAATCGGCCTTTAAAACAAAAAAAAAGAAAAAAAAAGGGGTTTCCTTTTTTTTTGTTTTGTCATGGATCCCATGACTTCCATAACCCGCCAGTTGGAGCCGCTGTCCCTACAGGTCACTGAGTTGAGGGGGGCAGTGCAGCAACAGGGACTAGCAGTATCTAATGTGCAAGCTGGAGCGACAGGTAGAGTTGCTGAGCCTAAGTTTCCTTTGCCTGAAAAATTTGCTGGGGAATGCAGTAAATTTTTTTTTTTTCGTGAAGCTTGCAAACTATATTTCCGTATGCGCCCGATCTCCTCAGGTAATGAGGCTCAGCGTGTGGGCCTGGTGTTGTCATTGTTAAGCGGGAATCCCCAAGCATGGGCGTTTTCTTTGCCATCTGATTCTGCTGCATTTGACTCTGTGGAGAGTTTTTTTTCCTTTCTTGGAAACATTTACGATGAGCCAGACAGAATGGCTCTAGCAGAATCTAAGATACACACTATTCGCCAGGGGGAGCAAGTTGCAGAGGATTACTGTTCTGAATTTCATCGCTGGGCGATCGATGCACAGTGGAATGATCCAGCGCTGTGGAGTCAGCTTACTCATGGGGTTTCTGGAAGGGTTAAAAAAGCCCTTCTGATGTACGAGACTCCTACTTCTCTAGATTCCACTATGAGTCTGGTTGTCCGCATTGATCGCCGTTTGCGTCAGGGGGAGCATGAGACACCGCCTATGGGAGAGGGTTTAGGTTCACATGTGGTTGCTGCAGGTGAGCCCACGGAGCCTATGCAAATCGCAGGGGTGTCACATGTGAAGCATCGAGCCCCCGAGCTCAGGAAGCAGGGAGCCTGTTTTTACTGTGGTAAGACTGGTCATTTTATTAACATCTGTCCTCTACTGTCTAAGAAAAACGCAACGGCGGAAATCTTCTAAGCTCAGAGGGTGTGGAGGAGACCAATCTGAGCTTATGTATATCCTCCATGGTGGTTTCTCAATGCATGCTCCCTGCTAAGGTTTTTATCGCTGGCAGTGAGCTGCCAATTACTGTTTTTGTGGATAGTGGTTCAGCCACAAATCTCATTGATGAGTGTTATGACCCCAATGGCAGAGGGTCTCAGGAATAATGCTAAGTCACTAAATACAGAAAACCAGCTCATAGGGCAGTGGTAACTGGGCTGACCATATAACTAATCCTAGCACCACAAATACCAGCAGCCGGGGAACGTTCCTACGTTGATCCTAGACGTCTTGCGCCAGCCGGAGAGCTAACTACCCCTAGAAGGGAAAATAAAGACCTTTCTTGCCTCCAGAGGAAATACCCCAAAAAGTTGGATAGAAGCCCCCCACAAATAATAACGGTGAGGTAAGAGGAAAAGACAAACATAAGAATGAGCTAGGAATTTAGCAAAGAGAGGCCCACTAGCTAATAGCAGAATATAGAAAGATAACTTATATGGTCAGCAAAAAATCCTATCAAAAATATCCACACTGGAAATTCAAGAACCCCCGAACCATCTAACGGCCCTGGGGGGAGAACACCAGCCCCCTAGAGCTTCCAGCAAGATCAGGAATCACAATTAGTACAAGCTGGACAAAAATGATAGCAAACAAATAACCCAAAAAACAAAGAAGCAAGACTTAGCTTAATTTAGCACGAACCAGGACCAGCAAGCAGGAGCAAACAGAATGTGTCTGATAACACCGATGCCAGGCACTGGATTAAGGTTCCAGGAGGTTTATATAGCAACACCCCTGAAGTAACGACCCAGCTGGGTGCAAACAGAGGGAAGGAAATCCCAGAGTCATATCACTAGTAACCACTAGAGGGAGCCAAAAAAGTCTAATTCACAACAGTACCCCCCCTTAAGGAGGGGTCACCGAACCCTCACCAAGACCACCAGGGCGATCAGGATGAGCAGCGTGAAAGGCACGAACCAAATCGGCCGCATGCACATCAGAGGCAACCACCCAGGAATTATCCTCCTGACCATAACCCTTCCACTTGACCAAATACTGAAGCCTCCGCCTGGAGAGACGAGAATCCAAGATCTTCTCCACCACGTACTCCAACTCGCCCTCAACCAACACCGGAGCAGGAGGCTCAGCAGAAGGAACCACAGGCACAACGTAGCGTCGTAACAAAGACCTATGGAACACGTTGTGAATGGCAAACGAAACCGGAAGATCCAAGCGAAATCCCAGAGTCATATCACTAGTAACCACTAGAGGGAGCCAAAAAAGTCTAATTCACAACAGATGAGGAGTTTGCGCGCACAGCAGGTTTTAGGATTGAAAAACTGCCTCATCCTATCCGCGTGGTCACCATCAATGCTGCTCCTCTCTCACAGGGGGAGATTACTGAATTTGTGGCTGAGGTGAAACTCCACATTGGGGTTCTACATTCCGAGCAGGTTACATGTAAGGTGCTCAGGAATCTTCCTGCTTAGGTGGTTTTGGGTTTTCCATGGTTGTCTATGCACAACCCGGTAATTGACTGGAAAACTAAGGCCATAATTCAGTGGAGCAAATTCTGCCAGGAGAATTGCCTGGCCACGTGTGTCTGCTGTGACTTCAAACGTTCCGGAGTCACTTCTGGATTTTGTGGATGTGTTCTCTGAGAAGGGTTGTTCAGAGTTGCCGCCACATCGCCCCTATGACTGTACTACCAGGTTTAAACCAGGGGCCAAATTGCCTAAAGCAAGGATGTTTAACATCTCCGGTCCGGAGAGACAAGCATTAAAGGATTACAATGCTGAAAGTTTGAGCAAAGGGCACATCAGGTCTTCATCCTCGCCTGTGGCAGCAGGGTTCTACTTCGTGAAGAAGAAAGATGGCGGATTACGCCCGTGTTTGGATTTCAGGGAATTGAACCAGATTACGGTTCGTGATCCATACCCTATGCCACTAATACCAGATTTGTTCAACCAGGTGGCAAGTGCTAAGTGGTTTACCAAGCTTGACCTCAGGGGGGCGTACAACCTCATAAGAGTCTGTCAAGGTAATGAGTGGAAGACGGCTTTTAATACCCCCTGAGGGTCATTTTGAAAATTTGGTGATGCCATTTGGGTTGACTAACGCACCTGCAGTGTTCCAACATTTCATTAATGATGTGTTTTCGCATGTTTTGGGGAAATTCGTTATCGTGTACCTAGATGACATTCTCATATATTCTTGCGACCGTGATACTCATTTAGATCATATCAGGCAGGTGTTACAGCTTCTCAGAGAGAATAAGCTGTATGCTAAACTTGAGAAATGTGTATTTTCTGTTCAAGAGTTGCCTTTCTTGGGTTATATTGTGTCTGCTTCTGGTTTTAAAATGGACGCCGCTAAGGTGCAAGCGGTGCTGCATTGGGAGCAGCCTGATAACCTGAAAGCACTTCAGCGGTTCCTTGGGTTTTCTAACTACTATAGGAAATTTATCAAGGATTTTTCCATCATTGCTAAACCGCTAACTGACATGACAAAAAAGGGTACCAATTTCTCCGTTTGGCCTGAGGCTGATGTGCGCGCATTTGAATTTCTTAAGAACAGTTTTGTTTTAGCCCCCATTCTTGTGCAGCCAGACGTATCAAAACCTTTTGTTGTGGAAGTCGATGCGTCTGAGGTTGGTGTGGGGGCGGTACTATCACAAGGCTCATCTTTGAGTGATTTGTGTCCATGCGCCTATTTCTCCAAGAAACTGTCGTCCGCCGAACGTAACTACGATATCGGCAACAGGGAGTTGTTGGCAATCAAGTTGGCCTTTGAGGAATGGCGACACTTCTTGGAGGGGTCAGTACATCAGGTTACTGTTATTACCGATCATAAGAATCTGCTGTATTTGGAGTCAGCCAAGCGTCTGTCCCCCAGGCAGGCTCGCTGGGCATTGTTTTTCACGCGGTTAAATTTTGTTGTCTCTTACAGACCCGGGTCTAAAAACACTAAAGCGGATGCTCTGTCCAGGTGTTTTCCGGGGGGAGAACCTCGGGAAGATCCAGTACCCATCCTCCAAAAGGGTGTTGTGGTTTCGGCTCTCACTACCGAGGTTGAGGCTGAGATTGCCGAGGCTCAGGAGGAGGTGCCATCTGAGCTTCCCATCAACAAATCTTTTGTACTGCTTCATCTCCGCTTAAAGGTTTTGGCGGAGCATCATGATGCTGTCCTGGCTGGCCATCCAGGGGTTAGAGGTACCTTGGAGTTGGTGTCACATCGGTTTTGGTGGCCCAAGATCCGACAGGACGTGGTCTGATACTTGTCAGCTTGTACCACGTGCGCTAGGGCTAAGACGCCCCGCTCCCGTCCTGTTGGCACACTACTTCCTCTTGAGGTACCTAGTAAGCCATGGATGGAAATCTCCATGGATTTCATCACTGATTTGCCCTCCTCAGCTGGGAACACGGTCATCTTGGTGATTGTTGATCAGTTTTCAAAAATATCGCACTTTGTGTCTTTGCCTTCGTTGCCTAACGCTAAGACTCTGGCTCAGGTATTTGTGCAGGAGGTGGTCAGACTTCATGGGGTTCCATCTGACATCGTGTCTGATAGGGGTACTCAGTTTGTTTCAAAATTTTGGAAAGCATTTTGCTCACGGCTGGGGATCAAGTTGTCTCATTCTTCGGCGTTTCATCCTCAGTCAAATGGTCAGACTGAGCGTATGAACCAAAATTTGGAACAATACTTACGCTGCTTTGTCTCTGATAACCAGGAGGAGTGGTCTACCTTTCTTCCTTTGGCTGAGTTTGCCATCAATAATCACCGCCAGGAGTCGTCTGGGGAGTCTCCGTTTTTTTGTGTTTACGGGCTACATCCTCAATTTTGTACTTTGAATCAGAGGGACTCTTCCGGCGTTCCGGAGGAAGACCAGTTAGGAGCACAATTGTCATCAGTCTGGAGGAGAGTTAAACAGCGCTTGTTGAGTGTGGGTGCTAGGTACAAACATGTGGCTGACAGTAGGCGTGTGCCAGGTCCGGACCTGAGTGTGGATGACTGGGTGTGGTTATCCACAAAGAACATAAGACTCAAAATACCATCCCTTAAATTGGGTCCACGGTTTATTGGTCCATTTAGGGTCGCCGCTGTCATTAACCCAGTAGCGTACCGATTGGATCTTCCTACGGTGTATAAGATACAAAACGTGTTCCACAGGTCTCTTTTAAAGAAGGTGGTGGGTTCTGTGGACGCGGCGCCTATACCACCTCCAGTCTTGGTGGATGGTAATTTGGAATTTGAAGTCTCCAAGGTGGTTGACTCTCGTGTAGTGCGCCGCACTTTACAGTACTTGGTACACTGGCGTGGTTATGGGCCTGAGGAGAGGTCCTGGGTACCAGCCTCGGACATTCATGCGGATCGGCTGGTCAGGTTTTTTCACCGCCGCCATCCGGACAAGCCGGGTCCTATAAGCCGTGAGGGCCCTGGGGTCCCTCATAGAAGGCGGGGTATTGTCATGTCGGACGCTGTTCAGACCAGGTCGTTCGACAGACAGCGGTAATTCCACTTTTGACCACTATGTGCTCATTGGCGTCGGCTAGATTTTATCTAGCTGGTCTGGGGTTAATTTACCTGATGCTCGGATTGGAAGCTGGGCCATGCCCATTGCCTTTAAATAGTTCTCCTGAACATTGGGCGTCGCCGATTATAGCTTCTGTCTTGTGCGTTGTTATCTCAGTCTGGAGTGGTGAGCTAGTAGTTGGAGTATCGTTGCTGGTGGTGTATTTCCCTTTGTCTTATTTACTCCTTCCTATATTTGTATTTATTTTGCCCTTTGCATTTATAGTGTATTCCTGAGTGACTGCGGCGTGGTGTATATTTTCCGTTATCCTTGTCTGTGCTAACTGTGGGTATTGGTGTATGATCTTTTCACTGGGTGGTGGTCGGTGATTTCAGCCTCGGGTTGAAACAGGAGACAGGGCGAGGGTCGAGGACTAGACATGCACACCATCAGTGTAAACTCTAGGTAGAGGGTCAGTCAGGATTTCCCTAGTCTGAGGGAAATTGCAGGGGCCCGGGTTATTAGCTCTTACCCACCTAGTCTCCTTGTGACATGCGCTCTGGTAGACACACTACTGATGCCATCCTCACCTTACAACGGGGCTCAGTGGAAGCACAAGGAAGAGGAGGATGAAGTCATCAAAGCAGCTGAAGCACTGGCACCACCTCAGAAGGGATGGTTATCATAGCAGAAATGTGGAAACTCTTAATTAGTACGTCGCAAAATCCAGCTCCACCATCTGATACGGTCGCCATTTTGGTACAGTACAAACAGATGTTGATTGATACAGTATAAACAGAGGCTTTTTGAAACCGTTCTCCCAGAGGCTTTTTTGCAAAGTTGAAACAGAGGCTTTTTGCCACATTACACATACAGACTTTTTGGCCCTCTAATGGGAAAGAGACGGATGCAAAGAGAAAAACTTTTTAGACACATTATTCGTATAGACACAGAGGTAGAATGAAATACTTTTTCAGTCTACAAATAGGAAAGAGACGGCAGCATAGTAGAACATTTGTTTAGAAACATTACTCACAAAAAGATGGCTGCGTAGTAGGACATTTGTTTAGAAACATTACTCATGAAAAGATTGCTGCAGAGTAGAACATTTTTATACACACTACTTGTATAAATAAAGCGATAAAATTATATAATTTTTTTGTCCTACCAATGGGAATGTGGTGGCTTCAGAGTAAAAAAAGATGTAGACGCACTACTCAAAGAAAAAGTGGTACAATAAAATAATGTTGTCGTTCCACAAATATGAAATAGACGCCTGCATAACAGAATAAATTTTCCACCAAAAAAAGAAGGCTACAATGTAAAATATTTTTTGTTCACACTACTGGGGCAGACATTGCTGCAGAGTACACAGATTATTTTTGAAATAGCCCTCCCACATGCGGGGTAGAAAAGTAAACATAGAGAGTTTTGGTATAGCACCACTCCCACAGATATTGATGCAGAGTACACACAGTGACTAATTGGCATAGTACTATCAAAGACATGAGTGCATACTATTAGAAAAATGTGTTTATACTCAGAGTACTATCTCAGGGTGGAGAAGAAAAATGTAAATTGATGCACAATACTGTCGAAGACATGGTGCATATTAGTAGAAAAAATTGTTTTGACGCACATGACTCTCACTGACATGGCTGCAGATTAGAAAAATGTTGGAGTATGCCCAGTGGCATGAAAAACAAAGAGAGAGTTTTTGCAAAACTACACTACAGCTGAATCCTGTTAATACGCTAAGCAGAGCAGAAATAAAAAATAACAATATTGAACCAGGAGGAACAGGTCCAAGTGGAGGGGAAGGTGGACATGGACATGAAGGTAGAAGAGATAAGGGAGGAGTAATCCAACACTGTTGTTTTTTATTTGTTGAAAAAAAAATCTTTGTTTTTTTTTGGAGGGAGGGGGATTAGGGAACTGACAAAGAATATAGAAGGAACCCAAAATAAACTAACAAGCTACAACCAAGAGGCTTACAACCAATGAAAACCCAAAAGTCATTATCTCAGTAAATAAGAATACTTTATAACACCAGCTTGAAAAATGATTTTAAAATCCGAAATGTTGGCCTACTGAAATGTATGTTCAGTAAATGCACTCAATACTTGGTCGGAGCTCCTTTTGCATAAATTACTGCATCAATGCGGCGTGGCATGGAGGCGATCAGCCTGTGACACTGCTGAGGTGTTAAGGAAGCCTAGGTTGCTTTGATAGCAGCCTTCAGTTTGTCTGCATTCTTGGGTCTTGTGTCTCTCATCTTCCTCTTGACAATACCCCATAGATTCTCTATGGGGTTAAGGTCAGGCGAGTTTGCTGCCAATCAAGCCCAGTGATACTGTTGTTTTTAAATCTGGTATTGGTACTTTTGGCCGTGTGGACAGGGGCCAAGTCCTGCTGGAGAATGACATTTCCATCTCCAGAAAGCTTGTCGGCAGAGGGAAGCATGAAGTGCTCTAAAATGTCCAGGTAGACGGCTGCGCTGATGTTGGTCTTGATAAAACACAGTGGACCTACACCATCAGATGACATGGCTCCCCAAACCATCACTGATTGTGGAGACTTCACACTAGACCTAAAGCAGCTTGGATTGTGGCCTCTCCACTCTTCCTCCAGACTCTGGGACCTTGATTTCCAAATTAAATGCAAGATTTACTTTCACCTGAAAACTACACCTTGGACCACTGAAAACAGTCCATTTCTTTTTCTCCTTTGCCCAGGTAAGACGCTTCTGGCATTGTCTATGAGTCATGAGTGGCTTGTCACAAGGAATGTGACACTTGTAGCCCATGTCCTGGACACGTCTGTGTGTGGTGGCTCTTGGAGCAATGACTCAAGCAGCAGTTCACTCCTTGTGAATCTCCCCCAAATTTTTGAATGGCTTTTTCTTAAAAATCCTTTCAAGGCTGTGGTTATCCAGGTTGCTTGTGCACCTTTTTGTACCACATTTTATCCTTCACTCAACTTTCCATTAATATACTTGGATACAGCACTGTGTGAACAGCCAGCTTCTTTAGCAATGACCTTTTGTGGCTTACCCTCCTTGTGGAGTGTGTCAATGCCGCCTTCTGGACATCTGTCAAGTCAGCAGTCTTGCCCATAGTTGTGGAGCTTACTGAAACAGACTAAGGGACCTTTATAAATGCTTAGGAAGCCTTTGCAGGTGTTTTTGTTAATTATTCTAATTTACTGAGATAATGACTTTTGGGTTTTCATTGGCTGTAAGCCATAATCATCAACATTAACAGAAATAAACACGTGAAATTGATCACTATGTGTTATGACTCTATATAATATATGAGTTTCACTTTTGAATTAAAGAACTGAAATAAATTAACTTTTTGATGATATTCTAATTTTGTGAGAAGCACCTGTAGATGTGTGCAGCTAGGTATGAACTAGTCCTGTGGGATCCATGCCTGGTTAATTTATGGAATATTAGCATCCCCACATTGGATGTGGACAGACTGATGTGCCATTGTGTGATCACACTCCCTGCCCCGCTAAACAAACATTTCGACAGCACACTTGCCACAGGGCAGGCCAACACCTCCAAGCCATAAAGTGCAATCTCAGGCTGTGAGTCCAACTTGAAGACGCAAAAGTTAAATGGGTCAAACTCATCATATAATACGTGGAGACGTGTGGACAGGTACTCACTAACCATGTTGTTGTAACTTTGCTTCCAGTTAATATGGACCCTATGACATGGGGATACTTCCCCGAAAAATGGCACAAAGCTTAAAAGCACGTAGGGGCTATGGCACCACAGGTCTGAGGTAACCATTTTTTTCCTTACTCCCAAGTTCCCTTTATTGCTGATTCAATTTAGATCCTCTTTGTTTGCTTCAATGATTCACTGGATATACTTGTGAATAGTGTTGAGCGATACCGTCCGATACTTGAAAGTATCGGTATCAGATAGTATCGGCCGATACCCGAAAAGTATCGGATATCGCTGATACCGATACCCGATACCAATACAAGTCAATGGGACACCAAGTATCGGAAGGTATCCTGATGGTTCCCAGTGTCTGAAGGAGAGAAACTCTCCTTCAGGCCCTGGGATCCATATTAATGTGTAAAATAAAGAATTAAAATAAAAAATATTGATATACTCACCTCTCCGGAGGCCCCTGCACCTCACCGCTGTTAACCGGCAGCCTTCTTTGCTTAAAATTAGCGCGTTTAGGGCCTTCCATGACGTCACGGCTTCTGATTGGTCGCGTGCCGCTCATGTGACCACCAGGCGACCAATCACAAGCCGTGACGTCATTTTCAGGTCCTAAATTCCTAGAATTAGGAATTTAGGACCTGAGAATGACGTCACGGCTTGTGATTGGTCGCGTGGCGGTCACATGAGCGGCACGCGACCAATCAGAAGCTGTAACGTCATGGAAGGTGCTGAACGCGATCATTTTAAGCAAAGCAGGCTGCCGGTTACTACCAGGGTGCGTCAGAGGGTGAGTATATCCCTATTTTTTATTTTAATTCTTTATTTTTTACATGGATATGGATCCCAGGGCCTGAAGGAGAGTTTCCTCTCCTTCAGACCCTGGGAACCATACACTTGGAACTTCCGATTCCGATTTCCGATACCACAAAAGTATCGGATCTTGGTATCGGAATTCCGATACCGCAAGTATCGGCCGATACCCGATACTTGCGGTATCAGAATGCTCAGCACTACTTGTGAACTATCTATGTTTTCGAAGGGTACCTTGGATTTATGTCTATACCTCGGACCTGTGGTTCCACTCTATTGGTGATTTTCATTGCCTGTTTGCTCTGCACCCTTATTGTAATTTAAACAATGTTTTAAATGTTTTGCTAATAAATACAATTTTTACTTCATTTTGGTTCTCTATGTGCAATTTTTTCCTTTATGTTGACATGTTGGTACTGTATGCTGCGGCATGCTCATAACCTTTTGCCACATTTAGACCATGCTAACAATGCCTTCGGTGTTGCTGGCAGTGCCCCAGTTGTGTTAGCAACTTCCCTCTCAACCTCTCTCTTGTTCTTTCTCTTAGGCCCCGCTGTCAGGTGAAAAAGCCAACAGTAGTTTCTCTACCAGCGTTCTCTTGTATTTACGTATTTTTTTATTGCATTTCAGTGACGGAAGTAATGATGTACGTTGTTGTGGGATCCTTCTGGGTGGCCTCCCGGTAATCAGCACTGGTAGCAATGCGGCCAATTCAATGATCATTAAGCAGGCACAGCTATTTTTAGACACTACTTGCAGTAAAACACTACAGAGTACACTTATTTTTTAGACACACTACTAACAAAAAGCCGCTGAAGAGTACAATATTTTTTAACACACGCTACTAGCAAAAAAACTCTGAAGAGTACATTTATTTTTTACTCACATTACTCAGAGAAAACAGCGGCAGAGTAAAACTAACTTTTACACACACACTACTTGTATAGACACTGCAGTACAGTTAAATTATTTGTTTAGCCCACAAATGGCACAGAGACAACTGCAGAGTAGAATTATTTTTTTAGGCACATTGCTCGTACAGACATGGCTGCAGAGTGCACACAGTGGCTTATGGCACAGTGCTCCCACAGACAGGGGGGTGCAGAGTACACACAGCAACTCTTGGCACAGTACTCCCACAGGCTGGGGGTGCAGAGTACACACAGCGGCTTATGGCACAGTGCTCCCACAGACGGGGGGTGCAGAGTACACACAGCAACTCTTGGCCCAGTACTCCCACAGGCTGGGGGTGCAGAGTACACACAGCGGCTTATGGCACAGTGCTCCCACAGGCAGGGGGCTGCAGAGTGCACACAGTGGCTTATGGCACAGTGCTCCCACAGACAGGGGGTGCAGAGTACACACAGTGGCTCTTGGCACAGTACTCCCAGAGGCGGGGGTGCAGAGTACACACAGCGGCTTATGGCACAGTACTCCAAATGAGTCAAGTGCAGAGTAAGCACAGATTTGTGACAAAGTGTACTAGCACTGTCCCTCTCTCTAACTGCATCCTATACCTATGCTAAAGAGAGCAGAATTGTGGTGACACACTTGATCTGACATCTAAACAGGCTGGGTCACCTCCTGCACTTGACAATCCAGCCATGTCCGTACTTGGCATGTCTGTGATGGCTCAGGAAGTGCCCACAGCCTAAAAGCTTGTTGATTGGCTGTGCTGCAGCCTATCAGCAAACTTTATTAGGCAGCTGAAGCCAGACAGTAAACCAGACATCCAGTAAAAAATCAGTGATTGTACTGGACACAAAGTGTCTGGTACGAACCTCAAACTTCACAGTTTAGTTTCACTCATCCCTAAACTTGAAATACAGTTTCACTGCAATGGAACATCACCTGTCTGATTTGAGATCTCTCCATGTAAACACGTGACACAGGCATAGCAACATAATGGTTTCCCTTGCAAAGCAGTCTTCCGAAATCCAATGGTGCAGCTGTTACTACAACTTGAGAGTGGGACCTAGAAACAGTAAAGATTAATTTTATGTCTTGAAGATGCTGTTTAATTTTAAGGGTTATGTCAAATCAAACAGATAATTAAATGGTGGTGGAAGTGGAAAGATGAGAACATGGGATTAACATTCTGAGAGCTCATACTCGTCTGCGAGGAAAATGGTCAAGGGCAATCTGATAACATATTGGATTGCACTCTGACCAATGTTAATCTATGATTCCCTGATTTTTTTTCAGCTGCATTCAGACTGAGAACAAAAAGCCCAGCATGCTGTGATTTTCCTCGTATCTCAGATGAGACTGGCTAATGCAAGTCAATGGGTGTGGTAAAAAAAAATCGGACCATGGGAGTGCCGTCCGATTTTTACACACCAATGTCCTTGAAAACCCAATAATTCAGCAGCCCCGTACAGTAAAATCACAACGTAACCCGACAAAATAGAATAGATATATACACATATATAGGTAGATAAAAAGATGTCAGTGACATATATACCGTATATACTCGAGTATAAGCCGACCCCCTAATTTTGCCACAAAAAACTGGGAAAACTTATTGACTCGAGTATAAGCCTAGGGTGGAAAATGCAGCAGCTACCGGTGAATTTCAAAAATAAAAATAGATGCTCCATACCGTTCATTATGGCCCCATAGCTGTGCCATATAGTGCTCTGCACCGTTCATAATTGCCCCATAGCTGTGCCATATAGTGCTCTGCACCATTATTGCCCCATAGCTGTGCCATACAGTGCTCTGCACCATTATTGCCCCATAGCTGTGCCATATAGTGCTCTGCACCGTCCATTATTGCCCCATAGCTGTGCCATATAGTGCTCTGCACCGTCCATTATTGCCCCATAGCTGTGCCATATAGTGCTCTGCACCATTATTGCCCCATAGCTGTGCCATATAGTGCTCTGCACCATCCATTATTGCACCATAGCTGTGCCATATAGTGCTCTGCACCGTCCATTATTGCCCCATAGCTGTGCCATACAGTGCTCTGCACCATTATTGCCCCATAGCTGTGCCATATAGTGCTCTGCACCATTATTGCCCCATAGCTGTGCCATATAGTGCTCTGCACCATTATTGCCCCATAGCTGTGCCATATAGTGCTCTGCACCATTATTGCCCCATAGCTGTGCCATGCAGTGCTCTGCACCGTCCATTATTGCCCCATAGCTGTGCCATATAGTGCTCTGCACCATTATTGCCCCATAGCTGTGCCATATAGTGCTCTGCACCGTCCATTATTGCCCCATAGCTGTGCCATATAGTGCTCTGCACCATTATTGCCCCATAGCTGTGCCATATAGTGCTCTGCACCATTATTGCCCCATAGCTGTGCCATATAGTGCTCTGCACCATTATTGCCCCATAGCTGTGCCATATAGTGCTCTGCACCATTATTGCCCCATAGCTGTGCTATACAGTGCTCTGCACCATTATTGCCCCATAGCTGTGCCATATAGTGCTCTGCACCATTATTGCCCCATAGCTGTGCCATATAGTGCTCTGCACCATTATTGCCCCATAGCTGTGCCATACAGTGCTCTGCACCATTATTGCCCCATAGCTGTGCCATATAGTGCTCTGCACCATTATTGCCCCATAGCTGTGCCATATAGTGCTCTGCACCATTATTGCCCCATAGCTGTGCCATACAGTGCTTTGCACCATTATTG
Source organism: Ranitomeya variabilis (assembly GCF_051348905.1). Classification (NCBI taxonomy): domain Eukaryota; kingdom Metazoa; phylum Chordata; class Amphibia; order Anura; family Dendrobatidae; genus Ranitomeya; species Ranitomeya variabilis. The sequence continues at coordinate 33,847,996 of NC_135236.1, read as the reverse complement.
CCCCATAGCTGTGCCATATAGTGCTCTGCACCATTATTGCCCCATTGCTGCTGCTGCAATAAAAATAATAAAACACATACTCACCTCTCTTGCTTGCAGCTCCTCACGTCCCGTCCCGGCATCTCTCTGCACTGACTGATCAGGCAGAGGGCGGCGCGCACACTATATGCGTCATCGCGCCCTCTGACCTGCACAGTCAGTGCAAAGAGACGCCGGGAAGATGGCGCGGCGCCCGGCGTGTGGAACGCGGACAGGTGAATATGTAATACTTACCTGCTCCCGGCGTCCCGCTCCTTCCCCCGGACAGCTGGTCTTCGGTGCCGCAGCCTCTTCCTCTGTCAGCGGTCACCGGCACCGCTGATTAGAGAAATGAATTATGCGGCTCCACCCCTATGGGAGGTGGAGCAGCCTATTCATTTCTCTAATGAGCGGTCCCACGTGACCGCTGAACAGGGGAAGAGCTGCTGCACCCGGAGACCGTGGGACGGGCAGGGGGAGCGTCAGGATCGCCGGGACTAGGTAAGTATGCCTCGGGTGCCCTCTCCCCCTCACCCGCCGACCGTGACTCGAGTATAAGCCGAGGGGGCACTTTCAGCCCAAAAATTTGGGCTGAAAATCTCGGCTTATACTCGAGTATATACGGTAATTACTACAGTGCTTGTGTAGCTTACTGTACATGTATTTTTTTAAGTAAATAATTTATTTTCTGAAAAAAATGGCATGGGATCCCTCAACATTTACTAATCAGCAGAGGGAAAGCAGACAGCTGGGGGCAGATTTTTATAGCCTGGGAGGGCAATATTACCCATGGAGCTCCCCAGGCTATTAATATCAACTCTCAGCTGTATACTTAGTATCTCCTAGTTATTAAAATGCTGGGACTCCCCCCAAAAAAGTATGGCCCCCTAAAATTAGCAACCAGCAAAGGCTATGCAGACCGCTGTGGGCTGATTATTTATAGGTTAGGAAGGGGCCATGGATATTGGCCCCATCCAAGACTAAAAACATTAGCTCTCATCCACTCCAGAAATAAGATGCACCAATTCTGATGCTTAGCCTTGCTCTTCTCACTTGCCTTGGTGCAGTGGAAAGTTGGTGATTGTATTGGAGTTAATGTCATCTTTGCATTGTCAGGTCACATCAAGCCCAGATGTTAGTAATTGAGAGACATCTATAAGAAGACCCCATTACTAACACCACAGTCAAATTGTAAAAATAAATAACACCCAGAATAACACACTTTCTCTCATTCTAGCTTCGTATCAAAATTAGGTCTGCTGTCGAACCTAGAAAAGTGTGAGGATGTTGTGGGTTGGATGGCAGACAAAGGCTCCAGTGTGTTGACAAGCAGCACCATAAAGTCTTCCACATGATCCAGTATCAGTAGCCAAGAGGCTGGCCTCACAATCCTCAATCTGCTCTTCTTTCCTCCCCCCATCAAGAGTCGCAGGAGATATATGACCACAAAGTTGGCCACTCCAAGGAGCTGTGTTTTTCACTATGCTGACCTCTAACCATGCACCGTTAAAGAGGGTCATGAGGAGGTGGAGTGCAGTGATGCAAAAATATTTGAGCACCCACCGCTAGAAGAAAGCCACGTTGGGGATCGTCAATTCATGTTTGAAGAGGTGTAGGATAATGACGCACAGTTGCAATCAGGTCAGAATAAAATCAAAACTCAAAAGGAGGATCAGATTGATGAGTTGGAAGACGACATGGTCAAAGAAGAGGCCATTGATCCAACCTGGCACTGTGGCACGCATAGCAAGCACATCAGTGCAGAGAGTGATGGATCCATAGCACCAAAACAGGCAAGAAAAGGTAGTGGTTTGACCAGGGGAAGAACTCGGTCAACTTTTCCACAGAGCCACCCCAATTGGCTAGATAACAGGTCAAGGGTGCATTGTTCCCTTGTATGGCAGTTTTTTCTAAATGTCCTTCAGACAAAACAACTGTAATTTGCTAACCTGAGCACCACCAGCAGCAGAATCACATGGCAGTCAAGCACCCCAGTAGGTGGATAGAATGCCTGGGTATAAAATTTGTGTCTGAGGTTGTAACATTGCCACTTTCCCTCTGTTATGGCCTTCCCAAACTGCTGTCCAGGAAGCAGGTGCTGATGCCTTCTGCCCACAACCTACAGTTGCACAAACACAACAGTCAGCAATGACATCCAGTTGATTGTCACAGTGCAGCATTCAGTTGTCCCTGCCCAAGACTTTTAAGAGGAAGCAGAAATATCCACCACCCACAGACCCAAACGCCCATATTTCAAATTGCTATACCAGCAAATGTTGCTGTTTTGGCATGTGGGAACTGAGTCTTTCCGTGACCTCTTTGCGGTCCCAGGTTCATGGTACTTGCTTTTTAGCTGCCACTATTTTCCCTGTGTGCCATCCCGCATTACAGAAGCACATGTTACACAATATCAGCTCTGGCCAACGCAGTCACAGAGAAGGTCCTCCTAACCACAAATATGTGGACAAGATCTCGTGGACGGGGATGCTACATTTCCCTGACGGCACACTGGATGAACCTGGTGGAGTCTTGGACAGAGTCAGAGGCAGGGACATTACACATCTTACCCATGCCAAAAATAGTGGGCCCAACTTCCATCAGGGTTTCAGCTTCCGCGTATTCTACTTCTTGTCTCTCCTCCTCGTGATCCTCAGTAGAAGTAGCCTCCCCATCACTCCCCAGTTGAGCACTCTAGAGCACTAACTTGGCAAAGTGGCTGATCAGTGGATCTCCCCTCTGAACTTCCAACCAGGTCTGGTTGTGTGCGACAATGGGCATAACTTGGTGGTGGCTTTAAAGCTTGTCAAGCTGGTACATGTTCCATGCATGACCCATGTGCTGAACTTGGTTGTACAGTGGTTTCTAAAAACATACCCTAAGTTGCTGGACCTACTTGCCATAATACACTGTGTTAGCACTTATTTCCAAAAGTCATCTCAGGCTTTGGCCAGTCTGGCTGCATTGCAACAGCGCTTTAATTTGCCTAATCACCGACATGATTTATGATCTGCTCACACACTGGAATTCGAGTGGCTTACTGAACAGCAGAGTGCAGTGACTAAAGTCCAGCTTCTCAATGCCCTTCAGAGTAACACTCAGTCCGCACACATAACAACTGTCGAGTGGGTGTGGATCGCTGACATGTGTAAGGTTCTTCAAAACTTTGAGTATTGCATGAAGATGGTGAGCGCTGATGATGCTATTATCAGTGTAACTATCCCACTGCTCTGTCTATTAAAACGTTCACTGGAGAATCTCAAACAGGAAGCTTTGAATGCCGAGCAGTTGGCTATGGAGCAAGATTTTACAATGGCTGATACCACCCTCTCAGCCTAAGACAATATTCTGACGAGGAATAGGAGGCGGAGGAGGAACAGGCGTTTTTTGTCTGTGCAACAGAAGGAACTCCCAATCCCAGCTTCCTTCCTGTCCAGTATGGTTGGCCTGAAGAGGAGGAGGCAAGGCATCATGAGGAGAAGAGGATGGTTAGTGTTCTTCCTAGGGTGGACACTGAATGTTTGACAACTTGTAGTCTGGCACACATGGTAAATTTCATGTCCAGAGGCATTTCCCAAGACCCTCGCCTGAAAGACATTTTGTCCCCCATGAAATACTGGCTGTGCATTTTTCATAACCCATGGTACAAGGAGAAATTTAATTCTCTAATGTCAGAGTCAGACATGCCATTTTTAATTCATGCATGGCAGAGGGCCATTGATGAAGTGTTGCTGAAAAGATGACCCTCAGACAACACTGCTGGCAGAGGTACCGCCTCTTTTCACCCACAGGGTGAAGGACAGGGGAAGGACACGCACACCAGGTGCAACTCAGGGCAGGGAAAAATGTCCACCAACTGGGCCATTTTCATGAAACCAACACATCAGCAAGGTATATCTGTGGATGTAAGTATGCCAAGGAGGGAGAAGTTGACCAAGATGGTGAAGGAGTACTTAAGTGACCATAACAGCATCCTTCCTGATTCTTCAGTGCCCTTTAACTATTGCTTGTCCAAGCTGCACACTTGACCTGACCTCTGTTGTGAATTCTGCTCTTGGGCTCCCTCCGGCGGTTGTTGGTGGTAGTGCAGTTGTCTTGGGGTTGTAATCCGGGCAGGTGTTTCTGCTGATTGCAGCTCTATTAGGTATTTAGGTGTGCAGGATCCATGAGTCTGTGCCAGTTGTCCATTGTACTTGGAGGGATTGCATCTCTCTCTGGCTCCTCATGTCCTGCTGCAAAAATTCAGCTAAGATAAGTGTCTGTTTTTAAATTGCAATTCAGTGCAATTTATTGTGTTTTTGTCCAGCTTAGACTTTGTTTGGATTTTTCTGTCATGCTGGATTCTCAGGAGATGCAGATATACTTTCTATGTCTTTAGTTAGATGTGGAATATTTGTATTATCTGCTGTGGATGTTTTTAGGATTTTAATACTGACAGCTTAGAATTCTGTCCTATCCTTTTCTATTTAGCTATAAGTGCCTCTTTTGCTAAATCCTGTTTTTCTGCCTGTGTGTCTTTCTTCTTATACTCACAGTCAATATTTGTGGGGGGCTGCCTATCCTTTGGGGTTCTGCTCTGAGGCAAGATAGAATTCCCATTTCCATCTATAGGGGTATTTAGTCCTCCGGCTGTGTCGAGATGTCTAGGACGTGTTAGGTACATCCCACGGCTACTTCTAGTTGTGGTGTTAGATTAGGGTTTGCGGTCAGTACAGGTACCACCTACTCCTGAGAAAGTCTCTCATGCGGCTCCAAGGTCACCAGATCATAACAGACCTCTCCTTGTATGGCCTTGGAGGTGCTTCTATGCCCTGCCACAAGTGTGAGCAGGTTTTTAGTTCAGAGAGTGCAATCATAACGGATAGGCGCACACAACTGTCAGCGGAAGACAGGCTGTCTCTTCTAAAATTGAACAAGGGCTGTATTTCCACTGAATTTGAAAGCCCTCCAGATGATAGAAATTCAATCTAAATTCTCCCAAATGTTCTATTTTGTAAGTTGTCTTAACATCCATGCCTTACCATCCAAACCCATTTTATTCTGGAAATCAACTCCTACTTCTGCAAAAAGTACTAAATGGTCATATATGTATTCCCCACGTAGGTAATATTTTTAAATTTGCAAACCTTTCTACATCTGTCAAGGTAAGGAGGCTTATTCGCCGTGCAATGCTCCTATAGGAAATATAATGTACAAATTGCCTCTTCAGAGAAAAAGAGGAATTAAGCTCTATAGCTCCACTTGTTGGAAGTAGCGATCCTACAAGTCATAAGCAACCTTTAACGAGTCGTGTACTATGACTTAGGATAAAAGCCAAATCATCATCTCAATTCACAGACACGGTGTTTCGAGCTGTTAGCCCTTGTCAGTGCAAAGTATGAGAACTAATTTGGCTAGATGAGAGGCTCTGGACTGCGGTCTAAGGGGTAACGTTTCTCCTTTTGGAGAGTGACATAACAGCTCTGGCTTGTCAAGGTAAGGAGGCTTATTCGCCGTGCAATGCTCCTATAGGAAATATAATGTACAAATTGCCTCTTCAGAGAAAAAGAGGAATTAAGCTCTATAGCGCCACCTGTTGCAAGTAGATTTTTTTACAGAAGTTCAAAGACCATAAACTTTCAAATATAAGGCACTTGAAACCCTCATTTGTGGGGAGCTCGTGTGAGAGTTTTTAATTTCTAGAAGTGTTGTGTAGGCTTCTGATGAAGAAGGTCATTTACCTTCGAAACGCGTTGGTTACCCTCCTCTTTTGGTCCTAACGCCGCTCCGTAGCTGTGTGACGTCACATTCAGGCACGCACGTGCAGGTACCGGCAGCCATTTTCCTCCAGCTGTAACCAGGGACGCCTTCGGCCGAGGCTCCCGTGGTATCGTACAAGCTGTGGCACGCTCCCCCGCTCCCCGCTCCCGCACCCACTAAGCATTAGGCCGCTAGATTGATACAGCTCCCCGCTTGTTCAACACTGAGCAGCCAAACTAATCCTTGGGGATCCTGATCCAAAGGACGCACCCTCACGGCAACTAGGGTAAGAGCTGACCGTTATTATAAATACTCATACAACTTAGAAACTTTTTAGGGGGACTCTTCAAGGTTATGTCTGCTCTGCCCATTTATCAGTAATGTACTGATATGGAATGAAGTCTGTTAGAAAACATTTGAAGTAAGAAAGTGTGGCATTTTATCTGTGACCGAAACCCTAAGCGCGGTATCATATATTATGGAGATCACATAATAAAAAAGACTCATCATCAAGAGAGCCACATCAAAAATTCGGCTTTTTCTAAAGTGGCTTTGTGAGCAAAAACTCTGACGGTTGTGTCAGTATCTAAAAAAAACAGTTTCTGCCAAAAAAAACCTCCAAACACACACAGCCTACACAACACTTCTAGAAATGAAAAACTCTCACATGAGCTCCCCACAAATGAGATTTTCAAGTGCCTTATGTTTGAAAGTTTATGGTTGTTCAACTCCTGTAAAAAAAACTCAGTGTGAACACAGTCTAAATGTGAATCACATCCCTACAATCACTAACATTCAGCTCTTGTAATCATTATTATTTGTTCTATATTTCCACCCACCTGATGACTTCCCAGACTCCACACTGTTAGATTAGAGTTCAGGGTCAGATCTTGAGGTGGTTGGGCTGTATTATTATAGATGCCGATCTTCACTTGTGCCAGAGTCCCATCTGCCTTCAGCTGCCAGTCATCAACCGCATACACTCCAGGAGGATCACCATTCTCATCAAAATATTTTTCGCTCTTCAGATTAATATTAACTCTGACCCTCCGTATATAGTACATGAGCTACATTGGGAAATGTTTAATAAAAAGATTTAATAATAAGTTTTAAAATATGAATTTACCATCAACTATGTGAAAACAACCACAATGACACATGCTCTGGCACTGACATCAGTATCGGATTTACATGTCAAGAGCTTCTAGGAGAATCCTGTGGATAAATGTGTGTTGTAAGAAACCCCCATTAGAGGAACACTATTGAGATATCCAAATGATTTTCCATAAACGTCGAGAAAATGTGGTCCTGGAGAAGGGAAATGCATCTGTCTTGACAACTAGGCCTTGGTACATGATATTATTTATGGGAACGTAGCGCTCTCAATCTATTGGTATTTCTCCACACATACCTTTGATCATTGTGGCCAACTAGTTCTATTTTAACCTCAACAATGCATCATGCTTATTTAGATATTCTTTTGCATACTTCTGATGCTGAATTTTATGGTGAGGATGCATGAGAGGTTTTCTTCTGATGACTCTTCATTGAAGGTTGGGTTTTTATAAAGCTGGGAAATTTGCATCACCTGGCCTCTCCTAATAATGATTGTGAACGAGCCATAACCCTAACAGGCTCACTAAGGTGTGAAACCTTTGTCAAAGTTATCCGAGCACACAAATTTTAAGCGTGCCCAAACTTTTGCATTGGCCCATGTTCCTTTTTTGTTATTTTTAAAATGTAAAAGATGAAAATATGTACATTTTTTTGCCTAAAATACGAATGAATTGCGTAATTTTTAACTTTAGACCTTTTAGAAATCATTTTATCTTCAACTTGTTTAACTGTTAACAATAACAGTAACTTTGAACAGGGGTGCCCAAAGTTTTACACGTCACTGTGCATATACAATGGTGTGAAAAAGTGTTTTCCTCCTTCCAAATTTCCTATGCTTTGGCATGTTTGTCACACTTAAATGTTTAAGATCACCAAACAAATTTTAATATTAGACAAAGATAACATAAATAAACACAAAATGCAGTTTTTAAATGAAGGTCTTTATTATTAAGGGAAAAAAAGAAATCCAAACCTTCAGAGCCCAGTGTGAAAAAGTGATTGCAACCTAAACCTAATAATTAATTGGGCCACCATTACCAGCAACAACTGCAATAAAGAGTTTGCTATAACTGGCAATGAGTCTTTTACAATGCTCTGGGAGAATTTTGGCTCACTCACCTTTCCAGAATTGTTATAATTCACCCACATTGGAGGGTTTACGATCATGAACCAATTTTTTAAGGTCATGCCACAGCAACTCAATCAGATTAGGGACAGGACTTTGACTAGACCACTTCAAAGTCTTAATTTTATTTTTCTTAAGTCATTCAGAGGTGGACTTGCTGATATGTTTTGGACCATTGTCCTACTGCATAACCCAAATGCGGTTCAGCTTGAGGTCACAAACAGATGGCCGGACATTCTCCTATATTTTGGTTGGTAGACATTGGAATTCATGGCCCCATTTACCACAGTAAGTCTTCAAGGTCCTGAATCAGCAAAACAGCCCAGACCACCACTCTACCACCAATATATCTTACTGTTGGTATGATGTTCCTTTTATGAAATGCTGTGTTACTTCTATGCCAGCTGTAATGGGACATACACCTTGCAAAGAGTTCAACTATTGTCTCGTCAGTCTACAGTGTGTTCAAAAGTCTTGGAGATCATCATGATATTTTATGGCAAAACTGAGGCTAACCTTTATGTTTTTATTGCTCAACAGTGGTTTTTATCTTATAACTGCCATGCAGGCCATTTTTGCCCAGTTTCTTTCTTCTGTGAGAGTTGTGAACACCAACCTTAACTGAGGCAAGTGAGGCCTGCAGTTCTTTAGATGTTGTTGAGGGTTCTTTTGCGACTTCTTGAATGAGACGTACCCTTAGGGTAGTTTTGGTTGGCAGACCACTCCTGAGAAAGTTTACCACTGTTCAATATTTTCACCATTTGTGTATAACAGCTCTCAATTAGGTTCATTGGAGACCCAGAGTTGGATGAGGGCATGATGTCTAGCTTTTGATGACCTTTTTGTCTACTTCACTTTGTCTGGCAGGTCCTATTTCTTGTAATTTTCTTGTAAAGTAATTTCTTGATTGAGAACAAGTGTGGCAGTAATCAGGCCTGTGTCTGGTTAGGGACTTTGAACTCAGCTTCCCAAAGATGTTATAAACCAGTTAATTTATGTTTTAAGGGGAGGGTGGCAATCACTTTTTCGCACAGAGCACTGTAGGTTTGTATTTCTTTTTCTCTTAATAAAGTCCTTCATTTACAATCTGCATTTTGTGTTTACTTGGGTTATCATTGTCTAATATTTACATGTGTTTGGTGATCTGTTTGTGTGTGCTGAAAGTGCGACAAACATGCAAAAGAATAGGAAATCAGGAAAGGGGCAAACACTTTTTCACAGCACTGAATGCAGTAATTTTTTGGAACCCAGCATATGTATATTTACCTGCCATGGTTTGAAGTTCCAAATGTTTGCACAGGTCCTCTTAGAAAATGGCCCTTCCCCAAATTTGCAGGTTTTCAGATCATCTAACGCTTTAAATAAGACATGAACGGCAGCAAACATTACATAAGTCATTTTAAGGCTGGCGATATAGATGGAATTGTTCTTGATATCATCTATATGTTCTGATCCAGTGCAAACCTTCACCGGGTTCCCTAATGAAACAGTTTGGTTCTTTGGGACAAATTGGCAGTTGAAAACTGTCTCCCACATCATCGTGGTCCAGTGTACTGTTGTTGATGTAGATGGATGGATCTTGGCCAGGAATTGGCTAAAACCTGGGATAGTGTAATCATTGCTGGCTAAACTAAGACTGCCAGATAACAACGGGAAATATTTACTTATGGACAATAACAGCGACTTTGCCCAACCGGCGTTCCCAATAAAAAATTTTCCCGTTAGATTTTGCTTTATCATCTCATTCAAAATAGGAATAAATTCAATTTCAGTGGTAAAAACAACTACAACCTTAGCACTGGACGCTTTCATGACCTTAACTATACGTGGAGCATTGCGATCGGGTTGGCCAAGGCTAATATATTCCATAAAGGCCACACATGCTCCAGCTTTTATTATATCTTCTTTTATTGGCTGAATTCCTTGTATACCATAATCATTATCGAGAGCCAGAAGACCAATCCAGGTCCAGCCAAATCTGAGAATAAGCTTAGCCATGCCTTTAGACTGGACAATGTCACTCGGGAAAGTCCTGAAGAAGGATGGAAACATGTTTCTGTTACTTAAGATTGAAACACTGGAAAATGGACTGATCTGGAAGAAAAAATGTAAATTGTAATATAAAGAATTAGAAATTTGAGCAATGTAAATTTGTTTGGAGAATATAGAGTTATGAAGATTTTTGGCTAAAACGTCAAACGATTCTAAATTGGTCATAGGGTGTTTTACTGGGACATGGAAACCCATGAGCAAGACTTTAGCTTCATTGTACACTACTGCAGGAAAAATAAAACATCAAACAACCTCAATAGAGTCAGAAGACTGTCCGTGCAACACACGGTCATGCTATGCTTGGAAGACCAACCGCCTCTCAGAATGTTTTTTTTCACTGCGCATCATTTATTTTGCAAACATTGTGCTTGGAAATATCTAGATAATTCTTCTTGCTTGGTCTTATAATGACAGTGCTTTAACTCCTTTTATTTTGTAGATATTTTTTTGTACTTTGTAAAGACTATGAAAGAAAATATAAAATCATTATACAATGATTTTTGTGGAAAGTATGAAAATGACTCCCAAAAATATTTTAGACCATCTTTCCATGCACTGCTCAATGGTGGCCTGAGCAAAATTTCCTTGTGTTGCCATAACCCTTATTGTTTAATTACTCTATTTCCAAAGATCAATCCTGCAATATAAATGTACAATCACACATTATTTCCCCACAATGTTCTACCATAATGTTTGCATCCTTTCTTCCTTGGTATCTGGCTTACATTATTTTTAAGTCTTGGGAAAATCTTTCACCTTGCTGTTTGCTTAAGTCATCAAGATTCTCACTATAATACAGGTAAGTTACTTGCATTGTATAATCCAATGGTTTGGATGTAAAACTATAGTTGAAGAAAAGGAACATTCACACTATTTTTGCGAACTTGTATATCATTATATTTTAAAAAAAATGTGAATAATTTAAATACATACGTTTTTGCAGAAGAGCGGATAACATTTTTATAATTTCAATCATATTTAAAAAGCTGAAGCATTCTATCTCCTGCAATATTCTGAATTACAATCCCAAATAACCCCCAGGAACAGACCTAAAAATCAAAACATCAAGTATTTATTTTCTTTAGCTGTCTTATTCATGGTAATTGGTAAATGGTGCAAAGAAATTTGGCGTATTTTCTTTTTTCCCCACAATTTAACACTAGGACTATCGGACTGGTGACCCCCCTAGAACTACCGAATAAGGTCATTTTGGATCCTGGCCTGTTTTTGTTTATTTTTAGAGTTTCTTGCTGGAGAGTTAACAAAAATTAAACACACAAGTACATTAAATAAAAAAAATGTAATCGAAAAAAATTACAATTTTCATGACTTGATGGATCTGATCTATCAAAATACAAATTTACTTTACCCTATCAGTAAACTGCGTCATTGGCAAAAAAAAAAAAGTAAATTCCAAAATCGCCACCATTGACACATTGCAAAAAAAATGTAGAGGAGATAAAAAAAATAATATCCACACCAAAAGAAACATGGGCTTAGAGTGTGAAAAAAAAGCCCTCATACGGCCTCATCGACCAAAACGTGAAAAAGTTACAGGCAATATGGTGACAGGATTTCTTTTTTTTTTTTTTTTTTTACAAATCGCCCCCAAATTTTTCTCACTCCTTAGGCTGTGTGCACAAGTTGCGGATTTTGATGCAGTTCCGCAGCCTTTTTGGACTAGCGGAATTGCATCAAATCTGCAGTGTAGTGCACCACCAGTGTTTATCTATGGGAAATTGAGATTTTTTGTGCACATGTGGTGGAAAAATACGTGCGGATTTGCTGCATTTTATTTTCCACAGCATGTCAAATCTTTTTGCGGATCTGCAGCGTTTCTGCACCCATTGACTTCCATTGAGTCAGGCAAATCTGCAGCAAAATCGCAGGTTTAAAAAGATCTGCGGTTTTGCTACTGAGTTGTGTGTGAGAAACGCTGCAGATCGGGAGGAGGAAGAGTGTGTGGGCGGAGACTGTGTGCGGTGAATATGTGCATGTCTGTGTGCGGGTGTCTGTGTGTATGCGTGTGTGTGTGCTGTGTTTGAGGGGGTCGGCAGGGGTCTGTGAGACTGTGTGCGGGTCTGTGTGTATGTGTTTGTGTGTGCCAGTGTCAGCGGGGGTCTGCGGGGCTGTGTGTGTGTGGGTGTGTGAGCGGATCCATATGTAGGCAGGCATTGTCCGATGGGACTACTAGTCCCATCCAGCAGTGACAGCTAGCCAATGATGGGACAGTTGTAGTCCCATCATCAGGCTAGTGTGTTCAAGTGTAAAAACACATACACACATATATAGTACATACTTGCCATAAAGATAATCTCAGACACCCTCGATCACCTGTAAAAAAAAAAATAATAATAAAGCAATATTATACTCCCTGTCCCGACGTGGTCCATGTGGTGGCGATTGTCCCACTACGATCTGCCATGGAGAGCTGTCAGAACTTCAGATGTGACTGCTCTCCAGGGGCCTCAGGTGATACAGTGACTGCAGGTATCCTCCCGCAGTGTATCACTCTGCCGTCAGAGGTCGGTGGAGTTTGGGCTGTCACTTGCGGCACCGCTGTGTGGGAAAATTCCAGTGAGCCCTCAGTGATAACACTGAGGGAGCCATTATCTCCTGCCGATGTGTCACTGGAGGCCCTGTAGAGCCGTGACATCTCCTGATGTGGCTGCTCTATAGGGGGGTTCGTCGGGGGCACTCGTTGTTAGATGTATTACGTCGGAACAGCCAAAGTCTTCATCCCAACCCTAACACATCTCTTCAACCTTTCACTTGCAAATGGTGTCTTCCCCTCATCCTTCAAACATGCCTCAATCACACCCATCCTCAAAAAGCCCTCCCTCGACCCATCCTCTGTGTCTAGCTATCGCCCGATATCACTACTTCCTTATGCCTCAAAGCTACTGGAACAACACATCCATCATGAACTTTTCACCCACCTCTCCTGCTCCCTCTTTGACCGGTTACAATCTGGCTTCTGACTGCATCACTCAACTGGAAGTGCCCTAACTAAAGTCACCAATGACCTACTAACTGCCAAGAGCAAGCGACACTACTCTGTCGACCTTCTCATGGATCTGTCTTCTGCCTTTGACACTGTGGACCATTCTATCTTGTTACAGATTCTGTCATCTCTTGGCATCACAGATTTGGCCCTATCCTGGCTCTCGTCATATCTAGCAGACCGGACATGTCTCCTTCTCCCACACCACCTCCTCACCTCGCCCCCTGTCTGTCGGTGTTCCCCAAGGCTCAGTTTTAGGACCCCTTCCTTCTCTATCTACATCTTTGGCCTCGGACAGCTCATAGAATCCCATGGTCTGCAGTATCATCTTTTCGCCGATGACACGCTTATATCTCTATGCCGATGATACGGATATCTACATATCTGGACCTGACCTCACCTCCTTACCAGCCAAAATCGCTCAATGTCTGTCTCGCTATTTCATCTTTGTTTTCTACTCGCTTTCTAAAACTGAACATGGACAAAACAGAATTCATCATCTTTCCCCCATCTCACTCTACTCCTCCACCAGACCTATCTATCCATGTCAATAGCTGCTCACTTTCCCCAGTCCCTCATGCTCGGTGCTGTTACGGATCTGCAACACAGGACTAAGGTAGAAGGGGGAAAACTGACCCTGCAGTATGACTAGGCTGAAACCCTACGATGGAGTGGGCGACCAATTCCTTGCAAATAGACCCACCGACAATCCCAGGTTAATCTCAAGCAAAGACCTATAGATAATGGGAAGGGGTACCCTACCTAAGGACTGAGTACAAAAACGGGTCACCTCCTAGTAGAAAACACAGAAGGCTGCAGAAACCAATAGAAAACAGAACCTAAGGCTAGCAGAACCAGAGGTACCAGTACTGCACAAATAACACACACAGAACACTAAGCAAAGCACAAAGCTAGAGCTCAAGCAGATTAACACTGTTGTCCAGCAAGGACTGGGAGGCAGGTGCTGGTTAATAAAGAGTGAGACAAACACCTGACCCAAGACAAACCCAGCACCAGAGGAAAAAGACCAGCAGCCAGAACTCCACAAGAAAATGGCGGATAGTAACAAACTAAACAGATTCTAACAGTACCTCCCCTTTAACGAGGATCCCCGAATCCTCTAGGCCGAGCCATATTTGGAAATCTTCTTTGAAAAGCCTTAATTAACCTTGAGGCTGAGACATCCACAACTTTCACAAAGGAATTGTCCTCGGGACCGAAACCCTTCCAGGACACAAGATACTGTAACACTCCTCTATGCTACCTGGAATCAAGAATGTGTAAAATCTCAAACTTACAGTCCTCATCAATTGGAGGAGCAGACGGCATAGCCACCTTATCTGGCGTGTCAACCTTCTTCAGCAAAGATAGATGAAAAACTGAATTAATTTTCCAGGACGAAGGAATGTCTAACCTCACCGCTGCTGAATTGACAATATGAACCACTTTGAAAGGTCCTGAGAACTTTGTCCCCAACTTTTTAGAAGGGATCTTCAAACGCAGATTCCTAGAGGACAACCAAGCCATGTCCCCAACAACAAACCTTGCCTCCCTTCTACTCTTGTCAAAAAATTTCTTAGACCTCCTATTAGCCTGTTTAAGATTATGGCACAAACTGGTCCATACCCTTCCCAAATTTCCAGAAAAACTTTCCTCCTCAGGCACCACCGCCCCAATCCTAGAAAAAGGACTGAAAGATGGATTCTTCCCAGTACAACAAAAGAAAAGAGAACACCCAGCCGAAGAAGACGTATGATTATTGAGAGCAAACTCAGCTAATGGTAGATATTCCGACCAGATCTCCTAATTGTCCGCTACAAAACATCTCAAAAACTGCTCAACGTCCTGGTTCTTCCTCTCGGTCTGTCCATTGGACTGCGGATAATAGCCAGACAAAAATGACAAATGAACCTTAAGTCTGTCACAAAACGAACGCCAAAAGCGAGACACAAACTGTGGTCCCCTATCCCCTGTGGTCCACAATGTCTGTGGAAACACCATGGAGTCTGACAATCTCTTTCACAAATGCCCTGGCAAGTGTCTTAGTGCAGGGTAATTTATTGAACGGGACCAGATGACACATCTTGCTAAACCGGTCCACAACGGCCCAGATAACAGAAAAACCCTCAGAGACCAGAAGGTCGGTGATAAAATCCATTGCAAGATGCGTCCATGGAGAACTAGGAACCTCTAACGAGCAAAGCAACCCTGCCGCCGGAGCATGAAAAGCCTTAGACCTAGTGCACACGGTACACTGATACAATTTCTCTTAGCCACCCCCGCCACCAGAAACTCCGACTGATCAACTTTCTTGTTTCGGCAAACCTTGGATGACCCGCCAAACAAGACTCATGACATTCCGTAAGGAAAGCTCTCCTCAGATCTTTAGGCACAAATAATTTCCCATACGGAGTGTTAGTTGGTGCCGTATCCTGGGCTTTCAGAATGCTATTTTCCAACTCAGAACCTAATGCTGCCATGACTACCCCTCTCTGCAGAATAGATTCTTCCTTTTTAGTATTAACCACTGGGGAGAAACTTCGAGACAAAACATCAGCTTTAACATTTTTTGTCCCAGGGATATATGTCACAGAGAATGGAACCGGGCAAAAAACAGTGCCCACCTAGCTTGACAGGCATTCAAATGTTTAGCAGTATCCAGATAGATCAGGTTCTTAAGATCAGTAAAGACTTGTATAGGATGTCTAGCACCCTCCAAAAAATGTCGCCAATGCTCAAACGCAAGCTTAATAGCCAGCAATTCTCGGTTCCCAACATCGTGGTTGAGCTCCGCCTCTGAAAACTTTTTAGAAAAGAAAGCACAGGGATGCACCCCATCCTCCCCCTCCTGGGACAGAACAGCCCCCACGCCTACTGATGAGGCATCCACCTCTACCAGAAAGGGCTTAGACTCATCTGTCTGGATCAAAACAGGAGCAGATCTAAACCTCTCCTTGAGATGCTTAAAAGCCTTAACAGCCTCAGGGGACCATTGGACAGTATTGGAACCCTTCTTAGTAAGATCAGTAAGGGGTTTTGCGATAACAGAAAAATTATTTATGAATATTCTATAATAATTAGAAAACCCCAAAAATCTCTGAATCGACTTCAAGCATTCAGGTCTAGGCCACTCCATTACCGCCTGAATCTTCACCGAGTCCATCTCAAAACCATCACTGGAAACAAAGTACCTCAAAAAACTAATTTTCTGTACTGCAAACTCGCATTTCTCCAGTTTAGCAAAGAGTGTGTTTTCTCTCAGAATCTGCAGAACCTCACAGACTCTCTGCCAATGCGACTCCAGATCGGGCGAATAGATCAAAATATCATCCAAATAAACAATCACACTCCTACCGATCAATGGCCTCAGGATGTTGTTAATTAAATTTTTGAAAGAACGCCGAAGCATTTGTAAGTCCGAAAGGCATAACTAGACACTCAAAATGACCTTCCGGGGTATTAAAGGCTGTCTTCCATTCATTGCCTTCTTTAAACCGCATCAAATTATATGCCCCACGGAGATCGATCTTAGAAAACCAGTTGGCTCCAACTAATTGGTTAAATAAATCCGGAATTAGCGGCAAGGGGTAAGGATTGCATACAGTGATTTTATTAATCTCCCTGAAATCCAGACATGGCCTAAGACCCCCATCTTTTTTTTTGACAAAAAAGAACCCCACTGCCACAGGGGACTTAGAGGGTCTTATACTATTCTGCAGGTATTTCTTTAAGGCCTCCCTATCATGCTGCAGTGATGCAGGTATGTGCAGACTCCACAAGGGGGAGTGGGTGAAAGGAAAAGAGGTCGCACTTGTCACACTCCAGCACAATGCACGCTGCACTACGCCACCAGGTGGCGACAGAGAGTGGTCAAAACGAGCCAAGTCAGTAATGGTCGGTAAGCGTACAGTTTACAGAGGAAAACAGAATTCGTAGTCTAAATACAAGCTGAGGGTCAGAACCAGCCAGGAGCAAAGGTATCAGAGACGTGAGACAGAGAACAGAGTCAGAGTAAGCCAGAAGGTCAAAAGCCAGACAGACATGTGGTAGCAAAGACGGGAGGCAGGAGACTAAGTCAGAGTTCAAGCCGAGTCAAAAAACAGAGGAGACACACACCAGAGTCACACTAGGTCAGGTACAAGAGACAGGTCAGGCACCGGTAAGTGAGGTCAGAGGCAAAAGGAACACTGGGGACTAATAGGTTAGCAGTCCCAGCAAGCCCAAAACTATCACTGACAAAAGCTGCCAGCAAGAGCACCAAGAAATAGCCACTCCCAAATCAAAGAGAGGCAGAAATAGTTAACCCCGCCATGACCAGGCTGGAGTAGGAGAAACAGAAAGCAAACTCCGACCCGTATCATGACACTCCCTCTCGGGAATAGTCAGATTAAATAAACAACTCTTAGGGAGAGTAGCACCTGGGACAAACTCAATAGCGCAATTGTAATCTCTATGAGGTGGGAGAGCTTGTGACTCCACTTCTGAAAAGACTTTCCAGAATTCCTGAATAGCTTGAGGTAGCTCTTTTTTCACAACAGCAGCAGTGTGTACATCACAACATTTCCCATAACACTCCTGACCCCAGGATCTTATCGTACTTGATGACCAGTCCAGTACAGGATTGTGCATTTTTAACCAGGGTAAACCCAGGACAACTGGAAAAGGCAATTTATCAAGTACAAACAAATCTAAAGATTCCTGGTGTTCCATATTCACAGTGAGTGGAAACCCGGTGACTAGTGTTGAGCATTCCGATACCGCAAGTATCGGGTATCGGCCGATACTTGCGGTATCGGAATTCCGATACCGAAATCCGATACTTTTGTGGTATTGGGAATCGGTATCGGGATTAATATCAATGTGTAAAAGAAAGAATTAAAATAAAAAATAGGGATATACTCACCTCTCCGGCGGCCCCTGGACTTTACCGCCGTAACCGGGAGCCGTTGTACCTAAGAATGCGCGCTTGAAGGGCCATAGATGACGTCACGGCGCTCTGATTGGTCCGTAGCGGTCGCGTGACCGCTACGCGACCAATCACAAAGCCGTGACGTCACCTTAAGGTCTTTCAAGCGCTTGAAAGACCTTAGGTGACGTCACGGCTTTGTGATTGGTCGCGTAGCGGTAACGCGACCGCTATGCGACCAATCAGAAGCTGCGGACGTCTTCTAAGGTATTTCAAGCGCTTGAAAGACCTTAGGTGACGTCACGGCTTTGTGATTGGTCGCGTAGCGGTAACGCGACCGCTACGCGACCAATCAGAAGCTGCGGACGTCTTCTAAGGTATTTCAAGCGCTTGAAAGACCTTAGGTGACGTCACGGCTTTGTGATTGGTCAATTGGACCAATTGGCCGTGACGTCATCTAAGGCCCTTCAAGCGCGCATTCTTAGGTACAACGGCTCCCGGTTACGGCGGTAAAGTCCAGGGCGCGTCAGAGGGTGAGTATATCCCTATTTTTTATTTTAATTCTTTCTTTTACACATTGATATGGATCCCAGGGCCTGAAGGAGAGTTTCCTCTCCTTCAGACCCTGGGAACCATACAGGATACCGTCCGATACTTGGTGTCCCATTGACTTGTATTGGTATCGGGTATTGGTATCGGATTAGATCCGATACTTTGCCAGTATCGGCCGATACTTTCCGATACCGATACTTTCAAGTATCGGACGGTATCGCTCAACACTACCGGTGACCTTTCGAGAAATGCACCCATGCTCTAGAGGAGTGTTATCAATCGCCACTACAGGAAAAGGGCAAGTTAAAGGTACAGAATCAATCTTATACTTGTCTAGAAATTGTTGATCAATCAAATTAAGTGCAGAACCACAGTCCTCCATCACTTGAAAATCAATTGAATGACCATGACAGGCAGAACTACCAGAAAAAGAAACTCCTGCCGACCGTAAAAATGCAATGCGAAAGGGAAGGTTATTCTGATTGACCTTTTTTTCTCTTTTCCTTGTCTATGCATCCTTCACATTGCTTAATAAAATGGTCAGCCTTACTACAATTAAGACATAGCCCCTCAGAAAATCTTCTCTGCCTTTCCTGGGACCGAGAGGACATCGGCCCAAGTTGTATCGGCTCCCCACAGTCAACGGGGCTCTCCAGCAAAATTGAAACCTTCTCCTCATTCTGTCTACTTTTTAATCTTCTATCCACCCGGACAGCTCATTGCATAGCAGCCTCAAGCGTAGCAGGTGCAGGATATGCAATGAGCAAATCTTTAACCCTGTCATTCAAACCTGCTAAAAACTGACTCTTGAGTGCTGAATCATTCCCGCTGACATCTGCAGACCATCGTCTGAACTGGGTACAATATCTCTCAGCGTCGCCAGAACCCTGTATCAGCTGCCTTAGTTCTGCTTCAGCTGTAGTGACCCGATCAGGATAATCATATAACACCCCCATAGCAAAAAAAACCGCTTCTACAGACATCAAACAAGGGTCATCCGGAAGCAATGAAAATGTCCAAACTTGGGGCTCACCTCGCAATAATGACATAATTATCCCCACACGCTGTAATTCATCCCCTGAAGACCTGGGTCTAAGCCGAAAATAAAGTAAACATGCATTTTTAAATGAAAAAAATTCCTGCCGTTTACCAGAAAAAAATTTAGGCAAACCCACCTAGAGGTTCTTCAGAGCAGATTCCAGGGCAATTACTCACGTGCTGCTGTAAGCTGGCAACTTCCAACATTAACCCATGCAGATGCTGAGTAAGATCTTGAATGCTGTTCATGTTGCAGAAATCCGGGAGGTTTTTTTTTATATATATACTTCTTTCTGGCTGGACAAACTGTTACGGATCTGCAACACAGGACTAAGGTAGAAGGGGGAAAACTGACCCTGCACTATAACTAGGCTGAAACCCTACGATGGAGTGGGCGACCCATTCCTTGCGAATAGACCCACCGACGATGCTAGGTTAATCTCAAGCGAAGACCTATAGATAAGAGGAATGGGTACCCTAAAAGAACTAAGGACTGAGTACAAAAACAGGTCACCACCTAGCAGAAAACACAGAGAAGGCTGCAGAAACCAATAGATAACAGAAACTAAGGCTAGCAGAACCAGAGGCACCAGTACTGCACAAATAACACACACAGAACACTAAGCAAAGCACCAAGCTAGAGCTCAAGCAGATTAACACTGCTGTCTAGCAAGGACTGGGAGGCGGGTGCTGGTTAATAAAGAGTGAAACAAACACCTGACCCAAGACAAACCCAGCGCCAGAGGAAAAAGACCAGCAGCCAGAACTCCACAAGAAAATGGTGGATAGTAACAAACTAAACAGATTCTCTCAGGTGCCTCAGGGTGATCCTCGACTCTGCCCTCTCTTTCAAGCCACATATCCAAGCCCTTGCCTCCTCCTGCTGACTCCAACTCAAAAACATTTCTTGGATCCTTACATTCCTTGACCAAGAAACTGCAAAAACGCTTGTACACGCCCTCATCATGACTGTTGCAACCTCCTACTTTCTGGCCTCTCCTCTAGCACTCTTGTACCACTCCAATCTATCCTAAACTCTGCTGCCTGACTAATCCACCTGTCTCCTTGTTATTCTCCAGCCTCTCCTCTCTGCCAAGCTCTTCACTGGCTTCCTATTGTTCAGAGGCTCCAGTTCAAACCCCTAACTATGACATACAAAGCCATCCACAACCTGTGTCCTCCATACATCTGTGACATGGTCTTCTGGTACTTACCTTCACGCAACGTTCGATCCTCTCAAGATCTCCTCTTCTCCCTTCTTATCTCTTCTTCCCACAACCACATACAAGACTTCTCCCGTGCCTCCACCATACTCTGGAACTCTCTTCCACAACACATCAGACTTCCGCCTACCATGGAAACTTTCAAAAGGAACCTGAAGACCCACTTCTGACAAGCCTGCAACCTGCAGTGATCCTCAGTCTACTGAACCGCCACATGACCAGCTCTACTCTCTCCTAGTGTATCCTCACCCATCCCCTGTAGACTGTGAGCCCTCGCGGGCAGGGTCCTTTCTCCTTGTGTGTGCCTTTTATTGCTCATGTTTATTGAACTTATCTATGTATGCCCCTTTTTTCACATGTAAAGCACCATAGAATAAATGGCACTATAAAAATGAAAAATAATAATAATAATGGATGATCGATCTGTACAAGGATGGATCTTGTGCAAACCTAGACAGGTTCACCGGGGTCTTCCCCGATGTTAACTTGAAAGTATCCAGCCATTGGGTTGCTGGTAAGAATGAGCGAATGTGCTCAGTAATACTTGTATATCATTTGAATATCACGGTGCTCGATTGTACTCGTTAATCAGCGAGCATTAGTCGGAGCTCGATGTAAAACTCTAATCCCCACTGTTACAGAGCAAATAAGCATGCGATGATTGCCTGCATATCAAAATTTTGCTGAGTTAAATTTCTCAGCCATACAGTATTTTGTGGTTTTGGGTACATTTCTGTAATATCTAATTCTTCCAAAAAGTGTTTAAACATTTTTCTGGGTTAAATTACTCATCCATACACTATTACATGATCTGTGGTAAATTTCTGTGGTATATAAAGATTCAATAAAGTATTACAATTTTTTGCTGCATTTGCTTAATCATCCATACAGTGTAATGTGCTTAATAGGAGACAAAATTGGCAGAACCACACAAGACTCCCTAGGAATTGACCAGAGGAATATTAGAGCCAAAGGAATCTGGCACTAGGAACAGACAACATACTAATGTTAGCGTGCCAACCCCTGTGGTCAACAAGGGTCATCAGAGGGGATATTAGTTATCTAACTAAAACTTGTTTTTCTGTTCATGATTATATGCAACTGTGCATTATGTCCAAGGTGATATAGTGCAAATACTTACTGACAACTAAGAGTTGTATGAATTATTGGGGCCGCCAATAGAGCAATATCATATATTTTCTAATAGGAGAATGATAAAGCCCTACTTTGGGGACACTGACCTCTATGGCAAGAAAATAGTGAAGGGACACCAAGTTTTGATGTATTGATTATATTTCTATCTGGTATCTACATCATATTCCTTACATCATTAATTGACACATTTTATTAGTGAATATTATTCATATTTTTCTCACTGGGATTTCTATTCTAAGCAGTATAATAATAAAAGTGAAATTTTAAGGGAATATGTTTGTTAACCATGTGACACTACGTCTAAACCAATGCCGCTCAATGTATGAGTCTACTATAGGGGACATGAGCAAAGAAGTACAATTCAAGTGAATGGTAATTGGTTTCTAAATGGGAGTAGTTCTAAATCAGAAGGATCTAGAAAACTACACAGAGTTATTTGCCTTCCAGATTTTACAACTTGTATTTTAGAACATTGTACAGTGGGTACGGAAAGTATTCAGACCCTGTTAAAGTTAGCGGAACACAACGAGTAAATATAGATGTTATTATTGGTGCGTTCGCAGCCCGGGGTCCACCGTGCAGGAGGAACCTGCTGCTAGCGAATGACGGCACTATATGGCGGTTTTAGCGAACTCTGTTACTTCACAGAGTCGCACGGAAACAAGACGCTGTGCCCTGTTAACCCCACAGGAGTTCACAGCTAACTGCCGAGCTGAAGGCAGTCTGTGGTCATGCAAACATACAATCTCCTCACTGGAGGAACCGGTATTCTAGGGGCTTATTTCAGCCGAGTCCCTGAACACACATAAATGTGACCACACTGGCGCATGCACATAACAGATTTGATACTAGCACATGGCCGTGCGGCCATGCGAACCCTTTATAGCTGCAGCAGGTACATGACCTTCCAAGAAGGACCAATGAGAGGCTACCACAGAGCCAGAGCACCTTCAGGACCTTCCTGGAGGACCACTGGGTTTTGCTGCAGTATCAAAGCATGTGACCCTCGACCTCCAATAAGAGATCTCACCGTGGGCATGCTCAGATGGTAAAAAGCAGCACTTAGTCCCAAAAGTGTCTGCTCGCCGCTGCCCAGCACTGGTCTTAATGGCAGAACCTGGAAGAACAGCAGTAACCAGGCGCAGAGTATCTGCCTGAGTCAGACGCTGGGACTGATGTCTCTGCTGAGCAGGCTCCACTGTGGCTGGAGAAGGATGGGAGACCGCAGTGGAGATGACTCGAGATTCCCCCTGTGCAGAGGCGGGTACTCGACACCTAACATTACCCCCCCCCCCCCAGGGCCCCCCCTCCTTGGATCTCGCTACGTTCAAAAGCAGCAATGAGCTGCGGAGCTCAGATATGCTCAGCAGGCTCCCAGGACCTGTCCTCTGGGCCATAACCCCTCCAATCCACCAAATAAAATTTTTTGCCATGTACCACCTTGCACCCCAAGATAGTGTTCACCTCGTAATCATCCGAAGATGAACCCGATGTCCTGGCAGATGACTCATAAAACTGGGACATGTGCACAGGCTTCAAGAGGGACACATGAAAGGTGTCGGTGATACCCAGGAGTGGAGGAAGGGCCAGACGGTAGACCACAGGGTTAACCTGTTCGAGGACCTTGAAGGGACCCAAGTAGCGAGGTGCAAACTTAGTGGACTCAACTCGCAGCCTGATGTTATGGGCGGAGAGCCACATCAAGTCGCCAGGAGCAAAGATCGGAGCGGGGTGCCAATGTGCATCGGCGGAGGACCTCATTCTCTCCTTGGAGGCCCGGATGGCATCCTGAGTGCGGTCCCAAACGTCCCGTGCCTCCACAGCCCAGTCTGCCACCCTGGAGTCGGCAGAAGACACAGGCATAGGCACAGGAACCCGCGGATGCTGACCGTAATTAAGGAGGAATGGAGTCGGACCAGTGGAGTCGGCTACGGCGTTGTTAAGCGCAAACTCCGCCCACGGTAGCAAGGATGCCCAGTCATCCTGCCTAGCAGAAACAAAATGTCGCAGATATGTGACCAGAGTCTGGTTGGCCCTCTCTACCAACCCATTCGTCTTGGGATGATATGCTGAAGAGTGATTCAACTCAATGCTGAGTAGACGACAAAGCTCACTCCAAAACCGAGATGCAAACTGGGGACCCCGGTCACTGACAATTTTGTCCGGCATACCGTGTAGGCAAAAGACATGTTTAATAAACAACGCTGCCAGAGCCCGTGCAGAAGGTAGCTGTGGAAGAGGCACCAAATGCACCATTTTGGAAAAATGGTCGGTGATCACCCAAATAATGGTGCAGCCACGGGACTTGGGTAAGCCCACCAAAAATTCCATCCCGACCATCTCCCAGGGCCTGTCTGCCACCGGCATGGGATAAAGTAAGCCAGCTGTCCGTTGTCGAGGAGACTTATTTTTGGTGCAAAAGACACACGCCCGAATATAGTCTCTGATGTCACGGGCCATATGCGGCCACCAGTACGTCCTCGCCAGAAGCTCAGATGTCCTTTTGGTCCCAAAGTGTCCACCCACCCTGGTCGAGTGAGCCCAAGAGAGAACCTCCGGTCGCAAATTTGCTGGCACGAAAGTCTTACCCAGGGGCACAGACTCTAGCGAAACTGGAGCCACGGTCCTCAGACTCTCAGAAGGGACAATAAGCCGAGGTTCCTCCTCCTCCTCCTCCGCTGATGACACTACGGAGCGGGAGAGAGTATCGTCACGAATGTTCTTCTCCCCGGAGAGAAAATGGAGGGTGAAATGGAACCGGGAGAAGAACAGTGACCATTTGGCCTGGCGAGAATTTAGCCGCTGGGCAGTCTGAATATAGACCAAGTTCTTGTGGTCGGTGAAAACTTGGAAGGGAAAACAAGCCCCCTCCAAGAGATGTCTCCACTCCGAGAAGGCCAACTTCATAGCTAGCAACTCCCTGTCCCCGATGGAATAATTCCTCTCCGCCGGTGTGAAGGTCTTAGAGAAAAAGAAGCAGGGATGCTTCCGACCTTGAGCATCCTTTTGGAATAGGACTGCTCCTAGCACCGACAGATGAGGCATCCACCTCCATTATGAAAGGTTTATCTACATCGAGGCGATGTAGAATGGGAGCACTAGCAAAGTGGGACTTAATAAAGAGGAAGGCCTTGGAGACCTCTTCCGACCACAACTTGGGATTTGCTCCCTTTTTGGTGAGGGCAACCAAAGGAGCTACCAAAGTTGAGAAGTTGAGAAGTGGGGAATTAACGGGTGATAGTAATTAATGAACCCCATAAAGCGCCGCACCGCTTTGAGAGAATGGGGTTCTTGCCAGTCCATCACAGCCTGTAGCTTGGCAGGATCCATAGCCAATCCTTGGGCCGAGATGATATAGCCCAGGAAAGGCAAAGACTCCTGCTCAAACACACACTTCTCCAACTTGGCATAGAGGGAATTTGCCCATAGGAGGTTGAAGACTTTGCACACATCTCTCCGGTGGGAGTCTATATCTGGAGAGTGGATGAGAATATCATCCAGGTAGACTACAACCGAGGTGGAGAGCATATCCCGGAAGATATCATTTACAAAGTCTTGGAAAACGGCAGGGGCATTACAAAGCCCAAAGGGCATCACCAGATATTCATAGTGCCCATCCCTGGTGTTAAAAGCCGTCTTCCATTCGTCCCCCTCACGGATGCGAATCAGGTTGTAAGCACCCCGCAGATCTAGTTTAGTAAACACTCTTGCTCCCCGAAGCCTGTCAAAAAGCTCAGATATCAGGGGCAGAGGGTACTTGTTCTTAACGGTGATGGCGTTAAGACCCCGGTAATCTATGCATGGACGTAATTCTCCGTTCTTCTTCTGCACGAAGAAGAAGCCAGCCCCTGCAGGTGACACAGACTTCCTAATGAATCCCCTTGCCAGATTCTCCTGGATGTACTGAGACATTGCCTCCATCTCTGGGAGAGACAATGGGTAGACTCGACCCAGGGGAGGCTCAGCACCAGGCAAGAAGTCAATAGGACAGTCATAGGGGAGGTGAGGCGAAAGAGTCTCCGCAGCCCTTTTGGAGAACACGTCCTCATAGGGCCAATATTGCTTGGGGAGAGAGGATAGATCTGCAGGTACCTCTGTATTAGCAACCTGAACGCATTCCCTCTGACATCTACCCCCACAAGATTCACTCCATCCCAAAATCCTGCCTGTGGACCACTCAATATGAGGAGAGTGGTACCGTAGCCAAGGTATCCCTAAGAGGACCTCATCAATTCCCTCAGGAATGACGAGCAGAGATATTATCTCCTGATGAGATGGCGACATGGATAGAGTAAATGGGATGGTCTGGTGTGTAATCTGTGAGGGCAGTGTCGACCCATTCACCACTCATACGGTCACTGGTTGGGCGAGCATAACAAGAGGTATTGCGTGTCATTTGGTGAAGGCAGAAGACATAAAATTGCCCTCCACCCCGGAATCCACACAAAGCTCTACCGAATGAGTGGATGGGCCAATGGTAATTGTCCCCTTAAAGGACAATTTGGAGGCAAACGTCGCCGTGTCTAGTGAACCTCCACCTACTACCACTAGACGCTGACGTTTCCCCGACCGCTGAGGACATCTGGTGGCAAAATGTCCTAACTTCTAGCAAACATGACAGGCCCTAAGTGCACGAGCGGTCCGGGACTTAGGTGTCGCTTATAGCACCTCCATGGCCTCATGTGACTCGGGTGCCTGGACCGGAGATTCCAAAGGTTTGGCGAAGGTGGGAGCCAGCCGAATCCTCTGCCTACACTGGGCTCCCTCTAACCTCCGCTCGTTAAAAACGGAGGTCAATACGAGTAGATACAGCTATTAACTCCTCCAGTGTGGCAGGAATCTCCCTAGTGGCCAGAGTGTCCTTAACATGGTCAGCCAGCCCCCTCCAAAATATAGGGATGAGGGCTTTATCCGACCACTCCAGCTCAGATGCTAAGGTGCAGAAGTGGACGGCAAAATGGCTGACCAAGGACGAGCCCTGAGTCAATGCCAACAGTTGGAGCGCCATATCATGGGTGACTCGAGGTCCTAAAAAGACCTGTTTCAGAGTGCTCAGAAACAGCGGAGCACTCTGCACCACACGATTGCCACGCTCCCACAGCAGCGTAGCCCACTCCAATGCCCTGTTCGACAGGAGAAACATAATGAATCCCACCTTTGCCCGCTCTGTAGGGAAAAGTGCAGCCATGAGCTCGAGATGTATAGAGCACTGGCTCACGAAACCCCTACATGATTTGCCATCACCAGAGAATTTTTCTGGCAGCGGGAGGCGAGATAGGGTCGGAACAGGAGTGGCAGTGGACAAAGCTGCTGCAGCCACGCTAGCAGTCTGAACAGCTACTGCGGTAACATCCACAGCTGAGGTTGTGCACTCGAGAGCCGCCAACCTACCCTCCAGCTGCTGGATGAACCGCAAAGATTGCTGTTTGTCCGCCATTGCTAGCCAGACCCTGGCGCTAGTATTATGTTAGGGCTAGCGGAACGCACCGAGTAAATATAGATGTTATTATTGGTGCGTTCGCAGCCCAGGGTCCACCGTGCAGGAGGAACCTGCTGCTAGCGAATGACGGCACTATATGGCGGTTTAAGCGAACTCTGTTACTTCACAGAGTCGCACGGAAACAAGACGCTGTGCCCTGTTAACCCCAAAGGATTACACAGCTAACTGCTGAGCTGAAGGCAGTCTGTGGTCACGCAAACATGCAATCTCCTCACCGGAGGAGCAGGTATTCTAGGAGCTTATTTCAGCCGGGGCCCTAAATCCATGCACACAATCTCCTCGCCGGAGGTGCCGGCATTCTAGGGGCTTATTTCAGCCGAGTCCCTGAACACACATAAATGGGACCACACTGGCGCATTCACATAACAGATTTGATACTAGCACATGGCCGTGCGGCCATGCGAACCCTTTATAGCTGCAGCAGGTACATGACCTTCCAAGAAGGACCAATGAGAGGCTACCACAGAGCCAGAGCACCTTCAGGACCTTCCTGGAGGACCAATGGGTTTTGCTGCAGTATCAAAGCATGTGACCCTCAACCTCCAATAAGAGATCTCACCCTGGGCATGCTCAGAAGGTGAAAAGCAGGACTTAAGGCCCCGTCTCACATAGCGATTTACCAACGATCACGACCAGCGATACGACCTGGCCGTGATCGTTGGTAAGTCGTTGTGCGGTCGCTGGGGAGCTGTCACACAGACAGCTCTCTCCAGCGACCAACGATCAGGGGAACGACTTTGGCATCGTTGAAACTGTCTTCAACGATGCCGAAGTCCCCCTGCAGCCCCCGGGTAACCAGGGTAAACATCGGGTTACTAAGCGCAGGGCCGCGCTTAGTAAGCCGATGTTTACCCTGGTTACCAAAAAAAACAAACACTACATACTCGCCTTTCGGTGTCCGTCAGGTCCCTTGCTGTCTGCTTCCTGCTCTGACTGAGCCGCCGTACAGTGAGAGCAGAGCGCAGCGGTGACGTCACTTCTGTGCTGTGCTCTCACTGTACGGCCGGATCTCAGTCAGAGCAGGAAGCAGACGGCAAGGGACCTGACGGACATCAGATGGTGAGTATGTACGGTTTGTTTTTTTTTACATTTACGCTGGTAACCAGGGTAAACATCGGGTTACTAAGCGCGGCCCTGCGCTTAGTAACCCGATGTTTACCCTGGTTACCAGTGAAGACATCGCTGGATCGGTGTCACACACACCGATTCAGCGATGTCAGCGGGGCCTCGACGACCAAAAAACGGCCCAGGCCATTCCGACACGACCAGCGATCTCGCAGCAGGGGCCTGATCGCTGGTACGTGTCACACATAGCGAGATCGCTACTGAGGTCGCTGTTGCGTCACAAAACTAATGACTCAGCAGCGATCTCGCTAGCGATCTCGCTATGTGAGACGGGGCCTTTAGTCCCAAAAGCATCTGCTTACCACTGCCCAGCACTGGTCTT
Organism: Ranitomeya variabilis; assembly: GCF_051348905.1. Classification (NCBI taxonomy): domain Eukaryota; kingdom Metazoa; phylum Chordata; class Amphibia; order Anura; family Dendrobatidae; genus Ranitomeya; species Ranitomeya variabilis. Next base: position 33,819,123 of record NC_135236.1, on the reverse strand, counting down.
AATGGCAGAACCTTGAAGAACAGCAGTAACCAGGCGCAGAGTATCTGCCTGAGTCAGACTCTGGGACCGACGTCTCCGCTGAGCAGGCTCCACTGCAGCTGGAGAAGGATGGGAGACCACAGTGGAGATGGCTCGAGATTCCCCCTGTGCAGAAGTGGGAACTCGACACCTAACAGACCCCTTTACATTTTAGACTCTTTGTTTCATTGCAGCCATTTGGTAAATTCAAAAAAGTTCATTTTTTTCTCATTAATGTACACTCTGCACTCCATCTTTACTGAAAAAACAGGAATGTACATATTTTTACAAATTTAATAAAAAAGAAAACCTGAAATATCACATGGTCATAAGTACTCAGACCCTTTGCTCAGACACTCATATTTAAGTCACATACTGTTCATTTTCTTGTGATCCCCCTAGAGATGGTTCTACTCCTTCATTGGAGTCCAGCTGTGTTTAACTAAACTGATAGGACTTGATTTGGAAAGGCGCACACCTGTCTGTATAAGACCTCACAGCTCACAGTGCATGTCAGACCAAATGAGAATCATGTGGCCAAAGGAACTGGCCAACAAGCTCAGAGACAGAATTGTGGCAAGGCACAGATCTGGCCAAGGTTACAAAAGAATTTCTGCAGTCCTCAAGGTTCCTAAGAGCACAGTGGCCTCCATAATCCTTAAATGGAAGAAGTTTGGGACCACCAGAAGTCTTCCTAGATCTGGCCGTCCAGCCAAACTGAGCAATCGTGGGAGAAGAGCCTTGGTGAGAGAGGTAAAGAAGAACCCCTAAGACAGTGGCTGAGCTCCAGAGATGCAGGGGGGAGATGGGAGAAAGTTCCACAAAGTCACTTCAGCCCTCCACCAGTCAACCCCATTATGGCAGAGTAGCCCGACGGAAGCCTCTCATCAGTGCAAGACATATGAAAGCCGCATAGATTTTGCTAAAAAACACATGAAGGACTCCCAGACTTTGAGAAATAAGATTCTCTGGTCTGATGAGATGAAGATAGACCTTTTTGGAGATAATTCTAAGTGGTATGTGTGGAGAAAACCAGGCACTGCTCATCACCTATTACCCAAACAAAGTACCGTATATACTCGAGTATAAGCCGAGAATTTCAGCCCATTTTTTAGGCTGAAATTGCCCCTCTCACCTTATACTCGAGTCATACCCAGGGGTCGGCAGGGGAGGGGGAGCAGCAGCTGTGTAATAATACTCACCTGCTCCTGGCACGGTCCCTGCAAGTCCCTGGTTATCCAGCATCGGCAGCTTCTTCCTGTAGTGAGCGGTCACATGGTACCGCTCATTACAGTAATGAATATGGACCCCACTCCCATAGGGGTGGAGCCGCATATTCATTACTGTAATGAGCTATACCATGAGGCCGCTCAATACAGGAAGAAGCTGCCGGCGCTGGAGAACCAGGGACTTGCAGGGACTGTGCCAGGAGCAGGTGAGTATAACCCAGTGCGCAATATTCACAGTTCCCCGTTCCACTGACGGCCGCCACTGTGTCTTCCGCGTACTCTGCAGTGATGCTCAGGTCAGAGGGCGCGATGAGGCGATTACTGTGCGCCGCCCTCTGCCTGAACAGTCAGTGCAGAGGACACAGAAGACACGGCGGCGGTGGCCGTCGTTGGAATGCGGACAGGTGAATATAGCAAGTGTCGAGGGCCTGAGAGGTGAGTATGTCATTTTTTGTTTTGTAATCGCAGCAACAGCATATGGGGCAAATGTCTGTATGGAGCATCTTATGGGGCCATGTGCAGTATTATATGGGGCAAATGTCTGTATGTTGCATCTTATGGGGCAAAATAAACATTTGTGCAGCATTGTATGGGGCATATTTTAATATGGAGCATCTTATGTGGCCCATCATGAACTGTATGGAGCATTATATGGGGCTCCTGATTCAATATGGATATTTAAAAACACTTAAACTACTGATGTCTCAATTAATTTTACTTTTATTGGTATCTATTTTTATTTTTGAAATTTACCGGTAGCTGCTGCTTTTCCCACCCTAGGCTTATACTCGAGTCATTAAGATTTCCCAGTTTTTTGTGGCAAAATTAGGGGTCTCAGCTTATACTTGGGGTTGGCTTATACTCGAGAATATACGGTATTCAAAAAACAAAAATATGTAAAAATAAGTTCACTTTATTAAAGATTATAAAACCATGATTACACAGAATATAAAAAACTTTATTATATTAAAATAATATACTCATACAGGTAACAATTGATGATATCAAAATAATTTATTAAAATTGATATCATAAAAAAAGTTTATATAAAAAATGTTTAGCAGGGGACAAGGAGCACCAGACTGTATAGTAGAAAATATATCAAATATATGAATAAGTATACCAGCAAAATATATAACTCTGTCTTGTGGGACATCACAAAAGTGTATACAGATTAATACAAACGTGATAATTTAATCAGTGGAAAATATTTGAACATACAGTATATGTGTATAAAAATAAATATGTGACCAGCACGTAAAATTAATCAATTAAAAAATATATATTTTTAGTGATATATATATATATATATATATATATATATATATATACACTCACCGGCCACTTTATTAGGTACACCATGCTAATAACGGGTTGGACCCCTTTTGCCTTCAGAACTGCCTCAATTCTTCGTGGCATAGATTCAACAAGGTGCTGGAAGCATTCCTCAGAGATTTTGGTCCATATTGACATAATGGCATCACACAGTTGCCGCAGATTTGTCGGCTGCACATCCCAAAGATGCTCCATACAAGGCAGGATGGATCCATGCTTTCATGTTGTTTACGACAAATTCTGACCCTACCATCCGAATGTCGCAGCAGAAATCGAGACTCATCAGACCAAGCAACGTTTTTCCAATCTTCTACTGTCCAATTTCGATGAGCTTGTACAAATTGTAGCCTCAGTTTCCTGTTCTTAGCTGAAAGGAGTGGTACCCGGTGTGGTCTTCTGCTGCTGTAGCCCATCTGCCTCAAAGTTCGACGCACTGTGCGTTCAGAGATGCTCTTAGGCCTACCTTGGTTGTAACGGGTGGCGATTTGAGTCACTGTTGCCTTTCTATCAGCTCGAACCAGTCTGCCCATTCTCCTCTGACCTCTGGCATCAACAAGGTATTTCCGCCCACAGAACTGCCGCTCACTGGATTTTTTTTCTTTTTCGGACCATTCTCTGTAAACCCTAGAGATGGTTGTGCGTGAAAATCCCAGTAGATCAGCAGTTTCTGAAATACTCAGACCAGCCCTTCTGGCACCAACAACCATGCCACGTTCAAAGGCACTCAAATCACCTTTCTTCCCCATACTGATGCTCGGTTTGAACTGCAGGAGATTGTCTTGACCATGTCTACATGCCTAAATGCACTGAGTTGCCGCCATGTGATTGGCTGATTAGAAATTAAGTGTTAACAAGAAGTTGGACAGGTGTACCTAATAAAGTGGCCGGTGAGTGTGTATATATATATAATGTGTAGTGATTACCTGAATACCCAAAATCTATAATATGTGTACCATAATAAATCAGTCAAAGCATGAGGTGAAAATTTATGTCCATATAAAACAGTTATAATGCACATGTTTTGATCAAGATGAATAGAACAGTGCATACAGCCATATCATCAAGTAAAGACCAAAAAGTATGCGTAGTAGTTGGTATATAATTCAATGATCAAGTGATCAACAAACCTAAAAGTTGCAAATAATAAATGCATATATAGATGGGTGATACCAACAGGTGTGAAGCTCCACTGTCCCCCGCACACACCACTCCAACGCACGTTTCGCTGCCGCTTCGTCAAGGGTCCAGTGAACTATATATAAGGAGGAAAACAGCTGAAAATGATATCAATCAGCGGCGTCGGGTTATGTGACGTTGCTACTTACACATGCGGGAGCCATCACCGCGAGCCAGAAAACCGGAAGCACGTGACCGAGTGCGACCTAAGGCACAGTCGATCCCGCGACCTCCACGCCACCAACCCAACGGAGAGGCGGAGTGCGGCACTGCTGCAGCCATCATGGAACAGGGAGACTGTTTAATGGAATAAACCTAGCTGAGGGGCAGAAGTGAAAGAAAAAAATAGGGGGAAATTGTCTGATAACAATTATGCAAATGACTGTAAAAAAAAAATATATATATCACAAAGTAAAACCATATAATATTTATTTCTATGTGATTTAATGGCAAATTGCCGCCAGAATTAATATATATAGATATGTAATCAAATAAATAAAAAAATGATACAGTTGAACAAAAAATAAAGTGTAAAAAGTGCGACAAAAATAAGGGAATTATATATGATGATTTACTAATGAAATTTCATGAGCACTGGCAAAAATAAAAAATAATTCAACTAGGAAAAATTAATGTGGATAATATAAAATGTGATGGATGATATAATGTTATAGTGAAAATAATATTGCAATATATGAAACAAGTGAAAAAATCCAGTCCAGGTATGAAATATGAAAAAATAAATTTACTAAATGAAGAATAAATAAAATAAATTTATTATTTATCAAAATAAATAAAAATAAAAAAAATATAAAAATAATATTGCATTATTTTTTTATTGTAATAAAATGTTAGTGAAATAAATAAGAATAAATGCCAAAAATAATTATGAAAAATATTTATTAATAATGCTGTACATGAAAAATAGACACAAGCACAGCAAATAAATAAATAAATATTTTTTTTTAATGATACTAATTTTAATAAATTCTTTTGGTATTATCAATTGTTACCTGAATGTGTATATTATTTTAATATAAAAAAAAAGTTTTTTTATCTTCTATGTAATCGTGGCTTTATAATCTTTAATAAAGTGAATTTATTTTTACATATTTTTGTTTTTTGAATTCTTTGTTTGGGTAGCATATTATATTTGGTTTTCTGAGTTTTTATTTTATTTATACATTGCTGGTTTTTCTTTTCTGTATAGGTATTTTACTGCTCATCACCTGCCCAATACAATCCCAACAGTGAAACATGGTGGTAGCAGCATCATGCTATGGGGGTGTTTTTCAGCTGCAGGGACATGATGACTGGTTGTCATTGAAGGAAACATGAATGCGGCTAAGTACAGAGATATCCTGGATGACAACCTTTTCCAGAGTGCTCTGGACCTCAGACTTGGCCGAAGGTTCACCTTCCAACAAGACAATGGCCCTAAGCACACAGCTAAAATAACAAAGGAGTGGCTTCAGAACAACTCTGTGACCATTCTTGACTGGCCCAGCAAGAGCCGTGACCTAAACCCAATTGAGTATCTCTACCAGAAAATGGCTGTCCACCAACATTCACCATCAAACCTGATGGAACTGGAGAGTGTCGTGCCACCTGAGATGTCACTGGCGCTGCCTAGGGGGTGCTGACAGGGGGCACTAATAAACGTAGTGAGTGCAGAAACAAGTCACGCTGAACTCAAGGACCTTTCTCTATTGCACTGAGCACAGGACGTGGCACAGAGCAGTCACGTGACCAGGGGACGAAAACACAGCAGTGAGTGTAGGGAATGACACTAATCACACATTATGCAGGGCACAGACAGAAAACGTAGTCAAATAGAGCTGAGGGTCAAAGCCAGGAGGGAGGGAAGAACCTTAGGGATAAGACAAAGAGTAAACAGTGACAAGCCAATGGGTCTGGTAACCAGGAGAGACAGAGCAGTACAAAGCAGAATGAAAAGATGGAAGACAGAAAACAAAACCGAGTCATACACAGCAAGGCACACTAGCACAGAGGCACAACGTTTACGGACGAGATCCTGGGTCAGCAACCACAAGCCGAGTATACGGAAGTATCACCGACACACAATCCAGGAACTGCCAACATTAAATAGCTGCCCCAGAACCAAAGAGAGGTGGTCTAAAATTAACCCTGACCTGACCAGGATGGAGGCGGGACCATCCTCTCCTGAGTCATGACAGAGAGGATCTGCAAAGCAAAATGTCAGAGGATCGCCAAATCCAGGGGTGAAAAACTTGTTGCATCATTCCCAAGAAGACTCATGGCTGCACTAGCTCAAAAGGTGCTTCTACTCAATACCGAGCAAAGGGTCTGAATTATTGATGGGCGAGCATACTCGGTAATGCTCGGTGCTCACCCGAACATCGCTGTACTCGGTGAGCGCTGAGCATTTCAGGGATTATTTGGCGGGAGCTCGGGTCCCCACCCTGTATGTTTGGCGCTCTTTAGAGCACCAACCAACATGCAGGGATTGTCTGCCATGCACTGTAATGCCGCAGCCATGTTGGTTGTGGCATTACAGTGATTGGCAGGCTGCACAGCGTCATCAGGTCTATATCAGAACGGGCACGCTCTGCCCGCCATAGTCAGCTCTGGAATCACTAGTGTAGGGTGATTTACTGCAGCCTTAGGGACAGAATAGGTGGTGTATCAGTTACTGTGGGTATGCCACAATTCAGTACAAAAATCCAGCCAAACCAACAGTCCTTCTAAGGACTAAATATGTTGTATATAGATTGCAGTGCTAGGTATGCAGGGGGTGTATGTGGGTATATAGATATCAGTAGCAGGCAGGCATTGTATGTGGCACACTTCATTGTATACATCACGAGGGTCCATTCCATTACTGTCTGCTGCTGCTGCCTATTACACATATTGACCGTATATACATAGCCCCAGGTATCAGTGGCCAGGAATAATCTTTTTTGCATCTTATTCCTGTTTATTTAATTCCAAAGCAATCCAGAGCCCACTTTTTTTTCTCCATTTGCTTGTTGGGACTGCAGAATACAGCCAGATCCTTTTCATAGTACAGCGTGAAAATCCAGCTATTCTAAATGGGTTTGCCCATCTGAGTGCGCATAAAATTCTTCAATTGTTGTGGTACTGTAACATTTTTTGGGAGTGTCCTATTCAATTTCTTGATACCCTCTTGCTGCCAAAAAATATTTAACTGCCAAAAAAATATTTAGCTACAGGGCAGATATTTTACACTGGGTTTTGTCCACCACACAGATTGCATATCACTGCGGTCAAAATTGTGCCATTTCAGGCCTCCATAGAATTGTTTTTGTTGTGTCTTAGCCTACTTATTGACACATATTTTACAGTCTGGTATCTCCGTCAGACGCCTCATCTATCTGTGGGCTTCGAATTGTGGCATTTTAGGCCTCCATTCAACTGTTTTTGCCGTTTGTTACCCTAGTTCTTGATACCATTTTCCTTTAAAAAAAATTACAGGCCAAATATTTTACATGGTATCTCCGTCATACACTTCATCATTGTCACGATCCATTTTTGGATTTGTGGCAGATCTGGTTTCCCTTTGATTAAAATTTTTTCATTTCAGGTCACCGGGGGTTAATGCAGTTTCCCCGGTGGCCTGCTGGTGCAATTGCATTGCTGCTGGGTCAGCTGATGTGGGTGGTGTCCACTCCCACCATCCTTCAAGAGGTCACTTGACGCATCAGCTGACTGTTGGTGACTGCAGCGACCAAGCTGGAAATAGGAGCTTGCTGGGAGCAGTTGTTCATCAGCTGAGTCTGGTGTTTCTTTCCTGCTGTGCTGTGCTGTGTTTTGCAGCAGTGAGCAAAGTGTTATTTTTCTTTACCTTGTCTGTCATACCTTCCCTTTGTATTGTTTTAGTGCAGAGGTGGGACCAGTGTCCGCACTTGCCAATTCCCTACTTAGGGATAAGTGCAGGGCAAGCTAGGGCTAAGGTATTTTGCTCTTCGACAGGTTGAAAGAACCTGTATAGGGACGGCAGGGAGATCAGGGCATATCCTTAGGAGAGTGCAGGAGGTGTCCATCTCCCCGTTACCTATCGCAGGGCCCACCGTTGTAAATGTGTCCCAGGTGTTCCCTTGTTTGTTGTACTGTTGATGACCAACCTAGGGTTAGGTTGTGTCACACCACTTTGGTCACATCGTGACATTAACACCGACCGTATTGTTTTTTTCTGGTGAGCCATGGCTTAAATGCAGGCCTTTGCCCAACTGCTTCAGACCCTCACCGAGGAGTTTAAGGTGCTGCATGGTGAGGTGGTGCAGCAGCTGCAGCAGTCGGTGGGGTTTTGGGCTTTGGCCCAGGTACAAGCTCAATCAGAACCCAAGATATCACTCCCTGGTTCTCTGGAGGGAGAGATACATTTTTGGTTTTTAAGGAGGCCTGCAAGCTAAACTTCAGGCTCCGCCCTTGCTCATCAGGGAGTGAGGAGCAACGGGTGGGAATCATCATTTCCCTACTTAGGGGTGATCCCCAGTCCTGGGCCTTCTCCCTGCCGACCGGTTCTCCATCTCTACGGTCAGTGGATGATTTTTTACGGCTCTGGCGCTGGTGTATGGTGATCCTGATGGCATCTCCCTGGTGGAATCCCGACTCCATAAGAGCAAGCAGGGGGGCTGGCTGGCTAAGAAGTACTGTTCAGGAGGTGGGCTACTGACACTCAGTGGAATGGCCCTGCCCTTAGGAGCCATTTTATGCAGGGTCTGTCCCCAAGGTTGCAGGATACTCTTGTGCAGTTTGCCGCCCCCAGTGTTGTGAATTTGGATTCTGGGCTCCCCCGGTGGCTACTGGTGGAATTGAACTTGTGTCATCATCTTCCCTGTTCACCTGTTCTCATTAGATCTGGGTGTCGCTATATAACCTGGCTTCTCTGTTAGTTGCTTGCCGGTCAACAATGTTATCAGAAGCCTCTCTGTGCTTGTTCCTGCTCCCAGACATCTACTAGATAAGTTGGACTTTCGTCCTTGTTTGTTTTTGTTTTTTGGTTCCAGTTCACAGCTGCAGTTTCGTTACTGTGTCTGGAAAGCTCTTGTTGATCAGGAATTGCCACTCTGGTATTATGAGTTAATGCCAGAGTCCTAAAGTAATTTCTGGATGGTGTTTTGTTAGGGTTTTCTACTGACCATGAAAGTGTGCTTTCTGTCTTCTGCTATCTAGAAAGCGGACCTCAAATTTGCTAAAACTATTTTCCTGCTGCGTTTGTTATTTCATCTAAAATCACCGCCAATATATGTGGGGGGCCTCTGTCTCCTTTTTGGGCATTTCTCTAGAGGTGAGTCAGGTCTTATATTTCCCTCTGCTAGCATTATTTAGTTCTCCGGCCGGCGCTGGGCATATAGGGATAAAAAGTAGGACATGCTACCTGGCTACTTCTAGTTGTGCGGTAGGTTTAGTTCATGGTCAGTACAGTTACCATCTTCCAAGAGCTTGTTCCTATATAGGCTTATGCTAGTTCTCTGGCCATGGAGATCATGACAGTTTGACCGGCCTGCTAAAGGGTTAAAATCCTTGGCTGGGAAAGGAGAGAAATAAGAAGTCTGCTGAGAGTTTTTTTTTTTTTTTTTTTTTTTTTGTGCTCTTAATTGGATCACTTGCCAGTCTGTCTATGCTGCAGTCTTTTTTTTTTTTTTCTCTCTCCTTCTAATCTTTGAATGGCTCTGTGTTCACCTGTCTATAATGGATCTTCAGAGTGTAACTGCAGGTTTGAATAATCTCGCCACGAAAGTACAAAGTTTGCAAGATTTTGTTGTTCATGCTCCGGTATCAGAGCCGAGAATTCCTTTGCCGGAATTCTTCTCAGGGAATAGATCTGGCTTTCAGAATTTTAGAAATAATTGCAAGTTATTTTTGTCCCTGAAATCTCGTTCTGCTGGAGACCCTGCACAGCAGGTTGGGATTGTGATTTCCTTGCTCCGCGGCGACCCTCAAGACTGGGCTTTTTCATTGGCACCAGGGGATCCTGCGTTGCGCAATGTGGATGCGTTTTTTCTGGCCTTGGGGTTGCTCTATGAGGAACCTCATTTGGAACTTCAGGCAGAAAAAACTTTGATGTCCCTATCGCAGGGGCAAGATGAAGCTGAAATTTACTGCCAAAGATTCCGTAAATGGTCTGTGCTTACTCAGTGGAATGAGTGTGCCTTGGCGGCTACTTTCAGAGAGGGTCTCTCTGATGCCATTAAGGATGTTATGGTGGGGTTCCCTGTGCCTGCGGGTCTGAATGAGTCCATGACAATGGCCATTCAGATCGATAGGCGTCTGCGGGAGCGCAAACCAGTGCACCATCTGGCGGTGTCCACTGAGAAGACGCCAGAAAGCATGCAGTGTGATAGAATTCTGTCCAGAAGCGAGCGGCAGAATTTTAGACGGAAAAATGGGTTGTGTTTCTATTGTGGGGATTCTACTCATGTTATATCAGCATGCTCTAAGCGTACTAAAAAGCTTGATAAATCCGTTTCCATTGGCACTTTACAGTCTAAATTTATTTTGTCTGTGACCCTGATTTGCTCTTTGTCATCTATTACCACGGACGCCTATATCGACTCTGGCGCCGCTTTGAGTCTTATGGATTGGTCCTTTGCCAATCGTTGTGGGTATGATTTAGAGCCTTTGGAGACTCTTATTCCTCTGAAGGGGATTGACTCCACCCCATTGGCTAATAATAAACCACAATACTGGACACAAGTAACTATGCGTATTAATCCGGATCACCAGGAGACTATTCGTTTTCTGGTGCTGTATAATCTACATGATGATTTGGTGCTAGGATTGCCATGGCTGCAGTCTCACAACCCAGTCCTTGACTGGAGAGCTATGTCTGTGTTGAGCTGGGGATGTAAGGGGGCTCATGGGGATGTACCTGTGGTTTCCATTTCATCATCTATTCCCTCTGAAATCCCTGAGTTCCTGTCTGATTATCGTGACGTCTTTGAAGAACCCAAGCTGGGTTCACTACCTCCGCACCGTGAGTGCGATTGTGCTATAGATTTAATTCCGGGTAGTAAATACCCAAAGGGTCGTTTATTTAATCTGTCTGTGCCTGAACATGCTGCTATGCGAGAATATATAAAGGAGTCCTTGGAAAAGGGACATATTCGTCCATCGTCATCTCCCTTAGGAGCCGGTTTTTTCTTTGTGTCAAAAAAAGACGGCTCTTTGAGACCATGTATTGATTATCGGCTTTTGAATAAAATCACGGTTAAATATCAATACCCATTGCCGTTGCTGACTGATTTGTTTGCTCGCATAAAGGGGGCCAAGTGGTTCTCTAAGATTGATCTCCGTGGGGCGTATAATTTGGTGCGGATCAGGCAGGGGGATGAGTGGAAAACCGCATTTAATACGCCCGAGGGCCACTTTGAGTATTTGGTGATGCCTTTTGGTCTTTCTAATGCCCCTTCAGTCTTCCAGTCCTTTATGCATGATATTTTCCGCGATTTTTTGGATAAATTTATGATAGTGTATCTGGATGATATTCTGATTTTTTCGGATGACTGGGACTCTCATGTCCAGCAAGTTAAGAGGGTTTTTCAGGTTTTGCGGTCTAATTCTCTGTGTGTCAAGGGTTCTAAGTGCGTATTTGGGGTTCAGAGAATTTCCTTTTTGGGATATATTTTTTCTCCCTCTTCCATTGAGATGGATCCTGTCAAGGTTCAAGCTATTTGTGATTGGACGCAGCCCTCTTCTCTTAAAAGTCTTCAGAAATTTTTGGGCTTTGCCAACTTTTATCGTCGATTTATTTCTGGTTTTTCGGATGTCGTTAAGCCATTGACCGATTTGACTAGACAGGGTGCTGATGTTGCTAATTGGTCCCCTGATGCTGTGGAGGCCTTTCAGGAGCTTAAGCGCCGTTTTTCTTCTGCCCCTGTGTTGCGTCAGCCTGATGTGGCTCTTCCTTTTCAGGTTGAGGTCGACGCTTCTGAGATCGGAGCTGGGGCAGTGTTGTCGCAGAAAAGTTCTGACTGCTCCGTGATGAGGCCTTGTGCCTTCTTTTCCCGTAAATTTTCGCCCGCTGAGCGGAATTATGATGTTGGGAATCGGGAGCTTTTGGCCATGAAGTGGGCGTTTGAGGAGTGGCGCCATTGGCTTGAGGGGGCCAGACATCAGGTGGTGGTATTGACTGACCACAAAAATTTGATTTATCTTGAGACCGCCAGGCGCCTGAATCCTAGACAGGCGCGCTGGTCATTATTTTTTTCTCGGTTTAATTTTGTGGTGTCATACCTACCGGGTTCTAAGAATGTTAAGGCGGATGCCCTTTCTAGGAGTTTTGAGCCTGATTCACCCGGCAACTCTGAGCCCACAGGTATCCTTAAGGATGGAGTTATTTTGTCAGCCGTTTCTCCAGACCTGCGGCGGGCCTTGCAGGAGTTTCAGGCGGATAGACCGGATCGTTGTCCGCCTGATAGGCTGTTTGTTCCTGATGATTGGACCAGTAGAGTCATCTCTGAGGTGCATTCTTCTGCATTGGCAGGTCATCCTGGAATTTTTGGTACCAGGGATTTGGTGGCAAGATCCTTCTGGTGGCCTTCCCTGTCACGAGATGTGCGAGGCTTTGTGCAGTCTTGTGACGTTTGTGCTCGGGCCAAGCCTTGTTGTTCTCGGGCTAGTGGATTATTGTTGCCCTTGCCTATTCCTAAGAGGCCTTGGACGCACATCTCGATGGATTTTATTTCAGATCTGCCTGTTTCCCAGAAGATGTCTGTCATCTGGGTGGTGTGTGACCGTTTTTCTAAGATGGTCCATTTGGTTCCCCTGCCCAAATTGCCTTCTTCTTCCGAGTTGGTTCCCCTGTTTTTTCAAAATGTTGTTCGTTTGCATTGTATTCCTGAGAATATCGTTTCTGACAGAGGAACCCAATTTGTGTCTAGATTTTGGCGGGCATTCTGTGCTAGGATGGGCATAGATTTGTCTTTTTCGTCTGCTTTTCACCCTCAGACTAATGGCCAGACCGAGCGGACTAATCAGACCCTGGAGACATATCTGAGGTGTTTTGTGTCTGCTGACCAGGATGATTGGGTTGCTTTTTTGCCATTGGCGGAGTTCGCCCTCAATAATCGGGCCAGCTCTGCCACCTTGGTGTCCCCGTTTTTCTGTAATTCGGGGTTCCATCCTCGATTTTCCTCCGGTCAGGTGGAATCCTCGGATTGTCCTGGAGTGGATGCGGTGGTGGAGAGATTGCATCATATCTGGGGGCAGGTGATGGACAATTTGAAGTTGTCCCAGGAGAAGACTCAGCTTTTTGCCAACCGTCACCGTCGTGTTGGTCCTCGGCTTTGTGTTGGAGATTTGGTGTGGTTGTCTTCTCGTTTTGTCCCTATGAGGGTCTCATCTCCTAAGTTTAAGCCTCGGTTCATCGGTCCGTATAAAATATTGGAGATTCTTAACCCTGTTTCCTTCCGTTTAGACCTCCCTGCATCCTTTTCTATTCATAACGTTTTTCATCGGTCGTTATTGCGCAGGTATGAGGCACCGGTTGTGCCTTCCGTTGAGCCTCCTGCTCCGGTGTTGGTTGAGGGTGAGTTGGAGTACGTTGTGGAGAAAATCCTAGACTCCCGTGTTTCCAGACGGAGACTCCAGTATCTGGTCAAGTGGAAGGGATACGGCCAGGAGGATAATTCTTGGGTCACTGCATCTGATGTTCATGCCTCCGATCTGGTTCGTGCCTTTCATAGGGCCCATCCTGATCGCCCTGGTGGTTCTGGTGAGGGTTCGGTGCCCCCTCCTTGAGGGGGGGGTACTGTTGTGAATTTGGATTCTGGGCTCCCCCGGTGGCTACTGGTGGAATTGAACTTGTGTCATCATCTTCCCTGTTCACCTGTTCTCATTAGATCTGGGTGTCGCTATATAACCTGGCTTCTCTGTTAGTTGCTTGCCGGTCAACAATGTTATCAGAAGCCTCTCTGTGCTTGTTCCTGCTCCCAGACATCTACTAGATAAGTTGGACTTTCGTCCTTGTTTGTTTTTGTTTTTTGGTTCCAGTTCACAGCTGCAGTTTCGTTACTGTGTCTGGAAAGCTCTTGTTGATCAGGAATTGCCACTCTGGTATTATGAGTTAATGCCAGAGTCCTAAAGTAATTTCTGGATGGTGTTTTGTTAGGGTTTTCTACTGACCATGAAAGTGTGCTTTCTGTCTTCTGCTATCTAGAAAGCGGACCTCAAATTTGCTAAAACTATTTTCCTGCTGCGTTTGTTATTTCATCTAAAATCACCGCCAATATATGTGGGGGGCCTCTGTCTCCTTTTTGGGCATTTCTCTAGAGGTGAGTCAGGTCTTATATTTCCCTCTGCTAGCATTATTTAGTTCTCCGGCCGGCGCTGGGCATATAGGGATAAAAAGTAGGACATGCTACCTGGCTACTTCTAGTTGTGCGGTAGGTTTAGTTCATGGTCAGTACAGTTACCATCTTCCAAGAGCTTGTTCCTATATAGGCTTATGCTAGTTCTCTGGCCATGGAGATCATGACACCCCAGGTCATTGGAGGCTGCCATGTCACTTGCCATCCAGGTGGATAGATGCTTGAAGCAGAGGCATACACCAAATATGCCCACTGTAGTCCTGGCTAGGGAGGAGGACACACCTGAGCAGGCAGACGAACCGATGCAGGTGGGAGGAGTTGGTTCCCAAATGGGGTTGCCTGCGGTTCGCCATGGGGTGGGGGCATGTTTTTACTGTGGGCAGACCGGTCATTTTATCAATGTCTGCCCAGCGAGCGCCAAAGTACTTGCACCATCTAAAAAGCTGCATCTCCCTGGCCATGTAGAGGGAGGTGACCAGGGTGTGTGTATTTCCTTCATTTTCTCATCTCAGTGTACCTTACCTGCTGAGGTGGGTGTTGGTGGGGTAACTGAGAATATTCCGGTGCTGGTGGACAGTGGAGCAGGAGGGAATTTGGTGGATGCTCATTTTGTCCAGACCCATGGCCTGATGACTAGGATGCTAGCGAGACCCCTAAGTGTCCAGGCCATTGACTCTGCCCCACTTAGCCAGGGGAGCGTTACCCAAGTCGTGGACAATATACATCTGCGTATAGGGGCTTGTCATGAAGAGTCCCTGTCGTGCTATGTCTTGGAGGGCATACCATGGTCTTAGGACTCCCTTGGTTGAAAAAACACAAACACAACCCAGTCGTAGATTGGCAGTCCAGGGAAGTAGTCAGCTGGGGTCAGTCATGTAAGGACTGCTGACCGGGAGCTACGACCTCTGCCGTCCTTCTACAATCTACCCCTTCTTCTCCAGTGGGGGCAGCAGAGGTGCTGCCAGGGAGTAGAGGCAAAACTCTACCCTCACTATATGCTAACCTGGTGTGTCAGAGACCTCTTAGGAGGAGGGGTCAGAGGAGGGTGGTGGTTCCCTCTGTGCATAGTGGGGGTGTGAGATTGGTGACACAAGGGGATGCCTCTGGAGTCGGTTCTGAAGAAAGTTCTCCATCTTGTTGCAGATGCATGCGTGAAAATACACGTTCAGGTCCGGACCGGTGTGTGAATGAATACGTATGGGTATCCACCAAAGACATCAGATGGAAGTATGGTACTGGAATCTGGAGTTCGAGGGTAATCGGGCCATATCGGGTGTCAGCCATTCTCAGCCCAGGGACTTACTGTTAGGGTTGCCGGAACGCACCGAATATATTTATTAGATGGGATTGGTGCGTTCGCAACCCGGGATCCACCGTGCAGGAAAGAACCTGCTGCTAAGTAATTGGCGGCACTATATGGCGGTATGAACCAGCTCTGTTAGCTTCACAGAGCGGCCGAGAAAGCAAAGCTCTGTGCCCTGTTAGACTTTCACAGACGCACAGGCTAACTACCCAAATGAGAGCAGTCAGTGGTCATGCATGCACACGAAACTCCTGGCCAGAGGAGCCAGCATTCTAGGGGCCTATTTCAGCCAAGCCCCTGAATACACACAAACACAATCTCCTCACCGGAGGTGCCAGCATTCTAGGGGCTTATTTCAGCCGGGTCCCTGAACACATACAAACACATGACCACACTGGCGCAAAGCACATAACTTAGGAAGATACTAGCGCATGGCCGTGTGGCCATGCGAGCCCCAAATAGCTGCAGCACTTACAGGACCTTCCTAGAAGGACCAATGAGAGGCTGCTACAGAGCCTGCGCACCTACAGGACCTTCCTAGAAGGACCAATAGATTTGGCTGCAATACCTGAGCATTGTGACCCTTGATCTCCACTGAGAGATCTTACCCTGGGCATGCTCAGTGTGTGCAAAGCAGGACTTAGTCCCAGAAAAGCCTGCTCACCACAGATCAGTGCAGGGTACAATAGCAGAGCCTGGAGAGGCAGCAGTAACCCTTTGCACAGTATCAGTCGCAGTGAGACGCTGGGACCGACGTCTCCGCTGAGCAGGCTCCACTGCGGCCGATGCAGAATGGGAGACCGCAGCAGACACGGATCGAGATTCCCACTGTGCAGCAGAGGAAACTCGACTCCTAACATTACCCCCCCTCCTATGGCCCCCCCTCCTTGAGCCTCGCTACACACAAAAGCTGCAATGAGCAGCGGAGCCCGAATGTGCTCCACAGGCTCCCAGGTTCTATCCTCTGGACCGTGACCCTTCCAGTCCACCAGATAAATGTTCTTGCCACATACCACCTTGCACCCCATGATAGCATTCACCTCAAACTCATCCGTGGATGAACCCGATGTCCTGGCAGATGAATCAGAAAACCGGGACAAATGAACGGGCTTTAAGAGGGAAATGTGAAAAGTATCGGTGATACCAAGGCGTGGAGGAAAAGCCAAACGGTAGAACACAGGGTTGACCTGTTCCAGCACCTTGAACGGGCCAATGTAGCGAGGCGCAAACTTAGTGGACTCAACTCGCAGCCTGATGTTATGGGCGGTGTTATGACCCCAATGGCGAGGGTCTCAGAGGAACGTGGAAGTCTGCAGAATACAAAAATCCAGCTCATAGGGCAGTGGTAACTGGGTTGACCATATATCTACTCCTAACGCCAACACTAGAAGTAGCCGGGGATCATTCCTACGTTGATTCTAGATGACACGCGCCAGCCGGAGAATCTAGCTACCCCTAGTAGAGGAAAACAAAGACCTTTCTTGCCTCCAGAGAAGGGGACCCCAAAGCTGGATAGAAGCCCCCCACAAATAATGACGGTGAGGTAAGAGGAAATGACAAACACAGAAATGAACCAGGTTTAGCACAGAGAGGCCCGCTTACTGATAGCAGAATAAAGAAAGGTAACTTATATGGTCAACAAAAACCCTATCAAAATCCACACTGGAAATTCAAGAACCCCCGAACCGTCTAACGGTCCGGGGGGAGAACACCAGCCCCCCTAGAGCTTCCAGCAAAGGTCAGGATATAGATTTGGAACAAGCTGGACAAAAATACAAAACCAAAACAAATAGCAAAAAGCAAAAGGCAGACTTAGCTGATATAACTGGAACCAGGATCAGTAGACAAGAGCACAGCAGACTAGCTCTGATAACTACGTTGCCAGGCATTGAACTGAAAGTCCAGGGAGCTTATATAGCAACACCCCTAACTAACGACCCAGGTGCGGATAAAAGGAATGACAGAAAAACCAGAGTCAAAAAACTAGTAACCACTAGAGGGAGAAAAAAGCAAATTCACAACAGTACCCCCCCCTTAGTGAGGGGTCACCGAACCCTCACCACGACCACCAGGGCGATCAGGATGAGCGGCATGAAAGGCACGAACTAAATCGGCCGCATGAACATCAGAGGCGACCACCCAGGAATTATCCTCCTGACCATAGCCCTTCCACTTGACCAGGTACTGAAGCCTCCGCCTGGAGAGGCGAGAATCCAAGATCTTCTCCACCACGTACTCCAACTCGCCCTCAACCAACACCGGAGCAGGAGGCTCAGCAGAAGGAACTACAGGCACAATGTACCGCCGCAACAAGGACCTATGAAATACATTGTGAATAGCAAACGACACAGGAAGATCCAGACGAAAAGATACAGGATTAAGGATTTCCAATATCTTGTAAGGCCCAATAAAACGAGGTTTAAATTTGGGAGAGGAGACCTTCATAGGAACAAAGCGGGAAGAAAGCCATACCAAATCCCCAACGCGTAGTCGGGGACCCACACCGCGGCGGCGGTTGGCAAAGCGCTGAGCCTTCTCCTGTGACAACTTCAAGTTGTCCACCACATGATTCCAGATCTGCTGCAACCTATCCACCACAGAATCCACCCCAGGACAGTCAGAAGGCTCCACATGACCCGAAGAAAAGCGAGGATGGAAACCAGAGTTGCAGAAAAAAGGCGAAACCAAGGTGGCGGAACTAGCCCGATTATTAAGGGCAAACTCAGCCAACGGCAAGAATGTAACCCAATCGTCCTGATCAGCAGAGACAAAACACCTCAAATAAGCCTCCAAAGTCTGATTGGTTCGCTCCGTCTGTCCATTAGTCTGAGGATGGAAAGCAGACGAAAACGACAAATCAATGCCCATCCTACTACAAAAGGATCGCCAGAACCTGGAAACGAACTGGGATCCTCTGTCTGACACAATATTCTCAGGGATGCCGTGCAAACGAACCACGTTCTGGAAAAACACAGGAACCAGATCGGAAGAGGAAGGCAGCTTAGGCAAAGGAACCAAATGGACCATCTTGGAGAAGCGATCACATATCACCCAGATAACGGACATGCCCTGAGATAGCGGAAGATCAGAAATGAAATCCATGGAGATATGTGTCCAAGGTCTCTTCGGGACAGGCAAGGGCAAGAGCAAACCGCTGGCACGAGAACAGCAAGGCTTAGCTCGAGCACAAGTCCCACAGGACTGCACAAATGACCGCACATCCCTTGACAAGGAAGGCCACCAAAAGGACCTGGCCACCAGATCTCTGGTGCCAAAAATTCCCGGGTGACCTGCCAACACCGAGGAATGAACCTCGGAAATGACTCTGCTGGTCCACTTATCCGGGACAAACAGTCTGTCAGGTGGACAAGACTCAGGCCTATCAGCCTGAAATCTCTGCAACACACGTCGCAGATCCGGAGAAATAGCTGACAAGATAACTCCATCTTTAAGAATACCAACAGGATCAGCGACTCCAGGAGCATCAGGCACAAAGCTCCTAGAAAGAGCATCGGCCTTCACATTCTTTGAACCTGGTAAATACGAGACAACAAAATCAAAGCGGGAGAAAAACAATGACCAGCGGGCCTGTCTAGGATTAAGGCGTTTAGCAGACTCGAGATACATCAGATTTTTGTGATCAGTCAAGACCACCACACGATGCTTAGCACCCTCGAGCCAATGACGCCACTCCTCAAATGCCCATTTCATGGCCAACAACTCCCGATTGCCCACATCATAATTTCGCTCGGCAGGCGAAAACTTCCTAGAGAAAAAGGCACAAGGTTTCATAACAGAGCAACCAGGGCCTCTCTGCGACAAAACGGCCCCGGCCCCAATCTCCGAAGCATCCACCTCAACCTGAAAGGGAAGTGAGACGTCAGGCTGGCACAAAACAGGCGCCGAAGTAAACCGGCGTTTCAACTCCTGGAAAGCCTCCACGGCAGCAGGAGCCCAGTTAGCAACATCGGAGCCCTTCTTGGTCATATCCGTCAAAGGTTTCACAATGCTAGAAAAATTAGCGATAAAACGACGGTAGAAGTTAGCGAAGCCCAAGAACTTCTGAAGACTCTTAACTGACGAGGGCTGAGTCCAATCAAGAATAGCTCGGACCTTGACTGGGTCCATCTCCACAGCAGAAGGGGAAAAAATGAACCCCAAAAAGGGGTACACCAAAGAGACACTTTGAGCCCTTGACAAACAAAGAATTTTCACGCAAAATTTTAAAGACCAACCTGACCTGCTCCACATGCGAATCCCAATTATCAGAAAAAACCAAAATATCATCCAGATAAACAATCAAAAATTTATCCAGATACTTCCGGAAAATGTCATGCATAAAGGACTGAAAAACTGAAGGCGCATTGGAGAGCCCAAAAGGCATCACCAAGTACTCAAAATGACCTTCGGGCGTATTGAATGCGGTTTTCCATTCATCACCTTGCTTAATGCGCACAAGGTTGTACGCACCACGAAGGTCTATCTTGGTGAACCACTTGGCACCCTTAATCCGGGCAAACAAGTCAGACAACAGCGGTAAAGGATACTGAAATTTGACAGTGATCTTATTTAAAAGCCGATAATCAATACAAGGTCTCAAAGATCCGTCCTTTTTTGCCACAAAAAAGAATCCCGCACCAAGAGGGGAAGAAGACGGACGAATATGTCCTTTCTCCAAAGACTCCTTGATATATGAACGCATAGCGGTATGTTCAGGTACCGACAGATTAAACAGTCTTCCCTTAGGAAATTTAC
The DNA here is from genome assembly GCF_051348905.1 of Ranitomeya variabilis. Taxonomy (NCBI): domain Eukaryota; kingdom Metazoa; phylum Chordata; class Amphibia; order Anura; family Dendrobatidae; genus Ranitomeya; species Ranitomeya variabilis. Next base: position 33,798,991 of record NC_135236.1, on the reverse strand, counting down.
TGCCTGGGATCAAATCTATAGCACAGTCACAGTCCCTATGAGGAGGCAGTGCACTGGACTCAGACTCACTGAAGACATCCTGATAATCAGACAAATACTCCGGAACTTCCGAAGGCGTAGAAGAAGCAATAGACACAGGCAGGGAATCCCCATGAATACCACGACAGCCCCAACTTGAGACTGACATAGCCTTCCAGTCCAGGACTGGATTATGGGTCTGTAACCATGGCAGCCCTAAAACAACCAAATCATGCATTTTATGTAAAACCAGGAAACGTATCACCTCGCGGTGTTCAGGAGTCATGCACATGGTAACCTGTGTCCAATACTGCGGTTTATTTGCTGCCAATGGTGTAGCATCAATACCCCTAAGAGGAATAGGATTTTCTAATGGTTCAAGAGTAAAACCACAGCTCTTAGCAAATGAGAGATCCATGAGACTCAGGGCAGCACCTGAATCTACAAACGCCATGACAGGATAAGATGACAGTGAGCAAATCAAAGTTACAGACAGAATAAATTTAGGTTGCAAATTACCAACGGTGACAGGACTAACAACCTTAGCTATACGTTTAGAGCATGCTGAGATAACATGTGTAGAATCACCACAGTAGTAGCACAAGCCATTCCGGCGTCTATGAATTTTCCGCTCATTTCTAGTCAGGATTCTATCACATTGCATTAAATCAGGTGTCTGTTCAGACAACACCATGAGGGAATTTGCGGTTTTTCTATCACATTGCACCGAATTAGGTGTCTGTTCAGACAACACCATGAGGGAATTTGCGGTTTTGCGCTCCCGCAACCGCCGGTCAATTTGAATAGCCAGTGTCATAGTGTCATTCAGACCTGTGGGAATGGGAAAACCTACCATAACATTCTTAATGGCTTCAGAAAGGCCATTTCTAAAATTAGCTGCCAGTGCACACTCGTTCCAATGTGTCAGCACGGACCATTTCCGAAATTTTTGGCAATACACTTCAGCCTCGTCCTGCCCCTGAGACATAGCCAGCAAGGCCTTTTCTGCCTGAATCTCAAGATTGGGTTCCTCATAAAGTAAACCGAGCGCCAGAAAAAACGCATCAAGATCAGCCAATGCCGGATCTCCTGGCGCCAGCGAAAAAGCCCAATCCTGAGGGTCGCCCCGTAAGAACAAAATAACAATTTTTACTTGCTGAGCAGAATCTCCAGATGAACAGGGTCTCAGGGACAAAAACAATTTACAATTATTCACGAAATTCCTAAACTTAAATCTGTCTCCGGAAAACAGTTCAGGAATCGGTATTTTAGGTTCTGACCTAGGATTTCTGATAACATAGTCTTGTATGCCCTGCACACGAGTAGCCAGCTGGTCCACACTTGTAATCAAGGTCTGGACATTCATGTCTGCAGCAAGCATAGCCACTCTGAGGTAAAGGGGAAGAAGAAAAAAAAAAACTCAGAATCTTCTTTCTTATAATCCCTCTTCTGCAATGCATTAAACATTTAATACTGGCCTGGCAAACTCTTATGACCCCAATGGCGAGGGTCTCAGAGGAACGTGGAAGTCTGCAGAATACAAAAATCCAGCTCATAGGGCAGTGGTAACTGGGTTGACCATATATCTACTCCTAACGCCAACACTAGAAGTAGCCGGGGATCATTCCTACGTTGATTCTAGATGACACGCGCCAGCCGGAGAATCTAGATACCCCTAGTAGAGGAAAACAAAGACCTTTCTTGCCTCCAGAGAAGGGGACCCCAAAGCTGGATAGAAGCCCCCCACAAATAATGACGGTGAGGTAAGAGGAAATGACAAACACAGAAATGAACCAGGTTTAGCACAGAGAGGCCCGCTTACTGATAGCAGAATAAAGAAAGGTAACTTATATGGTCAACAAAAACCCTATCAAAATCCACACTGGAAATTCAAGAACCCCCGAACCGTCTAACGGTCCGGGGGGAGAACACCAGCCCCCCTAGAGCTTCCAGCAAAGGTCAGGATATAGATTTGGAACAAGCTGGACAAAAATACAAAACCAAAACAAATAGCAAAAAGCAAAAGGCAGACTTAGCTGATATAACTGGAACCAGGATCAGTAGACAAGAGCACAGCAGACTAGCTCTGATAACTACGTTGCCAGGCATTGAACTGAAGGTCCAGGGAGCTTATATAGCAACACCCCTAACTAACGACCCAGGTGCGGATAAAAGGAATGACAGAAAAACCAGAGTCAAAAAACTAGTAACCACTAGAGGGAGCAAAAAGCAAATTCACAACAGGGCGGAGAGCCACACTAAATCGCCAGGAGCAAAGGTTGGAGCGGGGCGCCGAAACCCTCATTCTCTCCTTGGAGGCCCGGATGGCATCCTGTGTGCGGTCCCAGATGTCACGTGCTTCCACTGCCCAGTCTGCCACCCTAGAATCGGTGGATGACACGGGCATGGGCACAGTGACACACGGATGCTGGCCGTAATTAAGGAGAAAAGGAGTCTGACCAGTGGAATCGGCTACGGCGTTGTTCAAGGCAAATTCCGCCCAAGGTAGCAAAGATGCCCAGTCATCCTGCCTAGCAGAGACAAAATGTCGCAAGTATGTCACCAGAGTCTGGTTGGTTCTCTCTACCAACCCATTTGTCTCGGGATGATATGCAGAGGAGAGATTCAGCTCTATGCTGAGTAAACGGCAGAGCTCTCTCCAAAACCGAGATGCAAACTGGGGACCCCAGTCACTGACAATTTTATCAGGCATTCCATGTAAGCGGAAAATATGTTTTATGAACAACGCCACCAAGGCCCGTGCAGAAGGTAACCGTGGAAGCGGCACCAAATGCACCATCTTAGAAAAATGATCGGTGACTACCCAGATAACGGTGCAGCTACGAGACTTGAGTAAGCCCACAACGAAGTCAATCCCGACCATCTCCCACGGCCTGTCTGCCACCGACATGGGGTAAAGTAACCCAGCAGGCCGTTGCCGAGGAGACCGATTCTGGGCGCAGAAGACACACGCCCGAATATAGTCCCCGACGTCACGGGCCATATGCGGCCACCAGTACGTCCTCGCCAAAAGCTCAGATGTCCTCTTGGTCCCAAAATGTCCACCCACTCTGGACGAGTGAGCCCAAGAGAGAACCTCCGGTCGCAAATTCGCTGGTACGAAAGTCTTGCCCGGTGCACGGACTCTAGTGAAACCGGAGCCACAGTTCTCAGGCTCTCAGAAGGGACAATAAGCCGAGGCTCCTCCTCCTCCTCAGATGACACTAGAGAGCGTCGGCACGAATGTTCTTCTCCCCGGAGAGAAAATGGAGAGTAAAATGGAACCGGGAGAAGAACAGGGACCATCTAGCCTGGCGAGAATTCAGCCGCTGGGCCGTCTGTAAATATATCAAGTTCTTGTGGTCAGTGAACACTTGGAAGGGAAAGCGAGCTCCCTCCAAGAGGTGTCTACACTCTGAAAAAGCCAACTTCATGGCTAGCAACTCCCTGTCCCCAATGGAATAATTCCTCTCCGCTGGTGTGAAGGTCTTGGAGAAGAAGAAGCAAGGATGCTTCTGACCTTGAGCATCCTTTTGGAAAAGGACTGCTCCAGCACCAACGGATGAGGCATCCACCTCCATGATAAATGGCTTATCTACATCGGGGCGATGTAGGATGGGAGCGCTAGCAAAGTGTGACTTAACCGAGAGAAAGGCCTTGGAGACCTCCTCTGACCACAGCTTGGGATTTGCTCCCTTCTTGGTGAGGTCAACCAAGGGAGCTACCAAAGTTGAGAAGTGTGGAATGAACTGGCGATAGTAATTAATGAACCCCATAAAGCGTTGCACCGCTTTAAGAGAATGGGGTTCCTGCCAGTCCATCACAGCCTGTAGCTTGGCAGGATCCATAGCCAAACCCTGGGCAGAGATAATATAACCAAGGAAAGGCAAGGACTCCTGCTCAAACACACACTTCTCCAACTTGGCATAGAGGGAGTTTGCCCGTAAGAGGTCGAAGACTTTGCGAACATCTCTCCGATGGGAGTCAATATCTGGAGAGTAGATGAGAATATCATCCAGATAGACTACGACTGAGGTGGTGACCATATCCCAGAAAATGTCGTTCACAAAGTCTTGAAAAACGGCTGGAGCATTACAGAGCCTGAAGGGCATCACCAGGTATTCATAGTGCCCATCCCTGGTGTTAAAAGCCGTCTTCCATTCGTCCCCCTCACGGATGCGAATCAGGTTATAGGCACCCCGCAGATCTAATTTTGTAAATACACTTGCTCCCTGTAGCCTATCAAAAAGCTCAGATACCAGGGGTAATGGGTACTTGTTCTTAACGGTGATGGCGTTAAGACCCCTGTAGTCTATGCATGGACGTAAGTCTCCAGTCTTCTTCTGTACGAAGAAGAACCCAGCCCCTGCAGGTGACACTGACTTCCTAATGAATCCTCTTGCCAGATTCTCTTGGATGTACTGAGACATTGCCTCCATCTCCGGGAGAGACAATGGGTAGACTCGACCCCGGGGAGGCTCAGCACCAGGCAAGAGGTCAATAGGACAGTCATAGGGGTGGTGAGGCGGAAGGGTCTCCGCAACCCTTTTGGAGAACACGTCTGCATAGGGCCAATAGTGCTTGGGGAGAGAGGAAAGATCTGCGGGTACCTGTGTTGTAGCAACCTGAACGCACTCCCTCTGACATCTACCCTCGCAGGATTTACTCCATCCCAAAATTCTCCCTGAGGACCACTCTATATGAGGAGAATGATAGCGTAGCCATGGTATCCCCAACAGGACCTCATCAATTCCCTCAGGAATGACTAATAGGGAGATAATCTCCTGATGTGATGGGGACACAGAAAGTGTGATAGGAATGGTTTGATGGGTAATCTGTGAGGGTAGTGTCGACCCATTTACCACTCGAACGGTTACTGGTTTGGCGAGCATAACAAGGTGTATTGTGTGACGCTGGGCGAAAGCGGATGACATAAAATTACCCTCCGCCCCAGAGTCCACGCATAGGTCTACCATAAGAGTGGATGGGCCTAAGGTAATTGTCCCCTTGAAGGACAACTTTGAGGCAAACATTGCCGTGTCTAGTGTACCTCCTACTGCCACTAGACGCTGACGTTTCCCCGACTGCTGAGGACACTTGGAGGCAAGATGTCCTGACTGCCGGAAAACATGACAGACCTTATGTGCACGAGCGGACTGGGACTTGGATCCCACTCGTGTCACCTCTATAGCCTCATGTGACTCGGACGCCTGTACTGGAGATTCCAGAGGTCTGGCGAAGGTGGGAGCCAGCCGAAACCTCTGCTTACACTGGGCTCGCTCCAACCTTCGCTCGTGAAAATGAAGGTCTATGCGAGTTGATACAGCTATGAGCTCCTCCAGTGTGGCGGGAATCTCCCTAGTAGCCAAAGCGTCCTTCACATGGTCAGCCAGCCCCCTCCAAAATACGGGAATGAGGGCATTATCTGGCCATTCCAACTCAGACGCTAATGTCCGGAAGAGAACCGCAAAATGGCTGACCATGGTTGAACCCTGAGTCAAAGACAGCAGTTAGAGCACAGTATCATGGGTGACTTGAGGTCCTACAAAGACCTGTTTCAGAGTGTCCAGAAACCAAGGAACACTCCGCACCACATGATCGTTGCGCTACCACAGCGGCGTAGCCCACTCCAATGCCCTGTCCGACAAGAGAGAGATTGTGAATCCCACCTTTGCCCGCTCTGTGGGAAAACGTGCAGCCAGGAGCTCAAGGTGTATACCACACTGGCTCACAAAACCCCTACAGGACTTACTGTCCCCAGAGTATCTCTCAGGCAATTTGAGGTGAGATAAGGTCGGAACAGAGGTGGCAGTGGGCAAAGCTGCTGCAGCCACACTAGCAGCCTGAACAGCTATTGCGGTAACATCCATCGCCGAGGTTGCACGCTCAAGAGACGCCAACCGGCCCTCCAGCAGCTGGATGTACCCCTGCAATCGCTGTTCATCTGCCATTTCTTAGCCAGATCCTGGCGCTAGTATACTGTTAGGGTTGGTGGAACGCACCGAATATATTTATTAGATGGGATTGGTGCGTTCGCAACCCGGGATCCACCGTGCAGGAAAGAACCTGCTGCTAAGTAATTGGCGGCACTATATGGCAGTATGAACCAGCTCTGTTAGCTTCACAGAGCGGCCGAGAAAGCAAAGCTCTGTGCCCTGTTAGACTTTCACAGACGCACAGGCTAACTACCCAAATGAGAGCAGTCAGTGGTCATGCATGCACACGCAACTCCTCGCCGGAGGTGCCAGCATTCTAGAGGCCTATTTCAGCCAAGTCCCTGAATACACACAAACACAATCTCCTCGCCGGAGGTGCCAGCATTCTAGGGGCTTATTTCAGCCGGGTCCCTGAACACATACAAACATATGACCACACTGGCGCAAAGCACATAACTTAGGAAGATAGTAGCGCATGGCCGTGTGGCCATGCGAGCCCCAAATAGCTACAGCACGTAAAGGACCTTCCTAGAAGGACCAATGAGAGGCTGCTACAGAGCCTGCACACCTACAGGACCTTCTTAGAAGGACCAATAGATTTGGCTGCAGTACCTGAGCATGTGACCCTTAATCTCCACTGAGAGATCTTACCCTGAGCTTGCTCAGTGTGTGCAAAGCAGGACTTAGTCCCAGAAAAGCCTCCTCACCGCAGATCAATGCAGGTACAATAGCAGAGCCTGGAGAGGCAGCAGTAACCCTTTGCACAGTATCAGTCTCAGTGAGACGCTGGGACCGACGTCGCTGAGCAGGCTCCACTGCAGCCAATGCAGAATGGGAGACCGCAGCAGACACGGATCGAGATTCCCCCTGTGCAGCAGAGGAAACTCAACTCCTAACACTTACCAGCTGGAGTTACCCCCAGTAATGCCCGTACACAACTCATTCTACAGGTCAGTGCTCTGGAGATTTGTGCCACCTATGTTGTTATCTCCATCGTGCTGCATTCGCCATAAACCTGTGAGTCAGGTGACTGTCAAGGTGAACTCTGGTGAATTGAAACATCCTCACCATAGGTTGTTTATTGGTGAGGTCCAGTGTTGAGGGTCCAGAGGCCCCTCATTGAAAAGGGGGTACTGTCATGATCCATTTTTGGATTTGTGGCAGATCTGGTTTCCTTCTAATTAAATGCATTTTCCTTTCAGGTCATCGAGGGTTAATGCAGTTTCCCCCAGTGGCCTACTGGTGTAATTATATTGCTGCTCGGTCAGCTGATGTGGGTGGTGACCACTCCCACCATCCTTCAAGAGGTCACCTGATGCATAAGCTGGCTGTCGGTTTTAGAGTTCATTCTGCAGTGACCAAGCTGGGAATAGGAGCTTGCTGGTAGCAGTTGTTCATCAGCTGAGTCTGGTGTTTCTTTTCTGCTGTGCTGTCCAGTGCTGTGTTTTGCAGCAGTGAGCTAAATGTTGTTTTTCTTTACCTTGTCTGTCATACCTTCCCTTTGTATTGTTTTAGTGCAGCAGTGGGACCAGTGTTCACACTTGCCAATTCCCTACTTAGGGATAGGTACAGGGCAAGCTAGGGCTAAGGTATCCTGCTCGTTGACAGGTTGAAAGAACCTGTATTGGGATGTCAGGGACATCAGTGAGATCAGGGCACATCCTTAGGAGAGTGCAGGAGGTGTCCATCTCCCCGTTCCCTATCGCAGGGCCCACCGTTGTAAATGTGTCCCGGGTGTTCCCTTGTTGTACTGTTGGTGACCGACCAATGGTTAGGTTGTGTCACACCGCCTTGGTCACATCGTGACAGCTGTCTCCTTTGTTTTCCAGGGGAAAGCTTAAGAGACCGGACCAATCATTGCAGGCAGAAACAGGGGGTGTGGCTTAGCGCTTTTAGTCTCAGCAGACTTTGCGGGATGAGAGAGTGCACAGCAGGGGGATGTGAGTGCTCTGGCCCGCGAGCAACAATAGAGCGCAGGCCCGTGCTCGAGCTTCCTCATCACCGCTGACAGAGACTGTGAGGAAAGTGTTCCCGTTGGTCACCACAAAGCGAGATGTTGAACATTCTGGGCTAGTGAGTACTGCGCACGTGCTGCCAGAGAGAGACCGGGTGCAGGACTGCTATCTGCACCCTGATTCATGAATGTATGTCTGCCGGGTCATGTCAGGCTCAGACAGAACCGTGGCCCACACTCCTATGGCAACATCAGTATATGGACTAGGGGCTCAGCGGAAGGTGCCGGAGACCAAGCGCTGCCGCCAGAAGACAGATCATTGTTATCTACATGACCATATTGGACAAGCGTCGCGTCAGCCGTTGTTAGCGCCATCACCTCCTCCGGGACTACCACATCTTGATAAACCCCTGACAGGATAAGTTAACCCCCCAAGAACTGTTAAGCCTTTTTCACTGTTCTTTAACCCCTGCATACTATATATATTTTGAACTGCCTACTCAACCCCCTAGTTAATATTTAACCTCCCTGCATAGTGTCTCAGTGTCTCAATGTTAATTCAAATTGTTAACCCTTGCTCTGCCTCTTGTCTGTCACTGCATCATGCAACCTGCTCACATTACCCTTGTTCTTGACAGTATTTTCCTTTAAGAAAATTAAAATACAGGCCACATATTTTACAGTTTGGTATCTCGGTCACACGCCTCATCTATCTGTGGGCTAAACAGTGTGGCATTTCAGGCCTACATTGAATTGTTTCTGCAGTGTGCTTCCCTGGTTAGTGACACTATTTTGCTGTAAATAAAAAAATACAGGCCACATATTTTACAGTGTGGTATCTCCATCACACGCCTCATTTATCTGTAAGCTAAAAATTGTGGCATTTCAGGCCTCCATTTAACTGTTGTTCTTTACACTATTTTCCTGTATAAAAAAAAAATACAGCCCACATATTTTACAGTTTAGTATCTCTGTCACACGCCTCTTCTATCTGTTTACTACAAATTGAGGCATTTGAGGCCTCCAGTCAATTATTTTTCCGGTGTCTTAGTCTAGTTGCTAGCAAATATAGGTAAACTGACTGATGAGCAGCGATCTAGTCTGAACTGGTGCATAGCCAAAAAAGACTTACATAGCAAATAGATCAATGGCTGCACTAAACTGTACTAAAGCAAGGGAATGTGTGATACATGAAATGTGAAATAGCATAATGGCTTGTGAAATCTATGAAAAAACACATGAGATGCTTAGCACAAAATTTGGCCAAAAAGGGCTCACATTTTTAGTTACTGACACCAGTTTGCTGAAAAAAAAATGTTAGCTACAGGCCAGATATTTTAAATTGTAGATCACATATAAGTTTGCTCTAAGTTCAGACATTTGTAATGAACATGGAAAATATTGCAGTGCATTTAAAATGGGCATGGCACATGGCAAGGGATGGGGAAGTGGACGTGATGGTGATGGTGCATGCAAAGGCCGAGGCCGTGGGAAAACTGAAATTGTGCCACAACAAACACCCACATCTTCTCGCCCAATCTTCCTGTCTGAATTACTAGAGGACCGCAGAACACCACTATTGAACCCAGAGCAGTGTCAAAAGTTTGTTGGTTGGATAGCAGATAATGCTTCTAGTCACTTTGCCCTGTCTTCCACATGGTCAAGTCTGAGTAGCCATGAGTCTAGACCACATATTCCTCACCTTGATTGCCCTTCCTCCCACTATGCCAATTGCCCGTAGACAACTGATCCTACACTTGGACACTCCGAAGAGCTGTTGACTTTTCAATTTCTAGATTCGGGACTCTCACCCAGTCCACTTGAAGCGGGGCAAGATGAGATCGCATGTAGCAATGCCCAAATATTTGAGCAGCCACGGTCACATGAAGGTGATGGTGGGAACGTGTCACAAGACGTGGGCGATGATGAGACAATTGCCAGAAAGTCTGGAGGAGGACCAGGGAGTGTCAGTGGATGACGAGGTGGTGGATGATATAGTAACTGACCCAACCTGGCAGGAGGACATGCAGAGCGAGAACAGCAGCACACAGGGGGAGGGAGGAGTAGAACTGCAACTGGCAGGGAGAAGCCACAGACAGAAGGTGGACAACCGTTCCCCGTAACACCAACATGACTGAAGATGGCAGTCCTACTGTTAGGTCTTCCCGAGTCTGGTTGTTTTTAAAAGACTCTGCCGATAACCCAAAACAGGCCATTTGCACCTCCTGCTATGTCCACATTAGCAGGGGTAGCAAAACTACCAGTCTGACCACCACCTGCATGATCAGGCACATGGCAGTAAAGCACCCGACTTTTATGAGCCGAACCCCAGGGTCCAGGAACACTGTTTGCGGGTGACACCACTGCTTCTTCCATGGTTGTTCGTGGAAGCCAATCCCCTGTCCATGGTGCCTGTGAAGATGCCTCCTGCCCTGCATCTGTCATTGCACACAATAAACTAGCACAATCATCAGGCACGTCTACGTCCTTGTCCAAGCGCAGTGTTCAGTCGAACATAGCCCTGTCCTTGGAACGCTAGCGTAAAAACGCAGCCAATGCCCCAAAGGCAACAGTCTTAAATTCTAACATTTCTCTTCTGCTTGCACTCGAAATTATGCCTTTTAGGCTCATGGAGATGGAAGCTTTCCGCAACCTGATGGCGGCTGCCGTCCCAAGGTACTCGGTCCCCAGCCACCACTATTTCTCCCAGTGTGCCATCCCCGCATTACAGAAGCATGTGTCAGACAAAATTATCTGTGCCCTCAGCAATGCTGTTACAGGGAAAGTCCACCTAACCATGGATACGTGGACAAGTGCTTGTCGGCAGGGATGGTGCATCTTGCTGATGGCACACTGAGTTAACATAGTGGAAACCAGGACCCAGTCGGACCTTGGAATGGAACATGTCCTCCCAGTGCCGAGGACTGCGGGCTCTACATCAATCATGGTTGCCCCCACAGTCTACGGCTCCTGCACCTCCTCCTCCTCCTCTTCAGCCTCCGTCTCCCAAAGTAGTACATCAGTCATAAGCTGGAAGCACTGCAACACTGCCTAAGCCAACTGGCAACAGGCTGTGTTGAAGCTAATATGCATAGGTGACAAACCACACAATGTTGAAGAGTTGTGGACAGCTCTGAAAGAGCATGCAGATCTGTGGCTGACACCACTGAACTTGCAACCAGGCATGGTAGTGTGTGACAATGGCCGGAACCTGGTGCCAGCTCTGAGGCGAGGTGAGCTCATACACGTACCATGCCTAGCCCATGTGCTTAATTTCACAGGTCAACAGTTTCTCAAAAACTACCCAGCGCTGCCACATGTGCTTGTCAAAGTGCCCCGCCTTTGTGCCCATTTTAGAAAGTCAGCTACAGCTTCCGCCGCCTTTGCCGTGCTTCAGCAACGTTTGCGGCTTCTGGCTCACCCACTGGTGCGTGATGTTCCAACGCATTGAAACTCTACACTTCATATGTTGTAAAGAATTTGTGAGCAGAAGAGGGCAGTTGTTGACTACCAGCATCAACAAGTCCATTGGTATTCAGTTCTTACTCCACACATAAAACCTCAGGAGTGGACATGGATGTCAGACATATGTACCATCCTACAAAATGTTGAGGAGTCCACCAAGATGATAAGCGGCGATGAAGCCATAATTAGAATCACCATCCCGCTTCTCTGTATTCGGAAAAGCTCTCTGCTCACAATGAAAAAGGATGCATTTCAGGTGGAGCACGATGAGATGGAGCAAGGAACCATACCGGGTGATTACACTCAGCCTAGCCTCATGTCATCCCAACATCAATTGGTTGACAATGAGGAAGATGTTATGACCCCAATGGCGAGGGTCTCAGAGGAACGTGGAAGTCTGCAGAATACAAAAATCCAGCTCATAGGGCAGTGGTAACTGGGTTGACCATATATCTACTCCTAACGCCAACACTAGAAGTAGCCGGGGATCATTCCTACGTTGATTCTAGATGACACGCGCCAGCCGGAGAATCTAGCTACCCCTAGTAGAGGAAAACAAAGACCTTTCTTGCCTCCAGAGAAGGGGACCCCAAAGCTGGATAGAAGCCCCCCACAAATAATGACGGTGAGGTAAGAGGAAATGACAAACACAGAAATGAACCAGGTTTAGCACAGAGAGGCCCGCTTACTGATAGCAGAATAAAGAAAGGTAACTTATATGGTCAACAAAAACCCTATCAAAATCCACACTGGAAATTCAAGAACCCCCGAACCGTCTAACGGTCCGGGGGGAGAACACCAGCCCCCTAGAGCTTCCAGCAAAGGTCAGGATATAGATTTGGAACAAGCTGGACAAAAATACAAAACCAAAACAAATAGCAAAAAGCAAAAGGCAGACTTAGCTGATATAACTGGAACCAGGATCAGTAGACAAGAGCACAGCAGACTAGCTCTGATAACTACGTTGCCAGGCATTGAACTGAAGGTCCAGGGAGCTTATATAGCAACACCCCTAACTAACGACCCAGGTGCGGATAAAAGGAATGACAGAAAAACCAGAGTCAAAAAACTAGTAACCACTAGAGGGAGAAAAAAGCAAATTCACAACAGTACCCCCCCCTTAGTGAGGGGTCACCGAACCCTCACCACGACCACCAGGGCGATCAGGATGAGCGGCATGAAAGGCACGAACTAAATCGGCCGCATGAACATCAGAGGCGACCACCCAGGAATTATCCTCCTGACCATAGCCCTTCCACTTGACCAGGTACTGAAGCCTCCGCCTGGAGAGGCGAGAATCCAAGATCTTCTCCACCACGTACTCCAACTCGCCCTCAACCAACACCGGAGCAGGAGGCTCAGCAGAAGGAACTACAGGCACAATGTACCGCCGCAACAAGGACCTATGAAATACATTGTGAATAGCAAACGACACAGGAAGATCCAGACGAAAAGATACAGGATTAAGGATTTCCAATATCTTGTAAGGCCCAATAAAACGAGGTTTAAATTTGGGAGAGGAGACCTTCATAGGAACAAAGCGGGAAGAAAGCCATACCAAATCCCCAACGCGTAGTCGGGGACCCACACCGCGGCGGCGGTTGGCAAAGCGCTGAGCCTTCTCCTGTGACAACTTCAAGTTGTCCACCACATGATTCCAGATCTGCTGCAACCTATCCACCACAGAATCCACCCCAGGACAGTCAGAAGGCTCCACATGACCCGAAGAAAAGCGAGGATGGAAACCAGAGTTGCAGAAAAAAGGCGAAACCAAGGTGGCGGAACTAGCCCGATTATTAAGGGCAAACTCAGCCAACGGCAAGAATGTAACCCAATCATCCTGATCAGCAGAGACAAAACACCTCAAATAAGCCTCCAAAGTCTGATTGGTTCGCTCCGTCTGTCCATTAGTCTGAGGATGGAAAGCAGACGAAAACGACAAATCAATGCCCATCCTACTACAAAAGGATCGCCAGAACCTGGAAACGAACTGGGATCCTCTGTCTGACACAATATTCTCAGGGATGCCGTGCAAACGAACCACATTCTGGAAAAACACAGGAACCAGATCGGAAGAGGAAGGCAGCTTAGGCAAAGGAACCAAATGGACCATCTTGGAGAAGCGATCACATATCACCCAGATAACGGACATGCCCTGAGATAGCGGAAGATCAGAAATGAAATCCATGGAGATATGTGTCCAAGGTCTCTTCGGGACAGGCAAGGGCAAGAGCAAACCGCTGGCACGAGAACAGCAAGGCTTAGCTCGAGCACAAGTCCCACAGGACTGCACAAATGACCGCACATCCCTTGACAAGGAAGGCCACCAAAAGGACCTGGCCACCAGATCTCTGGTGCCAAAAATTCCCGGGTGACCTGCCAACACCGAGGAATGAACCTCGGAAATGACTCTGCTGGTCCACTTATCCGGGACAAACAGTCTGTCAGGTGGACAAGACTCAGGCCTATCAGCCTGAAATCTCTGCAACACACGTCGCAGATCCGGAGAAATAGCTGACAAGATAACTCCATCTTTAAGAATACCAACAGGATCAGCGACTCCAGGAGCATCAGGCACAAAGCTCCTAGAAAGAGCATCGGCCTTCACATTCTTTGAACCTGGTAAATACGAGACAACAAAATCAAAGCGGGAGAAAAACAATGACCAGCGGGCCTGTCTCGGATTAAGGCGTTTAGCAGACTCGAGATACATCAGATTTTTGTGATCAGTCAAGACCACCACACGATGCTTAGCACCCTCGAGCCAATGACGCCACTCCTCAAATGCCCATTTCATGGCCAACAACTCCCGATTGCCCACATCATAATTTCGCTCGGCAGGCGAAAACTTCCTAGAGAAAAAGGCACAAGGTTTCATAACAGAGCAACCAGGGCCTCTCTGCGACAAAACGGCCCCTGCCCCAATCTCCGAAGCATCCACCTCAACCTGAAAGGGAAGTGAGACGTCAGGCTGGCACAAAACAGGCGCCGAAGTAAACCGGCGTTTCAACTCCTGGAAAGCCTCCACGGCAGCAGGAGCCCAGTTAGCTACATCGGAGCCCTTCTTGGTCATATCCGTCAAAGGTTTCACAATGCTAGAAAAATTAGCGATAAAACGACGGTAGAAGTTAGCGAAGCCCAAGAACTTCTGAAGACTCTTAACTGACGAGGGCTGAGTCCAATCAAGAATAGCTCGGACCTTGACTGGGTCCATCTCCACAGCAGAAGGGGAAAAAATGAACCCCAAAAAGGGAACCTTCTGTACACCAAAGAGACACTTTGAGCCCTTGACAAACAAAGAATTTTCACGCAAAATTTTAAAGACCAACCTGACCTGCTCCACATGCGAATCCCAATTATCAGAAAAAAACAAAATATCATCCAGATAAACAATCAAAAATTTATCCAGATACTTCCGGAAAATGTCATGCATAAAGGACTGAAAAACTGAAGGCGCATTGGAGAGCCCAAAAGGCATCACCAAGTACTCAAAATGACCTTCGGGCGTATTGAATGCGGTTTTCCATTCATCACCTTGCTTAATGCGCACAAGGTTGTACGCACCACGAAGGTCTATCTTGGTGAACCACTTGGCACCCTTAATCCGGGCAAACAAGTCAGACAACAGCGGTAAAGGATACTGAAATTTGACAGTGATCTTATTTAAAAGCCGATAATCAATACAAGGTCTCAAAGATCCGTCCTTTTTTGCCACAAAAAAGAATCCCGCACCCAGAGGGGAAGAAGACGGACGAATATGTCCTTTCTCCAGAGACTCCTTGATATATGAACGCATAGCGGTATGTTCAGGTACCGACAGATTAAACAGTCTTCCCTTAGGAAATTTACTGCCTGGGATCAAATCTATAGCACAGTCACAGTCCCTATGAGGGGGCAGTGCACTGGACTCAGACTCACTGAAGACATCCTGATAATCAGACAAATACTCCGGAACTTCCGAAGGCGTAGAAGAAGCAATAGACACAGGCAGGGAATCCCCATGAATACCACGACAGCCCCAACTTGAGACTGACATAGCCTTCCAGTCCAGGACTGGATTATGGGTCTGTAACCATGGCAGCCCTAAAACAACCAAATCATGCATTTTATGTAAAACCAGGAAACGTATCACCTCGCGGTGTTCAGGAGTCATGCACATGGTAACCTGTGTCCAATACTGCGGTTTATTTGCTGCCAATGGTGTAGCATCAATACCCCTAAGAGGAATAGGATTTTCTAATGGTTCAAGAGTAAAACCACAGCGCTTAGCAAATGAGAGATCCATGAGACTCAGGGCAGCACCTGAATCTACAAACGCCATGACAGGATAAGATGACAGTGAGCAAATCAAAGTTACAGACAGAATAAATTTAGGTTGCAAATTACCAACGGTGACAGGACTAACAACCTTAGCTATACGTTTAGAGCATGCTGAGATAACATGTGTAGAATCACCACAGTAGTAGCACAAGCCATTCCGGCGTCTATGAATTTTCCGCTCATTTCTAGTCAGGATTCTATCACATTGCATTAAATCAGGTGTCTGTTCAGACAACACCATGAGGGAATTTGCGGTTTTTCTATCACATTGCACCGAATTAGGTGTCTGTTCAGACAACACCATGAGGGAATTTGCGGTTTTGCGCTCCCGCAACCGCCGGTCAATTTGAATAGCCAGTGCCATAGTATCATTCAGACCTGTGGGAATGGGAAAACCCACCATAACATTCTTAATGGCTTCAGAAAGGCCATTTCTAAAATTAGCGGCCAGTGCACACTCGTTCCAATGTGTCAGCACGGACCATTTCCGAAATTTTTGGCAATACACTTCAGCCTCGTCCTGCCCCTGAGACATAGCCAGCAAGGCCTTTTCTGCCTGAATCTCAAGATTGGGTTCCTCATAAAGTAAACCGAGCGCCAGAAAAAACGCATCAAGATCAGCCAATGCCGGATCTCCTGGCGCCAGCGAAAAAGCCCAATCCTGAGGGTCGCCCTGTAAGAACGAAATAACAATTTTTACTTGCTGAGCAGAATCTCCAGATGAACAGGATCTCAGGGACAAAAACAATTTACAATTATTCACGAAATTCCTAAACTTAAACCTGTCTCCGGAAAACAGTTCAGGAATCGGTATTTTAGGTTCTGACCTAGGATTTCTGATAACATAGTCTTGTATGCCCTGCACACGAGTAGCCAGCTGGTCCACACTTGTAATCAAGGTCTGGACATTCATGTCTGCAGCAAGCATAGCCACTCTGAGGTAAAGGGGAAGAAGAAAAAAAAAAAAACTCAGAATCTTCTTTCTTATAATCCCTCTTCTGCAATGCATTAAACATTTAATACTGGCCTGGCAAACTATTATGACCCCAATGGCGAGGGTCTCAGAGGAACGTGGAAGTCTGCAGAATACAAAAATCCAGCTCATAGGGCAGTGGTAACTGGGTTGACCATATATCTACTCCTAACGCCAACACTAGAAGTAGCCGGGGATCATTCCTACGTTGATTCTAGATGACACGCGCCAGCCGGAGAATCTAGCTACCCCTAGTAGAGGAAAACAAAGACCTTTCTTGCCTCCAGAGAAGGGGACCCCAAAGCTGGATAGAAGCCCCCCACAAATAATGACGGTGAGGTAAGAGGAAATGACAAACACAGAAATGAACCAGGTTTAGCACAGAGAGGCCCGCTTACTGATAGCAGAATAAAGAAAGGTAACTTATATGGTCAACAAAAACCCTATCAAAATCCACACTGGAAATTCAAGAACCCCCGAACCGTCTAACGGTCCGGGGGGAGAACACCAGCCCCCTAGAGCTTCCAGCAAAGGTCAGGATATAGATTTGGAACAAGCTGGACAAAAATACAAAACCAAAACAAATAGCAAAAAGCAAAAGGCAGACTTAGCTGATATAACTGGAACCAGGATCAGTAGACAAGAGCACAGCAGACTAGCTCTGATAACTACGTTGCCAGGCATTGAACTGAAGGTCCAGGGAGCTTATATAGCAACACCCCTAACTAACGACCCAGGTGCGGATAAAAGGAATGACAGAAAAACCAGAGTCAAAAAACTAGTAACCACTAGAGGGAGAAAAAAGCAAATTCACAACAGGAAGAGGAGAATAAGTTGGAAGAACAGCAGCTAGTTTCATCCGCTATATACGGTACTACAAGCACAACTGTTATACATCTGTTCAGCGTGAATGGCCTGAAGAGAGGAGGAGGTGGACGAGAACATGGTCAGTCGTCCTCATGGTGAGTATACGGAAGTCTTGCCTGTTAGCAGTATGGGATGAATGGCTGACTTCATGCTGCGGTGCTTTTCCCGTGACCCTCATATTGTCACAATTTTTTGTGACAGTCATTACTGGGTGGGGACTCTTCTAGACCCTTGCTACAAGGAGAAATTTCAATCTTTCAATCTCTTCTCAAAGAAGCTGACATGTATACTAAAATGGTGCAGTACCAGAAGGCCATTGTTGCAGAATTATAAAAAAAATTCCCATCTGAAAATGCTGGCGGCAGAGGTCACACTGTCACACCGTTGGACAATCAAGGAATAAAGGTGAGAGAGACACAACTCCAATCCAGCAGAGGCAGGGGAACAGTGGCAAAGTTCTGGGAGAATTTTCTCAGACCCTCCCATAGCACTGACCCTGAGGTGCGGGGAACTCTCACAAGGAGTGCAAAGTTTTGGATGATGCTGAGGTAGTACCTTGCTGACTGTACCAGCGTCCTCTGTGATTCCTCTGTGTTTTTTAATTATTTGGTATCCAAGCTGGACCCGTGGCATGAACTGGCTCTCTATACCTTGGAGTTCCTGGCCTGCCCTGCTGCTAGCATTTTGTCAGAGCAGGTTTTTAGTGCCACTGGTGGAATTATAACTGATAAGCGCATTTGACTGTCAACTGAAAATGCTGACATGCTGACTCTTATAAAAATGAACAAGGGCTGGATTGGGCCTGACTTCTCTACACCACCGAATGAGAACAGCGAAACATAACCTCCAATATGGTGTCTTTTTTGGGAGGTCTGCTCCCATGTACCTCTTCACACCCACACATGGGTATACGAGTCCTGATCATGCCTATTTGCTGTTATCCTCCTCATCTTCATCGCCACCAATACTAGATCACCATGGTGACCGTGGTCCGTGATGCAAGAGCCATGTTACTGTGTTAAAGGGTGTTTTTGATGCCTGTAAAAAAAAATGTTTACACATTATGTTGAGGTGTACCCCCCCATGGGGAAATTTTTGTCAGCCCATACACTTAGTGTATGGGCATTACAAGTATAGGAGACCCACTCCTTTAAACTGAGAAAACATTTTTCAGAGGCCATCATCCACATTTATTCCAAGGGGGATTGGGGTCCGTTCAAATTTAGGGCAGGTCTTGCGTTTGTAGCGCCCCCACTGCCGCAGGGCCGAGGGGTACCCGGTACCGGGCCTCTAATTCTCTGCTCTGGGGTTGTCATGGTGGCTAGACCCGGTCCGTGACCCTGCTGAGGGGCGTACAATGAAGGTGGTGGTATGGTGATGATGTTATGGTGCGGTGAAGTGCCGGTCGCAGTAAATAACAAGGACACCAGGTTGCAGTCTCTTTACCTCTTTACTGAAGGCTTCAGGATCCTCAGTCCGGAATATGGTTAACCGGGCTGCGCAAGTCCGGCCGGTCCGATGGCACCTCCAGAGTTCCCTTTGCAGGTGGAAATCTGTGCCTACCTTCTAGCGCTTGTGTGTTGTGGTCCTCCCCTGGTGTGCTTACGGGATAGTCCCCACAACTGTTGTGTCTGTTTCTCGTGTTCCCTCACAACTCGATTCTGATGTTCTTCTTCATCTCCCAGATGATATGGCTAGGACGCACCCGTATGACGGGTAGGCTCGGAGCTCTTCCAGGACTCTAGCGTCGCCCCACTCCTGTTGTTACCCCCCTGTGTCTTCCTAGGTCAATTGGGTGAGACAGCCCGCCTATAACTGACTGTCCTGCCGTAGGTTTGAAGTTAGGCCTGGAGCTCTATACTTCCTCGGCGTTCCGGCCACCGGTTGCGCGCCTCAGTAGGATGTTGCCTCGTCTTACAGCACGACTCCTACTGGTGTTTCTCCTTGTTGCGTTGATCTCGTTTCTCACTCAGCACAATAAACCTCGCTTCTTGTCCTTTCTTAGGGCACCGCCGCGATCAGGTGCAGGCGCGGTCCCGTAACGTTCTCTCAGTTCGCTAGGTCTCTGTCAGGATCCCACCCCTGACAAGGACCCCCCTGAGTCTCTCCCCGCAACACCCTCTGCCACAGGATGTTGCCTGTTCGATTCCCAGTCAGCTTCTCTCTAACTTCCTATCCAACCCCCAGTTTTACCAGACTGTGAGGAGTGGCCTAATACATAGCACCCTTAGCTCCCCCTGGAGGCCAGACTGTGAAGTGTATTGGTGTCTGTGATACCTGGTCAGGTGAACTCCTTCAGTGCCATCAGACGTACCATAGCCCCCCTTAGCGGCGGAGCATCAGTACTGCAACGACCAGGACTCTGGGGCGCTGCACTCCCCCCCGGTTAAATCCAGTACTCCTGGACTGGGAAGAAAACAACAATACATGTCAGCAAAAAGACATACAATTTTAGAAATGCAGTAACAATAAGCAAATTTGAACAGAGCTTCCCTTTGTGGGAGGTGAGGACACTTGAACGTTACAAACATGGTTAAATACTTTTAAATAACGTACTATGAATAACTTTTCTTACCCAACCGGGTATTCTACTAAGTGCAAATTTTTGAACAATAATTTAACATTGCCTTTAAGGATGTACACGCTGAATCCACTAAAGACCTTCTTATAAAACATTATAAGGCTAATCAACTTTTCTTCATTTTCCATCTTTACATCTGCAGGACCGCCTGTCTACTCGCCCAGGCCTACTGCCTCTCGTTCTATTACAGGACCGCCCCTTTCTGCCCGGGCCTACTGCCTTTCTGCTGCTATACACAGTATAGTACTTATCATCCATCTCACAATTTAGGACCGCGGAGCCATCTCTGTATGGCTCCTAGGAGGACTATTATCTTAGGCAGGACCGCCTGTCTATCTGCCCAGGCCTACTGCCTTTCTTCTCATGCGAACGTAGTTCTTCTCTCATTTTCTAACACATTATTAAACATTCCTTACAATTAACTAGCTTACTACATATAACTTTTACATATCAGCATTATTACTTCTTCTTTTAAAGCATCATCATTCTCTAAGTGCTATCGATGAATGTTCCCTTTAAGAAGGAACCAAGTCTCTATGAGGTAGTGCAACTTCTCAAGCTGCAAGTCCGTACGCAGCAAGGACTCCGGTACTGCTTCCAGGAACAGTTTCTTCGCAAAGAGTCCTTTCTTTTGTAAAACCAGTAGAGAGCACCTTTAAGAAGGTGTAAACTATTTACAAGGAGTTTGTAATCATGCAGTGTTCATGATCCAGCAGTTCTTTCAACAATGATAAGACGAAAAACAAAAGCAGAAGAAGGGATCCCGGTTAAACAAAGGGATCCCTTTAAGAGTTAACCCTAATCGGGTTGTAGCAGCAAGAAGACAAACAGTTAACTATTTACATTTTATGATGCATTCCTGCTTACTCAGTTTTTGGCTGCCCCCACCGAGGCTTCACCTGGCAGGTGGCCCTCTGCGGCCCAGGCAGGCCAAACTCCAAGTCTACTCCCTATGCCAGATGTACCCCATGGGTTCGGGTCTTCTGCATGACCAAGTCGTGCGCTGCGATGAGTGTCTGCGTGGGCCGATGGATGATGCTGGTGGCTGCAGAGGCTGCAGCAGCGGCTTCAGCGGCAAGCTCCTCCCCCTCGGTTTGGGATACCGCCAGAACGGCCGTACAGCGCTGCATATCCTGGGACACCAGCTGCTTCCCTTTAGATGCCTGCGGTACGTCACCACATCCCCCGGCTTCAGTAGGGACTTGGAGCCGTCTCCACACAGGCAGGGCTCCACTTCGTCCCGGGTGATGCGGACCCTCAGTGCTGTTCCAATCTCCTGCACGAAGCCCTTCCCTTCCTGGGGCTGGTAAATGATTACGACACCCCATTTCGGCAGGGAGCCCTCCAGGAACTCACCACGCGCCTCCCGCTCCACTTCCCGCTGGAACTCCGCAACCAGGTGGTTCCTGTACTCTCCCCAAGGGAAGGGCCCCAGGTCTGGCCCCCCAAGTACCCTGGGGCCAGGCGGCGGGAACGCTGGGGCACCCATGGTCGCAGCAGCGGCCGGGTCTGGTGCAGAGGTGAGGCGGCCTCCCTGGGGGTCACGGCACTCAGTACCCCTACTTGGGGTAACTCCCCTGGCGTCACTCCACTCTCCTGAGGGAGGCACACAGACTGGGGACCACGCAGGCAAAGGATGCCCCATCAACAGCTCCCACGGGTCCAAATCCTCCAGCGGGGGCATATCGGAATAATCCTCCGGTGACGGGGATCGATGCGGGGCCATCCTTTTCCGCAGGCCTTCTCGGGTCTCTAGTCCCACCTTGTCTGAGTCATAGTTTCGTTTCTTCGGTCTCCGCCCACCATAGAAAATCAGAAGGCGGGTCTCGACTGCTGACGGACACGTCCTCAGGATGCAGAAATATTTAGACTGGGAGGCCATTGTCTTTCGCGCTCTTCAGCTTGTTTACACCCACTTCACGCCCCTCTTCTTCTCCTGCGCTCTCCTTAGCGCTGTAATGGCGGCGGTTTTCGGCGGGAACTTTTGACGGCAAGTGGCAATACACAGTCTTTGCAATAAGTCACAGTTCAAGTATAATAAATCACAGTTCCAAGGCACACATGACCTGATTCTTCAGGCTTAAGTAGATCCTGTTCGTGACGCCAAGTTTGTAGCGCCCCCACTGCCGCAGGGCCGAGGAGTACCCGGTACCGGGCCTCTAAGTCTCTGCTCTGGGGTTGTCACGGTGGCTAGACCCGGTCCGTGACCCTGCTGAGGGGCGTACAATGAAGGTGGTGGTATGGTGATGATGTTATGGTGCGGTGAAGTGCCGGTCGCAGTAAATAACGAGGACACCAGGTTGCAGTCTCTTTACCTCTTTACTGAAGGCTTCAGGATCCTCAGTCCGGAATACGGTTAACCGGGCTGCGCAAGTCCGGCCGGTCCGATGGCACCTCCAGAGTTCCCTTTGCAGGTGGAAATCTGTGCCTACCTTCTAGCGCTTGTGTGTTGTGGTCCTCCCCTGGTGTGCTTACGGGATAGTCCCCACAACTGTTGTGTCTGTTTCTCGTGTTCCCTTACAACTCGATTCTGATGTTCTTCTTCGTCCCCCAGATGATATGGCTAGGACGCACCCGTATGACGGGTAGGCTCGGAGCTCTTCCTGGACCCTAGAGTCGCCCTTCTCCTGTTGTTGCCCCCTATGTCTTCCTAGGTGAATTGAGTGATACAACCCTCCTATAACTGACTGTCCTGCCGTAGGTTTGAAGTTAGGCCTGGAGCTCTATACTTCCTCGACGTTCTGGCCACCGGTTGCGCCCCTCAGTAGGATGTTGCCTCGTCTTACAGCACGACTCCTACTGGTGTTTCTCCTTGTTGCGTTGATCTCGTTTCTCACTCAGCACAATAAACCTCGCTTCTTGTCCTTTCTTAGGGCACCGCCGCGATCAGGTGCAGGCGCGGTCCCGTAACATTCTCTCAGTTTGCTAGGTCTCTGTCAGGATCCCACCCCTGACAAGGACCCCCCTGAGTCTCTCCCCGCAACACCCTCTGCCACAGGATGTTGCTTGTTCGATTGCCAGTCAGCTTCTCTCTAACTTCCTATCCAACCCCCAGTTTTACCAGACTGTGAGGAGTGGCCTAATACATAGCACCCTTAGCTCCCCCTGGAGGCCAGACTGTGAAGTGTATTGGTGTCTGTGATACCTGGTCAGGTGAACTCCTTCAGTGCCATCAGACGTACCATAGCCCCCCTTAGCGGCGGAGCATCAGTACTGCAACGACCAGGACTCTGGGGCGCTGCACATTCACTTCATGTACAAACTTTATGGGAGTACTAAATGCCTAATAATGGGAGCAATGCTTTCAGGTGGCCATCCAGTATGTTGGTCAAAGGGTTATTGGGGTGTGTGACTTTGGGGCAGGGCAGGCCTTGCATTCAATGCATAAGCAAACAGTATGGGAGTACCGAATGAATAATGTGAACTTTGGTTGCATGTGGTCATCCATGACATCTGTTCAATGGGTTGTTGGAGTGCGTAAAAATTTTGGGCAGCTCTGCCACTCACTGCATACGCAATAACAGTATAAGGGACCCACTGTTTAATAATGGGAACAACAAAGCATAGCCGGCTGATGGCTCTCTAAGAATAGCGTGGGCCGACTGATGGCCCTATAAAAATAGACTTTGTGAGTTCAGACTCCCTCCTTCATAAATGAAACAGGATGTGTCTGATGAGGTGTCGCACACCACATGGCCAAATAAGGTTGTAAAATGTTAAAATGACATTTCCCAGTGAATGCTTTTGTCTTGGTTGATAGCAATGCGAAAGTTAAAAAACACATAAAAAACGCTGCATGTGAACATAGTCCAAGTGGTGGAGGAACATTTATGTGTTGGGTTATTTATTTTGCCTTACGTACAAATTATTACCCTGGAAAGGATGTTCCTTAATATATTTCCCAGGAAAATCCATTTTGGTTTCATTTTTGCATGTTTTATT
The DNA here is from genome assembly GCF_051348905.1 of Ranitomeya variabilis. NCBI lineage: Eukaryota > Metazoa > Chordata > Amphibia > Anura > Dendrobatidae > Ranitomeya > Ranitomeya variabilis. The sequence goes on along the minus strand of NC_135236.1, from coordinate 33,774,935 downwards.
GTGCGCCTATAAAAGTGGCTTAAGACTCCTACAACATTGTTCACAGCTGTGACCTGGGGGTCAGAAATGCTTCCAGGGGTCTTCTGCATGATGTTCCCATCGATTTCAGATGTTTTTATACCCTAAAAGGATTCCCGGGGGCAGAGGTGTTGCGGCAAAAATGCTCGGTTTTCCCACAGGCTTACATTGGGCTCGTTATTCGATTCGAGCACCCGAGCATTCCAATTTGCTTTACCCCAGCAACGAGCACCCGAGCATTTTAGTGCTCGCCCATCACTAGTCTGAATACTTATGACCATGCGATATTTCAAGTTTTCTTTTTTAATAAATTTGCAAAAAATTCTACATTTTTTTAATGTCAAGATGGGGTGCAGAGTTTACAATAATGAGAAAAAAAATGAACTTTTTTGAATTTACCAAATGGCTGCAATGAAACAAAGAGTGAAAAATTTAAAGGGGTATGAACATTTTCCGTATCCACTGCATGTGCCATAATTTCCTACCTTTTAAAGCTTGTTTCCAGAAGTTTCTTACCTGTGGATATCTGAAGGTCCCCAAAAAATGAGCTAAGATGATTGAATTGGCAGAAACTGTGGCCCCAATGACAGCAGGGAACATTGGTCTAGAATTACACTCGTTGTTGGCGATAGTTGTACTAGAGTCAGTCAGGAACTGTAAAGCCCCTTGTAATTCATAGTGAGGTATGTTACATGTTTCATACATCTGGAATCCTAGTGTCATATTCGGCAGAATATTTGGGTCTTTGTTGATTTCCTCAACGGTGAACAGGAATGTCTGAAATCGGTGATAATATTCCAGGCTGAATCTTCAAAAAGCAGAAAGAGAAGAAAAATTAATTGGAAGGCATTTTTAATGTAGCACTTCCCTCTTCTTTTTCCCCCCCACAACGTTTTAGACCACCTCAGCTTTAGTAATATGTCTCCTGATATAATAGTCTGTATGTTGTTATCGTCAAAGCGCGCTACATTGAGTAACGCTATGTGTGATGCCGTCTTTTACAGCCATTTAGTGCCGAATCATCAGCAAAATACAGAATGGTGCTAAAAAAAAGAGCCAGTGCCCTAGACCACCAAGGGTGCATTCATCATTATTCACAATGAGAGAAGACTCAGAACACTGTGGCTAATTTATAGTGTCCTACTATCAAGGGCATTCGAAACAGAGTTATCCAATAAATCAATGAAGATTCCAAAATAATTTATAAAGATCTTTCTGCGGATGCAACATAAATGTTTAAGATAGAAATACCCCCCTAACCTCTATCATTTAAATGTTAGTTTGACCAAGTTCTGACTTGAACCCGTCTGTTATTATAGTGGGGACAAAACATGGAGCTAACCTAACCATGAGGCTTAACATTTAAAGAATAGTCAACCATCAAGTTGGACTAGCTTGTAAGAGTTCAGAATACATTTTCTTAGAACGCTATGGGCAAGGACTGCAAACTGTTTTTAGAAGTCCAAAGGTAATAATCAGGTGATGCATTCCTTCCAGTCATGTCTAGGGAGCCACTCCCTGCTCATCTGGACAGCAGGGTGCAAACATTTCCACCATTGGCTAGCACCAAGGCAACGTCCTGCATTGCCTGGCAACCCCTTTCCGGGCCTCAAAACCAATGGAAAGCACAGCATTCCCTTGTCTTCCGGGCTTTGAAACCAGAGGAAAGCACAGCATCCCACACTCACCACATCCATACACAAGGCACCATTGCGTGTAATTGCATCATCCAAGTGCGTGCTAGCACCGCATGGCGCAGCAGTCTTGAAATGGTAGGAGGACAACTGGCTAGATACAGAGACACTATGAGATTTCACCTGTTATCACGCACCACCAGGCCGGGCTTGAGGCTTTGTGGCACCAATCACCCATGTGTGAGTTGAATGATCCCCATCCTCAGATCCTGCGTAGTGTAGGATTTTTCCCACAAACAGATGAGTTTCAGAAAAGCCTGCTGTAGTTTACCCCTGAAAATGCTAAAGTTGGTGGTGCATGTGATACGCTGATCAGATGAGGAGGCGTTGGAGAAAGTGGAATAGAAGGAGGAGGCAAAAAGCAAGTGTTTTTTCAAGGAAGCATAGGAGTGGTATAGTAATGCTGATAATGGTGTCATCAGCGCTGGCTATGCTCATGAAGTATGCAGCACCCCAGGTAACCGGTTGCTGCAGTGATGTTGCTTTTCCTTCGGGGAAAGTAATATCATGCTTAGAGGCAATGGAGTTCTCTTCGCCAAGTAAGGCACCCACATGCAACATATTCTGAATCCAGGCCAGGAGGGGGAGCTCATATTTCCCTCAAATATGGATATATGTCCTGGTTTGGAGGAGGAGTTAGCCAGTTAGTGAGAGACACTGAAGTGGAAGGACATCTGGAGCAGATGTGAGAGGCCTGGCAGCCACAAAGGAGCTGCAGCCTCTCGGAAAGGAGAAACAACCTGGAGGGTTGGATGGTGGAGTACCTGGAGAGGAAAGGAGCAAAGGAGAGAAACAGGGCTCAGAGGGGAACTGTGACCGGGCACCCTCAGAGCCGAAGCACAGAGCCAGCTGCCTCCTGCTAATACGCACCATGTCATCTAAGCAGATAGCCCTAACCAAAGAACTATTGGATGGCTACTTGGACCTGCTTCATGTACCTCCTAAAGAACCAGAGGGCAGAGTAGAATGTGAATTAACTACAAGAGGAGGAGTGTGCTGAGCAAAGGAAAGATCTTACAGTGAGTAAAGTAAATAAGAAATTGCAGAACATGGAATAATATACAGCTTACTTAAGTTAAACAGAAGAGAGGTGCAAAGTATAGCAAGGATGCAACAAGGTGAAAATCCTTAGCTCAAAGCTCACAGACCTGCTCCAAACATCAGTACAATGTCGGAACATCTAAATGAATGTATCACCAGCAGGAAATGGGGAAAGAATATAATGCTGCACCCATAAGGTGATAGGTGAACAGAGAAAAACACCTGTGTCAAGCTAGACAGACTGCAGCCAGAAAACAGAACCCAAACACTCAGAGAAAAGGTGTGTCTCATATGGCTCAGCAGAAAGATAAGCAGATGAAAAAACACAAGTTTAAGGGTTCAAATCCATGAGCAAGACAGTTTCAACAACATGGTGGAAGAGTAAGTGTTCACATTTATCCACATACTAATTTAAATTTTGAATCTCCAAATTGGACATATGGCCTGAGCTTGCCCTTTCCAACTTGGAGGTGCTGTCCTGTCCTGCAGAAAGTGTGCTGTCAGAAAGTGTGTTTAGCATGGTAGAGGTGTGACCACAGACAGACACATGTGCCTGTCCACAGCCAACATGGGCAAACTCACATTAAAATGACCCAGAAGAAGATAGAAGTATACTAGCCGCACCCAGCCATTAATAGACTGTATCACTGTTTGTTTGTTCTATTTTCCACTCACAATGTTTTGGGGCCCCCCAAATTAAAAATAAAAAAGAGGGTGTTCTGCATTGTACACTCACACAGGCTGTTTCGCACAGTACTCCCACAGAGGCTTTTTTTAGCGTACTCCCACAGATACATGTGCAGAGTATACATAGAGATTTTTCTGGCAGAGTATTCCCACAGACCCAGTTGCAGAGTGCAAAAATCAGTTTTTACACACAGTACTCCCACAGACACATGCATATTATAAGTATTTTCAGGCCCACAACTCCTACAGATGCAGCAATATAGTATAATTATTTTTAGACTTCTGCAGAATACACAGAGAGGTTTTTTGGCACAGTACACAAATGCTTTTTGGCACAGCACACACATAGGCTTTTCGGCACAGTACACACAAAGGCTTTTCAGCACAGTACTTGCAGTGGATTTTTGGCACAGTACTCCCAGTGGATTTGTGGCACAGTACTCCCAGAGACTTTTCAGCACTGTACTCCCAGTATTCAGTAGATTTTTTTTAGACACACCACTCACAAAAAACGGCTGCAGAATAGAGTACCTTTTTGGAAGACTACTTATATAGACACAGCTGCAGAATAAAATATTTTTTTTTCCTGCCCACAAATAGGAAAGAGACAGCTGCAGAGTAGAATTTATTTTAGACACAGTACTTGCAAAAAATTCTGCATCGTACGATAATTTTTTTACACACACTACTTGCAAAAAATCGCTGCAGAGTACAATTATTTTTTAACACACACTATACTCATAAAGACACATCAGTACAGTAAAATTATTTGTTTCACCTAGAAATGGTAACAAGACAAGTGATGACAATTGTTCATTTCCCAAACTTCTAAAAAAGCACATACCGGTCCAGAAAAATTATTTCTTTGGCCTATAAATGCCAATGAGATAGCCGATGCCAGTTATTTATTTGCAACTCTACTAGAAACACACAGCAAGCATGAAGAAAATAGTTATTTGGCCTATAAATGACAAAAAGATAGCTGATGACAATTTTTTTCCCAAGACTACTAGAAAACAGACAGTGGCTTAAAAGAACAGAACTACCACAGACAAGGTGGGGTGCAGAGCGCACACAGGGGCTTAAAGGACAGTACTCTCACAAATGGGTTTGCTGAGTACACAAAGCAGCTTAAAAGACAGTACTCCCACAGGCGGGGGGAGGGTGCAGAGTACACACAGTCGCTTTTAGCAGAGTACTCTCACAGATGAGTTTTCACAGAGTGGACACAGCAGCTTTAAGGACAGCACTTCTGTTGGTGAATTCCGTTCTCGGGCTCCCTCCTGTGGTCATGAGTGGTACTGTGTGAGTTCTGATCTTGGGCTCCATCTGGTGGCCTTTAGCGTTACTGCTGGTCTGTAGCTGGAATCCAGCTGCCTCGTTTTCTGCTAGTCTGGCCTCTATTTAACTCCACCTGGACCTTTACTTGTTGCCTGCTGTCGTTGTATTCAGTACTGGTTCTGATCTCTCTGGACTTCCCTTGTGACCTGTCTCCTCCTGGAGAAGCTAAGTCTTGCTAGTTCATGTTTGCTCATTGTTTCCTTGAAAATGTTTGTCAGTATATGATGAGTTCAGTCCAGCTTGCTAATATGTAATTTTCTCGCTTGCTGGAAGTTCTGGGGTGCAGAGTTGCGCCCCTCACATCGTGAGTCGGTGTGGGGGTTCTTGTAATCTCTGCGTGGATTATTTTTGATAGCATTTTATACTGACCGCACAGATTCCTTGCTATCTTCTGACTATTTAGTGTTAGCGGGCCTCATTTGCTAAAACCTGTTTTCATTTCTATGTTTGTGTTTTCCCCTTAACTCACCGTTATTATTTGTGCGGGGCTGTCTAAACTTTGGGGTAATTTCTCTGAGGCAAGTGAGGCTTTGCTTTCTCTCTAGGGGTAGCTAGTTTCTCAGGCTGTGAAGAGGCATCTAGGATTTTAGGAAACGCTCCACGGCTGCCTATAGGGTGTGTTGATAGGATCAGGGTTGTGGTCAGTAAAGCTCCCACATCCCCAGAGCTTGTCCTAAATTTCTGTTTACTCAGCAGGTCAGTTTTGCGATCCTTGCCATCAGGATCATAACACACTTCCACAGTCGTGGTGTTAGGGCTGGCGGAATGCACCGAGTATATTTAGATATAATTATTGGTGCGTTCACAGCTCGGGGTCCACCGTGCAGGAGACAAACCTGCTGCTAGCAAATGACGGCGCAATATGGCGGTATAAGCGAACTCTGTTACTTCATAGAATCGCACAGAAAGGAAAATGCTGTGCCCTGTTAGCGTCACAGGGGAACACAGCTGCCTAACAGAGCAAAAGCAATCAGTGGTCAGGGAGTAGCAAGCACACAAACGCCTCTTCTCCGGTGGAGCAGGAATTCAAATGGCTTTACGCCAGCCCTGAATTCACCATACAAAACTCCTCACCGGAGGTGCCGGTATTCTAGTGGCTTATTTCAGCCGGACCCTGACCACAAGCAGACAAGACCACTGAATAGCAAAAGCTCATGACATAAGCTGATCCTAGTGCATGGCCGTGCGGCCATGCAAACCTTTTATAGCTGCAGCAACTTCAGGACCTTCCTAGAGGACCAATGGAAACTGCCACAGTACCTGAGCAACTTCAAGACCTTCCTAGAGGACCAGTGGGAGCTGCTGCAGTACCTGAGCATGTGACCCCCGACCTCCAATGAGAGGTCTTACCGTGGGCATGCTCAGAAGGGGAAAAGCAGGACTTAGTCCCAGAGATGTCTGCTCACTGCTGACCAGTACTCGCTACAATGGCTGAGCCTTGAAAGGCTGCAGTAATCGTCCGCACAGTATCAGGCTGAGCCAGACGCTGGGACCGACATCTGCGCTGAGACACCTAACACGTGGTGTGCAGAGTGCACACAGTGGCTTAAAGGACAGTACTGCCATAGGTGTGGGGTGCAGAGTACACACAGTGGCTTAGAGGACAGTACTCCCACAGGTGGGGGGGTGCAGAGTACACACAGTGGCTTAACACACAGTACTCCCATAGATGGGGGGTGCAGAGTACACACAGTGGCTTTTAGCAGAATGCTCTAACAAATGAGCTTACAAAATACACACAGCAGCTTAAGAGACAGAACTCCCACCAGCAGGTAGCAGAGTACACACAGCAGCTTAAAGGAACAGTACTCCCACAGGTGAGGGGTGCAGAGTACACACAATGGCTTAAAAAACAGTACTACCACAGGTGGTTGGGTGCAGAGTACACACAGTGGCTTAAAAGACAGTACTCCCACAGGTGAGGGGAGCAGAGTGCACACAGCAGCTTAAGGGACAGTACTCCCATAGGTGGGGGGTGCAGAGTGCACACATCAGCTTAAAGAACAGTACTCTCACAGGTGGGGGTGGTATAGAGTACAGAGTACACACATCAGATTAAAGGCACAGTACTCCCATAGGCAAGGAGGGCACAGAGTACACACAGCGGTTTAAAGGACAGTACTCCCACAGGTGAAGGGAAGTATAGAGTACACACAGAGGATTTTAGCACAGTACTCCCATAGGCAGGGGGTGTAGAGTCCACACAATGTCTTTTAGCATAGTACTCTTAGAGACGGGTTTGCACACACAGCGACTTAAAGGACATTACTTCCCCAGGTGGGGGTGCAGAGTACACACAGCAGCTTAAAGGAACAGTACTCCCACTGGTGGGGGGTGCAGAGAACACACAGTGTGTTACCCTCTTCATGTCATATGCCGTATATATACAGTCATATGAAAAAGTTTGGGCACCCCTATTAATCTTAAGCTTAATGTTGTATAAAAAGGGTTTTTTTGCAACAGCTATTTCAGTTTCATATATCTAATAAGTGTTGGACACAGTAATGTTTCTGCCTTGAAATGAGGTTTATTGTACGAACAGAAAATGTGCAATCCGCATTCAAACACAATTTGACAGGTGCATAAGTATGGGCACCCTTATCATTTTCTTGTTTTAAATACTCCTACCTACTTTTTACTGACTTACTAAAGCACTTTTTTTGGTGTTGTAACCTCATTGTGTTTTGAACTTAATAGCTAGGTGTATGCAATCATGAGAAAAGCTACTTAAAGTGGCCACTTGCAAGTTGTTCTCCTGTTTGAATCTCCTCTGAAGAGTGGCATCATGGGCTCCTCAAAACAACTGTCAAATGATCTGAAAACAAAGATTATTCAACATAGTTGTTCAGGGGAAGGATACAAAAAGCTGTCTCAGAGATTTAACCTGTCAATTTCCATAGTAAGGAAATGGAAGAACACAGGTACAGTTCTTACAGTACGTAAGAATAAATGTACGTTAAAACCAAGCACATCATTGTTTTTCTTGTGAAATTCTCAATAAGCTTGATAGGTCACATGACCCTCTTCCCTTTGCATTGTAAAAAATAACATTTGATCCAAAATGGCCGACTTCAAAATGGCCACCATGGTCAACACCCATCTTGAAAAGTTTTCCTCCTCCCATATACTAATGTGCCACAAACAGGAAGTTGATATCACCAACCATTCCCATTTTATTTAGGTGTATCCATATAAGTGGCTCACCCTGTATTATACTTCTATACATGGAAAAAGAGGAATGATAGTGACTTTAGGATTTGTGCTCACTATTCTATCAATATATTATAAAGCATAGCGTAGGACTTACTTACAATTTACAGGAAGCCCTGGTTGGAGGGACATCAAATGTCAGCTTCTGGTAGACCTTTTCATAGTTAATAGGTAGTAGAACTCCTATCATGATATCACCAGGTTGTCTTATCCCCTCCTGGACGGACAAAGGTGGTAATCTACACATGTGATCCATGGAGTAAATAGCTGACATAAGGTGGGACAGGAGAATCTTCAGAAATGTTATATACATATAAACCATGTTACTGCAGTTCTCTAATGACTGTGGACTAAAAGAAAGACATTATCTACTACACATTAGACCATATGTCAGTATTACCGTTGGCCTGTCCTAGTGTATTATCTCCTGGTCTGGGAGTGGTAATCTCCTGTCTGGCCAACTAATTTCTCCCCATAAAGCTCTACAAAGTGGCGGGATTATACAGAGCAAAGAATATGGAGGACTACATGGCAACAGGTTTACTAGTCTTCCAGTGACAATCTCCTGCTGATAAAAAAGTGATTTTATCAAAACTACAATAAGCAGCTCAGGAATTGACACATCCAAGGAATTAAGGTCTCTGCCCTGTGTCACACTGCTCTTAGATTAGGAGGCAAAATCCAGGTGACAAATTCCCTTTAAATACAGTATATTCATTATATCACAGAAGTTGTCAATCAAAGTAGGGCAGACCAGCATGTAACTAAAAGAGCTTTTATAAACAATCAATAAATTGAATTTTTATTTTATTACATATTTCCACATTGTATAAGTTTCATTTCATTTTAACCAATATTTTAGCTTTCTACCAAATATTTTTAGAAAATGCATCATTTTTAAAACCATTGCGTCCAAGCATTTATTTTTCCATTTAAGTCACAATTTACATACTTCTATCTTTAATGAAAGATGATTTTTTTCAGATTTTTTTTTTAATATTTCTCCCAAATTCTGTTGTATTCGTTGCTGAATGTCAGGAAAAGTTTCAGAAATTTAAGATGGTTTAGTGACTCCTGCATTGAGCCGGGGGTTGGACACGACAACCCCGGACATCCGTTCAAACTCTAACATTCTATGATTCTATGAAAACATGGTGAACCATCTAACAGTGACAGACTGGCACAGAAAGGAGATGGCTTTGCCCTTGCGAGCTTAGAGTCTACCAGATAATGGGGGAACAAACAGTAGGCTTACATGTTTGCGATAGTTTGGATGGTGGTGGTGAGGTGGCAGCAGGATCATTGCATCCGGTAAGCCTTACTGAATGGTTGGGTTTTCAAGTTCCGCCTGAAGGTTCCCATTGTGTCGGATAGTCAGATTTATCGAGGCACAGAATTCGAGATGATGGGGGACACTTGGGAGAAGAAGGTCATGAGTGGACCAGAGATTACATGTTGGAAGACATTGTGAGATTAGTTCAGAGATATATGGAGGGGGAAGGGGGTCTACTGTTGCCTGTTGGAGTTCTGGTAAATATGCCTGTCTGTATGACTATACTGAGTGTTGCTAAGATACAGTGCCTACAAGTAGTATTCAACCCCCTGCAGATTTAGCAGGTTTAATAAGATGCAAATAAGTTAGAGCCTTCAAACTTCAAACAAGAGCAGGATTTATTAACAGATGCATAAATCTTACAAACCAAAAAGTTTTGTTGCTCAGTTAAATTTTTATAAATTTTAAACAGAAAAGTGTGGGTCAGTTATTATTCAACCCCTAGGTTTAATATTTTGTGGAATAACCTTTGTTTGCAATTACAGCTAATAATCGTCTTTTCTAAGACCTGATCAGGCCGGCACAGGTCTCTGGAGTTATCTTGGCCCACTCCTCCATGCAGATCTTCTCCAAGTTATCTAGGTTCTTTGGGTGTCTCATGTGGACTTTAATCTTGAGCTCCTTCCACAAGTTTTCAATTGGGTTAAGGTCAGGAGACTGACTAGGCCACTGCAACACCTTGATTTTTTGCCTCTTGAACCAGGCCTTGGTTTTCTTGGCTGTGTGCTTTGGGTCGTTGTCTTGTTGGAAGATGAAATGACGACCCATCTTAAGATCCTTGATGGAGGAGCGGAGGTTCTTGGCCAAAATCTCCAGGTAGGCCGTGCTATCCTTCTTCCCATGGATGCGGACCAGATGGCCAGGCCCCTTGGCTGAGAAACAGCCCCACAGCATGATGCTTCCACCACCATGCTTGACTGTAGGGATGGTATTCTTGGGGTCGTATGCAGTGCCATCCAGTCTCCAAACGTCAGGTGTGTCTTTGGCACCAAAGATCTCGATCTTGGTCTCATCAGACCAGAGAACCTTGAACCAGTCAGTCTCAGAGTCCTCCAAGTGATCATGAGCAAACTGTAGACGAGCCTTGACATGACGCTTTGAAAGTAAAGGTACCTTACGGGCTCGTCTGGAACGGAGACCATTGCGGTGGAGTACGTTACTTATGGTATTGACTGAAACCAATGTCCCCACTGCCATGAGATCTTCCCGGAGCTCCTTCCTTGTTGTCCTTGGGTTAGCCTTGACTCTTCGGACAGACCTGGCCTCGGCACGGGAGGAAACTTTCAAAGGCTGTCCAGGCCGTGGAAGGCTAACAGTAGTTCCATTAGCCTTCCCATAAGCCTTCCACTTCCGGATGATGCTCCCAACAGTGGAGACAGGTAGGCCCAACTCCTTGGAAAGGGTTTTGTACCCCTTGCCAGCCTTGTGACCGTCCACGATCTTGTCTCTGATGGCCTTGGAATGCTCCTTTGTCTTTCCCATGTTGACCATGTATGAGTGCTGTTCACAAGTTTGGGGAGGGTCTTAAATAGTCATAAAAGGCTGGAAAAAGAGCTAATTAATCCAAACATGAAGCTCATTGTTCTTTGAGCCTGAACTACTTCTTAATACTTTAGGGGAACCAAACAGAATTCTGGTGGGTTGAGGGGTTGAATAACAAATGACCCTCTGAAAATACTTTTCACAATTTTTTAAAAAAATAAACAAAGAAATAACATTCTTTTTTGCTGCAGTGCATTTCACACTTCCAGGCTGATCTACAGTCCAAATGTCACAATGCCAAGTTAATTCCAAATGTGTAAACCTGCTAAATCTGCAGGGGGTTGAATACTACTTGTAGGCACTGTATCTGCTTAGTAAACCATATTTGTGTCACTGCCCCTAGTGTGTCTGCTACCAGATGGGTTAGAATCATGATATTGTACTGTCTTCCATGTTCATTATGATGTACAGGTGCTTCTCACAAAATTAGTATATCATCAAAAAGTTCATTTATTTCAGGTCTTCAATGCAAAAACTGAAACTTCATGCTTCCCTCTGCCGACAAGCTTTTTTTCCATAACACCCCAGCAGTGCCACAGGCTGATCACCTCCATGCCACACCGCATTGATGCAGTAATTGATGCAAAAGGAGCCCTGATCAAGTATTGAGTGCATTTACTCAACCTGCACTTCAGTAGGACAACAATTCGGATTTTAAAATCATTTTTCAAGCTAGTGTTATAAAGTATTCAAATTTACTGAGATAATGTCTTTTGGGTTTTCATTGGCTGTAAGCCATAATCATCAACATTAACAGAAATAAACACGTGAAATAGATGACTCTGTGTGTAATGACTCTATATAATATATGAGTTTCAGTTTTAGTATTGAAGAACTGAAATAAATTAACTTTCTGATGATATTCCAATTTTTTCAGAAGCACCTGTATATTTCATTGTTAGTGTGATTAGGACCACAACATATAATGTATTTCCATCATCAATATTAGGTACTTACAAGTTTGCAGGCTCTATATGTATAAACCACTATAAATGGAGTGATTGTTAATATAACCTCTGCTGTCATGATCTCCATGGCCAGAGAACTAGCATAAGCCTCAATAGGAACAAGCTCTTGGAAGATGTAACTATACTGACCATGAACTAAACCTACCGCATCATCTAGAAGTAGCCAGGTAGCATGTCCTACTTTTTATCCCTATATGCCCAGCGCCGGCCGGAGAACTAAATAATGCTAGCAGAGGGAAATATAAGACCTGACTCACCTCTAGAGAAATGCCCAAAAAGGAGACAGAGGCCCCCCACATATATTGGCGGTGATATGAGATGAAACAACAAACGCAGCAGGAAAATAGTTTTAGCAAATTTGAGGTCCGCTTTCTAGATAGCAGAAGACAGAAAGCATACTTTCATGGTCAGTAGAAAACCCTAACAAAACACATCCAGAAATTACTTTAGGACTCTGGCATTAACTCATAATACCAGAGTGGCAATTCCTGATCAACAAGAGCTTTCCAGACACAGTAACGAAACTGCAGCTGTGAACTGGAACCAAAATACAAAAACAAAACATGGACGAATGTCCAACTTATCTAGTAGATGTCTGGGAGCAGGAACAAGCACAGAGAGGCTTCTGATAACATTGTTGACCGGCAAGCATCTAACAGAGAAGCCAGGTTATATAGCGACACCCAGATCTAATCAGAACAGGTGAACAGGGAAGATGATGTCACAAGTTCAATTCCACCAGTAGCCACCGGGGGAGCCCAGAATCCAAATTCACAACAGTACCCCCCCCTCAAGGAGGGGGCACCGAACCCTCACCAGAACCACCAGGGCGATCAGGATGGGCCCTATGAAAGGCACGAACCAGATCAGAGGCATGAACATCAGATGCAGTGACCCAAGAATTATCCTCCTGGCCGTATCCCTTCCACTTGACCAGATACTGGAGTCTCCGTCTGGAAACACGGGAGTCTAGGATTTTTTCCACAACGTACTCCAACTCACCCTCAACCAACACCGGAGCAGGAGGCTCAACGGAAGGCACAACCGGTGCCTCATACCTGCGCAATAACGACCGATGAAAAACGTTATGAATAGAAAAGGATGCAGGGAGGTCCAAACGGAAGGAAACAGGGTTAAGAATCTCCAATATTTTATACGGACCGATGAACCGAGGCTTAAACTTAGGAGATGAGACCCTCATAGGGACAAAACGAGAAGACAACCACACCAAATCTCCAACACAAAGCCGAGGACCAACACGACGGTGACGGTTGGCAAAAAGCTGAGTCTTCTCCTGGGACAACTTTAAATTGTCCATCACCTGCCCCCAGATATGATGCAATCTCTCCACCACCGCATCCACTCCAGGACAATCCGAGGATTCCATCTGACCGGAGGAAAATCGAGGGTGGAACCCCGAATTACAGAAAAACGGGGACACCAAAGTGGCAGAGCTGGCCCGATTATTGAGGGCGAACTCCGCCAATGGCAAAAAAGCAACCCAATCATCCTGGTCAGCAGACACAAAACACCTCAGATATGTCTCCAGGGTCTGATTAGTCCGCTCGGTCTGGCCATTAGTCTGAGGGTGAAAAGCAGACGAAAAAGACAAATCTATGCCCATCCTAGCACAGAATGCCCGCCAAAATCTAGACACAAATTGGGTTCCTCTGTCAGAAACGATATTCTCAGGAATACCATGCAAACGAACAACATTTTGAAAAAACAGGGGCACCAACTCGGAAGAAGAAGGCAATTTGGGCAGGGGAACCAAATGGACCATCTTAGAAAAACGGTCACACACCACCCAGATGACAGACATCTTCTGAGACACAGGCAGATCTGAAATAAAATCCATCGAGATGTGTGTCCAAGGCCTCTTAGGAATAGGCAAGGGCAACAATAATCCACTAGCCCGAGAACAACAAGGCTTGGCCCGAGCACAAACGTCACAAGACTGCACAAAGCCTCGCACATCTCGTGACAGGGAAGGCCACCAGAAGGATCTTGCCACCAAATCCCTGGTACCAAAAATTCCAGGATGACCTGCCAATGCAGAAGAATGTACCTCAGAGATGACTCTACTGGTCCAATCATCAGGAACAAACAACCTATCAGGCGGACAACGATCCGGTCTATCCGCCTGAAACTCCTGCAAGGCCCGCCGCAGGTCTGGAGAAACGGCTGACAAGATAACTCCCTCCTTAAGAATACCTGTGGGGTCAGAGTTGCCGGGTGAATCAGGCTCAAAACTCCTAGAAAGGGCATCCGCCTTAACATTCTTAGAACCCGGTAGGTACGATACCACAAAATTAAACCGAGAGAAAAATAATGACCAGCGCGCCTGTCTAGGATTCAGGCGCCTGGCGGTCTCAAGATAGATCAAATTTTTGTGGTCAGTCAATACCACCACCTGATGTCTGGCCCCCTCGAGCCAATGGCGCCACTCCTCAAACGCCCACTTCATGGCCAAAAGCTCCCGATTCCCAACATCATAATTCCGCTCAGCGGGCGAAAATTTACGGGAAAAGAAGGCACAAGGCCTCATCACGGCGCAGTCAGAACTTTTCTGCGACAACACTGCCCCAGCCCCGATCTCAGAAGCGTCGACCTCAACCTGAAAAGGAAGAGTCACATCAGGCTGACGCAACACAGGGGCAGAAGAAAAACGGCGCTTAAGCTCCTGAAAGGCCTCCACAGCATCAGGGGACCAATTAGCAACATCAGCACCCTGTCTAGTCAAATCGGTCAATGGCTTAACGACATCCGAAAAACCAGAAATAAATCGACGATAAAAGTTGGCAAAGCCCAAAAATTTCTGAAGACTTTTAAGAGAAGAGGGCTGCGTCCAATCACAAATAGCTTGAACCTTGACAGGATCCATCTCAATGGAAGAGGGAGAAAAAATATATCCCAAAAAGGAAATTCTCTGAACCCCAAAAACGCACTTAGAACCCTTGACACACAGAGAATTAGACCGCAAAACCTGAAAAACCCTCTTAACTTGCCGGACATGAGAGTCCCAATCATCCGAAAAAATCAGAATATCATCCAGATACACTATCATAAATTTATCCAAAAAATCGCGGAAAATATCATGCATAAAGGACTGGAAGACTGAAGGGGCATTAGAAAGACCAAAAGGCATCACCAAATACTCAAAGTGGCCCTCGGGCGTATTAAATGCGGTTTTCCACTCATCCCCCTGCCTGATCCGCACCAAATTATACGCCCCACGGAGATCAATCTTAGAGAACCACTTGGCCCCCTTTATGCGAGCAAACAAATCAGTCAGCAACGGCAATGGGTATTGATATTTAACCGTGATTTTATTCAAAAGCCGATAATCAATACATGGTCTCAAAGAGCCGTCTTTTTTTGACACAAAGAAAAAACCGGCTCCTAAGGGAGATGACGATGGACGAATATGTCCCTTTTCCAAGGACTCCTTTATATATTCTCGCATAGCAGTATGTTCAGGCACAGACAGATTAAATAAACGACCCTTTGGGTATTTACTACCCGGAATTAAATCTATAGCACAATCGCACTCACGGTGCGGAGGTAGTGAACCCAGCTTGGGTTCTTCAAAGACGTCACGATAATCAGACAGGAACTCAGGGATTTCAGAGGGAATAGATGATGAAATGGACACCAAAGGTACGTCCCCATGAGTCCCCTTACATCCCCAGCTCAACACAGACATAGCTCTCCAGTCAAGGACTGGGTTGTGAGACTGCAGCCATGGCAATCCCAGCACCAAATCATCATGTAGATTATACAGCACCAGAAAACGAATAGTCTCCTGGTGATCCGGATTAATACACATAGTCACTTGTGTCCAGTATTGTGGTTTATTATTAGCCAATGGGGTGGAGTCAATCCCCTTCAGAGGAATAAGAGTCTCCAAAGGCTCTAAATCATACCCACAACGATTGGCAAAGGACCAATCCATAAGACTCAAAGCGGCGCCAGAGTCGATATAGGCGTCCGTAGTAATAGATGACAAAGAGCAAATCAGGGTCACAGACAAAATAAATTTAGACTGTAAAGTGCCAATGGGAACGGATTTATCAAGCTTTTTAGTACGCTTAGAGCATGCTGATATAACATGAGTAGAATCCCCACAATAGAAACACAACCCATTTTTCCGTCTAAAATTCTGCCGCTCGCTTCTGGACAGAATTCTATCACACTGCATGTTTTCTGGCGTCTTCTCAGTGGACACCGCCAGATGGTGCACTGGTTTGCGCTCCCGCAGACGCCTATCGATCTGAATGGCCATTGTCATGGACTCATTCAGACTTGCAGGCACAGGGAACCCCACCATAACATCCTTAATGGCATCAGAAAGACCCTCTCTGAAAGTAGCCGCCAAGGCACACTCATTCCACTGAGTAAGCACAGACCATTTACGGAATTTTTGGCAGTAAATTTCAGCTTCATCTTGCCCCTGCGATAGGGACATCAAAGTTTTTTCTGCCTGAAGTTCCAAATGAGGTTCCTCATACAGCAAGCCCAAGGCCAGAAAAAACGCATCCACATTGCGCAACGCAGGATCCCCTGGTGCCAATGCAAAAGCCCAATCTTGAGGGTCGCCGCGGAGCAAGGAAATCACAATCCCAACCTGCTGTGCAGGGTCTCCAGCAGAACGAGATTTCAGGGACAAAAATAACTTACAATTATTTCTAAAATTCTGAAAGCTAGATCTATTCCCTGAGAAGAATTCCGGCAAAGGAATTCTCGGCTCTGATACCGGAGCATGAACAACAAAATCTTGCAAACTTTGTACTTTCGTGGCGAGATTATTCAAACCTGCAGTTACACTCTGTAGATCCATTATAGACAGGTGAACATAGAGCCATTCAAAGATTAGAAGGAGAGAGAAAAAAAAGAAAGACTGCAGCATAGACAGACTGGCAAGTGATCCAATTAAGAGCACACTAACTACTAGAGAAAAAAAAAAAAAAAAAAATTTTCAGCAGACTTCTTATTTCTCTCCTTTCTCAGCCAAGGATCTTAACCCTTTAGTGGGCCGGTCAAACTGTCATGATCTCCATGGCCAGAGAACTAGCATAAGCCTCAATAGGAACAAGCTCTTGGAAGATGTAACTATACTGACCATGAACTAAACCTACCGCATCATCTAGAAGTAGCCAGGTAGCATGTCCTACTTTTTATCCCTATATGCCCAGCGCCGGCCGGAGAACTAAATAATGCTAGCAGAGGGAAATATAAGACCTGACTCACCTCTAGAGAAATGCCCAAAAAGGAGACAGAGGCCCCCCACATATATTGGCGGTGATATGAGATGAAACAACAAACGCAGCAGGAAAGTAGTTTTAGCAAATTTGAGGTCCGCTTTCTAGATAGCAGAAGACAGAAAGCATACTTTCATGGTCAGTAGAAAACCCTAACAAAACACATCCAGAAATTACTTTAGGACTCTGGCATTAACTCATAATACCAGAGTGGCAATTCCTGATCAACAAGAGCTTTCCAGACACAGTAACGAAACTGCAGCTGTGAACTGGAACCAAAATACAAAAACAAAACATGGACGAATGTCCAACTTATCTAGTAGATGTCTGGGAGCAGGAACAAGCACAGAGAGGCTTCTGATAACATTGTTGACCGGCAAGCATCTAACAGAGAAGCCAGGTTATATAGCGACACCCAGATCTAATCAGAACAGGTGAACAGGGAAGATGATGTCACAAGTTCAATTCCACCAGTAGCCACCGGGGGAGCCCAGAATCCAAATTCACAACACTCTGCACAGTGTATTTTTCATTTTCTGTTTGTATGTGTTGCCATCTCCTTTTTGAATTATGTTCGGTTTTAAAATAATTGTTAAATGAAACCAATACTTTTTTGACACCATTTTGCATTTGGAGGACCTTTTATTTTCCTTTCCTTTTCTTAGAGTTGATTATGGATTGGAGAGGTATGAGAGTGTTAGCAGGGAGGCCACAGAGGAAGATATTGTAGTGGTTGAGGTGGGAGATGATGAGGGCATGTAGTAACATTTTAGTAGATTCAGCGTTGAGGAAAGGATTAGTGATGAGCGAATATACTCATTAATCGAGATTTCTCGAGCACGCTCGGGGGTCCTCCGAGTATTTTTTAGTGCTTGGAGATTTAGTTTTTCTTGCCACAGCTGAATGATTTACATCTGTTAGCCAGCATAAGTACATGTGGGGATTCCCTAGCAACCAGGCAACCCCCACATGTACGGTTGCTGGCTAAAAGATGTAAATCATTCACCTGCGGAAAGAAAAACTAAATCTCCGAGCACTAACAAATACTCGGAGGACACCTGAGCGTGCTTGAGAAATCTCGAGTAACGAGTATATTCACTTATCACTGGAAAGGATGGATTCTGGAAATATATTTCTGTTGGAGCTGTCAGGAAGTGACAAGAGCTGGTTTGAAGGATAGGGCAATGTTGAGATTAACTTTGAGGCATCAGACTTTTGGTGCTGTGGAAAGGGTGGTGTCATTCATTATAATAGATAGATTGGGGGTTAGGCGAAATGGAGGAAAGATGATAAGTTCTGATTTCTGCAAGTTGAGTTTTAGAAAGAGAGAGGAGTAGAAGAAGTATATGGCTGATAGACAGTATGGGAATCTGGACAACAGTGGTGATGTCTTCGCTTGAGACGTAGATCTGAGTATCATCAACGTGTAAATGGTACCGGAAGCCATGAGACTTTATCAGTTGCTCCAGGCCAAAGATATAGATGAAGAAGGTTAGGTGTTCCTATACAGTGCTTTGAGGGACACCATTAGAGAGAGGGTAAGATTAGGAGGCAAGGAATTGGAGACAATAAATGGGCAGTTAGACAGCCAAAACACGTACGTGGATTGCCTGTTTGTTAGGCAATCCCTGCATGTGTTTTGCGGCTGTCAAATATCCTTGAGACATGCAGCCAAGGGGACCCTTAAAATATTTTTCGAGTATGCTGAAGACACTCGGTGAGCACCCGAGCATGGTGGATAACACCTTATCGTTGGCTCATCACGACTCCTTACTTTGGCATGCCAGAGCCGATTGGTCACTCTAAGAAAGAAGTAACGTTAACCCGTAGACCACGGAAAAAGTGGAAATGTGTAGAACTTATATTTCCTATCTACAACTATTATAAAGTATGGGGTATAAAAAGATTGTAACAGGTTTACGTTTATAGCAATAAACATTTAATTATGCAATTGTTTTAATTGGTAAATGAAAAAAAATGCTTTTATTTAAAATAATTTGAAAAAATATAAATTGAATAATAAATTTCTTTATGTGAATGTCAGTGTAGAAACAGTAAGATTATAAATATATATATATATATATAGATATATATATATGATTATTGTCATACAGTATGACCAGATGGACTCACTAAGAAGAATGTTTCATTTCTACTCACAATTCCCACGGTTCTCCAGTCCACTCCTGTCTGTACATAGCCAATATTTTATATATAGAATAGTCTTATATACTGGAGATCTGTAATGTAATTATGGTAATTGAATGTGATTATGACAACATAATTAAAATGGTTGCTAAGAAATAGTTTGGGGATTTGGTTATTTTTAATCTCTAGGAATATAATTGCTTAATAACTAAGCAGATGTGGCCTCCCTGCTTGTATTCTAGAATCTGTACATTCACAAAATGACTCTTATTTAACCCCTTCACCCCTGAGTCTGTTTTCACCATCCTGACCAGACCAAATTTTACAATTCTGACAACTGTCAATTTATGTGATATTATTAACACTGGAAAGCTTCAGCGGATCCCACTTATTCTGAGATTATTTTCTAGTGACATACTGTACTTCATGATAGTGGTAAAATTTCTTCAATATGAATTGCGTTTATATGTGAAAAAATAGAAATGTAGCGAAAATTATGCCATTTTCAAACTTTTAATTTTTATGCCCTTAAATCAGAGACATATCACACAAAAAAAGTTAATAAAAATGTTAGGGTCAAGTTCCCACCTCTGCACAAGGGGATTCTCGGGCCACATCCACTGCGGTCTCCCACTCTTCTCCTGCCGCAGTGGAGCCTGCTCAGCGGAGACGTCGGTCCCAGCATCTCGCTCAGTCTGACTCTGTACAAAGAGTTACTGCTGCTTTTCCTGCTTCTGCCATTGAAGTCAGTGCTGGGCAGCGGCGAGCAGACGCTTCTGGGACTAAGTCCTGCTTTTCTCGTTCTGAGCATGCCCAGAGTAAGATCTCTCAGTGGAGATCGAGGGTCACATGATCAGACACTGCAGCTAAGGCCATTGGTCCTTCAGGAAGGTCCTGTACGTGCTCACGCTCTGTGGCAGCCTCTCATTGGTCCTCCTAGGAAGGTCCTGTACGTGCTGCAACTATTTAAGGCTCGCATAGCCGCATGGCCATGCGCTAGTATTGTTCTATGTTATGTGCTTTGTGCCAGTGTGGTCATGTGAGTTTGTGTTCAGGGACCCGGCTGAAATAAGTCCCTAGAATGCTGGCACCTCCGGCGAGGAGATTTTGTGTGAATGTATTCAGGGACCTGGCTGAAATAAGCCCCTAGAATGCTGGCACCTCCGGCGAGGAGTTTGTGTGCATGCATGACCATTGAATGCTCTCAGTTGGGTAGTTAGCCTGTGCCACTGTGAAGTCAAACAGGGCGCAGTGCTTTGAGTTCACGGCTACTCTGTGAAGTAACAGTTAGCTCATACCGCCATATAGTTCCGTCGTTTGCTAGCAGCAGGTTCTCCTGCACGGTGGACCACAGGCTGCGAACACATCAATTATAATAAAACCTCTATATTTACTCGGTGCGTTCCGCTAGCCCTAATATAATACTAGCGCCAGGGTCTGGCTAGTAAATGGTGGACATTCAGCAATCCTTGCGGTATATCCAGCAGCTGGAGGGTAGGTTGGCGGCTCTCGAGAGCTCAACCTCAGCTGTGGATGTTACCGCAGTTGCTGTACAGGCTGCTAGCGTGGCTGCAGCAACCTTGTCCACTGCCACCCCTGTTCCGACATTCGCCTCCCGCTGCCAGAAAAATTTTCTGGAGATAGCAAATCTTGTAGGGGATTCGTGAGTCGGTGCTCTATTTACCTCGAGCTCCTGGTTGCACGTTTTCCAACAGAGCAGGCTAAGGTGGGATTTATTGTGTCTCTCTTGTTGGACAGGGCGTTGGAATGGGCTACGCCGCTGTGGGAGCGTGGCGATCATGTGGTGCAGAGTGCTGCGCTGTTCCTGAGCACTCTGAAACAGGTCTTTTTAGGACCTCGAGTCACTCATAAAATGGCGCTCCAACTGCTGGCATTAACTCAGGGAACGTCCTTGGTCAGCCATTTTGCCGTCCACTTCCATACTTTAGCTTCTGAGCTGGAGTGGTCGGATGAAGCCCTTATCCCCATATTTTGGAGGGGGCTAGCTGATCACGTGAAGGACGCTCTGGCCACTAGGGAGATTCCTGCCACACTGGAGGAAATAATAACTGTCTCTACTCGTATTGACCTCCGTTTTAACGTGCGGCGGTTAGAGCGAGCCCACTGTAGGCAGAGGTTTCGGCTGGCTCCCACCTTCGCCAAACCTCTAGAATCTCCGGTCCTGGTTGCTGAGTCACATGAGGCCATGGAAGTGTCACGAGCGGGATCTAAGTTCCAGACCGCTTGTGCACTCAAGGTCTGTCATGTTTGTCAGCAGTCAGGACATCTTGCCACCAGATGTTCCCAGTGGTCGAGGAAACATCAGCGTCTAGTGGTATTAGGTGGAGGTACACTAGACACGGTGACGTTTGCCTCCAAATTGTCCTTTAAGGGGACAATTATTATAGGCTCATCCTCCCACTCGGTAGACCTCTGCGTGGATTCTGGGGCGGAGGGCAATTTTATGTCTTCTGCCTTCGCCCAACATCATGCAATAACCCTGGTTATGCTAGCTCAACCAGTAACGGTACGAGTGGTGAATGGGTCAACACTGCCCTCACAGATAACACGGCAGACCATCCCTTTTACTCTGTCCATGTCACCATCCCATCAGGAGATTATATCTCTGCTCATCATTCCTGAGGGAATTGATGAAGTCCTGTTGGGGATACCTTGGCTACGGTACCACTCTCCTCATATCGAGTGGTCCTCAGGGTTGGGGTGAATCTTGTGGGGGTAGGTGTCAGAGGGAGTGTGTTCAGATTGCTACTACAGAGGTACCCGCAGATCTATCCTCTCTCCCCAAGCAATATTGGTCTTATGCGGACGTGTTCTCCAAAAAGGCGACGGAGACCCTTCCGCCCCATCGCCCCTATGACTGTTCTATTGACCTCTTGCCTGGTGCTGAGCCTCCCTGGGGTCGAGTCTATCCATTATCTCTCCCGGAGACGGAGGCAATGTCTCAGTACATTCAAGAGAATCTGGCAAGAGGGTTCATCAGGAAGTCATTGTCACCTGCTGAGGCTGGGTTCTTCTTCATGCAGAAGAAGAATGGGGAACTGCGTCCATGCATAGATTACAGGGGTCTTAACGCCATCACCATTAAGAATAAGTATCCTTTGCCCTTGATATCTGAGCTCTTCGATAGGCTTCGGGGAGCAAGGGTATTTACTAAATTAGATCTGCGGGGTGCTTACAACCTGATTCGCATCCGTGAGGGGGACGAATGGAAGACGGCTTTTAACACCAGGGATGGGCACTATGAATATCTGGTGATGCCCTTCGGGCTCTGTAATGCGCCAGCCATTTTCCAAAACTTTGTGAATGACATCTTCCAGGATATGCTCTCCACCTCGGTCATAGTCTATCTGGATGATATTTTCATCTACTCTCCAGATATTGACTCCCACCGGAGAGATGTTTGCAAAGTCTTCGACCTCCTATGGGCAAACTCCCTCTATGCCAAGTTGGAGAAGTGTATGTTCGAGCAGGAGTCCTTACCTTTCCTAGGCTATATCATCTCCGCTCAGGGATTGGCTATGGATCCTGCCAAACTACAGGCTGTGATGGACTGGCAGGAACCCCATTCTCTTAAAGCGGTGCAGCGATTTATGGGGTTCATTAATTATTATCGCCAGTTCTGTTATGGACCTGGTGGTTAGGAGCACCCGAAATGACCTGATGAGTAAACTAGAAATCGGGACAAGCTCTGGGAAAGTGGGAACTCTGCTGACCGCAAACCCTACTCCTATCATACACACTAGAAATAGCCGTGGAGCGTACCTAACTCTCCCTAGACGCCTCTTCACAGCCTAAGAGCTAACTACCCCTAAAGATAGAAATAAAAGCCTTACCTTGCCTCAGAGAAATTCCCCAAAGGAAAAGGCAGCCCACCACATATACTGACTGTGAGTTAAGAGGAAAGTCACAAACACAGAAATGAAACAGGTTTTAGCAAAGGAGGCCAGACTTCACTAAATAGTCAGAGGATAGAAAAGAGATCTATGCGGTCAGCACAAAAGACTACAAAAACCACGCAGAGTATGCAAAAAGACCCCCACACCGACTCACGGCGTGGAGGTGCAACTCTGCACCCCAGAGCTTCCAGCTAGCAAGAGAATATCATGTTAGCAAGGTGGACTAGAAATAAGCAGTACTAAGAAATATATTCAGGAAGCAGTAACAACAAATGAACTAGCAATGACTTAGCTTCTGCTGGAGTAGACAGGTCCTCAGAGAAGTCCAAGAGAGATCTGAACCAATACTGAGACATTGACAGCTGGCATGAAGTAACGATCTGAGTGGAGTTAAATAGGGAAGCCAGCATACAATAAACGAGGGCAGCTGAGGAAGTCAACCTCAGTGACCAGCAGTTCCGCTCAAAGCCACCAGAGGGAGTCCAAGAGCAGAATCAACCAAAGTACCATTCATGACCACAGGAGGGAGTCCGAGAACGGAATTCACAACAGTACCCCCCTTGAGGAGGGGTAACCGAACCCTCACCAGGGCCCCCAGGCCGATCAGGATGAGCCAAATGAAAGGCACGAACCAAAACGGCAGCATGGACATCGGAGGCAACAACCCAGGAATTATCCTCCTGACCATAGCCCTTCCACTTACCCAGGTACTGAAGTTTCCATCTCGAAATGCGAGAATCCCAAATTTTTTCCACCACATACTCCAACTCCCCCTCAACCAACACTGGAGCAGGAGGATCAACGGAGGGAACCATAGGCGCCACGTACCTCCGCAACAACGACCTATGGAACACATTATGGATGGCAAAAGAAGCTGGAAGGACCAAACGAAATGACACAGGGTTGAGAATTTCAGAAATCTTATAAGGACCAATGAAACAAGGCTTAAACTTAGGAGAAGAAACCTTCATAGGAACATAATGAGAAGACAACCAAACCAAATCCCCAACACGAAGTCGGCGACCAACACAACGACGGCGGTAAGCGAAAGGTTGAGCCTTCTCCTGGGACAACGTCAGATTGTCCACTACGTGAGTCCAAATTTGCTGCAACCTGTCCACCACAGAATCCACACCAGGACAGTCAGAAGGCTCAACCTGCCCTGAAGAAAAACGAGGATGAAAACCAGAATTGCAAAAAAAAGGCGAAACCAAAGTAGCCGAACTAGCCCGATTATTAAGGGCGAACTCAGCCAATGGCAAGAAGGTCACCCAATCATCCTGATCAGCAGAAACAAAGCATCTCAGATAGGTTTCCAAAGTCTGGTTGGTTCGTTCGGTTTGGCCATTGGTCTGAGGATGGAAAGCCGAAGAAAAAGACAAATCAATGCCCATCTTAGCACAAAAGGACCGCCAAAACCTAGAGACAAACTGGGAACCTCTGTCCGACACAATGTTCTCCGGAATGCCATGCAAACGAACCACATGCTGAAAAAATAATGGCACCAAATCAGAGGAGGAAGGTAATTTAGGCAAGGGTACCTGTTGTGAACTCTGTTTTTGGGCTCCCTCTTGTGGTCCCAAGTGGTACTGTGTGAGTGCTATATTTGGGCTCCCTCTGGTGGCTCTTTTTGTCATTCTGCGGGTCTGTGGCTGGGATCAGCTGTCTCGTTATCTGCTAGTTGGTTTCCTATTTAGCTCACCTGGACTTTTAGTTGTTGCCTGCTGTCGATGTATTCAGTGCTATTTTGATCTCTCCTGACTACCTTCGTTATCAGTCTCTCCAAGAGAAGCTAAGTTTCTGTTTGTTCATTTTTTGCTCATCAGTGTTCAATATGTTTCTTGGTTTATTATTAGTCTTTGTCCAGCTTGCTAGTATGTGATTTCCTCGCTTGCTGGTAGCACTAGGGGGCTGAGTTTCTCCCCTCACATCGTTAGTTGGTGTGGGGGTTCTTGAATTCTCAGCGTGGATATTTTGTATAGGGTTTTCTACTGACCGCACAGTTTCCTATCTATCTTCTGCTATCTACTATTAGCGGGCCTCATTTGCTGAATCTGTTTCATTTCTACGTTTGTATTTTCCCCTTACCTCACCGTTATTATTTGTTGGGGGCTTTCTATATCTTTGGGGTTATTTCTCTGAGGCAAGTGAGGTCTTACTTTCCCTCTAGGGGTAGCTAGTTTCTCAGGCTGCGTCGAGACATCCAGGATTTTAGGCACGTTCACCGGCTACCTTTAGTGTGTTTGGTTAGGATCAGGTTTGCGGTCAGTCCAGTTACCACCTCCCTAGAGCTTGTTTCTATGTTCAGTAACTTAGCTAGTCCGTTTTTGTGATCCTCAGCCACTAAGGATCATAACACATGTCTCTTCATCTTAACAGACGCCATCTCGAGTGCTTTTTTAACCTCACCCCATATTGTAGAGAAATTTAAAGTCAAAGAGTCTGCTGAAGGAACTCCTGTTTTGGAAGAAATCGGGAGAGGCATATTCGGATGTTGCCCAAAGATGACAAAAAAAGGAGACTTAGCTGAGGACTCATTAGAGTGATTGTTATAGGCGAATTCGGCCCAAGGCAGAAGGCTTACCCAATCATCTTGGTGGGAATTGGTGAAGTGTCGAAGATAGGCAGCCACAATCTGATTCGTTCGTTCAGCTTGACCATTAGTTTGAGGGTGATAAGCAGAAGAAAAATCCAGAGACACCTTCAGAAGCTTGCATAACGCCCTCCAAAAATGTGACGTAAATTGAACTCCTCGGTCAGACACAATGTTTTGAGGAAAACCATGAAGTTTGAAGATATTTGAAATGAAGATCTTCGCCAACTCTGGAGCTGAGGGAAGTCCAGGCAAGGGAACGAAATGGGCCATCTTGGAGAACCGATCTACTACCGTAAGGATGACTGTACAACTTGAGGATTTTGGTAAATCGGTAATGAAATCCATGGCGATGTGTTGCCACGGACTAGAAGGCACCGGAAGAGGGAGCAAACTTCCACGAGGTAACTGTCTTGGCACTTTGCACTTAGCACAAGAGGGACAGGAGGCGACAAACTCTTCGATATCTTGACGTAACGAAGGCCACCAATAGTAGCGGGAGATGAGAAGGAAAGTTTTCTTAATCCCAGCATGGCCTGCCATTTTAGAGGAATGTCCCCAATGCAGCACTGTTTCTCTGTCATTCTCAGTGACTAAAGTCTTACACGGAGGTGGACTGATCATTCTTAAAGGAGCTACAGTAACGATCTTACTGGGATCCATGATATGCGCCGGCTCTTCGTCGAAGTTCTCTGGCTGCGATAGTCTGGACAGAGCATCTGCCTTGACATTTTTGTCACCAGGCCGAAAACGAAGCTCAAAGTCAAAGCGGGCAAAAAACAGGGACCATCGAGCCTGCCGAGGATTAAGTCTGTGCGCGGTTTGAAGATAGGCCAAATTCTTGTGGTCAGAAAAAATTACAAAAGGATGAACGGCTCCTTCAAGAAGATGACTCCACTCCCCCAGAGCCAGCTTTATGGCTAAGAGTTCTCGGTCCCCAATGGTATAATTACGTTCGGAAGCAGAGAACGTCTTGGAGAAGAAGCCGCAGGGAACCAGACGACCCATAGGGGACCTTTGGGAAAGCACCGCTCCGGCACCTGTGGATGAGGCATCCACCTCGAGAATGAATGGTTTATTGATCTCTGGATGGTGTAATACCGGGGCGGAGGAAAAGGACTGCTTCAGAAGCTCAAAGGCTTTTTCGGCCTCCAGGGTCCATGTCTTCGGGTTAGAACCTTTATGGGTGAGAGCAGTAAGAGGCCGAACTACAGAGGAAAAATGTGAAATAAATTGCCTGTAGTAGTTGGCGAACCCTAGAAACCGTTGGATGGCTTTTGTTCCATAGGGACACGGCCAATTGAGAATGGTTCTCACCTTGTCAGGATCCATCTTGAGACCAGTATCCGAAATGATGTATCCCAGAAAGGGCAAGGAAGCTTGTTCGAAGAGGCACTTCTCATACTTGGCATAAAGACTATTCTCCCTCAAACGTTGCAAAACCAAACGGACGCTCGTTCTGTGAGACGGTAGGTCTGCTGAAAAAATTAGGATGTCGTCTAAATACACCACAACACAGGAGTAAAGAAGGTCTCGGAAAATGTCATTAACGAATCCTTGGAAGACTGCGGGAGCATTGCAGAGGCCGAACGGCATGACTAGGTATTCATAATGCCCGTCCCGAGTGTTAAAGGCAGTCTTCCATTCATCGCCAGCGCGGATTCGAACAAGATTGTAAGCACCTCGAAGATCTAGCTTCGTAAAGATTCGCACCCCTCTTAGTCGATCGAAGAGCTCAGGAATAAGAGGCAGCGGGTACTTGTTCTTGACCGTAATGTTGTTCAAACCCCTGTAATCAATGCAGGGTCGAAGAGATCCATCCTTCTTCTTGACGAAGAAGAATCCAGCACCTGTGGGGGAAGAAGATTTTCGGATGAATCCTCTAGACAAATTCTCTTGGACATATTCGGACATAGCTTTGGTCTCAGCGGGAGATAATGGGTAAATTCTCCCTCTAGGTGGAGTGGAACCGGGAAGAAGCTTGATCGGGCAATCGTAGGCTCGGTGCGGAGGAAGGCTTTCGGCTTCTTTTTTTATCAAAAACATCAATGTAGGACCAGTATGGAGTAGGTAGTCCAGAGAGAACGGAATCAGTCGGAAGCGGAACTACAGGACAGACGGGCAGAAGACATTGTTTTTGACACGTAGATCCCCAACGGAGCACATCACCCGAACGCCAGTCGGGGACCCACACAGCGACGGCGGTTGACAAAGCGCTGAGCCTTCTCCTGGGACAACGTCAAATTGTCCACCACATGGTTCCAAATCTGCTGCAACCTATCCACCACAGAATCCACCCCAGGACAGTCAGAGGACTCAACCTGACCCGAGGAAAAACGAGGATGAAAACCAGAATTGCAAAAGAAAGGTGAAACCAAAGTAGCAGAACTAGCCCGATTATTGAGGGCAAACTCAGCCAAAGGCAAAAAGGTCACCCAATCATCCTGATCAGCAGAAACAAAACATCTCAAATAAGTTTCCAAGGTCTGATTAGTTCGTTCGGTTTGGCCGTTCGTCTGAGGATGGAAGGCCGACGAAAAAGACAATTCAATGCCCATCTTAGCACAAAAGGACCGCCAAAATCTGGATACAAACTGGGATCCTCTGTCAGACACAATGTTCTCCGGAATACCATGTAAACGAACCACATTCTGAAAAAACAGTGGCACCAAATCGGAGGAAGAAGGCAGCTTAGGCAAGGGTACCAAATGGACCATCCTATTAAAATGATCACAAACCACCCAGATGACAGACATCCTCTGAGAGACAGGAAGATCCGAAATAAAATCCATGGAAATATGCGTCCAAGGCCTCTTCGGGACAGGCAAAGGCAAAATCAATCCACTGGCACGAGAACAGCAAGGCTTGGCCCGAGCACGAATCCCACAGGACTGCACAAAGGAACGCACATCCCGCGACAAGGAAGGCCACCAAAAGGACATCGCCATCAAATCCCTGGTACCAAAAATCCCAGGATGACCCGCCAACACTGAAGAATGGACCTCAGAAATAACTCTACTGGTCCATCTGTCCGGGACAAACAGTCTCTCCGGTGGACAACGATCAGGTCTATTGGCCTGAAATTCCTGCAACACCCGTCGCAGATCAGGAGAGATGGCAGACAAAATCACCCCCTCTTTGAGGACACCAGTCGGTTCAGAAACTTCCGGGGAGTCAGGCACAAATCTCCTAGAAAGGGCATCAGCCTTCACGTTTTTCGAACCCAGAAGATATGAGACCACAAAATTGAAACGAGAGAAAAACAGCGACCATCGAGCCTGTCTCGGATTCAACTGCTTGGCAGACTCGAGATAAGTCAAATTCTTGTGATCCGTCAAGACCACCACACGATGCTTGGCTCCCTCAAGCCAATAACGCCACTCCTCAAATGCCCACTTCATCGCCAACAACTCACGATTACCAACATCATAATTCCGCTCGGCAGGCGAAAACTTTCTTGAAAAGAAAGCACATGGTCTCATCACAGAGCCATCAGAGCTTTTCTGCGACAAGACAGCCCCTGCTCCAATCTCAGAAGCATCAACCTGGACCTGAAAGGGAAGAGAGACATCGGGCTGGCGCAAGACAGGAGCCGAAGAAAACTGACGTTTCAGCTCCTGAAAGGCCTCCACGGCCGCAGGAGACCAATTCGTAACATCAGAACCCTTCTTGGTCAAATCCGTCAAAGGCTTAACCACACTAGAAAAATTAGTGATGAAGCGACGGTAAAAATTAGCAAAACCCAAGAACTTTTGAAGACTCTTCACAGATGTAGGTTGAGTCCAGTCATGAATAGCCTGAACCTTGACTGGATCCATCTCAATAGTAGAAGGAGAAAAAATAAAGCCCAAAAAGGAAACCTTCTGGACTCCGAAGAGACATTTAGAGCCCATCACAAACAAGGCATTGGCACGCAGGACCTGAAATACCATCCTGATCTGCTTCACATGAGAGTCCCAATCATCAGAAAAGACCAAAATATCATCCAGGTACACAATCATAAATCTATCCAGATACTCTCGGAAGATGTCGTGCATGAAAGACTGAAACACAGAGGGGGCATTAGAAAGCCCAAAAGGCATCACCAAGTACGCAAAATGACCTTCGGGCGTATTAAATGCTGTTTTCCATTCATCGCCCTGTTTTATGCGCACAAGATTATACGCTCCTCGAAGATCTATCTTGGTGAACCAACTGGCCCCCTTAATCCGGGCAAACAGATTGGACAACAGTGGCAAGGGGTACTGAAATTTGACCGTGATGTTATTTAGAAGGCGATAATCTATACAGGGTCTCAGAGAACCATCCTTCTTGGCCACAAAAAAGAACCCCGCACCCAAAGGGGACGAGGATGGACGAATATACCCCTTCTCCAAGGACTCCTTTATATAACTCCGCATAGCGGCATGCTCTGGTACAGATAAATTGAAAAGTCGTCCCTTAGGGAACTTACTACCAGGAATCAAATTTATAGCACAATCACAATCCCTATGAGGAGGTTGGGCACTGGATTTGGGCTCATCAAATACATCCTGGTAGTCTGACAAAAATTCAGGGACTTCAGAAGGAGTAGAAGAAGCAATTGACACCAAAGGGGCATCGCCATGAATTCCCTGGCAACCCCAACTTGACACAGACATTGCTTTCCAATCCAGGACTGGATTATGAGCCTGCAGCCATGGCAGACCCAACACTACAACATCATGCAAATTATGTAGCACTAGAAAGCGAATCACCTCCTGATGTGCAGGTGCCATACACATGGTCACTTGAGTCCAGTACTGAGGTTTATTCTTGGCCAATGGCGTAGCGTCAATTCCCCTTAGTGGAATAGGGAATTGTAAAGGCTCCAAGATAAAACCACAGCGCCTGGCAAATGACAAATCCATCAGATTCAGGGCGGCACCTGAATCCACAAAAGCCATAACAGAGTAGGATGACAGAGAGCAAATCAAAGTAACAGACAAAATGAATTTAGGTTGTACAGTACCAATGGTGACAGACTTGGCAAACCCCCTTGTGCACTTAGAGCATGCTGAGATAACATGAGCAGAATCACCACAGTAAAAGCACAACCCATTCTGACGTCTGTAGTTTTGCCATTCAACTCTAGTCAAAATCCTGTTGCATTGCATAGGCTCAGATTTCTGCTCAGAAAATACCGCCAGATGGTGCACAGGTTTGCGCTCCCGCAAACGCCGATCAATCTGAATGGCCAAAGACATTGACTCATTCAGACCCGCAGGCGTGGGGAACCCCACCATAACATCTTTAAGGGCTTCAGAGAGACCCTTTCTGAAAATCGCCGCCAGGGCGCACTCATTCCATTGAGTGAGCACAGACCACTTCCTAAACTTCTGACAGTAAACCTCTGCTTCATCTTGACCCTGAGAGAGAGCCAGCAAAGCTTTCTCTGCTTGGTCTACCAGATTTGGTTCCTCATAAAGCAGTCCAAGCGCCAGAAAAAACGCATCCACATTTAGCAATGCAGGATCTCCTGGCGCCAGAGCGAATGCCCAATCTTGAGGGTCACCGCGTAACAAAGAGATAATAATTTTAACTTGCTGAACAGAATCACCAGAGGAGCGAGGTCTCAGAGAAAGAAATAACTTACAAGTATTCTTAAAGTTCAAAAACCTAGATCTATCTCCGGAAAACAGCTCAGGAATAGGTATTTTAGGCTCTGACATAGGACTGCGGACTACATAATCCTGAATGCCCTGTACCCTTGCAGTGAGATGATCCACACTAGAAGACAGACTCTGAATGTCCATATCTGCAGCTGAGTTCAAAGCCACCCAGAGATTAAGGGGAGGAGAGAGGCTAAACACAGTGCAGAGGAAAAAAAAAAATGACCTCAGAATTTCTCTTCTCCCTCTTCTGCTGCATTAACACTTTTGGGCCTGCTGTACTGTTATGGATCCGGTGGCAGGATCTCCAAACTGACCAGGCAAATATCACCTGAATAAATAGGACAAGCTCTGGGGATGTGGAAGCTATACTGACCGCAATCCTGATCCTATCCACACACACTAAAGGTAGCCATGGAGCGTTACCTGAAAACCTAGACGCCTCGATCACAGCCTGAGAAACTGTCTACCCCAAGAGAGAAAGCAAAGACCTCACTTGCCTCAGAGAAATAACCCCAAAGTTTTAGAAAGCCCCCCACAAATTATAACGGTGAGTTAAGGGGAAAACACAAACGTAGAAATGAAACAGGTTTAGCAAATGAGGCCCGCTAATACTAGATAGACAGAAAAAAGGCAGGAGTCTGTGCGGTCAGTATAAAAGCTATCAAACACAAGCCACGCAGAAAATGCAAGAACCCCCACACTGACTCACGATGTGGGGGGCGCACTCTGCACCCCAGAACTAACCAGCAAGCGAAAAAATCACATAAAAGCAAGCTGGACTGAACTCATTATATACTGAGAAACGTTTTCAAGGAGATAATGAGCAAAAATGAACACGCAAAACTTAGCTTCACAAACAGGAGACTGGTCACAAGGAATATTCAGGAGAGTTCAGAATCCAGACTGAATACACCGACAGCAGGCAACAAATGAAGGGCCAGGTGAATTAAATAGGCCCAGCATAGGCAGGAAATGAATCAGCTGAGCCCAGCCAAGACCAGCCATATCGCTAAAGGCCACCAGAGGGATCCCAAGAACAAATTCACACAGTACCACTCATGACCACAGGAGGGAGCCTGAGAACGGAATTCACAATAATGCCCGTAGTAAATGTGAAGCGCTACCGCAGTAAAAGCAGAGTCCCTGGGAACGTCTCTCCCGGCGACGTTGCTCTGCCATCTTGACTCGATCAACTTGCATTGGC
Organism: Ranitomeya variabilis; assembly: GCF_051348905.1. Taxonomy (NCBI): domain Eukaryota; kingdom Metazoa; phylum Chordata; class Amphibia; order Anura; family Dendrobatidae; genus Ranitomeya; species Ranitomeya variabilis. Next base: position 33,742,345 of record NC_135236.1, on the reverse strand, counting down.
TCCGGCAAGGATGCTGTAGGAGACGACAAGGACCGTGGACTCCCTGACCTGCGGATGGGTGGTAGAGAGCAGACAGGCCTCCTCTCTCTAGCGGGCTCACGTGTTCGCTCTTGAAAGCGTAGGTCAATGCGCGTAGACAGGGATATGAGGTCCTCTAATGAGTTTGGGGTATCTCGTCCAGCCAACTCATCCTTAATTCGACTGGACAGACCTCGCCAGAAGGCGCCAACCAGGGCCTCGTTGTTCCACCCTAACTCAGAGGCTAGGGTACGGAAGCGAATGGCATATTGGCCAACAGATAGAGAGCCTTGCTGAAGATTGAAAAGCGACTCAGTTGTGGAGGCTAAGCATCCGGGCTCGTCAAAAACCCTGCAGAAAGTTTCTAAGAAAGAAGATAGTTGGGAGACTATTGGATCATCCCGCTCCCACAGGGGATTGACCCAGGCCAAAGCCTCCCCCTCCAAATGTGACACTATAAAAGCCACCTTGGCCCGGTCAGTAGGATATTGTTGGGGAAGGAGCTCAAAGTGGAGATGGCATTGGTTCAGGAATCCCCTACAGAGTTTGGGATCCCCGCTAAACCTAGGAGGTTTGCCAAGGCGAGGCGGCGGATGGGACCTGAGCGGAAGCCGCGGAGACAGACTGCAAATTAAATAAACGGTCGTCTATGGAAGCCATATAAGACAGCATACGCGCCTCCGTATCGCGCTGTTGGGAGAGTTCTTGCTGCAGACCTGCAATCTGATTAGCATTAACTGGATCGGCGGTCTGAAAAGAGGTCAGGCGAGACTCCATGTTTTTCATGAAGGACATGATGCGCTGTTGAATGTCGTGCAAGTGCGCCAATTCCTTCTGAGCAGAGAACGTGGCACCTGCGGGGTCCATGGCCTGAGTGTACTGTTATGGTTACTGAGGCAGGAACAAGAGTGGACCCTCTGGACCGTGGAAGGCCACCCTCTGGGTGAGCAGGCCCGGTGTTAACCAACCCCTATACAGGGACTGTTTAGGAGCAGGCCCAGAGGTTACCTAGCCACGGTAGCAGATACCAAGAGGGACGGCTCTGGTAGAGGAAAAACCGGAGGAGGGGTGTTGTGAACTCTGTTAGCAGGCTCCCTCTTGTGGTCACAACTGGTACTGTGTGAGTGTTGTCTTTGGGCTCCCTCTGGTGGTTTTGTTTGTTCTCCTGCGGGTTTGTGGCTGGATCAGCTGCCTCGTTATCCACCAGTGAGGTTTTCTATTTAGCTCAGCTGCAACTTCACTTGTTGCCTGCTGTCAATGTGTTCAGACCTATTCTGATTTCATCTGACTACATTTGGTCTCAGTCTTTCCAAGACAAGCTAAGTTTTGCTTTTCAGTTTTTTACTCATCAGTTATCAATATGTGTTCTGTGTATGATGAGTTTAATCCAGCTCGCTAACATGTGATTTTCTGCTTGCTGGTAGCTCTGGGGTTCAGACTTGCTCCCCTCACACCGTTAGTTGGTGTGAGGGACTTGCGCATTCTCTGAGTGGATTTTAGAGGGTTTTTTACTGACTGCATAGATCCCTTTCTATTTTCTGCTATCTAGTATTAGCGGGCCTCCTTTGCTAAATCTGATTCATCTCTGTGTTTGTACTTTCCCCTTAACTCACTGTTATTATCTGTGGGGGGCTTTCTATATCTTTGGGGTCATTTCCCTGAGGCAAGGGAGGTCTTGCTTTCTCTCTAGGAGTAGTCAGTTTCTCAGGCCGTGACGAGACGTCTAGGATTTTAGGCACGTTCCACGGCTACTTATAGTTGTGTGTGGTTAGGATCAGGTATGCGGTCAGTCCAGTTACCACCTCCCAGAGCTGGTCTATTGTTTAGTACTTAGCAGGTCTGGTTTTCGGATCCTAAGCCACTGGGATCACAACAGTACAGCAGGCCAGGTGTTAATGCATTGCAGAAGCGGGATAAAGAGAAGCCTGGAGTTTTTTTTTTCTTTTTCTCCTCCTCTGCTGCAGTGTGTCTAGCTTGTCTAGCTTCTCTCCTCCCCTTAATCTTTGTGTGGCTTTGAATTCAGCTGCAGACATGGATATTTGTCATGAATCCCAATGGCTAGGGATAGCAAGGGACAAGCAAAGTAATACAAAATATCGGACGAGCTCTAGGGTGATGGAACCTGGGCTGACCGCTGCCCTATGCCTGACAAACGCAACTAGAGATAGCCAGGGAGCGTGCCTACGTTGGTTCTAGACGCCACGCACCAGCCTAAGAGCTAACTAGTACTGCAGAGAAAATAAAGACCTCACTTGCCTCCAGAGGAATGAACCCCAAAAGGTATAGCTGCCCCCCACATGTATTGATGGTGAAATGAGAGGAAGGCACACACATAGAGATGATATATATAGGTTCAGCAAATTGAGGCCCGCTGTAAACTAGAAAGCAGAACGATACAAAAGGGGTCTGAGCGGTCAGCAAAAAACCCTAATCAAAAAACCATCCTGAGATTACAAGAACCCATGTGCCAACTCATGGCACATGGGGAGAACCTCAGTCCACTAGAGCTACCAGCTAGCATAGAGACATAATAAGCAAGCTGGACAAAAAAACCAACAACTGAAAATCAGCACTTAGCTTATCCTGAAAGATCTGGGAGCAGGTAGGCAGGAACCAAACAGAGCACATCTGAATACATTGATAGCCGGCAAGTGAATGACAGAAAGGCCAGGTAAAATAGGAAACACCCAGCCTCTGATGGACAGGTGGAAACCAAAGGCCGCAACCCACCAAAGTCACCCAGTACCAGCAATAACCACCAGAGGGAGCCCACAAACAGAATCCACAACAGTACCCCCCCCTTGAGGAGGGGTCACCGAACCCTCACGAGAACCCCCAGGGCAATCAGGGTGAGCTCTATGGAAGGCGCGGACCAAATCAGTCGCATGAACATCGGAGGCGACCACCCAGGAATTATCCTCCTGACCATAACCCTTCCACTTAACCAAATACTGGAGTTTGCGTCTGGAAACACGAGAATCCAAGATCTTCTCAACAACATACTCCAATTCTCCCTCCACCAGCACCGGAGCAGGAGGCTCAACCGAAGGAACAACGGGCACCTCATACCTCCGCAACAACGACCGATGGAACACATTATGAATAGCAAACGATGCTGGGAGATCCAAACGAAAAGATACAGGGTTAAGAATCTCCGAGATCCTATAAGGACCGATGAACCGAGGCTTGAACTTAGGAGAAGAGACCTTCATAGGGACAAAACGAGAAGACAACCACACCAAATCCCCAACAAGAAGTCGGGGACCCACGCGGCGACGGCGATTAGCAAACTGCTGAGTCTTCTCCTGAGATAACTTCAAATTGTCCACCACCTGGTTCCAAATCTGATGCAGCCTGTCCACCACCTCGTCCACTCCAGGACAATCCGAAGACTCCACCTGACCAGAGGAAAAACGAGGATGAAACCCTGAATTACAAAAAAAAGGAGAGACCAACGTGGCAGAACTAGCCCGATTATTAAGAGCAAATTCGGCCAGTGGCAAAAAAGCAACCCAGTCATCTTGATCAGCAGAAACAAAACACCTCAAATAAGTTTCCAAGGTCTGATTAGTTCGCTCCGTCTGGCCATTCGTCTGAGGATGGAATGCAGACGAGAAAGACAAATCAATGCCCATCTTGGCACAAAACGTCCGCCAAAATCTAGACACAAACTGGGATCCCCTGTCAGAAACGATATTCTCCGGAACCCCATGCAAACGAACCACGTTCTGAAAAAATAAAGGGACCAACTCAGAGGAGGAAGGCAACTTAGGCAAGGGCACCAAATGAACCATCTTAGAAAAGCGGTCACACACAACCCAGATAACGGACATTTTCTGTGAAACCGGGAGATCAGAAATTAAATCCATGGAAATGTGCGTCCAAGGCCTCTTCGGGATGGGCAAGGATAACAACAACCCACTGGCCCGAGAACAGCAAGGCTTAGCTCGAGCACACACTTCACAAGACTGCACAAAGGTACACACATCCCTAGACAAGGAAGGCCACCAAAAAGACCTGGCCACCAAGTCTCTAGTACCAAATATTCCAGGATGACCAGCCAACACAGAAGAATGGACCTCGGAGATGACTCTACTGGTCCAATCATCCGGAACAAACAGTCTTTCTGGTGGACAACGATCCGGTTTATCCACCTGAAACTCCTGCAATGCACGTCGCAAGTCTGGGGATACGGCGGACAATATTACCCCATCCCTAAGGATACCAGTAGGCCCAGAGTCTCCAGGAGAGTCAGGCACAAAACTCCTGGAAAGAGCATCTGCCTTCACATTCTTTGAACCTGGCAGGTATGAAACCACGAAATTGAAACGAGAAAAAAACAACGACCAACGAGCCTGTCTAGGATTCAAACGCCTGGCAGACTCAAGGTAAATGAGATTCTTGTGATCAGTCAAGACCACCACACGATGTTTAGCACCCTCAAGCCAATGACGCCACTCCTCAAATGCCCACTTCATGGCCAAAAGCTCCCGATTACCCACATCATAATTGCGCTCGGCGGGCGAGAATTTTCTAGAGAAGAATGCACATGGCTTCATCACCGAGCCATTAGAACTTCTCTGTGACAAAACCGCCCCCGCTCCAATCTCGGAAGCATCAACCTCAACCTGAAAAGGAAGTGAAACATCTGGTTGACACAACACAGGAGCAGAAGAAAACCGGCGCTTAAGTTCCTGAAAGGCCTCCACGGCCGCAGGAGACCAATCAGCAACATCAGCACCCTTTTTAGTCAAATCAGTCAAAGGTTTAACAATACTGGAAAAATTAGCAATGAACCGACGATAAAAATTAGCAAACCCCAAGAACTTCTGAAGGCTCTTAACAGATGTAGGTTGTGTCCAGTCACAAATCGCCTGAACCTTGACGGGATCCATCTCAATAGTAGAAGGAGAAAAAATGTACCCCAAAAAAGAAATCTTCTGGACTCCGAAGAGACACTTTGAGCCCTTCACAAACAGAGAATTGGCCCACAGAACCTGAAACACCTTCCTGACCTGTAGAACATGAGACTCCCAGTCATCAGAAAACACCAAAATATCATCCAAATACACAATCATAAACTTATCCAGATATTCACGGAAAATATTGTGCATAAAGGACTGAAAGACTGACGGAGCATTGGAGAGTCCAAAAGGCATTACCAAATACTCAAAATGGCCCTCAGGCGTATTAAATGTGGTTTTCCACTCATCACCCTGTTTTATCCGCACCAGATTATACGCACCGCGAAGATCTATCTTAGTGAACCACCTAGCCCCCTTAATGCGAGCAAACAAATCAGTCAATAATGGCAATGGATACTGATACTTGACTGTAATCTTATTCAGAAGGCGATAATCTATACAAGGCCTCAGGGAACCATCTTTTTTTGCCACAAAAAAAAACCTGCTCCCAGAGGGGACGAAGATGGACGAATATGTCCCTTTTCCAAGGACTCCTTAATATAATTCCGCATAGCAGTATGCTCTGGCAGTGACAGATTAAATAAACGACCCTTAGGGAACTTACTGCCAGGAATCAATTCTATAGCACAGTCACAATCTCTATGCGGAGGGAGCGAATTGAGCTTAGGCTCCTCAAAAACATCCCTATAGTCAGACAAAAACGCAGGGATCTCAGAAGGAGTAGATGAAGCGATTGAAATCGGAGGTGCATAATCATGAACCCCCTGACATCCCCAGCTTAACACAGACATTGTTTTCCAGTCCAGGACATGATTATGAGTTTGTAACCATGGCAGACCAAGCACTAGTACATCATGTAAATTATACAGTACAAGGAAGCGAATCACCTCCTGATGAACGGGAGTCATGCGCATGGTCACTTGTGTCCAATACTGCGGTTTATTCATAGCCAATGGTGTAGAGTCAATTCCCTTCAGAGGAATAGGAACTTCCAGAGGTTCCAGACTAAAACCGCAGCGTTTAGCAAATGACCAATCCATAAGACTCAGGGCAGCGCCCGAATCCACATAGGCATCGACGGAAATGGAAGACAGTGAAAAAATCAGAGTCACAGACAAAATGAACTTAGGCTGCAGAGTACCAATGGCAAAAGATTTATCAACCCTTTTTTTGCGTTTAGAGCATGCTGATATAACATGAGCTGAATCACCACAATAAAAACACAATCCATTTTTCCGCCTATAATTTTGCCGTTCACTTCTGGACTGAATTCTATCACATTGCATAGTCTCAGGTGCCTGTTCAAAAGACACCGCCAACTGGTGCACGGGTTTGCGCTCCCGTAAACGCCGATCAATCTGAATGGCCATAGCCATCGACTCATTCAGACCTGTAGGCGTAGGGAACCCCACCATAATATCCTTAATGGCCTCGGAAAGACCATTTCTGAAGTTTGCAGCCAGGGCGCACTCATTCCACTGAGTAAGCACCGACCATTTCAGAAATTTTTGACAATATATTTCCGCTTCATCATACCCCTGAGAGAGGGCTAATAAAGCCTTTTCAGCCTGAATCTCCAGGTTGGGTTCCTCATAGAGCAATCCCAATGCCAGAAAAAACGCATCCACATTGAGCAATGCAGGATCCCCTGGTGCCAATGCAAATGCCCAATTCTGAGGGTCGCCTCGCAGGAAAGACATTACAATCTTGACCTGTTGAGCAGGGTCTCCAGAGGAGCGAGATTTTAAAGAAAGAAACAATTTACAATTGTTCCTGAAATTCAGGAAGGTAGATCTATCTCCAGAAAAGAACTCTGGAATAGGAATTCTAGGTTCAGACATGGGAGTGTGAACAACAAAATCCTGTATGTTTTGAACTTTTGCCGCGAGATTACTCAGGCTGGAAACCAAACTCTGGACATCCATGTTAAACAGCTAAAATCAGAGCCATTCAAGGGTTAAGAGGAGGTAAGAAGCAGCTAGACAGCAATTAAGGGCTAGGCAGCAAAACTCTGAAGGAAAAAAAAAAAAAAAATTTCCCTTAAACACTTCTTTTTCTCCTGCTTCAGCCCAAACAATTAACACTTTGTGGGCCGGCTATACTGTCATGAATCCCAATGGCTAGGGATAGCAAGGGACAAGCAAAGTAATACAAAATATCGGACGAGCTCTAGGGTGATGGAACCTGGGCTGACCGCTGCCCTACGCCTGACAAACGCAACTAGAGATAGCCAGGGAGCGTGCCTACGTTGGTTCTAGACGCCACGCACCAGCCTAAGAGCTAACTAGTACTGCAGAGAAAATAAAGACCTCACTTGCCTCCAGAGGAATGAACCCCAAAAGGTATAGCTGCCCCCCACATGTATTGACGGTGAAATGAGAGGAAGGCACACACATAGAGATGATATATATAGGTTCAGCAAATTGAGGCCCGCTGTAAACTAGAAAGCAGAACGATACAAAAGGGGTCTGAGCGGTCAGCAAAAAACCCTAATCAAAAAACCATCCTGAGATTACAAGAACCCATGTGCCAACTCATGGCACATGGGGAGAACCTCAGTCCACTAGAGCTACCAGCTAGCATAGAGACATAATAAGCAAGCTGGACAAAAAAACCAACAACTGAAAATCAGCACTTAGCTTATCCTGAAAGATCTGGGAGCAGGTAGGCAGGAACCAAACAGAGCACATCTGAATACATTGATAGCCGGCAAGGGAATGACAGAAAGGCCAGGTAAAATAGGAAACACCCAGCCTCTGATGGACAGGTGGAAACCAAAGGCCGCAACCCACCAAAGTCACCCAGTACCAGCAATAACCACCAGAGGGAGCCCACAAACAGAATCCACAACAGATATTCAAAGTTTGACTTCTAGTATTGATCATCTTGCTGCAAGGGTACAGAGTATTCAGGATTTTGCTGTTCACAGTCCTATGTCAGAGCCGAAAATACCTATTCCTGAGTTATTTTCTGGAGATAGATCTAAGTTTCTGAATTTTAAGAACAATTGTAAGTTGTTTCTCTCTTTGAAACCTCGTTCCTCTGGTGATTCCGCTCAGCAGGTTAAAATTGTTATTACCTTCTTGCGTGGCGACCCTCAGGATTGGGCCTTCGCACTGGCGCCAGGAGATCCTGCATTGCTTAATGTGGATGCGTTTTTTCTGGCGCTTGGAATGCTCTATGAGGAACCTAATCTTGAGAGCCAGGCAGAAAAGGCCTTGTTGGCTCTCTCTTAGGGTAAAGAAGAAGTAGAGGTGTATTGTCAGAAATTTCGGAAGTGGTCAGTGCTTACTGAAAAATTATCTTTCACAATTGGTGCAGAATCCAACCAGAGGAGCAGCACTTTTAGACCTAATACTATCTAATAGACCTGACAGAATAACAAATCTGCAGGTGGTCGGGCATCTAGGAAATAGCGACCACAATATTGTACAGTTTCACCTGTCTTTCACTAGGGGGACTTGTCAGGGAGTCACAAAAACACTGAACTTTAGGAAGGCAAAGTTTGACCAGCTTAGAGATGCCCTTAATCTGGTAGACTGGGACAATATCCTCAGAAATAAGAATACAGATAATAAATGGAAAATGTTTAAGAACATCCTAAATAGGCACTGTAAGCGGTTTATACCTTGTGGGAATAAAAGGACTAGAAATAGGAAAAACCCAATGTGGCTAAACAAAGAAGTAAGACAGGCAATTAACAGTAAAAAGAAAGCATTTGCACTACTAAAGCAGGATGGCACCATTGAAGCTCTAAAAAACTATAGGGAGAAAAATACTTTATCTAAAAAACTAATTAAAGCTGCCAAAAAGCAAACAGAGAAGCACATTGTTAAGGAGAGTAAAACTAATCCCAAACTGTTCTTCAACTATATCAATAGTAAAAGAATAAAAACTGAAAATGTAGGCCCCTTAAAAAACAGTGAGGAAAGAATGGTTGTAGATGATGAGGAAAAGGCTAACATATTAAACACCTTCTTCTCCACGGTATTCACGGTGGAAAATGAAATGCTAGGTGAAATCCCAAGAAACAATGAAAACCCTATATTAAGGGTCACCAATCTAACCCAAGAATAGGTGCGAAACCGGCTAAATAAGATTAAAATAGATAAATCTCCGGGTCCGGATGGCATACACCCACAAGTACTAAGAGAACTAAGTAATGTAATAGATAAACCATTATTTCTTATTTTTAGGGACTCTATAGCGACGGGGTCTGTTCCGCAGGACTGGCGCATAGCAAATGTGGTGCCAATATTCAAAAAGGGCTCTAAAAGTGAACCTGGAAATTATAGGCCAGTAAGTCTAACCTCTACTGTTGGTAAAATATTTGAAGGGTTTCTGAAGGATGTTATTCTGGATTATCTCAATGAGAATAACTGTTTAACTCCATATCAGCATGGGTTTATGAGAAATCGCTCATGTCAAACCAATCTAATCAGTTTTTATGAAGAGGTAAGCTATAGGCTAGACCACGGTGAGTCATTGGACGTGGTATATCTCGATTTTTCCAAAGCGTTTGATACCATGCCGCACAAGAGGTTGGTACACAAAATGAGAATGCTTGGTCTGGGGGAAAATGTGTGTAAATGGGTTAGTAACTGGCTTAGTGATAGAAAGCAGAGGGTGGTTATAAATGGTATAGTCTCTAACTGGGTCACTGTGACCAGTGGGGTACCGCAGGGGTCGGTATTGGGACCTGTTCTCTTCCACATATTCATTAATGATCTGGTAGAAGGTTTACACAGTAAAATATTGATATTTGCAGATGATACAAAACTATGTAAAGCAGTTAATACAAGAGAAGATAGTATTCTGCTACAGATGGATCTGGATAAGTTGGAAACTTGGGCTGAAAGGTGGCAGATGAGGTTTAACAATAATAAATGTAAGGTTATACACATGGGAAGAAGGAATCAATATCACCATTACACACTGAACGGGAAACCACTGGGTAAATCTGACAGGGAGAAGGACTTGGGGATCCTAGTTAATGATAAACTTACCTGGAGCAGCCAGTGCCAGGCAGCAGCTGCCAAGGCAAACAGGATCATGGGGTGCATTAAAAGAGGTCTGGATACACATGATGAGAGCATTATACTGCCTCTGTACAAATCCCTAGTTAGACCGCACATGGAGTACTGTGTCCAGTTTTGGGCACCGGTGCTCAGGAAGGATATAATGGAACTAGAGAGAGTACAAAGGAGGGCAACAAAGTTAATAAAGGGGATGGGAGAACTACAATACCCAGATAGATTAGCGAAATTAGGATTATTTAGTCTAGAAAAAAGACGACTGAGGGGCGATCTAATAACCATGTATAAGTATATAAGGGGACAATACAAATATCTCGCTGAGGATCTGTTTATACCAAGGAAGGTGACGGGCACAAGGGGGCATTCTTTGCGTCTGGAGGAGAGAAGGTTTTTCCACCAACATAGAAGAGGATTCTTTACTGTTAGGGCAGTGAGAATCTGGAATTGCTTGCCTGAGGAGGTGGTGATGGCGAACTCAGTCGAGGGGTTCAAGAGAGGCCTGGATGTCTTCCTGGAGCAGAACAATATTGTATCATACAATTATTAGGTTCTGTAGAAGGATATAGATCTGGGGATTTATTATGATGGAATATAGGAATATAGGCTGAACTGGATGGACAAATGTCTTTTTTCGGCCTTACTAACTATGTGTCATGATCTCAATGGCAAGAGAACATAGCATAAGCATATATAGAAACTAGCTCTTGGAAGATGGGAACTGAGCTGACCATGAACTAAACCTAACGCACAACTAGCAGTGGCCGGGTAGCATGCCTACGTTGATTCTAGATGCCCAGCCCAGCCGGAGGACTAAATAAAGCTAGCAGAGGAAAATATTAGTCCTAGCTCACCTCTAGAGAAATACCCCGAAAGGAGACAGAGGCCCCCCACATGTATTGGCGGTGAGTTGAGATGAAATAACAAACGTAGTATGAAAATAGGTTTAGCAAATTTGAGGTCCACTTACTACATAGCAGAAGACAGAAAGGACACTTTCATGGTCAGCTGAAAACCCTATCAAAAAACACCATCCAGAAATTACTTTAAAACTCTGGCATTAACTCATAACACCAGAGTGGCAATTCCCGTTCACAAGAGCTTTCCAGACACAGTAACGAAACTACAGCTGTGAACTGGAACAAAATGCAAAAACAAACATGGACAAGAGTCCAACTTATCTAGTAGTTGTCTAGGAGCAGGAACAAGCACAGAGAGGCTTCTGATAACATTGTTGACCGGCAAGCAACTAACAGAGCAGCAAGGTTATATAGCGACTCCCACATCTTGATGGGAACAGGTGAACAGAGAAGATGAAGACACCAGTTCAATTCCACCAGTAGCCACCGGGGGAGCCCAGAATCCAAATTCACAACAGTACCCCCCCCTCAAGGAGGGGGCACCGAACCCTCACCAGAACCACCAGGGCGATCAGGATGGGCCCTATGAAAGGCACGAACCAGATCGGAGGCATGAACATCAGATGCATTCACCCAAGAATTATCCTCCTGGCCGTATCCCTTCCACTTGACCAGATACTGGAGTCTCCGTCTGGAAACACGAGAGTCCAAGATTTTCTCCACAACGTACTCCAACTCACCCTCAACCAACACCGGAGCAGGAGGCTCAACGGAAGGCACAACCGGTACCTCATACCTGCGCAATAATGACCGATGAAAAACGTTATGAATAGAAAAGGATGCAGGGAGGTCCAAACGGAAGGAAACAGGGTTAAGAATCTCCAATATCTTATACGGGCCGATAAACCGAGGCTTAAACTTAGGAGAAGAGACCCTCATAGGGACAAAACGAGAAGACAACCACACCAAATCCCCAACAGAAAGCCGAGGACCAACACGACGGTGGCGGTTGGCAAAAAGCTGAGTCTTCTCCTGGGACAACCTCAAATTGTCCACCACCTGCCCCCAGATCTGATGCAATCTCTCCACCACAGCATCCACTCCAGGACAATCCGAAGATTCCACCTGACCAGAGGAAAATCGAGGATGAAACCCCGAATTACAGAAAAACGGGGACACCAAAGTGGCAGAGCTGGCCCGATTATTGAGAGCGAACTCCGCCAATGGCAAAAAAGCAACCCAATCATCCTGGTCAGCAGACACAAAACACCTCAGATATGTCTCCAGGGTCTGATTAATCCGCTCGGTCTGGCCATTCGTCTGAGGATGGAAAGCGGACGAAAAAGATAAATCTATGCCCATCCTAGCACAGAATGCCCGCCAAAATCTAGACACGAATTGGGTCCCTCTGTCAGAAACGATATTCTCAGGAATACCATGCAAACGAACAACATTTTGAAAAAACAGAGGAACCAACTCGGAAGAAGAAGGTAACTTGGGCAGAGGAACCAAATGGACCATCTTAGAAAAACGGTCACACACCACCCAGATGACAGACATCTTCTGAGAAACAGGCAGATCTGAAATAAAATCCATCGAGATGTGCGTCCAAGGCCTCTTAGGAATAGGCAAGGGCAACAATAATCCACTAGCCCGAGAACAACAAGGCTTGGCCCGAGCACAAACGTCACAAGACTGCACAAAGCCTCGCACATCTCGTGACAGGGAAGGCCACCAGAAGGACCTTGCCACCAAATCCCTGGTACCAAAAATGCCAGGATGACCTGCCAACGCAGAAGAATGAACCTCAGAGATGACTCTACTGGTCCAATCATCAGGAACAAACAGTTTATCAGGTGGGCAACGATCAGGTCTCTCCGCCTGAAACTCCTGCAAGGCCCGCCGCAGGTCTGGAGAAACGGCTGACAATACCACTCCATCCTTAAGGATACCTGTGGGCTCAGAGTTACCAGGCGAGTCCGGCTCAAAACTCCTAGAAAGGGCATCCGCCTTAACATTCTTAGAACCCGGTAGGTATGACACCACAAAATTAAACCGAGAGAAAAATAATGACCAGCGCGCCTGTCTAGGATTCAGGCGCCTGGCGGTCTCAAGATAAATCAAATTTTTGTGGTCAGTCAATACCACCACCTGATGTCTGGCCCCCTCAAGCCAATGGCGCCACTCCTCAAAAGCCCACTTCATGGCCAAAAGCTCCCGATTCCCAACATCATAATTCCGCTCAGCGGGCGAAAATTTACGGGAAAAGAAGGCACAAGGCCTCATCACGGAGCAGTCAGAACTTTTCTGCGACAACACTGCCCCAGCTCCGATCTCAGAAGCGTCGACCTCAACCTGAAAAGGTAGAGCAACATCAGGCTGACGCAACACAGGGGCAGAGGAAAAACGGCGCTTAAGCTCCCGAAAGGCCTCCACAGCATCAGGGGACCAATCAGCAACATCAGCACCCTTCTTAGTCAAATCGGTCAATGGCTTAGCAATATCCGAAAAACCAGCAATAAATCGACGATAAAAGTTAGCAAAGCCCAAAAATTTCTGAAGACTCTTAAGAGAAGAGGGCTGCGTCCAATCACAAATAGCTTGAACCTTGACAGGATCCATTTCAATGGAAGAGGGGGAAAAAATATATCCCAAAAAGGAAATCCTCTGTACCCCAAAAACACACTTAGAACCCTTCACACACAAAGAATTAGACCGCAAAACCTGAAAAACCCTCCTGACTTGCTGGACATGAGAGTCCCAGTCATCCGAAAAAATCAGAATATCATCCAGATACACAATCATAAATTTATCCAAATAATCGCGAAAAATATCATGCATAAAGGACTGGAAAACTGACGGAGCATTAGAAAGACCAAAAGGCATCACTAAATACTCAAAGTGGCCCTCGGGCGTATTAAATGCGGTTTTCCATTCATCCCCCTGCCTGATTCGCACCAAATTATACGCCCCACGAAGGTCAATCTTAGAGAACCACTTGGCCCCCTTTATGCGAGCAAACAAATCAGTCAGCAACGGCAATGGGTATTGATATTTAACAGTGATTTTATTCAAAAGCCGATAATCAATACATGGTCTCAAAGAGCCGTCTTTTTTTGACACAAAGAAAAAACCGGCTCCTAAGGGAGATGACGATGGACGAATATGTCCCTTTTCCAAGGACTCCTTTATATATTCTCGCATAGCAGCATGTTCAGGCACAGACAGATTAAATAAACGACCCTTTGGGTATTTACTACCCGGGATTAAATCTATGGCACAATCGCACTCTCGGTGCGGAGGTAACGAACCAAGCTTGGATTCTTCAAAGACGTCACGATAGTCAGACAGGAACTCAGGAATTTCAGAGGGAATGGATGATGAAATGGAAACCACAGGTACATCCCCATGAGCCCCCTTACATCCCCAGCTCAACACAGACATAGCTCTCCAGTCGAGGACTGGGTTGTGAGATTGCAGCCAAGGCAATCCTAGCACCAAATCATCATGTAGATTATACAGCACCAGAAAGCGAATAATCTCCTGGTGATCCGGATTAATACGCATAGTTACTTGTGTCCAGTATTGTGGTTTATTATTAGCCAATGGGGTGGAGTCAATCCCCTTCAGAGGAATAGGAGTCTCCAAAGGCTCTAAATCATACCCACAGCGTTTGGCAAAGGACCAATCCATAAGACTCAAAGCGGCGCCAGAGTCGACATAGGCGTCCGTGGTAATAGATGACAAAGAACAAATCAGGGTCACAGATAGAATAAATTTAGACGGTAAGGTGCAAATGGAAACAGATTTACCAAGCTTTTTAGTGCGCTTAGAGCATGCTGATATAACATGAGTAGAATCACCACAATAGAAACACAACCCATTTTTCCGTCTAAAATTCTGCCGCTCGCTTCGGGACAGAATTCTATCACACTGCATACTCTCTGGCGACTTCTCAGTGGACACCGCCAGATGGTGCACTGGTTTGCGCTCCCGCAAACGCCTATCGATCTGAATAGCCATTGTCATGGACTCATTCAGACCCGCAGGCACAGGGAACCCCACCATAACATCCTTAATGGCATCAGAGAGACCCTCTCTGAAAGTCACCGCCAGGGCGCACTCATTCCACTGAGTAAGCACAGACCATTTACGGAATCTTTGGCAGTAAATTTCCGCTTCATCTTGCCCCTGAGATAGGGACATCAAAGTTTTTTCTGCCTGAAGCTCCAAATGAGGTTCGTCATAAAGCAACCCCAAGGCCAGAAAAAACGCATCCACATTGAGCAACGCAGGATCTCCTGGTGTCAATGAAAAAGCCCAGTCTTGAGGGTCGCCCCGGAGCAAGGAAATCACAATCCTGACCTGCTGTGCAGGGTCTCCGGCAGAGCGAGATTTCAGAGACAAAAATAATTTGCAATTATTTCGAAAATTCTGAAACCCGGATCTATTCCCCGAGAAAAATTCCGGCAAAGGAATTCTCGGCTCAGATACAGGTGCATGACAAACAAAATCTTGCAAATTTTGTACCTTCGTGGCGAGATTATTCAAACCTGCAGTTACACTCTGAAGATCCATTACAAACAGGTGGACACAGAGCCATTCAAGGGTTAAGAGGAGGTAAGAAGCAGCTAGACAGCAATTAAGGGCTAGGCAGCAAAACTCTGGGGGGAAAGAAAAAAAAAAAAAAAAATTTCCCTTCAACTCTTCTTTTTCTCCTGCTTCAGCCCAAACAATTAACACTTTGTTGGCCGGTCAAACTGTCATGATCTCAATGGCAAGAGAACATAGCATAAGCATATATAGAAACTAGCTCTTGGAAGATGGGAACTGAGCTGACCATGAACTAAACCTAACGCACAACTAGCAGTGGCCGGGTAGCATGCCTACGTTGATTCTAGATGCCCAGCCCAGCCGGAGGACTAAATAAAGCTAGCAGAGGAAAATATTAGTCCTAGCTCACCTCTAGAGAAATACCCCGAAAGGAGACAGAGGCCCCCCACATGTATTGGCGGTGAGTTGAGATGAAATAACAAACGTAGTATGAAAATAGGTTTAGCAAATTTGAGGTCCACTTACTACATAGCAGAAGACAGAAAGGACACTTTCATGGTCAGCTGAAAACCCTATCAAAAAACACCATCCAGAAATTACTTTAAAACTCTGGCATTAACTCATAACACCAGAGTGGCAATTCCCGTTCACAAGAGCTTTCCAGACACAGTAACGAAACTACAGCTGTGAACTGGAACAAAATGCAAAAACAAACATGGACAAGAGTCCAACTTATCTAGTAGTTGTCTAGGAGCAGGAACAAGCACAGAGAGGCTTCTGATAACATTGTTGACCGGCAAGCAACTAACAGAGCAGCAAGGTTATATAGCGACTCCCACATCTTGATGGGAACAGGTGAACAGAGAAGATGAAGACACCAGTTCAATTCCACCAGTAGCCACCGGGGGAGCCCAGAATCCAAATTCACAACACTATGTTACTATGTTACTATGTTACTATGTTACTCAATGGAATGAGTGTGCTCTGGCTGCAAATTTCAGAAAAGGTCTTTCTGAAGCCATTAAAGATGTCATGGTGGGGTTCCCCACGCCTGTTAGTCTGAATGATTCCATGACTTTGGCCGTTCGGATTGATCGGTGTTTGCGGGAGCGCAAACCAGCGCACCATTTGGCGGTGTTTTCTGAGCAGAGACCTGAATCTATGCAATGTGATAGAATTCTGACCAGAAATGAACGGCAAAATTATAGACGTCAAAATGGGTTGTGTTTTTACTGTGGTGACTCTACTCATGTTATCTCAGCATGCTCTAAACGCACAAAAAAGATCGATAAATCTGTCACCATCGGTACTTTACAGCCTAAGTTCATTTTGTCTGTTACCTTGATTTGTTCCCTGTCTTCCTACCTGGTTATGGCTTTTGTGGACTCGGGTGCTCTCCTGAGTCTAATGGATTTGTCATTTGCCAAGCGTAGGGTTGAGCGACTTTCATTTTTTTAAGATCGAGTAGGGTTTTGGGAAACCCGATTTTGTCCAGAGTCGAGTCGAGTGCAGTCGGCCGATTATCGCTAAAAGTCGGGGATCGACCGAAACACGAAACCCAATGCAAGTCAATGGGGAAGCATAGTCGGCAGTGAGTGGAGGCCAGGAAAACACCTACAGTGCCCATTTTAATGCCAAAAACATCCATTCTTGTTTCTGAAGCTTGCCAATCTTAATTAACTGTATAATAATAGTTGGGCATAAGGAATTGGGGGAAAGTTGTGGGGGGAGTAGGGCTGGCTCAAGTTTTTCGTGGGCCCAGGAAATGCGGACTACGTCACGGCGGTGTTGCAGGGAAAGGTAAGTATTTAAAAGTTGCAAGTGCTGTGATCCTGAGCAAGCAGGGGGGGCCCACTCGTTCGCATTGCCACTGGCACAGGGCCCCTCAAAGTACGGCGGTGTGTTTGCATGGCGGGGGCGCCTCCCACCAGCAGCGACACTTTTGCGTACTCTGAGGGGCCCTGTGCCAGTGACGTCGCCAACGAGTATGCCCCCCCACCTGATGAAGGAACCTGCACTTTCATCTGCACCTTCCTCTTTGTCCCTGTGTAAGGTGGTATAACATGCGGGAAGGGGAACCTTACTTTCAGCAGGGTCAGATTCTGGCTGTGTAGAGTACAAGGGGAATGTAGTGGTCTAGGTCAATGTACCAGCAGACTCATTTAGCAGTGGCTGGGCAATGGGCAGGATGAGGAGGAAACAGATATAGGGCCAAAGAATAAAGTAGGCTACATGCAGTTCAAAATTGGTAACAGGACTAAACAGGCGGCATTGCTTTGTTCAGTGGAGTAGCAAACCCAAGAGCAGCAGACACTGTTTCAAGGGCCTAACCACACTAGTAGGCCAAATGCAGTTTAATATCTGATAGTATAGGGCGAAAGCCAGAATGTGGAAGCTCAGCTTTGTTCAGTTGAGGACAACACCAGGGAGGGGCAGACACCTTTAGTAGGCCGGAAAAGCCTATTGCATTTTTTAAAATGGTAATTTGGAGCAGAAGGTTGAAGCTCAGCTTTATTTAGTTGAGGGCAACACCAGGGAGGGGCAGAAGCCGTTAGTAGGCCCTAACCACCATTTTTTTTTTTTTTAAAACCACTTAATGAGAGCCGGAAGGTTGAAGCTCAGCTTTATTTAGTTGAGGACAACACCAGGGAGGGGCAGAAGCCGTTAGTAGGCCCTAACCACCATTTTTTTTTTAAAACCACATAATGAGAGCCGGAAGGTTGAAGCTCAGCTTTATTTAGTTGAGGACAACACCAGGGAGGGGCAGAAGCCGTTAGTAGGCCCTAACCACCATTTTTTTTTTAAAACCACTTAATGAGAGCCGGAAGGTTGAAGCTCAGCTTTATTTAGTTGAGGACAACACCAGGGAGGGGCAGAAGCCGTTAGTAGGCCCTAACCACCATTTTTTTTTTTTTTAAAACCACATAATGAGAGCCGGAAGGTTGAAGCTCAGCTTTATTTAGTTGAGGACAACACCAGGGAGGGGCAGAAGCCGTTAGTAGGCCCTAACCACCATTTTTTTTTTAAAACCACTTAATGAGAGCCGGAAGGTTGAAGCTCAGCTTTATTTAGTTGAGGACAACACCAGGGAGGGGCAGAAGCCGTTAGTAGGCCCTAACCACCATTTTTTTTTTTTAAACCACATAATGAGAGCCGGAAGGTTGAAGCTCAGCTTTATTTAGTTGAGGACAACACCAGGGAGGGGCAGAAGCCGTTAGTAGGCCCTAACCACCAATTTTTTTTTTTTTAAAACCACTTAATGAGAGCCGGAAGGTTGAAGCTCAGCTTTATTTAGTTGAGGACAACACCAGGGAGGGGCAGAAGCCGTTAGTAGGCCCTAACCACCATTTTTTTTTAAAAACCACTTAATGAGAGCCGGAAGGTTGAAGCTCAGCTTTATTTAGTTGAGGACAACACCAGGGAGGGGCAGAAGCCGTTAGTAGGCCCTAACCACCATTTTTTTTTTTAAAACCACATAATGAGAGCCGGAAGGTTGAAGCTCAGCTTTATTTAGTTGAGGACAACACCAGGGAGGGGCAGAAGCCGTTAGTAGGCCCTAACCACCATTTTTTTTTTTTTTAAAACCACTTAATGAGAGCCGGAAGGTTGAAGCTCAGCTTTATTTAGTTGAGGACAACACCAGGGAGGGGCAGAAGCCGTTAGTAGGCCCTAACCACCATTTTTTTTTAAAAACCACTTAATGAGAGCCGGAAGGTTGAAGCTCAGCTTTATTTAGTTGAGGACAACACCAGGGAGGGGCAGAAGCCGTTAGTAGGCCCTAACCACCATTTTTTTTTTAAAACCACTTAATGAGAGCCGGAAGGTTGAAGCTCAGCTTTATTTAGTTGAGGACAACACCAGGGAGGGGCAGAAGCCGTTAGTAGGCCCTAACCACCATTTTTTTTTTAAAACCACTTAATGAGAGCCGGAAGGTTGAAGCTCAGCTTTATTTAGTTGAGGACAACACCAGGGAGGGGCAGAAGCCGTTAGTAGGCCCTAACCACCATTTTTTTTTTTTAAACCACATAATGAGAGCTGGAAGGTTGAAGCTCAGCTTTATTTAGTTGAGGACAACACCAGGGAGGGGCAGAAGCCGTTAGTAGGCCCTAACCACCAATTTTTTTTTTTTTAAAACCACTTAATGAGAGCCGGAAGGTTGAAGCTCAGCTTTATTTAGTTGAGGACAACACCAGGGAGGGGCAGAAGCCGTTAGTAGGCCCTAACCAAAGTTGAAGGCCAAATGCAGTTTAATTTCTGATACTATAGGCCGAAAGCCAGAAGGTGGAAGTTCCGATTTAGACAGTGGAGGACAATTTGAATTAGGGACTGCAGACAGACTTAGTAGGCTGTCCCCTGTGGACCATGCATCCACCACATTAACCCATTGCGCCGTAATGGACACGTAATCTTCCGTGGCCATGCCTACAGGTCCATGCGTCTGTTGTCAGGTGCACCTTTGTACTCACAGATTGCCAGAGTGCATGGACAATGCGGTCTTCTACATGCTGGTGGAGGGTTGGGATGGCTTTTCTCGCAAAAGAAGTGTCGACTGGTTAGCTTGTAGCGTGGTACAGCGTAGTCCATCATGGCCTTATTAATAGTAAATAAAATATATAACTAGGCTCTATGAACTTTTAAATAGGTTCCAGGGGTACACGGGCAGCATTGGTGTGGTCAGTGGAGGAGTATTGCAAGTAGGGGCTGCAGACAGGCTATCAAAGGCCTAAAATAACAAACAGTAGGCAGTCATGGCAGTTTTACATCGGTTACATGGATACACAGGCAGGCACTCCAGGCAGCATTGTGCTCAGTGGAGGAGTATTGCAAGTAGGGGCCGCAGACAGGCTATCAAAGGCCTAAAATAACAAACAGTAGGCAGTCATGGCAGTTTTACATCGGTTACATGGATACACAGGCAGGCACTCCAGGCAGCATTGTGGTCAGTGGAGGAGTATTGCAAGTAGGGGCCGCAGACAGGCTATCAAAGGCCTAAAATAACAAACAGTAGGCAGTCATGGCAGTTTTACATCGGTTACATGGATACACAGGCAGCTAGGTGGTGAGTGGAGGAGTATTTAAAGTAAGGACCGCAGACAGGCTATCAAAGGCCTAACATAACAAACAATAGGCTCATGGCAGTTTTACAGCGGTTACATGGATACACGGGCAGGCAGCTTGGTGGTGAGTGGAGGAGTATTTAAAGTATGGACCGCAGACAGGCTTCGAAGGCCTAACACAATAAAATGGGCTGGCTGTAGGCACTTTAAAATTGGTTCCAGGGGTACACGGGCAGCAGTGGTCTGGTCAGTGGAGGACTAGTGGAAGTATGGACCGCAGACAGGCTTCGAAGGCCTAACACAATAAAATGGGCTGGCTGTAGGCACTTTAAAATTGGTTCCAGGGGTACACGGGCAGCAGTGGTCTGGTCAGTGGAGGCCTAGTGGAAGTATGGACCGCAGACAGGCTTCGAAGGCCTAACACAATAAAATGGGCTGGCTGTAGGCACTTTAAAATTGGTTCCAGGGGTACACGGGCAGCAGTGGTCTGGTCAGTGGAGGCCTAGTGGAAGTATGGACCGCAGACAGGCTTCGAAGGCCTAACACAATAAAATGGGCTGGCTGTAGGCACTTTAAAATTGGTTCCAGGGGTACACGGGCAGCAGTGGTCTGGTCAGTGGAGGCCTAGTGGAAGGAGGGACCGCAGACAGGCTTCGAAGGCCTAACACAATAAAATGGGCTGGCTGTAGGCACTTTAAAATTGGTTCCAGGGGTACACGGGCAGCAGTGGTCTGGTCAGTGGAGGCCTAGTGGAAGGAGGGACCGCAGACAGGCTTCGAAGGCCTAACACAATAAAATGGGCTGGCTGTAGGCACTTTAAAATTGGTTCCAGGGGTACACGGGCAGCAGTGGTCTGGTCAGTGGAGGCCTAGTGGAAGTATGGACCGCAGACAGGCTTCGAAGGCCTAACACAATAAAATGGGCTGGCTGTAGGCACTTTAAAATTGGTTCCAGGGGTACACGGGCAGCAGTGGTCTGGTCAGTGGAGGCCTAGTGGAAGGAGGGACCGCAGACAGGCTTCGAAGGCCTAACACAATAAAATGGGCTGGCTGTAGGCACTTTAAAATTGGTTCCAGGGGTACACGGGCAGCAGTGGTCTGGTCAGTGGAGGCCTAGTGGAAGGAGGGACCGCAGACAGGCTTCGAAGGCCTAACACAATAAAATGGGCTGGCTGTAGGCACTTTAAAATTGGTTCCAGGGGTACACGGGCAGCAGTGGTCTGGTCAGTGGAGGCCTAGTGGAAGTATGGACCGCAGACAGGCTTCGAAGGCCTAACACAATAAAATGGGCTGGCTGTAGGCACTTTAAAATTGGTTCCAGGGGTACACGGGCAGCAGTGGTCTGGTCAGTGGAGGACTAGTGGAAGGAGGGAGCGCAGAAAGGCTTCAAAGGCCTAAAATAACAAACAATAGGCTCATGGCAGTTTTACAGCGGTTACATGGATACACGGGCAGGCAGCTTGGTGGTCAGTGGAGGAGTAGGGACCGCAGACAGGCTATCAAAGGCC
This sequence comes from Ranitomeya variabilis, assembly GCF_051348905.1. Classification (NCBI taxonomy): domain Eukaryota; kingdom Metazoa; phylum Chordata; class Amphibia; order Anura; family Dendrobatidae; genus Ranitomeya; species Ranitomeya variabilis. The sequence goes on along the minus strand of NC_135236.1, from coordinate 33,720,391 downwards.
TAAAATAACAAACAATAGGCTCATGGCAGTTTTACAGCGGTTACATGGATACACGGGCAGGCAGCTTGGTGCTGAGTGGAGGAGTAGTGCAAGGAGTGTCTGTCCCAGTACTCCCAAAATATAAATAGATGTTAATGTCTCGCAAAACAACCAAAACAAAAAAAAAGATGGCATACTTAGGTACAGGGGTGGGCTCATCTGCTGTGTTTCTGACATAGTAATTTGGCAGTAACTATTTAATGGTGCCAATATAGGACACAGACACAGACTACTTTAAGTTGCATCATAGATGTCTACAAATTTGTATTGTCAGTGCCAGACATTGAATGATGTCAGCGAATAGACTAAAGATTGGTGGAGCTGTGCGACATAATTTTGCACGTAGTACAGCCCAGTTTGAGCTGGGGTAGGGGGGAACTCTCTTGAGGCCGGCGGGACCGCCCCAGGGCCACTCATGTTACAACGGTGTGTCTGACGTTGGGTGCGCACCACCACCGCCAGAGACACTACATTGTACTATGAGGGACCCAGTAGCAATGCCGTCAACCAAAAGCGAGCACACCCACCTCTTCAGACAAACAGCAGTCTCACGGGTGCTTGCGCCAAGTCGCGATACCACGGCCCCGTGTGGGGAGTTTGGCCATTTAGGGAGGTGTAAACATGTCGTATGCTGTACAATCTGCAGCAGCAAATTAGACATTAGAAAAGTAATTCACAGGCAAGAGCTTTTCATAGGAAAGCTAGGTGTCGGCCGGGCAAGGTGGGGCAAAAGATTTTGAAATCCAGTTGTGGTTCATTTTAATGAATGTTAGATCGTCAACATTTTGGGTAGCCAGACGAGTCCTTTTTTCGGTTAATATTGACCCTGCAGCACTGAATACTCTTTCTGATAGGACACTTGCTGCCGGGCAAGCAAGCTCCTGCAATGCATATTCTGCCAATTCTGGCCAGGTGTCTAATTTGGAGGCCCAGTAATCAAATGGGAATGACGGTTGAGGGAGAACATCGATAAGGGATGAAAAATAGTTAGTAACCATACTGGACAAATGTTGTCTCCTGTCACTTTCAATTGATGCAGCAGTACCTGTCCTGTCTGCGGTCATAGCAAAATCACTCCACAACCTGGTCAGAAAACCCCTCTGTCCAACGCCACTTCTGATGTGTGCACCCCTAACACTCCTAGTCTGCTGCCCCCTGGAGCTCGTGTGAGAACGATCACGTGCGCTGTGTGCTGGGAATGCCTGAAGCAAACGGTCAACAAGAGTTGATTGTTTGGTTGCTAATATTAGTTCCAAGTTCTCATGTGGCATAACATTTTGCAATTTGCCTTTATAGCGTGGATCAAGGAGGCAGGCCAACCAGTAATCGTCATCGTTCATCATTTTCGTAATGCGTGTGTCCCTTTGTAGGATACGTAAGGCATAATCCGCCATGTGGGCCAAAGTTCCACTTGTCAAATCTCCGGTTGTGATTGGTTGAGGGGCAGTTGCAGGCAAATCTACGTCACTTGTGTCCCTCAAAAAACCAGAACCCGGCCGTGACACGCAACCAATTTCCTGTGCCCCCGTGAAAGTTTCCGCATTAAAAATATACTCATCCCCATCATCCTCCTCGTCCTCCACCTCCTCTTCGCCCGCTACCTCGTCCTGTACACTGCCCTGACCAGACAATGGCTGACTGTCATCAAGGCTTCCCTCTTCCTCTGGTGCAGACGCCTGCTCCTTTATGTGCGTCAAACTTTGCATCAGCAGACGCATTAGGGGGATGCTCATGCTTATTACGGCGTTGTCTGCACTAACCAGCCGTGTGCATTCCTCAAAACACTGAAGGACTTGACACATGTCTTGTATCTTCGACCACTGCACACCTGACAACTCCATGTCTGCCATCCTACTGCCTGCCCGTGTATCCTCCCACAAATAAATAACAGCACGCCTCTGTTCGCACAGTCTCTGAAGCATGTGCAGTGTTGAGTTCCACCTTGTTGCAACGTCTATGATTAGGCGATGCTGGGGAAGGTTCAAAGACCGCTGATAGGTCTGCATACGGCTGGCGTGTACAGGCGAACGTCGGATATGTGAGCAAAGTGCACGCACTTTGAGGAGCAGGTCGGAGAACCCAGGATAAGTTTTCAATAAGCACTGCACCACCAGGTTTAAGGTGTGAGCCAGGCAAGGAATGTGTTTCAGTTGGGAAAGGGAGATGGCAGCCATGAAATTCCTTCCGTTATCACTCACTACCTTGCCTGCCTCAAGATCTACTGTGCCCAGCCACGACTGCGTTTCTTGTTGCAAGAACTCGGACAGAACTTCCGCGGTGTGTCTGTTGTCGCCCAAACACTTCATAGCCAATACAGCCTGCTGACGCTTGGCAGTAGCTGGCCCATAATGGGACAACTGGTGTGCAACAGTGTCATCTGCCGATGGAGTGGTTGGCCGACTGCGTTCTGTGGAAGAGCTGTAGCTTCTGCAGGAGGACGAGGAGGAGGAGGAGGGGGTGCGAACGCCTACAGCCAACTGTTTCCTAGACCGTGGGCTAGGCACAACTGTCCCTAAATTGATGTCGCCTGTGGACCCTGCATCCACCACATTCACCCAGTGTGCCGTGATGGACACATAACGTCCCTGGCCATGCCTACTGGTCCATGCATCTGTAGTCAGGTGCACCTTTGTACTCACAGATTGCCTGAGTGCATGGACGATGCGCTGTTTAACATGCTGGTGCAGGGCTGGGATGGCTTTTCTGGAAAAAAAGTGTCGACTGGGTAGCTCGTATCGTGGTTCAGCGTACTCCATCAGGGCTTTGAAAGCTTCGCTTTCAACTAACCGGTAGGGCATCATCTCTAACGAGATTAGTCTAGCTATGTGGGCGTTAAAACCCTGTGTACGCGGATGCGAGGATAAGTACTTCCTTTTTCTAACCAGAGTCTCATGTAGGGTGAGCTGGACTGGAGAGCTGTAGATCGTGGAACTTTCGGGTGTGCCGGTGGACATGGCAGACTGAGAGACGGTTGGAGACGGTATTGTTTCCGCCGGTGCCCTACATGCAATATTTCCTCCTACAAAACTGGTGATTCCCTGACCCTGACTGCTTTTGGCTGGCAAAGAAACCTGCACAGATACTGCCGGTGGTGCGGAAAATGGTGGCCTTACAGTGACGGAAGGGATGTTGCGTTGCTGACTAGCTTCATTGGCCGAGGGTGCTACAACCTTGAGGGACGTTTGGTAGTTAGTCCAGGCTTGAGAATGCATGGTGGTTAAGTGTCTATGCATGCAACTAGTATTTAGACTTTTCAGATTCTGACCTCTGCTTAAGCTAGTTGAACATTTTTGACAGATGACTTTGCGCTGATCAGTTGGATGTTGTTTAAAAAAATGCCAGACTGCACTCTTCCTAGACTCTGATCCCTTTTCAGGGATTGCAGACTGAGCTTTAACCGGATGGCAACGCTGTGCTCCAACAGGTTTTGGCTTTGACACGCGTTTTGGTCCAGATACGGGCCCGGCAGATGGAACCTGTTGCGATGTTGATGCCTGCTGCGGCCCCTCCTCCACCTCCGCTTCTGAACTACTGCCGCCTGCACCCTGTTCCCCCAATGGCTGCCAATCGGGGTCAATAACTGGGTCATCTATTACCTCCTCTTCGAGCTCGTGTGCAACTTCGTCTGTGTCACTGTGTCGGTCGGTGGTATAGCGTTCGTGGCGGGGCAACATAGTCTCATCAGGGTCTGATTGTGGATCTGTACCCTGAGAGGGCAATGTGGTGGTCTGAGTCAAAGGAGCAGCATAGTACTCTGGCTGTGGCTGTGCATCAGTGCACTCCATGTCAGAATATACTTGTAATGGGCATGGCCTGTTAAATGTTTCACTTTCTAAGCCAGGGACGGTATGTGTAAAGAGCTCCATGGAGTGACCCGTTGTGTCGCCTGCTGCATCCTTCTCTCTTGTTGTAGTTTTTGCTGAGGAGGACAAGGAAGCGACTTGTCCCTGACCGTGAACATCCACAAGCGACGCGCTGCTTTTACATTTACCAGTTTCGGAAGAGGAGGCAAAAGAGCTAGAGGCTGAGTCTGCAATGTAAGCCAAAACTTGCTGTTGCTGCTCCGCCTTTAAAAGCGGTTTTCCTACTCCCAGAAAAGAGAGCGTTCGAGGCCTTGTGTAGCCTGACGACGAAACTGGCTCCACAGCTCCAGACTTAGGTGGAATATTTTTATCCCCACGACCACCTGATGCTCCACTACCACTACCATCATTACCAGCTGACAATGAACGCCCACGACGACCTCTTGCACCAGACTTCCTCATTGTTTTAAAATCTTAACCAAAGTAACTTTATTTGTTGCTATCAAACAACTTACACGGTGAGCTATAACTTCAGTATGATTTCAATATCCCTTAACAGGTTGGTGAGACCACAAGGAAAATCAGGCACAATGTTACACACTCTGTTTTCTGTGGCACAAAATCACAGAGATGACACACACGCAGGACTGTCACTCAAGCACTAATGTCAATATTAATCTCCCACCTAATTTATTTATTTTTTTTTCTCAGGGAGACTTTAGAAACCAAATAATATTAAAAAAAAAAAAAAAAGGCTTTCTATGGCCCACAATTAGAGAGAGAGAGGTGGCACAACCAGGAGTCAAGACTGGCACACAAGCTGAAAGGGCAATATTACTCTCCCACTGTTTTTTTAGGTTTTTTTTTTTTTTTCAGGGAGAATTAGAAACCAAATAATATTAAAAAAAAAAAAAATAGGCTTTCTATGGCCCACTGAATGAAAGGGAGAGAGGTGGCACACCCAGGAGTCAAGACTGGCACACAAGCTGAAAGGGCAATATTACTCTCCCACTGTTTTTTTAGGTTTTTTTTTTTTTTTCAGGGAGAATTAGAAACCAAATAATATTAAAAAAAAAAAAAATAGGCTTTCTATGGCCCACTGAATGAAAGGGAGAGAGGTGGCACACCCAGGAGTCAAGACTGGCACACAAGCTGAAAGGGCAATATTACTCTCCCACTGTTTTTTTATGTATTTTTTGTTTTTTCAGGGAGACTTTAGAAACCCAATAATATTTTAAAAAAAAAATAAATAGGCTTTCTATGGCCCACTGAATGAGAGGGAGAGAGGTGGCACACCCAGGAGTCAAGACTGGCACACAAGCTGAAAGGGCAATATTACTCTCCCACTGTTTTTTTAGGTTTTTTTTTTTTTTTCAGGGAGAATTAGAAACCAAATAATATTAAAAAAAAAAAAAAAAAAAAAAAAAATAGGCTTGCTATAGCCCACTGAATGAGAGATAGCACACACAGCAGTGGCACACAAGCCCTTACTGAGGCCAATATTTTTCTCCCACTGATTGATGTAGTGTTTTTGTGTTGAGGTAGAATTTAGAACACAAATCACGGAAAAAATAAATAGGCTTTCTATGGCCCACTGAATGAAAGGGAGAGAGGTGGCACACCCAGGAGTCAAGACTGGCACACAAGCTGAAAGGGCAATATTACTCTCCCACTGTTTTTTTATGTATTTTTTGTTTTTTCAGGGAGACTTTAGAAACCCAATAATATTTAAAAAAAAAAATAAATAGGCTTTCTATGGCCCACTGAATGAGAGGGAGAGAGGTGGCACACCCAGGAGTCAAGACTGGCACACAAGCTGAAAGGGCAATATTACTCTCCCACTGTTTTTTTAGGTTTTTTTTTTTTTTTCAGGGAGAATTAGAAACCAAATAATATTAAAAAAAAAAAAATAGGCTTTCTATGGCCCACTGAATGAAAGGGAGAGAGGTGGCACACCCAGGAGTCAAGACTGGCACACAAGCTGAAAGGGCAATATTACTCTCCCACTGTTTTTTTATGTATTTTTTGTTTTTTTCAGGGAGACTTTAGAAACCCAATAATATTTAAAAAAAAAAATAAATAGGCTTTCTATGGCCCACTGAATGAGAGGGAGAGAGGTGGCACACCCAGGAGTCAAGACTGGCACACAAGCTGAAAGGGCAATATTACTCTCCCACTGTTTTTTTATGTATTTTTTGTTTTTTTCAGGGAGACTTTAGAAACCCAATAATATTTAAAAAAAAAAATAAATAGGCTTTCTATGGCCCACTGAATGAGAGGGAGAGAGGTGGCACACCCAGGAGTCAAGACTGGCACACAAGCTGAAAGGGCAATATTACTCTCCCACTGTTTTTTTAGGTTTTTTTTTTTTTTCAGGGAGACTTTAGAAACCAAATAATATTAAAAAAAAAAAAAAAAAAAAAAAAAATAGGCTTGCTATAGCCCACTGAATGAGAGATAGCACACACAGCAGTGGCACACAAGCCCTTACTGAGGCCAATATTTTTCTCCCACTGATTGATGTAGTGTTTTTGTGTTGAGGTAGAATTTAGAACACAAATCACGGAAAAAATAAATAGGCTTTCTATGGCCCACTGAATGAAAGGGAGAGAGGTGGCACACCCAGGAGTCAAGACTGGCACACAAGCTGAAAGGGCAATATTACTCTCCCACTGTTTTTTTATGTATTTTTTGTTTTTTCAGGGAGACTTTAGAAACCCAATAATATTTAAAAAAAAAAATAAATAGGCTTTCTATGGCCCACTGAATGAGAGGGAGAGAGGTGGCACACCCAGGAGTCAAGACTGGCACACAAGCTGAAAGGGCAATATTACTCTCCCACTGTTTTTTTAGGTTTTTTTTTTTTTTTCAGGGAGAATTAGAAACCAAATAATATTAAAAAAAAAAAAATAGGCTTTCTATGGCCCACTGAATGAAAGGGAGAGAGGTGGCACACCCAGGAGTCAAGACTGGCACACAAGCTGAAAGGGCAATATTACTCTCCCACTGTTTTTTTATGTATTTTTTGTTTTTTTCAGGGAGACTTTAGAAACCCAATAATATTTAAAAAAAAAAATAAATAGGCTTTCTATGGCCCACTGAATGAGAGGGAGAGAGGTGGCACACCCAGGAGTCAAGACTGGCACACAAGCTGAAAGGGCAATATTACTCTCCCACTGTTTTTTTAGGTTTTTTTTTTTTTTCAGGGAGACTTTTGAAACCAAATAATATTAAAAAAAAAAAAAAAAAAAAAATATAGGCTTGCTATAGCCCACTGAATGATAGCGCACACACAGCAGTGGCACACAAGCCCTGACTGAGGCCAATATTTTTCTCCCACTGATTGATGTAGTGTTTCTGTGTTGAGGTAGATTTTAGAACACAAATCACGGAAAAAATAAATAGGCTTTCTATGGCCCACTCAGTGAGAGATGGCACACACAGGGATGGCACTGTAGCAGAAATGCCAATCTTAATCTCCCACAAAAAAAAAACAAAAAAAAAAAAAAACTGTCCTACAATTACTATCTCCCTGCAGTAATGTAAGCCAGGTATGGCAGGCAGCAATAGGAGTGGACTGATGCACAAATTAAATAAAAAGTGTGGACAAACAAAAAAGATAGCTGTGCAGAAAGGAAGGAACAAGAGGATATGTGCTTTGAAAAAAGCAGTTGGTTTCCACAGTGGCGTACACACAGCAATACAGCTATCACGGAGCCTTCTAGGGCAGCCCAATGAGCTACAGCGCTGAGGGGAAAAAAAAAAAAAAATAGCTTCCACTGTTCCTGCACACCGAAGGTGGTGTTGGACAGTGGAAATCGCTGCAGCACAAGCGGTTTGGTGGTTAGTGGACCCTGCCTAACGCTCTCCCTGCTTCTGACGAAGCGGCAGCAACCTGTCCCTAAGCTCAGATCAGCAGCAGTAAGATGGCGGTCGGCGGGAACGCCCCTTTATAGCCCCTGTGACGCCGCAGACAGCAAGCCAATCACTGCAATGCCCTTCTCTAAGATGGTGGGGACCAGGATCTATGTCATCACGCTGCCCACACTCTGCGTTCACCTTCATTGGCTGAGAAATGGCGCTTTTCGCGTCATTGAAACGCGACTTTGGCGCGAAAGTCGCGTACCGCATGGCCGACAAGCACAGGGGTCGGATCGGGTTTCATGAGACGCCGACTTAGCCAAAAGTCGGCGACTTTTGAAAATGATCGACCCGTTTCGCTCAACCCTAGCCAAGCGCTGTGGTTTTGTCTCGGAGCCATTAAAATTCCCTATTCCACTGAGGGGAATTGATGCTACACCATTGGCCAAGAATAAACCTCAGTACTGGACTCAGGTGACCATGTGCATGACTCCTGTGCATCAGGAGGTAATTCGCTTTCTTGTGTTGCATAATTTGCATGATGTCGTAGTTTTGGGTCTGCCATGGTTACAGACTCATAATCCAGTACTGGATTGGAAAGCAATGTCTGTGTTAAGTTGGGGTTGCCAGGGTATTCATGATGATGCTCCTTTGGTGTCTATTGCTTCTTCCACTCCTTCTGAAGTCCCTGCGTTTTTGTCAGACTACCAGGATGTATTTGATGAGCCCAAGCTCAGTTCCCTACCTCCTCATAGGGATTGTGATTGTGCTATAAATTTGATTCCTGGTAGTAAGTTCCCTAAGGGACGACTTTTTAATTTGTCTGTGCCAGAACATGCTGCTATACGGAGTTATATAACAGAGTCTCTTGAGAAGGGACTTATTCGCCCGTCCTCTTCTCCTCTTGGTGCGGGGATCTTTTTTGTGGCTAAGAAGGATGGTTCGCTGAGACCTTGTATTGATTATCGCCTTCTAAATAAAATCACGGTCAAATTTCAGTATCCTTTGCCTTTGTTGTCTGATTTGTTTGCCCGGATTAGGGGTTCTAGTTGGTTCACCAAGATAGATCTTCGTGGTGCGTATAACCTTGTGCGTATCAAGCAGGGCGATGAATGGAAAACAGCATTTAATACGCCCGAAGGCCATTTCGAGTACTTGGTGATGCCTTTTGGACTCTCTAATGCTCCTTCTGTGTTTCAATCATTTATGCATGACATCTTCCGTGAATATCCAGATAAGTTCATGATTGTGTATCTGGATGATATTTTGGTCTTTTCTGATGACTGGGAGTCCCATGTGAAGCATGTCAGGATGGTATTTCAGGTCCTGCGGGCTAATGCCTTATTTGTGAAGGGCTCAAAATGTCTTTTTGGAGTCCAGAAGGTTTCTTTTTTGGGTTTCATTTTTTCTCCTTCTGCTATTGAGATGGACCCAGATAAGGTCAAGGCTATTCATGACTGGACTCAGCCTACATCTGTTAAGAGTCTTCAGAAGTTCTTGGGTTTTGCTAATTTTTACCGTCGCTTCATCGCCAATTTTTCTGGTGTTGTTAAACCTTTGACGGATTTGACCAAGAAGGGTTCTAATGTGGCTAATTCGTCTCCTGCGGCTGTGGAGGCCTTTCAGGAGCTGAAGTGCCGGTTTTCTTCTGCTCCAGTTTTGTGTCAGCCAGATGTCTCTCTTCCTTTCCAGGTCGAGGTGGATGCTTCGGAGATTGGAGCAGGAGCTGTTTTGTCGCAGAGAAGCTCTGATGGCTCTGTGATGAGGCCATGTGCTTTCTTTTCAAGAAAGTTTTCGCCTGCTGAGCAGAATTATGATGTTGGTAATCGGGAGTTGTTGGCAATGAAGTGGGCATTTGAGGAATGGAGACATTGGCTCGAGGAGCTAGGCATCGTGTGGTGGTCTTGACTGATCACAAGAATCTGATTTATCTTGAGTCTGCCAAGCGCCTGAATCCTAGACAGGCTCGTTGGTCGTTGTTTTTCTCTCGCTTCAACTTTGTGGTCTCGTACCTGCCTGGTTCGAAGAATGTGAAGGCTGATGCTCTTTCTAGGAGTTTTGTGCCTGACTCCCCTGGAGATTCTGAGCCGGCTGGTATTCTCAGAGAGGGGGTGATTGTGTCTGCTATTTCCCCAGATTTGCGACGTGTGCTGCAGGAGTTTCAGGCAGACAGACCTGATCGGTGCCCACCGGGGAGACTGTTTGTCCCAGATAGATGGACCGGCAGAGTTATCTCCGAGGTTCATTCCTCAGTGTTGGCAGGTCATCCTGGGATTTTTGGTACCAGAGAGTTGGTGGCCAGGTCCTTTTAGTGGCCTTCTTTGTCGCGGGATGTGCGTTCCTTTGTACAGTCCTGTGGAATTTGTGCTCGGGCTGAGCCTTGCTGTTCTCGTGCCAGTGGGTTGCTTTTGCCCTTGCCTGTTCCTAAGAGGCCTTGGACGCACATTTCCATGGATTTTATTTCGGACCTTCCTGTCTCTCAGAGAATGACTGTCATCTGGGTTGTTTGTGATCGTTTCTCTAAAATGGTCCATTTGGTGCCCTTGCCTAAGTTGCCTTCATCTTCTGATTTGGTTCCGCTGTTTTTTCAGAATGTGGTTCGTTTGCACGGGATTCCTGAAAACATTGTGTCTGACAGAGGATCCCAGTTTGTGTCCAGGTTTTGGCGGACCTTTTGTGCTAAGATGGGCATTGATTTGTCTTTCTCGACAGCCTTCCATCCTCAGACGAATGGCCAAACTGAGCGAACGAATCAGACCTTGGAAACCTATTTGAGATGTTTTGTTTCTGCTGATCAGGATGATTGGGTGACCTTTTTGCCATTGGCCGAGTTTGCCCTTAACTATCGGGCTAGTTCTGCTACTTTGGTTTCGCCTTTTTTTTGTAATTCTGGTTTTCATCCTCGTTTTTCCTCGGGTCAGGTGGAGTCTTCTGACTGCCCTGGGGTGGATTCTGTGGTGGATAGGTTGCAGCGGATTTGGAACCATGTGGTGGACAACTTGAAGTTGTCACAAGAGAAGGCTCAACGCTTTGCCAACCGCAGTCGCTGTGTGGGTCCCCGACTTTGTGTTGGGGATTTGGTGTGGTTGTCTTCTCGTTTTGTCCCGATGAAGGTTTCTTCTCCTAAGTTCAAGCCTCGGTTCATCGGTCCTTATAAGATTTTGGAAGTTATTAACCCTGTGTCATTTCGTTTGGACCTCCCAGTATCGTTTGCCATTCATAATGTGTTCCATAGGTCATTGTTGCGGAGGTATGTGGTGCCTGTGGTTCCTTCGGTTGAGCCTTCTGCCCCGGTGCTGGTTGAGGGAGAATTGGAATACGTGGTGGAGAAGATCTTGGATTCTCGTATTTCAAGACGGAGGCTTCAGTATTTGGTTAAGTGGAAGGGCTATGGTCAGGAAGATAATTCCTGGGTTGTCGCCTCTGATGTTCATGCGGCCGATCTGGTTCGTGCCTTCCATGTAGCTCATCCTGATCGCCATGGGGGTTTTGATGAGGGTTCGGTGACCCCTCCTCAAGGGGGGGGTACTGTTGTGAACTCTGTTAGCAGGCTCCCTCTTGTGGTCACAACTGGTACTGTGTGAGTGTTGTCTTTGGGCTCCCTCTGGTGGTTTTGTTTGTTCTCCTGCGGGTTTGTGGCTGGATCAGCTGCCTCGTTATCCACCAGTGAGGTTTTCTATTTAGCTCAGCTGCAACTTCACTTGTTGCCTGCTGTCAATGTGTTCAGACCTATTCTGATTTCATCTGACTATGTTTGGTCTCAGTCTTTCCAAGACAAGCTAAGTTTTGCTTTTCAGTTTTTTACTCATCAGTTATCAATATGTGTTCTGTGTATGATGAGTTTAATCCAGCTCGCTAACATGTGATTTTCTGCTTGCTGGTAGCTCTGGGGTTCAGACTTGCTCCCCTCACACCGTTAGTTGGTGTGAGGGACTTGCGCATTCTCTGAGTGGATTTTTAGAGGGTTTTTTACTGACCGCATAGATCCCTTTCTATTTTCTGCTATCTAGCATTAGCGGGCCTCCTTTGCTAAATCTGATTCATCTCTGTGTTTGTACTTTCCCCTTAACTCACCGTTATTATCTGTGGGGGGCTTTCTATATCTTTGGGGTCATTTCCCTGAGGCAAGGGAGGTCTTGCTTTCTCTCTAGGAGTAGTCAGTTTCTCAGGCCGTGACGAGACGTCTAGGATTTCAGGCACGTTCCACGGCTACTTATAGTTGTGTGTGGTTAGGATCAGGTATGCGGTCAGTCCAGTTACCACCTCCCAGAGCTGGTCTATTGCTTAGTACTTAGCAGGCCTGGTTTTCGGATCCTCAGCCACTGGGATCATAACAGAGGGGACAAAACAGAAATCCAGGAACGAAGAAGATATAACCAGGGGAAACGGGAAATGGAACGAGCTGAAGAAGACCAGAGGCGGGGACGGAACTGTAGGGAGAAAGGAGGAGAAGATTAACAAAGTAGGTGCTGGCACAAAAAGTGCAAGACAGGGAGGGACAAGCGCAGAACCAGTACAGAGGTTCAGATCTCAGAGACATAGGTGGCCGGAGACAAAAGCAAATGGCTAAAGACACTCAGGCACCTCATAGCAGGGGAGGTGGCCTGAAATACTGTGCCCCCCTCAGGGATAGGCTGCAGAAGTCCACGTGGAGCAAACATCCGGAGCCAGGAATCCGGGACCGGGAGGTGCGTTAGCGCCGAACCCTGCGCGCCTGCACAGAAGCTGACATCCCACGACGAGGAGGGGGAGCGCGCTGAGGACGAGCATGCCACTCACCGGAAGCAGGAGCGCGAGGACGAGTGGCGACGGAGGAAGGTGACGCTGCCCAAGAGGAAGGAGGAACAGCGTGCCGGGACCCGGAAGAGGAGCGAGTGAGGCAAGCAGGAGCAGCAGCGGGAGCAGCACGCCGGGAGCCAGGAGCGGAGCGGTGAGTGGCGACCGTAACAATACCGAATGCATTCAGACAATTATATAGATGCATTTCTTGTAAAACATTTACAGATGTGACAGACAATGTTCATAGTGACACAATCTTGAGAAATGTTTGTTTATTCACTTCACAAACAGTTCTAAGCCTCTATATGTTTGCTGTTTGTCTTTATAAAACATTAAGGTTTACTGAAACTCTGCCTGTGGTGGTTTGATCTAAATCCTTGAGGCTTTTATATTCTAGGGGTTTATGGCCCCTCGTCTGATGAATCCATGATATCTCAGTTTAATCCAACCTTGAAAAGTGGCCACTTGAAGGTGTGGGTGAAACTAGAGTTACTACATAGTATAATACTATATAAGACCAGAGAAACATGACTAAGACATATGTAAAAACTGGGGTACCTGTACATGTACAGTGTGCTCATACCTGCATAATTGGGGATGTCCATGCAGTGTAGGTAATCTCCCAGGGGTTCTCTGTCTTGGTGTTGCTTCTCTGATATTCCAGACGGATGATGTTTAAAAGCCTCTTGGTGATGACGTAAGTATACTGTAAGTAGTTAATCTTTATATATACTTAATCATTATATGTATTTAATCCAAATATGTGCTTAACATTTGTATGTTAACATATACAAAAATGTTCACACTCATACTATTCAATCATACTATTCCTTGAATGTTGGACTTTGCAATAAAATCGCACTGCATTGCAAGTATTAGCATTCTTTAAATCCATATCTGAACTTTAGTATTAAAACCTGGCAAATAAAATTGCCAAATCCTCCTGTAAGAAATTCTGCAAAGAGGGAAACATCATACCATTAAAAAATACAATTGGATTTTCATGGGCCCATCCAGTGTGTGGTGTTGTGAATTCCGCTCTTGGGCTCCCTCCGGTGGTTGTAAGTGGCACTTTTGTGAGTTCTGCTCTTGGGCTCCCTCCGGTCGTTTTAAGTGGTACTGCTGCTCCTTGGATTTAGTAGTCAGCAGCTGCTTCCACTGATTGTCTTTCTGGCTCAGCTATTTAGCCTGGTTCTATCCTTCAGCCTGTGCCAGTTGTCAATGGTTCCTGGTTGGATTCACATCTCTGCTTGGATTTCCCTGATATTAGGACCATTTCAGCAAAGATAAGTCCTTGCTTTGTTCTTTTTCAGTCCACTTGTTGTGGACTTAATCTTTCTGCACTTTCTATGTTTTTTCTAGTCCAGCTTGTCAGTATGGATTTATTCAGTTAAGCTGGAAGCTCTGGGAAGCAGATTTACCCTCCACACCTTTAGTCAGGTGTGGAGATTTTTGTAAACTCTGTGGTGGATTTTTCTAGTTTTTAATACTGACACGCAGAATGAAACCAGGATGTAGCAAAGGAGGCCAGTGTAGCTAGATAGATAGAACAGGACAGAATACTGTGCGATGTCATTTCCCTCTCCACTCACAGTCAATATTTGTGGGGGCTGTCCTATCCTTTGGGGATTTTCTCTGAGGCAAGATAGCTTTCCTGTTTCTATCTTTAGGGGTAGTTAGTCCTCCGGCTGTGACGAGGTGTCTAGGGAGTGACAGGAACATCCCACGGCTACTTCTAGTATTGTGTTAAGCTCAGGAACTGCGGTCAGTACAGGTATCACCTCCTCCAGACCACGTCCCATGTTACTCCTAAACCACCAGCTCATAACAGTACAACTGGCCAAAAATGAATTAAATGCATCTCAAAAGAAGGAAAAGGAAGTTCTGAGCCATTTTTTTTTCTGCAGTCTGTTTTGTCTTTTTTTTCTTCTTAATCTCTGGGTGGTTCAGGATTTTGGCGCTGGCATGGATGTTCAGGGTTTGTTTTCTCGTGTGGATCAACTTGCTGCAAGAGTACAGAGTATCCAAGATTATGTTGTCCAGACTCCGGCTTTAGAGCCTAGAATTCCAACCCCTGATTTGTTTTTTGGGGACAAATCCAAGTTTTTGAACTTTAAAAATAACTGCAAATTGTTTTTTGCCTTGACACCCCGTTCCTCTGGTGATTCCATTCAGCAGGTTAAAATTGTCATCTCTCTGCTGCGTGGTGACCCTCAGGACTGGGCATTCTCCCTTGAATCAGGGGATCCGGCATTGCTTAATGTAGACGCATTTTTTCAAGCGCTCGGATTATTGTATGACAAACCTAATTCTGTGGATCATGCAGAAAAGACCTTGTTGGCCCTGTGTCAGGGTCAGGAAGCGGCAGAAGTATACTGCCAGAAATTTAGAAAATGGTCTGTGCTCACTAAATGGAATGAGGAGGCTCTGGCAGCAATTTTCAGAAAGGGTCTTTCTGAAGCCCTTAAAGATGTTATGGTGGGGTTCCCCACGCCTGCTGGTTTGAGCGAATCTATGTCTCTAGCCATTCAGATTGATCGGCGCCTGCGCGAGCGCAAAGTTGTGCACCATATGGCAGTATCCTCTGAGCAGAGTCCTGAGCCTATGCAATGTGATAGGATTTTGACTAGAGCAGAACGGCAGGGATTCAGAATAGGCTGTGTTTTTACTGTGGTGATTCTGTTCATGTTATTTCTGATTGCCCTAAGCGCACTAAGAGGGTCGCTAGGTCTGTTACCATCAGTACTGTACAGCTTAAATTTCTCTTATCTGTGACCCTGATTTGCTCATTATCGTCCTTTTCTGTCATGGCATTTGTGGATTCAGGCTCTGCCCTGAACTTGATGGACTTGGAATTCGCCAGGCGCTGTGGTTTTTCCTTTCAGCCTTTGCAGAGCCCTATTCCTTTGAGGGGCATTGATGCTACACCGTTGGCCGAGGATAAACCTCAGTATTGGACTCAGCTGACCATGTGCATGGCTCCAGCACATCAGGAAGATTGCCGTTTTCTGGTGTTGCATAATTTGCATGATGTTGTTGTACTGGGTTTTACATGGTTACAAGTACACAATCCAGTGCTGGATTGGAAATCTATGTCTGTGACTAGTTGGGGTTGTCAAGGGGTACATAGTGACGTTCCTTTGATGTCAATTTCCTCTTCCCCCTCTTCTGATGTTCCTGAATTTTTGTCAGATTTCCAGGATGTATTTGATGAGCCCAAGTCCAGTTCGCTTCCTCCACATAGGGACTGTGATGGTGCTACTGACTTGA
Organism: Ranitomeya variabilis; assembly: GCF_051348905.1. NCBI lineage: Eukaryota > Metazoa > Chordata > Amphibia > Anura > Dendrobatidae > Ranitomeya > Ranitomeya variabilis. The sequence continues at coordinate 33,704,639 of NC_135236.1, read as the reverse complement.
TTCCGGGCTGTAAGTTCCCTAAGGGCCGACTTTTCAATCTGTCTGTGCCAGAGCATGCCGCCATGCGGAGCTATGTTAAGGAGTCTTTGGAGAAGGGGCATATTCGGCCGTCTTCATCACCATTGGGAGCGGGATTCTTTTTTGTTGCCAAGAAGGATGGCTCCTTGAGACCCTGTATTGATTTTCGCCTTCTTAATAAGATCACGGTCAAATTCCAATACCCTTTACCTTTGCTTTCTGATTTGTTTGCTCGGATTAAGGGGGCTAGTTGGTTTACCAAGATTGACCTTCGAGGGGCATATAATCTTGTTCGTATTAAACAGGGTGACGAATGAAAAACTGCATTTAATACGCCCGAAGGCCATTTTGAATACCTTGTGATGCCTTTCGGGCTCTCTAATGCTCCTTCTGTATTTCAGTCCTTCTTGCATGATATTTTCCGCAATTATCTTGATAAATTCATGATTGTGTATTTGGATGATATTTTGATTTTTTCCGATGATTGGGAGTCTCATGTGAAGCAGGTCAGGATCGTATTCCAGATGATTCGTGATAATGCTTTATTTGTGAAGGGGTCTAAGTGCCAATTTGGAGTTCAGAAGGTCTCTTTTTTGGGTTTTATTTTTTCTCCCTCGTCTATAGAAATGGATCCTGTTAAGGTCCAAGCCATTCAGGACTGGATTCAACCCACATCTGTGAAGAGTCTTCAGAAATTTTTGGGCTTTGCTAATTTTTATCGCCGTTTCATTGCCAACTTTTCCAGTGTGGTTAAGCCCCTGATGTGACGAATTGGTCCTCTGCGGCTGTTGAGGCCTTTCAGGAGCTTAAACGCTGATTTACTTCTGCCCCTGTGTTGTGTCAGCCGGATGTTTCTCTTCCTTTTCAGGTTGAGGTTGACGCTTCTGAGATTGGGGCAGGGGCTGTGTTGTCTCAGAGGAGTTCTGATGGTTCTTTGATGAAACCGTGTGCCTTTTTTTTCCAGAAAGTTTTCGCCTGCGGAGCGCAATTATGATGTCGGTAATCGGGAGTTGTTGGCCATGAAGTGGGCATTTGAGGAGTGGCGACATTGGCTTGAGGGAGCCAAGCACCGCGTTGTGGTCTTGACCGATCATAAGAATCTGATTTACCTCGAGTCGGCCAAGCGGCTGAACCCTAGACAGGCTCGATGGTCCCTGTTTTTCTCCCGTTTTGATTTTGTGGTCTCGTATCTTCCAGGATCTAAGAATGTTAAGGCTGATGCCCTCTCTAGGAGTTTTTTGCCTGATTCTCCTTGAGTCCTTGAGCCAGTTGGCATTCTTAAGGAAGGGGTGATTCTTTCTGCCATCTCCCTGATTTACGGCGGGTGCTTCAGGAATTTCAGGCTGATAAACCTGACCGCTGTCCTGTGGGGAAGCTGTTTGTTCCTGATAGATGGACAAGTAAGGTAATTTCTGAGGTTCATTGTTCGGTGTTGGCTGGTCATCCTGGGATTTTTGGTACCAGAGATTTGGTTGCTAGGTCCTTTTGGTGGCCTTCCTTGTCGCGGGATGTGCGTTCTTTTGTGCAGTACTGTGGGACTTGTGCCCGGGCCAAGCCTTGCTGTTCCCGCGCTAGTGGGTTGCTTTTGCCTTTGCCGGTCCCTGAGAGGCCCTGGACGCATATTTCCATGGATTTTATTTCGGATCTTCCTGTTTCCCAGAAGATGTCTGTTATCTGGGTGGTTTGTGACCGGTTCTCTAAAATGGTCCATTTGGTACCTTTGCATAAATTGCCTTCCTCCTCTGATTTGGTTCCATTGTTTTTTCAGCATGTGGTTTGTTTGCATGGCATTCCGGAGAATATTGTGTCTGACAGAGGTTCCCAGTTTGTTTCTAGGTTTTGGCGGGCCTTTTGTGCTAGGATGGGCATTGATTTGTCTTTTTCTTCGGCATTTCATCCTCAGACAAATGGCCAAACTGAGCGAACTAATCAGACCTTGGAAACCTATTTGAGATGGTTTGTGTCTGCTGACCAGGATGATTGGATGGCTTTCTTGCCGTTGGCCGAGTTTGCCCTTAATAATCGGGCTAGTTCGGCTACTTTGGTATCGCCTTTCTTTTGTCATTTTGGTTTTCATCCTCGTTTTTCTTCGGGGCAGGTTGAGCCTTCTGATTGTCCTGGTGTGGATTCTGTAATGGACAGGTTACAGCAGATTTGGACTCATGTGGTAGACAATTTGACGTTGTCTCAGGAAAAGGCTCAACATTTTGCTAACCGCCGTCGGTGTGTTGGTCCCCGGCTTCGGGTGGGGGATTTTGTCTGGTTATCTTCTCGTCATGTTCCTATGAAGGTTTCTTCCCCTAAGTTCAAGCCTCGGTTTATTGGTCCTTATAAGATTTCTGAGATTATCAATCCGGTATCTTTTCGTTTGGCCCTTCCAGCCTCTTTTGCCATCCATAATGTTTTCCATAGATCTTTGTTGCGGAGATATGTGGTGCCCGTTGTTCCCTCTGTTGATCCTCCTGCCCCGGTGTTGGTTGATGGGGAGTTGGAATATGTGGTGGAGAAAATTTTGGATTCTCGTTTTTCGAGGCGGAGGCTTCAGTATCTTGTCAAGTGGAAGGGTTATGGCCAGGAGGATAATTCTTGGGTTGTTGCCTCCGATGTCCATGCCGCCGATTTGGTTTGTGCTTTTCACTTGGTTCGTCCTGATCAGCCTGGGGGCTCTGGTGAGGGTTCGGTGACCCCTCCTCAAGGGGGGGGGGTACTGTTGTGAATTCCGCTCTTGGGCTCCCTCCGGTGGTTGTAAGTGGCACTTTTGTGAGTTCTGCTCTTGGGCTCCCTCCGGTGGTTTTAAGTGGTACTGCTGCTCCTTGGATTTAGTAGTCAGCAGCTGCTTCCACTGATTGTCTTTCTGGCTTGGCTATTTAGCCTGGTTCTATCCTTCAGCCTGTGCCAGTTGTCAATGGTTCCTGGTTGGATTCACATCTCTGCTTGGATTTCCCTGATATTCGGACCACTTCAGCAAAGATAAGTCCTTGCTTTGTTATTTTGCAGTCCACTTGTTGTGGACTTAATCTTTCTGCACTTTCTATGTTTTTTCTAGTCCAGCTTGTCAGTATGGATTTATTCAGTTAAGCTGGAAGCTCTGGGAAGCAGATTTACCCTCCACACCTTTAGTCAGGTGTGGAGATTTTTGTAAACTCTGTGGTGGATTTTTCTAGTTTTTAATACTGACCGCACAGTATTCTGTCCTGTTCTATCTATCTAGCTAGACTGGCCTCCTTTGCTACATCCTGGTTTCATTCTGCGTATGTCATTTCCCTCTCCACTCACAGTCAATATTTGTGGTTTTTGTAGTTTTTAATACTGACCGAACAGTTCCCTTTCCTATCCTCTGTCTTTCTAGAGAAGATTTGGCCTCCTTTGCTAAAATCTGTTTCATTCCTGTGTTTGTCACTTCCCTCTTAACTCACAGTCAATATTTGTGGGGGCTACCTTTTACTTTGGGGAATTTCTCTGAGGCAAGGTAGGCTCCTATTTCTATCTTTAGGGGTAGTTAGCTCTTAGGCTGTGAAGAGGCGTCAGAGTTAGGTACGCTCCACAGCTATTTCTAGTGTGTGTGATAGGATTAGGGATTGCGGTCAGTAGAGTTACCACCTCCTCAGAGCTTGTCCCAGGTTCTACGTTTTAACCATCAGGTCATTCCGGGTGCTCCTAACCACCAGGTCCGTAACAGTACAGCTGGCCCACAAAGTGTTAATGCATCTCAAAAGAGGGATAAGAGAAGTTCTGAGTCAATTTTTTTTTCTTTGCAGCTTGTTTTGCCTTTCTTTTCCCCTTAACCTCTGGGGGGTTCAGGACTCAGGTGTAGATATGGATATTCAAGGTTTGTCCTCTTGTGTGGATCAACTCGCTGCAAGGGTACAAGTTATTCAAGATTATGTAGTTCAGAATCCGAAGTTAGAGCCTAGAATTCCAATTCCTGATTTGTTTTCTGGGGATAGATCTAAATTTTTGAATTTCAAAAATAATTGCTGACTGTTTCTTGCTCTGAAACCCCGCTCCTCTGGTGACCCCATTCAGCAAGTAAAGATTGTTATTTCTTTGTTGCGTGGTGACCCGCAGGACTGGGCATTCTCCCTTGAGCCAGGAAATCCTGCATTGCTTAATGTGGATGCATTTTTTCTAGCGCTCGGATTGCTTTATGATGAACCAAATTCTGTGGATCAGGCAGAAAAGATCTTGCTGGCTCTATGTCAGGGTCAGGATGAAGCAGAAGTATATTGCCAGAAGTTTAGAAAGTGGTCTGTGCTTACACAATGGAATGAGTGTGCCCTGGCAGCAATTTTTAGAAAGGGTCTTTCTGAAGCCCTTAAAGATGTTATGGTGGGGTTCCCCACGCCTGCTGGTCTGAATGAATCAATGTCTTTGGCCATTCAGATTGATCGGCATTTGCGCGAGCGCAAAGTTGTGCACCATTTGGCGGTGTTCTCTGAGCAGAGGCCTGAGCCTATGCAATGTGATAGTACTTTGACCAGAGCTGAACGGCAAGAACAGAGACGTCAGAATGGGCTGTGTTTTTACTGTGGTGACTCCACTCATGCTATTTCTGATTGTCCTAAGCGCACTAGGAGGTTCGCTGGGTCTGTCACCGTTAGTACTGTACAGCCTAAATTTCTCTTGTCTGTTACTCTGATTTGCTCATTGTCATCCTACTCTGTTATGGCATTTGTGGATTCGGGCGCTGCCCTGAACTTGATGGACTTGGAGTTTGCCAGGCGCTGTGGTTTTTCCTTAGAGCCTTTGCAGAGTCCTATTCCCTTAAGGGGGATTGATGCTACGCCATTGGCCAAGAATATACCTCAGTACTGGACTCAGCTGACCATGTGCATGGCTCCCGCACATCAGGAAAATATTCATTTTTTGGTGTTGCATAATTTGCATGATGTTGTCGTGTTGGGTTTGCCATGGTTACAGGTTCATAATCCAGTGCTGGATTGGAAATCAATGTAGGTGTCTAGTTGGGGTTGTCAAGGGATACATAGTGATGTTCCTTTGATGACAATTTCTTCTTCTACTCCTTCTGAAGTCCCTGAGTTTTTGTCGGATTACCAGGATGTATTTGATGAGCCCAAGTCAAGTGCCCTACCTCCTCATAGGGACTGTGATTGCGCTATTAATTTGATTCCTGGTAGTAAGTTCCCTAAGGGCCGACTTTTCAATTTATCTGTGCCAGAACATGCCGCTATGCGGAGTTATGTAAAGGAGTCCTTGGAGAAAAGGCATATTCGCCTGTCTTCGTCATCGTTGGGAGCAGGGTTCTTTTTTGTGGCCAAGAAGGATGGTTCTCTGAGACCCTGTATAGATTACCGCCTTCTCAATAAAATCACGGTCAAATTTCAGTACCCCTTGCCTCTGCTGTCTGATTTGTTTGCTCGGATTAAGGGGGCTAGTTGGTTTACCAAGATTGACCTTCGAGGGGCGTATAATCTTGTGCGTATTAAACAGGGCGATGAATGGAAAACAGCATTTAATACGCCCGAGGGCCATTTTGAGTACCTGGTGATGCCAATCGGGCTTTCTAATGCTCCATCTGTGTTTCAGTCCTTTATGCACGACATCTTCCGGAAGTATCTGGATAGGTTCATGATTGTATATTTGGATGATATTTTGGTCTTTTCGGATGATTGGGAGTCTCATGTGAGGCAGGTCAGGATGGTGTTCCAGGTCCTTCGTGCTAATGCATTATTTGTGAAGGGGTCTAAATGCCTCTTTGGAGTTCAGAAGGTTTCCTTTTTGGGCTTCATTTTTTCCCCTTCTACTATCGAGATGGACCCTGTTAAAGTTCAGGCCATTTATGATTGGACTCAACCTACATCTGTGAAGAGTCTTCAGAAGTTTCTGGGCTTTGCTAATTTTTACCGTTGCTTCATCGCTAATTTTTCTAGTGTGGTTAAGCCTTTGACTGATTTGACGAAGAAAGGCGCTGATGTGGTGAATTGGCCCCCTGCGGCCGTTGAGGCTTTTCAGGAGCTTAAACGTCGTTTTACTTCGGCCCCTGTGTTGCATCAGCCAGATGTTTTGCTTCCTTTTTAGGTCGAGGTTGATGCTTCTGAGATTGGGGCAGGGGCTGTTTTGTCTCAGAGAAGTTCTGATGGCTCTTTGATGAAGCCATGTGCTTTCTTTTCTAGAAAGTTTTCGCCTGCTGAGCGTAATTATGATGTCGGCAATCGGGAGTTGTTGGCTATGAAGTGGGCATTCGAGGAGTGGCGACATTGGCTAGAGGGAGCCAAACATCGCGTGGTGGTCTTGACTGATCACAAGAATCTGACTTACCTCGAGTCTGCCAAGCGATTGAATCCTAGACAGGCTCGATGGTCGCTGTTTTTCTCCCGTTTCAATTTTGTGGTCTCTTACCTTCCGGGATCTAAGAATGTGAAGGCTGATTCCCTTTCTAGGAGTTTTTTGCCTGATTCTCCGGGAGTCCCTGAGCCGGCTGGTATTCTCAAAGAGGGGGTGATTCTGTCTGCCATCTCCCCTGATTTGCGGTGGGTGCTGCAGGAGTTTCAGGCTGATAGACCGGACCCCTATCCAGTGAGGATACTGTTTGTCCCTGATAGATGGACTAGTAAAGTTATTTCTGAGGTTCATTGTTCAGTATTGGCTGGTCATCCTGGGATTTTTGGTACCAGAGATTTGGTTGCTAGGTCCTTTTGGTGGCCTTCCTTGTCACGGGATGTGCGTTCTTTTGTGCAGTCCTGTGGGACTTGTGCTCGGGCCAAGCCTTGCTGTTCTCGTGCCAGTGGGTTGCTTTTGCCGTTGCCTGTCCCGAAGAGGCCCTGGACGCATATTTCCATGGATTTTATTTCTGATCTTCCTGTCTCTCAAAGGATGTCCGTCATCTGGGTGGTTTGTGATCAGTTTTCTAAGATGGTCCATTTGGTACCCTTGCCTAAATTGCCTTCCTCCTCTGATTTGGTTCCATTATTTTTTCAGCATGTGGTTCGTTTGCATGGCATTCCGGAGAACATTGTGTCTGACAGAGGTTCCCAGTTTGTTTCTAGGTTTTGGCGGTCCTTTTGTGCTAAGATGGGCATTGATTTGTCTTTTTCTTCAGCATTCCATCCTCAGACAAATGGCCAAACCAAACGAACCAATTAGACCTTGGAAACCTATCTGAGATGCTTTGTTTTTTGCTGATCAGGATGATTGGGTTACCTTCTTGCCATTGGCCGAGTTCGCCCTTAATAATCGGGCTAGTTCGGCCACTTTGATTTCGCCTTTTTTTTGTAATTCTGGTTTTCATCCTCGTTTTTCTTCAGGGCAGGTTGAGCCTTCTGACTGTCCTGGTGTGGATTCTGTGGTGGACAGGTTGCAGCAAATTTGGACTCACGTGGTGGACAACTTGACGTTGTCTCAGGAGAAGGTGCAACGTTTTGCTAACCGCCGTCGCTGTGTTGGTCCCCGACTTCGTGTTGGGGATTTGGTTTGGTTGTCTTCTCGTTATGTTCCTATGAAGGTTTCTTCTCCTAAGTTCAAGCCTCGTTTCATTGGTCCTTATAAGATTTCTGAAATTATCAATCCTGTGTTGTTTCGTTTGGCCCTTCCAGCTTCTTTTGCCATCCATAATGTGTTCCATAGGTCATTGTTGCGGAGATATGTGGCGCCTATGGTTCCTTCCGTTGATCCTCCTGCTCCAGTGTTGGTTGAGGGGGAGTTGGAGTATGTGGTGGAGAAGATTTTGGATTCTCGTATTTCGAGACGGAAGCTTCAGTACCTAGTTAAGTGGAAGGGTTATGGTGAGGAGGATAATTCCTGGGTTGCTGCCTCCGATGTCCATGCTGCCGATTTGGTTCGTGCCTTTCATTTGGCTCGTCCTGATCGGCCTGGGGGCTCTGGTGAGGGTTCGGTGACCCCTCCTCAAGGGGGGGGTACTGTTGTGAATTCCGTTCTCGGGCTCCCTCCTGTGGTCGTGAATGGTATTTTGGTGAGTTCTGTCCTTGGACACCCTCTGGTGGCTTTGAGTGGAACTGCTGATCTTTGAGGTTGGCTTTCTCAGCTGCCCTCGCTTATTGCTTCTGCTGGCTTTCCTATTTAACTCTGCTTAGATCGTTAGTTCATGCCAGCTGTCAATGTCTCAGTACTGGTTCAGATGTCTCTTGGATTTCTCTGATGACCTGTCTACTCCAGCAGAAGCTAAGTCCCTGCTAGTTCATTTGCTGTTCATTGGTTTTTGAATATATTTCTCAGTACATGCTATGTTTCTAGTCCAGCTTGCTATTATGATATTTCCTTGCTAGCTGGAAGCTCTGGGGGTGCAGAGTGGCACCTCCACACCGTGAGTCGGTGTGGAGGTCTTTTTGCACACTCTGCGTGGTTTTTGTAGTTTTTAATACTGACCGCACAGTTCCCTTTCCTATCCTCTGTCTTTCTAGAGAAGATTCGGCCTCCTTTGCTAAAATCTGTTTCATTCCTGTGTTTGTCACTTCCCTCTTAACTCACAGTCAATATTTGTGGGGGCTACCTTTTACTTTGGGGAATTTCTCTGAGGCAAGGTAGGCTCCTATTTCTATCTTTAGGGGTAGTTAGCTCTTAGGCTGTGAAGAGGCGTCTAGGGAGAGTTAGGTACGCTCCACGGCTATTTCTAGTGTGTGTGATAGGATTAGGGATTGCGGTCAGTAGAGTTACCACCTCCTCAGAGCTTGTCCCAGGTTCTACGTTTTAACCATCAGGTCATTCCGGGTGTTCCTAACCACCAGGTCCGTAACAGTTAAGCTCAGGAACTGCGGTCAGTACAGGTACCACCTCCTCCAGTGCACGTCCCATGTTGCTCCTAAACCACCAGCTCATAACAGTGTGGGTTCCAAGACGTAATGGGGTGCATATGACTATACAGCAGGGCAGACATTGCTGTCACTGTGTAAAGAAAGGAGTACGGGAGTACAAAATGCATATTGTTAAGTGGATTTTCATGGGCCCATCCACTATGTGAGTTCAAAGGCTTATTGGGGTGCATATGACTGACTATGCAGCAGGGTTGGCTTTGCTGCTAATGTGTAAAACAAAGGAGTACGGAGCACAAAATGCATACTGTGAAGTGGATTTTCCTGGGCTCATCCAGTATGTGGGTTCAAAGGTTTATTGGGGTGCATATGAATTGGTAGCAGGGCAGGCCTTGAATTCAATGTAATACTTTTTCAGGAGTCCCCCCTGGACATCTTATGAAAGGGGTATTGTGGTGCGTCATAATTGGCAGCCACTCACAGCATAGGCTACAACAGTTTAGGAGACCCACTGTTTAATAATGGCCCTTTAAGAAGATTAATACCACCTGATGCACCAGTAAAAATAGGCTCTGTGACTTTAAGAGTCCCTCCTTCGTAAATGAAACAAGATGGGTCTGCTTATGTGTAACACACCACATGGCCAGCTAGGGGTGTTAAATGTTACAATAACATTTCACAGTGAATGCATTTGTAGTGGTTGAAAGCAATGTTAAAGTTGAAAAACCCTTAACAAACGCTGCGTCTGAACTAAGCCCAAGTGGGGGACGAACATTTCGGTCTGAAGTTAATAATTTGGCCTTACAGGCAAGTCATTAGCCTGCAAAGGATGTACCTTAACATATTTCCCAGTAAAACCTGTTTTGGTTTCGTTTTAATGTGTTTTTGTTGCACCGCTAAAAATGGCATGAATCTCAGAAAAAAATGTTTACAGCTGTAACCTAGGAGTCAGGAATGCTTCCAGGGGCAATCCCCATGAGGTTCCTGTGTCATTTGAGCAATGTCCATCATTTTCAGACATTTTTAGACTTTAAAAGGACCCCCGGGGGGGTATCGCAGTAAAAATGCTCGGGTCTCCCATAGTCTTATATTGGGCTCGTTGTTCTGTCCAAGTACCCAAGTATACCAATCTGCTCGACCTGAGCAACGAGCACCCGAGCATTTTAGTGCTCGCTCATCACTAGAAGAGACATATCTGAAGACCCTCGGCTCACATTCATCTTGGTTATTGTCCTGATCCCAAGATCTATTCCATAACCAATGTCACTCAATGTGAATACAAAATATGAGTTAGGGCTCATGCACACAAACATATTACAGCTTCAATTCAACAAGCATGGTGTGAAGTAGTCTTGTCAAAGTAACAGCAGCAGGAAACAAAATGGGTCAAAATTCTGAAGTCAATCCAAAAAAGGACCCATGGGTTAATCCAGAAGATTAGCTGAGAACCAGCCAGGTGAAACCAGTAGTAGATAGTCTAGTTAAGTTGACCAGCTATGACAAAGAGAATATGATGACTGTTCCGGACCACCTACAATATGTTGCCCCAATAGGCCAGTCAGCTGGATGCTTGGACTGATTCTAAAAGTAACCTTTCAATCAGACTTGGTGGTCAATCGTGCTGCCCCGCATCTCTTCCTGCACTGACAAAATGGTGAAAGTGAGACCAAAACTGCGTGCACAAGAACATTAAGTGGTACCCTGATGGAGGAGAGTATGTAAGCAACAGTTTGCACTCGCCTGAGCGACTGATGTAAGGCGCAACTCCTGACAAAATGTGATGTTAGCTGCTGCTGCTTCATGGCTGGAAGACAAAGGCCTTCAGGAAATTTGACCACAATGAACGATTCTCGGTGATTTGAGATGTGCTGCTGAAATAAAGATTCTCATATCAATGGTAAACTAATGGTTTTTACTCCATGTGGTAGATGAGAGAAAGTGGGCACAGCCAAAAATGGGGAGTGGTGCTAAACAAACCTTATGCAAACTAGTAGCACAGAAAATGTTAGGTAAAGTTTTAAGGAAAGAAATGTGTGCACATTTATAATTAATAATGTAATTTTTATTAAAGACAATGGCATAAAAAATGTCAACACAGACTTTAGTAAAATGTATATTGTTAATTATGGGTGTGCACACTTTTCTTTCCTTACCACTTTACCTAACCTTTTCTAGGTTTTTAGTCCATGACGAATTTCGATGCCGGACTGGCATCTGTCTCAGTTGTAAAACCAAGTGCACATTGAACGGTAAGGCAGTGAGGCTCAAAAAGCCTGAAATGGGCTCCAAGTTTAACCTAAAAATGTCCTCCCTCTGGAGAATTTTGAAAAAGGTCGAGGAGTAGGGGTTGAACTTGTGGGAGGGAAAGAGGGAAGTGAAGAAGGAGGTACATGACATGGAAAAGATGTCAGAAAAGAACAAGAAAAAAAAGGAATAGAGAAAGAAAGGAAAGTTTTATGTGAGGAGGGAAAAATATTCCAAAATAAAAAGAATGAGGAAAAACATGAAAAAAGGGTTAAACTGTGGTAGGAGTATATTTTTGGAAAAAAGGGACGAGAACCAGGGTGAGGGAGAATAAGAAATTAATAAATGGTAGAGTGTGAGTGTGTAGAGCTATTAAGTAGCTTGGAACATTTGACCAAGATGGAGAAACAGGAGGACAAAAGGAGTAATAAATAGTTAAAAAGAAAACAAATTGTAATATAGGAGGATTTATACATGGGGCGTGAGGTGCAACTGAAGGAGAAGTGTTACAACCAGTGCTTTACCATTGGCACAAGGATCTTTATTCCCACCACAGTCCACATCACCATGTCGGGTAAAGATGAAGAAATTGGCAGAAACCAACAGAGATGATGAGTAATGCAGAAACTTGGCAAGGTAACTTTATGCCATATACTGCAGATGCACGTGAACACTATACTGTGGTATCCAGGCTCGGACTGGCCCACAGCAGAACAGGAGAATCCTCTGGTAGGCCGCCCCTCTGTAGGACTGCTGATGAGTAGTGCTATTACACTTGATTCACAATTTGCAGAAAAGGCTGTAATCTAATCATTTATTAAGCAAGTTTAAACAAATTAATATTACTTAGAGGCAAAAATAAATTTGTGTACTAGAGTCAGGTTATTTTTGCATGTCATTCAACAATAGGCCCCAAGAATCAATGTTACTGGTGGGTGTTTGCTAATCCAGTCTGACACTGGTGGTATCTTTTTGGGAGTATTACTTGAACGCCTATTATTTAGCTATTATGGGGATATATTACGGAGTGCATGTTGTACTGGTACTATGTAGTAGAATTCAGAGAATATGTTCGGAATCGGTCGCCGAAGTTGAATTTTCCATATTCGTGCTATATTTATGTTTGATGATCAGTTTGGAACAGATTCGGCCATTTCTACTTTCCTCGACTTCAATGACATTTGGCTATGTTCGGCGAATATTGCAAAAACTATATTTGCCACCAGTCATAATCGGAACATAATTTTGAAAAATGTCCTCCACTCTACTATGTAGTTGTACAGTATATGGTACTATGATGTGAACTTGTGGGCCATGTGCTCTATCATCATTGGGGATACGCCACTACAACAACAGAGGAAAAAAATAAAATGTTCTTATTTTGTGATTTCAGTATTGTGTGCACCATTCTTATAGCGTAAGATACAGGTATCTAGAATATTCCTTATTATATAATTATTGAGTGTCAGTACCACACATGGGAATCAGCATCTGCACCTCCGGCTCTAGTTCTCCCAGGAAATGAAGGATCACGGGTCACACGCTAAATTAGTCTACGGAGAATCTGTATATTAACCATTTAAAAAAATCAAAAGACTCATCCACAAGTTACCGCGTGACGAAGAATTCGGAGCATAGAGGGTTAATGTATGTTATGTGTTACACGGCAGCATCTATATAAAGAGGAAATATCACACATGATCCAGAGAGAATACATTATAAGACAGTGAGTACAGAGCATTGGAAATTATCATCGCTGCTTTTATAATGTATGTTTTTTATATTTTACTAAAAAATGTAATATTGAAAAAAATATTGCTAAATAATTTTGAAGGGTTTTTTTTTAATCATTTTTCTTTATAATGTCTTGTAGATTGTGAGCCTTTCCAGAATTCTTCTCAAAAATTTTGGAATAATATTTTTATGGTTAATTAATTTTTTTCTAATCTGTAGTATTTTTACTTAAAAAATAAAGATTGCACAAAATATATGTAAGATACCTACAGGTATCTAATGTCCAAATTAAATTATAATGGCGACCCCCTGTAGTTCTGATGCACTGAGCACAAGTAACTATAGAATTCCATTTGAGGAAGACCAGATGTATCTTTACCCTTCACGCCGCAGATCATTTCCGTTTTTTTTCTATTTTGTTTTTTCGTCCCCTTCGTCCAAGAGCCATACCACTTTTTTCTGTCCACATTTTTTTGTGGGAAAAGTTGTACTTTTGAATGACACCATTCATTTTGTCATGTAATGTACTGGAAATGGGAAAAAAATTCAAGGGCGCTGAAATTGCAAAAAATAGGGTAATTTTGCAATTGTTTTTGGGGTTTTATATTTATCATGTTCACTATGCGGTAAAAGTGACCTAGAAATATGATCCTCCAGGTCAGTACGATTGCACAGATACCACATATGTATAGTTTGGTTTTAAGTGATGAAAAACAAATCTCAAAATTGTAAAAAACAAAATAACATTTTCCTTGTGTCACCATTTTTTCAAGTTCCGTGACATTTTACATTTTTGGGATATGGGGCTGTGTCAGGGATATTTTTTTGTGCCCTGGGTTGATATTTTTATTATACCATTTTGAGGTAGATACGCTGTTTTGATCGCCTCTTATTGCATTTATTACAATGTTGTGGAGACCCAAAAAACAAAAAATAATTCTGGAGTTTCGATTTCTTTTCTCATTATGCCGTTTACCCATTGGATCAATTTATTTAAAAAAAAAATCCTCAAAGTTTGCAATTTTTACTTATAATAGGCATTTGCTGTTCTGCAGAGATCTTCTCTCAGTAGTCATAATCACTGCAATGGATGGCATCACCTATACAGTATATAGATAACTCAGGATACACGGTTCACAATAGACAAAGGTCACAGATTACCTCTTCCATCTTCCTACAAAACATTCTTAGCACAGATCACACACCATGCTCACAACACCATCCCACCATCCCAAAGAAGTCAACGAGTCATCTCCACGATACTGTTGTCCATCAGCTTGTCTTTAGCATATACCTGTGAATGCAGTAAACAGAGTGGCTCAGATGGCTGCCCTGATTATTATGGATGAACGGATAGATAGATAGATAGATAGATAGATAGATAGATAGATAGATAGATAGATAGATAGATAGATAGAGTAGACTAGCTCCTGTGTAGGTCTTGACTTCGACATCTCGGTTTGCTCTTCCCTGATACATACAGCTGTTACCCATTCTTGAATTCATGTATTCTGTATGTTTTTTTTCAGTGATCTATGGCCTTATTGTAATGTTTACAGTATATCGTATATTATTATATCTTATCACGTATTTTTCTGCCACGTTTAGTTTTCACATCCATAATGCTAACACTCTACTGCCTGATCTGGATTTTCATCCTTACCTCCCTCGTACCAACATCCTACAATGACGACAACCAATGTAAATTGGCATCTATATCACTTGAGGGGATTCAACATCCTGGAGATATAATTATTGGGGCAGTGCTACCAGTGCGTGTGGTGGATAATTTCAAAGAAATTTCTTTTACTGAACCACCCCCAAGAACAACTTGCACAACGTAAGTGAATATGTCTACAAGATGTTGTGTTCAATCCAAATTTTCCATATATATATATATATATATATATATATATATATGTATATATATAAATATATATATATATATATATTAGGATCTGTACAGGGGGTCGTGTAGGGTGTATGCATCTCCATGATATTTGTTTATCTCTAAGAATAAATGATAGCCCATCTTTCTAAAAACCTAAACATGGGGAAGAGGCCCTCGTGACAGGAGTAAAGCAGAATTGAGTATAGAAAGCGTCAATTTTCATTTTTCTTATGAAAGAGACCATACTTGGTTAGCATTGATAACAATGTGGATGGTCTTTTCGAAGGCCATTTAGAAGATCATTGAAACCTTCTCATAAGCTTCAAAGGCATGGATTAGTTAAATTGGGCTTATAGATTGTCAGATCTGCGGTGTTCTTTGACTAAGACATTTTCTGTCTCTTCAAGGCTCCACTTTGGTTACTTTCAGCAACTTCAAGCTCTCTTATTTGCTGTAGAAGAGATCAACAGAAATGAGAACTTCTTACCCAACATTACCCTGGGATTTCACTGGTATGATTCTTGTGGGATAATTTCTTTAAACATAGCCGCAATGTTACAAGTTTTATCAGGAGATAAGATCGCCATCCCTAATTATCGATGCCTTCACAATGTTCCTCTAAGTGGATTCATAGGCTCTTCATCATCCACATTGTCTATTGCAGTTGCACACATCCTTGGGCTTTACAAGTACCCTCAGGTAATTAATCCACCACTATCTTTAGTAAATCACAGACCTACTCTCAAAAAATGTATCATAAGGTGATTTCAGTTGGACATCTCAGCTGAAATCCTAACCATTTCCTAGAATAGTGGAGATATGCTGATCTGTTGAGTATCTTTATTGAGCGGGTCATGCCCTCTTGGGAGATCTGGGGTTAGAAAGTCACTATGTATTGTAAGTCGAAGATCTTCCATTTAGCTGATGTGTTTGTATTTTATATTTAATGGATTTAGTTTCCTTTGGTGCTGAAGAGGTTAACAATCCTTTATATGTTGGTTAAAAAATTGCCGCTCCATCTCACAGCTGTTACTGAGCTGGTCATTTCCTCTCCCTAGAGAAGCAAGCTAGATGTTCTTTGTTTTTCACCAGGTGTAATTTTGTGGTCACTTACCAGCCTGGGATTAAGAATGCCAAAGTGGATACTTTGTCTCTGAGTTTTCCTAGGGATGGGAATACTGATTATGCTGTCCCTATTTTATAAAAATGGGTGGTGGTCTCTGCAGTGTGTTCTGAACTTGAGGGTGAGGTACTGAAGGCTCAGGGGGATGTCCCTGCTAGTTCTTCAGGGAAATTGTTTGTACCTGTACATCTGCATCTTAAGATTTTGGAAGCACATCATAACTCGGCTCTAGCTGGTCACCCAGAGAGTAAAATGACCTTGGACCTCCTTTCTTGTCGATCTTGGTGGCCAAGGTTGCGTAAGTGTGTAGTTGACTTTGTGTCCTCTTGTAGTGTCTGTGCATGTTCCAAGACCCTGCATACTTGTCTGTCTGGAGCTCTTTGACCATCAACCATTCCTGACCATCCATGGGCTCATTTATCCATTATGGATCTTATATCAATTTCTGATTAAAAGGTTATCTTAGTTGTTGTGCACAAGTTTAGCAAAATGGCACACTTTATTGCCTTACCTGCTCTCACTTACGCGTGAAGCTTCACAGGTTCCTGCCGATGTGGTGTCAGATCGTGGGACCAAATTTGTATTTAAACTTTGGAGGGTGTTTTGTTCCCATTTAGGGATGCATCTATCCTTTTCCTCGGCGTTCCATCCTTAAAGTAATGGTCAGACTGAACGCCTAAACCAAAGTTTAGAGACATACCTTTAATGTTTTGTGTCAGATAACCAGGAGGATTTTGTCTTCTTTTTTACCACTGGCTCAGTTTTCTTTAAACAATCGTCATAGTGAGTCCACTTGTAAGCAGCAATTTTTTTATGCATATGGCTGCCATCCACAATTCTGTACCTTCACTAAAGATGAGTCTTCAGGGGTTCCTGGGGTGGAAGAATTTTCTTATTCACTCACATATATGTGGGAAGGTGTTCAGAATAATTTAAATATTTTGGGGTACAAATACAAAATCCTGATAAGAAACAATTGTCAGGTTTGGGCCTGGGGATGAATGAGTTAGTATGGCTGTCCACCAAAAATATTAAACTGAAAGTTCCTTCTTGGAAATTAGGTCCTAAGTTTCTTGGCCCTTGTAAGGTAGTTTTTTATCTTGAAGCTTCCTCTGACCTTCAAGATTCATAATGTTTTCTACAGGTCTTTGCTCCAAAAATTTTTTGCACCTGTGGAACCATCACTGTTACCACCGCCACCCAGTATTATTGATGGCAAGTTAGAATTTCAGGCAGTGAAAATCATTGATTCCCATATGGTTCATTGCTCTGTACAGTACCTGGTGCATTGGCATGTGTATGATACAGAGAAGATGATGTGGGTGCCGGCATCTGATGTTAATGCTGGTAGGTTGATATGGTTCTTTCATTTGGCCCATCTGGATAAACTTGGTTCAGAGGGTCCTGAGGCCCCTCGTAGAAGGGGGAGTACTTTCACGAGTGGGTCATATCCTCCTGGTGGATTAGGGTTTAGAAAGTCACTACTTATTGTGAATCGTTGATGTTCTACTTAGCTGATATGTTTGTGCTTCATATTAAATGGACCCTTTCTATGCTGGTTAGAAACTTGCAGCTGCATCTCACAACTGTTCCTAACCTGGTCATTTCTTCTCACTATAAAATTTGGTCAGACCTTCTCTTCCATGCAATTCAAAGCTTTGCTTCCTAGCTCCTTGGAGACACTGTGCTGAATTGGAGATCGTTGCTTCTGGAGATTTTTGCATGCTGATTTTTATTGTCCTATTTCCATTTGGTTGGTACATTCCTATTCCTCCCTATATACCTCTCAACCTTTGGTGAGTGTTTTTGTATGTTTGCTGCTTTTTGTTATCCCTGTCTGTCTTATGTGTTAACACTAGCATTTCTGTCCCAGACCTCCTGGGAAAGGGGACAGCTTAGGGAATAACAGGAGAACAGTGAGTCTGGTGGCCCAAACCTCCTCACCTTTAGAGGTACTTTTGGGAGCAGGGATAGTTAGGCTCCAGTCCTAGGGACGGTTCAGGGCCCCTTTCCCTAATCATGTACACTCACTGCGTGACAGTATCATGCTTTTTTGCCTCATTTGAGATCTCTACACAGTTGCATTTGAGGGATAAACAGTATAATTCTCACCCAATGAGTTCAGAGTGAACCAAGTAATGCTAATGGAAGTTGTGACCCCCATCCCCTTATTCCTGAAATTAGTGTCCTAGCACCAAGACCCACATTGTGCCTATTTTCCCATATATAAATAAAGAGTGACCCTTTTAAGTACTATTTTAGCTGAAGGAGAAAAGGAAATAAAGGAAGAAGAAAAGAAGAGCATGAGGGAAGGAAGATGGAAGGGATGGAGGGAGGATTGAAAGAAAACAAGAAAGAAAGAACGAGAAAGATGGAATAAGGAAGGAAGGGAGAGAAGCAGAACAAAGGGAAAAAAGGACTGGAGTAAGGGCAAAGTAGAAAGTAGAAAGGAAGAAAGAAAGAGTGAAGAGCAAGAGAAACTATGAAAGAGAGTAGAATATAAAGGGAATGAAGAAAGGAAGGAAAAATGGGAGAGGGAAACTGTAAAATGAACAGGAAACAAATTATAAAGGAAGGGAAGAGAGGAAGGAAAAGGGAATAAGGTAAAAATTAAAGAAAAGAGCAAAAAGAAAATAAAGGAAAGAAAGAAAGTTAGAAAAGGAAGTAAGGAAGCGATGATCAAAGCATTGGAAGGAAAAGAGACAAGGGTAAAAAGTAAGAACGCAGAGAAAAAACAGCAAAGGGAAGGAAAGGGGAAAAATTTTAAAAAATAAAGCGGGAAAAAAATGGAAAAGAAGAAAATGGAAAAGAAAAAATGGAGGAAGTAAAAGAGGATATTGCTATAATGCTTTTCTATTGTAGGCAATGTAGGTTATTATAACTATGGATTCCTTAATTAGTTCACAAAACCTTATATGGCATAAAAATTGTTTGTCCATAGAAAAAACAGATAAACTGTCTATCCACTTACTAGTGAACCACTGTGAAACTATAAACAAACATATGACTTTAAATGTAAAACGGTAATTAGCAGAAATTACAAATTAATTTTACAATTCATAAAAAGGAAACATTGATGGTGAAGATAGTAATTATACTTTATAATGGAAGGCTGGACATAAGTAAACATCTTTTTTTTATAAAACGTTCTTTTCTGTTTACATTTTTTTTTTACAATCAGGTCAGTTATTACTCTACCAGTTCTGTCTTGAGTGACCGGAATAAGTTTCCTTCCTTCTTCAGGACTGTTCCCAGTGATGCCTTCCAGTCTAAAGGACTTGCAAAGCTTGTTCTACACTTTAATTGGTCATGGGTCGGGCTACTTGGAGTGGACAATGACTATGGACAACAAGGGATTCAGTTGGTCAAACAAGAGATTGTCAGGGCTGGGGCCTGTGTAGCCTTCACCGAGAATATTTTGACAAGCAGACAAGATCGGAACGCTCCAAAAATAATTAAAGTCATGAAAAAGTCAACAGCAAGAGTGGTAATCACTTTCGCTACTGGGCTCGACTTGGTCCCTATAATGACTGAGATGATGAGAGAGAATATCAGAGATAAAGTATTTGTGGCTAGTGAAGGATGGTCTGTGACTAGTCTGCAAAAGATGGCTAGCTTTTCACATCTCTTATTTGGCACAGTTGGTTTAGCTTTCTTCAACGGGATAATACCGGGATTTCAAGAATTCCTCAACAAGCTCCATCCAAACATGACTTTACCAGACAACTTAGTGATGACGTTTTGGGAAGAAGCCTTTAATTGTACGTTTCTAACTGTGGGGTATTTGGGTCCCCAAGGAAAGGTGTGCACAGGGGAAGAGAGGCTGGACGGAATACGGAACAGCTACAATGATGTCTCCAATTTAAGGGTGTCTTACAACATCTACACTGCAGTACATGTTCTCGCCAAAGCTTTGGAAGATCTTAGAAAATGCATTGAGAACAATGGTCCATTTCTTTATGGAAGATGTGCACGAATTCAAAATTTCTCTCCGTGGCAGGTAAAATAAAATCAGTCTTGTAGATAAAGGGCAATGCAGTAGTAGCTGTTTTCTTCTATATATTGTTACTGTAATTGGTGGTCATTCCAGACAAGGCCTACACCCTAGTATGTGGGCATCAGACATTTGGTGTTGGTCAACCACATAAAAAAAAAACAGTTCCAGATTTACAACTCCCTTTTCAGGGGCTTTTTTCTGTCTCTAGCTGTTATAAATTGGCAGTTCCTCATATAAATCCATTTAGTATATGATGTTTTTAACATGATCTAAAAATGTATTATTTTACTGACCAGTGAGTGCTACCATACTTTTTACTTCTGGAGGGAATATCCATGTACAAAAGAGACAATACTAAAGA
The DNA here is from genome assembly GCF_051348905.1 of Ranitomeya variabilis. Lineage (NCBI taxonomy): Eukaryota > Metazoa > Chordata > Amphibia > Anura > Dendrobatidae > Ranitomeya > Ranitomeya variabilis. The sequence continues at coordinate 33,684,545 of NC_135236.1, read as the reverse complement.
GGTTATTTTCTTGGACATGGAAGCAATATCATAGTAGTTATATTCTTGTACATAGGTGCAGTATTATAGTAGTTATATTCTTGTACATAGGGGGCAGTATTATAGTAGGTATATTCTTGTACATAGGGGCAGTATTATAGTAGTTATATTCTTGTACATGGGGCAATATTATAGTAGTTATATTCTTGTATATAGGGGGCAGTATTATAGTAGTTATATTCTTGTACATAGGTGCAGTATTATAGTAGTTATATTCTTGTACATAGGAGCAGTATTATAGTATTTATATTCTTGTACATAGGAGGCAGTATTATAGTAGTTATATTCTTGTTCATAGGGGCAGTATTATAGTAGTTATATTCTTGTACATTGGAGTAGTACTATAGTAGTTACATTCTTGTACATAGGAGCAGTATTATAGTAGTTATATTCTTGTACATAGGGGGCAGCATTATAGTAGTTATATTCTTGTACATAGGGCAATATTATAGTAGTTATATTCTTATATATAGGGGGCAGTATTATAGTAGTTATATTCTTGTACATAGGGGCAGTATTATAGTAGTTATATTCTTGTACATAGGGGGCAGTATTATAGTAGGTATATTCTTGTACATAGGGGCAGTATTATAGTAGTTATATTCTTGTACATAGGGGCAGTATTATAGTAGGTATATTCTTGTACATAGGGGCAGTATTATAGTAGTTATATTCTTGTACATAGGGGCAGTATTATAGTAGGTATATTCTTGTACATAGGGGCAGTATTATAGTAGGTATATTCTTGTACATAGGGGCAGTATTATAGTAGTTATATTCTTGTACATAGGGGGCAGTATTATAGTAGGTATATTCTTGTACATAGGGGCAGTATTATAGTAGTTATATTCTTGTACATAGGGGCAGTATTATAGTAGGTATATTCTTGTACATAGGGGCAGTATTATAGTAGTTATATTCTTGTACATAGGTGCAGTATTATAGTAGTTATATTCTTGTACATAGGGGGCAGTATTATAGTAGTTATATTCTTGTACATAGGGGCAGTATTATAGTAGTTATATTCTTGTGCATGGGGCAATATTATAGTAGTTATATTCTTGTATATAGGGGGCAGTATTATAGTAGTTATATTCTTGTACATAGGTGCAGTATTATAGTAGTTATATTCTTGTACATAGGAGCAGTATTATAGTATTTATATTCTTGTACATAGGAGGCAGTATTATAGTAGTTATATTCTTGTTCATAGGGGCAGTATTATAGTAGTTATATTCTTGTACATTGGAGCAGTACTATAGTAGTTACATTCTTGTACATAGGAGCAGTATTATAGTAGTTATATTCTTGTACATAGGGGGCAGCATTATAGTAGTTATATTCTTGTACATAGGGGCAGTATTATAGTAGTTATATTCTTGTACATAGGGGGCAGTATTATAGTATATTCTTCTACATAGTGGGCAGTATTATGGTAGTTATATTCTTGTACATAGGAGCAGTATTATAGTAGTTATATTCTTGTACATAGGTGCAGTATTATAGTAGTTATATTCTTGTACATAGGGGGCAGTATTATAGTAGTTATATTCTTGTACATAGGGGGCAGTATTATAGTATATTCTTGTACATAGAGGGCAGTATTATAGTAGTTATATTCTTGCACATAGGAGCAGTATTATAGTAGTTATATTCTTGTACATAGGGGGCAGTATTATAGTAGTTATATTCTTGTACATAGGAGGCAGTATTATAGTGGTTATATTCTTGTACATAGGAGCAGTATTATAGTAGTTATATTCTTGTACATAGGAGGCAGTATTATAGTGGTTATATTCTTGTACATAGGAGCAGTATTATAGTAGCTATATTCTTGTACATAGTGGCAGTATTATCATAGTTATATTCTTGTACATAGGAGCAGTATTATAGTAGTTATATTCTTGTACATAGGGGCAGTATTATAGTGGTTATATTCTTGCACATAGGAGCAGTGTTATAGTAGTTATATTCTTGTACATAGGGACAGTATTATAGTAGTTATATTCTTGTACATAGGAGGAGTATTATAGTAGTTATATTCTTGTACATAGGAGCAGTATTATAGTAGTTATATTCTTGTACATAGGAGCAGTATTATAGTAGTTATATTCTTGTACATAGGAGGCAGTATTATAGTGGTTATATTCTTGTACATAGGAGCAGTATTATAGTAGCTATATTCTTGTACATAGTGGCAGTATTATCATAGTTATATTCTTGTACATAGGAGCAGTATTATAGTAGTTATATTCTTGTACATAGGAGGCAGTATTATAGTGGTTATATTCTTGTACATAGGAGGCAGTATTATAGTGGTTATATTCTTGTACATAGGAGCAGTATTATAGTAGTTATATTCTTGTACATAGGAGGCAGTATTATAGTGGTTATATTCTTGTACATAGGAGCAGTATTATAGTAGCTATATTCTTGTACATAGTGGCAGTATTATCATAGTTATATTCTTGTACATAGGAGCAGTATTATAGTAGTTATATTCTTGTACATAGGGGCAGTATTATAGTGGTTATATTCTTGTACATAGGAGCAGTGTTATAGTAGTTATATTCTTGTACATAGGGACAGTATTATAGTAGTTATATTTTTGTACATAGGATGAGTATTATAGTAGTTATATTCTTGTACATAGGAGCAGTATTATAGTAGCTATATTCTTGTACATAGGAGCAGTATTATAGTAGTTATATTCTTGTGCATAGGGGCAGTATTATAGTAGTTATATTCTTGTACATAGGAGCAGTATTATAGTAGTTATATTCTTGTACATAGGAGCAGTATTATAGTAGTTATATTCTTGTACATAGAGAAATTATTATTGTACTTGTCAGTGAATGATGATCACTTTGTGCTGTCTTACAATACTAGTTCTAGACTCACCCAAGTAATTGAGAGCAATGATTTGTTGCGTAAAGCAGTATGAACACCAGCAAGTTCCTTAATTCTTTCTATCTGTTTCTTTTTGAGAAATGAAGTAATGTAAGATTTGAGGCAAAGCATTGAGATGGAATGTGCGTAAATTAACTTCCTATATTTTCATGCTTCAATCATCTCTTCACCATAGATCTTGCACTACATGAAGGCGGTAAGGGTCCCTGTAAATGATGAGAGAGAAATATACTTTGATAAAAATGGAGATCCGCCTGCAGTCTACGATATTGTTAATTGGCAACTAAGTTTAAACAATACTATACGTCACGTCAAATTTGGGAGTTACGATACCACAGTTCCTGATGGGCAACTTTTTACCATCAACTCAAGCCTACTGCTTTGGGCTACTGAAAACAACAAGGTACGGTTCTAAAAACAAGTTACAATATTATCCATTACCAGAAGTGCACAAGGAAGAACAGTTTGTGTCCCAAGACTCTTCTCACAGCTAGATTTCATACAACTATACTATTATTTTTTTGTAGATCATGGGGAAAAAAGATGTATATATTATGCGACCAATGACCGAGGGTATGATCTACCATTCCTATGTGACAAACGTATTCAAAGTGTGATAACTTCATATCTGAGTGTGGGAGGAATCCTAAAAATCGCCATTATGTAATTATGAAGTCCTATTAGAATTCATACCATTCCATGAGTTTTTGGGTCTTCAACACCTAGAAGTAGAGTGGAAGACTCCACTAAATATGCAATGGATATACTAAACAGTAAATGTCCTTGGCAAAAACCGTTTTCAGACCCTTAAGGCTTTTTTTTTTCATATGATATACGAAAATAAATTAAGGTTTAAAACTGAAGCTAAAATCCTGTTAAAAAAAGTGTAGGTAAAAATCTAGAATTTTTTTACAAAAAATGCAAAGTGTAACACAACAAAGTAAAATGTATCTGTTAGGGCTAGCGGAACGCACCAAATAATTAGAAAGAAGGTATGAGTAGTGTTGAGCATTCCGATACCGCAAGTATCGGGTATCGGCCGATACTTAGCGGTATAGGAATTCCGATACCGAGATCCGATACTTGCCGCGTATCGGATACCGGAATCGGAACTTCCCAGGATTCAAACTGCACAAATTTGTACGAAATCAGCCAATGAGAATGATTCCAAGTGTGGGCACATCCTGTTCAGCATGGAGGGCCTGAAACTACTGGCAAGGCTGTGATTGGCTGCTGAAATGATGTCATGATGCAGTTTAAAAGTCGCTGGCGCCATTTTGCGCTCACTCTGCTGTGAATTCAGTTAGTGACAGGACGCTGTGTGCTGACTGAGGGCCAGTTTAGAGATAGCGATTTGCTTCTTTGTGCTTTTCAAAGGCTAATTTAGCAACCGCTGTGTTCACCTACTAATCACCTTGCTTTTGCCTTGTAGCGCTGTTTTCACAGCGATCTGCAAGGTCTGTGTGTGTGTGTGTGTGAGTGCAGCCCACTCTCTAGTCTGAGTGCAGCCATAGGCCATCCATAGCTGGTTGTATTCAGTTCAGGGAGGGTGGTTCATTGCCTCATACTGTTCTTTTTTTTTTTTTTTCAAGTAGTGTAGTATGCTGCTCATTTTTTCAAAAAAATCCTATTAGTGTCTTTCCACCCGTATCCAGCTAACTTGTGGAAAAACACTACATAGGATAACGTAGAGGAGTGTTTTTGGGCCTTGCAGCGCCGTTTACGGCTGTCTGCACGGTCTCCGTGTGACTGCAGCTCGCCCTGTAGTCTGTGAGCAGCCAAAGCCTGGCTGTCTCCAGCTCAGGGTTCTTCACTGCGTCATACCGTAAAATCAATTTTCCTTTTGTTTTAAGTAGTGCAGGCTGCTGCACATTTTTTCAAAAAATTCCTATTAGTGTCTTTCCACCCGTCTCCAGCTAACTTGTGGAAAAACACTACATAGGATAACGTAGAGGAGGGTTTTTGGGCCTTGCAGCGCCGTTTACGGCTGTCTGCACGGTCTCCGTGTGACTGCAGCTCTCTCTGTTGTCAGTTCAGCCCCCAAAAAATAAATAAATAATAAAGTTCACCAAACACACCAGTGACACCACTTTACATTTGTGTAGGCCACATTAGCTCATATCAAAGTCTAGTCCACACTTTAGAAAATTAGTGTTTCTTATACCTGTTAGGAGCTGTTCAGGAATAAGCACACAAAGCCGTTAGTACTTTTCTGCTTATCTTTATCAGTCAACCAAGATGAAGAAGGCAGTGAGTAAGGCACGTGGGCGTGGGCGCGGAGCAGGGAGAGGACGTGGGGATTCTGTGCCTGCTGCGGGCACCGGTGACTCACCAGCACCCAGTTTCACCAGGGAACAGTCCTTCATGCGCAGCTTTGTCGTAGAGCGCCGTACACCGCTGCTGCGTGAAGAACAAATTGAAGCCGTTGTCGGTTGGATGGCAGCTAACGCATCGACTTTAATTAGTGCCACATCCTCTCAGACACAGAGCACTGGAGAGCAGCCATCTGTCTCTTCACCACCTGCCAAATTGCCCAGGCAGACAGAGAGCCCAGGACAGGAGCCGTCTCTACTTCTGTTCTCTGAATCTCTTGGCTTGGAAACAGGGGGCCAGCCAAGCAGCATTGGAGAAATGGAAGAAGAGGCAGGGTGCAGTGATGCCCAACAGCTTTTTCTCTCTTCCTCTGAAGGGGCGGGTGGGCCAGTGCCTCCGGTCACCACATCGCAGGCCGCATCCGCTGATGATGACACTCAGGTGCCACTTTCTGGTGCGTGCTCTGCTGCTGAGACTACCCAGGAGGAGCAGTTGGTGGCAGAGGGTAGTGTAGATGATGAGGTCCTTGACCCATCGTGGCGTGAGGGACAGGAAGGTGGTGGGAGCAGCTCCGAGGAAGAGATTCCTAGAACGGGCCAAAGAGGTAGAGGGAGGGGGAAGACTGCGCAGCCTGTAGCCTCCACTTTGGCACCCGTTAGGAGCATGTCTGTTCCAAAAGCCAAAAAGGGCGCTCCCAAGACTTGCAGTGTCTGGCCCTTTTTTGACACAGTTGCAGATGACATTTGCTATGTCAAATGCAAGGTGTGTCATCACAAAGTCAAAAGAGGTCGAAATGTCAGCAACCTCAATACCTCCAACATGTGGAAACATGTGCGCAACAGGCACGCGGCGGAGTTAGAAAAACACACTGAAGAGCTAGGCCACCCAACAGTAGCAGCTACCACCTCTTCAGCTCGTGTTGCCTCTTCCTCCAGCTCACACGCAGCTGGTTCGGCTTCCTCCCAGGATCGCCGTGGAAGAACCTCTGGCCCTGTTGTCCAGAGACCCGCTGTAATTCCACCCGCAGCACCACTTTCCCAGTCATCCACACACTCCCAGCCCAGTCTACAGCCATCGGTAGTACAGGCATGGGAGAAAAGGCGGCCTTTCTCGTCAAACCACCCATGAGCACAGGCTCTGACTGCAGGCATTGCCAAACTTCTGTCACTGGAAATGCTGTCATTCAGGCTGGTGGAGACTGACAGCTTCCGTGACTTGATGTCATTGGCAGTCCCACAGTACAATGTGCCCAGCCGCTTTTACTTCAGCAGGCAAGCTGTCCCTGCCCTACACAAGCATGTGGAGGGACACATAAAACACGCACTACTGAATGCCGTCAGTAGCAAGGTCCACCTCACCACCGATGCGTGGACCAGTCAACATGGACAGGGGCGATACCTTTCCCTCATTGCCCAGTGGGTTAATGTTGTTGAGCCGGGTACAGATCGTGCGAGTGGCGCAGGACGTGTCCTGCCCACTCCAAGGATTGCAGGAATCCATTCTGTACGCATTGACTCCTCCTCTTACACCAGTTCCTCAGAATCATCGCTGCAGGAGCCGTCACAGTCCACCTCCACATGGACCCGTGATGAACGTTTACCTGTTACGACCGACATGAGCACAGCCGTGGCCAAACGTCAACAGGCCGTCTTGAAATTAATTTCTTTGGGGAATCGAAGCCACACAGCGCAGGAGCTCTGGAATGCCATCAAGCAGGAGAGCGATGTGTGGTTTGTGCCAGCGAATCTCCAGCCAGGCATGGTAGTGTGTGATAATGGCCGAAATCTGGTGGCAGCTCTGGGCCTCGGCAACCTCACTCACATCCCATGTCTGGCACATGTGCTCAATTTGGTCCTGCAGAGTTTTTTGAAAGACTATCCGGATCTTGATGCACTGCTGCACAAGGTCCGCCTAGAGTGTGCTCACTTGCGGCGTTCCAGCACGGCAAAAGCGCGCATTGCGGCTCTGCAGCGCCGACACCACCTGCCGGAACATCGCATCATATGTGACCTACCTACCAGGTGGAATTCCACGTTACATATGTTGGAGCGGTTGTGTGAGCAGCAGCAAGCTGTAATGGAGTACCAGCTGCATCATGCGCAAAGAAGTCGCACTCCGAGCCGTTCACAACCACAGAGTGGGCCACTATGAAGGACGTCTGCCAGGTTTTGCGTCCCTTCGATTATTCCACGCGGATGGCGAGTGCAGATGATGCACTAGTCAGCATGACTGTCCCCCTTATCTGCCTGCTTGAAAAATCACTGCAAGGGCTAAGGGATGATGTTATGGAAGCGGTGGAGGATGAGGATTCACCATTTCCATCACCTTCTGGACAGTCAGCGCCACGTGGTTCCTCACAAACGCGCAGGCAGGGGACAGTTTGTGAGGAGGATGAGGAGGAGTCAATGGAGGAGGAAGACATCCGTCCAGAGGAGGGAGTTACACAATTGTCCAGTACTCAGTGTGTACAGCGAGGGTGGGGTGATGACGAGCGGGCAGAGATCACGCCTCCAGCAAGGGACAGCGTTTCTTGGCCAGTTGGCAGTCTGCAGCACATGGTGGATTACATGCTGCAGTGCCTGAGAAACGACCGCCGCATCGCCCACATTCTCAACATGTCTGATTATTGGGTGTTCACCCTCCTCGATCCTCGCTACCGGGACAACGTAGAAAGCCTCATCACACCGTTGAACCAGGAGCGAAAAATGCGGGAGTACCAAGACACACTGGTGAATTCCATCATCTTCTCCATTCCAACTGAGGGAAGTGCTGCTAGTGCATTACAAAGCAGCTCAGTGCGTCCAGGCAGTGGAGGAGGCTCTGCACAAAGAGGGAGCAGAAGCAGTGCCTCTGCCCAAGGCAAGACCAGTATGGCCCAACTGTGGCACAGTTTTTTGTGCCCGCCACAAAAGTCTACACCATCACAGACGGCTCCAGTCAGCAGGAGGCAACGGTTCCGTCAGATGGTGACAGACTACATGTCTTGCCCTCTTGCTGTACTCCCAGACGGCTCTTCCCCTTTCAAGTTTTGGGTCTCAAAGCTGGATACATGGCCAGAGCTAAGCCAGTATGCATTGGAGGTGCTGGCTTGCCCTGCGGCTAGTGTATTATCGGAACGCGTCTTTAGTGCTGCAGGTGGTGTACTAACTGACCGTCGCATGCGACTATCCTCCGATAATGTTGACCGGCTTACTTTCCTGAAAATGAACAAGGCCTGGATCTCGCAGGAATTTGCCACTCCTCTTCCTGATTAAATAATTAGGTGACTGTCTACAGTATCCAGGTCTCCTGTTGTGTTCATCTTTCTACCACCTGAACTTTAATTCCTGGGCTCCAACACCACCAGTTGAGGCTCAGAAGTGCCGTCTGCACAGTCAAAACATACGACCCAGTGTTATTGGGTTTCAGTAACGTCAGCTGATCCCCAGCTGTGTAGCCGGCAATGTGTCCTGCGACCGCCACGCTGACACAACAACTGAAATGTAAGGGAACCTGTCCCCCCCCCAAGGCGTTTGTTACTGAAAGAGCCACCTTGTGCAGCAGTAATGATGCACAAGGAAAAGGTAGCTATTTTTGTTTAGCTCCTTGCACACGCAGAACTTAACACTTATAAAATGTGTCCACTGATACCGTAAAACCGTCCCGGAGGTGGGACTTTCCTTCGTAATGTGACGCAGCACAGCCGTCATTCTTACCCCCCCGGCGCCGTGCGCCGGCTCCTCAGCGTTGTTTGATTCTGTCTCGAAGCCTGTGCTGTTATGTTATCCCTTGGCCAGGCACACTTAGCGCTGCCCCTCTTCTGACATCATTTGGTGTCAGGCTGGCTGCGCCTGTGCGGCCGCGCTGGCCGAGAGCCCGCCTCGCAGTGTCTTCTGATTTAATCCCACTGCGGGCCTGAGATCCATGGACATGCGCAGTGCATATCTCAACCTCCGCCTCTCACTCATCTCCCTACGCCTTCTTCAGACTGTGCGCCGTCAGCTGATCCCTAATAGCATGCCACGGCTGTGACGCCGCACGGTCTGAAGAAGCCGTAGGGAGGGGAGTGAGAGGCGAGGATATGCACTGCGCATGGCCACGGATCCCAGGCCCACGGTGGGATTACATTAGATGACACTGCGAGGCGGGCTCTCGGCCAGCGCGGCCGCACAGGCGCAGCCAGCCTGACACCAAATGATGTCAGAAGATGGGCAGCGCTAAGTGTGCCTGGCCAAGGGATAACATAACAGCACAGGCTTCGAGACAGAATCAAACAACGCTGAGGACCCTGGGCACGGCGCCGGGGGGTAAGAATGACGGCTGTGCTGCGTCATATTACGAAGGAATGTCCCACCTCCGGGATGGTCTCACGGTATCAGGGGACACATTTTATAAGTGTTAGTTCTGTGTTTGCAAGGAGCATAATGAAAAGAGCCACCTTTTCCTTTTGCATCCTTTGTGCTGCACAAGCTGGCTCTTTCAGCTACAAACGCCTTGGGGGGGGGGTTAAAGGTTCCCTTTAGACTTTCTCCAATCAGGCTTCGGCCTACACTGTGTTCACCTCCTCCTCCTGCTGCTGTCCCTGGGCTCCAACACCGCTACTTGCCGTCCAGAAGTGCTGTCCGCACAGTCCCAACAGTCGCTCCTCTGTTATTGGGGTTCAGTAACGTCAGCTGTTCCCCAGCTGTGTGTGTGGCAATCCCTCCTATCTCCTCCACCTCCTCCTCCTGCTGCTGTCCCTGGGCTCCAACACCGCTAGTTGCCATCCAGAAGTGCCGTCCGCACAGTCCCAACAGTCCCTCCTCTGTTATTGGGGTTCAGTAACGTCAGCTGTTCCCCAGCTGTGTGTGTGGCAATCCCTCCTATCTCCTCCACCTCCTCCTCCTGCTGCTGTCCCTGGGCTCCAACACCGCTAGTTGCCATCCAGAAGTGCTGTCCGCACAGTCCCAACAGTCGCTCCTCTGTTATTGGGGTTCAGTAACGTCAGCTGTTCCCCAGCTGTGTGTGTGGCAATCCCTCCTATCTCCTCCACCTCCTCCTCCTATTGCTGTCCCTGGGCTCCAACACCACTAGATGCCGTCCAGAAGTGCTGTCCGCACAGTCCCAACAGTCCCTCCTCTGTTATTGGGGTTCAGTAACGTCAGCTGTTCCCCAGCTGTGTGTGTGGCAATCCCTCCTATCTCCTCCACCTCCTCCTCCTGCTGCTGTCCCTGGGCTCCAACACCGCTAGTTGCCATCCAGAAGTGCTGTCCGCACAGTCCCAACAGTCCCTCTTCTGTTATTGGGGTTCAGTAACGTCAGCTGTTCCCCAGCTGTGTGTGTGGCAATCCCTCCTATCTCCTCCACCTCCTCCTCCTGCTGCTGTCTCTGGGCTCCAACACCGCTAGTTGCCGTCCAGAAGTGCTGTCCGCACAGTCCCAACAGTCGCTCCTCTGTTATTGGGGTTCAGTAACGTCAGCTGTTCCCCAGCTGTGTGTGTGGCAATCCCTCCTATCTCCTCCACCTCCTCCTCCTGCTGCTGTCCCTGGGCTCCAACACCGCTATTTGCCGTCCAGAAGTGCTGTCCGCACAGTCCCAACAGTCGCTCCTCTGTTATTGGGGTTCAGTAACGTCAGCTGTTCCCCAGCTGTGTGTGTGGAAATCCCTCCTATCTCCTCCACCTCCTCCTCCTGCTGCTGTCCCTGGGCTCCAACACCGCTAGTTGCCATCCAGAAGTGCTGTCCGCACAGAGCCAAACACCTCGCCAATGTGTTATTGGGGTTCAGTAATGCCTGCTGCTCCCCTGCTGTGTATACGGCAACGTGTCCTGCGACCGCCACGCAGGCACAACAAGTTAAATTAAAGGGAACCTGTCCCCCCCCCCAGGCGTTTGTTACTGAAGGAGCCACCTTGTGCAGCAGTAATGATGCAAAGGGAAAAAGTGCCTCTTTTCGTGGTGCTGCTTGCACATGCTGAACCTAACACTTATGACATGTGTCCCCTCACACGGTTAAACCGTCCGGTCGGTGGAACTTTCCTTTGTCATGTGACGCAGCACAGCCGTCATTCTTACCCCCTTGGCGCCGTGCGCCTCCTCCTCAGCGTTGTTTGAATCAGTCCCGGAGTCTGCGCTGTTATGTTATCCCTTGGCCAGGCACACTTAGCGCTGCCCGTCTTCTGACATCATTTGGTGTCAGGATGGCTGCGCCTGTGCGGCCGCGCTGGACGAGATCCCGCCTCGTAGTGTCTTCTGATTTAATCCCACTGCGGACCTGTGATCCATGGACATGAGCAGTGCATATCTTAACCTCCGCCTCTCACTCATCTCCCTACGCCTTCTTCAGACTGTGCGCCGTCAGCTGATCCCTAATAGCATGCCACGGCCGTGACGCCGCACAGTCTGAAGAAGCCGTAGGGAGGGGAGTGAGAGGCGAGGATATGCACTGCTCATGCCCATGGATCACAGGTCCGCAGAGTGATTACATTAGATGACACAGCGAGGCGGGATCTTGCCCAGCGCGGCCGCACAGGCGCAGCCAGCCTGACACCAAATGATGTCAGAAGACGGGCAGCGCTAAGTGTGCCTGGCCAAGGGATAACATAACAGCGCAGACTCCGGGACAGATTCAAACAACGCTGAGGAGGAGGCGCACGGCGCAAAGGGGGTAAGAATGACGGCTGTGCTGCGTCATATGACAAAGGAAAGTTCCACCGACCGGACAGTTTAACCGTGTGAGGGGACACATTTCAAAAGTGTTAGGTTCAGCATGTGCAAGGACCATAATTAAAAGAGCTAAGTTTACCTTTTCCAGCATTAGTGCTGTACAAGATGGCTCTTTCAGCTACAAGCGCCTGGGGGGGGGTTAAAGGTTCCCTTTCAACTTGCTACAGTGCAGGCTGCGGCCTACACTCTGCTCCAACTGCAGAGCCCGGGCTCCAACAACGCTAGTTGCTGTCCGGAAGTGCTGGCTGCACAGAGAAAAACACCAGCCAATGTGTCAGTGGGGTTCAGCACCGCCAGCTGTTCCCCTGCTGTGTAGCCGGCAACGTGTCCTGCAACAGCCACGCAGACACAAGAACTGAAATTGAAGGGAACCTGTCCCCCCTCCCCCAGGCGTTTGTATGTTTTACAGCCACCTTACAGCAGTAATGCTGCATGTGTGCAAGGTGGCTCGGAAACTTATTCCCCTTGCACATGTGGAACTGAACACGTCTAAAATGTGTCCTCTGTGACCATTAAACCGTCCCTGAGGTGTGACTTTCCTTTGTAATGACACGCTGCAACCCCCTTGGTAGCGCTGCCTGTCTTCTGGCATCATTGTTTGGCTGGCTGCGCCTCTGCGGCCACCCTGACCCACACAACGCCCCTCGGTGTCTTATTTATTTTGACTGCGAGGGTGTGATTGATGGGCATGAGCAGTGCATACAGGTCCTTCTCAAAAAATTAGCATATAGTGTTAAATTTCATTATTTACCATAATGTAATGATTACAATTAAACTTTCATATATTATAGATTCATTATCCACCAACTGAAATTTGTCAGGTCTTTTATTGTTTTAATACTGATGATTTTGGCATACAACTCCTGATAACCCAAAAAACCTGTCTCAATAAATTAGCATATTTCACCCGTCCAATCAAATAAAAGTGTTTTTTAATAACAAACAAAAAAACCATCAAATAATAATGTTCATTTATGCACTCAATACTTGGTCGGGAATCCTTTGGCAGAAATGACTGCTTCAATGCGGCGTGGCATGGAGGCAATCAGCCTGTGACACTGCTGAGATGTTATGGAGGCCCAGGATGCTTCAATAGCGGCCTTAAGCTCATCCAGAGTGTTGGGTCTTGCGTCTCTCAACTTTCTCTTCACAATATCCCACAGATTCTCTATGGGGTTCAGGTCAGGAGAGCTGGCAGGCCAATTGAGCACAGTAATACCATGGTCAGTAAACCATTTACCAGTGGTTTTGGCACTGTGAGCAGGTGCCAGGAAGCATGAAGTGCTCCAAAATCTCCTGATAGCTAGCTGCATTGACCCTGCCCTTGATGAAACACAGTGGACCAACACCAGCAGCTGACATGGCACCCCACACCACTGACTGTGGGTACTTGACACTGGACTTCAGGCATTTTGGCATTTCCTTCTCCCCAGTCTTCCTCCAGACTCTGGCACCTTGATTTCCGAATGACATGCAAAATTTGCTTTCATCAGAAAAAAGTACTTGGGACCACTTAGCAACAGTCCAGTGCTGCTTCTCTGTAGCCCAGGTCAGGCGCTTCTGCCGCTGTTTACCTGGGGAATGCGGCACCTGTAGCCCATTTCCTGCACACGCCTGTGCACGGTGGCTCTGGATGTTTCCACACCAGACTCAGTCCACTGCTTCCTCAGGTTCCCCAAGGCCTGGAATCGGTCCTTCTCCACAATCTTCCTCAGGGTCCGGTCACCTCTTCTCGTTGTACAGCGTTTTCTGCCACATTGTTTCCTTCCAACAGACTTACCATTGAGGTGCCTTGATACAGCACTCTGGGAACAGCCTATTTGTTGAGAAATTTCTTTCTGGGTCTTACCCTCTTGCTTGAGGGTGTCAATGATGGCCTTCTTGACATCTGTCAGGTCGCTACTCTTACCCATGATGGGGGTTTTGAGTAATGAACCAGGCAGGGAGTTTTTAAAAGCCTCAGGTATCTTTTGCATGTGTTTAGAGTTAATTAGTTGATTCAGAAGATTAGGGTAATAGGTCGTTTAGAGAACCTTTTCTTGATATGCTAATTTATTGAGACAGGTTTTTTGGGTTATCAGGAGTTGTAGGCCAAAATCATCAGTATTAAAACAATAAAAGACCTGACAAATTTCAGTTGGTGGATAATGAATCTATAATATATGAAAGTTTAATTGTAATCATTACATTATGGTAAATAATGAAATTTAACACTATATGCTAATTTTTTGAGAAGGACCTGTATGTTCGCCTGTCCCTAATCTCCTTCCGCCTTCTTCAGACTGTGCGGCTTCATGGCCATGGCATGCGATAAGGGATCAGCTGACGCCGCACAGTCTGAAGCAGGTGTAAGGACCCGAGTGTGAGAGGCGAACATATGTACTGCGCCAGGCCATGAATCCCAGCCCCGCAGTGTTTTAACAATGTTAAGACACTGCGGGGCTGGGATTCATGGTCATCGTGAACCACACCGGCCGACATTAAATGATGTCAGAAGATGGGCAGTGCTTACAGCGCAAGTCCAAGAGATAACACGACAGCGCAGACTCCTGTGCAGCAAATAACGACGCTCAGGAGGCCGCGCCCAGCACCAAGGTGGGATTTTTGACAGCTGTGCTGCATCTCATTACGAAGGGAACTCACGCCTCCAAAACAGTTTGACTGCTTAAGGGCCTAAATGTTAGACGTGTTTCTTTCTGCGTGTGCAAGGAGCAAAATTAAAAGAGCAACATTAGACTTGTGCAGCATTACTGCTGCCCAAGCTGTGGCTCTTGTAGTTTGTAACCCCTGAGGGGGGGTTAAAGGTTACCTTTGAAATCGGTTCAATTAGGCTTTGGCCTACACTCTGCTCCACCTGCAGAGCCCGGGCTCCAACAACGCTAGTTGCTGTCCGGAAGTGCTGGCTGCACAGAGCAAAACACCCGCCACTCTGTCAGTGGGGTTCAGCACCGCCAGCTGTTCTCCTGCTGTGTAGCCGGCATCGTGTCCTGCAACAGCCACGCAGACACAAAGCTGCCACCAGTGCAGGCTTCGGCCTACACTCCGCTCCCTCTACTCCTCCTGCTGACCCTGGGCTCTAACAACGCCAGTTGGCGCCCAGATGTGCTGGCTGCACAGAGCCAAACACCTCGCCAATGTGTCAGTGGTGTTCAGCACCGCCAGCTGTTCCCCTGCTGTGTAGCCGGCAACGTGTCCTGCAACAGCCACGCAGACACAACAAACCTAAAGCTGCCACCAGTGCAGGCTTCGGCCTACACTCTGCTCCCCCTGCTCCTCCTGCTGACCCTGGGCTCTAACAACGCCAGTTGGGGCCCAGATGTGCTAGCTGCACAGAGAAAAACACCCGCCAATGTGTCAGTGGGGTTCAGCACCACCAGCTGTTCCCCTGCTGTGTAGCCGGCAACGTGTCCTGCAACAGCCACGCAGACACAAGAACTGAAATTGAAGGGAACCTGTCCCCCCTCCCCCAGGCGTTTGTATGTTTTACAGCCACCTTGTACAGCAGTAATGCTGCATGTGTGCAAGGTGGCTCATAAACTTATTCCCCTTGCACATGTGGAACTGAACACGTCTAAAATGTGTCCTCTGTGACCATTAAACCGTCCCTGAGGTGTGACTTTCCTTTGTAATGACACGCTGCAACCCCCTTGGTAGCGCTGCCTGTCTTCTGGCATCATTGTTTGGCTGGCTGCGCCTCTGCGGCCACCCTGCCCCACACAACGCCCCTCGGTGTCTTATTTATTTTGACTGCGAGGGTGTGATTGATGGGCATGAGCAGTGCATATGTTCGCCTGTCCCTCATCTCCTTCCGCCTTCTTCAGACTGTGCGGCTTCATGGCCGTGGCATGCGATAAGGGATCAGCTGACGCCGCACAGTCTGAAGCAGGTGTAAGGACCCGAGTGTGAGAGGCGAACATATGTACTGCGCCAGGCCATGAATCCCAGCCCCACAGTGTTTTAACAATGTTAAGACACTGCGGGGCTGGGATTCATGGTCATCGTGAACCGCACCGGCCGACATTAAGTGATGTCAGAAGATAGGCAGCGCTTACAGCGCAAGGCCAAGGGATAACACGACAGCGCAGACTCCTGTGCAGCAAATAACGATGCTCAGGAGGCTGCGCCCAGCACCAAGGTGGGATTTTTGACAGCTGTGCTGCATCTCATTACGAAGGGAACTCACGCCTCCAAAACAGTTTGACTGCTTAAGGGCCTAAATGTTAGACGTGTTTCTTTCTGCGTGTGCAAGGAGCAAAATTAAAAGAGCAACCTTAGACTTGTGCAGGATTACTGCTGCCCAAGCTGTGGCTCTTGTAGTTTGTAACCCCTGAGGGGGGGTTAAAGGTTACCTTTGAAATCGGTTCAATTAGGCTTCGGACTACACTCTGCTCCACCTGCAGAGCCCGGGCTCCAACAACGCTAGTGCTGTGCTGGCTGCACAGAGCAAAACACCCGCCACTCTGTCAGTGGGGTTCAGCACCGCCAGCTGTTCCCCTGCTGTGTAGCCGGCATCGTGTCCTGCAACAGCCACGCAGACACAAAGCTGCCACCAGTGCAGGCTTCGGCCTACACTCCGCTCCCTCTACTCCTCCTGCTGACCCTGGGCTCTAACAATGCCAGTTGGCGCCCAGATGTGCTGGCTGCACAGAGCCAAACACCTCGCCAATGTGTCAGTGGGGTTCAGCACCGCCAGCTGTTCCCCTGCTGTGTAGCCGGCAACGTGTCCTGCAACAGCCACGCAGACACAACAGACCCAAAGCTGCTGCCAGTGCAGGCTTCGGCCTACACTCTGCTCCCTCTACTCCTCCTGCTGACCCTGGGCTCTAACAACGCCAGTTGGGGCCCAGATGTGCTAGCTGCACAGAGTCAAACACCTCGCCAATGTGTCAGTGGGGTTCAGCACCGCCAGCTGTTCCCCTGCTGTGTAGCCGGCAACGTGTCCTGCAACAGCCACGCAGACACAACAGACCCAAAGCTGCCGCCAGTGCAGGCTTCGGCCTACACTCTGCTCCCCCTGCTGACCCTTTGCTCCAACAACACTAGTTGGGGCTCTAGGAAGACAAGCTTGAATAGGTCCCCATCCTGGTTCCAGCACCGTCAGCTGGTTCCGGGTAGAGCCTTTGGCTTAGGTGCCTCCTTCTGGGTATCCGAGTTCCACCAACTTCAGGTGGTCCTTGGTAGTGCTTTCAGGCACGGGTACCTCCTGCTTAGTAACCGGGTTCCAGTAACGTCAGCTGGTCCTCGGTAGTTCCATTGGCTCTTGGACCTTCGGCTACCCATCCGGGTTCCAGTACCGTCAGCTGGTTCTCGGCAGTGTCTTTTGCTCTTGTACCTTCTGCTCCCCATCCTGGTTCCAGTACCGTCAGCTGGTTCCGGGCAGAGCCTTTGGCTTAGGTGCCTCCCTCTGGGTATCCGAGTTCCACCAACGTCAGGTGGTCCTTGGTAGTGCTTTCAGGCACGGGTACCTCCTGCTTAGTAACCGGGTTCCAGTAACGTCAGCTGGTCCTCGGTAGTTCCATTGGCTCTTGGACCTTCGGGTAGCCATCCGAGTTCCAGTTCCATCAGCTGTTTCTCGGCATTTTCTCAGCCCTCTTGTACCTTTTGCTACATTTCCAAGTTCAAGAGACTAAAGACGATGACCCGGAAGACCACCCCTAAGATGACGACGACACCAGAGACGACAACCACTGAGATGACGACGACCCTGGAGACGATGACCCTGAAGACCACCCCGATGACGACGACCCCGGAGACGACGACCCTGGAGACTACGACGACCTGGAAGACCGAGAAGCAGAAGAACAAGAGGCTGCAGAACAAAGAGCAGAAGAACATTAAGCATAAGACTAAATATCAGAGCAAAAGATATTATCTAAATTATAAGCAGAAGAAGACTAAGCAGTGTATGGGGGTGAGTCCGTTCCTCCTCGTGGTGCCCCTGGATAAAGCCTGATGCTGCAGGCCAAACTGAACGCGGACAAATGTAACTCTTTTGTGACAGGCAGAACGGAAGGTGTAATCTTCAAACTTTTATAGATAACAACTACGGGAATGCCTGTCACAAATAAGAATATGATGAAGAAGTTGAATACGAAGAAGATAATAGTTAAATAAAAAGAATATGAACAATGTAAGAAAAAAAATAATAGGTAGAAGATGAAGAAGAAGATGAATAAGGTGAAGAAGTTGATGTCAAAGAAGCTGATGATGAGGATAATGAAGAAGAAAGTGTGGGAGAAGTAAAAAAGAAGGTGAAGGGCGTGGAAGTAGTGAAACATCAATATCTGACAAAATAAAAAAAAAAATAACATAGTCAAAATCTTTCTAACGCCGAACGTCATAAAAAAAAATAAAAATCATGCTATTCTATTTGATTGGGCTAAACCTCTGTGCCTTTAATGTCTCCTTCTTAGTTGTTTTCCTTCATGTGGAATTAACCTACAAGGAAAGAAAGGGTTTATTTTAATTCCGATATTTTCGTCCCATTGACTTGCATTGGGATCGGGTATCGGTATCGGATTAGATCTGATACTTTGACGGTATCGGCCAATACTTTCCGATACCGATACTTTCCGATATCGGAAGGTATCTCTCAACACTAGGTATGAGGTGTGTTCGCAGCCCGGGGTCCACCGTGCAGAGATGGAACCTGCTGCTGAGTAAAGACGGACAATATGGCGGTACAATGTGGATACACACATGGGTTAACTTCACCCTGTATGAAGGAAGTGAACCCTGTGGCGTCACAGGGTCGCATTACTGCACAAAGAGCGCAAGCAAGGAGTCAGAGAACTCTATCCCAGTACACAGGATTAGAGTTCGTGTAGACCTCTTGCGCTCGACACCACAATTGGGGTATCAGAGTAACTGAAAAAGTAACTTATGCACAAGAGTGCGTACTGTGCCACTCTGGCGGACGCCACTAACCACCCAGACTTGGGTCAGGAAAACGCTCTAATAGCGTACGGTGCCGCGCTGGCGGTCACAGCAATTACACCCTGTTTTGTGTGGGGTTTTTTTTTGAACAATAAATTTTTATTGAAATTCACAAATACAGTACAGAAAAAAGAAGGAACAATGATATTTTCGTCAATTACATTGCACCATGAAGAAGGGGTAACTGTCCTTCAATTATGTTCCAGAAAACTAACAGTAATCTTAACACAGGAACAACAGAGAGAAAGAAAGAAAAAAAAACATCAAGGTGGGAGTCGAGGGTCTGGGGGGAAGGGAAGGTATGGGAGACCCGAGGAAAGATTATGTTAAATCCTTACATAATTGGGTAATTTAATCAGAAGCCTGAGGACTAGAGTTGGACAGCCGAGATACCGGAATAGCGAAGGGAGTATGGCAAGCATACTCCGCCCATGGGAGCCAAATAAGTTAAAATCTGTCCACCTTATCGGTAAGTATGGCAGATAGTTTTTCGTTTACCATGTACCACGATAGACGAGATTTAACTCCAGAGAGGTCCAAGTTTGTTTTTTTCCAAGCCGAAGCTATAGTTTGTTTAGCTGCTAAAAATATCATTGCAATAAGGGCTCGGGAATGTCTGGGCAAATTAGGGATACGCTTATTTAGTAGAGCTTCCCAGGGGTTTTTCCAAAGATTGATATTCGTTATAGAGAGAATTAAGAAGTATACCCTGGTCCAGAACCTTCGTACAATTGGGCATAGCCACCAGATATGAATCATATCACCTATGGATTTGCATCCACGAAAACAGTTTGGGGAGTAGTTAGCGACTGCCTTTGCTACCCTGGCTGGGGTCAGGTACCATCTGGTTAGTACTTTATAATTAGTTTCCAGCATGAGGGTGTTTAATATACCACCAGTGGAGGAAGACCAAATCTGAGCCCACTCTGAGTCCGTCAGAGAAGAACCAATATCGGACTCCCAGCGAGAGGTGTAGCCTTGGCACCACCTGTGAGTTGGTGAGTTGATGTGTGAATAGAGAAGAGATATGATGCCTGGGGCATGTGGATTTTGACGGCATCTCTGTTCAAAAGGGGTGAAAGAGTAAGGGGGTGAAATTTCTTAGCAGAGATTGAACAAAATTTTTAAGTTGTAGGTAGCGAAATATTTCTCTAGGTGGAAGATGGTGTTTTTCGCTCAAAACAGAGAATGGGATTATCCCATCCTCGTTGAAAAGATGGTGGACTCTCGTTATTTCCGCTGCCACCCATAGACGGAAATCCCTGAGGGATTCCACGCCCGGGAGGAACTGGGTATTACTCCACAGGGGGGCCAAAGGCAGAAATGGTGATATTAAGTGTGCAGAATATTTTAAAGAGTCCCAAATTCTAAGAGAATGTATCATGATGGGGTACGTAATTTCTCTACGCTGCGAAGGGAGAGTCCAGAGTATTGTATCAAGGGTATTCGAATGGAGTTCAGAGGCCTCTAGAGCTAGCCACAAGGGGGATTCCGAGTAGGCATGGTATAACGTCAGTTGGCCTAGTTGGGCTGCTTGATAGTATTTCGAGAGATTTGGGACCCCCAACCCACCCTTTAGGCGGTGACGATAAAGAGTGGCTCTATTAACCCTGGGAAGACTGCCCCTCCAAACAAAGGTATTAATCGCTCACTGGGCTATTTTAAGGTATTGAGTAGGAACCGAGACTGGCAGAACCCGAAATAGGTAAAGTAGTTTAGGGAGTATAGTCATTTTTAATGCACGCACTCGGCCGAGCCAGGAAAGATGAAGTTTGCTCCATGACTGGAGCATTAATCTAATTTTACGAAGCATATGAGGGTAATTAGCTGCGTATAATGCATTGTACTCTGGAGTGAGTTTCACTCCCAAGTAGTCCAAGTGGTTGGAGGTCCACTGGAACGGAAAATCTTGTTTTAGTATTGCAATAGTAGAGGGAGGGAGCGTTATATTCATGGCATAGGATTTAGAAGGATTAAGTTGAAGACCTGAAATGTACTCAAAACTGTTAAGAGTCTGAAGTAGGGCTGGGAGGGATGACAGAGGAGACATTAGGAGGAGCAGCATATCGTCTGCGAATAAGAAAAGTTTATTGGGGACTGATGCTATGGTAACTCCTTGGATGGATGAGTTGAGTCGAAGATGTATCGCCAGAGGCTCAAAAGCTAAAAGGAATAATAAGGGCGATAAGGGACAGCCTTGGCGGGTGCCTCTATGAATGGGAAAGCGTGTAGAAGAGAAGCCATTGTATCGTACATATGCTGAAGGGGAGCTATAGAGGGCGTGAATCCATGTAAGGAAGTGATCAGGGAAACCCCATCTCCGCAAAACCGCAAACCACGAAATGGAGTCTAAGGCTTTTTTAATGTCTAGCGACAGTAACATGCTTGGTATATTGCGCTGTTTGCAGTGATGCAACAGATGAGAGACCCTTCTTATATTATCGGAAGCTTGTCTTCTAGGAACAAAACCCACCTGATCTTTATATATCAACGTCCCCAGACCCGAGTTTAAGCGCTGAGATACAATTTTAGCTAATATCTTAAGATCTACATTGATTAGGGATATTGGTCTATAATTGGACCATACTAACTGATCAGAATTAGGCTTTGGTATCATAGACACTGCCGCTATCAATGATGCCTCTCCAGGTTTATTACCGTCCCTCAAGGAATTAAAGTAATTGGTAAGATGGGGAATCAGATGTGGGGCATATTTTTTATAATATAGGGCTGTAAATCCATCCGGGCCAGGCTTTTTATTGACTCTTTCAATTGCTGGATAGCCAACTCTATATCATTAGAGGAAATAGGTTGGTTTAGTGATTCAATCAAATTTGGGCCCAACGCTGGGAGAGGAACGGAATCTAAAAAAGCGTCTAGCTCCTCAGGATCCACAGATGTATTAGCGCTATATAATAGTTTTAATTTCTGTTGGAACAGTTGAGTAATTCTTTGCGGGTTGGACGTGATTCCTGAAGGAGTATGTAATCTTACTGGGGGGCAGGGCTGGGGTAAACATTTTAACCATCGTGCCAGGTTAGAATTGTTTTTATTATTGAGGGCGTAAAACCGTTTCTGTGACCAGTGTAGGGCTCGGTCTGCATTTTCGGATAGGCAAAGATCGAGTTCAGTTCGAGCATGAGCGAGGTTTTTGTATATATCTGGGGATGCGAATTCTTCAACTGAGTCTCGAGCACTGATACCCTGTCCTCCAATTCAGCCACCCTCGCACATCTTTCTTTCTTCTTGCGGGAGGCCACTTGAATACAAAGACCTCTCATCACTGCCTTATGAGCTTCCCATAAAGAAATTGGAGAAGAAGCTGATTGAAGATTTAAAGAAAAATATTCTTCGAGGTGGTTTTTTAATTTTAGAGCGATGTCAGGGTAGGAGAGCAGAGAGTCGTTCAAGATATAATTGTATGATTGAGGTTTAGGATGTAGCGTGGAACACATAAGTATGATTGGGGAGTGATCAGACCATGGGGTGGAAAGGATGGAAATATTAGAGATGTTAGGAATAAAGGATGGGTGGGCAAATATATGGTCTATTCTAGTATGGACTAAATGTCTTGGGGAAAAATACGTATAGTCTCTAAATGAAGAGTGCAAGTCCCTCCACAGGTCCACCCAGTGATATTGGGAAAGGAGTTTATTAAGGGAGGTCGAGTCCACTGATGTAGGCAGCGATGGGGTAGCAGGGGATTGTGCGTTAATTGACCTATACAAATTAGGTTTGAGTATACAGTTAGAATCGCCACAAAGTATCGTGGTTCCCTGGGCCTGTTTTGTGTGTTTTTGTGCTGACAGCTCAGCCGGGCGCTAGATAGCAGACATCAACCTTACGCGAGCAGTCATACACAAGGGAGGGGATGATTAAAGAATGACTTGCACTCATCAACACACACACATTTTCAAATGTACACTAGCGCACGGCCGAGCGGCCATGCTAACTTTTTATAGCGGCAGTGCTACAAGACCTTCCAGATGGTCCAATAGGATTCACAACAGGACCTGAGCATGTGACCCTCGACCTCCAATGGGAGGTCGTCCCGTGGGCATGCTCAGTATGGGAAAAGCAGGACTTAGTCCCAGAAAGATCTGCTCGCTGCTGATCACTGCTGGCTACAAATGCAGAGCCTGGAAGGACAGTAGTAACCATTCGCCCAGTATCAGCCTGAGCTAGATGCTGGGACCGACGTCTCCGCTGAACAGGCTCTACTGTGGCTGGAGAAAAATGGGAGACCAAAGTGGAGCTGGTTCTAGATTCCCCCTGTGCAGAGGCGGGAACTCGACACCTAACATTACCCCCGTACTTGGACCTCGCTATGCTTGAAGGCAGCAATGAGCTGTGGAGCTTGAATGTGCTCAGCAGCCTCCCAGGACCTGTCCATCAACCTACCAAATAAAATTTTTTACGACGTACCACCTTACACCCCAAGAAAGCATTCACATCATAATCTTCCTTAGACAAACCCGATGTTCCGGCAGATGACTCGGAAAACCGCGACATGTGTATGGGCTTTAAGAGGGACACATGAAAGGTGTCGGTGATACCAAGGCGAGGAGGCAGGGCCAGACGGTAGAGCACAGGGTTAACCTGTTTGAGGACCTTGAAGGGACCCAAGTAGCGAGGTGCAAACTTAGTGGACTTAACTCGCAGCCTGATGTTATGGGCGGAGAGCCACACTAAGTCGCCAGGAGCAAAGGTCAGAGCAGGGTGCCGATGTGCATTGGTGGAGGACCTCATTCTCTCCTTGGAGGCTCGGATGGCATCCTGAGTGCGGTCCCAAATGTCCCGTGCCTCCACAGCCCAGTCTGCCACCATGGAGTAAGCAGAAGACATGGGCATAGGCACAGGAACCCGTGGATGCTGGCCGTAATTAAGGAGGAATGGGGTCTGACCAGTGGAGTCAGCTACGGCGTTGTTTAGCTCAAACTCCACCCACGGTAACAAGGATGCCCAGTCATCCTGCCTGGCTGAAACAAAATGTTGCAGATATGTGACCAGAGTCTGGCTGGCCCTCTCTACCAACCCATTCATCTCCAGATGATATGTTGAAGAGAGATTCAACTCAATGCTTAATAGACGACAAAGCGCTCTTTAGAACCGAGACGCAAACTGGGGACCCCGGTCACTGACAATTTTGTCTGGCATACCATGTAAGTGAAAGATATGTTTAATAAACAACGCTGCCAGAGCCCATGCAGAAGGTAACCGTGGAAGAGGCACCAAGTGCACCATTTTGGAAAAATGGTCTGTGATCACCCAAATAATGGTGCAGCTGCGAGATTTGGGTAGGCCCACCACAAAATCCATCCTGACCATCTCCCAGGGCCGCTGTCGAGGGAACTTGTTAGTGGCGCAGGAGACACATGCCCGAAAATAGTCTCTGACATCACGGGCCATATGCGGCCACCAGTATGTCCTCGCCAGCAGCTCAGATGTCCTTTTGGTCCCAAAATGTCCACCCACCCTGGATGAGTGAGCCCAAGAGAGAACCTACGGACGCAAATTAGTTGGTAGAAAAGTCTTTGCTGGGGGCAGAGACTATAGCGAAACCAGAGCCACAGTTCTCAGGCTCTCAGAAGGGACAATAAGCTGAGGCTCCTCTTCCTCCTCCTCAGATGATACAACGGAGCGAGAAAGAGCATCGGCAGGAATGTTCTTCTCTCCAGAGAGAAAATGGAGGGTGAAATGGAACTGGGAGAAGAACAGGGACCATCTGACCTGGAGAGAATTTAGCTGCTGGGCTGTCTGTAAGTAGACCAGATTTTTGTGGTCTGTGAAAACTTGGAAGGGAAAGCGAGCCCCCTCCAAAAGATGTCTCCACTCTGAGAAAGCCAACTTCATTGCTAGTAACTCCCTGTCCCCGATGGAATAATTCCTCTCCGTTGGTGTGAAGACCTTGGAAAAGAAGAAGCAAGGATGCTTCCGACCTTGAGCATCCTGTTTGAAAGAGGACTGCTCCAGCACCAATGGATGAGACATCCACCTCCATTATAAACGGCTTATCTACATCGGGGCGATGTAGGATGGGAGCGCAAGCAAAATGAGACTTAATAGAAGTGAAGGCCTTGGAGACCTCCTCAGACCACAATTTGGGATTTGTTCCCTTCTTGTTGAGGGCTACCAAGGGAGCTACCAAAGTTGAGAAATGAGGGATGAACTGGCGATAATAGTTAATGAACCCCATAAAGCGCTGCACCACTTTAAGAGAATGGGGTTCTTGCCAGTTCATCACAGCCTGTAGTTTGGTAGGATCCATAGCCAATCCCTGAGTGGAGATGATATAGCCCAGGAAAGGTAAGGACTCTGTAAACATCTCTCCGATGGTAGTCAATATCTGGAGAGTAGATGAGAATATCATTCAGATAGACTACAACTGAGGTGGAGACTAGAGCATATCCTGGAAGAACAGCAGTGACCAGTCACCCAGTATCAGCCTGAGCTAGATCCTGCGACCAACATCTCTACTGAGCAGGCTCCACTGCGGCTGGAGAAGAATGGGAAACCACAGTGGAGCTGATTCGAGATTCCCCTGATGCAGAGGTGGGAACGCGACACCTAACAGTATCAAGGGGTAAAGAATTCCCCAGATGCAGAGGTGGGAACTCGACACCTAACAGTATCAATTATCAATTCTATGTAAATCATTCATCTCATCAGCTTTGTGACTCCTCGTGATGCTGTTGTGACCACATTGATTAGGGTGTTATTGGGTGATTTTCCATTGTTTCTGTTGACGTGAGTCTAATCAATACTACTTCTTTGTTTGTTGGATTCTTTGCTTTTGTTATCACCATTTTCTGAATAGTCTGATGGCGTTTGAGGAAACTTTCTTACACACACTGTGTTGCTGAGTCCATTGGATTCTGTTGGAAGAAGTTGTGACTTGTGAGTTATTTATGTAAGGTCATCTGTGTTTTCAGGACCAATATTCTATTTAAGCCCCTATAAAAGTCAAGGGAAAGGAATTTGACAGAAATGTTAAACATTCCCTCCCCATTTTCTAATTCAATTCAATACATAGCAGATGCAAAGTGACGTTGTGTCAACAGAACTGTAATAGCTTCAGTATAAAGCTCTCCATATATTTAATGATATACACATTTTATATACTGATTCTTTCATGACTCGAGTATCTTTTAATTGCAGGTACCTACTTCAGCTTGTTCGGAAAGTTGTCCTCCAGGATTTTGGAAGGCATCTATTAGAGGACAACCTTCCTGCTGCTTCCAATGTGTCACCTGTCCTCAAGGAGAAATATCTAATCACACAGGTACTAAGAATTAAGAGGTCTGAGACCTGCTAGGAGGAATTTGATAGATGATAATGTCATCTTGTAGTTCAAATGAAATCAGAGACTGACTTCCTGAAAACATAGAAAACAATATGTACTGGATTGGTGGTCAGACAGGAAATCACATGATACAGCTGCCGATGAATAAAGTTTTGAAATATGTAGAGCTGGTGAGAAATCAGCTAAAATGTTAGACTATTACTGGCAAGTTTTCATTCAAGAAAAAGTGCTTATGTGCTAGTTATAAGCACCACAGTAAGAAGGGAAGAGGATGGTATACTGTAGAGCTCTCTGTAGGACAAAAACAGCTCATACACCTACAAGCATATTTTTAAAATTAAAAAGCAAATAAATTAAAGTTGATTTTTTTTTCTAGCTTTTTGACTGTACTGCATTTATTTTTGTCTCCTCATTGGGACAGAGCACATTAGCTGAGCTGTGGAGGCTATGTTTTCTGTCTAATATGTTACATTTCCCCTGTTTGGTGAGATGAGCAGCTGTGAGGCACAGATTTCTTTAGCCGAGTTTGTTTCATATTATTGGATTTGAATGGTCAATTTCTTGGGTCACAAAAATTCAAGAGAATGATGTCATAATGTTCATGGAGGTTCTTCTAGTGCAACAGAAATCATAATGACAACCCAAAACATCCAAATGACCCTGATCAAAAGTTTACTAATCCTCGTAATTTTGACCTGATAACATGCACAGAAGTTGACACAAATGGATTTGAATGGCAACTAAAGGTAACATCCTCACATGTGACCTGTTTGCTTGTAATCAGTGTGTGTGCATAAAAGCTGAGTGTGTTTCTGGGATCCAGACAGACTCTTGCATCTTTCATCCAGCCACTGATATTTCTGGATTGTGAGTCATCGGGAAAGCAAAAGAATTGTCAACGAATCTACAGGATAAGGTACTTAAACTGTATAAAACAGGAAAGGGATACATAAAGATATCCAAGGAACTGATAATGCCAGTCAGCAGCTTTCACACTGTGATTAACAAATGGAAAATCAGGGGCTCTGTAAAAACAAAACCACGGTCAGGTAGACCAACAGGAAACTTGGTCAAAGTTGAAGGAAAGATAAATGCAGCACGTTATCAGCAAATACTAGAGGCAAATTTTCCCTCATCAGTACGGAATCTGCGCATGGGATGTACTTGGATGTTCCAACATGACAATGATCCAAAACGCAAGGTCAAGTTGACCTGTCATTGGCTACATCAGAACAAAGTGAATGTTCTGGAGTTTCCATCTCAGTCTCCTAACCTCAATATTGTTGAGCCACTCTGGGGAGATCTCAAATGTGCAGTTCATGCTATAAAGCCCAGGAATTTACAGGAACTGGAGGCTTTTTGCCAAGAATAATGGACAGCTTTACCATCTGAGAAAATAAAGAACCTCATCCACAACTACCACAAAAGACCTCAACCTGTCATTGATGTTAGAGGGGGCAATACACAGTATTAAGAAATGGGGTATGTGAACTTTTGATCAGGGTCATTTGGATGTTTTGCATTGTCATTATGATTTAAAAAGAGAAAACACAGAAGGTTGATTGTAAATTGCTTCACTCAATCACTAACCATGAGTGAAGAAAAAGGTTTGGTGTTATCATTTATATTCTCTGAAAAAAGGCCAAGAAACCAAAAATTCTGCAGGGGTATGAAAACTTTTGAGCACAATTGTATATGTATCTGTATACAATAAGTAATTCAAGACTTTCCCCCATAATCAGAGCTGCGGTCCCTGTTGGTCTGCTCATATCAACATCCATCAGAGAAGTCATATGAGCTCTGCAGAAGATCAGTGGCTACTGATCAGCTGCCTCGTTGACAGTTTTCCAAAGCCTTTTTCACAGTTTTACTGGTGATTCAGACATACCCAGCAGCCACTGTTTGGCATCAGCTATCATTTGACTTGCCCACTGGATGTTGATACCAACAGACGAATGGAGGACAAAGTGTGTGTGTAGTACAATTTCTTTCTCTTCTCATCTGTCTAGGCTCATTATTAATTGTTTCCCAATAGTGGACAGCCCCTTGAGCTTGTAAATTATTTCTACCATTCTCTTCAATTTCAGATTCTAACGATTGTCTCAAATGTCAGTGGAACGAATGGTCAAATTTCCAGAAAACCAGATGCCTTCAAAAACACATAGACTTCCTTTCCTATGAAGATCCACTGGGTGCAACTTTAGCTGGCACCACAATCTTTTCGTCTTTCATTCCTAACCTCATGCTAAGGCTTTTTATCCAACATAAATCAACTCCCATAGTAAAAGCAAACAACTATGTCTTAAGTTGTCTTCTTCTCATCTCCTTGTCTTTTTGCTTCCTAAGTTCTCTCGCTTTTATTGGCTATCCCCAAACTGAGAAGTGTCTGCTACGTCAAGCTACTTTTGGACTGGTCTTCACCATCTGTGTTTCATGCATTTTGGCTAAAACTATCATGGTTATGTTTGCCTTTATGGCCACAAGACCAGGCAGTGTTATTAGGAAATGGACTCATCCTCGTGTGTCCTACACAATCATTTTTAGTTGTACCTTGCTACAATTTATCTTATGTATCTCATGGTTGTCCTTAGCGCCTCCATTTCCACAGTATAACATAAAAAGCCAGCCCACACTAATCATTATTGAATGCAATGAAGGTTCACCCATTGCCTTCTGGACTATGTTGGGTTACCTCTTCCTTCTGGCGATGACCAGTTTTATTGTGGCCTTCCTGGCTCGAAAACTTCCTGACAGCTTCAATGAAGCCCAATTTATTACATTCAGCATGTTAGCCTTTCTCAGTGTCTGGATTTCATATATCCCTGCCTCCCTCAGTGCTCAGGGCAAGTATAAGGTGGCCATGGAGATCTTTGCTATATTGATATCCAGTTGGGCTTTAGTGGTCTGCATGTTTTTTCCAAAGTGCTTCATTATACTGCTCAGGCCTGATATGAACTCGAAAGGACATCTAATGAGAAGAGACAAAGAATGATAAAGAATTTACCATTGATAACGCATAAATGCTTAAATTGCTTGTCCCATGAGACCAACTACACACTATATGCCATATCAGAAACTATAGAGTGGATAGACATCCTCATCTATGAGGAAGAATAGATAGTCACTCTGTAGATTTGTTGTTTGTGGCTATCTATTCTGGTTCCAAGAGGGTGGTATCATGGGATAGACTCAACTTGATATGTGCAGGAGTTACTAAGTTTTAGCAGCCCCTTTAAAGGGAATGTGCAGGCAGAAAAGGATCATCTGTGTACATGGGGGATTTATGAAATATAGATTGTATTAGGAAAAATTAAAACATGTTACATAAAACCTGATTTCCACAGTAGGCCATTTTCTATTACACATTCCCTCTAAGAACATGAGTTTTAACCAAAAATATTAGAATCATCAGATCAGGTAAGGTCCAGGCATCATACCCTTAAAATGGAAACCTAGTGTTAATCCAAAAACTGTGTACTTATACATATCTGAAATATACGCATGGAAAAAAAATGTGGCTATTGCCTCTAAATAATAAATAAATAAAATATATATTTAAAAAAATATATTTATTTTAGTGAGAAAATGTAAATGAACCAGGAACTACTTTTCTATTTTTGCATGAAGGCTCTCGAGCCACAGTCATCGTTGACCTTCTTTTTCTCCTCTCTTTTGACCGACACACATGTTATCTGTTCAGGTCTGACCCCATCCCTGGCCATTAATAATACTCAATTAGAAGTTCAGAAAGGGAAAATGTATTCATATTGGAATTTCCAATTAATAACGTTGCTGTTACGATTGTGACCTAACACTCATACGGGAATGAACAAACCACGGGAGATGTTGAACCTGTGCAAGATAATCTTTGACTAGGGAGCTGGGATTCCAGACATCCACCTAACTTCAAATAGAGTTACCAAAGACTACATGTGCCAGAAGAGTATATGTAGCCCATCCCAAGGTGTGATAGGGGAAACCAGATTAAGTGAAAACACCTGCAAAGAAGCTATACAGCAAAGCAAAAACAAGATCATTATCAGCAGTTGGACATAGACAACACAGGCTGTGGTCCAACAGAGAGGGAAATGACCACAAAACCAGAGGTCACCGGAACAAGCACTAGAGTCAAGCCACGATAGTTGCATAAAATCCCAAATCAAAATGTAATAAGTAATAATGTATATCAATATGCAATAGCATCCAAGCTAAATTCATTGCTAAATAAAGTACCGTAAGACAAAACATTGTCCACTGGTGACAAGGCTCTCTTTAAGTCAAGTCTTGTTATAGGTCGCATGAAACAATTTTTTGGACTAAATAGTCCTTCATCATACTTGATAGTGCTGTTTTGCTACTTACGAATAGATGCAGTTAATGGGCTAGACATAGTACTCCTTTAAATAAGGATAATTCTGTACAAAAATATATATATACTGTATATATACCCAAATCTGTATGCAGTATCTTTAGACATTTAATGCATGAAGGTTCCCCATGCTGATGGCTCACATGCAAAAAGAATTTGAAAAAATTTATAAAATACAATAATGCACAAGTAAAGCAACTTTACTCACTTGTGCTGCAAATCTCATTGCCTATGTTATCGCAATAAAGCTTTGTAGTTGGTGTCTACCAGGCAATCAAATACTTTATAGTTTCCCAGTACCAGATTTCCATGAACTGTTAATTTATATTGGGAAGTGAAAGAGGTTGTAATATAAGGAGCGCAATGTAGACAGATTAAGGTCCCTACACTGGAAATAATAGAGGCAGGATCTTCAAATAGCACAACATTTTTCAGGAAACGGAAGACTATCCCTACTCTTCCACGATTCCGGTAGATCACTTTTTTCAAGAAAGATTTCAAGTATGTGCAGGCAGAATACAGTATTTCAGAAGAGGAGAGTGCTGATCTTGTGAGGAAGCAGTAACGCAACCTTACTGGAGTAGAAGTAAAGTCTGCCACCATTTTCAGGTGGGATTGTTCACAATAAGGACTACATTACAGTGTGTAAAGATCTGGGTTGACACCGTATTTGTCCACCTCTTGTTTTACTGATTACAGAAAATTGGAAAATGATGTCATGACCACAAGGGTCAGTCCAGCGGATGGCACAACAAACACCAACAGCGGGATGGGAAAAGGGGGAGAGAGGCCCTAATAGTAGAGAATGAGGGATGGGGACCTCCTAACTCAGCTTGTGCCTATCCCTAAGCTCCTATAATGCCCTATGCAGGTCCTTGTCCCCACCGCCATCACGTATCTGGTCCCTAGCTGTCACCTCACTAAACCCTGGCTAGTGCAATTGATGGCAAGGATGCTAGCCTCACCACTGCAGACAGTACAACCACAGGGGATTGTGACTAGCATGAGACAGACAAGGTATATAATGAAGCTACTCCTGCCAAGCTCCACAAAGCACAGGATAAGGAAACAGGACCGCAAACTCCACAGAAGTAGCAGATTCAGTGCTGACACCAGAGAGCTGCAACTCCAAGGCTGGCACACATAGAAAACTCTATTACCAACAGTCAGCTGATGCGTCATGTGACTCTTTAAAGGATGGTGGGAGTGGTCATCACCCACATCAGCTGACCTAGCAGCACAGCAAGCTGCCAGCAAGGAAACTGACATTAACTCTTGCTGGCACAAAATCAAAAACAATATTTAAATTAAATCAGAGCCAGAGCTGTTACAAATCCAAAAATGGAGCATGACAGATGGTATACAAGCACCAGCAAAAATTGGAGTGGCTTTATCAAAGTAGGCTTTTTCAAAGTAAGTGGGTCATTTGCATTTAAGCTGTTCCATCCTGCATGTCCACATGGATAGTCCTTCTCTGAACCCTGCTTATACAGGTACTATACAGATGATCAGGTTTTAAATACATCAGATAGGGATTCTATACATTAGTTAGGACTGCTCTATAAGGGTATACCTTGACGATTTGGTGGAGCAGCTTAGTATACATTTTTTTGCAAAAAACGTATCAACTAAATACCCTGTTTTCTTTACATCTTTTGACTAGCACTTGCTGATTATTGTGATTTTTTTTTTTTTTTTTTTTTTTTTTACAACAGAGTATTTTTGACCTCATTGTGCTCTTTTGTGTCTTCAAGTTTTCTGGTGGTGTGAACAGGTTCCTACAGACTTGTTCAATGTGCAAGTGGCCCATGTGTTTCTGGTTCTTTTTCAAAGTAAGTAGCATATATAAAAGCCGCTCATCTTAATTCAGATGCAGACTATACTATATATTTATCTTCCATGCTCCTGGCTCTCACATCATCCATCACTTTCTATTGGCATCCATCACTTTACAACAAAAATAGTGACTGCCCTCTGATAGACGTTAAGTGATCCTATCCCTCTCATCTGTTACAGGGTTAGGTAGGACTTCCTTCAGCTTGTCTATTTGGCGTGTCCGATAGGATAAACAGCTAGAGTTTACTAGACCAGGATCTGGATTTTGAAAATATTTTATTCATGACAAAAAGGGAAAAAGACTTAAAAAAATCTTTCACCTCAAAAGAATGGCGATCTTGCCTTAAATCAACATATTCTTCAAATATATGTACCTCCTTGGATGAATCTTTTTTATGAAATAATTTCCAGATGGCACTTCACCACCACAAAATTGGCTAAAACAGATTCAGACAAATCCCCAATCTGCTGGAGAGGTTGTGGCCTCAAAAACGACTTACTGCACATGTTTTAGAAGTGCCAGAAATGACACTCTCGTTGGAGGGAAATATCTAAATTAGTTTAATCAAATAACTCAACAGAATATAATTTTGCCTCCACAAATGACTTTGCTAATTTTAGAACTAGACATTGTTATTCCGATATAAAAACCAATCATCGTTCATATATTTACAAAGAATGCCATTTTGACATGTTGGAAAGGACATGCCATCCCTGTCATTACTGATATTACAGAAAAATTCACATTCCACAACTCTTATGAAACAAGACAAGCTATCTCCAATAATTATTATGAAACTTATTATAAAAGATGGGAACCTTGGATCAAACATACTTCACAAAACTTTCATTAAGTTATTCTCTCTGAAACTGATAAAGCTCTTAATATTTAAAATATATAAACAATGTAACATAAACCACCAGTCTTCTTTGACATCAATATTACTGTAAAGTGTATATATACAGTATATACTAGATGGTGGCCCGATTCTAACGAATCGGGTATTCTAGAATATGTATGTCCACGTAGTATATTGCACAGCCTACGTAGTATATTGCCCAGCCACATAGTATATTGTCCAGTTACGTAGTATATTGCCCAGCCACGTAGTATATTGCCCAGTTACGTTATATATTGCCCAGTTACATTATATATTGCCCAGTTACGTTATATATTGCCCAGTTACATAGTATATTGCCCAGTGACGTAGTATATTGCCCAGCCACATAGTATATTTCCCAGTCACGTAGTATAGTGCCCAGTTACGTAGTATACAGCACAGAGCCACGTAGTATATTGCCCCGCCACATAGTATACTGGCCAGTCACATAGTATATTGCCCAGCTACGTAGTATATTGCCCAGCCACGTATGTCACAGGTTAAAAAATAAAAAATAAACATATACTCACCTTCCAAAGGGCGCCTTGTAGTAGTTCTGTCACCTGTGTGCGGTGCAGGTGGCAGCTTCCGGTCCCAGGGTGTGATGATGTCGCGGTCACATGACCGTTACGTCATGGCAGGTCCTTCTCGCGCAGGCGCGCAGGACCTGTGATGATGTTGCGGTCACATGACTGTGACGTCATCGCAGGTCCTTCTTGCGGACCATCCTTGCCACCGGAACCTGCCACTTGCATGGAGCGGTCACCAGAGCACCGTGAGGAGCGGGAAAAGTGGCAAATGGTGAGTATATGATTTTTTATTTTTTTAATTATTTTTAACATTAGATGTTTTTACTATTGACGCTGCATAGTAGGCAACATCAATAGTAAAAACGTGGTCACACACGGTTAATAGCGGCGGTAACGGAGTGAGTTACCCACGGCATAACGGGGTCCATTACTGCTGGCATTAACCCTGTGTGAGCGGTGACTGCGGGGAGTATGGAGCGGACGCCGGGCACTGACTGCAGGGGAGTAGGGAGGGACTAATCAGACTGTGCCCGTCGCTGATTGGTCGTGGCAGCCATGACAGGCAGCTGGCGAGACCAATCAGCGACTTAGATTCCATGACAGACAGAGGCCGCGACCAATGAATATCCATGACAGACAGAAAGAAAGACAGACAGACAGAAGGACAGACAGAAAGACGGAAGAACCCCTTAGACAATTATATAGTAGATTGTAAATTTACGCTACCATTCAAAAGTTTAGGGTCACTTAGAAATGTCCTTATTTTTAAAAGCAAAGCGCAGTGTTTTCCAATCAAGCTAACATGAAATGATTCAGGAACACACTGTATACATTGTTAATGTGGTAAATGACTATTCTTGCTGCAAATGTCTGGTTTGTAATGCAATATCTTCACAGGTGTTTGGAGGCCCATTTCCAGCAACCATCACTCCAGTGTTCTTATGGTACTTTGTGTTTGCTAACTGTGTAAGAAGGCTAATGGATGGTTAGAATACCCTTGAAAACCCTTGTGCAAGTATGTTAGCACAGCTGAAAGCAGTTTGGCTGATTAGAGAAGCTATAAACCTGACCTTCCTTTGTGCTAGTTGAGAATCTGGAGCATTACATTTGTTAGTTCCATTAAACTCTCAAAATGGCAAGAAAAAAAGAACTTTCATGTAAAACTCGACAGTCTATTCTTGTTCTTAGAAATGAAGGCTATTCCATGAGAGAAATTGCCAAGAAACTTGAAGATTTCCTACAATGGTGTGTCCTACTCCCTTCAGAGGAGAGCACAAACAGGCTCCAACCAGAGTAGAAAGAGAAGTGGGAGGCCGCGCTGCCCAACTGAGCAACAAGTACATTAGAGTCTGTAGTTTGAGAAATCGATGCCTCACAGGTCCTCAACTGGCAGCTTCATTAAAT
This sequence comes from Ranitomeya variabilis, assembly GCF_051348905.1. Lineage (NCBI taxonomy): Eukaryota > Metazoa > Chordata > Amphibia > Anura > Dendrobatidae > Ranitomeya > Ranitomeya variabilis. Next base: position 33,649,342 of record NC_135236.1, on the reverse strand, counting down.
AGTACACGCAAAACGCCAGTGTCAATGTCTACAGTGAAGAGGCGACTTCGGGATGCTGGCCTTCAGGGCAAAGTGGCAAAGAAAAAGCCGTATCTGAGACTGGCTAATAAAAGGAAAATTTTAATATGGGCAAAAGAACACAGACATTGGACAGAGGAAGATTGGAAAAAAGTGATATGGACAGATGAATCCAAGTTTGAAGTGTTTGGATCACACAGAACAACAACTGAAAAGATGCTGCAAGAGTGCCTGACGCCATCTGTCAAGCATGGTGGAGGTAATGTGAGGGTCTGGGGTTGCTTTGGTGCTGGTAAATTGGGAGATTTGTACAAGGTAATAGGGATTTTGAATAAGGAAGGCCATCACTCCATTTTGCAATGCCATACCTTGTGGACAGCGCTTGATTGGAGCCAATTTCATCCTACAGCAGGACAATGACCCAAAACATACCTCCAAATTATGCAAGAACTCTTTAGGGAAGAAGCAGCAGCTGGTATTCTATCTGTAATGGAGCGGCCAGCGCAGTCACCAGATCTCAGCCCCATTGAGCTGTTGTGGGAGCAGCCTGACCGTATGGTGGAAAAAAGTGCCCATCAAGCCAAATCCACTTGTGGAGGGGCTTCTGGAAGCATGGGGGGAAATTTCCCCAGATTATCTCAGCCAATGAACTGCTAGAATGCCAAAGGGCAGCAATGCTGGAATTGCTGCAAAGGGAGCAAAGATTGAAGGAGAAAATTATTAATTAAAAAAAAATCTTTTTTTCGAACCTCTTCAATGTCTGGACTAGATTTTAAATTCATTTGGCAACTCTTTTGATTAATAAAAGTATGAGTTATCATGGAAAACACAAAATTGTCTGGGTGACCCTAAACTTTTGAACGGTAGTGTATATACATATATAATATATGTGTGCTTTGATAAATGTACACATGGGATCAAAATTGTTGGGACCCCTCGTTTAATGACAGAAAAACTCACAATGGTCACAGAAATAACTTGAATCTGACAAAAGTAATAATTAATGAAAGATCTATGTAAATGAACAAATGAAAATCTGACGTTGCTTTTCAACCATGCTTCCATAGAATTAAAAAAAAATAAAATAAAACTCATGAAATCGGCCTGGACAGAAATGATGGTTCCCCTGAAAATAATATGACAATAGGGACGTGTTAAATTGCGGTGTGTCCACTAACTATCATCACAGGTGTCTACAATCTTGGAATCAGTAAGTGGCCGGTATATAGGGCTACAGATACTCACTGTGCTGTGTGGTGACATGGTGTGTATCACACTCAACATGGACCAGAGGAAGCGAAGGAAAGAGTTGTCTCAGGAAATTAGAAAGAAAATGATAGACAAACAGGTTAAAGGTAAAAGTTATAAGACCATCTCCAAGCAGCTTGATGTTCCTGTGACTACAGCTGCACATTAGTGTTGAGCGATACCGTCCGATACTTGAAAGTATCGGTATCGGAAAGTATCGGCCGATACCGGCAAAGTATCGGATCCAATCCGATACCGATACCCGATACCAATACAAGTCAATGGGACTCAAGTATCGGACGGTATTCCTGATGGTTCCCAGGGTCTGAAGGAGAGGAAACTCTCCTTCAGGCCCTGGGATCCATATTAATGTGTAAAAGAAAGAATTAAAATAAAAAATATTGCTATACTCACCTCACCGAGGGAACCGGCAGCGTTGTTTGCTTAAAATTCGCACGTTTACTTCCTTACGTGAAGTCCCGGCTTGTGATTGGTCGCGTGCCGCCCATGTGGCCGCGACGCGACCAATCACAGCAAGCCGTGACGTAATTTCAGGTCCAAAACAAAATAGATCAATGGCCGCACTCATCTGTGCTAAAAATAAGGAAATGTGAAATATGTGAAATGTGAATAGCATAATGGCTTATGAACTTTATGAAAAAACACATGAGATTTTTAGCACAAGATTTGCAAACGTTGTGAGCCCATTCACCAAAACGTCAAGGTAATCTCAGATCGAATGGGTAACTACACTGACTGCCTGGTGTGAACACTTACCTATGGTATCTGAGCTGACTGCCTAATGTGAACACTTACCTATGGCTAATAACAGGATAAAGCCTACTTATATAGGAGGCTCAGAACCATGTGACCGCGACGCGACCAATCACAAGCCAAACGTAATTTTAAAATCCTGAAGGACCTGAAATTACGTCACGGCTTGCTGTGATTGGTCGCGTCGCGGCCACATGGGCGACGCGACCAATCACAAGCCGGGATGTCACGGGAGGCAGGACACGCGCGCATTTTAAAATGCGCGTGTGTCCTGCCTCCCGTGACGTCACGGCTTGTGATTGGTCGCGTCGCCCATGTGACCGCGACGCGACCAATCACAAGCCAGAACATAATTTTAAAATCCTGAAGGACCTGAAATTACGTCACGGCTTGCTGTGATTGGTCGCGTCGTGGCCACATGGGCGGCACGTGACCAATCACAAGCTGGGACTTCACGTAAGGAAGTAAACGAATTTTAAGCAAACAACGCTGCCGGTTCCCTCGGTGAGGTCCAGGCTGCGTCGGAGAGGTGAGTATAGCAATATTTTTTATTTTAATTCTCTCTTTTACACATTATTACATTAATGTTGTTTCAATACCGATACCCGATACCACAAAAGTATCGGATCTCGGTATCGGAATTCCAATACCCGCAAGTATCGGCCGATACCCGATACTTGCGTTATCGGAATGCTCAACACTACTGCACATATTATTCAGAAATGTAAGATCCATGGGACTGTAGCCAACCTCCCTGGACGTGGCCGCAGGAGGAAAATTGATGACAAATCAAAGAGACGGATAATACGAATAGTAACAAAAGAGCCCAGAAAAACTTCCAAACAGATTAAAGGTGAACTTCAAGCTCTAGGAACATCAGTGTCAGATCGCACCATCCGTCGTTGTCTGAGCCAAAGTGGCCTTCGTGGGAGACGACCAAAGGGGACACCATTGTTGAAAAAAATCATAAAAAAGCCAGACTGGAATTTGCAAAACTACATGTTGACAAACCACACAGCTTCTGGGAGACTGTCATATGGACAGATGAGTCAAAAATGGAACTTTTTAGCAAGGCTCATCAGCTCTATATTCACAAATGGAAAAATGAAGCATATCAAGAAACGAACTCTGTCCCTACAGAGAAGGCTCTGTTAGATTCTGGGGCTGCTTTGCTGATTCTGGCACAAGGTGTCAAGAATCTGTGCAGGGTACAATGAAATCTCAAGACTATCAAGGGATTCTAAAGGGAAATGTGCTGCCCAGTGTCAGAAAGTCTCAGTCGCAGGTCCTCCGTCTTGCAACAGGATAATAATGACCCAAAACACACAGGTAAAAACACCCAAGAATGGCTAAAAGGAAAGCATTGGACTGTTCTGAAGTGGCCTTCAATGAGCCCTGACCAGGGCCGTATTTGCCACTAGGCACCCGAGGGCAGGTGCCTAGGGCGGCGACATTGCGGGGGGTGGCACCTGAGCAAGGTTTTTTTTTAAGTCCCAGGTCAAAAAACGCGACCGACCGCCCCGCCCCCCCCCCCCCGCCTCCGAGTCCCACCCTCCTTGAAGACGATACTCACCCTGCTCCAGTGGTGCCTGGTCTCAGCGTCTGTAGCGCGTCCTGAGTGAGCGGTCATGTGGCACCGCTGATTAAGGTCATGAATATGTGCATATTCATGACCTTTAATTAGCGATACCACCTGACAACTCACTCAGGAAGATGGCGCTGCGGCGGGACAGAGACAGAGGGATGTCGGCGCGGCCGCGCGGTGTGTGGGACAGCTGACAGGTGAGTATGGGCCCCCCCTTCTAATACTCACCTCTCCTGGTTCCTGCAGCAGCTGCAGCGTCTTCACCGCTCTCTGACTCTGCAACGTCTCAGAGCAGAGGGTGCGATGACGTCATCACTGCGCACTCAGCCTCTATGTCCTGAGCGTTGCAAAGCCGGAGAGACGCTGAGTCCACCGGACCTGCGCTGGGAATGGGAGAGGTGAGGATTTTACTTTTTTTTTTCTTTATGTCTGACAGACCCTGGGGCAATGCTGGACACTGGGGCAGATTGCTGGACACACTGGGGCAATGCTGGACACACTGGGGCAGATTGCTGGACACACTGGGGGCAATATGCTGGACACACTGGGGCAGAATGCTGGACACACTGGGGGGCAATATGCTGGACACACTGGGGCAGAATGCTGGACACACTGGGGGCAATATGCTGGACACACTGGGGCAGAATGCTGGACACACTGGGGGCAATATGCTGGACACACTGGGGCAGAATGCTGGACACACTGGGGGCAATATGCTGGACACACTGGGGCAGAATGCTGGACACACTGGGGGCAATATGCTGGACACACTGGGGGCAATATGCTGGACACACTGGGGGCAATATGCTGGACACACTGGGGGCAATATGCTGGACACACTGGGGGCAATGATGCACACTGGGGCAGATTGCTGGACACACTGGGGGCAATGCTGCACACTGGGGCAGATTGCTGGACACACTGGGGCAATATGCTTGACATACTGGGGCAGATTGGACACACTGTCTGGGGGCAATGCTGGACATACTGGGGCAGATTGCTGGACACACTGGGGGTAATATGCTTGACATACTGGGGCAGGTTGCTGGACACACTGGGGGCAATATGCTGGACACACTGGGGCAGAATGCTGGACACACTGGGGGCAATATGCTGGACACACTGGGGCAGAATGCTGGACACACTGGGGGCAATATGCTGGACACACTGGGGCAGAATGCTGGACACACTGGGGGCAATATGCTGGACACACTGGGGCAGAATGCTGGACACACTGGGGGCAATATGCTGGACACACTGGGGGCAATATGCTGGACACACTGGGGGCAATATGCTGGACACACTGGGGGCAATATGCTGGACATACTGGGGGCAATATGCTGGACACACTGGGGGCAATGATGCACACTGGGGCAGATTGCTGGACACACTGGGTCAATGCTGCACACTGGGGCAGATTGCTGGACACACTGGGGGCAATGCTGCACACTGGGGCAGATTGCTGGACACACTGGGGCAATATGCTTGACATACTGGGGCAGATTGGACACACTGTCTGGGGGCAATGCTGGACATACTGGGGCAGATTGCTGGACACACTGGGGGTAATATGCTTGACATACTGGGGCAGGTTGCTGGACACACTGGGGGCAGGACTGGAGGCATGGACAGAATGTAGATACGGGGCATGATTGGAGACACGGGGCAGAATGAAAGACATGGGGCAGGATGGATATGATAGAGACAGATGGGGCAGGATGGGGAGATCATATGGGTTAGAATGGATACTCATGAGGGCAGGATGCGAGAACATACGGCTGGAGCCAGGAATGAGATAAACGGGGCCAGGATGGGGAATATTTTTACCATAGGGGCTAAATAAGGGATATTATTACTGCAGTGATGTATTTATTTTATTTTTTGAGTATACTGTTTTAAATTGGGGGGGGCGTCCTGTTACTGTGTAGAGTGACACTATGTCGCCTTTTTTTCTTCATGTGGTGTAATGTAGAAGTTGTGAAAAATTAAGTAATGTGTTCTACAAGCAGAGCTTGAGATAACTGTGTTATTTTCTGCAGAAATGAGCCCTGGCTGGAAGAAATGATGGCAGTCTGTGCTGGATGAAAGATGAAGGACTTCACCTAGAGACGTCACTGGTGAGTATGGAGTATCATGTGGGGCCAATGGCCATTATACAGTATTGAGCATCATGTGTGGCCCTTATACAGTATGGAGCATCATGTGTGGCCATTATACAGTATGGAGCATCATGTGTGGCCATTATACAGTATGGAGCACTGTGTGGCCATTATACAGTATGGAACATCATGTAGGGCCATTATACAGTATGTGGAGCCCTGCGTAGCTATTATACAGTATGGAGCACTGCGTAGCCATATTTTTGGGGGGTTTTAATTATTGTATATGAAACAGTGTGATCAGAAGTGCTAAATGGCTGTGGTTGCGACTTGGATATGGGTGTGATTAGTTGTGAAATGGGCGTGGTCATAGGCGTGGCCTAAAATTTGCCGTGGCGCACGTAGTGCGCCGCAACCTTTAGTCCTTTTTCCCTTCTTCAAAAGTTGGGAGGTATGGTACCGCAGTTCCCAGATCACAGCAAGTGCTGCAAATCCCATAGGGAATGAACAAAACCAAACACAGTCTTGCCGTAAGTGATCCATTACACAGCAGATGCAGAAAAACTGCCCAATCTGCTGCAAAAGGCGACTTTCACAACAGCGATTCTTGCCAAAAGTCTATGCAGATAGTGTCATACTCACCAATGGGGGAGGCAGCACTAAAAGTGCCTAGGGCAGCAGAAACTCTAAATACGGCCCTGGCCCTGACCTAAATCCTATTGAGCATCTTTGGAAGAGCTGAAACATGCCTTCTGGAAAAGGCAACCTTCAAACACCAGACAACTGGAGCAGTTTGCTCTTGAGGAGTGGGCCAAAATACCCGTCGAGAGGTGCTGAAGTCTCAATGACAGTTACAGGAATCGTCTGATTGCACTGATTGCCTCAAAAGGTTGTGCAATAAAATATTAAGGGTACCATCATTTCTGTCCACACATATTTCATGAGTTTTATTTTTTTTAATTCTGTGGAAGCATGGTTGAAAAGCAATGTCTGACTTTCATTTGTTCATTTTCATAGATCTTTTATTTATTATTACTTTTGTCAGATTCAAGTTATTTCTGTGACAATTGTGGGTTTTTCTGTCGTTAAATGAGGGCGACCAACAATTTTGACCACATGTGTATAGGAGTTTCTTGGACACCTAAAGAGAGTTGGTGTCATGCTCTCAGGCACAGGCCCGGTCTCCGCTGCGCAGGGAGACCGGCGCCTATCACACAGCCTTACTCACCCTCTCCATGGCTCCAGACGATCAGCTGCTCCTTTCTCTGCTAAGAACCTGCATCCCCTTGGCAGGCCTCCTGGAAATGCTCTTAGGAGGAGCACCCTGCTTCCTGCTCATACTTAAAACAGCAGGTCACCTGTTCTCTATTAGGGCTGTCTGCGCTATGATGCTCTGTGCATGAAAGGCATCCTCCCCTTAAGGGAGGTGCCTGGGCAACGTGTTCATTCTCTGGGATTGTTGCCTCAGCTTCAGGCCATGCTTTGCTGTGCTCTGCACCATACTGACATCTCTGTTTTCACAGAGTCCTCTTTGGCAATTCCTATCCTGGATCCCTCTGGTCTCTCCAGTTCCCACTCTAAGCTGACTTAGCCTCTCCTCACAGAACCCTCCAGATACTGCTATCAGCGGGATCAGCCTTTCTGGGATTTTATGGAGTTTCCGGGATTCTCTCCACCAGCAGAGCCAAGCATTCCACAGTGTTTTTAGTCTGTGAATATGGGTCGTGCTCTGGTCCTGGATTTGCTGCATTCAGACCGCCTGGTGTTGTGATGGGGAAATCCCTGTACAGGGGTACACCTTGCCCGGTGCTCTACTACATGGTACAGTGTCATGATCCAGAGGTTCCTTCCCTCTGACACTTTTTCCCTGTTTGTTTAACCTTGTTAATAAATATCTTTTGGTTTATGAGATCCTCTCTCTCCTTTCTTTTGAGTATCGGGTATACAGCCGCAACTGCACCATCAGTGGTCGGTCTAGCGAGTCCACTATACTTTATCACACCCTGTTGGCATAACAGTTGGCCAGTATGCCCAAATTATAAAGAGTATTCCAGAAGAGGAATGTGCTGCCTTTGGGGGAAGTAGTGACTTGTCTAATTATGATTATTAGATTAGGGCTAGAAATTATCAGAATAAGAGAAGGCCTATATCTCTGTCTAAAACACCAATTATTGTCTGGAGGTCTGGGATATATCATCATATGGAAGATTTATGGATCCATGCTGACATGGCATTTTCCAGTCTTAAAGATTCTTGCATACTTACTTGAGTTTGAAACCTGCGCTGTATATGTTTAAAACCTTCAAGTCTATCAGGATATTTTCTCAGGTGACCCTTGTGCCTCTCGATTTAGAGATTTCTTCATTGCAGAGTCTATGGAGAACATCTGGATCTCTTAATTATTACTATAATTGTTCTGTAGCAGCATCCAGTCTCTCAGCGTAGACCGAACGGCCCCACAGGAAACATTAGTCACTTTAACCCATTCCTGTTGATTAGGGACAGCTATGGGAACCCTTTATAAACCAAGGAGGCAAAGGATGGATCATAAATAACATGATAAGGGTGAACAAGGGCAACACTTTTAAGGCTTTTCATAATGTTCCTTTAAGATGCATCTGACTACAAGGACATTATGTTTTAATTATTTTATTCAATCCATGTTACCTCTTCTACATCAGTAGCTATAAGGTATAGTGGACAATTATGATGGATCACGCCATGTTAGTTTAGTTTCTACATTTTTTGACATGAAAATGATTTTTCTCTTCATAGTTAGAACAGCCTATAGCTAGAGCGTCGGATATGTGGAATGTTGCAAAACGGTACATGACGGGTTCTACTTTTGAGTGGACAGTGACCTGTTCATTAATTTGTAATAGGCTTGGAATTGTTCCTAGCAGAACAAAGCATTTCAGAAATGGAATATGTTGTTCTTGATGGCAAAAATGACATGTCAACTTATGTGATACTGGACGTGTGAAAATGGATGCACATAGTGAGGACCATGGGGACAATGAAGGTCAAAGAGTAAGAGTTAAATAGTGAAAGGAGCTGAATTTAAAGAGAAGAATACATTGATCTTGGAGGTGAAAATGACTTACAAAATCAAGTGATGTTGGTAGTCAGGAAAAGGTTTTGTCATGTACTGTAATGATGTTAGGGGAACCATAGAGACCAATGAAGGTCACAATGTGAAAATTACAGAAAGAAAGTTTGCTAATAGCACAGAGAATTTCAGGAAAGGAATGTATTGATCTTGTAGGAGGAACGGACCTGTCAACTCATGTGACACCTTTAGTAAGGAAAAGGCTTTGTCATGATATGAGGGAGACAAATGAAGGTCATAAAGATAGAATTACACAGCCAGAGGACCAGGGTCTGAATATTGTAGGAGATTAATTTTCAGAATTTGTGAAGGAAGGGTTCACATTTGTAATGGTGCCATGTCTGGAATTCATTATAATTCATAGATGTGATAATATATAATATTAAATGTTATTTCTCTGTGTCATTAACAGCAGAGTCACTCTGGTAGATGAATGCACAATGAAAACCCTGTACACAGTGATCTGGATTCTCCTTCTGCCTGACCTTATTGTTGTGTTACATTCCTCGGATTTGACCTGTCACCTTCATGTTCCAGAGCTTCAAGGTATAACTGAGCCTGGAAATATCATGTTAGGAGTCGTTTTGCCTCTTCATTTGGACACTGTGTATCAAAAACTTTCCTTCACTGAAAGACCACGTAAGACTCTTTGTTCAACGTGAGTGAATATTCTTAGTGATAATAAAGAGTTTTATGTTTATTTCTCATATATTTTGAAAACTTAAATTCACATTGGTTGATAACACCGCCACTTTAGCTCATTACACAGACTCTAGACTCTAGTTATAGAAAAGTTAAATTTTGGGCTAATTATTTCAAGGGTCTACATAACCTGGATGAAATTCTTGCAGGTGCTATATCGTGGTCTAGACTTGGTAGGTGAAAATTTGTGTAGGACTTCCTGTTTCCAGCATTGCAAGATATCAAGATATTGCAATAAGTCTTGGAAATGGGGTGGAGGAGTAAATACAGAATTATCTCTTCTTCCTGGGTGAATAAGCCAAAATTCTCCTTCTTGATCTAGAGGGTAAGATTCTTGGCTCAGTGGTCAATGATTGTATAAATTTGATACTATAATGAGGTGAAAGTTTAATTTTAGGCTACCGAGTCATCTTATTTTTTTGTATGTCACTGATTTCAATGATTGTAAAATGTAAAAGTAGAACACTATGCTTTTTTCCTTTCTTCTCAAAAGATTCCACCTAGAAAATTATCAACAACTTCAGTCCATGATTTTTGCAGTTAAAGAAATCAATGAAAATTCCAATATTCTTGCAAATGTCACATTAGGTTTCCAAGCCTATGATTCCTGTGATGTTCTGCATCAGGACCTTCAGGGAGCTTTGCAAATACTGACTGGGTCCAACAAAGTTCTGCCCAACTACCGGTGCCTTCAAAATGTGCCACTCAGTGCTATCATCGGTCCATCAATTTCTACACACTCTATCCTTGTAGCACATATCTTGGGCCTATATAAGTACCCTCAGGTAAAGACTTTCTATGGGTTTTAAATACAGTAGCACTATAACCAATGATACAAAGATGTGAAGGACATTAATATATTGTCATGAATCTGTCTTTTTCCAACAGATAAGCCACTTTTCAACAAGTCCTCTACTGAGTGATCGGATTATGTTTCCATCATTTTTCCGAACTGTATCTAATGATGTTTTCCAGTCCCGTGGACTTGCCCGTCTGGTGTTACATTTTGGCTGGACATGGGTAGGGTTATTAGCTGTCGATAATGACTATGGACAACAAGGAATTAATTTGGTGAAACAAGAGTTAGTTAAAGCTGGAGCATGTGTGGCCTTCACTGAGACCATTATTAAAAGCCAGCCAGACCACAATGCTCCACATATCGTTAAAGTTTTGAAGACCTCAACAGCTAGAATTGTGGTTGTCTTTTCACCAGCCATTAATTTGATTCCCATCTTGGATGAAATGTTAAGACAGAACATAACAAAGAAAATATTTGTAGCAAGTGAAGCTTGGTCCACTTCTAGCCTCTTCTCCACGGGAAGGTTTTCAGAGTCACTATCAGGGACAATAGGATTCGCTTTCTATAGTGGAACTATTCCAAAATTTAGAGAATTCCTAAATAAGATCAGCCCTTCTGTGACACTGGGAAGGGAATGGGTAAATCTGCTATGGGAACAGACATTTAATTGCGTGTTTTTGGATGGAGATACCGCAAGGTCCTCAAACGCTTCAGTGAGAGAATGTGATGGATCTGAAGACCTGCAAAGTATCACGAACAGCTTTAATGATGTCTACAACTTAAGGGCAACGTACAATGTCTATATTGCAGTTCATGTTGTGGCTAAAGCTTTAGAAAATTTAAAAGACTGTGCAAATGGAAAAGGAGCCCATTTTTTACATGGAGCATGTGCTAACATTACGACTTTTACACCTTGGCAGGTAGTATGAATCTATATCAACTTTTTGACCAGTGAATGTCAAGTATTTGTAGATGTGATAATTTTCTTCTCGTAGTCCTTGTTTGGAATCTCATTAATATTTCAGGCACAAAATGTCTATAATTCCATTAGAGACCTTTCTACATTGCTAATATACTTACCACCAAACTTCTGCTATCACGTTCCATCACAACGTACACCAGTAATTAGATAATGTGGCCAAATCGAGCTATAAATACAGTATCAATGTAGGGCCAAACAGATCCACGGTGACAAGAGAAGTGGATCAGGAATTGGGTCGCATGTATGTTAGATTCTTTTTTTTATTTTTCTACCTTTGACAAGTCTGTCATACTATAGGGTTTGATGGGTCCAATACTATGTGGCATTATGGAAGGTTTTCATGTTTCATGTTGACTCGGGATTCCTTCAAAAATATCAATGCTGTCCCTTTAAGTCATATTAAATTGTATCTTGTGGCATAAGGGGGTCCAGTATATTGTGAACTCTCTTTAGTCAAAAATTCAAAATGTGAAACTCTAAAAATATTTGTCAGCTAAAACATTGTGTGAGTAGGTTCTGGTACTTTTCTATATCTTTGATGATGGATATTTCTAAAATATAACTCAAAGTTGAGCAGGGAGTGGGACACAATGACCCTGGAGGTCCCTTCCAACTCTAACATTCTATGATTCTACGATAATTATTTGACGGCCCTGAACACGTATGACATATAACTGGTTCACTAGTCAAATTTACCCTCATTCTGACCAGATGCTTTTCCATTTTATCTTATTCTTCCCCTTCTTCCAAGAGACATAAAAATTTTTTATGTTTCCGTCAATATAGCCATGAGAGGGCTTTTTTTGTCTGCAACAAGTTGTACTTTGGAATAACATCATCTATTTTATCATGTGATATACCAGAAAATAGGAAAAAAAATTCCAAGTGCTGAAAAATTTCATAAAAAAACTCAATTCACAATAGTTTTTGTAGTTTTGTCTTTACAGCATCCATTATACGGTAAAAATGATGCAATTTTGGTGATAGAAACCATGCATCGTTTTGTCTTTTATTGAGGTCCTGAGCCAACAATTTTATTTGTACAATATTGGGGTGGATGCAATATTTTTATTGTCTCTTATTGCATTTTTTTCTGGTGCTGAGGCACAATTCTCATTTTTTTCTTTTATGGCAGCATTTAGTAATGGGGTATTAATTTTATATTTTGATTGATCAGACCTTTATAGAAGCAGACATACCACACATGTGTTTTTTTAAAAAACAAACATTTCTTTATTTTTAACGGGGGAAGAGTGGGTGATTTGCTCTTATATTTTTTAGATTTTTCAGATTTTTATTTTTTTTTAGTTTTATTGTATTTTACAGTTTCCTTAGGGGACTTGAATCTGCAATCATCTGATCACTTTTGCTATTTTCAGCAGTAACACAGTACACAGTATTGCTACATATAGGAAAAATCTCAGTCTCCTGTGAACTCTAGTCACGGGGTAACTTTCATAGGCGTTCTGTCATGACAAGTTTGGGGGCCTTCAGGAGACCCAGCCATTATGGAGATGTATCGGCACACCACGATCACTGTGCGATGGGAGGTTAGAACAGTGTGCCACAGTGTACATGCCAATGTCGAAGATTTAAAGCAGCATTTAGTAGGTTAGCATCCATGGACTGAGCTCCACCTCACACACAGATGATGGCTGAATAACACAGCCATAATCTGCTGACACAGATGCGGGCTCAGTTCCTGAGCTTACATCAAAGACAAGACGCTGATATATGACATACCATTATTAAGTCATATGTTGGTAATGGGTTCATGTGCATCTCGAAACCAGCATTTGTTTGATGATAGCCATATTGACTTTTGCATAATGTTTGTCTTAATTATCTTACTGTTAAACCATACAGCTTAACTCACAATTATTCACCCCTTCATTGCAAATTAGGATTATTAGTAAAATTTATCAACTTTCTGCTGTTTGCAGTAAACCAATCAAGTGACTAATCGAAATAGCTTGACGCGACTAATAAAACAAAATGCCACATTTACTGACTGCTGCAGTCTCAGAGTTATTCACCTCCTTCATGACAAATGCCTTCACTACTTAGTAGAGCTTCCTTGATTGTAAAAACTTACTACAATAGTGATAAATAGCTAGAGTCCAACATCTTGCAGCGTTCCTGAGGTACCTTTGACTATTCAATGGCCTCTAGTTCACTAATTGTTAGGGCTAGTGGAACGCACCAAATAATTAGAAGGATGGTATAAGGTGCGTTCACAGCCCAGGGTCCACCGTGCAGAGATGGAACCTGCTGCTGAGTAATGACGGACTATAAGGTGGTATAATGTGGATACACACATGGGTTAGCTTCACCCGGTATGAAGGAAGTGAACCCTGTTGCATCACAGGGCCGCAGTACCGCACAAAGAGCGCAAGCAAAGAGTCAAAGAACTCCGTGCCAAGACTCAGGGAAAGAGTTCCTCTAGACCTCTTGCGCTTGACACTACTACAGGGGTGTCAGAGATTAATAGAAATAATTTAATGCACAAGAGTGCATGCAGTGCCGCTCTGGCGGACGCCACTAACCACCCAGACTTGGGCCAGGAAAGCGCTCTATTAGCGCATGGCGCCGCACTGGTGGACACTGCTATCAGGCGCAGTATCGTGTGCTAGCTGTGCGGGATAGCACTGTCAGGTGCTAGGTAGCTTCCACCATTCGCTAACAGTCAACAACACTACGGATGGGAATGATTTGGAGCTTTCATCCATCGACAGGCATACATCCACACACACACATTAATACGTTTATACCAGCACATGAACCTTTTATAGCGGAAGCTCTCCAGGACCTTCTTAGTGGTTCAATAGGAGCTGCTACAGGGCCTGAGCATGTGACCCCCGACCTCCAATGATAGGTTGTCCCTTGGGCATGCTCAGAAGAAGAAAAGCAGGACTTAGTCCCAGGGATTCCTGCCCACTGCTGATCAATACTGGTTACAAAGGCTGAGCCAGTCAAGGTATTTGATGCATTTTTTCTTATGATTAATTAGTTTCTTCATTATTTACAGTACATCAGACATGCTTCAGTCAATGTCTGATTTAATAAATGTGTACTCTTACAAGAGAATCTATTAAGGGGTAAGTAATTCTGAGACTGCTGTGGTCAGTAAAAGTGAAATATTGTGTTGACTTTAGAGAAACCACTTGTTATATTAGTTGGGCTTAACTATTTAGATTGTCCTTGCTTGATTGGTTTATTGCAAATGGCAGAAAGTTTGTACATTTTATTAATAAGCCTAAATTGCAATAGGAAGTGAAATATTTTCATTGAGCCATAATTTAAGTGGTCACTTTTTTCAATTTTAATTTTGAAGAAACTTATTAAACAGTTCACCACCTGGCAACCCAACTTTGGACCTGCAGTTCTTCCTCAAGTATTTCCAAAGATTACACCACCTTTCCCAGAGGACTTGGTGTTATAACTGGTTGGACTTAAATTAAGCACCATGGAAGGGGCTAATAGGCTTACTGTAGATAAAATCCCACCCAATAACACTGATGTTATCCAACACGTTCCAGCTCCTGTACTATATGAAGAAGGCAAGGGTCACCTTAAGCGATGGGAGAAACTTTTATTTTGATGAGAATGGAGATCCTCCGGCAGTCTATGACATTGTAAACTGGCAATTAAACCCAGAGGGCGTCATGCAACATATTAAGATTGGCAGCTACGATACCACAGCTTCTCTTGGTAAAGTCTTTACCGTCAACACAAGCGCTATAGTTTGGAGTGTTGGAACTGAAGCAGTAAGTAGACTCTAAACTTCATTAACTAATTAACTTCTTTAACTTATTTATCACATTCATGTTGAGAGTAGGAGGAAGGCTTCAATATGAATTGTTAATAATGGCCATGGGAAAAAGAGCTGCTAATCTATTCCTTCCATTTGTTCTATGACCCACCGCTGAGCAGAGGGTCTGTGATTTCGCCACCTCCTTTGACATGGTGAGTAAGAATATGAAACATCAAGTTTGTGTGGTGACAATTTTTAGTCCCTTTGTAATTCGGCTCTTCCTGACTTCAAAGCAATAGTAAAGCCACAAGGTCATTGTCTCAGACATTGCGGGGCCACATGAATATTGGCGTTTTAATGACAGGTGTAGGTTCTATAGATATGGGAGACATATTTCTGCATCATTGCGCTAAGCCGAATACAATCCTTTACTTGCGTTGCTGATGGGCCTGCCCATTAGGTCAGAATTAATATCGGCCAGATTGATAAAGTTGTATGTGCCATATCTTGTATCTATAGAAAGCTAAAATTATTATAGGAAATATGACATTAATATCTTCCACCTGGGAGCTTCAGGAGGGCAGATATTCCTATGATTGAGAATCTCAAAAATTTTTTGTAAGTAAGTCAGCATCTTATTTACTGTCCACTTCTGAGGTCAATGGGGGATGATAGGTGGGAGTGGCTGGTACCTGATATAAGTATGTTTTGGCCTAGAACCCATGTTCAGTGCTGGGAGATATAGCGTGCTGTAAAGACATACCATTTTATAAATGGAGTGCTCCCATTTGCCAGTCCTGCGCCATTCCTATGCCAACAGTAACTTTCTTTTGTTTATTCCTTTAATTTATTATGTGACTGTGCATACTGTGTTATCTTGTCCCTTTTGTAACATCTCTTGTATATTTTTATAAGCATGGCCTTATTGTTGGATTCAGTTTAATAAAATGTGATCGCTTTGTTCCTCTTGCTCTATAAACCGCATCCCTGTAGCCTCGTGAGGCTCAACGTTATGACTAATGGCTGACTAATCGGTCTGTAATAAATGATTGGTGGAGGCAGCTAGTTTTTTCTGTGGGTATTGTGGAACATGGCAGTGAGGGGCAAGAATTCAGTTTGGCACACCCCACACAAGCACATATGCAGTTTGCACACTTAGTCACGTGCTGAGGAGCTGCTCTTCCTAATTCTTTCAATGTTCTGTGAAAAACTGAGAGAAGCAGAAGAGAAACTCGTTGTCACGTGACAGTAAGTTGCATATGAGTGAAGTGTCCATGTGATGACTGTTGGAATCAGCGAGCAGAGCTGAATCCTGCCTTATTTCTCATCCTTCAGGATACATCGGGGGCTTATCTACACCATTACAGAATGCTGTAGATAAGCCCCTGATGCTGGTGGCTGTAGCTCATACAATTTTGGGGGTGACAGGTTCCCTTCAACAAAGGAGATTAGACTATTATGTTTAAATTAGAGATTTGCTATGACATAACAAACAAAAGCGGCATGTACTCTAAACAATAGGTCAGGGTGACTAATATGGATCAGAGGTGAAAATGCTGCGAAGCGGGTCTTGATGGATAATTCATGCATCAGTGATGATGACCTGATCTCCAGGTTATCAAACAATAGGAGTAAGTAGTCAGAATGAAGCAGAACTGGGTGTGTCAATATAAACAGTAACAGTCAAAGTATAGGGAGATTATTTCTTTCAGAAAAGAGCCAGTCAATCACATGTATCTTCCTGCAGTACAATAGATAAGCACAAGAGTGATCAAGAAGTAAGGCTGTGTGTACACGTAGCATATTTTTCGCGTTTTTTTCGCGGTTTTTCGCTATAAAAACGCGATAAAACCGCAAAAAAAACACTACCATTAAGCATCCTATGTAATAGAATGCATTCCGCATTTTTTGTGCACATGCTGCATTTTTTTCCTGAGCGGAATCGCATTCCAGAAAAAAACGCAGCATGTTCATTAAAATTGCGGAATCGCGGCGATTCTGCACCCATAGGAGTGCATTGATCTGCTTACTTCCCGCACGGGGCTGTGCACACCATGCGGGAAGCAAGCAGATCATGTGCGGTTGGTACCCAGGGTGGAGGAGAGGAGACTCTCCTCCACGGACTGGGCACCATATAATTGGTAAAAAATAAAAGAATAAAAATAAAAAATAGCGATATACTCACCCTCAATGTCCCCCGCAGTCTTCTGGCCTCTCCGCTGCATGCTGCCGCTTCGGTTCCTATAGCTGCTGGGCGGTGAATTACCTGCAATGACGTCAGTGTCTTGTGATTGGTCGCGAGACCGCATGTGACCGCTCACGCGACCAATGACGTCATCTCAGGCCCTTCAGCGCACAACAACTATAGGAACGGACGCCGCTGAGGTCTGCAGGTGAGTATAACCATTTTTTTTTATTATTTTTAACATTCTATCTTTTACTATAGATGCTGCATAGGCTGCATCTATAGTAAAAAGTTGGTCACACTTGTCAAACACTATGTTTGACAAGTGTGACCAACCTGTCAGTCAGTTTTCCAAGCGTTGCTACAGATCGCTTGGAAAACTCTAGCATTCTGCAAGCTAATTATGCTTGCAAAATGCTAGTTTTCTGCGGGTATATGCATGCTAATTCTGCATGCGATATACCCGCGGATTTCTGCGGAAATTCTGCAACGTGTGAACTTAGCCTTAAGGAAGTCTAGCATCGTCCCACAGATCAATTGTTAAAAACTCCTTCCCAGAGCCATAACTTTTTTATTTTTCCATCAATATGGCCATGTGAGGGCTTATTTTTTACGGGACGAGTTGTACTTTTGAATGATATCATTAGTTTTACTATATCATGTACTAGAAAACAGGAAATAAATTCCAAAATTGCAGAAAAAAAGTGCAATCTCACACTTGTTTTTTGTTTGGCTTTTCTGCTAGGCTCATTAAATGCTAAAACTGGCCTGCCATTATGATTCTACAGGTCATTATGAGTTCATAGACACCAAACATGTCTAGGTTCTTTTTTTTCTGAGTGGGGAAAAAAATTCTAAAAGTTGCTAAAAAAATAAATAAAAAAACTGTGCCATTTTGCAAGACCCATAGTGTCCATTTTTCGTGATCTCGGGTTGGGTGAAGGCTTATTTTTTGTGTGCCGATCTGACGTTTTTTAATACCACTTTTATGCAGACACGTTCTTTTGATCGCCCATTATTGTATTTTAATGCAATGTCACGGTGACGAAAAAAAAGTAATTCTGGCATTTTGTTTTTTTTTCGCT
Organism: Ranitomeya variabilis; assembly: GCF_051348905.1. NCBI lineage: Eukaryota > Metazoa > Chordata > Amphibia > Anura > Dendrobatidae > Ranitomeya > Ranitomeya variabilis. Next base: position 33,631,002 of record NC_135236.1, on the reverse strand, counting down.
ACGCCGTTTAGCGATCAGGTTAATCCTTTTTCTTACTGATAGATCGGGTGATTCTGAATGCGGCAATACCAAGTATGTGTATGTTTCTTTTTTTTTTATTGTGATTTGTGGGGGTGATTTGTGGGTTGTGGTTTGTGGGGGTGATTTGAACTTTTATGTTATTTTTATTTTTTTCATATTTTTAAAAACTTCTTTTTTACTTTTGGCATGCTTCAATAGCTTCCATGGGAGACTAGAAGCTGCCATAGCTCAATGGGCTCTTCTGCATAGAGGTGATGATCAGATCGCCTCTATGTAGTAGAATTAAAGATTTACTATGAGTGCCAACCACAGGGTGGTGCTCATAGAAATCCGGCATCAACAACCATAGAGGTCTCAAAGAAACTTCAGGTTCTCATGCCAACACTCCGGTGACTCTCAATCACGTGACGCAGGTCACCGCGGTGCGTATTTCCCAGCCGGATGGCCAGAAGCACTTGTTAAATGTCAGAGTTTGACAGCGGCATTTAACTAGTCAATAGGCACGGGTGGATCGCAATACCACCTGTGCCTATTGCGAGCACATGTCAGCTGTTCAAAACAGCTGACATATCCTGGCTTTTATGTGGGCTCACCGCCGGAGCCCACATCAAGTCGGGGGATACTGACATCAGTGAATTAGTACGTCTGATGTCAGTAAGGGGTTAATTGCAGGAATTCAATATAGTATAGGAAAGCTGAAAATTTGCTTAACGAGGTGTATTCCCTTGATTACCGAGACCAGGTATGAACAGTTGTGTTAAATTGGTAACTTGATGAGAGGTTTGTGTGGACAAAACCTAAGTAAACTCTAATGAATTTGGAGGTATCTCAGGATAAGCTGAAAAGATGACAGACGCCTGGCTGAGCATGGACAAGGTGAACAAGCAGCACACTCCTGATAAATGTGAGGCTACTGAAACAATGCTAATTAATACCCAAGCACCTGGCCTCAGCCAAAGCTACCCTTTAAAGGAATAGGGTGATGATATCAAGGGAGTTTATTGGGTTACCTGAGAAATCTGACATGTACTAGTGCAAAGAAAGGTATGAGAAGAGAGAAAGGCCAGGTGTTTGTGCCAGGACAGGAAACAAAAAGTTATTCATTGCTATAGCTTTCTATTAATCAAATTGTTTATAGGGAGGATTTTCTATTTTTCCTACAGCCACCGGTTTCCATCTGCAGTGAGAGCTGTCCTAGAGGCTTCAGGAAAGCTCCTGTACGAGGTCAACCCATTTGCTGTTTTCAATGTATTCTTTGTCCTCAAGGAGAGATCTCCAATCAAACAGGTAAGGAAAGAACATCATGTAACATTCAGAATTTCCCAATTACCCAGGAACTACTGACCATGAAATCGAAATTATTTGCTGCCCAACATTGTCTATAGATATTGAATCACTAAGAGATTCTAGGTTTCCTGAAGGATCTTGTCTTTGGCAAGAAGAATTTAGTAATCTTCTGAAATTCACATGACCTACATTTACATTATAGATGGTAATTCTCTATAAGAACTTCCATGAATGGACCATGAATAACCATGGTGGTCATCTCCACTTGTGATCATATTTATGGAATCGTATTTGATTATCACCACAATACATAAAGAAAAAAAGACTTTAAAATCATACAGCAGCCAATATTTTTCATCCAACCTACTTACTGCAATTGCAAAGTACATACTGTACCTGGATGTCAACGGAAAAAAACAATCTCTATTTTCCCACAATTGCATTTTGAGACTTTTTGGGGGGATCATGAGGCTTTAAAATGTCTTAAATAGTGAATCCTTAGGTAACATCTAGCAGATGCACAGACAGACACAACTTACTTGGGTTGGAATTACATAAGACAGTTAATTTCACAAGCCACCCGTGGGGAATACAGAAAGAGTCAAAGAAAAATGACTATAGTTGAAAGAGCACTGGTCAGTAGAAACGGCAAAATTTCAATAAGCTAAATCATGCAGATTTTACTGTGAAATGATTTGCAGCAAATTGAATGTTCCTTATTATGCTCTGTGGTCTGAAAAAAAAAACTAATAAATGTAAGAAGCATAAAAAAAAACTAATAGTCACTTTATCACTCACCTCTGCTGCTCAATGTCCCCTTGGTGTATCTTCTAAATACAACCATGTACTGGAACTCTGGGCATCCAGATGCTAGGCCTGGACCTCCAACTGTATCTTGACCAGGGACATCCCTATGCACACAGAAGAATGTCCTGTACCTCGGAAAAATATTTAGCATTGAGAGTTCTCAGTGGGTGATACCTTTTAATGGCTAACTGAAAAGATGTTAACAAATTGCAAGCTTTCGAGACTACTCTGAGCATCTTCATGCTAGGCAGAGACTTCCAAATGCTACTAATCCCAGGACATCACAGCGTGCACCACGGCCTTACAACAAGCTCTCTAGACCGTGAATGTGCAAGGCTATCCCGAGACTAGTCATGGCTGGAAGTTCTTGTGTAGCGTGAAGATGCCTGGGGTTTCAGTTCACAGCGAAGTCAAGTAGAGATGCCAAGGGCTGTACAGGGGAAAGTAAGCAGAGTAGAAGGGCGATGAGTTATTAGCTATTTTTGTTTTTTTAACCTTTAGTCAGCCCTCTACAGCTCACCAAAATGACAACCAGCCTCATTCCATTTTGCTGAATTTGTGTGGAGCAAATAACAAAACATATCTGCATTCCAGAGAAAATTTATTTTTATAACATTTGAGCAGAATTAATTTCCAAGCTGATAAATGTACTGAACTCTGCTAGGCAATAATGGAGGTCAAGTGGAAACAGAGGTAAATGTAGTCAATTGAGCCTAGGGTCAGCAAACGGCGGTCAGGCAGTAGAATGGAAAAGCCAAAGAGTGGACAGGGTCACAATAGGTCAGTTCAAAATCAGAAGCTATAATTGTGGATGAAAACAATATAACAAAACAAAAACAAGAAAAAAGACCAGTAAGGAGCTGAGTGAAATACTTACTCGGATAGCTGTTTTGATGCACACATTTACGATGTGCTGCCTGGCAACTCTACCAAATTCACCATTTTTAGACTCATAGTTCAAATGGCCAAGAGAGAAGATTCAATGCTGGAACTCAAAGAGAAAGTTCATTTTAGAAATGTGGGCATATTTTTACTTGAAATGTAATATTAATTGAAGATTTTATATTGTAGACTCAGTTGACTGCATTCAGTGTCCATGGAATCAATGGCCAAATATTCAAAAAGACCAGTGTCTCCTGAAGCCCTTAGAATATCTGTCCTACGAGGAAACCTTGGGTGTAACTTTGGCTTCAACAAATTCCGCATCTGTCCTCATTCCTGTTCTTATTTTGCAGCTCTACATTAAGTTTAAAATGACTCCCATAGTGAAAGCCAATAACTACTACCTGAGTTGCCTTTTACTAGTGTCCTTGTCCCTTTGTTTCCTTTGCTCCTTGCTTTTTATAGGATTTCCAAAATTTGAGACATGTCTTCTGCGTCAAGCTGTATTTGGTTTGGCTTTTACCCTCTGTATCTCTTGTGTCTTGGCAAAAACTATCATGGTGGTATTAGCGTTTATGGCGACAAAGCCAGGAAGCAATTTAAGAAGATGGACCAATCCTAAAATATCCTATATTATTATACTGCTATGTACTTTTTTGCAGTTCATTTTATGCATTAGTTGGTTGTTTAAATCACCTCCTTTTCCCCAAAATAATGCTCATGCAAACCCTAGTGTAATAATTGTTGAGTGTAATGAGGGTTCACCCATTACCTTCTGGATGATGTTGGGTTATCTCTTTCTTCTGGCCACAATCAGTTTCGTTGTAGCCTTCCTGGCTCGAAGACTTCCCGATAGCTTCAATGAAGCCCAGTTCATTACATTCAGTATGTTGGCCTTCCTTAGTGTCTGGATATCTTATGTCCCTGCCTCGCTCAGTGCTCAGGGCAAGTACACAGTGGCTATGGAGATCTTTGCCATCTTGTCCTCCAGTTGGGCTTTGGTCATCTGTATGTTTTTTCCAAAATGTTACATCATATTGCTCAAACCTAAGATGAACTCTAGAGAATTTCTCTTGAAGAAAAATACAAAGCATGGCTAGGATTTATGTCATCTTGGCAAAAGGTTCAGTTTGCCTCCAGTGTATTTCGACCAATGTAAAGGGACATGTAAAATTTCTCCCTGGCACAGAACATTAACCAATGTCTCTTGATTATTCCCTGGAAGAGAGAAAAGTTGAACAGATGAAGCTATGAAAAAAAATAATTGTATTTTACCAAAGATAGATAACTAATGCTCATTCTAAAGAATGTTCCACAGTGGTGGGATTTTGTGTGCATTGTATATTTGGATTAAATATATGGCTTATTTTTCTGGGTCAGATCAGTGCTTGACATGCTATAAGGACAGAAGATATTAGTAATATGCAGTTATAATACAAAATCAATATTTTATTCCTGTGGTGGAATCTTCATATTGATAACAGATGGATAACACCGAAATTAGACTCAGTTTTTTTTTCTATACATTGGTTGAGAGGCCTATGTTCTAAGGTCATTGTACACAGCCATCGTATCCTAGGTGAATGTTGGAGATGTTATTATTATTATTACTTATTTATATAGCACCATTAATTCCATGGTGCTGTACATGAGACGGGGTTACATCAAAATACAAATATCACTTACAGTAAACAAAACTAACAATGACAGACTGATACAGAGAGGAGATGACCCTGCCCTTGCAGGCTTACATTCTACAGGATAGTTGTGAAGGAGACAGTAGGTTAGTGGTTGCGTTAGCTCCGATGGTGTTGAGGTGGTCATGTGAATATTACAGGCTGTAAGCCTCTTTGAAGAGATGGGTTTTCAGGTTCCGTTTGAAGGATCCAAATGTGGTGGATAACCGGACATGTTGGGGCACAGAATTCCAGATGATGGGGGATATTCGGTAGAAGTCTTGGAGGCAGTTGGGTGAGGAGCGAATAAGCGTGGAGGAGAGGAGGAGGTCTTGGGAGGACCGGAGATTACGTGAGGGAAGATATTGAGAGACTAGTATGGAAATATACGGAGGAGAAAGGTTATGGATGGCTTTGTAGGTCAGTGTTAGTAGTTTACACTGGATACGCTGGGAAATTGGGAGCCTGTGAAGGGATTTGCAAAAAGGGGAAGCAGGAGTGTAGCGAGGAGAGAGATAAATTAATCGGGCAGCAAAATTAAGGATGGACTGGAAAGGTGCAAGAGTGTTAGAGGGTAAGCCACAAAGGAGGATGTTGCAGTAGTCGAGGCGAGAGATGATTAGGGCATGCACAAGGATTTTGGTAGAGTGACGGTTGAGGAAAGGACAGATTCTGGAAATGTTTTTGAGTTGGAGGCGACAGTATGTGGTGAGAGCTTGGATGTGCGGTTTAAAGGACAGGGCAGAGTCAAGGGTTACTCCGAGGCACCAGATTACTGGGACGGGGGAGAGTGTGAATTCATTTATTGTGATAGATAGATCAGGTAGGGAAGGTGTGCGAGATGGAGGAAAGATAATTAGTTCGGTTTTGTCCACATTGAGTTTGAGGAAGCAAGCGAAGAAGAAGGAGGATATGGCTGATAGACACTCTGAGATTCTGGAGAGCAGAGAGGTGACATCTGGGCCAGAGAGGTAGATCTGAGTGTCATCAGCATATACACTCACCGGCCACTTTATTAGGTACACCATGCTAGTAACGGGTTGGACCCCCTTTTGCCTTCAGAACTGCCTCAATTCTTCGTGGCATAGATTCAACAAGGTGCTGGAAGCATTCCTCAGAGATATTGGTCCATATTGACATGATGGCATCACGCAGTTGCCGCAGATTTGTCGGCTGCACATCCCAAAGATGCTCCATACAAGGCAGGATGGATCCATGCTTTCATGTTGTTTACGCCAAATTCTGACCCTCTGACCCTACCATCCGAATGTCGCAGCAGAAATCGAGACTCATCAGACCAAGCAACGTTTTTCCAATCTTCTACTGTCCAATTTCGATGAGCTTGTACAAATTGTAGCCTCAGTTTCCTGTTCTTAGCTGAAAGGAGTGGTACCCGGTGTGGTCTTCTGCTGCTGTAGCCCATCTGCCTCAAAGTTCGACGCACTGTGCATTCAGAGATGCTCTTAGGCCTACCTTGGTTGTAACGGGTGGCGATTTGAGTCACTGTTGCCTTTCTATCAGCTCGAACCAGTCTGCCCATTCTCCTCTGACCTCTGGCATAAACAAGGCATTTCCGCCCACAGAACTGCCGCTCACTGGATTTTTTTTCTTTTTCGGACCATTCTCTGTGAACCCTAGAGATGGTTGTGCGTGAAAATCCCAGTAGATCAGCAGTTTCTGAAATACTCAGACCAGCCCTTCTGGCACCAACAACCATGCCACGTTCAAAGGCACTCAAATCACTTTTCTTCCCCATACTGATGCTCGGTTTGAACTGCAGGAGATTGTCTTGACCATGTCTACATGCCTAAATGCACTGAGTTGCCGCCATGTGATTGGCTGATTAGAAATTAAGTGTTAACAAGAAGATGGACAGGTGTACCTAATAAAGTGGCCAGTGAGTGTAGGTGATACTGGAAGCCATAGAACTTTATGAGTTGTCCCAGGCCAAGGGTATAGATTGAGAAAAGAAGAGGTCCTAGGACAGAGCCTTGAGGGAGACCAACAGAGAGGGGGCGAGATGAAGAGGTAGTATGGGAGTAGGAAACGCTAAATGTGCGGCTGGTGAAGTATGAGAAGATCCAGGATAGGGTGGAGTCTTGATGTTAGCCTGAATCACTATACATGACCAGACTCTTACCCTTTGGATTACTTTTTCAACATGCTACCAATCAGCAGAAGAGTAAAAATCATTTCCAAGGTATTAGATATACTGACTAGCAAAAGGGTAATGTTTTGAATTTCTGACTTTCAGGCTCCATATCTCACCATCCAGTACAGTTTTGAATGTGAGACCACCATTATTTTATAGACAATCATCTTGGATATCTCATATATATAAATGTGACTTGCAGCTATTTAGCATATCATTAATTATACAGATTCTTGTGGTGTCACTGCATTGTTAGGGTACCGTCTCACATAACGATTTACCAACGATCACGACCAGCGATACGACCTGGCCGTGATCGTTGGTAAGTCGTTGTGTGGTCGCTGGGGAGCTGTCACACAGACCGCTCTCCAGCGACCAACGATGCCGAGGTTCGCTGGTAACCAGGGTAAACATCGGGTTACTAAGCGCAGGGCCACGCTTAGTAACCCGATGTTTACCGTGGTTACCAGCGTAAAAGTAAAAAAAAAAAAACCGTACATACTCACCATCTGATGTCCTTCAGGTCCCTTGCCGTCTGCTTCCTGCTGTGACTGAGTGCCGCCATAAAGTGAAAGCAGATCACAGCGGCGACGTCACCGCTGTGATCTGCTCTCACTTTCCGGCTGGCAGACAGTCAGAGCGGAAAGCAGACGGCAAGGGACCTGACGGACATCAGATGGTGAGTATGTACGTTTTTTTTTTTTTTACTTTTACGCTGGTAACCACGGTAAACATCGGGTTACTAAGCGCGGCCCTGCGCTTAGTAACCTGATGTTTACCCTGGTTACCAGCGTACGCATCGCTGGATCGCTGTCACACACAACGATCCAGCGATGACAGCGGGAGATCCAGCGACGAAAGAAAGTTTCAAACGATGTGCTACGACGTACGATTCTCAGCTGGGTGCCTGATCGCAGTAGCGTGTCAGACACTGCGAGATCGTAACTATATCGCTAGAACGTCACGATTCGTGCCGTCGTAGCGATAAAAATGCCACTGTGTGACGGTACCCTTACTGTGTTGCTCCAGGTGGTGAAAAAATCTTTTTCTTCCTGATTACTACAAAATACATGTTCTCACATTCTCTAATAGCTCAGTGTGTTATTAGGATTATTATTATTATTATTATTTATTGTTATAGCACCATTTATTCCATGGCGCTTTACAAGAGAGGAGGGGTATACATAATAAAAACAAGTACAATAATCTTAAACAATACAAGTCACAACTGGTACAGGAGGAGAGAGGACCCTGCCCGCGAAGGCTCACAATCTACAAGGGATGGGTGAGAATACAGTAGGTGAGGATAGAGCTGGTCATGCAGCGGTTTGGTCAATCGGTGGTTACTGCAGGTTGTAGGCTTGTCGGAAGAGGTGGGTCTTCAGGTTCTTTTTGAAGATTTCGATGGTAGGCGAGAGTCTGATGTGTTGTGGTAGAGGGTTCCAGAGTAGGGGTGATACGCGAGAGAAATCTTGTATACGATTGTGGGAAGAGGAGATAAGAGGGGAGTAGAGAAGGAGATCTTGTGAGGATCGGAGGTTGCGTGTAGGTAAGTACTGGGAGACGAGGTCACAGATGTATGGAGGAGACAGGTTGTGGATGGCTTTGTACGTCATTATTAGCGTTTTGTAGTGGAGTCTCTGGGCAATGGCGAGCCAGTGAAGGGATTGACAGAGGGGAGAGGCCGGGGAATAGCGGGGGGACAGGTGGATTAGTCGGGCAGCAGAGTTTAGAATAGATTGGAGGGGTGCGAGAGTGTTAGAGGGGAGGCCATGGAGCAAGAGGTTGCAGTAGTCAAGGTGACAGATGATGAGGGCATGGACTAGGGTTTTTGCAGATTCTTGGTTGAGGAATGTACGGATTTGTGAAATATTTTTGAGTTGAAGTCGGCAGGAAGTGGAAAGGGCTTGGATATGTGGTTTGAAGGAGAGATCAGCGTCAAGGATTACCCCGAGGCAGCGAGCTTGTGTGACTGGGGAGAGTGGGCAGCCGTTTACTGTAATGGATAGGTTCGTTGGGGGGTCGTGTGAGATGGGGGAAAGATGATGAATTCTGTTTTGTCCATGTTAAGTTTCAGAAATCTAGCGGAGAAGAAGGATGAAATAGTGGACAGACATTGAGGGATTCTGGTTTGTAGGGAGGTGATATCTGGTCCAGAGATGTAGATCTGTGTCTCGTAAGCATAGAGGTGATACTGAAAGCCATGAGATTCTATGAGCTGTAACAGGCCAAAGGTGTAAATGGAGAAGAGCAGGGGCCCAAGGACTGAACCTTGTGGGACTCCGACAGATAGGGGGCAAGGTGAGGAGTTGGTGTGTGAGTGGGAGATGCTGAATGTCCGGTCTGTTAGGTATGATGAGATCCAGGATAGGGCCAAGTCTGTGATGCCAAGGGATGAGATGGTCTGTAATAATAGGGATTGGTCCACTGTGTCAAAGGCAGCCGACAGGTCGAGGAGAAGGAGGACAGAGTAGTGTCGCTTGCTCGTGGCAGTTAAGAGGTCGTTGGTGACCTTAGTTAGGGCAGTTTCAGTGGAATGGTATGACCGGAAGCCAGATTGTAAGCGGTCAAAGAGGGAGCATGAAGAGAGATGGGAGGACAGTTCAAGGTAGACGTGTTGTCCCAGTAGTTTGGAGGCATAAGGGAGAAATGATATAGGGCAATAGCTAGATACAGAGTATGGGTCTAGAGAGGGATTTTTGAGGATAGGTGTGATGGAGGCATGTTTAAAGCTTGAGGGGAAAACACCAGTTGTTAGTGATAGGTTGAAGAAATGGGTTAGGGTTAGGATGAAGACTGTGGTGAGGTTTGGGATGAAGTGGGATGGGAGCGGGTCAAGTGCACAGGTGGTGAGATGCGATTTTGAGAGTAGAGTGGAGAGTAGTGTTGAGCGATACCGTCTGATACTTGAAAGTATCGGTATCGGAAAGTATCGGCCGATACCGGCAAAGTATCGGATCTAATCCGATACCGATACCAATACAAGTCAATGGGACTCAAGTATCGGACGGTATCCCTGATGGTTCCCAGGGTCTGAAGGAGAGAAAACTCTCCTTCAGGCCCTGGGATCCATATTAATGTGTAAAATAAAGAATTAAAATAAAAAATATTGATATACTCACCTCTCCGACGCAGCCTGCACCTTACCGAGGGAACCGGCAGCCTTCTTTGCTTAAAATGCGTGCGCGTTTACTTCCTTCAATGACGTCACGGCTTCTGATTGGTCGCGTGCCGCCCATGTGACCGCGACGCGACCAATCACAACAAGCCATGACGTAATTTTCAGGTCCTGATGCCTAATTCCAGGCATTCAGGATTTGAAAATTACGTCACGGCTTGTGACTGGTTGCGTCGCGGTCACATGGGCGGCACGCGACCAATCACAAGCTGCCATAACATTACCCCAGAAGACCCCTTAAAGCAGCGTCGGTCCCCACTGACCGAATACCACAGGTGGCGTCACGAACATAAACTTTATTCCCTTTAAAGACCTTTCCCCTTTACGTGGGCGCCCAGGGCCACGGACCAGGTCACCACCATGACATCCCCCTGTGAACACCACCGGACCCGGTACCGAGTACCCCACAGCCCTGGCGGGTGACTCATCTTGGCGTCACGAACAGGATGGACTGACCCAGCAAATCAGATCTTGTGCGCCTAAAAGACTGTGCCTGAACTGTGCTTTAATGAAAGACGGTGTATTGTGAAATACCGCCAAAACCGCCGCCATTACAGCACAATGTGGCGTGCACGAGGAGTGGGGCGTGTTGTCGTGGGCAGAGCTTGGAAAAACGGGGATGGAGGGGGAATAAGAAGAGACCGCCCAGAACAGGAAGACGCCGAAGCAAACCTGGTTGGCAAGATGGTGAGCGGAGGTCAACCAGAGGAGTGGGAGGAAGCCCGCAGCTATTCCGACCAATTGGAGGAGCAAAGGACCCGGTCGTCACTGATGGACCCGGAGGCTCTTGGGCGCAGAGGTGGAGGAGCTATGCCATCAGCTCCGGCGGTCATGGTACCACACAGCTGCCAATGTCAGAGAGCAGCAGCACAGCTAATTCCTGGAACCCAAGTCTGCAGCAGAGGAGACTGGCACCGGAGACGCCGCGGCGGCAAGTAAGCAAACCAAACCTGCCCCGATCGCTGAGGACACCCTGCTAGTGCCCATAGACTCCCGGCCACCGCTACCACCTGGCCGGGTGTGTAGCCCCGAATGGGAATGGCCCTGGGAGACCCTACAGACCACTGATGCCCCGCTGCAACCGACACAGAAGGGCCTGGACGTGCAAGGGGAGTGGGTGACCTCCCGGTGGAAGCACACCAGCACCAACCTGATTGGGTTCCCCAGGGAGGCCCAAGCTGAAGGGGAGCAGGTGGAAACTGTTAGCCAGGAGGAGTACTGTTGGCAGCAGGCACACCAACAAGAACGGGAAGACAGGGGGCAGGAGCTCCAATGCCAGGCTGCAAGAGAGAGAGACTTACAGGCCAAAGCCCGGACCAGGAAAGTGGGTCATGAGGACAGGGGCCCGTGGAGGTGTGGGACTGTGGTGGCATTCCGCCTCAACTCCGGCTGGGGCTTTATCAAAGAACCTGATCTTTATCCAGAGGTATTTGTCACTAGGTGTGATGTGGAGGCCTACCTGAAGGAGGGACACCCAGACAGGGACCTCTTTCCCGGTGACCGCGTCACCTATACCAGGCACTGGAGAGATAAAGGGTGGTATGCTTTGCATGTCCATAAGTGTACATCAAAGGTCACCAAACCGCAAGCCCGTGACCTTAAACCACCATCCCAAGCAGCTGAGCCTTGCGCACCAGCACCTCCACCTGGCCAGGTGATAATCACACCCATGTATGATAGAGCACCCGTCACCATTGGTCCAAGATCCACCCAAGTCACCATTGACCCAAAGTCCGTGAGTACTCAGACTCCTTTTCGGAGCGTGGATGCACTCTGTGTGGTACCCAGTAGCCACCCACATCCGTAGGGGCTACCTTGGACAATGCCACAGCTAAAGTAAAGTGAAAATTCAAACATAACTGTAAATAGTTAAAAGTTTACCCATTGCTGCAAGCTTCAAAAATGACTGCTACCGCTTAATAATTAAATAAACCTGACCAGGTTTCTACTTCAAGGGGTCCCTCGCTTAAAGGGCTCCTCTGTTTACAGATTTGCATTTTGCTTTAAAGACATTTGAGTCATGGATGGTGAATGATTCACAAACTGTCGTGTAAATAGTTTGCATCTTCTTAAAGGTGCTTCTTACTGGTTTTACAAAGAAGTTTTGAAAAGACTGCTTCTAACTAGTGTTGAGCGATACCGTCCGATACTTGAAAGTATCGGTATCGGAAAGTATCGGCCGATACCGGCAAAGTATCGGATCTAATCCAATACCGATACCCAATACCAATACAAGTCAATGGGACTCAAGTATCGGACGGTATCCCTGATGGTTCCCAGGGTCTGAAGGAAAGGAAACTCTCCTTCAGGCCCTGGGATCCATATTTATGTGTAAAATAAAGAATTAAAATAAAAAATATTGCTATACTCACCTCTCCGACGCAGCCTGGACCTCACCGAGGGAACCGGCAGCGTTCTTTGCTTAAAATGCGCGCGTTTACTTCCTTCAATGACGTCACAGCTTGTGATTGGTCGCGTGCCGCCCATGTGGCCGCGACGCGACCAATCACAGCAAGCCGTGACGTAATTTTCAGGTCCTGAATGCCTAATTCTAGGCATTCAGGATTTTAAAATTACGTTCCGGCTTGTGATTGGTCGCGTCGCGGTCACATGGGCGACGCGACCAATCACAAGCCGTGACGTCACGGGAGGCAGGAAGCGCGCGCATTTTAAAATTACGTCACGGCTTGTGATTGGTTGCGTGCCGCCCATGTGACCGCGATGCGACCAATCACAGCAAGCCGTGATGTAATTTTCAGGTCCTGAATGCAGAATTAGGCATGTGACGTAATTTTAAAATGCGCGCGTTTCCTGCCTCCCGTGACGTCACGGCTTGTGATTGGTCGCGTCGCCCATGTGACCGCGACGCGACCAATCACAAGCCGGAACGTAATTTTAAAATCCCGAATGCCTAGAGTTCGGCATTCAGGACCTGAAAATTATGTCACGGCTTGCTGTGATTGGTCGTGTCGCGGCCACATGGGCAGCACGCGACCAATCACAAGCCGTGACGTCACGGAAGGAAGTAAACGCGCGCATTTTAAGCAAAGAAGGCTGCCGGTTCCCTTGGTAAGGTGCAGGCTGCGTCGGAGAGGTGAGTATATCCCTATTTTTTATTTTAATTCTTTATTTTACACATTAATGTTGTTTCGATACCGATACCCGATACCACAAAAGTATCTGATCTCGGTATCGGAATTCCGATACCCGCAAGTATCGGCCGATATCCGATACTTGCGGTATCGGAATGCTCAACACTACTTCCAACATTACCGTGAAAGTTGCTTTGTTTTACAGAGACCTGAAGTAAAAACCCATTTGGCACAGCGGCATTCCAGGTCTGGATACATGCCCAAGACCAACGTTGGGGGTTAATGACGAGTCCCTCGCGTCATTGCTGCTGTTCTAAAGTTACTGATTGACTTGAGTATTAAATTGCACTACCTCAGTATTGAGAGACTTGAAAGTTGATTTGTTGCACTTTGCTAGTAAAAATGTACTTCATGTGCCAGCTAGTTAGTATATTAGTGAGTTAATATATATATTGAATAAAAATAAAATTGAAACTTAAAGTTAAATAGTGTTGTGTGCAGGAAGTAGTGAAAATGTATGATGTTTCACTTTTGAATCAAATGGACTTGAGATAGCATATCTGTAGGGGTAGTCTTAGTTGCCAGTAAAGTTCTGCACTTGAATAAAGAAAATGTTTGTTTTGCACTCTGAAGCATTAAGATAGTATACCCGTAGTGGGTAATAGCATTTCATAGTTAGTTAGTCATTATACTGTTCTCTATTGCTAAAAGTATGCATATGATGTAAATAGTTCTTGCAACGTTCAAGTGTTCTCACCTCCCATAAAGGGAAGCTCCAGTTCCATTATTAACTAGTGTTAATTTGTTTTATAAGTTCATAGCATTTCTAAAATTGTATGTCTTTTTGCTAATCTATATTGTTGTTCTTCTTTTCCCACTCCGGGAGTACTGGATTTAATGGGGGGGAGTGTGGTGCCCCAGGATCCTGGTTGTCACAGTAGCATTGCTTTCCTAACGGGGAGAGTGATGTCACGCTTGAAGGCAAGAAGGGATAGCTGTAACCAGGAACCACAAACATGCAACACATTCACACTCCAGGCCACCAAAGGGAGCTTTTTATCCTATTTACTAGGTGACTCCCCATATACAGTATATATATATATCTGGTAGCCTGTAGGGAAAGTCAGTCAGTTCTTGCCAGGAAAAAGACTGGATCGGTCTGAGGCAGCAGAGAGCTTACGGAGCTGTGTAGCTGCAGTGCTGTAGTTCCCGGAAAGAGACATTCAGAAAGCCGAATACATTGCAGCGAATGTGCAGGAGAGCAAATCACAGGAGATGATTGCCTGGTGGTCATCTGTTTCTGTTATTAGGATGATTTCCAGGCAAAGGGTCACTGGTTTGAATTGAGGAGCAGACATAAAAAAGATTCCTCAAGAAAAGAGAAACAGCATCATCCAGCTCATTGATAGCGATCTCTCGTTCATTAAAATTTCCAAAGAGCATCATTTTAGTGCAATGACAGTTGGAAGAATACGAAATGAAGTCCATCCATTCAGTCAAAAGCCAAGAGGTGGATGTCAGCTTATCCCAAGCTCTATCGGTTCTGCCGCAATAAACATGGCAGTCGAGGAGGCACTTATGCTTCGTAATAGTAAAATCACAGACATCCATGCAAGCACCAAGCCATGTACATTACACAAGTCTGGAACGGTTGCCCGAATAAAGGTGAAGAAGCCTCTGCTTCAATATTGTCATAAGAAGCGGAGGCTCGTGTTTGCAAAAAAAGTGCAAAAAGTTGAAAGTAGAAGTGTGGAAACGGATGATTTGAAGCAATGAGACAAAAGTAAATAGACTAGTCTGTGATGGGTGCAAATTGATTTGAAGAAATCAAAGGAAAAAGGGGCTAATCGATAGAGAAATTGAAGGAACTGTCAAGTTTGTTGGACGAAGTCTGATGATATGGGTTGTATCACAGTAAAAGGCATTGGGTACATGACCAGGATTAATAATAATATTATAAATATGAAAAATTGACAAAAGAATGAATACAGCATTATGTCCTGCAATAGAGTAAACATTAGGTCACATTATATTGGTTATGAATGACTGTGTGTTTTTGTGGTGCCCCAGGGTCCTGGTCGTCACAGTAGCGTTGCTTTCCTCACGGGGAGAGAGTTTACGCTTGAAGGTAAGAAGGGATAACTGTAACCAGGTACCTCAAACATGCAACACATTCACACTCCAGGCCACCAGGGAGAGCTTTTGATTCTATTTACTAGGTGACTCCCCATATATATATATATCTGGTAGTCTGTAGGAAAAGTCAGTCAGTTCTTGCCAGGAAACAGACTGGATCAGTCTGAGGCAGCAGAGGGTTTACGGAGTTGTGTAGCCGCAGTGCAGCAGTTCCCGGAAAGAGACATTCAGAAAGCCGAATACATTGCAGTGAACGTGCAGGAGAGGATACCAGGGGGAGACCAGCCCCGAGCAGGCTGCCTCCTTCTGAGGCGCAGATACCGGTAGCTGGAACACCGAGGATCGTAAGGGTACTGTCACACAATGGCACTTTGATCGCTACGACGGCACGATCTGTGACGTTGCAGCGTCGTGTAATTATCGCTCCAGCGTCGTAGACTGCTGTCACACTTTGCAATGCACAACGCTGGAGTGATAATTTCATGACTTATTTGCAATGTAGAAGCCATTGGTTATTATGCGCACATCGTATACAATATCGTACACACCTATGTCACACGATGCAATCATGCCGCCACAGCGGGACATTAGACGACTAAAGAAAGTTTCAAACGTTCTGCTACGACGTACGATTCTCAGCGGGATTCCTGATCGCACTAGCGTGTCAGACACTACGATATCGAATAGATAACGCTGGAACGTCACGAATCGTGCCGTCGTAGCGATCAAAGTGCCACTGTGTGACAGTACCCTAAGGCTCTCCACGACTTACATCAGAGACTGGCAGGACAGCTGGATTCAACATTCCCTGTCCGCCTTAGTACACAGGAGGCACGGTGACACCCTTAGAGGCTGGGGCATGCTAGAGTCCCTATAAACCGCCTCAAGTCACCAGTCACACGGGTCGTGTCCTATCCTATACGGGGACAGAGAGAGAGAGAGAGAACATCTGTGAGGACCTTATGTGAAGCCATAGGCAGTAAGGGACTACAACACCACGGCGCTAGAGGAAGGCTTTGATTTCCACCTTGGTAAGGGGACTCCTAACTTGCCTCCAAGCCGGCCGGACCCTGCCTGCCCTGTGATCTGGTGCCCTGGACTGTGGCTGCCTGAAGATTTCAGTAAACAAGGTAAAGAGACTGTGTCCTCGTTCTTCATTGCACCTTTCACCATCTTCCATCACCACATCGGGAGCCCTGGGGATATACTTCACCTGTGGGAAGTTATACCATATAGCTGCCATAACATCAACCCAGAGGACCCCTTAATGCAGCATCGGTCCCCACTGACCGAATACCACAGGTGGTGTCATGAAGATAAACTTTATTCCCTTTAAAGACCTTTCCCCTTTTACATGGGCACCCAGGGTCACGGACCGGGTCTCCACTATGACATCCCCCTGTGAACACCACCGGACCAGGTACCGAGTACCCCATGGCCCTGGCGGGCGACTCATCTTTACTAAAGCAGATTAACCGCAATAAAGATGAGAACATCCAAAATATGTTCTTCACAAAAATATCAATCAAGGGTAAATAATGCCTGGTGGTCATCTGTTTCTGTTATTAGGATGATTTCCAAGCAAAGGGTCACTGGTTTGAATTGAGGAGCAGACATAAAAAAGATTCCCCAAGAAAAGAGAAACAGCATCATCCAGCTCATTGATAGCGATCTCTTGGCCATTAAAATTTCCAAAGTGCATCATTTTAGTGCAATGACAGTTGGAAGAATGCAAAATGAAGTCCATCCATTCAGTCAAAAGCCAAGAGGTGGATGTCAGCTTATCCCAAGCTCTATCGGTTCTGCCACAATAAACATGGCAGTTGAGGAGGCTCTTATGCTTCGTAATAGTAGATCACAGACATCCATGCAAGCACCAAGCCATGTACATTACACAAGTCTGGAACGGTTGCCCGAAAAAAGGTAAAGAAGCCTCTGCTTCAATATTGTCATAAGAAGCACAGGCTCGTGTTTGCAAAAAAAGTGCAAAAAGTTGAGAGTAGAAGAGTGGAATTGGATGATTTGAAGCAATGAGACAAAAGTAAATAGACTAGTCTGTGATGGGTGCAAATTGGTTTGAAGGAATCAAGGGAAAAAGGGGCTAATCGATAGAGAAATTGAAGGAACTGTCAAGTTTGTTGGACAAAGTCTGATGATATGGGTTGTATCACAGTAAAAGGCATTGGGTACATGACCAGGATTAATGGTGTTCTCAATACTAAGTTATATTACAAGACTAGCTATTTCGTACACCTGAGTACTATGAGTATGAAAAGGGCGACAGTGTTCCAGCAGGACAATGACACAAAGAATACTGCAAGATTGAAGGAGAAATAGTTGAATAACAATGAAGTAGAGGTGTTAGATTAGCCTCCACAGTCCCCAGACATCAACCCAATAGAACACTGGTGGGTAGAGGTGAAAAGAAACATACCAAGTCAGTCGACCTGTATGCACCAGCTTTGGGAACGTGTAGAAGAGACCTGGGAGCAGATTTTGATCAAGACATGCTTGAATCTGATCGGGAGCATGCCCAGAAGGATTCAGGTAATGTTGAAAGCCAAAGATAGATTTACAAAATACTGACAAAATAATACAAATTTAAACTTAGATTTTAGGAGCAAAGCAGAAGCAATGCAGTGACATAACTAGAATCTGCATAACGAATCATAACTATATATATAATTGTCTAAGGGATTTTCAGTCTGTCTGTCTGTCTGTCTTTCTGTCTGTCTGTCTGTCTGTCCTGGAAATCCCGCGTCTCTGATTGGTACATCAATCAGAGACACATGGCGATGATGATGTCATAATGGAAATCCCACGTCTCTGATTGGTCGAGGCCTGGCGGCATCGACCAATCAGCGACGGGCACAGTATCGACATAGATGTCATAATGGTTGCCATGGTGACGATGATGTCATAAAGGTTGCCTCGACCAATTGTCCTCCACTGCTGTCAAGTGCCACCATTGTGTAGGGTGCGTGCCTGAGTCTCCCTGTATGGGCGGCATCTCCTTGTGTTTCTATCTTAGAATGGGTCGTAAACGAAAATACGCCAATGAGGATGACAGAAAAGGAGCAGCAGCAGCAAGAAAACGACAACATCGGGAACAGGAGACACAACAAACTGATGTCAGACAAGCCCAGGATGTGGAATTTCACAGACAACGTCGCCAACAGGAGACACCACAACAGACTGCCGCCAGACAAGCCCAGGATGTGGAATCTCACAGACAACTTCGCCAACAGGAGACACCACAACAAACTGACGCCAGACAAGCCCAGGATGTGGAATCTCACAGAAAACAACGCCAACAGGAGACACCACAACAAACTGACGCCAGACAAGCCCAGGATGTGGAATTTCACATACAACGTCGCCAACAGGAGACACCACAACAAACTGACGCCAGACAAGCCCAGGATGTGGAATTTCACAGACAACATCTCCAACAGGAGACACCACAACAAACTGACGCCAGACAAGCCCAGGATGTGGAATCTCACAGACAACGTCGCCAACAGGAGACACCACAACAAACTGCCGCCAGACAAGCCCAGGATGTGGAATTTCACAGACAACATCGCCAACAGGAGACACCACAACAAACTGCCGCCAGACAAGTCCAGGATGTGGAATCTCACAGACAATGTCGCCAACAGGAGACACCGCAACAAACTGCCACCAGACAAGCCCAGGATGTGGAATCTCACAGACAATGTCACCAACAGGAGACACCACACCAAACTGCCGCCAGACAAGCCAAGGATGTGGAATCTCACAGACAATGTCGCCAACAGGAGACGCCACAACAAACTGCCACCAGACATGCCCAGGATGTGGAATCTCACAGACAATGTCGCCAACAGGAGACACCACAACAGACTGCCGCCAGACAAGCCCAGGATGTGGAATCTCACAGACAACGTCGCCAACAGGAGACACCACACCAAACTGCCGCCAGACAAGCCAAGGATGTGGAATCTCACAGAAAATGTCACCAACAGGAGACACAACAATAAACTGCCACCAGACAAGCCCAGGATGCGGAATCTCACAGACACCGTCGCCAATCGGAGACACCACAACAAACTTGTACGACAGGAACAACATGATCGCCAAATTCATAAAAAACGAATGCTCTACCAACTAAGGCACGACCAGGACAATATTCAACAACTTGCACATTATGTAACAGACAATGAAAGTACAATTCATGAACACTACTGTGGGAATATGAATGCAGTTTGCTCTAAATGCGACTCTCTGAATTTCATTGATGAAAAACCATCTGACAATCAGTTTACTCAATGCTGCCAAAAAGGAAAAGTTATGCTACCGAGACCTCACTACTCAGATCTGTTTGAGCAGTTAATGAAAGGAATGCATCAACACAGTAGAAATTTTATGGAAAATATCAGAAGCATCAACAGTTCTCATGCGTTTGCTTCATTCGGTGCCAACATTGCACTGCCCCCTGGATTCGGACCATATTGTTTTAAAATTCACGGCCAGATCTACCATCGCACTGGAACACTTCACCCAGAAATAGGACAACCACCAAAATTTGCACAATTATACATCATTGATACAAATGAGGCTACAGAACAAAGGATGAACCTAAAAGAAAATGAAAAGTGTGATGCTGAACTGATGAACCAAATTGCTGTACATTTACAAAAATAAGCCCATTTGCTGCCGCATATCGCATGCTAAAAGACGTTCAAGCTGAGGAGGAACAGAGGGCTATACAAAATGGTACTGAAATGACTTCTATTGTCATGGCCATTAAACAAGAATGTAAACAGAATCCTCGACTTTACAACAAACCACGTGTAAGTGAGATCGCAGTTGTTTTTCAAAACGATGATGGAGAACCTCCTTTTCAAAGGGATATATTAGTCCATCTTAAGCCAGACCAAAACAACCCTTTGGTTCCTAAGACACAACGAATTAGCATTTTGCACAGCAACCTTGATGCTCTTCTGTATCCGCTATTCTTTCCAAGAGGTGAACAAGGGTGGCATGAAAACTTAAACCAACAAGGAACTTCAAGAAGAATTACACAACTGCAATACTACAGTTTTCGTCTGTCTGTCCGAAATTACTTCAATCCTATTTTAAACGGTGGGAAACTGACACAACAGTACTTAGTTGACGCATATGTTAAAATTGAAGCTAATCGTCTAAATTTCATAAGAATGAACCAAAAACAACTTAAAGTTGAAGACTACTGCGTTCTTCAAGAACATTTGCAAAAACAATCAATTGAAAAATGAATTCCAATTGGAAAAACAGTAATCCTCCCGTCGTCGTTTGAAGGTAGCCCCCGCAACATGCAACTGCGTTATCAAGATGCAATGGCAATAGTAACAAAGTTTGGAAGACCTGACATTTTTGTGACAATGACCTGTAATCCTAAATGGCCAGAAATTACCGAAAATCTAGAACCCTGGCAAAAAGTTGAACACAGGCCGGACTTAGTCGCACGTTTATTTCGACTGAAACTCATCAGCCTTTTGAAAGACATCAAAAATGGGCTTTTTGGAACAGTCGTAGCAATGGTACACGTCATAGAGTTTCAGAAACGAGGTCTCCCACATGCGCATATACTAATTATCTTAGACATGGATTCCAAGATTCGTACGGAGGAAGAAATCAACAATATAGTGTGGGCTGAAATTCGTAACCAAGAAAAGTATCCTGAACTGTATAATATTGTAGTCTCTCATATGGTTCATGACCCATGCGGTGTAGCAAATCCAAAAAGTCCATGCATGGAAAACGGAAAGTGTACAAAAGGGTTTCCAAAGGAGTTGAAACAGCACACTGTTAAAGACTTGGATGGCTACCCATCCTACCGGCGACAACACATTGATAACATTGCTTGCAAAAATAAAATTATAAATAACTCATGGATAGTCCTATACAACCCGTACTTATCAAAATGCTACAACTGTCACATCAACATAGAAGTCTGTGCTTCAATAAAAAGTGTAAAATATCTCTTCAAGTACATCTACAAGGGGCATGACAAAGCTAACATCGAAATACAACAGAAAACAGTCAATCACGATGAATCATCAACTTTTGTTGACTCAAGATATGTCAGTGCTCCAGAAGCTGCTTGGAGGATATTTGCGTTTCCAGTGCATTCACAGTCCCATGCCATTATACGTTTAGCTATTCATTTACCAAATCAACAGCAGCTTTATTTCTTTGAAGATGCGGAAGTCAAAGATGTCTCAAAAACTTTAAGCACGACATCAACATTAATGGAATGGTTTTTGCTGAACCAACGTGACGAAAACGCAAGGCAGTATTTGTACCAAGAGATTCCAGAGCATTACGTTTGGAATAAAACTTGGAATCCAAGACAACGATGAGTTAGCAGAATAACTGGACGCATGTATACTGTTAGTGTCAAGGATCAAGAAAGAAATTGCCTTCGGCTATTACTACTACACATCAAAGGAGCTAAAACTTATGACGATTTGAAAACAGTTAACGGAGTACTGCACGATACATTTAAAGCTGCAGCTTTGGCTTTAGGACTTCTATTGGATGATACTGTGTGGAAACTTACTTTAGAAGACGCAGTTACCCTACATATGCCTAAGCAACTTCGTGAATTGTTTGCCTACATCTGTGTATTTGGACCGCCTACAAATCCAGCTCAACTTTGGACAAATTTTAAAGAACATCTAATTGAGGACTACTGCTTACGTCTTCACAACAGAAGTGGAAGTTGTCAAAATTGTGAATCTTATGCCATGCAAGATGTCCAAAATGTCTTACTACTGCATGGAAAAACGTTTTCAGACTTTAATTTGCCCCAGCCTGCCATTCAAGTTTCACAAGTTCCAGAGTATGACGAAGCTTACGAATTATTGTTGGCAACAGAGAAGACAAACTCCTTAAATGAACAACAACGGATTGCATATGACACTATTGTGAGCGCTATAGAAAACCAAGCAGATGCAAGGCCAAAATGTTTCTTTATTGACGGTCCAGGAGGGAGCGGTAAAACATACCTCTATGAAGTTATAATGCATCACGTTAGAGGGTTGGGAAAAGTCGTATTGCCGTCGGCTACAACAGGGATTGCAGCAAACCTTTTACGAGGAGGTCGCACTATCCATTCACTCTTTGGGATACCAGTTCCAGTCAATGAAATCTCTATTTCCAGAATAAAACAAAACACATTTGCAGGAAGACTGTTAAAAAATGCACATGTTTTCATACTTGACGAGTGCACCATGGCACCCAAATATGCTTTGAGCTTAATTGACAGACTTCTGCGTGAAGTAATGACTACAAATGTTGCTGAAAAAAGTAAAATTCCATTCGGAGGTAAAGTTTTTGTCATTGGCGGAGATTTTAGGCAATGCCTTCCAGTCATACCAAATGGAACAAGAACAGATGTTATCAAGTCCAGCTTAAAAATGGCTGACCTTTGGAAACAGTTCAATAAACTCCAACTAATTAACATTATGCGATCTTCGGACCCAGAGTATAGCAACTGGCTTCTTAAACTTGGCAACGGTGAACTTAGCAATGAATACAACCTTGGAGAAGATATTATTGAAATACCAGAAGACATGTTGTGCACTGACTGCATCGTAACTGATGTTTTTGGACAATGCATTGAAATTGATGTGAACGACCAAAGCAGTGTTGAGAGGGCCTCTTCTCATGCAATTCTCTGTCCCAAGAATGATGACGTGGCTCTGCTAAATTCCCAGGTGATGGATAGAATGCATGGTGAGTATAAGTTGTATAAAAGTGATGATTCAGTGGATGTAGACAATGAAGATGAACGAGAGCATTATCCAGTTGAATTTTTAAATAGTCTTACGCCATCAGGAATGCCATCCCATAGACTTCAACTGAAAGTTGGAACAATCATAATGTTGCTACAGAATCTAAATACGAAAAATGGTCTATGTAATGGAACTCGCCTTATTGTTACTGGACTCCATTCTCACGTCATTCAAGCAAGAGTGATCACTGGATCAGCAAAAGGAGATGAAGTGTTCATTCCACACATTGATTTATGTCCTTCGGACATCGGTCTTCCATTTAGGCTTCGGCGTCGACAGTTTCCAATAAAACCAGCTTTTGCCATGACAATAAACAAGTCACAAGGTCAAACTCTACACCGTGTTGGCATATATCTACCGCAGCCCTTTTTGGTCATGGACAACTCTACGTTGCATTTTCAAGAGTTAAAATGAGATCCAACGTCATGGTGCAAGTTCTTCCTACCCCTTTATAAGGAAAGTTGCTTATAGGTAGTCAAAAGGTATTCACAAGAAATGTGGTGTACAAAAATATATTTGGCTTGATATTGTTAATAAATATATTATAGTGTCAATGTCCTTCTTTTGTCCTATGATTTATTTAAATACGACGGGCACAGCATGGCGGCGGTGATGTCATAAAGGTTGCCTCGACCAATCAGCGACGGGCACAGTCTGCCGCGAATTCGCCTCGACCAATCAGCGACGGGCACAGTATCGACGTAGATGTCATAATGGTTGCCATGGCGACGATGATGTCATAAAGGTTGCCTTGACCAATCAGCGACGGGCACAGTCTGCCGCGAATTCTGGAATCATCATTGTCCATATACTACGGGGACATGCATATTCTAGAATACCCGATGCGTTAGAATCGGGCCACAATCTAGTGGTAAATAATTGTCTCCCCACTTTCACCAATGTGATGTTCTGCACCACCTGGTGACATATAAGGTCAGCTTGGTAAAGTTTTACACAGGCACTCCCTCTTCACACTGCCCTGTGAAGCACGGGGAGAAAGAGGATGTGGCTCACGCAGTCACTGACGTTGCAGCACACTCTCTCATAACCCTGACAGGCTGAGAGACCTCTTTCACTAGCACCAGTAAAACAGAGCACTGCCAGCCCAGTAGGACTACCATCAGTTCCTCGTTAGATAAAAGCCCAGTCACTTAACGGGATTAAATCTGGCCAGAACCCATCCCCGGTAGCATGGAAAGATAAACCGAGAATACGGACGTGTGGACTCGTGGATCCAGATAAATGAGCAGCCCAAGTTCAAATTATTTTTTCAATTGCCTTAAGGGTACACTAGACAATACACTATATACACAATGGTTATACAAATACATTGGTCAGATATGCAAATACATATAGGGTTAGACAAAAGAAATAAGCAGATGGATCATGTCAATTACTGGGTTGATGTCCGACATGTGTGCGCTGGACTTCAGGGGGCGTGGGCTGCCATCTGGTTTCTAGGTCCTTCATAGGATATTACTCAACCCTTTCTAAGTGGACCACATGCATGATAGAGAGAGGTACCACATGACCTTACATAGCCTTTATTCCCTTTGGGTCACTTCCCTCCTGCCTTCTGGGCTGAACCTAAATCCCATCCTGTAGCTTTTAGCAGCTAAAGACTCCAAAGCTTAAGATGATTCATAACTAGTGATAAGCGAGTATACTGGTTGCTCAGGTTTTCCCTAGCATTCTCGGGTGTCCTACGAGTATTTTGACGTGCTCGGAGATTTAGTTTTCGTCACCACACCTGCATGATTTGTGACTGATAGACAGCCTGAATACATGTGGGAGGTGCCTGTTTGTTAGGGAATTCCCACATATATTCAGCCAGTCTAGCAGGCGCAAATCATGCAGCTGAGGCGATGAAAACTAAATCTCCGAGCATGCCAAAATACTCGGATACCTCCCGAGCAATGAGTATATTTGCTCATCACTATTCATAACTCCTTTAGAGGGCGCTAAGGGTCAGCACTTCCCGGTATTCCGCCGCATATCCGTCTGAAACCTCCCGTAGTCAGAACAATCATTGCAGTGGTCACCACCCTTCTTATGGTGAATGGCAAATCGTTACTGCAGGAGCACAAGGTTCCAAAGTAGCAACCTGTGTAACCAGCTGAGGGGGTTGTGGTCCATTCCCACAGTGAATTGGCGACTGTACAAGTATAGCTGCAGGCGCTGAATGGCCCACACAATTGCCAGGCATTCCTTTTCCACTGTGGAATAGGCCACCTCCCTTGGCAGAAGCTTCCAGCTCAGGTACAAAGCGGGGTGTTCATGGCCCCTAGAGTTGACCTGGCTGAACACAGCACCAAGGCCAAAGTCATGGGCGTCAGTCTGTATTACAAACTGCCATGTAAAATCATCTGCTTGTAGTGCCGGGAAGCTGAAAATGCAGTTTTCAGCACCCAAAAGCCACCTCACAGTTGTTTGTCCAATCCACTGCAGAGGGCATCTTCTTTGTGAGTTCTGTCAATGGCTTCACCAGGCTACTATAGTGGGGGGAAGAACCTCCTATAGTACCCGGACGTGCCCAGGAAGGATATCACCTGCTTCTTAGTCCTGGTGTTGGGGGTCAGGATGTGATGACATCCATCTTTCTGAGCTCCAGCTTTAGAGCCCCCCCCACCTTCCCGGTGTCCCAGGTAGTGGACCTCACTCATACCTAGCTGTCACTCTTCCGGATTAATGGTCAAGATGCTCTAGGTGAACCTCCCAGGTCCCATATGGGTCAGGGGAATTTGCCAATAACCTCAGTTCAGATCAATGATGTTCAAGTACTTGGTCCCAGCTAACTGATCGAACAGGTCATTAATGCACGACATTGAGTATGCTTGTCACAGGTGACGCAGCTTGCCATATTCCCTGAGCCAGGACACATGATTTATTCATCAAGCGGAAATCATAATATATAATGGGTTATCCTATTAACCTTAACCGCTACACCAGACTACATTTACTCGGTCTGTTTATCAGACCCATGGCACTAGTAACTTTCCCTGTGCTAGGACATGTGGTTCCCTAAACAAGCAGCATACAGTTTCTGATGATGGTCTATACCCAGATCGAAAACCTTTAATTGATCGCTGTATGCAAAATAAATTGGAACCTTTTTTTCAACATGATACATTTTTATTGCCGAGGTTTTTTTTACTTATATTGATATTGGGATGGATACCCTACTTGAGCACCTATTCCAATGACTTTATGAGTGTCGTATAGAATCCATATAAGTCCATCTAGTTCAACCCATAGCCTAACATGTTGATCCAGAAGAAGGCAAAAAAAAACATGCGGCAAACACTAAGCTCCACATTAGGGAAAAAAATTTCTTCCTGACTCCAGATACGGCAATCAGACTAGTTCCTTGGATCAACGCCCTATCAAGGAATCTAGTATATATAACCTGTAACATTATACTTTTCAAGAAAGGCATCCAGTCCCGTCTTAAATTTTAGTAGTTAATCATTCACTACAACATCATACGGCAGAGAGTTCCAAAATCTCACTGCTCTTACAGTAAAGAATCTGCGTCTGTTATTATGTTTAAACCTTTGTTCCTCCATACGTAGAGGAGGCCCCCTTGTCCCCGTCTCAGGTCTGAAAGTAAAAAGATCATCAGAAAGGTCTTTGTACTGTCCCCTCATATACAGCTCTGGCAAAAATTAAGAGACCACCACATCAAAACCCTGTCACGGGCAGCCCAATCTCCAGTCCTGAACCCCATTGAAAACCTCTGGAATGTAATCAAGAGGATGATGGATAGTCACAAGCCATCAAACAAAGAAGACCTGCTTACATTTTTGCCCCAGGAGGAGTGTGAAAGACTGGTGGAAAGCATGCCAAGACGCATGAAAGCTGTGATTAAAAATCATGGTTATTCCACAAAATATTGATTTCTGAACTCTTCCTGAGTTTAAACATTAGTATTATTGTTTCTAAATGATTATGAACTTGTTTTCTTTGCATTATTTGATGTCTGAAAGCACTCTTTATTCTTTTTTAATTTTGACCATTTCTCCTTTTCAGGAAAAAAATACAAAATTTAATTCTTGGAAATTCGGAGACATGTTGTCAAAGGTTTACAGACCAAAAGAACAATTTACATTTTACTCAAAAATATACCTATAAAGAGAAAAATCAGACAAACTGAACATTTTGCAGTGGTCTCTTAATTTTTACCAGAGCTGCATTTAAACATTGTAATAAGATCACCCCTTAGCCTTTGTTTTTCCAAACTAAATAACCCCATGTGTATTAATCTATCTTGGTATTGCAGACCCCCCCAGTGCTCTCATAAACTTGGTTGCTCTTCTCTGCACCCGATAAAGTTCATCTACGTCTTTCTTATACACTGGATAACAGAATTTTACACAGTATTCTAAGTGTGGTCGAACCAGTGATTTGTATAGAGGTAAAATTATGTCCTCCTCATGAGCATCTATGCCTCTTTTAATGCATCCCATTTTTTTTATTTGCCTTTGCTGCAGCTGCCTGACACTGACCACTAAAAGTGAGTTTGTCATCCACCCATACACCCAGGTCTATTTCAGTAACGGTTTAGCCCAGTGTTTTACAATTAAGCGCATAGTTATACATCTTACTACTTCTACCCAAGTGCATGACCTTACATTTATCCCCATTAAAGCTCATTTGCCACTTATCAGCCAAGCTTCTAGTTTACATAAATCATCCTGTAATATAAAATTGTCCTCCTCTGTATTGATTACCCTGCAGAGTTTAGTGTCATCTGCAAATATTGAAATTCTACTCTGTATGTCCCCTACAAGATCATTAATAAATATGTTAAAAAGAAGTGGGCCCACACCGACCCCTGTAGCACAAATGGTAGTAAGCAGCAACATCGGCCCCCATCCTTGGCCAGTAGAAATGCTGCTCTAGCCTGGCCTTGGTCTTAGTGATCCCTAGATGTCTGGCCATCGGAATCTCATGTGCAATCCGTAATCTCCATACAACTCTGCCCTGAACAGATAGGGTACCACTAAAGGTACCTTCACACTAAACGATATCGCTAGCGATCCGTGACGTTACAGCGTCAGGGATAGCGATATCGTTGAGTGTGACAGGCAGCAGCGATCAGGATCCTGCTGTGATATCGCTGGTCATTGGTTAAAGTTCAGAACTTTATTTGGTCGTCAGATCGCCGTGTATCGTTGTGTTTGACAGCAAAAGCAACGATACCAGCGATGTTTTACAGTGGTAACCAGGGTAAATATCGGGTTACTAAGCGCAGGGCCGCGCTTAGTAACCCGATGTTTACCCTGGTTACCAGTGTAAAATGTAAAAAAACAAACAGTACATACTCACCTTCGCGTCCCTCGCCGTCCGCTTCCTGCACTGACTGAGCGCCGGCCGTAAAGTGAAAGCACAGCACAGCGGTGACGTCACCACTCTGCTGTTAGGGCCGGCACTCAGTCAGTGCAGGGAAGCAAATGCCGGGGGACGCGAATGTAAGTATGTACTGTTTGTTATTTTACATTTTACACTGGTAACCAGGGTAAACATCGGGTTACTAAGTGCGGCCCTGCGCTTAGCAACCCGATGTTTACCCTGGTTACCCGGGGACCTCGGCATCGTTGGTCGCTGGAGAGCTGTCTGTGTGACAGCTCTCCAGCGACCAAACAGCGACGCTGCAGCAATCGGCATCGTTGTCTGTATCGCTGCAGCGTCGCTTAGTGTGAAGGTACCTTAACTGTTGGTCCCTAGGCCACGCCTCCGGTAAACCCTGCTGGACAGTTACCAAGTACAGCCGATTTTGGTCCCAGAACACCCGTTCTAAGTCTGAGTCCAAGGGAGGCTGTGACATCAGCTCATTGAGATCTTTCAGGCTGTCATCAGTTTCCAACACCCCCTGACTTGGCGAGTCCAGAATAGACGAGGCTGCCACGTCTTCTGTCAGCTCCCCAAGACCATGTTTCATGGCCTCCATCTGACTCAGTAGTCACTTGGTCAGAAGGGGGGAAGCCATCGGAACCCCAAATGGTACCTGGGGTCTCATCACTACCACTGCATATGACAGCGGCCACAGCCACTGCAGCCTGGTAGCACTACCTTTGCTGGAACATCCCCAACCTCAATAGCATGCTCCCACTCTGCAGCTGCCTGCCCCCTTTCTGTCTGTTCCGTGACAACATCACAGGACAAACAGTTGCAGTATACCTGCTGGCCACACTCTAAGGCAATATCACAGATGGCTTAATTGCTCTCTTTCCCCCAGAGGGGAGAAAGACACAGTACATTACCCACCCCCACATCCCCATCAGTAGAAGTGTTAATCACATTGACATCAACAAGGGTGGACATTACATTGTTGTCTAGAGGATCAGGCCTTGGGGACTCAGCGGTCACTTCCTGGGACACTAGCCACCCCAAGTCTGTCCCAAACAAAACACTTGCGGGAATATTCAAGGTTACCCTCACCATTCTCACTCCCTTCCCGATGCCCCAGTCCAAATACACCTTGGCGACGGACAGTGATAGTTTGACGGCTCAAATCCTGGAGACAGCAAGGGTTTTCCCAAGTACCAAATCCTGTGGGGACACCACCTCATGGCGCATAAGAGTCATCTCAGTGCCAGTGTCCTGTAGTCCCATTGCCAAGGCCAGGCATATGGTGATGGGCTGAAGGTTGTCAAGGGACCTCCCACCGCCCCCAACAAAACTCAACATAGTGCACAGTTTCTGGTACAGGGACAGGCTCTTCTGGCACTGGGGGCACATGGCTTTGAAGTGTCCTGGCTGTTTCCAGAGATGACATAGTCGGAGTTCCCCTCCTGATGGGAGAGGGAAGCATGGGCAGGTGCTCCCTTGGACTTGGGGACAGGGACAGCAGGTGCCAAGTTCATGTTACTTCCTTACCAGCTGGCAGATTTCTTGGTCTCTGGAGTTCTATTGTTGGAGTAATTATTGGCAAATGTTGCTGTTGCAGAGTCCCCATTTGGCTTATGGTCACAGAGATACTGCTGGAGGTTTTCCGGGCAGCTCCACAAAAACTGCTCAGTAGCGATGGGCTCCTTCAGCTGCTGGACAGTGGTATGCTCCAATCCCATGATCCGTTTGTCGACTGCTTTCAGTATGGCCTGGATGTGATCATCAACCTGTCTGCAGGACCCTGGTGCATACTCCGGAGCCTCTTTGGGTATGTTACAGGGGTCAAATTGTACTGCTGAACCAGAGCCTGTTTGATGTCCGCATAGCTCATGGTGGTCTCACTGGACAGGTAGCCAAAGATTTCCAGGGCCTTACCCCTGAGGTGAGGGGTTAAGAATTGGAGCTAGTGTTGAGCATTCCGATACCGCAAGTATCGGGTATCGGCCGATACTTGCGGTATCGGAATTCCGATACCGGGATTCCGATACTTGCCGCGTATCGGATACCGGAATCGGAAGTTCTAAGATTCAAAAAGCAGAAATTCAGCCAATGAGATTGATTCCAAGTGTGGGCACATCCTGTTTAGCATGGAGGGCATGAAACTACTGGCAAGGCTGTGATTGGCTGGTGTAATGATGTCATGATGCAGTTTAAAAGTCGCTGGCGCCATTTTGCGATCACTCTGCTGTGAATTCAGTTAGTGACAGGACGCTGTTTGCTGACTGAGGGACAGTTTAGAGATAGCGATTTGCTTCTTTGTGCTTTCCAAAGGCTAATTTAGCAACCGCTGTGTTCACCTACTATTCACCTTGCTTTTGCCTTGTAGCGCTGTTTTCACAGCGATCTGCAGGGTCTGTGTGTGTGTGTGTGTGAGTGCAGCCCAGTCTCCAGTCTGAGTGCAGCCACATAGGCCATCCATAGCTGGTTGTATTCAGTTCAGGGAGGGTGGTTCATTGCCTCATACTGTTCCTTTTTTTTTTTTTTTTTCCCAAGTAGTGTAGTCTGCTGCTAATTTATTCAAAAAAATCCTATTAGTGTCTTTCCACCCGTCTCCAGCTAATTTGTGGAAAAACACTACATAGGATAAAGTAGAGGAGGGTTTTTGGGCCTTGCAGCGCCGTTTACGGCTGTCTGCACGGTCTCCGTGTGACTGCAGCTCGCCCTGTAATCTGTGAGCAGCTATAGCCTGGTTGTCTCCAGCTCAGGGTTTTTCACTGCGTCATACCGCCAAATCAATTTTCTTTTTTTTCAAAGTAGTGTAGTCTGCTGCTAATTTATTTAAAAAAATCCTATTAGTGTCTTTCCACCCGTCTCCAGCTAATTTGTGGAAAAACACTACATAGGATAAAGTAGAGGAGGGTTTTTGGGCCTTGCAGCGCCGTTTACGGCTGTCTGCACGGTCTCCGTGTGACTGCAGCTCGCCCTGTAATCTGTGAGCAGCTGTAGCCTGGTTGTCTCCAGCTCAGGGTTTTTCACTGCGTCATACCGCCAAATCAATTTTCTTTTTTTTCAAAGTAGTGTAGTCTGCTGCTAATTTATTTAAAAAAATCCTATTAGTGTCTTTCCACCCGTCTCCAGCTAATTTGTGGAAAAACACTACATAGGATAAAGTAGAGGAGGGTTTTTGGGCCTTGCAGCGCCGTTTACGGCTGTCTGCACGGTCTCCGTGTGACTGCAGCTCGCCCTGTAATCTGTGAGCAGCTGTAGCCTGGTTGTCTCCAGCTCAGGGTTTTTCACTGCGTCATACCGCCAAATCAATTTTCTTTTTTTTCAAAGTAGTGTAGTCTGCTGCTAATTTATTTTAAAAAATCCTATTAGTGTCTTTCCACCCGTCTCCAGCTAATTTGTGGAAAAACACTACATAGGATAAAGTAGAGGAGGGTTTTTGGGCCTTGCAGCGCCGTTTACGGCTGTCTGCACGGTCTCCGTGTGACTGCAGCTCGCCCTGTAATCTGTGAGCAGCTGTAGCCTGGTTGTCTCCAGCTCAGGGTTTTTCACTGCGTCATACCGCCAAATCAATTTTCTTTTTTTTCAAAGTAGTGTAGTCTGCTGCTAATTAATTTAAAAAAATCCTATTAGTGTCTTTCCACCCGTCTCCAGCTAATTTGTGGAAAAACACTACATAGGATAAAGTAGAGGAGGGTTTTTGGGCCTTGCAGCGCCGTTTACGTCTGTCTGCACGGTCTCCGTGTGACTGCAGCTCTATCTGTTGTCAGTTCAGCCCCCAAAAAATAAATAAATAATACAGTTCACCAAACACACCAGTTACACCACTTTACATTTCTGTAGGCCACATTAGCTCATATTAAAGTCTAGTCCACACTTTAGATAATTAGTGCTTCTTATACCTGTTAGGAGGAGTTGCTCAGGAATAAGCACACAAATCCGTTAGTACTTTTCTGCTTATCTTTATCAGTCAACCAAGATGAAGAAGGCAGTGAGTAAGGCACGTGGGCGTGGGCGCGGAGCAGGGAGGGGACGTGGGGATTCTGTGCCTGCTGCGGGCACCGGTGACTCATCAGCACCCACATTCACCAGGCAACAGTCGTTCATGCGAAGCTTTGTGTCAGAGCGCCGTACACCGCTGCTGCGTGAAGAACAAATTGAAGCTGTTGTCGGATGGATGGCAGCTAATGCATCAACTTCCATTAGTGCCACATCCTCTCAGACACAGAGCACTGGAGAGCAGCCATCTGTCTCTTCACCACCTGCCAAATTGCCCAGGCAGACAGAGAGCCCAGGACAGGAGCCGTCTCTACTTCTGTTCTCTGAATCTCTTGGCTTGGAAACAGGGGGCCAGCCAAGCAGCATTGGAGAAATGGAAGAAGAGGCAGGGTGCAGTGATGCCCAACAGCTTTTTCTGTCTTCCTCTGAAGAGGCGGGTGGGCCAGTGGCTCCGGTCACCACATCGCAGGCCGCATCAGCTGATGATGACACTCAGGTGCCACTTACTGGTGCGTGCTCTGCTGCTGAGACTACCCAGGAGGAGCAGTTGGGGGCAGAGGGTAGTGTAGATGATGAGGTCCTCGACCCATCTTGGCGTGAGGGACAGGAAGGTGGTGGGAGCAGCTCTGAGGAAGAGATTCCCCGTACGGCCCAAAGAGGGAGAGGGAGGGGGAAGACTGCGGATCCTGCAGCCTCCGCTTTGGCACCCGTTAGGAGCATGTCTCTTCCAAAAGCCAAAAAGGGCGCTCCCAAGACTTGCAGTGCCTGGTCCTTTTTTGACACAGTTGCAGATGACATTTGCTATGTCAGATGCAACGTGTGTCATCAAAAAGTCAAAAGAGGGAAAAATGTCAGCAACCTCAATACCTCCAACATGTGGAAACATGTGCGCAACAGGCACCCGGCGGAGTTAGAAAAACACACTGAAGAGGTAGGCCAACCAACAGCGGCAGCTACCACCTCTTCAGCTCGTGTTGCCTCTTCCTCTACCTCACACGCAGCTGGTTCGGCGTCCTCCCAGGATCGCCGTGGAAGAACCTCTGCCCCTGTTGTCCAGAGACCCGCTGTAATTCCACCCGCAGCGCCACTTTCCCAGTCATCCACACACTCCCAGCCCAGTCTACAGCCATCGGTAGTACAGGCATGGGAGAAAAGGCGGCCTTTCTCGTCAAACCACCCACGAGCACAGGCTCTGACTGCAGGCATTGCCAAACTTCTGTCACTGGAAATGCTGTCATTCAGGCTGGTGGAGACTGACAGCTTCCGTGACTTCATGTCATTGGCAGTCCCACAGTACAATGTGCCCAGCCGCTTTTACTTCAGCAGGCAAGCCGTCCCTGCCCTGCAGAAGCATGTGGAGGGACACATAAAACACGCGCTACTGAACGCCGTCAGTAGCAAGGTCCACCTCACCACCGATGCGTGGACCAGTCAACATGGACAGGGGCGATACCTTTCCCTCACTGCCCATTGGGTTAATGTCGTTGAGCCGGGTACAGACCGTGCGAGTGGCGCAGGACGTGTCCTGCCCACTCCAAGGATTGCAGGAATCCATTCTGTACGCATTGACTCCTCCTCCTACACCAGTTCCTCAGAATCATCGCTGCAGGAGCCGTCACAGTCCACCTCCACATGGACCCGTGATGAACGTGTACCTGTTACGACCGACATGAGCACAGCCGTGGCCAAACGTCAACAGGCCGTCTTGAAATTAATTTTCTTGGGGAATCGTAGCCACACAGCGCAGGAGCTCTGGAATGCCATCAAGCAGGAGAGCGATGTGTGGTTTGTGCCAGCGAATCTCCAGCCAGGCATGGTAGTGTGTGATAATGGCCGAAATCTGGTGGCAGCTCTGGGCCTCGGCAACCTCACTCACATCCCATGTCTGGCACATGTGCTCAATTTGGTCGTGCAGAGCTTTTTGAGGGACTATCCGGATCTTGATGCACTGCTGC
Source organism: Ranitomeya variabilis (assembly GCF_051348905.1). Taxonomy (NCBI): domain Eukaryota; kingdom Metazoa; phylum Chordata; class Amphibia; order Anura; family Dendrobatidae; genus Ranitomeya; species Ranitomeya variabilis. The sequence continues at coordinate 33,596,657 of NC_135236.1, read as the reverse complement.
ACAAGGTCCGCCTAGAGTGTGCTCACTTGCGGCGTTCCAGCACGGCAAAAGCGCGCATTGCGGCTCTGCAGCGCCGACACCGCCTGCCGGAACATCGCATCATATGTGACCTACCTACCAGGTGGAATTCCACGTTACATATGTTGGAGCGGTTGTGTGAGCAGCAGCAAGCTGTAATGGAGTACCAGCTGCTTCAGGCGCAAAAAAGTCGCAGTCAGCGCCGTACAGACTTCACAACCACAGAGTGGGCCACTATGAATGACGTCTGCCAGGTTTTGCGTCCCTTTGATTATTCCACGCGGATGGCGAGTGCAGATGATGCACTAGTCAGCATGACTGTCCCCCTTATCTGCCTGCTTGAAAAATCACTGCAAGCGCTAAGGGATGATGTTGTGGAAGAGGTGGAGGATGAGGATTCACCATTTCCATCATCTTCTGGACAGTCAGCGCCACGTGGTTCCTCACAAACGCGTAGGCAGGGGACCGTTTGTGAGGAGGATGAGGAGGAGTCAATGGAGGAGGAAGACATCCGTCCAGAGGAGGGAGTTACACAATTGTCCAGTAGTCAGTGTGTACAGCGAGGGTGGGGTGATGACGAGCGGGCAGAGATCACGCCTCCAGCAGGGGACAGCGTTTCTTGGGCAGTTGGCAGTCTGCAGCACATGGTGGATTACATGCTGCAGTGCCTGAGAAACGACCGCCGCATCGCCCACATTCTCAACATGTCTGATTATTGGGTGTTCACCCTCCTCGATCCTCGCTACCGGGACAACGTAGAAAGCCTCATCACACCGTTGAACCGGGAGCGAAAAATGCGGGAGTACCAAGACACACTGGTCAATTCCATCATCTTCTCCATTCCAACTGAGAGAAGTGCTGCTAGTGCATTCCAAAGCAGCTCAGTGCGTCCAGGCCGTGGTGGAGGCTCTGCACAAAGAGGGAGCAGAAGCAGTGCCTCTGCCCAAGGCAAGACCAGTATGGCCGAACTGTGGCACAGTTTTCTGTGCCCGCCACAAAAGTCTACACCATCACAGACGGCTCCAGTCAGCAGGAGGCAACGGTTCCGTCAGATGGTGACAGACTACATGTCTTGCCCTCTTGCTGTACTCCCAGACGGCTCTTCCCCTTTCAAGTTTTGGGTCTCAAAGCTGGATACATGGCCAGAGCTAAGCCAGTATGCATTGGAGGTGCTGTCTTGCCCTGCGGCCAGTGTATTATCGGAACGTGTCTTTAGTGCTGCAGGTGGTGTACTAACTGACCGTCGCATGCGACTATCCTCCGATAACGTTGACCGGCTTACTTTCCTGAAAATGAACAAGGCCTGGATCTCGCCGGAATTTGCCACTCCTCCTCCTGATTGAATAATTAGGTCACTGTATACGTTATCCAGGTCTCCTGTTGTGTTCATCTTTCTACCACCTGAACTTAAATTCCTGGGCTCCAACACCGCCAGTTGAGGCTCAGACGTGCCGTCTGCACAGTCAAAACATACGACCCAGTGTTATTGGGTTTCAGTAACGTCAGCTGATCCCCAGCTGTGTAGCCGGCAATGTGTCATGCGACCGCCACGCTGACACAACAACTGAAATGTAAGGGAATCTGTCCCCCCCCCCCCAAGGCGTTTGTTACTGAAAGAGCCACCTTGTGCAGCAGTAATGCTGCCCAAGGAAAAGGTAGCTATTTTTGTTTAGCTCCTTGCACACGCAGAACTTAACACTTATAAAATGTGTCCACTGATACCGTAAAACCGTCCCGGAGGTGGGACTTTCCTTCGTAATGTGACGCAGCCCAGCCGTCATTCCTACCCCCCCGGCGCCGCGCACCGGCTCCTCAGCGTTGTTTTATTCCGTCCTGGAGCCTGCGCTGTTATGTTATCCCGTGGCCAGGCACACTTAGCGCTGCCCGTCTTCTGGCATCATTTGGTGTCTGGATGGCTGCGCCTGTGCGGCCGCGCTGGCATAGAGCCCGCCTCGCAGTGTCTTCTGATTTAATCCCACTGGGGGCCTGGGATCCATGGACATGCGCAGTGCATATCTGAACCTCCACCTCTCACTCATTTCCCTATGGCTTCTTCAGACTGTTCGGTGTCAGCTGGTCCCTAACAGCATGCCACGGCCGTGACACCGCACAGTCTGAAGAAGCCATAGGGAGATGAGTGAGAGGTGGAGGTTCAGATATGCACTGCGCATGTCCATGGATCCCAGGCCCCCAGTGGGATTAAATCAGAAGACACTGTGAGGCGGGCTCTCTGCCAGCGCGGCCGCACAGGCGCAGCCATCCAGACACCAAATGATGCCAGAAGACGGGCAGCGCTAAGTGTGCCTGGCCACGGGATAACATAACAGCGCAGGCTCCTTGACGGAATAAAACAACGCTGAGGAGCCGGTGCGCGGCGCCGGGGGGGTAGGAATGACGGGTGGGCTGTGTCACATTACGAAGGAAAGTCCCACCTCTGGGACGGTTTTACGGTATCAGTGGACACATTTTATAAGTGTTTAGTTCTGTGTTTGCAAGGAGCATGATGAAAAGAGCCACCTTTTCCTTTTGCATCTTTTGTGCTGCACAAGCTGGCTCTTTCAGCTACAAACGCCTTGGGGGGGGGTTAAAGGTTCCCTTTCGACTTTCTCAGGCTTCGGCCTACATTGTGTTCCTCTGCTTTTCCACCTGTCCCTGGGCTCCAACACCGCCAGTTGCCGTCCAGAAGTGCTGTACGCACAGTCAACAGTCCCTCCTCTGTTATTGGGGTTCAGTAACGTCAGCTGTTCCCCTGCTGTGTGTGTGGCAATCCCTCCTACCTCCTCCAACCTCCTCCTCCTCCACCCGTCCCTGGGCTCCAACACCGCCAGTTGCCGTCCAGAAGTGCTGTACGCACAGTCAACAGTCCCTCCTCTGTTATTGGGGTTCAGTAACGTCAGCTGTTCCCCTGCTGTGTGTGTGGCAATCCCTCCTACCTCCTCCAACCTCCTCCTCCTCCACCCGTCCCTGGGCTCCAACACCGCCAGTTGCCGTCCAGAAGTGCTGTACGCACAGTCAACAGTCCCTCCTCTGTTATTGGGGTTCAGTAACGTCAGCTGTTCCCCTGCTGTGTGTGTGGCAATCCCTCCTACCTCCTCCAACCTCCTCCTCCTCCACCTCCTCCACCTGTCCCTGGGCTCCAACACCGCCAGTTGCCGTCCAGAAGTGCTGTACGCACAGTCAACAGTCCCTCCTCTGTTATTGGGGTTCAGTAACGTCAGCTGTTCCCCTGCTGTGTGTGTGGCAATCCCTCCTACCTCCTCCAACCTCCTCCTCCTCCACCCGTCCCTGGGCTCCAACACCGCCAGTTGCCGTCCAGAAGTGCTGTACGCACAGTCAACAGTCCCTCCTCTGTTATTGGGGTTCAGTAACGTCAGCTGTTCCCCTGCTGTGTGTGTGGCAATCCCTCCTACCTCCTCCAACCTCCTCCTCCTCCACCTCCTCCACCTGTCCCTGGGCTCCAACACCGCCAGTTGCCGTCCAGAAGTGCTGTAGGCACAGTCAACAGTCCCTCCTCTGTTATTGGGGTTCAGTAACGTCAGCTGTTCCCCTGCTGTGTGTGTGGCAATCCCTCCTACCTCCTCCAACCTCCTCCTCCTCCACCCGTCCCTGGGCTCCAACACCGCCAGTTGCCGTCCAGAAGTGCTGTACGCACAGTCAACAGTCCCTCCTCTGTTATTGGGGTTCAGTAACGTCAGCTGTTCCCCTGCTGTGTGTGTGGCAATCCCTCCTACCTCCTCCAACCTCCTCCTCCTCCACCCGTCCCTGGGCTCCAACACCGCCAGTTGCCGTCCAGAAGTGCTGTACGCACAGTCAACAGTCCCTCCTCTGTTATTGGGGTTCAGTAACGTCAGCTGTTCCCCTGCTGTGTGTGTGGCAATCCCTCCTACCTCCTCCAACCTCCTCCTCCACCCGTCCCTGGGCTCCAACACCGCCAGTTGCCGTCCAGAAGTGCTGTACGCACAGTCAACAGTCCCTCCTCTGTTATTGGGGTTCAGTAACGTCAGCTGTTCCCCTGCTGTGTGTGTGGCAATCCCTCCTACCTCCTCCAACCTCCTCCTCCTCCACCCGTCCCTGGGCTCCAACACCGCCAGTTGCCGTCCAGAAGTGCTGTACGCACAGTCAACAGTCCCTCCTCTGTTATTGGGGTTCAGTAACGTCAGCTGTTCCCCTGCTGTGTGTGTGGCAATCCCTCCTACCTCCTCCAACCTCCTCCTCCTCCACCCGTCCCTGGGCTCCAACACCGCCAGTTGCCGTCCAGAAGTGCTGTACGCACAGTCAACAGTCCCTCCTCTGTTATTGGGGTTCAGTAACGTCAGCTGTTCCCCTGCTGTGTGTGTGGCAATCCCTCCTACCTCCTCCAACCTCCTCCTCCTCCACCTCCTCCACCTGTCCCTGGGCTCCAACACCGCCAGTTGCCGTCCAGAAGTGCTGTACGCACAGACAACAGTCCCTCCTCTGTTATTGGGGTTCAGTAACGTCAGCTGTTCCCCTGCTGTGTGTGTGGCAATCCCTCCTACCTCCTCCTACCTCCTCCAACCTCCTCCTCCTCCACCTGCCCCTGGGCTCCAACACCGCCAGTTGCCGTCCAGAAGTGCTGTACGCACAGTCAACAGTCCCTCCTCTGTTATTGGGGTTCAGTAACGTCAGCTGTTCCCCTGCTGTGTGTGTGGCAATCCCTCCTACCTCCTCCAACCTCCTCCTCCTCCACCCGTCCCTGGGCTCCAACACCGCCAGTTGCCGTCCAGAAGTGCTGTACGCACAGTCAACAGTCCCTCCTCTGTTATTGGGGTTCAGTAACGTCAGCTGTTCCCCTGCTGTGTGTGTGGCAATCCCTCCTACCTCCTCCAACCTCCTCCTCCACCCGTCCCTGGGCTCCAACACCGCCAGTTGCCGTCCAGAAGTGCTGTACGCACAGTCAACAGTCCCTCCTCTGTTATTGGGGTTCAGTAACGTCAGCTGTTCCCCTGCTGTGTGTGTGGCAATCCCTCCTACCTCCTCCAACCTCCTCCTCCTCCACCCGTCCCTGGGCTCCAACACCGCCAGTTGCCGTCCAGAAGTGCTGTACGCACAGTCAACAGTCCCTCCTCTGTTATTGGGGTTCAGTAACGTCAGCT